>NW_026947486.1:11087000-12304000 GCF_034190915.1 Cavia porcellus | reverse complement strand
ATAAATTTATGAATACAAACTTCTTTGTAAGTACTTTTTTAAAGTTTTTTTTATTAATTAGTACATATTTACAGTACTAATGAATGATGTTTGCATTCCTAGTTGGAAGTGATATATGTACATCTCAATTTTTTTTCATCCCTTTCTCTTCTCTCCTTCTTCTATCCATCTCTTAATCCCTTTCCCATTTGGAAAAGATCTGTTGCCCTACTTTCTACTAGCTGTTTTTATTTTGCTTTACATTTACATTTCAACAATTAAAATTGATTTACTATGATAAAAATATACATGTTCATTTTTAAAGATAACAAAAGAAATAAGAAAAAAGTGAAAAATTCCAAATATAGTCCTGCCCACTCTTTAATATCCCTTTTTAACATCCAGAAATTTCTGTCTCTATAGCTACATACATATATATATTCACATGTTTACATATTTTAGTATATTATGAACATCTTTCAGTAAATATATTTATATAATATCATGTAATATCATATAACAATCATGTAACATGTAAATATCATGTAACAATAGCATAAGGTTCCACTCTGTGAACGTACTACAATTTACCCATTCTGTTTATTGATACTTTAGGTTGTTTCCAACTTCTCACCTGTTATAAATAACTGTAATAAGCCTTTATCTAGCAAATAACACTAATTACTTCCTTTGGAATGAAATTATTGGGTTAAAGAACACGTATATTTTAAAGACATTTAAAATACAAAATTTTCTTTCAAAGGAGTCGTATTGTTGTACTTGGTTTATCACCTGTGAATTTCTTGACTCAGTAAAAGTTCCCCCAAGGCTGAGTTGTATTTGTGTGTCATCTGTGTAACATGCATTGTTATCTTCTCACAATTCAAATATACTCCAACTTTTCAACCTTTTCTATATTTACAGGTAATAATAACACCCCAGTCTTGAAATGTAATAGCTCAATCTGGCATAAATTTTGGTGTATATTTTTTCACTATCATTGTTCAAAATGGTTTCAAATTTTCATCATTTTGCCTTTTATTAACAACTTATTTAATATGCATTTCTCAATCTCTAAACATTTAGGGTTTTTTAGTTATTTTGTTAATATATTTCTAACATAACTACGTTGTGGCTGGGAAACATGCCTTGAATGCTTGTTTCTTATTGAAGATTTGAACCTCAGCTTATATCTCCATGGTAGTAGTAAGCATTGGGATTTCTCTATGCTCTCAATATATAATAATGGAATATATTCTGTATCTCAGCTTTTGAGATGCAGCTGTATGGTCCCATCAAAGTGTGCTTTATTGGGGCCTTAGCCTTTGGCAAGCTCTTCAGAGGTCTTCTAAAAAAGCAGCTCAGTGTCTCCTCTTGTATAATCCTGGTACAAAAAAAAATTTGTGTTGCTTACTTTTCTCTTGTTTCTGGGACAAAATATCCAACACCCAAAGTTAAAGGAGGAAAGGTTTATTTAATTCACAGTTTGTAGAGGTTTCAGTCTATAAACAGCTGGCTGGAAGGCAAAGTGGCATGACAGAGGGTAACAATTCATGGTGATGGGAGATAGCAAAAGCTACAAGAGCAAAAAGGGAGGAGTTCGAGGAGAAAAGACACTTTCTGTCCCTTATCTTATGTATGTAGGCTACCCACCCTAGAGTGACTATAGCAATCACACCCATAATCCCAGCATTGGACAGTGAATCAATCAAAAATTCTAGAAGCCTGCCCCCATGACTGCATGAGGCTTTGAGGGGGATATCCAGACACAAAGCATAAAAGCACTGTACCCTGTTAGTGTTCATCTGACTACCTCTCCCACCTCTCCAGAATTCCTCAAATCTGCCTGCCACAATTGCCCCCTTTCCAAAGCTTGCTCCTCACCTCCCAGGGCAAAAGCAGCTCTTGTTCACCTCTTTGAGCTCTAATCTATTCCTTGTTTTCACTAACTAGTTTTACACTATATATTGCTTAGTTAATTCTTTGAAGATTTTTTTTTAATTTCTAACTTCATTTTTATAGTTGTTGATTTTGTCACTTTTAGAGAAAATACTGGTCAGAGAAAACCAGATTTAGTCTGTCCTCTATAACAGTGCTCCTCACAGAATAATTTGCAAATGAGTTGCAATCAACCATCTGTATCCAGTCTGCTATGAGATAGTTACAGAAATAGAGAGATAAAGTTTAGAAGCTGTCACATACAATTTGACTGGCTGGGAAATCATAGTGCATGAGTTTGTGCTTTCAGCTCACAATAATCCTCATGCCAAAGTAACATATTTTGAAGTTGCATACTCAGTACCCCTTTAATATACAGCAAATCATACCTTGTGCCTCTAGACCTGTGATCATTTTTGTTTGTTCAATACCTTGGTTCAGGATAATTTTTAAAATTATATAAATAATGTATGTTTGTTGTAAAATTTTTAAAATTCTGACAGAGGAGGAGCAGCTAAACTCACTCATAATCCCACCACTTTCCACAATTCAGAGTAAACCTCCATGATTTCTCTCTACATATACAATAGTATGAAAACCCCCTCCATGTAGAAGGGCTTCTCTTAACTCATTCCATCAGAATAGAAACCAATGGGGAAATTCAAAGCATATTTTTTGAAGATTTATGATAGTACAAGGAACACCCCAGCATGGAAAGCCAAAAAGGAAAGCAATAAAAGAAGCCTTATTATTAAATCATTATATTATCAGATAAAATTTATCAGAGACTTAAGTCACTAATTTTGTTCAAAAGGTTAAGGTTAATGGGATTGTGTGTTATAAATTCATATATATAAAATTTCTGTGATGAATAAAGTTTACATAAATAACATTTGTAGGTTTTATCTTTTTGCCTCATAAAAACTTTAAAAATTAGTATATTGTTTCTTTTACTTTACTATCAGTGTTATAAATAATTGATCAGATTTAATAATAAAAATATCATAGTGATATAATATCATAGTGATAAAATAATAAAGTTATCATAATGATAACTTCTTTCAAAATAGTCCTTCATAGAACATTTCAGCATATAAAAAGTTACACAGGTGATTTTGTTTGGTATCCTTAGTTAAGAACCACTGAATTTAAAAAGGTTTATAATGGCCCAAAAGATTCCATTTATAGTAGCAAGTAAAATATAAAATGCTGGGGCTGGGGTGTAATTCAGTGGGAGAACACTCACCTAGCATGTGAGAAGCCTGACTTTGATCCCCAGAACCACAAACCAACAAATCATATATATTTGTAGGCTGGAGTTATAGGTATGCACTGTTATGCCCAGCTTGAAATCCTCTTTACAAGATGTGATTTACATGTGTATGTGTATTTAATATACACACACATATATATGTAAATATATAAAGAGACAGTCAGAGAAGAGAGAGATCAAAATGTATGGTGAATATTTGTACCTTTTTAAAATTATTACAGTAAACAACGTATTTCCATTAATCCCCTCTCAGAATACTTCCTCTCACTTCAAATATTGTTCTTGCCAATGTTCTTAAGCAGTTCTTCAGGTCGTCTGCTTTTGTCTATTTGTTTTTATTTGGTTAAGACAGTGTCTCACTGTATAATTCAGGCTGGCCTTGAATTCACTATATAGCTCAGTTTGTCCTCAGACTCATAGTGATCCTCCTGCCTCAGCCTCTTAAGTGCTAGGACTACAGGCATGCACCTTTGTGCCCAGTTTGAAATCTTCTTTACAAGATGTGATTAAATATATGTGCATGTTTAATATGCACACATATGCATGGTGCAGAGTGTCATCCAAAGAAAAGATAAGCTTGTGTCATCCACCTTATTCACTGAATCTGGCACTGTTCAACTTCTGATTCTTTCCCAAAGTCGAAATAACTATTGAAGGCAAACATTCTGAATGAATTCAGTACATTGAGGTAGGTACCCAGGATAACACAACCATTGACACTTACAAAAGAGGACTTCTAGAACTGCTTCAAAAAGTGGCAAAAATGATGGGAAAGTGTGTTCAAAACAAATGAGAATATTTTGAACGGAATAATGGCAATGTGCCATTTATGATGATAATTTTTTAAACAATCACTATATGTTTATTATACCACATATATATAATGCCCAAGGAAAAAATTAATAATCTTTGGAATCGATATAAAGAAAAATTTATGACTTACAAATATGAAAAGAAATGGAGAAAGATATGTTCACGGATGAAAATATTATAAAGATATTGGTTTTGAGAATCAAACTATAAAAAACATTTAGAGTTTAACAAAATGAATAATATTCAACTTGGAGAAGAAATTCATAAGTAGAGAATAATAAGGTGAAACATTTTGCCAAATGCTACATTATATTTTACAGTATTTAAAGTGAAATGGTCCTAGATGCAAGAATAGACAGGTCAGTGGAAAAAACCTAAAAATACCCCGTGTATGTGTGTATGTGCATATGTAGAGATTATCTTTTCACATACTATAGGTAAAACTAAAAAAAATAGATTAATTAGGTAATTGATAGGTAATTTAGCTTGGGACAGTAAGTAATTTCCAGTTATTTCTCACTGACTGATTCCCTCTTTAGGCTTAAGCCTGGGCAATTTAGTGACTTAGTAAGACCTTATCTCTAAATAAAAAAAATGGCTGGTAATGTAGCTCAGTGTGAAGGCCCTGAATTCAATCCCCAGTACCACAAAACAAAGTTCTTAATTCCTTTAGTGTGCAGTCAATTTGGTTCTATCCTTTGCCTATCTCTTTAATCTAAACTGAACAGGGCTCATCCTCACGTCATAGTTTAAAAGAAAGACATTGATACAAAACTAATTCCTTCAAAATGAAGTGTTTTTTAATCAGATCAATTAAACAGTTAGATCAGCTAACCAGTTTATACTCCAGCCAGGCTTAAAAATAGCATTTTTTTCCTCACAATACAAAGAAATGAAAATATTCAGCCTCTCTAGTAATTAAAAAAACATAAATTAATTGTGACTGACTTTTTCCCCTTGATTGGCAAAAATGAAAAAGAATCCTAGTGGGGGCAAAGTGGAAGCAAGGACATATATTCAGTGTAAGAAATATAAATTGTTAAATACCTGGTATTATATATCAAACACTATATTTACCTGTGACCTAGTGACTATAGACGATGATCAGAGTTCACAAAGATGCATAATCACATTTATCAAGATTTGATTTATACTGATTAAGGCTTGATTTATGCTGGTGAGATACCATAAACATTTTGGGGAAGAATCCTACTTGACATTGAAAAATGTCCATTACATGTGAAATGAGAAAAAGGCAAAATTTATAACACCTTCTATAAATGTGTAAATGTTTTCATTTACATAAAACCACATTGATTCAAGTAAGTTAATGAACTGTTTGTTTAATATCTACTGTACATGAACTCTTGTGCTGAATTGGGGTGCAGATGTGTTGAAAGTATAAACTTGACTTGTTCTTTGGAACTTTATACTCTTATTAACCTGCAAAAGCACATTAAGATGTGCATTTGTTCCGTGCACATTCGGTGGGGGTAGCTGGAATCAAAGAAAACTGCACTGGATAGAGCTAAGCAGAGATTTGTATCCTTTGACTCTAACATCTTAATGCAGTTACTTAGAGTATTTGAGGAGAATGGTGCTGAATTCATGAGTGCTTGTAAGTGTGAAGGGGGATTTAAGATGGAGTGCTTCCTATGAGACTTACTAAATACTAAATGTATTAGTTCCTTTACTTTCCCTTATAGCAGTTTCTATTTCCTTAGATTAATATCTGCAACAGGTTATAACTGAGCTACTATACATTTTTACATGTTATAAGCATTTAAGGTATTGTGAAAATGTTAGCTCTTAGTATTTCAATACTTTAAGATAGGTAAGGGTCTGGTACAAGTTTCTGGTTTATAAATACATATGTGTATATTGTATGTGCTTATATTATGTAAGTGCTAAATGTGATGATATGGACGATATAGGTTGTTGAATAATGAAAGCAAAGGAACAAATTAATGAGGTTGGTGATCTTTGAGAGGCTTCCTGAGACAATGAGATTGGAATGGAAATTTGAATTTAGACAAGATTTGAATATGAGAACATTATTTGCAGAAACCAGTGGCAAAAAAACAAGGAAAAGAAAATGGAAATGAGTAGTAAGATCAGCCTGCCTAGAAAATGTGGTTTATTTGGAACTAGACAGAAGCAAGCAAGAAACCTAATATATCCAGTGAGAAACAGCCATTCTAAATTTTAAAGCAAGATAGTAATACTTTGTCACCAACGCATCAGTCTGTTAGAATATATTTGTAGTGATTAATTTTGGCAGTGGAGATGTAAACAAAATAAATTATAAATCAGCTCATTATTTTTCCTTTCACAGCACATACTGTGAATTTCCCACTTTATGGCTATAGCTAAAGCAAAATACTTTTAAATTCTTGTATTCTTAAAATACTGCATTACTCAATACAGATAATATTGGAATTTGACTCAAAAATATTCCCACCACCTCAAGGATTGCTCGTTTATAAGGCTACTTATCATCATAACCTAAAAAAAATGTAGTCAATTTTCTACATGAAGGTTATTTGATGCTCCCATTAACTTGCTTTTCCTGCATGTCTTAGTTTACTTTTTACTCGTCGCTAAGACAAAATATCTAATGCCCAAAGTTGGGAAAGGAAAGGTTTATTTCTTATAGTTTTTTGGAGGTTTCAGTCCATACTCAGTTAGCGCCAAGGCAAGGTGGCATGGCAGGCCGCAGTTATGGTGGCTGTAAACAGCGAGGTGGAAACCTGCAAGAGAGAGACACACACACCTCCTTCCTGCCATTACATTGTATGCCAGCTCCACCTATAGGTAGGTATAGCACTGACACCATCAATCCAAGCACTAGACAATGAGTCAATCACAAATGCACAATGCAAACACATGAGGGCTGGGGGCCACTGGCACAAACCATGACAGTGCAGATTTTCAATGTTAAAGTAGTTACAATGGTCCGTATAATTTTTGTCTGTTTTTTATTAAAAGAAAGGGGATTTAAGTAACTTGCAAGTCAACTAACAATTTAGTGATGGTGTCTTCACCTCTCCTGTTATCTTCCTGGAATTTCCTCTTTTCTTACATTTTTTTCTCACATCTCTCTACAGTATGGATGGAGCAGATCTGTGTTTTGAAATTGTAAAGCGAGCAGATGCTGGTTTTGTCTACAGTGAAGCAGTAGCCAGGTATGTAATCTTCCAAGAGGAAAAGTGGAAATAAAAGAAGAAAATGACAAAGAAATCAAATAGACTAATAGCCTGCTCTTACTTATCCTAGCAGACTTCTGCTGTTTGCTTCGAGGAACATAGCTATTTCAGTATGCATTAGTGGAACCAAATAGTGACTTGGAAACACAAAGTAGCAAATAATAAATTCATCTAATAATACAGATTTGCATTTTCACACCAGTACTGCTATTGTTCCTGTTTATGATGCCTTTATGCAGGCAGGATTTGATAAGTTAGGAACCATATAGAATTAAAATTGAATGTTTAGTTCAAAGTTTGTATTTGGCAAATTCAGCTTATGCTTTTTGCTTTTTAGTGATATCAAATTATTATATGACCAGTTTATCTAAGTAAAAGCACAAAACAGTAAAAAGAACAAAATTAAAATCATTTTATATTGTATGTATTCATATTATGTAAGTGTTGTATGTGATGATATGGTGAAACTGTTTTTCCTGAATATATTTGCTTCAGGCCAGTGTGTAGTCTCCCACCCTAAGGGAACCCAGTGTGTAGTTTCCTAGCCTAAGGGCAGCCACTGTTACAAGTTGAAGAGTTGTCATAATGACCTTGTGACTCGAATTAAAGAGTAAATATGAAAGTTCATAGAAGCTATCCATGCACCAGGCCGCTAGCTTATACATATAGAGCAATACAGCTTTCTGCTCCGGTTGTATTCAGTCATATTACAAGTATACTCCAGTGGCTTACCTCTTTGCTACATAGGATATACCATGTTCCTTAATCACCAACCATAATATATTGAAGGTTTCAAACCCACAAACCTATTGAGATTTATTAAAGCTCTCTATTTTTTGTAAAGCAATTGCTTCACATGATTATAACTTCCTATGATTCCTGTTGTAACTATAGCATCATAGAAGGACCTAGCTGAAAACTACTTAGCGACTGTTTAATATAGCTTTGGCTAGGCTATCTTCAAGTTCAGTGCCTTGACTCCTACTGATGGAGGAATGGAACAAAGATAGCAAAACAAAAAATAAAAAATATGCTCAATGTGGGGTAGCTGCTTTTTTGTACTATTAGGGCTAGTACAAGTTAATATATGTTAAATGCCCTTCTTTAGATTCCTGATATATGACAGAACTGAAGCTAAATAGCTTATTTTGTGCCATAGTTTTTTTTTAAGTCCCACTTTTCTATTGTTGAGTTCTTATCATAGCTTTAAGTTAATATTTTAGAGGGACTTCAAAGCCAAAAAACATCAAATAGTCAATGCTATCTTGATTTTTCTTGTGATGCAATTGTAAACCATTCTTTCTGACTAAATAAAGCTTTCATCCATTGACTTTTACATATTATTGTTTATATGTATTTCCTAAAGAATTCAGTAAAATTCATATTGAAATATGAATCCTCAACATATATTTAGAAATGGCACCTTTGGGAGATGATTAGGTTTAGATGACGTCCTAAGGATAGGGTCTCTATAACAAGATTAATACCCTTATAAGAAAAAAAGACCAGAGCTCTTTCTTCCCCTCTGAAATATAAGGCCACACTTAGAAAGTAGACTTCTATAAGTCAGGAAGTGGGCACTCACCAGGAACTGAGTCTGCTGGCAGCTTGGTCTTGAACTTCCTAGCCTCCAGAAAATGTGATAAATGTCTTCTGTTTAAGCTCCCCCACCAAAAAGAAGAATAAATAAAGAAGAAGAATTGGAGCCAGCTTGCCTTGTCTAAACTAGAATTTTTCAAGAGCAGCATAAAATACAGGAAACCAAAAATTCAAAATTTTTATTTATTTTAAAATATTTTTCTTCAGTTGATGAAGGTGATTCTTTCCTTGTTGACCCACAGTAACCGTAGGATACCTGGAATATGTGCTGGCAGTGTAAATGTTAAATCCATGTTACTTTTATCCCATTCCACAGTCATCCTTTCTTAACTTTTCTTAGCTTTCCCCTTAACTTCATCCTGTCTCTGCCCCTGAGCTAGGTGTCAGGATCAGCAGGAGGGTAGCATGTAGAGTTGATGTCATACAGTGTGGGCATTTTCCAATCTCAAAAGTTATAGAAAAGATAAGTAGCTATACACATCAAGATGAAAACCTATTGATTTTTAAATCTACTTGTCCTTGCTGTTAAAATGGTGATACAATGAAAGCAACTTTGCACAGTGGACTAGAAAAGAATAGCATTGAGGCAAGTAAGTGGCCTTTCTCAGAGAAAGGTTTAGACACAATTCATTAAATACTAGTCCTTCTAGCAGTGCAAAGACAGGAGAGGGACTCACATAGTATCATTAGGTATGTTCCCTATTGCAGAGAATCAGTGGCCTCGTAACACGTACATGTAGATTCTTCCTTTGGTGCACAGGGCTTAGCCAAGATACTTTGAACCTTCCTGATTCTGTGATTTGCTGTTAAAAAATTCAGCTTATTAGTATTCTAGTGAGATCAACTGCAAGAACACTCTGAGACACCAAGTAATCAAAGTGATAATGTTTTTCTCCAACTGGCTGAGTTTCAAGAGAAGCAGCAAAGCATGGCATAAACTAAAAATCTTTTCAGTGCTTTGTATGGTACAATTAATAATCACCTCTGTGTTTTCAGGGGTGATGAGTTGTGGAGTAAGCTAACATATAGAATGAGATTAACAAATCAAATTCTCACAAACCAGGAAGAGCTTTTTACTTAGTACCAAGCTTTATTAAATGATTTCAACTAAACAGGAGAACAAAAAGACAGCTGAAACAGGCCTTAGCTGTCATGGGCAGCTCCCCACTCCATCTTTTCCTGTGTCAGCAGGGCACCACTGGCCCAGAATAGGTTAAGTCTCTACACAAAGTTTATGGGATTCCACATTCATGGGAGCATTTTGATTATGCAGTATCTCCATTTTATACCCAAGAGAGTTGGATAACTTCCATGACTTTCTCCATGCCTCAAAGATCCCATCTTCTCTTCTACCGTAGCAGATCTTTAGCCAGGGACATTCTGTTAAGGGCGTATCAGAGACAAAGCCTCTTCTGCCCAGGAAATAACATTAATCTTTACTCAGAATTGAGTCACCTGTCTTCTTTCTTTCTGCCTCCCCTACCCCGCTCTCCAAAATGCCTCCTTCCAGAGGTAGTAAATAGATTGCTAGCCAACTCTTGCCTTGCACAGAGTTATAATATTTCCTGACGCTCAGGGAAGAGGGAGGGAGATAGATAGATAGATAGATAGATAGATAGATAGATAGATAGATAGATAGATGATAGATAGATCTGAGTTTCTCTAAAAGCATGTACTATGATGCTTCATAAGATTTTTGATTAAAAATTTAGTCACCAACTCTCTAAAATGTGTGGATAGATCCCATTTTATTCTTCACATACACTCTTGACATGTACAGCCCCCAGGTATGATAACTAGTAGGATGAAAAAAGATTAGTTTCCATCTGTTATAATTTGCAGAGAAAAAATTTCTACTCTCTCTTTGTGTACCCTAGAGATTCTTCTAAATATGTATATTTGGATCAAATAATGGAGTACTCTGAAATTCAGATCTAAAAATGTTCTTTTAATTAATTTTATTTTGTTTATTTTATGAGGCTTTGAGATGGGACTTTTTAGGCTAAAGATAATTTAAGTGGATATCTTGGTACTTTGTATCCAAAGCAGTCCATCCTGTAGGTACAGTGTTCTCTTTACCTAGTTTAAGTCCACTAATGCCTGTGACAGTTGTATTGACATTTACAGCATGCCCAAGACTTTAAACAAATTTAATAATTATTTTGTAATAATAATGACTTAATCTTTGTAATGTGGTTTAGAGTTTGCAAAGCGTTTTGGCCTTTTTTTTTTTTTTTTTTTTTTTTTTTTTTTTTTGTCCCTTAGCCATTTTGGCATTCACAGGTCCTCCAAACTCTATAATTTAAACCACTAAAAGGTCCACAACACCAAGTGAAGACACCCTAATTTAAACCTGAATTATAAGCTGAATTATCAACAATTCCTTATGTTTGCATTTATAAAGTAAGGAAAATTGAGCTTCAGAACTAAAGACTGTTCCTCTTTGAAGTAACAATATAAGTATAAAGGAACAAAGTCTGGGTTTGGGGTGGGGCTGTTTTTCCTACCTCTAACTATTAAATTGGAACCCTCTAGTCCATGTTAATACATGAAATCATGTGTGTCCTAATTAGAGGGATATTCTCATGAGTTCAGTTGGATAGAATCCTAGGAAAGAAGGAACTTGATAGAAATGTCTTCCTATTGTAAAACAGGAATAGCAAATTTGTTTTTGTTTTGAGTCATAAACACATATAAGGTCATTTGTGAATACTATTTTTAAACTGTATAGGTTTTGTTGATGTCAAAAATATAAGATCTGAAAACAAAGCAAAATTTAATAAATGTCCTACAATAAATTTGTTGAATATTACATTCCTATAGAGTGTCTGGTTGAAAAGCAAAGGGGAAAAATAATGGGAAGAAAAGAAAAACAGAAATGGCAGAAGTGAAATGCAAAGGAAGAGAAGATGAAATGAAAAGATAGAGGGATTTTAAAAGAGAAACACAGATTTAGATATAGGAGAAGGTAGTTCTATAGTACTGAATAACTACAGACAGTCCCTGACTTACCGTGATTTGATTCATGATACTTTACTTTATAATGAGATAAAAGTGATAAACATTCAAAGATAGTGTGGTGGCACATGCCTATAATCCCAACACTAGGGAGGCTGAGATAGGAGGATCACAAGTTCAAGGCCAGCCTGGGCTACATAGTAAGTTCAAAGCCAGCTTGAACTGCATAGCAAGACCCTGTCTCAAAAAACAAAAAGAGAAAGAAAAAAAAGAGCAAAGCATTCAGTAGTAACCACACAGACAGTTTTTTAATTAAATTAATTGGTACATTGTGCTGTTAGGGATGGGGTAGAATATCCCTGCGTGCCCCCCGACCTGTGTTTGCACTGTGCTAAACGCAGCCTGACAGACACTCATTTGCTAATTCTGCAGCTTCTCTGTAAGGAGAGGGACTTTGTGTAACTCAGACACATTGCAGAGCCTAACCCAGTCCCTTGTCTACTGACTAAGGGAGAAACAGAGAACTGAGATCTTAGGGATCCCAGCATAGATCCTCCTCTTTTTATTCCTGTTGGGTGTGACTGTGACCGCAGCAGCCTTCTGGCTGCTTTCATGAGGCCTCATCTTCTCTAGAAAGAAAACATATTTGAGTATGTACATTTAAGTATTATGTAATGAAATCTGTTAATATACAAATAAAATAGGTATATCATAAATATATGCTTAAGATGCTTGGTATATGGGTGCAGTGGGGCACAAAAAAAGTTAATTCATACATTTTAGATACACACGATGATCACATTCATCATTGGGAATCTGTATATTTTGATTCCTCTCTTTTTGCCATTCTACTCTACTCCCTTCAGCCCCTCTTCTCCTCATTATTTACAAAAGCATTGTTCCCATTTTTCCTTCTTTTTCTTGTCCCTTCCTTCCCTTCCCTTGCCCTCCTCCCTAGTTCCCCTTCCCATTTGAACATTTTCTTCCTATTTTATAACATCTGTTACACATTTTGGACCTTGTTTACACTTTAGGTTTCTCACACCAGAAAAATAATGCAGTATTTACACGTGTGTCCAATTTATTTCACTTAACAGTACAGTCCAATGTCCATTAACTGATGAATGAATAGGAAGATATGTACTTTTAGAGTACTACTACTTAGCCATAAAGAAGGATAAACTTGAGATAATTCTAGGTAAATGGATGTACCTTAAGACCACACATAGAATGTTTAATGTTACTCTTTTCAGAGGCTACTGATACGTAGTCCAGTACTCTCTCACAATGCCCAACTCCCAGGTAAGTGTTCTTGGCACATTTAAGGCAGACTGGATTAAGCCATGATGTGTAGTAAGTTAGAAATGCATTTTCAACTTAACAGTGGGCTTCTATAGCTCTACTACACTGTCAATCAGAGTGCATTTGCACTTTTGGCCTACTCTACTAGTTGCTAGTTGAACCTGTTACCACTTTTTAATTATTTCCAATACTAAGAGTTGAATCCCAGGCCTTTGCACAGAGCTAGATCTCCTTTATTACTTTTTATTTTGAGACAGAGTCTAAAATAAATCTCGTAAGTTTATCAGACTGGACTCAAGTTTGCAGTTCTCCTGCCTCAGCCTCCAAGACTGCTGGGATTACAGGCATGTGCCATCATGCTGGATTTTTTAAAATGCTACCTCCTCCATTAGTTCTTCATCTGTAACTGATGGAGGAACCTCAGCAGACACAGCTGGGCACCTGGGCTATCAGACTTCCTACAATTTGGGCCTAGAACTAAGCCTGCTTTGTTCAAGGTATATCTGATTCAGTTACAAAGAGAAATTTTGTGCATAAGGAATGAACCACTTCTGCATGCAGGCAGTCTTCACTCCTTTAGTCAGAACCACTAAGGTAGCTCTGAGCACTGTTTATATAGTGGTGAACCAGTTTAAGTAGATTAATGGAGTATTAGAAAGTTTTTTTCATGCTTTAAACTTGAATCTTTAGTCTGTAGAACAGTTTTATTTGTGAACTATATGGGTTTCTTCTAACTTAGAAAATACAAAACATGCCTTCACAATAGTTATTAATTTATGAGTCATCCCACTTCTTCATTAAGCTTCATTTTCTTGTCTATTCAAATGAAAGCTGTCTATAGGCAACTAATTCAAAAGTGGGAGTTAAAAACTAGGGATACTGGGGTTGGGGATTTAGCTCAGCAGCATAAGCGCCTGCCTTGCAAGAGGCAATCATGGGTTCCATCCCTGGTACCGATAAATAAAATAAAATAAATAGATAAATAAAAACTAGGGATACTGTATTAAGTTTTAAACATTTTTTTACAGTTTTGGATTTTTATTGTTGTTTTTCGCAGCCATTACATGAGACAGATACTGGAAGCTCTGCGCTACTGTCATGACAATAACATCATTCATAGAGATGTGAAGGTAAGTCCTTCTTACCACTACCTTTGCTGTTTACAAAGAGAAACTGACATAACTATGATGATAATCACAATGTTTTCTTTAATATTCGCATAGTAGGCATCTTAAACTGAATTTTATTTACAAATAAAAATTGATTTAGCTCCTTTACATTTGGGGAGTCTTGGTAACAATTAGTACTAGGACTACCTTGCCATTTCCATTTCCTTATTTTTGCTAAAGGCTACATGCAATCTAAAATGTTATTCTCCTTTTGCCATTGTATGTAAAAGAACAACAAATGAAAAACCAGCAAGTATGCTAAACCAAACTATGTCCTATACTGAGTTAATTGAGAGAAAAGTTATCATTTGTTTTATATAGATAAAGTTAGGGGGCCAAGGATTTAGCTCAGTGGTGCAATGCCTGCCTGGTAAGCACAAGGTCCTGAGTTTGCTTCCTGGAACTCACACCCAAAAAAAGTTAACCATACATTTTCATAATGTTGCAATGTACACTGGGCATCACTGTATCTTCTTTGCAGAAACTTATTAGTATATAGCATGAAATCACAATTAAGGTGAAATACAGTCTGTGCCCTTAAAATATCAGAATGATCATTATTCAGTCTTTCTGCCTATTCTACCTATTATCAAGTTGATGAGAATTCTCAATCTCTGGCTCTCACAGTGTGAAGCAAAACATAGAGACAGCCCAAGAGGATACCAGTGGACCTTCCTCCTGATTCCTAGCCCCTTTCAAGGCCTAGAGCAGTGGTGGCAAACCTTTTAGAGATGGAATGCCCAAATTGCAACCCAAAACCCAATTATTTCTTGTAGAGTACCAACACTGCAATTGAACCTGAATAGAAAAAAAACAATTCACACATTAGTATCTTCTGTCTTAAAAGAAAAACATAATAACAGACCTTTCAAAATACAGCTTTTTATTGAAAGGTAAAAGCTTGCATTTGGCATGCTTTTGCACAATTAATGTGATCTCTGCTATTGTGTGCATGCTCACTGCAGCACCTTTGCCATAGATTTGCCACCACTGACCTAGAGTCACGGAGGAGCCTCTGATGTTTGTCTGGCCCTGGGATATACTTTGAAACTCTGGTTTTTTGTTGCTGGCCTGTCTCTACTCCAAACTTCTGGAAACATGGGGTTTCTTCCTTTGAGGCATATTATTAAAGGTCTGGCTTCTTCAATGTATTTTAAATGACCAAAAAAATAAGTAGAGTTTAAAGTTTCTATGATTGAGAAATTTTAACCAAAATTCTTCTGGTTAAAAGCTGAGAGAAAGCATGAACAATTCTAAAACTATCCAGCAGAATGTTATAATAGCAATTCAACATCATTGAAGAAATGGACAAAACATACATTAGTGTAAATTAGTTATATAATACTCATTCTTTCAAATGTGATGATAGGAAATTGATACTATTATTATGAAAATACAATACACTGAACAGCTCAATGAATGTATAACAGTTTTATTTTTTAAAATATTCTTTAGTTATCCAGAGTAAGAAATATGAAAAGATAAAGGGGAAAAATTGTCAAATATAGCACATACTGTGAGACCCTTTTGTATTTAATGCATATAAAAAATGATATGTAAGAAGTAAAATATATCTCCTAGATATTACAAAGTATATACAAAGAAAAATGATCACTTGAAATAATAAAACATATAAAATGATCCTATTAAAATTGTTAGTTCATGTAATAGCATTGTGTTAAAAAGCTAGTTCACTCAAGAATCAATTTTATTTTGCATGAATTCTATTTGTGAAAAACAGTTGTATCAATGTCATATAATTATGGCTGGACAATGTATTTCACTATACCTTCGCTAATATACTCAGATTTTGATTAACCATGGTACTGTATATGATACTTAAAATCCAAAATAATTATATTTTATTTCACTTTCTAATTTATCTTCTGATTTAATTATTCATCAACTATTTGAGTGCCCATTTCATGCAGAATACAGTGCTTAAAGCCCTGAATGTATTGTGGTGTCAGTAGAGTGTAATAAAGCAGCATATCTTTTATCTAGTGCTGCAGATCAACATACACTAAAATGTAACTTCAAAGAACAACTGCAATTATTTGCTGACCATCTTGCAGTTTGGACAGAGCTTCCTGGGGACTTCTCACTTCAAGTAAAGCTACATGGCTAGTTTCCATACAAGCTTCATTCAATCTTTTGGCATCTCAACTAAAGTGACTAGAACAGCTGAGTACTGGCTGGCCTTCTTTATCATCTCTCTTTCAGGGCTTATCTCACTCTTTCCCCATGGCCCTATCCTTTACAGGAAGTGCCTCCCGGCTCCAGCAAAGCAAAACTGGACATTGCCAGACCTCTTGAACGTAGGCCCAAAATTGACACTAGTTACATCCTCTGCATTCAGTTAATTTCGTCAAGCATAAAAAAGTCATAAGGCTAGCCTGGGTTCAAGGGAGGAAAAGTATATGCATCTTTTCAGTGGAGGAGCAGCCGCTGTATCAAGGATGGAAGAACTTGGTGGCCATCTTTATAGACAGACAGACATATAGTATGAGTGCTAGTGGTGAGTCAGTAAAAGACAATCATCAATTTCATGAAATAGGTTGTAAGGGGCCTGGTGTTGACTCATAGGGTAGTTTCATGGAAACGAGGGAATTTTTCACAGAGAAAGAACAGTGTGTACAAAGGCCCAAAAGTAGTTTTGCATTTGATTCTAAATTAATCCTATATTATTTTATTTCTAAAGTGCATGCCACATAATTTTAAGGAAGTACCCAGAAATGTTGTAAGGAAGGGAAGAGAAGTAATTCTCAAACTTCAGATTAACAAGAAAAAAAACCACCAAATAATAAGACACAATTTTTCAGGGAAACTTAACACAATGCACATATTAGTGTTGGTATTCTTTATATTTCAATACCTAAAATCTATACATTTTATGTGATAAATTAAATATTCTTATTTAGTTAATTGACAGTATTGAATTTGGCATATTTTCTTAAGGCATTCATCCATTTGATTCAGCATCTGGTTACAGGGGTACTATCATGCAAAGGTAAAGCTTTCATCATGATGTATTTCATGTAGTAATAATTTAACACTTCACTTGATTTCTTTTGTTAATATTTTTTCCAGGAAAGCTGCCTACAAGCTTTCTTTGCATTCAAATTTATGTGCAGTGACTTGTCTGTATGTAGATTTAGTTTGTAGATTCTGGTTTCTGTAGTTCATTTTTTATCTGAGTTTGCTTCTTTTATATTTGCTAAAGAAAACAGAAGCCAGGTGGGGTGGTACATGCCTGTAATCCTAGCACCCTGGGAAGCTGAGGCAGGAGAACCACAAGTTTGAGAACAGCCTGGGCAACTTAGTGAAACTCTGTTTCAAAGTAAAAATAAATACATAATTAAAAAGATGTAGAGATGTAGCTCAGTGTGAAGCCTTTGGGTCTGCTTCAAAGTTTAAAAAAGTGAAAAGAGTAGGAATGTAGTTCCGTGTTGAAGATTCTGGGTACAGTGCTTAGCACGGAAAGGAAAGAAGATGGAAGGGCATGGTAGTACTGTATTTTACTTCTCTTAGAAATAACTAGATTATTTGTTTTATCTAGCTAAGAATATTTTCATGTTCCCTTTCTTCTCTCTCATTCTCTCGCTCCCCCCCCCCCGTCTCATACACACACACACACACACACACACACACACACACGCACACATATTCCTTACCATATGAACCAAAAGCATTAGATTTCCCAAGGGTCTTGCCATTATATTCATTAGTAGTACTATTTTGTTAACTAGATGAACATTTCTTTTTGAAATCATCACAGATGAGTCTAAAAAGAATTGTATACGGTATCATGTGAACTGTAGTGAAACTGATTGCCTTGGAGAAGCACTTTTGCATGAGCCACACTGGTCAAATCTAGGGCCAGACAGTTTGTGAAAGAGGCTATCCTAGGTATCATAACATGATTAGCAGCATCCCAGCCTCTTCCCATTAGAGGCCAATAGCATCTTCCCCCAGTTGTGACAACCAAAAATGTCTCCACACATTGCCAAGTGTCTTCTAGGGCACAAAATTTAAAATTCATGGTTATTATATAATGTTATATTTCTTATGTTTTGCCTCTTTGTAGGTATTAATTACAGTATGCACATAAATTTCTCTCTCTGTCATCGTCTTCCCCTTGATTATTCTTTTTTTTTGTGAAAGGAGACAAAAAGCTCCATTACATCTCAGTGATCTTTCTCTTCCCCCATCCCTAAGTTAAAAGAACTCTGGAGAGAAATAGCACAGTTGTCAGAGTAAATGCAACTCCTGGCCCCTGGCCTACTTTGCTGGTTCTGCTAAGCCAGAGAGCCAGTAGAATCCTCTGGGCTCTCCTAACTCCTGTGGACAGCTTCACAAGGTGTCATCGGGGTGTGCAGAGAGAGACTCAGCATTCCTTTGGCCTTTCTGTCCCTCTGACCCACTCAGGCAGAACTGTAGTAACTGAAGTTGAAACAGAACAGCTCCTCTGGAAATGCAAACTGACTGCTACACACACAGTCACTTTCTGTTCTGAATGAGGCCTGACCCCAAGAGGTGTAGGTGCTAAGCTTTGAGTTCTCAGAACTGTGCAAACCCAAGTCACATATAAACCCAGCCGGAGGCCTCCAGCCCAAGTATTTCTGAGTATGCTTCCTTTAAATGGTTTTCCTCCCAACCTGTGTCAACACGCCTGGCTGCTCTCTGGTCCCCTTCAGGTCTCAGTTCTCCTTTCACATGCTGAGGGCCTGGTTTTATTATAAACATATGTTCATGTAATACTGGTTGCCGTGGCAGTGTGGATTGCTTAAAGTATTCCTTCCTCTTGCTTTCAATCTCTGATGTTTCTTTTATTTGTGTTACCATAACTCTCAAAAGTCTCTCATTTTGTACAAGAAAAATGAAATTCTCACAAACTTATTTTCTTCTTTACTACAAGAATTACCCTGGCTACTCTTCTGGCATTGCTTTTGTAAGGTTGTTGAATATAATGTACACATTTAATTTGTAGTGTTTTAATAATTGTACTTAGAAAAATCTCATGAACTATGAGATCATATCAATGTAATTTGCATTTCTAACTGCTGTACGTCTGTTCTCCCAACACACTCGTGAAACAAAAGGACGTTCCTGATTTATTTTTAAAAAGAAGGGTGGCTGGAAGTCGTGGCACATACTTGTAATCCCAGCACTTGGGAGGCTAAGGTGGAAGGATCACCTTGAGTTCAAGGCCAGCCTGAACTACATGGGAAGACCCAGTATCAAAAAACAAAACAAAAGAGTGAATGTGGTCCCACTCACTGCTCCTCACATTGCAATCTGGGCTGGTGTGTATCGTTTAACCAAAGATATTTTTCTGTCTGGTGTAAAACCTTTCTTGTTGGAGTAATTCTTCCCAGTGATATCAATTCCACTGGAATTGCAGACCATCAGAGGAAGATCACTGTGTGACTGAAATGCTTAACAATTACCAGCATCTCTTTGTGTTCTGCCAGCAAGCTTTCTTTTCACCTGTCTTCACACATTTGCCCATCATAATTCCCACCTTGGCAGTCTGCAAGACCAAAAATAGACCAAGAGTCCTTACCAAATCAAAACTAATGGGCCATCTTCCCCTCCTACCTAGGGAGGACAAGACTCCCAGTTTGAATGGTTTATCCTGGTTTTTGTTTGAACAGTCTTAATGGCTTGTTTTCCTGATTAATAGTTTAAAAACTGCCTTAATGAGAATGCATATGTAGAAAAAATAAAAGGAAATAAACAGTGTGTCATGCTTATTTTCTTAAGTTAAAATGTCATCTTATTGGTGTCTAAGTCAAAATTTCAGGTTTCTGAGATCTCAAACTTATTTGACTTTAACTCACACAGAAGAAACATTAAGAATACCATTTTTCCAAAACTCAAATGTTAAAATTAAAAAATTAGCAATATTTTATATAGAATATTTACTATTACATTGAATAGCCAGTTCCCTCAATTGCATAAAAAATAATCAACTAATTAGGAAAGCATCTATGATACAAAGGTAAATGTGATGATAATGATCTCGGTACCTAGTTCAATACAGGAGATTTAAATGGGAGTTTTCTTTCACAATGAGTAACTTGAAATTGCACATACCTCTTCCTGCTTTTTTATGTAGGAAATACTTTGGTAACATTTTTATTTTTTTATTTAAAATAGTAGGCAGAGCTATAAAGTGATTTTTTAAAATAATGATTTTTAGAAGTTATAGTTTTTAAGAATCTTAAGTACAGTGAGATTTAGTATAGTATAGTTTATGTTAAAGGAAAATTATTGATAATCTTAGTTTGATGAGTTTTGATTGTCTCTACTGTTGTAACTGAAGGAATCCGGGCATCTCAGGAATTCCCTTGAAGGACTTACAGTTGTTTTGTGATTGCAGGTCTAGAAAGTTACTAAATCGGATGCCTCCATTTACAATCAGTACACAGGAAGGTTGCCTGGATTTCTCAGGTCTCCTTTATCTCTACAAATTACTGAGCCAGAAATTTGATTGCTAGTATAAAAGAAAGAATAGATATATATGCACTGTAAGTACTAGAAACCAGAATGTGCTTAGACTTTTCTCTCAGTTAAGCATCAAAAAGAAAAGGGCAAATATTTACTGGTTTTGTTCTACAGATTTTTAATGAAAATTACACAAATGTGTCAGAGCAAACTGTAGTGACTTTGAATACACAGCTCTAGGAGATCTGTACAGTGAGTTGCTATTACAGGTGTTTCTAATTCAGGAACAAAATACACTATGAGATTAAAGACTCATGTGAACTTTAAACTTCCTTTTGCACACTAGGGAAATTAGCATATGGAGAAAAAATGAGTCTTTAAGCAGTTTCTAATGAAGTGGCAAATTACAGTCACAAATGATTGTTTTTATTCATCTGTTTATGTTTTGTTCTTATCTAAGAAAATACAAGTACCATATAGGTAGAAATAGAAAATATGCTGTAGCTCCAAATGTCCTTCTGATCATGGGAAAACAACACAACATTTTTTAATTTTTTTGATTATAATGTATGCAGTGCACAATGTAGTCACCATCATTTGTCTTACAAACAAGATTACATGGAAGAAAGAAATGGCCACTAAGAAATGCTTGCCTCTTAAATATTTACTTAGCTATTGGAGAAAATTGGGATGACTTACTTAACTATGCACTTCGGTTTTTCATCAGTAAATAAATGGTGGCTGTGATGATTTAAACAAGACATGTAAAGCATATAAGCAGAGTTCCTGGCCCATAAGTGTTTTATTAGGTGATACAATGATGTTATTACAATGCTTTATCGTTTACTTATTTCACAAAAATCAGTAGAACATTTCTACATACCAGGTATTGTCATTAATAGCATTATTTATATTGGATACAAAAACAAATAAAATGTGATAAGGATGAACATATAAAGATACTGTTTCAGCTTTTTATTTTGTCAAAGCCTAATTAAATTTTTAAGCATACTTACAAGTAACATTTGCTTAATAAATATCAGAATCAATGAATATTGCCTCTCCCAGTAACATGAACCGGGTAATACCAAATAAATAATATGTGATTCAGCCTTGGATTTTTATACTGTATTATTCATACATTTAGATAAGACTTAAATGAGGATGTTTCTTATCCATTTTTTTCTTGTGCTAATTTTTAAAGTTTATCAGTGACTAACAAAACATACTAGCTATAGATGGACCTTTGTATTCTACTAGAAAGCAGGTAAACCATAAGCATTTGTCTCTTCATCCTACAGAGTAAAATACTATGTTCTGAACAGAAGTTCCACAAAAGAGTTTAAAAAGAAAATGGTTTATTTCATGTGCAGTGGAATCCTTCCAGTGCGCTTGACCTCTGCCTCTGAAAATTGCTGCCATCTCTACTTTTAGTAGAAAGAACTATAAGTTGAGTTCTGTGAATATATGTATATTTTTAAACCAAAGTAGTTTTCTTGGTACCTGTTGTCAACCAAGATATGACATGTAAATTATTTACTTTAATGTCTGTAATCGAGTCACATGAACATTTTTCTTTTCTATGGTGGTTTTCCATCAAGAAGTCAACGATTTCATTTAAATGGTTGTATATGTGGTGAATTTGATTTTGTAAAAAGATTATATAGTGTCTTCTTGAATGTTTTATCTAAGAGAAGAAATATGATGGGGTCTGTGCTACTTCTGGCTGAAGCAAGACAGGTGAGGATATTTTTTGTTTCTATTAAATAATTCAATAGCAGACAGTCCTCACTTTGACGCAGAACATAAAAAATAGGTTTAAAAATACTGTACGGAAGAAAGCAAACTATTAGTAGAATCTGGATGACCAAAAGATGTCTTCTCACAGAATTGTAAGTCAAGTCTTTCTCCATAATAGATGTACAGGCCCTTATTTTTCTCAGATGGCTGACAAAAGAGTAGTAAGACGTTAGTACTACTAAAAATGAAAGTCCAATGAATGTGGTTCCAATGAGACCTGCAATCTGAGATATCACGGCTCCCACTTCCGTCCGCCGATTGTAGCACCAGCTCTCTTTTCCTATTGTAGCCTCTACAGCTGAGTAGTATATGATAATGGGAATAATTATGCCCATTACAATTACCCATATGAAAATGCACAATTTTCTAGCAAAGTTGGGCTGGCGAAATTTTTTTAGTAAGTGGCCATAAAATATTTTCTCATAACATGAAGTGGTCTCTTGGGTGGAATCCTTTTTTATTAAAGTAGCATAGCGGCTTACAGCAATCCAACTTAAAATTAAGAGGCTGACAAACATACTTACATGCATGGATAAAGTTCCCAGAAAATTGAACACTTTGCATTCTGCAGATTTATATTCCCATTGGAAACCTTTCAGGAAATAGATACCCATGAAGGGCATGGCACTGCACACAAGTAAGTTTGCAGTCACAAGATGTGCCAGGTAGATGTGTGTTGATGTTTTCTTACCTATTTTTGTCAAAAATACCCACTGAGAGAGTGAGTTTCCAAAGAGACCAACAATACAAAGAATGGTATAAGTGATTGGTAAAGCTCTGGAAGTGATCATGGATGGTCGAATGCATGTTGAATTGTTATTCATTTATACCAGATCTTCTTGAATTTTGTCACAGGAGCTAGAACAGAATTGTATATACTTAATATTAACACTGTAGGTGGTATTTAAGCTAAATAGTAAAAACAAAAGTTTTGGATGCAATAAAATAATAGCAAAATGTATTGTGGAAAGGGAAAGCATAGATGGCTTCTTACCTTTTTTAATCACAGTGTTCAGTTGTGATAAAAGTAAAAAATGTGCTTATTGTGATAGATAATGCCTTTGTCTAAAAAACAAAAATTGAAGCAAATAGTTAAATTTCTGAGTATTATCATTTTATGTGAGAGTAATTTGTAGTTCTTATAAAGCAATGTGTGATGACAGATTTTGTCTAGAATTATAATTTTCAAAATGTAAAGCATATATGAATAGTATATACTGATCAAAGAAAAATGTTACAAAGGATTTTGTGGCCACATTAGAGAGCTAAAAATTTTAATTAGCACCCTGCTTATTTGTAAGTAGTTTTCAAAATGATGTCTTTTCACAACTTGATTAAAACTAACCTACTACAGAACTATTAGAAGAATCTCTTTTCATAGCTCACAAATAAAGTTAATTCCACCTGAACAAAAACTCAGACAAGCACCTGAATTGAACAGAAGGCATAGAGACCAAAGATAGACTAAAAGCTCACGATCTAAAGGCATCAGAAATTGTTCTTTATATTGCTAAACTGTCACACTTCAAAAAAATTAAAATTGTGGGGTCATGCATGGTGACATATACCTGTAATCCCAAAACTTGAGGAAGCTGAGGCAGGAGGATTGTTGCAAGTTTGAGGCTAACCTGAACTACATAGTGAGTTCAAGGCCAGCCTGAACTACTACAGAGAGAGACTCTGTCTCAAAAAAAACAAAGGTGGGGGGAGTGGTGCTGGGGATATAGTTCAGTGAAAAGGCACTAGATTTAATCTCCAGTATTGGGTGAAGAGATTAAAATTGTACTTCAAAAATTCAGTTGTTATGATTGTTGGGGAGAGCTCCCTTATGTGTCCTCACATGTAATTTAGTGCTATCTGGGTTTTTCCAATTTTTTTTCTTCCAAGTATTAGAGATTGGACTCATGGCCTTCACACTGAGCTATATCTCCAACTCTTTTTTTTTAAACAGTGTCTCATTAAATTGCCCCAATTGGGCATGAATTTGCAATTGTCTTACCTCACACACCCAGACTACCAGGATTACTGCTGTGCACCACCATGCCCAGTTTCAGAGGATTCGTTATTTGTTTAGAGAATATGATGTTTTAATCACAGCATAAATGCAACTGTAATTTATGCCTTTTATATCTTCTTTATGAACATTCTGGTTGCAAAGGGTACACAGATATGCCAACGAATCATATACAGTCTCCCTTGTATTTCTTATTTTTATCTCCTTATTTCCTTATTTTTTCAAGTGAGAATAACAAAGAAAAGTTACTACATTCTGGGCAAATAAGAACTGTGATCTGTATTCCAACGAGCCACATTTCTCTGTGCTCTTCACTATAACTCTCTGGGCACCACATCTGCCACTATTTTATAATCTATAACAAGATTTCTCAAATTTTTCAATCACATTTTCTGTTTTGATTAACATAAAAATCTTGCCATAAACAGACTTCTGATGTGTCTTCAGCCCCTCGGATCTATTTTATTCCCTATCCCTCCTCAGAATCATGGGTTCATTTATTTTTCATATTCTGGATTGCTTTTTAATTGTATTTCAAATTTCATAGACATCAGGATTTTTTTTCAAAATGTAATAGTGTAATTTTGAAATAAATTTTTAAACCAAACAATCCACACCCAAAAATTTAAAGACCTAAGAGCTACACAGGTATCTCTATGTGCAAGTATTGAGACTTTTAATTGATGTCTAACATTGTCCTCATGCAGGAACTTCACTGACAAGTAGTTCACCATCTTGCTCCTCAAATTTGTATTTACTGTACCTCCCCTTTGTTTTGTTGTTAGAGGTTTTTTATTTTGGGTTTTTTGTTTTTGTTTTTGTTTTTGTTTTTGAGACAGGGTCTCGCTATGCAGTTCAGGCTGGCCTTGAACTCACTTTGTAGCTCAGGCTGGTCTTAAACTTGCAACAGTCCTCCTGCCTCAGCCTCCCAAATGCTAGGATTACAGGCATGTGCCACCACACCCAGCACCTCTCCTTTAGAAATTTTACTTTTAGGGGCCAGAGATTAGCTCAGCAGCATAAGCACCTGCCTGGCAAGCACAAAGTCGCAAGTTCAAACCCTAGTACAAAAAAAAAATTTTTTTTTACTTCTAAAGGTACTAGACAATTGTTTTCTAAAATTTGGGGAATACCATTAAACTTAAATTAAATCAAAGTGACATGTTACAGATACAGAATTGCTTTCTAGAAAACATCTCCAGGTCTACATTCCTTTCAGCAGAATGCCTGTCTCAAGTCACTAGTATACACATTGTATCTCTGTTAATTTGACAAATGAATAAGTGACACAACTCTTAACAATTACTAATGATCATCTATATAGTTATATCCTTTCTTAATGATAACTTTTCAAATTTTAAAGTTTAGTCCTATTAAGGGTTTTAATAGAATTAACTTTTAAGCTAAAAATGAATAATCACCCTTACCTGTAAGAGTAGTTTATGCCAGTTAAGGTTATATTGTTCAAGGAAGTGATGCAAATTTCAAACTTAAAATTCTCTAATCTTCACTCTTCCAGTATCGTTAGTCAATGTAAGTAGATTCTTGTATGATGCCAGCTATGCTACAATGGGGGAAAAGGAAAATAAATAGAGTATTGAAGAAATCCAGTAGTTATGGCTAATGTAACTATCTCCTCAAAAAAACCCCTCATTTCTCTACTTCAGTAGTGAGAGGAAGTTTGTGGACAATATATACATATATTGTACTTCCTTATTATTATTTCGTGAACTAGTTACACCCCATTTAGCTTGATTACCATGATTGGCTGAACTTCAGAAGTTTAATCCTCCATAAGCTAGTTTTATATGACATCATCATAGAGAAAACTACACTACCCAATAAAATACTGGTACAAATTTGTCTGTAAACTTATCTGTAAAATCATGTGGGTGACTTATTTGCAATTCATCTTTATTAAGAATAGAGGGAAACAAAGCTCAAAGCTTTCTTACGGTAGCATACTAGAAACAACTATTCTTAGAGTAGCACTAGAACTTTAGGATCATCTATGGGTTGAAATCCTTTGTTTTAAGATTGAAGAATCCAAGGCCCAGAGAAATCCACCATAAGCACAGACCGCTGCAGTTTGGGTCCCAGTTTTGTTACTAATGAATTAACTCTTCTAACTGTCCTGTGCTGACTCCATTCAGATTCAATGTTTGGAGCATTTTAGAAATAGACTTTGAAAATCCTGGGAAGTAACAGATATGCCATAAATCAAACGAGGTTATAATATAATGAACTGTGAAACCGATTTTATGAATAAGATTATTTAGTCAGTCTGTGAACTGCTAACTAAATGAAAGCTAAATGTTCACAGCTGGGGAGCAGACTGCCTCAAGCACCCTTCCTTGGGTAGTTAAGCCAGAGGAATCTGAAAAAGAGAGCATAAATCTAATTTAATCTAGCCTGAGCACTTCAGTTATCAATAAATCTGCATTTAAAATTAATAGGTTTGCTATTTCTCATAACTCCCATTGCTTATCATATTTCATCTTGATTGAGCAAATTCTCTCCGATGTTTGCTAGCATTTTTCTCTAAAACAAAAATGAGAACTCCATATGGAGAATATGATTCTGCTGCTGTGCGTCTATGCAGTATTTGCCATCATCCAATTAAGAACAGTGATTCATCCAGGGTTACATGGCAATTGATTGCAGAATAATTTTCCTTCTAGAATTTCTATCATCTTTATTTCAACAATTTTTCATGTTCCAGAAAGAAATTACTTAGAATAAAAACATTTTGGTGCTGGGGGTGTGGCTCAGTGGTAGAGCACTTCCCTGGCATGCATGAGTCCTGGGTCAGATCCCCAGCACTGTAAAACAAACATTTGGAGGTAATTTAAAGAAGAAAAAATTGAAATTAGAATGCTGTTTAAAAGTCATTGAAAGACAGTTTTAATATTATCTGTTGAGGCGTAAGCACCTTTAATCCAAAAACAAGACTTCCTTGCTTTCCTCCTTTGTCCGCAACTCAGTTAATAATACACACTGTCACTCCTTCAGTTACTCAAGCCAAAAACTTAAGGCTCACTCTTGATTCTTCTTCCTTCACATTTTATATTCTTTCAGCTGCTGCTGCTGAAGCTTCTACTACTGCCACCATTATTTAGTCAGATATCATGAGAGCTTTGTATGTGCCAGACTTTCTGCTGTTTGCTGGTCTTCACAATGCCCTGAAAAATAAATACCTTAATTTCAAACTGAAGCGCAGAAAGTTTATGTAAGTTTCCCAAGTCACACAACATTGTGATTAATTGCCTTCAGAGCAAGTAATTGAAAAGAGCAAGCCCACAGATACAATGCCTTTATTTTGTTTGTTTGTTTGTTTGTTTTTTATCTAGTTTCTGAAGACAACACTGTCACTTCTGCAGTATTTTGTTGGTCATATATAGCTAGCCCTGATTGTGTGAGGGTTAAATAACAAGGAGATGATGATCACTGGGAACTATTTTAGAAACCAGCTACCACAGTTGTTAAGCAATCACTGAACCAAAGAGTCAGAAGAGCCATCAGACCATTTATGGGACAAGAATGATTGGATTTGTCTGTTTTGCCAATTCTTAAACTGTTTTGACTTTTGTTCTCTGTATTTTTCTTAAACAGTGCAATTCACTCAACAGATATTTACTGGGGTTTATAATGTGTCTCTAGTGACATGTGGGGATCATAGAAGTACTGCTAGCCATGAACTAATTTCAGGTTTCTGGAAATTCAACAGAGGTTCCAAGAATTCATATTAATATGTGATATATGATAAAGTCTTCAAACACTCTATAAGTTAGATAAGAGAGGAAACAGTCAATCAAAGTGGCTCTGAAAGTCTTTGTGAAAGCAACTGGAGGGAAAGAGAAGAGAATGCTTAGTGAGCAATAATTCTGTGCCAAGTTTTTTTTTTTTACATATAAGAACACTGGAAGTGATAGGCAGAAATTGAAGCTTAAAGAGGTTAGGGTGACACAGCTGGTAAGTTACATTTAAAACAAACTCTTTCTCTGCTGTAGAAGGCAGAAATTATTGTTTTTTCTTGCAGATCAATAAGAAACCTTATAATACTCATGAAAAATAAACTAGGGTCCAGTCTCAAGTACTTGTAATTTCAGGCAAGGTTTCTTATTCTCAACACAAAGGTAGCAGAAATTAACTATAGAAGAGATCAGAGTTAACTTTTTTTCTCTTTGTAACTGTGGGCCTCATTAAGCTAATTTTTCTTCCAGAAATATCAGCATAAATTCTTCATGATTTAAGTGACTTTGAGTTTTCTAATTGAAAGTAAAATATTCTACTTATGTTTTTCTTTTAAAAGTGGGAAAATATTGTTGAAACTTGTAGAAAAGTGTCAGAAAATATTAAACTAACAAAAGTATTACTTGCTAAAAAAAACATTCTGAAAATAACAAAAGATGTTGCAAGTTCTCTGTCAAAAATGGCCCCTCTGGACTTTTTTTACTCAGGTCACCAAGAGTTTTCTTTGGTTAATCATTTTTTCCATCCTTCTCTACAAAGTTCCGCTTCTGTTGTCTAAGTTCAAATGCTCTTGCTTAATTGTTCTAATGACTTCCTATATCACCTATCAGTCACTCATCTCTTAAGTGTTCCACCCTGAACCTTATCATCTACCTCCTCGAAGTATTAGTTTCCTACAATTCGAATCCTGTCTTGTACTAAGTTTCCTTTAAATTTGTGTATTAAGTGCATTTTTCAATCTAGCCCCAGAATTTCACTGGAGTTGTTCAGTGATAATGGTCCAGTGAACAGGTGTATGGTCATTAGTTTAAGCACTTCATGGTAGACTGTATGTAGCAGAAATATATGGGAACTTTCTTGACTTACCTGAATTCTTGGGGTTAGAATTAGGCTCCCTATCAATTTCTCTCAGAGCTCAGAGCTAGCAGATTCAGGACAGGTTAGTCATACATGAACTTCCGTGCTTCCACCAGAAAGTTATTTTAGGCTATCCAAACTAGTGTCTAAACTGGCTGCAGTTGACCTTTTAAAGATTCTGTTTGACTAATCAGGAGGTCAGGATATTGGTGCAGAAAGAGAAGCCAGAAGCCTAATTTTTTTTTGACAAGCCTATTTTACCCACGTTGGAACAGCACATTCTAAAGATAATGGTTTCTCAAAAAGGGAGGCTCATCCAGTTGAGTGCACACCCAACCCACGGTTACCTTTAGGAGGGGTGAAGCACAGCTCTGTTACTCAAAACTGTGGTTTGTTCAGGCCTCACTTAGCCCCCTGCTCGCTTCAGGATGTGGTGTCTGGCCACAACCCAGTTTGCAGTTGCATTGCTCTCAGGCCCTTGCCTCCTGCTATAAGCCACTCTAATCACCCTTTACTACGGTGCCTAAAAGGACTTCGTGCTTGTAAGAGCTGATTTCTCAGTAAACAGTGGGAGCATTTATCTCAAGAACTACTAAAAAAACAGCCAAGAATACAATCTAAAATTTTCACATTTATAAGAGCACAGAAAAAGTACATGTTAGTGTTGTAAGAAACACTAATGACAAAGTCTAAGTGGTCCTGATAATCCAAATTTCATTATTCTTCAACTTCAGCTTTTGTCTCTTCATATAGGCTTGAATGCCCTGCTAAGAGATCAGCAGATTGAGGACAGAAATGTACAGAAACACTGTAGCAGTGGCAGTGACAGTCATAAGAATTAAGATCACCGAAAGTGAGAGTTGGAAAGCAACTGAGAAATTAGCAGGTTTACAGCAGGGGAAAAACTTAAACAATGGATTAGGCAAGGCAATAATATTTTTAAGGACAATCAGATTTTTGAACATCGGCATCTTTGAATCAGCCAAATTTGGCTCATGTTTCAGAACCAACCATTCTTTTTTATGAGTTCTTTGAAAAGCCAAAAGTAAAGATTTCTGAAAATTAAGCATTTAGTAGGATGCTAAAAATATTTTGATCTACTGTATTGCTGCCCATACAAAATACACAAAGGATCCCAATTCTAAGAAACAGTAACTTGCATTACAATGAGATTGAAGTAATTAAAAAGACATAAGACATTAGTGTCCAGAATTTTCACCAATCCACAGTACTGTACTGTAAGGCCCAGTAAGGAGTACTGTAAGGCTCAGATTCAAGCCTTTTTGGAGCCCACATTCTTAATTATAAGACATTGTCTTTTAGCGTTCAACCCTTTCAAGGCCCATATTCTTAGCTACTACTTTATATTGTGACTCGACTTTATATTGTGTACACGACAGCACTCAAAAAGTCTGATGTATTGCTTTGGACAAGATAACCACGTATCCTCAGTGACCAAAGTATTGAAGCCTGGAAATAATAAAATCTCAAATGTTCCATGTCTTCAGAAATATTTAGCAGGAAAAAAAAAAAAAAAACAGAAGAAATGTGCGTTAGATTTAACATGGAATGAGTCTGTGAGCTGTGCCTTTCTCTGGTAGTGCTTTGGCCAGCAGAGGGCAATATCTTGCCAACCTTAGAAAGCCCATTGCTGTTGCTGCAAGCTGAAGCTGCCTACACAGCACTATTTTCCAGCTGAAAACTTTGAGCCATAAAAAAGTTGGAGTTTGTTTTACTTAGGCACTAATAAAATAATAAACCACTTTGTTTTAATAGTTGAAAACTTTAAATTTGATAGAATAAAAGAAATTGTATAGATAATGGGTTTCTGTCCTTAAAATGAAAACTCGGTACAGTCATGTGCCTTTTATAGGATACGTCCCTTAAGGATTGCTTTGTTTTATACTAGTTATGTATTATCATTAAGAGTCACATTTTTAAAATCTTCACAATCATAATTATTCTGGTGGTAGAAAGAAAATTTGACAGTTAACTACTGTATGTGAAAGATTTTCTTTTTAACTATCTTCTAGTTTTTTTCTTTAACCTTTAAAAGAATAGCGGTTCACAAATATAGACTTAAAAGTCAACTAGTACTGCCACGTATGGTGGTGTACACCTGTAATCCCATCACTCAGGGGACTGAGGCAGTTGGGTTGCCAAGAATTCAGTGCCACCTAGACTACAAAGTTGAGTTCGAGGCCTACTGAACTACATGACAAAACAGTGTCTTCACAGAGAGAGATTGCCAAAATAATTTCAGATAGTGTTGAAAGGCTTGTAATGAAAGCAGCAATTAATGCATAAAATATTATTTCACTTTTAAAGAAAATCATATAGTAGAAGTTACCTTTATCTTGCCCTGGAGTCACTTCCTTCTGTCACCCAAATAACATGCATATCCTTTCATCTTAAAAGATGGCAGACTCAGAAAGTTAAATCACATATTTTCTCTCATATGAGAAAGCTAAAATATAAAAAAAATAAAGGATAAATGACAGAGAACTAGAAGGTACACTTCTGGAAATAGGGAAAAAGAATACTGGAGGGAGAGGAGAATAAACGGATTGAAAATGATCAAGATGTGTTATATATGCATGTTCTAATTGCCCAAAACAAACCTCACTCTGTAATACTAACATGCATTAATTTTTAAAATTTTAAAAAAGATACACTAATTGGTCACATCATTATTCGGTTCTCTATCATGGGGAGTGTTTGTTACTAAATCATTAGTAACCCTATCACTGTCCATCTTGCAAAGGTTTTGAAAGCATGAGTCTTGTCATCTGTCTGTCTATCTCACGCTCTAACTCTCTGTGTCATGTGTGTACACACATGGCTTTCAAGTAAAATACTTCCACATATTGTCTTTTTTTGTTAAACTTTTTACATTCATTATCACCTTTTCAGAAATTCATTTTACATATTCTCTTCATTTATATTTTATATCCATCATTTATCTATTACTGCATGGAAACCACACCCACATTTGGCATCTTAACACAACAAACATTTATTCACTCTAAATTATGCAGTTTTTCCTGGACTTAGGACAGTTCTGTGAGTCTTACCTGTGATTTTTCATACAACTTTGTCATCTCATGGCTTAAGTGAGGCTAGATGGTCCAAGACATCCTTATTCACATGTTGGGCCATTGCCTTGGACAGTTGTACAGGCTCAGCATCCCTCTATGATTTTTCATCCTGGATTTACTTACAGTGAGGTAAGCACAGGGTTCCAAGAAAGCAACACTGGCAACTGCAAGGCTTCTTAAGGCCTTGCTCAGACATCATATAATGTCCAACATAGTTTTACTGTCAAAAGAAAGTCTCAACACCTAGCCAGATTCAGAGTGTGAGGAAATAGACTACACCTCTGGATAAGAGGAGTGACATAGAATTTGGGCCATTTTTAATCTACTGAATTTCCTATAATATGCTTGCAGTTTTAATGTTCTAAATAGACATATATTTTTTCCCTCAAAGTGCAATGAATTGAGTGGCTCACGCCTATAATCCCAGCACTTGGGAGGATTACTGTGAGTTCAAGGCCAGCCTGGTCTACATAGTGAATTCAAAGCCTAAGACCCTGTCTTTAAAACAAAAAAGTGCAGTGAATTGGCTTTTTCTTTGGAAATCAGTATAGTATGTGTACTGCAAAGTCTGCAGTTTCCTTGCTAATATTCCTCAAAGAAGAACTTACACTTTGTAAAAAGATGACAAGATGACCACCGTGTCCTACTTAGTCTTGGATGTGTTGTGTTGTTTTCTTATTGAAAGGTGTATTAAATGTGCCACAAATTCAGTTTCCTTTTTTATTTTTCCTTCTGCTTTAATGGCTTTTCTTTTCTCTTTCCAGAATATTAATCTGGGTTGTTTTTTCAGTGAAATTGAGAAGAAAGTCTATTTCCACTACTTCCCAATAATTTTTTTGATCCTGAGAATTGAATAAACTTCTCAGCATCTCCAATAGTAGAGCCTGAAAGGTTGTAAAAAAAATGGTAGTCTAAAAAGGTGGCATTATCATGCTAGGTCACACTAAATTACTCAAGATTTTACTATTTTTAAGATCATAATGGCTGTTGGATCATGAAGCTCACATTTCCTTACTTAGCTGCCTCCTCTCCCTGCTTGCCAAAGATAATTGGAAGCCCATAATCTGTCCCCCCAAAACTGACCCTATGTGTTCCTGTGTTTTTCAAGCTTCACTGGCCACAAAGGGGAACTGAATATGAACATGCATGCAAACCTGTCAGTTCCCTTTGTAGCCAGCTGAGCGTGTTTTTTTAAATATAGAGGAAACTGCTTTTCTTTTGAGTACAAGCTGAATTTCCACATACATAGGAAACATTTCTGCTTTTGACAGATGGGGAGGAGACACAAGAGAAGAGGGCTGTAGTTTGTGAGAAAGGCAATTAAAAGAGAAAGTAAGGAAACAAACAAATTGGAATTGAGGAAGAAAAAAAGGTACTGCTAAGTACAGGAAAGGCAAAAAGCAGAGGGAAGTGTGGGGGTGCTAGTAAGTCTTCATAATTGATAGGATGCCGGAAGAAACAGGAAGCCTAGAAAGGAACTGTCCACAAAGGAACTGTCTATAACAGCTATACCAGCAGTATTAATGGAAGGCATTAAAAACCTTTGGTCTAGAAATTTGATGTTTGACAGAATTTGAAATTATGACACAGTAGAGTAATTATCACCCCTGCCAGAGTTCATGCTTCTGAGCCAGGTTTCTAGTGAACGTAACTTGTCCCCATTTTGAAACACAAGTGGTGACCACATCTCCCACTCTACATGTGTTCTTTTGGCATCTTTCCAGGAGGTGCCCTCACATTCTCCTTTTAGTTGCTGAAGTTTTAGAGTATTACTCTGACTAGCTTAAAATGAAGTGTATCTGCTACCTCTTCTGTTGTGGACATCACTGTTATTAATGAAAGCTAAGGCAAAAATGAACCTTTTTGAGGTTAATTTCTCCCATTTCACTTGATCCAGTTTGGCTTCTACTGTATATCTCCCTAATTCTGGTATTTACCATCAACTTCTGCCACTTGTGCTTTTTCCTGCCTTTCCCTTGGCATTTGAGTAATATACTGAATGTTTCCTACTTTTGCCAGGTGCATTTATAAACTCCTTTAGTCCTCCTAATACCCCCATGTGAAAGATACTACTATTATTACTGTTGCTTCAGTAAAGGAAATAGAATGTGTCCAAAGTTATTTAAGTGGTAGAGCCAAACACTGAACTCAAGCAATCTGACTGCATCATCTGCCCTTTTGACCTATCTGTTAGACAACCTCTCCTCAGTTCATTATTCAGTAATATTTAATGTTATTGACCTAAGAAAACCTATTGGATTCAGCCACACCACAATTCTGGCTATGGCCTTACAATAAGGATTATAGTACTCTGCATTCATTGGCCAAGACTAATATCCTGAACTGTGTGTGGATGGGTAATACCAACATCTTCCTAGCACTTTTGCCTCCTAATTTGCCTTCACCCCTAGTGAGTGGGCAATTCTTTCCTTAGATATATTGAAACATTTAATCAGGTTCTCTGGTACAAGATTTTCTTTTCTTTGAAATTCTTTTACATTGCCAGGCAATACCCTATCCAAGGTACTCAGAAGGCTGGGGCAAGAGGATCATTTGAGCCTTTGTATTCTCAGGAAATACATAATTTGACACCTCTGCACTATTTAAAACTGAAAAATTATTGGTTAATTTTATTTACGAGTTCTTTAGCTTAAGAATGTATATCAAAGATCTAATGTTTATCTAGATTGGAAATTTTTTTCTTTGTTCATAGTATCTAGCAAAGAAAACTATAATCGAAATAAAAGATAAGCACATACTAGTTATTTTCTACCCATATAAACAAGAAAGATTAGGATTCAAGCAATATAAAGAAATACATCAACAATTTTAAAAAAAGATAAGCAACCCGAGGGATAAAAGGGAAAAGGAGGAAAAAAAAGATTTAAAAGTAAGCAATTCATAAAAAGGATGGGGAGATGTGAACAGGTCATTTACCCTAGAAAAAATCTGTGAGCCAAAAATGTATGAACTGATGCTCAATTTCTTGAGTAACCAGAGAAATGCAAATTAAAGCCACAGTGTGATGCCACTAGACATCTGTCAGAATGACAGCTAGTAAATGTAATAAAAACCAGGAAGTAGAGAGGGTATGGCTAAATAGAAACTCATTCTGTCTAGAGGTAGCATGAATGGAACTTCCACTGAAGTCCAAGTGTTCATACTTCTGAGCAACAACCATGGATAGAGAACGTCCACTCATCAGCACAGGGTATATGGAGCACTTGGCTTAAACATAGTTTCTAGTAGCGGATGAGCTGGAAACCAGCTAATGCCCATTGCTAGGGGAAATGTACAATTGAGTTGTTTATTATACCATAAAACACTATATCAGTGAAAATGAGTAAGAACTCCATGTTATCCGTATAGGCAAAGAGAATTTGAGAGTGAAAAAAATGTCAGAAAGGATTTATGAAAATACCATTTGTGTAAATTTTTTAAAATGGATATTTTTGTACATATATGTGTGTTGTAAAAGCATAAAACTGTGCATCAGAATGATTCTAGCTTTAAAAAATAAGACTTGAGGAGGGGAAACGTGAAGTGAGCTTAGTGTATCAAAGTTTTTAGATTGTGTATATGGGTATAAGAGAAGTTTTAAGTGAGGCCAAAACATTAATATCTGTTCAGTTGGGTAATGGATGCTTAACTGCCTGTTATATGGTCATCCCTTCCCTTTTGCTATGCTTTCACGTTTTATTACTAAGGAAAAATGTGAAATTACAAAACCAGATTATAGCTGACAATTAACTATTGCTCCTGAAATAATTTACATGGGCTTACTAAAGCAAAAAAGAGTTTGAATATATTATGAACACTTGTACCCAAACCATAATTAGAAACTTTTTCCAAAGCTCATCTTTTAATTCTTCCTTATGCATTTCATGGGCTAGAAGCAAAATTAATTAGGGTAAGATCTTCTAATATGATTTTTTTGTTGTTTTATTGCATCTGTATGAGTTTGTTCTAGATTGTCTGTAATCCATGTTTTAAATGGAGCTTTTAGAGTATGCAAATGTGTGACACTTAGATCAGTTTTGAGAATTTTAGGTTTCTTATATCATACAGTTTTGGTAAATGACAAGCAGAATTTTTTGCCCCAAATACACAGTAATGGCAATTTCTGCTTTTTAAAATAAAAAACATTTCAGTAATCACTCTTATGCTTACATGGAATGAAACAAAAATGAAAACCTTTCCAAAGAGTGTCTCTAAAATAGAAACTTACCAACTTATATGTCCTTTTATACAAAATACAATTGCTGCTTTCATCACAAATGCAGTGAAAATCTAATTATAATGCACAGAAGCATTTAGCACGGTGCAGGGCACATAAATAAATACAGTTTTACTGTGCAATGCATCCTGTTGCACATGAACTTGAAGGAGGGAGATAAGAGGCAAAATAGAAGTTTAGGATAAATTTCATACCCCCTTTTCATTTCTACCTACATTGTTACTACCACCCAGCCAACTCCCCAAGTCTTCATTTGCAAACCCAAACTGAGCTGAGACACTGCAACCACCCAACTGAGCCCTCAGTCATGACAGAGCACCCTACATCATCTGACATGGAAGTATACCACCGTTTCTCTCTCAGCTGAATTATCAAAATTCAGACTGTATCCAGAGTTTCGAATGCTTTCCTTCCATCCAAAATACCAGTGTATAGTGTTTGTTGGTGCCTGACATAAAATGTTCTCCAATAAATGTCATGTCTTTTGTATTTTTTCCGCTTTGTGCATTTATTTTTATTTATAGTTTTTCACAAAGAAAAATCTAATTTTAAAATCTGCAAATTTTCCCTGGTTATTTCTATTGTTTTATAAACAGAAAATTCTTTCCCATCCACAGATGAATTAGTCACCTATGTTTCTGAATCTTTTAATGGCCTCATTATTTATATTTAATTTTTTAATCTGTTGACACTGTAATTATTTTGGTGTGATGTAAGATAAAACTGTAAGTTGATTTTTTATTTTAAATAGAAGCAACACTTTATTAATTCATTCTTGCCTTCCCAATATTTTTTGTAGTTTTTTTAATTATTTGTAGTGATTCTCTGAATTCCAAAGAATGCATCAGAGTCATCTGGGAAGCTTTTAAAAAATACATTTCAGGGTTGGGGATATAACTCAGTGGCATAGCACCTGCCTAGCAAGCACAAAGTTCTGAGTTCAATTCCCAGAAAAAAAAAAAAAAAAAAAAAACGTATATTTCATTCTACCTTTGCAAATTTCTAGCACATCCTCCTAACTGAGTCTTAGGTCTACTACACATTTGTTCCTGTCCCCACTTTTGGGAGCCATTAATATGTCACATACTCTTTTCATATATCATCTAAAGTCTACTTAAAGGGCTGAGGATATAGCTTATTGGCCCTGGCAAGGGCAATGTCCTGAGTTTGAGTCCCAATACCAAAAAAGCTTAAAAAAATTTTTAAAATAAAGCATACTTCCAGAGGTATAGCCTGTTCCACTAAGTTTATCTTTGCATCTGCTTCCTAGCATTTTCTCGTTTTTTTTTTTTTTTTTTTTTTTTTTTTTTTTTTTTGGCGGGGGATCTAACTCACGACCTTGTGCTTGCTAGGCAGGCATTTGTGCCGCTGAGCTATATCTCTGGCCCACATTTTCCTTTTTAAAGGATAAGAATATAGATTAATATCTGGTAAAATAAGTTTCCATTATATAGGTTAAATTTCCCTTCTCTGAGATGCTTGGGACTAGAAGTTTCAGATTTTGAATTTTTTTTTCAGTTTAGTTTGAGTGTATCTGCAAAACTTCAGTGATTGAGCATCCCTAACCTGAGAATTCAAAATCTGAAACTCTAAAACTTTTCAGGCTGAGGAAGTGAGCTCAGAGCTGGATTCTTGCTACCAAAAGAAAGAAAATAAAAAAGAAAAGATTTCAAGTTTTCAATTTTTGGATTAAGAATGCTCCATTTATAGTTCAGATACCTAAAAATAATCGTTTCACTAATACATTCTGTAGTACCCAGGTTGCGTGCTGAGATAATGTGTTGTTTTTCTGTTGTGGACAGCTTTCAATAGGCTTTGGTCCCAATAGTTATAATCATATCAGTTCTACTTTTATATCAACAGACTAATTTTTAACCTTTTAAAGGTTAAAAATAAAACCTTCCATACTAGAAGAGAATTGTCTTTCTCTGATGATAATACCATGGGAATTCAACCTCCCCCACCCCCAAACCTATCTCTATACAGACTACTTTCCCAAAACTCATGGGAGTCCTCAGCACTGAAGGCTCGTTGCAGCAGCCAGACAGTTCATTTTGACCTTGTTGGTTGTTTTTTGTTTTTAAGAGAAGATCTGCATATGTAAGATGTGAGTTAAAAACTTGTTCTGAAGATCTCATAAGGTGAGAATAGGTACATACTTCAAAATTTCCTTATGCTATGCATTTCTAAACCTAGATTCAGGGGAAATAGGAACAGTATTTCCTGTTTGCACCCACCAGTCATTGCTCAGTAAGAAATAAAAGAGTAATGTAATAAACAACACTAAATTTGGTAAGTCAGTAGCATGTTTTTCTAAAAATGTAGAAATTGTCTCAAGATTCAGCTTACTTTGAGTCATAAGTGAAGCTTCTATTTGTAAACAGTTCATTATGAGATCACAGGTTGACTTTTATTGCAGATATTTTATTGCAAATAATTTTATAGAAAAAGTTAATTCAGTATACTTAAAAATTATTTTTTAAGAAGACCATGTACAGAACTTTACAGAAACCATATCTAATATTAAAATGAGGTAACTTCTATAACTATATTTAATTAATTTTAATATTCCTTAAAATGAACAATAATAATTGCTAATATAATTTGACCATTTAAACTGTATTTAGAATATATACATGTAGGAATACAAAATATTTACTAGTATTGTAAGATAATTGTTAATTATTGCAATAAAGGAAAATCAAGGTTTCCAATTATTTAAAATAATACAAATAGAAGTGATGGATTTCATTTAGCTAATATTAACACTGTCAGGAAAAAGTAATTTAAATAATTTTTATTTTTTCCTGAGGCATTAATTTTTCTTCAAATTTCAAATTTTTTAAATATACTTTTGCTTTGACCTGTCCTTTATTCAATCAGTTGTTTGTACTTGCTAAAATATTGGTTAACTGAGTACTAGCCATATACAAACTGAATCGCATTAAAAGAAATTTAACTCTAAGAGAAATCTTCATGCTCTTTAACATTGATTTCCAAGCCAGTGGCTTAACTTGAGTTTTATGAAGTGTTCTATTTAAGAAAAGACTTCATTCTGTGATACAAACTGATCAGTGAATGTTTGGAGTTTGTCATTCTAGTTTTTTCTGACCAAAGTGGCATTCTAGTTCTATCTGACCAAAGAACTACACAAATGCTGACCAAACTTTCAAGATTTACCTGTTGATGCCTTTTTAGACTACAATTGGTTGATGCTTTGTACAGCAATATTGAGACAGATTGACTAAGAAAAATAAGTATACCCAATTTGATTTTTCTTCTAAGCATCTCCTCCTTTCCTTTATCCCTCTCATTCATCCTTCAAAGCATCCAATGCTTCATTCAATTTTTTATGTATTTATATTATATATTTTTATATTGATTTCCTATGTAACAAGTAATAAATTAAGCTCTGAGGAGTTAGTAATGAACAAAAGCAAAGATCCCTTTCTTTTAGAGTTTACTATCCATTTTTTCCAGTACTGAGAATTGAACTCAGAACCTTAGCACTAAGCTACATCTCCAGTCCTTTTTATTTTTTATTTAGGGACAAGGTCTAATAAGTTGCTAAGTTGCCCAAGCTGGGAGGAAATTGTGACCCTCATGTTTTAACCTCTCAGAGTGCCAGCATTACAGATGTGTGCTACCATACCCAACTGCCACTTACTTTCTAACATCCATGAAAACTTGTTTGCTCCTTTTAATGATAATCTATTAGTTTTATTCATTGTTATGAAATCTTTTAAACACCTAGTATACCCACCCATGTACCTATCACCTAGATTTAATAGACAGTAACATTTTTCCAAGTTTATGTCAAATCTCTCCAGATATCAGTATTTACTTTAAAAAGGGATGTATGTTATATATATATATATATTACCATATATGTTTTGTATTTTTATTGTGTATATACATATGAATCCATAAAAATACATTGTTTTATGTGTGTTTGTATTTTACATAAAATAGTTCATGTAGTGCATGCCATTTTGCAAATCTGTGTCTTCTTTGTTATTCAACATTGTTGTGAGATTTCCTCACGTTGTTGTGTGTGTATAATTGATTACATTGAGATGCTGTATGGTACTCCATATTGTGAATGAACCAATTTAATTCTCCATAATTTTGCCCATATATTAGTTTCAATTGTTTCATATTATTAACAGTTCACTAAACATCATTACACATGTTTTCTTGTATACACATCTGAGTGATTCTGTAAGAAATATACCTTGCAATGAACCTGCTTGATCATAAAGTATGCATATCTTCAATTTAACTCTATTAGTGTGGCTGAAATAACTAAATTATTTTTAATTTTGTTTTAAGTAAGATACAGATTTAAGTCCTCCTAAGATATTAAATTCTTACTTTTGTTTGATTTTTACTGACAGTATTTAAATTATTTCCATTTTATCTAAGCAATGAAGATAAGGTTCATCTTATTTTCATTAGAATTTTATTATTTAATCTGTTGATACAGATTTAGACATAAATGAATACAGGCTTTTAAAAGGACAATGAGCATTTTCTGACATTTGAATTCAGTCCCCAATTCACTTAATTTACTTTATATAGTATCAAGTACTTGATTCTGGAAACTATTTTAGTGACTTGAGAGACACTGACACTTCCTTTAGTTATTCTGTTGTCAAAGCCATGAATTGCACTTAACTTTCTAATCCATGTTAAGAGTGCTAGTTTAACAGTATATTTTGAGATTTTACATGCATGTTTAAAATTCAATTATAAGTATAAGCTTTTCTTTGCCTTGAAATATTTTACAGTTAAGCAAATGAAATTATCACAAGTATAAACAGAGGTTTGAGAAGGTCTGCATTTTATAAACTCTAAAGCTTTAGATGTTCAAGGAATTAAGAGGTTAGAGTATATCATTCTTTTTAGTATGTGTGCCTCAAGTACCTTTAGAGTTCTACTGCAGTTTAGCTGCTACAGATGTATCATGCAGGGAATATCCTGGTTTAAATTCTGAAGTGCTTTCACTTCTGCTTGCTTCACCTTGAAATCGTCTAAAAAGAAGTTGACACATTATTTTGCGAATATTACTGGACATCAGAAAATACATGACTGGGTCTAAGCAGCTATTGAAAGATGAGAGAACCAGCATGATCTCATTGGTTTTGTGAACGATTTCCTTCCAATAACATAATGATTCATTTAACTGTGAAGAAATGTATATGAATCGAAAGCCATGGTAAGGGACAAAACATATGGTAAAAATGATCAGTACAATAAAGGAATTTCGTGCTGTAATGGCATATTTACCAGAATTAGGAAATTTTGACCTCCTTTTAGAAATCCTCAGTAGATTTTTGCCAATCTTAATATATGAAAGGATTATCAGTAGGAAAATCAGCCAGAACATTACCACAAGAACAAGGTTAAAAAATGCTTCTCCTTTTGCATTATGCTTATCTCTGTAATGAAAACACATTGTAGAATTATGCCCTCCTTTCTTAAGTGTTAAAATAATCATAGTTAAAAATACAGCAAGAGCAATTGCCCATACTATACAGCAAATATAAATACTTTGCTTGGTTGTTATTGCCCTCCGTTGTTGTATAGACCGATTAATTTTTATGTAGCGATCCAAACTGATGAATCCAAGCAAAATAATGCTGATGTACATGTTCATATAAAATAGTGTTCCTACAACCTTGCAAAGGATCACACCTAATGTCCACTTGTTTTGGTTAATATGATACATTATTCGGAAAGGAAGGCAGAAAATGAGTAGAAGGTCTGCAATGGCTACATTAAGTAGGTAAATCTGAATGGAATTTCTCTTGCGATGGATGCCCAGAAATACGTAGAGGGCAATTATGTTTCCAACCAGTCCCACAATGAAAATAACAGAGTAGAATATTGTTAACACAGTAGACAGCAGTTGTTCCTCCATGTAACAGCTAGTAACATTTGCCGCTTCTGAGAAGTTCTGTGGGGCTTGGTCACTGTGATTAGTTACAAAGTGCATCCCATCGGAGGAGCAAGACAAGCCCCCTACTGAAGTAGTTGCCATTGTTACAGTATGACTTCTGTCTTCAGGTGATGATCAAAAAGAGACGCTAAATGACATGTCCCTTGTGTGTAGTTCTTGTATCTTCGGAAGTCTCCTATAAAAAATGCCGGACATTGAGTCATTTGCTATTTTAATAACAGCTACATTAACACAAAGCATAAATAATAAAAGATTTCTTCTCAGATATTGTGAGAAACTACTTTTTTCATTCCTTAGGCCATTTGAATAACTACACCATGTATGCAGTATCATCATTAACTGTTTCCATGGTGGTATACACTCAGAATTAGTTTCATTTATTACATTAAAATAATTATAAGACCACTCTTAGGGAAGCTGCTATGGATATAGAGATGGAGGTAAAGAGAAATTATTTGTCAAAGATGAACAGCGATTTCTCAAAAGGTAGATTCAGCCATGAATGAGTTGGGCCCACTGCTGGCCTGCCCAGCTTCCGACCCTCTTCCTGTCTTCCCCCTTCCCTTTCTATGTGGAATTCATTCATTTTGGTGTACATCGCCACAGGATGTGTGACAAATAAACTGTGGTAGTTTCTTATGCAACAATGGGAATAAGGAGAGAGACCTAAATTTATTCCTTCTCCACCTATGACCAACCTATGACCATAGAGGAGTACTAAGATCATTTGCCTACAGGAACATACAAGGAACATGACAGACCAACAGAACCAGCAACTGCCCCTTGTAGACTTTTGTAACACCACACAGGAGAACATAGTAGACAAACAAAACCAAATCAGGTGGCAGAGGCCAGGTAACCACTCCTAACTTAGAAACAGGGTGATCATGCAGATAGAAAATAAAATTTGCAATCCAAGATCCTGAAAGTAAACTGAAACTTAAATATGCCCTGGGTTACTAACTGAAACTGTTGCTAGAACCTTCTAAGAGATAGTGTGTGGATTCTACTTGTTCATGGAAGCAGAGAATGTTCCTGATGCTACTTGTTACTGGACATTTCCTAGACATTTGTCTGCTGTGATGAGCTCAGTCAAGAACCTATCATAAAGAGGTGGAACATGTAGGGGAGGATTCCAAAAGGTCTCCTCATATTTCTTTCTTAACATAACTGCCTTAGTGCTCTATAGAAGCCTCTTACTCTGAGTAATAAAGATCTTTTTTTTTTTTTAAATCGGTACCGGGGATCGAACTCAGGACCGCCTACTTGCAAGGCAGGTGCTTATGCCACTGAGCTAAATCCCCAGCCTGAGTAACAAAGATGTTCAGAGCAGAATTTTCAAAATCAGACCTAATTAACTGTGATCAAGAGCAAATAACTTCATCTTTTCTAAGCCTCAGTTTTCTCTTTGTAAATATGAAAAATATGTATGAAGAACTTGATCTGGCACATTAATGAGTGTATGTTCAATAAAAATTAGCTTTGAGGCTGGAGATATGGCTCAATGGTAAAGTGTTTGCTTAGCTTGTACAAGGCCCTGGCTTCTATTTTTTTAAAAAAGAGAAATAAAAGAAAGAAGGAACATAAAGGAGGGAAGTGAGGAAGGAAAATCTCAGTTTAAAAAACGCCTTTTGATTAATTGCATTTTAGTAGCTATTCATACTTAGCTATGTACTATTTGGAAAATGAAGGTAAGACAGAAACCCTGCTCTCAGTAAACATTTTTGTAACAATTTGCATTCAAACCTTGAATGCAATAATATAAAGTGGATCTTATTGACAGTAATTCATTTCCTTGATTTAATGTTATACACAGATAAAAATATTCAGAAGTATATAGAATTTCTTAAAACTGTACATGTAATTTGGTCAAGAAGAAGCCATTTTGGTAGAGAATAACATTCTTCCAAAGAAGAGCAACTGGCTGGGAAAGAAGAGCCCTAGAGAAAGCTGTCTCCCGAGTTTAGAGCAGTGGAATGAGAAGGGGAGAGCCAAGGGGGAAAGAACAGAGGGAAGGAGGGAGGCTGAGTCTAGTCTGTCCTATCTCTCAAATGTAGGAAAACAGATGTCACAAAGTTTGTAGAAACTTAGGGCCATGTTTCTTGTGATCTGACATTCTAAAAGGAAAGGGCAATGTAGGAGGCAAGCCGCCAAAAAATGACACTGATAATGCTATCTTGCATTAACAGGAAGAGGAAAAAAGTGTGTGTAGAGAGACCTGTGTTGCGTGGTTGTACCAAGAGCTTTCAGAGGCTCAGGTGGAAACAGCTTGTTCACTATTGAAAGGATGTTGAGACAATGTCCACATTAAAAATAATGTGACTCTGAGTTCTCAGGTAGCTGAAATGACTTGAAAAACTCATCTGTAAGTAATATGGATTTCTTTTTTCTTTCATTTACATTTTAAACCCCATTAAGATTAAGAACCAAGACTGTTTTGCCTCCGTGTGCCAAATGCTTAGCACAGTGAGTCTTGAATGACATAATTTAGTAAAAATACGTGTAAAGTTCTACATGTGAATATTAAAAGTGTTAAGTACTAGAAGAGCATTAACAGAGACACAACATCGCAGACACTACAACAATACAACACACTGTACCAGCAGTGTGATGTGCCTGCCACAAAAACTAATCCCATTTCTGATTCAGTAGATACATAGTATCTTAAATGAAGATTGTTGCTAGTGGCCTGCCTGGTTCTGTCCCAAGCCAATAGGGTCTCCCCTGCAATGTAGTGTCTCATCATCTTCAGCAGCCCACTTAAAAAAGTCTTGGGCCAAATGGGGAAAAGAGGAGGTCCAGATCCCAGAAGCAAATTGAAGGAACTAGGCACTTAAGCCTGTAGATGAGAACATTTCATGGACCATGGAGAAACAGGTTTCACCTTGTTATACATGTCTGCAGAAAGCAGAGCAAGGGCCAGTGATAGAAATTATGAAGACTGATGTTGCTTCCTTATAAGAAAACACTTTCCCTTATAAGATAGAAGGAAAGAATCTAACTTTGGAGGCAATACGATCTTGCTGCTGGAGATTTTCAAGACCGCCACCAATATCAAAGTTTATAGAAGGAATTCTCACTGGTGCTCAGTTCTCACTGCAGAATTCCCTGAAGGGCTTTTTAAACATACCAGGGCCTGGATCCTTCCCAAGATATTCTGATGTAATTGGTATGGAATGGGCTTCAGATACTTGTTTCTTTTAAAAGCTCCTCAGGAGAGTCTAAAGTAGAGTCAAAATTGAACTCTTAAGCTACAATACCAAACCATTAACTAATATTTATGTAGCACTTGCTGTGTACAGAGACTGTATTGAACATACTCATATTATCTCATTTACATAAATTTCACATTACCTGTGTGAAATCATGAAAGATCAGCAGGTTATGGTCCTTACTCCTGGCCACACTGCTCTGAAATGAAAGTGCCCAAGTTGAGACTCAACTCTGACTTTGAGAGCCCATGATCCTTTTTACCAAACCTCTCTCACTCTTATCATATTTCATCACCATTTCCTTCGTACATTGAGTTTGTTTGCAGTATTTTGACATGATTCCTTTAACACTATTCACCTTAGCAATTTTAAGAGATTATGTTATGTAGCTTTATTTCTTTGGAAAAATAATTAACCTTTTTATTCACTATGTCCATTATCCTACATAAATAAACTCAGACTTTACAGGAGCACAAATAATTCATTAGAATTTTTATCACATCTCCCAGAGCACATCTTTTCAAATTCACTTCTGGGCCAGATAACCATAATCAAGATGTTTCTAGAAAGCAGCTAGCACAAAGCACATATCCCAAAACCATTTGCCTCAGCTCTAATCTGCAAATAAAATAATAAGTAATAGTTGGACAAGACTACCAGTAAATCTTTCATAGTCTGAAACTTAAAAGACAATAAAGCAAAAGCAATGTATTTATTTAAACAGTACCATATCATGTAGTACTATGTATCAGATAGCTAGCATCCAATTATTTATTTAAAAATCAACAGATTAGCTTCTGTTTTAAAATAAGTGGCTGATGTTTGTGTCCTTTAAATTCTGTTGACATATTGCAGTGTTACTTACTATTCTTAAGGCTATTGATGGTATTCTGGAAACTACTTGATATGTTAAGAATTGCCAGTGAAAAGAAGAAACAAACCACAGTATTTGCATAGTATGCCTTATATGTCACCCATGTGCTCTATTGAAGTAGTCATGATTGTTTTCTAAGAGTAGATAGTGTTTGTTACTTGGCAAGCCCTGTCCCACAGTTTGTGACCATGTTAGTACATTGTACCTCCCAAGACCACCCCTCTACCTTCCCAAGTTGTTTTTTTCAAGTGGCTGGTGTAGGAAGCTGCACTCTTGAGATATTGAATGGGTAGGGACTCAGCAGATTCCATTGAGGTCCCAGATAAGCAGAAGATTTTCAAATACAATTTGGGTGTGTTTATGTAAATGGAACATTGCTATGTTAAAATACATACCTATTTCAGTGGTAGGAACCTTTCACTGGGTTTAGTTTGACTCGATAATGACTGAATCCATTCAGGTCATGCTTTAAAAACGGCGATAACTACTGAATACAGAACAAAAATTAAAATCATACTACTTTGGAAATAATACTATTAGTAGTATATTAAGCTTTCTTATAAGCTTAACTGTGCCAAAAAACTTAATTTTAGTTATTTGAATTAACTAAAGTATATTTTGCTTATTCTTTTCTTTAATTTTTGCCTTGTTTCTGAAACATCAAACTTAAAATTTAATTGGTCTGATAATTACCCTAAAGTAGTGAAAATATAATAAAGAAAATACTATTTTTTAAAAACATGGAGATGATATAACAAAGTCAAACATTATAGGTAATTTATAATACATTAGAACTAAAGTTTTGTATCATCTGAAAGTAACGTTTCATTGATTCAAATAGATCTGTAAATCTTTATGCCACTATACAAATACAGTATAAGCAATGTGATTATATTAAAAGTAAATCAAGATAAAGATGACATTTAAGCAATTTATTCAGTGACTCTAAAAGCAAAAAACTGATAATAATCAAAGTAGCCATTATAAGCATGAATCATGTTTCATTTTGAATGTTTAGACAATCAAACTTAAACTAAAATTGAGGCTAATTTGTGCAGTTAAAAACAAATCAATGCGTACTTACAGTTCAGACTTTCTTGAAGTACAAGCAGCTAAACCCCAAGCTTCCCTAGACTGGGCTGGGTTTGTCAGCTGAGCTCTTCCATCCGGTAGTGGTGCAATTGGTTGGGACCTCTTCTTTTTTATATTCACATGTGGTGATAAGGTTTCTTTTTCCTCTTTTCTTTCTTTTTTCACTATGACAGCCCTTAGACTCCTTTTAAAGATATTAAAAGGTCCCACCACTATGCCACAATTTTATAGTGCATAACTTTAAGAAATTATATCTTCTTTATGAATACCCTCTGACTAGAAAATTAAAGAAAGTTTCTCTCACCCCCAAAATTTAAAAAAAAGTTTTATAAATTGTAAGCGGAAATAAGTATTTCCTGTTTCCTAAGAAATTGTATATTTGTGCTATATGGACATTTAAAGCATAAGCATTGAATTTATTTAGTTCTGGATTCATTTTAGAAATTATCTGCATACTGAATTATACTAATGTTAGTAATAACATTTTTACTCTTTTTTGCTTTTTATTAGATCTCTATATTATATTTGTATATTTTTATATATACATTTAAGAACTTAGATTTATTTTCTAAAACAATCTTACAATTTTAGGACTATATGGCATTTGTGATTGTATTCTACCCTGTTAATCAAAACAATAAATTCATCCAAGTAAGTTAAAACAAGCTATATTTTAAGGAAAATAATTACAGCATTATGCATGCTTTGTTTTGGTCCTAGTGCAGTATCTAACCACCACCAGTTATCTATATAACTGCTGGCCCTGCAGTTTAGTATCATTTCCCTTTTCTTTGGTGTCATTTGGAATAAAAATTAGCTTTTATCCTCCCCATAACTGTTACCCTATAGCTCTGTTCAAATAACATTTAATTCATCTACTTTTATCTAATATTCTAATTTCTGGTTATCCTCTCCTGAACATTGTATCCTGCAGAGCTGTTAGTTTATTATAAGTATAATGCATTGGGCTATATTTTTATTTTTATCTATTAGTACATGTTTGCAGTACACAATGCTTATATTCCTTGTAGGGAGCTAGCACATGTACCTAATACATCTTAATTTCTTTTTCATCCCCTTTCCTCTTCCCCTTCTCCTCTTCCCTCAGTATCTTGGGAAACTCAAAGTCACAGGCATAGGCAAGGATTTTGGGAACAATCCTGGTTACACAGCAAATAGTACCAAGAATCAACAAATAGGATCATATCAAATTTAAAAGCTGCTACACCGGAAAAGAAACAACAGAGTGAAAAGACAACTTTTACAGAACAGGAAAAATTCTTACCAGCTACTCCTAAGCCAGAGGCCTAATATCTAGAATATATAAAGAACTCAAAAACACTCTGCTCCCAAAGTAAAAGAACCAATCAAAAAAATGGGCAAGTGAAAAGAAGAGGCATTTCACAGAAAAACAGGCAATATTTTTAAATTGCTAGAATAAAAAACATTTTGTAACCTTTACTTCCCTCTTAGAACCTCTAAAAAGGAATATGATTACCATCCTGACCTGGGAGTGTTTTGTCTTATTGTGATAAGGATTGTACATTACATTTACCGTCTTAGCTGTTTTTAAGTGTGTAATTCGGTGGTGTCAAGTATTATCGCATTATTGTGCAGCAGATCGCTAGAACTTTTTCATCTTGTAAAATTGAAATTCCATGCTCAGTAAACAGTATTTTACAAGGTTTACTCAGAAACTTGTTAAAAATGTGTTCTCTTGACCTCATCCCAGACCCATGCCAGGAATTCTGGAGATGGGGACCAGTAATCGGTAAGATTTTGATGCCAAAGTTTGAGAACCACTGCCTTAGTCAATTTATTCTCCTAATCTTTAAAAATACTTATCATACCATCATTCTTCCCAAACTTCCAATAGCCCCCTCTCCTTTCTCACTCCCACCCGATGACTGCTTTTATTTCATTGAGAAAGTAAAAGCCCCTTGAAGAGAACCTCCTCTGTATCTATAAATCATGTAGAAAATTCAAATTTTATATGTATTTTTATATCTAAAAATGTTTCTTATTTTTATATCCTACCACTGAAGGAAAAGCCAATAATCAATGAAAATAGCTACCAGTGAGGAGAAAGAGATTGCAGGCAGGGGAACAGGACAAAATTTAGACCGCTCTGAGTGGTATTTGATTTACAGTTTTGACTTTGGAACTATAGCCAAGTGTTTTTGTAATTAAAACACCAAACTAGCTGGGCATAGTGGCTCACACCTGTAATCCCAGCACTTGGGAGGCTGAAGCAGCAGGATCATTGCAAATTGAAAACCAGCCTGAGCTACAAAGTGAACTCAAGGCCAGCCTGAACTACATAGTGAGACCCTGTCTCAAAAAGACAAAAAAAATACCAAACTAAATCTAATTAAAACAAATGAACCTTGTTACATTACAAAACGGAAACATAATCACGAGGAGAATTATTTTAAGTGACTTTGAAATACGATGGGTTTTTCATATGTAATTTTAGGCTTATCAGAAAGCTAAAAGTATGATACAAAGATACTTTTCACTCAGATGTTAATTCCATGTTAACATTTTTTCACATTTATCCTTTTCAATCTCTTACTCTTCTCTCTCTCTTTTTTGAAGAGCATTAATTTATTATGCCTTTGAAGTCCTCTATGTTCACGTATTGAATATGATGAAAGTATCTCAAAACTAATAAAAAGCAATAAAAATTATGGCATAGAAATTATGCTTTCTTTCTACTTTTACAGTGGGATTTTTAAATTATTTACTTAATCTGATTTTTTGCTGCCACTTTTGCTTAAAAGATAAGCCAATTTAGAGTATGCTGTTACTATTAACAAGTCTGCTTATTGAATTAGTCTTCCAATAAGCCTATAGCTCAATTTTTAACTACTCCAGTTCACACATCTTTTCTTTCCTTCCTCTAATCCAACTCTTTTTAGTCATTTGAAATATAAATTCTTGCGTGCTAATTTTTCTACGTTTACAGTATTTCACAAACACTATGTAATTGCCAAAATAATCCACTTAATGAGAATTGGACATTAATAATGAGGTATGTCATTCTCTGTATCAATTGGGATTTTAAGTAGAAATGTTCTTACTAATTTATCTTGTATTTCTTGATGTAACCAACGATAAAACTTGGAGTTCTTTAATTTTCACTCTAAGAAGGAAGTATTATGTGCATTAATATGAGTTTGAATGGTTTTATTTTTCCTGTGACCTATTCTTAATAAACATGATATTATTTGAAGAAATTCCAGTGAATCATTTTCCTTAATTCTTTCCATATATAAATTATATTCTGTAGAAGGCTAGCCTCTTAAACAAAAAAACTTGCCTTATAACTTCAACATTGTTTTAAAAACTTGCCCTCAATTTTGTTCATTCACATGGATCTGATGGCACTGTGATCCTTCATTAACTTAGTATATGTTAATAGTATTAAAATACTTCAATAAAATATTAAATGAATGTTAGAGTTGATGTTATCTACTTTGTACTTTGTCTACCATAAAAAATATAATAAAAGTATACATGCAAAATAAATAATACATACAAAGTTTTTAAAGTATAATACATTTGATACATCAGTCTCCAAATTGACATGTATGGTTTCTTTAGGAAATTCTGATGAAAGACTGTGATATTGCATACAATTATATGTAGTTTAATTTTACTTCCTTAATATGATTAATTGCATATTAAACATAAGTTTCTACAGGAATTCCAAGATATTTTCAGTTGCCTAATTCTTACAGGTTATTGAATAACTTGGGTAGTGGTCTGATTGCTAGAGACCTCAGAAGTGATGGTTATATTGACATAGGATGTGCATATTTTCACTGTTTTTCTTTCATTACAAATCTGTTTTGGACCTGGCTTGGTGGCACATGCCTGCAATCAATTCTAGCACTCCAGAGGCTGAAGTAGGAGGATTGCAGTAAGTTCAAGATGAGCCTGAACTGCATAGTAAAAGCCTGTCTCAAAAACAAAAATCTGTTTTAGCAGAAACCCCTCTTAAAATTGGAACCACTTTGAGTTTTGAAGAGCCTTGAGAGATAACAGTGGAATGTACTCCAACTCTTTAAAGCTTAGCTGCAGGAGATGTTAAGCCTGTGTACATGATAATTGCTCCACTGAGTACAAATTTGATGGCTTGTTTATCAACCTACTATTGTGACACGACAAAAAAAGATATTTATGAGGTAACCTTAGAGTTGGATAACAGGCCTTTCTCTATCTAAAATATAATAATTTTCCATTTACTGTAAGGATTTCTGTATGTTCATGGCATCACATTATTTTGACAGCATCTTTCTTGGGCGTGATATGGTTAAGCAATGGTTCAATACCTGAAAATGCTCTATCTCTTGATTTTAATACCCTTAATAACTGAAGTTTTCAACTGGAGCAGTTGGACACATTTTCTTTTCCATCAGATTTCTTCAACATGATCCAAAGTAAAAGGGGAAAGACCCAGAATGGGAAAGAAATTGAATTAACAAATGTAGGATGTATCCCTTTATGCATCTGTCTTTTTATTCATCCATCATTGTCTCTCTGAAAAACAAGTAACTTTTATATTCTCACAGTGCCATAATCAAAAATCAGAGAATTCAACACTGAAAGAATATTTTTATATCTTTTACAGCAAAGATAAAAACAAGATCATGTATTGCATTTAATTTTATATTCCTTTAGTTTCATTTAATACTTTTAATCCAAAACTGTATTTGAAGACCATAGGCCAGTTACTTTCTAGAATGCCTCTGTTTGGCTTTCTCCAGTGTTTCCTCATAATTATATCAGGTTTGCGTGTTTTGACAGAAATACCACAGCAGTATTGCTGAATTCTCAGTGCACTGCATGAGGAATCACATGCTATCAGCTAGTCCCATTGCTAGCAATGTTAACTTTATAATTTTCTATACAGTCTCTCCTCTGTAAAATTACTCTTTCCTACTTTGTAATGAGTAGGTGTCCTTCGGTGTGATACTTTGATATTAAATATCCTAGCATTCTTTAGACTTTCACCCACTAGTTAGGTCTTTGATGATGCTTGCCTGAATCAGGATGATTTTTTTAAAAACTACCAACTGATGACTTTCTTAATTCCAGTATTTTTTCTATATTTAATTTGTCTTCTACTTTTAAAAAAAAGCCTTTCCTTCTCCATTATGCACTCACTTCCTTTTTTATTTATATTAGTATAGACTCGTGGATTCTTGTTTTCCTCAATAATAAAACAATATTTTGACTGGGCTTGCTTGGTAGAGTACAGAATATCCTAAGGACAAAAGGAACCACAACAAAACTATAAACAGAATACAATGTTCCTGTTATTGGTGATGTAACTGCTGTTATTTTAATACTTATGCACACACTGATGGACAAAGCAAATGAGTAATTATATTAATATAATTAGGTGTCAAGATTACTGGCCAAATTAAAAATTGAGTAAGAAGAATATTAGTATAGATTTGTAATTTATTTTTTCCTTCTAAAAATATATATTTTTATTTCTGTCCCCTGAAAAATCAAATCAGGGGGCTGGGGATTTAGCTCAGCGGCATAAGCACCTGCCTTGCAAGCAGGTGGTCGTGAGTTCGATCCCCAGTACCGATAAAGAAAAAAAAAAAGAAAAATCAAATCAGTAGTAACTCAGCAGCAGTACTATACCTACTACCCATGATATGAATTTAAATACCTTTTCCCACTAAAAAGAAACAGGGCTGCTTAGAGAAATGACTTGATTCCAGACCTGGATAAGAAATTAACAGAATAAGGATCTGGGGATGCAGCTTAGTGGTAGAGCACTTGCCTACTACATGCAAGGCCCTAGATTTAATCCCAAGCACTAGAAAAGAAGAAAGCAAAAAAAACTAAAGAAATGAACAGAATAGCCAGATGTGGTGGCTCATGCAGGAAGATTGCAGTGAGTTGTGAGTTCGAGGCCAGCCTGCACTACATAGAGAGACCCTGTCTCAAAGAAAGAAAGAAAGAAAGAAAGAAAGAAAGAAAGAAAGAAAGAAAGAAAGAAAGAAAGAAAATGATCTGAGGCATCATCTGGTGCTTGAAACCAAGGATATCAGCAGACTCCTAGAGTCTTAAAAAAAATGAGAGCTGATTTAAAGGAGTCCCTCCTATCCAAAAGTGGAACAATTTAAGCACCAAAATAAAATAGGCAGCAATTAGTTAAAATACATCAAATATGTTAAAGTCTGTAAGTCCATGATAATACAAAACAGAACCTTCATCTATTACCTTTGGAAGTTGTCTAGAAACCAACTCGCTATTCTAGAAATAGTTTATAGTACCTTTAGCCATAATATCAAAAACCAAGGAATAGTCCAAATTTCTATCCACAGAACAAACTGATAAATTTGCACAGTAGGGTGATATTTACTCAGCAATAAAAAAATGAATTACTGATTAAACAAAATACATGTATCTCAGAAACACTCTGCTGAGTAAAGCTGTACATGCAAAAGTGTATATTATATGGTTTTGTGCATATGAAATTCTAATACAGGCAAAATAAACCTATGGTGAAAAATGTCAGAATAGCAGCCTGCCAATAAGCAGCAGCTAATATGCTGCGAATATGGCAGCAGAGATTGAATGTGAATCAAATGAGGGAGGTTTCTAGGGTGGTAACAGGTGATAATATTCAGAGTGTATAGTTGTATGCAATTCACTGAAAGCCTCTAATGGTAAAACCCTCTTATGTGTTTTATGGTATCTAATTTTTACCTGAAAGAATTTTAATCAATATTGTATATTGATGATATGTTGAAGTATAGTAAAAAGTAAGATGGAATGATGATAGAGGAATGAATAGATAGATATTTGATAAATATTTGATAATTATATTTATCAAATATATACAATTATTTGATAAATATAGCACAACATTGTGGAATCTAGGTGGTAAGTAGATGCTTTAATCATTTCTGTTTAATAATTTTCATAACAAAATGATAAGGAAAACTTCCATTTGAGAAGCCCAAATTATGGAGCTAGGTATCATTGGCTGCTCATATCATTCAGTGAAAAGTTGATCGTGAATCTTATAGTGGTGGGTCAAGAAGATAACACCTGAACCTGTTGCTGAATCCTGTTTCTAAAAGTAGGACAACCAAACATGTTTTTCCTGAAGTGATACAGTAGTCACACCACACATCAGTGCATAAGGCTAAAATTAAACCAGAATCTAATCAGGATTCTAGATTTAACCACCGGACTGGAGGTGTAGCTCAGTTATAGAGCACTTGCCTAGATGCACAAGGCCCTGGGTTCAATCACCAACACTATGAAAAAATCTTAACTATCAATGTGCCAGAAATACAGGTAAGCAAGGGACATATTTACTGATCCTGTATGGATATCATTAGCAAAATCCAGCAGCAATTTCTGTCAGCTTTGCCTTCAAACTACTGAATTTGATAACTTCTTGTTATCTTCTTCACCTTTGTCACTCTAGTCTGGTCTATATCACCATTTTTCTTTGCCCAGAGACCTTCTAACTGGTCTGTTAAGTTTCTACTTCTCCTTCCCAAAAGAACTTCCACAGGGATGTGCAGAAGACACTATTTGGATCTATTTTCTTCTCCTCCTCCCCCTCCTCCTGTTCCTCTTCTTTTCGTCTTCTTCCTCCTCCTGCCCATCCTTTCCTAGGCATATTTATTTGCTGTGTCCCACACTAGCATCATACTAAGGTATTATGGTTTAGATCAAGTGTGACCCCCAGAAGTCTCATGTGCTCAGAGGCAAGGCCTTTAGAAGGTGATTGGATCATGAGGGCACTATAGCTCATGTGCTGTTAGGAGATGGGGCCTGGTCAGGGAAGTGGGGGCAGGGATGAATGGTGTATCTCCTTCACCAGCCCCTGCCGTCTCTCTCTGCTTCCTGGCCACCATGGTGAGAGCAGCTTTCCTCCAACTAGCCTCTCTGCCATGCTGTTTTTGCCTGGAAGCCAGCCAACCATGGAATAAACCTCCCCTCCTTTAAGTTGTGGATGTCAGGTATTATGTTACACTCACAAGAAACTGAGTAAGTCACAAGGCTATTGCTTTCATATTCAATCTGTGGTCGTGGAGCTCTCCTTGAACCAACTGAATTTATTTCTATACAGATCTGCTTGCATTCTCATAGTCTCTTCTTGCTGCTTTGTCATGCTATAGTTCGCTCATCATTCATTTGGACGCTTGGTTTCCTTCTCTTTCTCTGGCTCTTGCCCACATACATTCTCATATTTGAGGGCTCATTTTTCTTCATGCTAAATTTTGTAAAGGCCTTTGAACTTCTTTGGACTGCAAGAGTAACTTTTTTTCGGTACTGGGAATTAAAGTCAGTGTCTTGTGCTTGCCAGACAGGTGCTGTGCCACTGAGCTGTAGCCCCAGCCCAAGAGTAACTTTTAAAGTTGAACCCTAATGCTCTAACTGGGCAGAATAAGGATCTCCCCTGTATCTATATATCATTATTAAATACCTATCTCAGTTATATAGTACACATTTTTCTTCACTATCATGGTACCAACTACCATGTCAGTCAAAACTGAACTAAAAATGTGTCGTTTTATGAATGAGAACATATATAAGAGTAAATAAAAAATGTATCTGTCCTCTGTGTCTAAAGAAGCTCGTCTTTTTTACCAGCCCATATTTTGAAAGCATATCTGGTGTAGCATTTGTCAAACTAGGGAGCACAAGATTTGAACAGAGACTAGAGGTCCCCACAATTACATTTTTTTCTAACACCAGCTCCAACAAGCTTCCAGAAATAATTATTAGTACAAAGCACATATGCTACTTAGCAGTAGGAAACTGATCAAATAAGGCTGCTCAGGGGCTGAGGATTTAGCTCTGCAGCACAAGTGCCTGCCTGGCAAGCACATGGTCATGAGTTCGATCCCCGGTACCAAAAATAAATAAATAAGGCTGTTTCTTGAGTAAGATGTCTTACCCTGGATGAGTGGCAGGCCAAGTGGTCTTTCTTCTCCCTTCTCTTCCTTTCCCTCCCACACCGAGAGAGGAAAGGCAGGTCCAGAAAAGAGGTAAATCTGGGGAAAACGTCAAATTTCCAGGGAACAAGGCTCAATTAAAGTCACTAAGTCCAAACATCCATTTGGTTCTCCTCTTAGAGGTGAAACAAATAAAGGAAAGAATAAGGGTAGATAGACAAAGAAAGGACCATCAGCAGCCCAGTCCCTAAGGACCAAGGTATAGTAGTTCTGTAGGTCAAGTAAGAGATTTCAAGAGACATTTTTACAGGGATAACATTTTTCCTAAAACAAGCCAAGACTGACAGCCAAAGAAAGAATATTGCATAAAAAAGACAGAAAACATCTCTGTGTTTCTTGAACATTCATGCTTTCCAAATAATTCTTAGCATGGTACTCTAACCTTAGAATAAAATAATTCCCAAAGTATTGGCTAAAATAGGTAAATATTTAGAGAAATCAGCTATAAATGATGATAGGACAAATAATTCAAGCATACAAAATAATTCAGAATCTTTAAGGTATTACTATGTTGTCATGTTACTCAGTTTTGCGTAAATTGCATTGTTCATCTTCAATTAATCTTTATCTTTGTATTTTTGCTCTCTCTGTCCATCTGTTTTTCTTTTTCAGCCCCACTGTGTTCTTCTTGCCTCAAAAGAAAACTCAGCACCTGTTAAACTTGGGGGCTTTGGGGTAGCTATTCAATTAGGAGAATCTGGACTTGTAGCTGGAGGTAAGTCCATTTTTTAAAAATATATCCTCCAAAATCTGGTCACTTTTAGGTTGGTGTGAAAATTTCAAACTAAATATGATCCCATCCTTGGTGTTTCATACTACATTCCGTCCCATCCCCAAAAAAGTACCATCACATAGTTTTGAATGCAATGTGTTTAGAAGCTTTTACACTTGCAGCAGCTGAAGGAAATCAAATCTAGAATGTGCGGATTAGCCACTTTCAGGTTCGCATCTATGGTCACTTTTAAATTTATACTATTTTTCTTTTTCTATTTATCACAGAATCTTGCTCATACCATCAGCCTATATATTTGCAAAGAGCAAGCAGATGTGAATACAAGCTGGTTTTATTATTAATCACAACAAAATGTGATTTAAGAACTCCATGCCAGAATAAAAGGGAAAACAGTTAAAATAGAAAGTTTCGTCACCAGTGTACAAAGGGGTACTAATTACAGATCAAGTATTTGGATTTTTATTTGTTGCTTTCAATACACTTCAGCTCAAAATGCTGCCCTGTTTTTAGTTCTACTTCTTAGTTTTACAAATTATACAATTCTCCATTCTTCACACTATCAGTCTTTGAGGGAATGTTTTTGCTTTTCCAAGTACTGCCAGTCCTCACAAAAGGAAAAATATCAACAGAACCTTTTAAAGTTGTCATCCTTCAAGACGGTTTATGTTAAATTCAAATACCTGACAAATTATAAATATCAAAATAATAATCTCTTACACTGGATATTTCATTCATTCAGCTTACTCGATTACAGCCAGATCATCACATACTAATAACATAAACTATCTTCTGAAAAATAAGCCATACATTGAAGTTACATTCCTTAAATCATTCTTCATCACCATTACCTTCTAAAATTAAATTATGTTTGTTTTCTTCTAGTTTCTACATTGTTTTTCCAGTTAATTTCTGATAATATGAAAAGCTATGTCAAGTATATTTTAAAATAATGCTCCTTTTTTTACTAATTTAAAACTTTTTGTAAATTATTGAAAGGTAGTAATGGTTTAATCATAGCATCATTGATTCCCAGGACGCCAAGGAACTCAACCTCTTCAGTCTTATAACCACTGATTGAATTCTTCCTTAATATTGTCAACAAAGGGTTCAGTTCTGGTTTAATTTCTCCAATGGCAAAGAATTCATTATGCTCCAAGACAGTTCATTTCATTTTTGGAGAACTCCTTAAATACAGTATTGAAAACTTTGTCCTTATATTGAACAGAAATCTGTCTTCCATACAGTGCCCCTAATTCTGACTTTTGAAATCATTCTAAACAATTTTCATCCTTCCAAATAGTAGCCTTCAGCTGTCTGAAGGCAGCTACCATCTCCCCCTGAGTATTATCTAAGTTTAGTTCCCTAGGTTAATATAGCTATTCCTCATAGAAACTGGTTTCATATCTCTTCATTGTCCTCCACAAAGGGCAGCACCGTAACTGAACACCATAACTAGAGGTCCAGTTGGTCTGCTACAAAATAGCATTGAGCCAACACTTCTTTTTTCCTGGGTCTAACATTTCGTCAGACTCCTTAAATTGTGTTAGTTGTTTGAACAACCACATAGCACTGCTAGCTCATATTGATCTTGTAATCAACTAAAAATCCTACATTATTTTTTCTAAATAAACTTTGCTATTAAACCAAGTCTCTCAATCTGGTATTTGTGCAGATCACCTCTGTGGTAATACTGTACAATGATAATACATAAATTCTGATCCCCAAGGTTAATGAGATGACATCAGTTAAAATGAAATGAATCCTTTTGTATGTTATATGGTGGCCATATATAATGATTTCACTTTTGTGACTCTGGATCTGTGTCCTGTTAGTATTCTTAATGTCATAGACACTATGTTTTATTTTGCATTCTTGATTAAATGGGCAAAAGTAGATTCATTAGTTTTACTTGGAAATTTTATCTATATGAAGCTATTTTCCTGAAGTCCATATACTCGCCCCTTAAATTGTACTTTACAGCTAATTTGGGACTGTGAGTGTATCAGTTATTCAAAATTTATAATTCTCTCTAAAACATTATGGTAGTCAAAATATTGTTATTTTTAACATAGTTTTCCTTATATTCTTGAAATAATTACTGAAATTATTTTAAAATAATTTTTAAAATTATTGTAAGTTTTTAAAAAATACACTATGAGTAAATAAAGGATAAATGATTTCCCTTAGAAAAAGCTTTCTTTCTATTTAAGGTGCTTTTGAAATTTTGTTAGTATTTATCACCTTTGCAACACAAAGCTGTTCTCCTGTCAGTTGGAATCTTTGATCATGCAGTCTTCCACATAGAAAAAGGTTCTCTGCTTTATATGTCCCATAAAAATTTTAAAAATTAAATATATTTATGTTGTCCCTATGTGAAACCCAGCCATTTGGAGAACTCATGTATCCAGAATATAATTTGGACCCAAAAATATAATTATAATGACAACAAGCCTGTTCCCATCTTTAAAACCCCACTTGTGGTCCTCTCAGTTGAGCATCTCAAGACTCTCTCTTCCATAGAAGAAAATTTGTCTTAAAAATGCAGATTCAGTTCCTTCATAACTTCCACCTTCTAGTCCTTTCTGAATGAAATACTTTTTGAGTCAGATGTTGTGGCACATGCCTGTAATCCCAGCACTAGGCAGGCTGAGCCAAAAGGATCACATTGAGTTCAAGGCCAGCCTGAACTATAGAGTGAGACCCTGTCTCAAAAAAAAAAAGTTTAAAAAATGAAATATTTTTTATCATTTAGCTTGTCATGTTAATCCCTCCTATTCTTTAAGGCTGATCTAACAATTGTGTCCTCTTAAAAACAGGGTGATCTTAACCATTGAGTTAGGTAACTCTAACATCTCTTCCTTTTCCTCCATATTACCAAAACTATCTGGGCCGTGTACCTCCATGTACAATTTGACACAGGTATTTATAATCATAGCAAAGAACGAGATTTGTAAGAAGTAGGAAACCAGGGCTTATTTCTCATATGTCTACAGTGCCCGCCGTGGTGTCTAGGAGCTACTTAAGAAATTGCTATGAAATTAAAGAAAGTGGTTGGTAGTCAGTTTCCGTTCAATGGCAGATTATAAAGAACAAATTAGGAGAAGCCAGTACTGGAGTAGTCACAGTAAGAGAAAAGAAATGAAGGCCTGACCAAAAACTATCACAAACCCAAATATATAAATATATTTATATATACTTACATTTATATATAAATATATTTTTTATATAAATTTATAGTTATAAATGTAAAAGCACAAACCCAAAACTTGGAAAACACAACAGCCTTTTAATACTAAAGAGAGCACACTTACATACCTTTGAAGTCCTGACAGTGCTTTCTGTTCCTCAGCATGTTCTTTAATTGACATCAAAAGTGATAACCTGAGTAATCAAAAAAAGTTTACATTCTATGCAGCATCCTGTGTAAAAGAAGTCAGAAAATTGTAGAAAGATGCCCTTATAAAATTATTAAAGTAAAAAGGGTTATATATGTCAAGCTTTAAATCCTAAAAGTATTGAAAGTGTAGGTATTCAGAACAAATCCTTTCCTAGAGTTCCAGGTAGGAAGATTTTATGATACTGTCAGAATATAAGATTTAAATACATAGAGTATTTCACAAACAGTGACATTTAATTTGGTTGAGTGATTCGTTTCCTGTTCTTAGAATTTTGTGGTCAAAGTCATAAAGTCAAGTGGTCAAACAAAGGAAAACAACAGCAAAACAAGGAGTTTGGTAAAGTCAGTGTATTTAAAGATTAACGCCAGTCCTTTTCACATTCTGCTGATGTATTTGAAAGAAAAGGAGCATTTCTGTATATTTTTTTCCACCATGATATTTCCATCATCTCTAAGTCTTGAACCTAAAGACATACATCTTCCCCAAGAACGAGCACTCATTTCCTAAAACTGGACAGTCTTCAGTCCGGACAAATGGAGAGAACATTCTTATGGTAGCCATGGTGGTTCTGATTACTTGCTGGGTGAGGCTCCCGTTTTGAGTCATCTGGCTTTTTCTAGTGTGGGAAGTTGTAGGAATCAAGTTGCGTTTCAAAGGCTCATCTGAACCCTCAGCAGATACATGATGGTGGTGGTGTACCAGTACTCTTGAGTGGTACCCTGAGCTCTTACCCTGCTTGTCCCCACTCCTGCCAGGTTCCTGTCCATGAGAACAAGGCTTATTTTCTAAGGGCCCTTCCCTGTCTCTCTGTCCAAGCTGCTAATGAAGTAAGTGACATAGCTCTCATCTCTTCAGCTTCTTTATGCTACTTGAAAAGGCAAAATAGGGCAATCCAGAAATAAAAATATTTCTCTAGCCAAGTGCTTCTAATCAGTGCATAGTTTGCACTGATCTACTGCACATTTTAAATGAAGATATTTTTACTATTGAAACTCTAAACTTACTGTCCTCTATTTTGGGGGCAGGCAAGGGAACCATAATGATCTACAGCAACAGTACATCCTCAACATGGGAGCTAAGTAAGACCTGCTCTATGATTTTCTGTTTCCACTAACTTAATAACCCTTGACAGACCTTGATGATATATCCTCTGTAGCTGGAACAGTAGATCTCTTAAGTTCTTTTTAAACTCTGAACCACAATTCTGAGCTATAAACATTAAAGTATTGCGCAATTTTCAAAGTAAAAATTATCTCGGATTCAGTATGATAATAGACAGACCAGAAAATGGAAGGAAGGAAGAGGGCTGGGCCTGCAAACAGCTAGAAGTACTGCCAAGTCTAGTGGACAGTGCCCTGTCCCACAGTAATTTCCCTACAGGGTACATGCTTTTCATTTCATAACAGGAAAAAATACTCCCTTTGGAATACTGAGTTAAAGATCGATATTAATGTGTAAATAACTTCTATGAGATTCCTTCCAAAAAGCTAGTTTTTTATGAGGGGGAAAGAAAGACAGAGGTCAAAAGGATTGAACAAGAGGAGCTTCGTGGTTTTACTTTGGTGGATGTCATTTATTTGCTCATTCTCTTCAAACATTAATCTTAGGAGGAAACTAAAAATTTCTATTCTAACAAAATAGCCTTCCCTGGTACCGATAAAAAATAATAACAACTATTAATTGCTTCTATCAACTCATAAAATCAACTTACTAGGATTGCAGATTCAAATTAATATTCCAAATAAAAGTTTTCTGCATAGGCTTCTTCAGGAATTTCCACTGGCAGTCCAAATTTACATTTTTACTATGGACTTTTTCTCTCTCCTGCCCTCTCTGTCCCTGACTCTGCCTCTTTCCTGGGATGGTTACAGCCTCTGCCTGCTAACTCTTATACCTGCCCCTGCTCCAAATTAGAAAATTTAAACTTCTTTGTGAAGCAAGAAATACAGGGATCCCTACGATAGAGCATGCAGACTTCCAGAGGGAATACCAGGGTCCTATCCCTGACTTGAAAATTTCAAGAGGTGATTCCAAAATCATTTTTTCCTTCTATTAACTTCATTTAATGAGGAGAAATAGAGAAATATATCTGATCTTTGTTCAGATTGTTGTTCTATTATTTTCAGTTTTCAAGTGGAAAGCCTCATTTTATATAAAGTTTACCTTGATGCTATCACTGTTTTAAACGTAGGGCGTGTTGGAACACCTCACTTTATGGCCCCAGAAGTGGTCAAAAGAGAGCCTTATGGAAAGCCTGTGGACGTCTGGGGTTGCGGCGTGATCCTTTTCATCCTGCTCAGTGGTTGTTTGCCTTTTTACGGAACCAAGGAAAGATTGTTTGAAGGCATCATTAAAGGAAAATATAAGGTAATATAATCTGATCATTTTACTTTTCCACTAAGATCAAATTATCATGAAGTGTGTTTTAAAGTTAGCATCTGTCTCTGCTCACTAGTGCACAATCAGAAGAAAGCTCTCTGTTTACAGAGTGGACCCAGTAGCCTGAAAAGGAAGAAGTAAGTTTTGTCGGGTGTTGTGCGCGGAAGTATCATCCAGATGAGGAAAACTTATGTGACCATTTTTTATATAATTGAGACAAGGCTTTTACTTTTAAAGTGTTTAGCTTAATTTGGAAAGGTAAAATATCATCCAAGTACTTTTAGTCATTCTTTAACTTTAAATTCATGCCAGCACACTCAAAACTTTTTATTTAGAGAAACAAAGCAAAACAGAAAAAAGAGTAGAAATATTACAGAATTTCAAAAAAACACTAAGAAATCACTAGTTAATAAATTGTATATTGTCATCTTAGAAATAGTTGTTCAAGTTACAATATCAAAGCATAAAAAGTAGATAGACAATCAAATAATGAGAGTACAAAGCATTCTGTTCGATAAACCAACAAAAACTTAGTAGTATCACAACCAGAACTTTTGTCATTTACATTCCAGGATACACTGAAATTGTGAGTATTATAACTATACTTCATAACATAACTCAGAAGCATTTTCATGTGACTTAAACCCTTTAGTAGCATTTTGATATGACTAAACAATTCTTCTTTGGTCACTGTGCATCAGAAATCTCAGATACTGTCACAAATTGTGAATATTGAGTTATTACTTTCATTATGAAAACCTTTAAGACATTACTGACATTGTGAATGGCTATATCAAAAAGTCCTAAAAACTTTTAGAAAGAAAGTAAGTGGAAGGTTGATTTCACTACCCCAGCTCTTTTTTTTTGAAGAGAAAAAAGCAGAAAATAAAAAACAAGAGACATACAAGCAACAACTATAAGAACAACAAAAAAACCCAAAGCAATAACAATACACACTTTCAAAATGAGATAGGTATATAACAGTGGTTGTAATATTATATATTGTTATCTTCGAGAGTTGCATAGATTACTAGATATAAACATGCAAATTGATCTTTTAAGGCTTTTTTTTTTTTTTTGCTCTGTACCACCGCATACAGCTGACAGGGATTAGGGGGGCTGGACAGAGGAAGAAGGGGGTATCTGCCTATCAGGTCAGGGCAGTGTCTGTTGGGGAAATTATTTTTCCTCCCATGATTACAGAAATTTAGATTGATGTAACACAAGATTCTCAAACTGTGAGGCTCCAAAGTTTTCTTTTCAGTTCCTCAGCCATGTTAGAGTTTTATGGAACTTTACAAAAAGGAAGGAGAGGGAAAGGAGGGGAGGCCAGCCAAAGCAAAATAGTTTCAGAATTGCAGCCTTATCCTTTTAAGCCATAATAAAAGCTTGTGTAAGTGAAAATATTGTAGACCTTGTTTTGCGCACCGTCAACTCATAAGTACAGACCAGGTTATTAGTTTGTTTTGTTTTGTTCAGTGTAAGATATGTCAAAACTCTAATAGAGAAGGATGTTTCAAGTGTAGATTTTTTTTTCTAGAGTCAGTTGACCACTGAGCTATAAAATCAATATTTTGAAAGTAACTAAATGCCTCAGGAAATTGCTTATAGTTAAACATCCCCTTCAAATCCCTGGAAATTGTGAGTGGTTATCAGGATTCCACATCCTGGGCTTTGTGGATAAATTCTGCCAAATCCAATGAGGTCGCAGATGACTAACATACATGAAAAAAACCACGATTAGTAATTCATCCGCATAATAATAATACTAGCAGTAATGGTAGTTAACTGAAACTTAGCACCTAGTATTACCAGAAACTACTCTAAGCACTTATTTTTTTATTTGTATTTTATTAATACATGTTTGCAGTACAAGCAGTTTATAGTCATCTTGGAGAATGGTTGCATTCATATACTACAGTTTTTTTAATCCCCTTCCCCTTTTTCTCCTCCAGCTCCCCTATCCCAATTTCCTTTTTATTTTAAGAGAGGAAAAAAAAACAAGGAAAATAAAACAGAATAAAGTCAATCAAAATAAACCAGAATAAGTGATAGAATACAAACAATAAAAACAAAACAATGAACGCAATAAAGAACCTCAAAACAAGCCAGTAGTAAATACATAATGGCTTCCATAACATGTCTTGCTATCTTTCAAATAGCTGCTCATGCCATCAGGGTTAACATAAACAAGACAAAAGAGAATAAACCCAAACCCAAAAGAAAAAACAATGAAAATAATATAGTTTTGTGGGAGGGGGATCTCCTCCTCATAGGTCATGGTTCTCTACCTCCGCAGTCCACAAATGTCACTGACTCAGAGAGAGGCTGGGTCTGACTGTCCCCAAGCTGGCAGCAGCCCATGCGTGGCGCTGAAATCTGTGTGGGGATCTCCTTCCATGGGGCCTGGTTCTCTCCCTCTGCAGTCTGGGAATGGCATTGACTCATGGAGAGAGGCTTGGGGCTGGCCCTCTACAAGCCAGAAGCAGCCCACCAATTTTCATTTTTGCAGATATTAATCTTAACTCAATAATGTTTAAATTAATTGAGGTTATTAGCTTCCTGTACACAGTACATTTTTATTCTTACTTCCTCTTTCCCTCCTCCTCACCCCTTACCCTTGTTCCTTTGGTCCTCTTCCCTGTTGCAAGAGATCAGTCCACCCACTTATCCCCTTCTATCTATCCTTCATTGTCTTTTATTGTGCCTTGCCACACTCAAATGAGAGATACCATACGGTATTTAAGCTTGAGTCTGTTTTATTTCACTCAAGGTATTTTCTACGTGCATCCATTTCCCTACAAATATCTCAAGCATATCATTCTTTATAGCTGAGTAGTATTCCATTGTATATAGATACCACATTTTCTTTATCCTCTCATCTGTTGATGGGTATACAGGCTGCTTTTAGGATTAAGCTATTATCAAATGTGCTGCTATAAACATTGGTATGCACGTATCACTATAGTTTGATGATTTAAACTCTTTGAAGAAGATACCTAGCAGAGAGATAGCTGGGTCATACGGAATTTCAATTTCAGTTCTTTGAAAAATCTCCATTCTGATTCACATCATGGTTGTACTAATTTACATTCCCACCAACAATGAGGGAGGGTCCTTTTCACCACAGCCATGCCAGTATTTGTTATCATTTGATTTTTTTTTTTTTTTTGGTCTTTTTCCTTTTTATCAGTACCGGGGATTGAACTCACGACTGCCTGCTTGCAAGGCAGGCGCTTATGCCACTGAGCTAAATCCCCAGCCCCCCTGATTTCTTAATGACTGCCATTCTTTCTAGGCTAAAATAGAGTCTTGAGGTTGTTTCAATTTGTATTTCTCTAATGGCCAGAAATGTTTAGCACTTTTCATATATTTGTTGATCATTCATATTTCTTCCTCTGTGAAGTAAGCATTTTACTTACATTAACTCATTTAATCCCCTCAGCAACTTATGATATAGGTATCATATGTTAAAATCTCACACCTGTCTTTTTGAGGTAGAAGCATTTGCTAACAACAGAATTCTTCCTTTGTGGTTGTTTAGTTGCTAAACCTCCTGGTTACCAAGCCAGTGTGCCTCACTCCAGTAGTGTCTTGTCTTAAGACTATTCACAGTGTCCAAAAATTAAATTAGTTTAAAATTCCCTTTTCCAAATAAAGACTATATTATAGTAACTTAGATAGATGGTGGCAACTATGTCATAATTTCCATACCTAGTTCAGAAACTTACTGTTTTATTTGGCTAATCTCTCTTCTTAGTTGTGTCTTTCCTTACAAAGGGCCTGGGTTTTCAACAACTTAAAGTATAATCCATTTCTGCAACCTATAATGAGCATCATGGTTCTTTTACATATACTGTGATATAATTCTGTCAATACTTATTGTTACTTTTTTATCATAGAAATTTTTAAAGCAAACAGAGTGGAGAAGCCAAGCATGATGATACATGCCTATAATCCTAGCACTCTGGGAGGCTGAGGCAGGAGGATTGTAAGTTCAGTTGCTCAGCCTGGGCAATTTAGCATCTGAGCAAGACAGTGTCTCAAAAATACAAATAAAAGGTCAGGGATTTAGCTCAGTGGCATAACTGGCTGCCTGGCAGGTGCCAGGTCATGAGCTCGAAACCTGGTACCAAAAAAGTAAAACATAAAAAATGTCTAAGGATACAGCTCAATGCAGATGCCCTGAGTTCAGTCTCCAGTACTGGGGAAAAAAAGTAGAGAACCCTAACCTCAATAGTTAATATATACAACCAATCTTGTTTTTTAAATTTAATTTGTAGGGCAGTCTTAGAATTTATTGTTGACATCATCTTCAAAGCATTATATTACAATTTAAATGTGGATTTCAATTTACCTAAGATATGATATAAATTGCAAATGGTTACATTATGCAAATTCTTTTTCTTAGCTGAGTGTAGGGCACATGTGTGTAATCCTATTATTTGGGAGGCTGAAGCGAGAGGATCAGTATGACTTTCAGGCCAGCCTGGGACTATATAGTGAGTTCAAGGTCAGCTTGAACAAAAGAGTGAGACCCTGTCTCAAAAACCCAAAGGAAACAAATAAAATAAGTTATTTACCATTTTATTTTATTTTTAGAAACAATAAAATGTTCTTTCTTTATTTTTTTTATTCCTTTCCCTTCTCCTTTCTCTCTTCCATCTCTTGGTCCCTTTCCCTTTTGCAAATTTGCATATTTGTATTCTATATACTACTAGATTATTTTAAACCAGATCTTAAAAACAATCATTTCATGACCCTGGTAGCTCTTCACAAAAGTACTGTTAATAAAATCATTGATCTATCTTAATGAATATTTTCAAGAAGAATTAGATGACGTCTTTTAAATACGATGTCTTTGAATTATAAGCTGCTGCAGCTCTTAAAATGATTTTAATTTGACTTCTTATTCTCATTTTAAGATAAATGTCAGAGACTACCATTTAACTGAAATATATACCAACACTTAAACTCAATTAAAATTCTTTTTTATAAAGGATAAAAATAAATTTCCCTATCTATAATATATATGTATATATAAGATGCAGGGGCATCTCATACCATTGTCACAGGCATCCAAGTGGTATCTACACAATAAAGTTCTAAATTACTTAAATGGGATTGTTTTATAGTCCCATTTTTGCCCCTTTGTATACTTGACCTCCCAAATTAATTTTATCTACTAGGAACAGAAAGCCCTGTATTGGACTTCCTCGTAAATAAGACAGGGGAGTATCCTTAGAAACTTATTTCAGAAATCTTGCCATCATCTCTAGATGATTTCTCAGTCCCTTTGCCAAAGATAAATTATTAAGACTTTCAGAACCACATCCACACCAGGAAAGGAGGGAACCGGGCCCCTTATTTGCATACCCAACATTCACAGCAAGCCTTCCAGAAGATTCCTTGGTTTCAGCCCTCACCCTCACTGAAACAGGCCTGCAGGGCTGCTACATAAGCAGCACTTCCAGACACTTCTTAGGTTTTAACCTGAGAGGGCTCCCATCTCTGTACACAGGGCTGTAGCACAGGCCCTATTAAAGACTCAATTTGGGGTTCCAGTAAAAAAAAATGTACATCAATCCCAAGATGGGGAAGGGGGAGACTATCAAGTCCTGTCTAGTTACTCACCTCCTTATTCCAAGTTGGTCAGTTGACTACACTTCCAACATGATGACAATATTCACACGATCTCATGACATTCACCCTCATGGGATTTGACAAAAGTAACTGCTATTTGGAATTCTACCTATTTGGAAAAGAAAATAAAACAGCCCACAATTTTAAAAGTTATCCTTAATATGGAGACACTTTTCCTTCCTCATCTACTGGTAGAATCACAATGCCTCACCTTAGCTAGAGCTAAGTGTCTATCTAAGTATCCCACAGCCAATTGGAGTTAAGTCCTTTGTGCTTTGAGACAAGTACTGTGATTTCATTTGGCTTTAAATTGTTGTTGAGTTTATCCTCCATCTTTCTCCCTTAGAAGGTAACATACATCTCTTTAACCAGATCTCTGCTGGTTAAAGGCAGGACATTGGGCTGGCCTTGTATCTCAGTAGTAGAGCATTTGTGTCGCATAGATGGGGACCTGGGTTCAATCTCAAGAGCAAGAAAAGAAGGAAAAAACGCCATGACATTTGCTTGAAGTTCATGGCATCAGGCAGCTCCCATCAGCTCTTCCAATCCCGCAGCTTTTTGATGCTGAATAGGGACTGAGGCCCTACTCCATCCCTGCCTCCTGTCACCCTAAGCACTCTGGATTTTTTTCTGATTTCTGATCTCAGCCATGTCCCCTTTCCTAGGAGCCTTCCAGCTTTTTGTTTGCAGACTCTTACTATCTCTCAGAGGTCTTTCAGACAACTCATATTGGTTTTTGTTTGATTTTAGTTTACCTTGTTGTTCAGTTGTTGCATCTCTAAAAGATAAAAGTAACTTCACTGAGGACAGTATATAAGTGAATTATTTTGTACAGTTATAGTAATAGTATCTTTTCCTAAATAATGAAATTTATATACTCTAAACAAAATATCCTGTTAATGATTATTTATATCTTCACAATTACTGATCCCAATGTTTTGAACATTTTTAAAAATTTTCTTTAATTTTTAAATTTTAAGTTTTATTTTAGTCCTTTCTGGATTAAGATATCCTAGTTTCCTTAGCTAAAATATCTAAAGATAGCAACTGGGTCATGAGAATTATATCCTTTAATTACTGAAAATACAACAATACGATAGCGAGAGCATGCATGGAATAATCACTGATACAAATTCTCATAAGAAATAGCAAAGAATTGTGTTTGTCTTTTTCTTTTTCAGAAAGAAAGCTGTTTAGAAACAGATTTCTGTTCTTTGCTGTGAGAATTTTATTGACACTGAAGCAGTACAGGAATATTAAAAAGTAATAATAAATATTAATTTCTCACTGATTGTAACTATGTAATTTTCCTTTTCTTCTCAGATGAATCCAAGGCAGTGGAGCCATATCTCTGAAAGTGCCAAAGACCTAGTACGTCGCATGCTGATGCTGGATCCAGCAGAGAGGATCACTGTGTATGAAGCACTCAATCACCCATGGCTTAAGGTATGTGAGCCCGTAGGTCGCCATCCATACTGATTTGAACAATCCCAGTGACCACAGTGTATTGTTCTATGAGGTGACTCTTTTCCCCTTATCTTTTTTCTGACCATTTTTCTTTAGTTTTTATCATCTTATTTTCTGTTCCTACACATCATCTGCAAATGTTTTAGTGGCATGCAGCCATCAAACAAGTACAAGAGCAGATAAAGACAGAATATGAAAGGAAGGCCTGTTTGTTCTCTGCCAACACATGTTTCAAAGAGGCAGTATGAACTGCTAAAATAATACTATATTGTAATAAATTAATTAATGATTTTCAGTGGAATCATGCACTTTTATTATTTTCCAGTAAATGCTAGTTATAAATTTATGGTCTTTGGGAAAAGGCACCTGTTAGAAAATCTTATGTTCCTTCCATCTTTCAAGTGAATATTAAGAAAACCTATAACTTGAGGCAAAAATGAAGTAGTACTGTTTAATTAAAACATTATACAGTTGAGTAATTCCAAGATTTTCACTTTATTGATGAGAAAACTAATGTTCTAAGAAGTTAATAATTTTGCCCCCCCCCCACCAAGAAAAACGTCTTACCCCAAGTTATAGAAGTTGTCAGTGTTGGAACCAAGATTTTAATATAGTCTGTCCACCACCCTAACATTTATATACTAGATTCTGTCACTTTCAGTCACTCAGTGACATTATTCCAGCACTTTTCTTCTTTCCTTAGTCATCAGTTTTCTGTCTGTTTTGGATCTAATATGCTATAATTTAGTTTTATTACTTATTTGTGTACATATTCACCTATACCATCTCTTGATCCTACAACCCTCTCTGGCTTCTGTCCTTATTCTGTTTTGTCTAAACACCAAAACTCATAGAGTCTCTGTACTTATTTCTCCCATTATTTTTTCTTAAACCTACCTGCGTCATGATCACAACCAACTCCAATAAAGTACCTCTTTTCAAGCTAGGACTGTAGCTCCATGGTACAGCCCTTGCCCAACATACATGAGGCTCTGGTTTCTACCCCGGCATCACAAAAACAATACAAAACAAACAAAAAAATCCAGCTCTTGTCAGATCATTACTGACCTTTACATTGTTAATTCCAGTGGTCAGATCCCAGAGCTTGTCCTTTGTGGCCTCTCAGCGACATTCGACATCCATCCTCCTGAAACACTTGTCTTTCCTTGGCTTCCATGACATCTGCTCTCCTGGTTTCCTGTCTGCGCTCTGGCTGCACCTCCTTGGATCTTGCTGATTTGTCTTCTTGCCTCCTCACCCATTTCTTGACATTGAAGGACCACTGGCCTCATTCCCTATTCCTCTTTCTCCATCTTCTCTCAGGCCCTTAGAGACATCATCTAGTTTTCTTGAGTTTAAATGCGGTCTGCATACCCCTGACTCTTGAATCCAGGTCTCTCACCTGAAGTATTTTTTCTTAATCTGCTATATAGCTTGATTCCCTGAGAGTTTTCTGATTTCACTTCTTTCTACTTGTCGCTTCTCTCACTCACTTCCCAACATATTAGCCTCAGACTACAAGCATATTCATGACTTGGCCCCTCTGTGTTAGTCATCCCCTTTTCCTAGAACACTTCTCCCAGATGTCTTCCTGGCTTATTCCCCACCATCTTTGCTTACATACCCACTTCTGAGTAAAGCCTTCCTTGACTGCCATTTAAAATTTGAAGAAAGAAATGTTCCCTCCACCAGAATTCCTATCCTCACTTCCCTGCCTTATTTTTCTCCACAGCATGTGATACCATAGGACATATGTTACTTATTTGTGTATTGTCTGTTTAGCCCATAAAATGTAAGCTGCATAAGGGTAAATATTTTCAGCTTTGGATTCACTTCTGTCTTGAACCTAGAAAATATCTTGTATGTAGAAGGTGTTCAACAAATATTAAATGCTTTAATGAGTGAATGAATGAATGTTCATTATATTACACCATTTTGTTTTCTAGGGTTTATGCAAAACAATAATATATTAAAACATATATTAAGAGTGTATCTCAGTGACATGGCCTAATAATATAGAACAATTTTGGAATTCCAGTAGATCTTGATTTTCCTTAAGAACATTACTTTTCCCCAGGCATTTAGCCCTCTGGCTGAATTATTACTGATTTTCTGCAGAAAAGAGTGAATAAACTTTCTTAGTATTTTTTCCCAGATATGAAATGAACAGTTCAGAGAAGATTCCTATTTTCCATTGTTTTTCTAGTTTTTCCCTAATGGGAAATTTTGTTCATTAGAAGCTAGTCTAAGTGCCAGATAGCAGTTAAAATTGTAACCATTTTAGTCATTTTTAAGATTCTTTTGAAAATGTTTTAGTATTTTATTGTACATTCTCATAGTGGCTTTCATAATCAAAACTTATCTTGACTGGTACTGTTTATTATTGGAAACTTATCCCTGCCAGTAATTATAGTTCTTATTCTACATAATCTGAACTTAATGCATAATAGATTTCTGGCACCACAAATGTAAGAGACAGGAAATGTTAGTAGCTTAAATGAAAATGTCCAGAAAATTCTTTGATCTTAGTGTCATGTGCTGTATCTTTATTTTAACTTCACTGCTTATGTGACTTCTGAAGATGGAGAAATGCAGCAAGAAGGGTATCCAGCTGGAGGGAACAAGTCTCTGTTACATTTTAGTACTTGTCCAGGTGTATTTGTAACTCATTATAGTGGATGTAAATGGTATTGATTCAGAATGACTAAAATTTAAGCAAAGGTTTAATTCTGAAAAAAATACTGATAATAACTTATGATTAAGTTATATCTGCTTAATACCTTTACCCAAATTAATGATACTTGCTGTTAATGTTCATTCCAACAAAAGTAACCCAACTAAGCTTGTTCTTTTCTCATGGAGACTGAGCTCTTCTCATGCCCTTTGTAACCTCACCATATAGACTTGTAAAATTTATTGACTCTAATAAAAGGTGAAAAGGTTATTTATATTAGGCTAATCAATTTGAATTTTGGAACAATCAATCAACACACCAACTAAATGTCTATTTAGCAGTTGGCATACACAAAAGAATATGAGTCAGTCACTTTCTTAAATGCAAGAAACACTCTTAGAAATTTTCTGAATTCAGATCACATTATTATTGTCAAGAAGAATTATTTAATGCAGAAAAAAATATTAACTTTTGCCTCATTTATAATGTCTTTAAGTTTTGTTATTGCTTACTAGCTTTTTGGTAAGAGAGACCTTAATTAACAACTTTTCAATCTTGTGATTTCTTCTACTTGGAAAATGTCAGAAATTATAATTAAAATATAATTTTATTTTAAAAATCAAACATATTTTGGGCTTTGTTATTATCTACTTGTTCACTTCACCTTAGTGAATGGTAAGCAGAAAAGGGGTTCGCTAGGCATAGAGTTTACGGTCACAAATACAGTAAACCTCCCAATCTGTTTAAGAGAGGAAGGCTTAGCCAGGCTGTGTTAATAAATTTCAAATGATACTGATGTAAAGTAAAGACACAGCAAGAGTTCTGTCCTGTGAGGCCAGCCTCTTCTCAGTGGGCTTTTCTTGGGGCTTAGTTTGTCTGCGTTCATTATCCTTGGAATTTCTGGATTACAAGATACTTTCACATCAAGACCAGGGTATGTTAAGAGGTAAAAAAAAATCCAATATTCTCACAGCATCCCTGCACAGTCTGCCTTCTTTTCCCAAGCTTTGTATTCCAGTAGTTACTTTACATATCATGTCCAGTGTTCTTAGTGTAATTGGTAGGGGTATCAAGTAAAGCAAGCTTTTTCTAAATGAGTAGCCATTTAGCACTTCACTTTTGAATCAATTTCCATATTATCAATAACTCCAACTAAAACAGTGCACATTGGGGAAAATGAATGGGGAATGTTGCAAAGATCAACTCCACAACTCATTTGCTCTAGAATCTAGATATAACATGCATCTTTCAGACTGCTTGCCCTGCTCTTCCCACCTCATTTGGTATCAGACTTCTAGTTAGATCACACCAAAAACCTTGCTATGTGGTACTGTTATTAACTCTTCTTTCTTTTATATCCCACGTCCAATCTGTCAGAAAATCCTGTCCTCTCTATTTTCAAAATATTAAAACTTCAAAATTAAAAACTTCTGATATTTGGAAGACACTAGTAAGAGAGTGAAAAAAACTACAAACAGAATATTTGAAAATCATATGTCTTCTAAAGGACTTATATCTAGAACATATAAAAAATTCTCAACACTCAAATAGAAATCATACAATCCAATTCAGAATAGAATGAGATTTGAACAGACACTTCAACAAAGAAGATACACAAGTGGCAGCTAAGCACAAAGATCCTCAGTGTCATTAGGAAAATACAAAATAACACCAGAATGGCTAAAATAAGAAAGACAATACCAAGTGTTGGCAAGGATATAAAACAACTGGAACTCATATGCTAGCTAGTGGGAATACAAAATGGTACAGCCACTTTGGAAAACAGTTTGACAGCCTCTTAAAAATTAAACATATTCCTAGAACATGGCCCAGCTGTTCTACTCTGTAATATTTGCCTAAAAGAAGTAAAATACATATTAATGCAAAGACTTGTATTTATATGTCCATAAGAAAGCTTTATATGTAATACTCAAAACATGGAAACTACCAAGGATCCATCAGCAGATGCAAAGATGAATTATAGTGCATCCATACAATGAAACACAACAATAAACAGAAATGAACTATTGATATAACAAACAACATGGATGAATTCAAAACCATCACGTTGAGTGAAATAAGCTGGACAATACTGGGCACATGCTGTATGATATCATTTATATATATAAAGTTTCAAAAACATAAACTGAGGAGCCAGGGATATAGCTCAGTGGAAAAGCACCTGCCTGGCAAGCACAAGGCTGTTCAATCCCTGGTACCAAAAAACACCATAAAGTAAGCTGTAGCAACAGAAGTAGATCAGTTATTACCAAGGGATGGGGATTACAAGGGGGCATGAGAAGACTTGGGAATAATGGATATACCTTCTTTTTTGATTGTAGTGATATTTTTATGGCTGTGGACATATGTCAAAAATTGTCAAACTACATTTTAAATATTCAGTTTATTATGTGCTAAATCTATCTCAATAATGGTTTCTGAGAGGAAAAAACATAATATATTCAGAGTCTATCTGTCATTCTCTCCACTGTTTTCCTCTGGCTACATCTACCATCATCTCTCATTTAGATTACTACAACAGCCTCTTAACTAATCTTCCTGCTTTTTTTGTAACTTTCATATCTCCCCAATCTGTTCTGAGCACAACAACTAGAGTGTTCCTTTAATCACCCAAAATAAACTACCCAGTCAAAAATAGGGAAACGAACAGACAGTTCACAGAGGAAGAATTAAAAAATTTTCAATAAACCCATGGAGAGATACTCAGCATCACCAGCAGTTAATGAAATATAAATGAAAACAACACTGAAAGTGTGTCTTACTCCAGAAAAAAAATGTTCATCACCAAAAAATCAAATAAAAACAAATGTTAGAAAGGCTACAGAGAAAAGGGAACCCTTCCATGCAGTTGGTAGAAATGTAAATTGGACAACCACAATGGAAATTCGTATGGAGATTCCCCAAAAAAAGAAAACCAGACCCAGGTACTCCCCTTCTAGGTATCTTCTCAAAAGAATTAAAACCATCATATTACAGAGATACGTGCATAGCCTTGTTTCTAGCAGCACAATTCATAATAGCTAGATCTTGGAAACAGCCCACAGATAAATGGACAACGAAAACGTGGCATTTACACACCATACACTATTGCCATAAAAGAGATAAACTTGAATCATCTGCAGGAAAACGGGTACACCTTGTGTTCATAAATTTACATAAAATAAACCAGTCACATAAGTTTAAATATCACATTTTTTCACTTCTCTGAGAAACAGAGTATAAATAAAGAGCAAAATAAATGATAATAGAAAGTAGGGAGATACATAGGTGGTTCTCAAAGGGGAAAGGGATCAAGAGATGGAGAGGTGAGAGAGGGAGAGAAGGGGTAAGAGATGAAAAAAGGAATTGGGATGTTTTATGTACATGCATCAGTTCCACATAAGAAATGTAAACATGTACTGAAAACATGTCCAAAAAGAAGAAAGGGGAACATGGGTAGAGGAGGAAAAGAAGGAAGGAAGGGAAAGAGGTGAAAAAGGAATTCAGATGTGTTATGTACCTGTGCTAACTTGCCACAAGGAATACTAATAAACTGTTTTTAAAAAGAGATGGAAAGAAGGGAAGGAGATGAGACAAGAATTAAAATATGTTATCTACATGTTGCAACTCTGCACAAGGCATGTACAAACATGCACTAATAAAAAATAAAAAATTGAAAAAATTCTTTTTAAACACACCTTGGAAAAAGTTAAATCAGATTATATCACTCTCACTCTGGAAACCCATAGTGGCTCCCTTTCCCTCACAAAATACAAGCCAAAGATCCTTCACAGCCTACCAAGCCTTGTCATCAATTCAGTCTAGTCTCCCAACCTGCCGCTTTACACATACTGTTCTCCTTGCGGTTTCTCAAAACTTCTAGACCTTCCCTTCACTCAGCCTTTGCCCTGGTTGTTCTCTCACCTCTTTGGAATGTTGCCTTTTCAGTTAGGCATTCATTGGCGCTTGCTATTTTAAATTTTAATGCATGCAACCCCTGTTAATTGGCTTTCCTTTTTTGATTTATTCAGTACACTTTTGTTACTTTGTAATTTACCTTTTTGTATTTTCTCATCTTTTCCAACTAGAATATGAGCTTCATGAGGGCTGGTATCTTTGTTAGTTTTACTTGTCTATCTCAAACAAATAGAGCAATGCGTGATGTATGGAAGCCCCTCAAGAAATACTTAGGGAATAAATGAATGCTTATAGCATGCGACATTGACAAATTAGAGTAAAACCGAAGGGAAGAGAAGAGCAACAAGAATAATTGAGGCAACTGGGAATGTTATCTCAAACAACAGATTTAGTGGCCACAGGGTTCCTCTCTTTATTCAATGGAAAGTGCATTGTGTTTGCTCTGTGTTGGCCAAGAAGGCAGAGCTGGCCTAAACAAGCCAAGTGTGGGCCCAGGCAGAATAATAACCCATCAGGATCTGAAGAGGATCCCAAGGGGAAATGGTTGAATTAGATGGCCTTGCGAAATTTTTTGTAGTTGGGAGATTCTATGACTTTTGTAGAATCAGTTGTACAGTTAATTTTTCAAATGCTTATTTTGCCTGGCAAATAAGATGTCAAAGACTTTCATAATAATTATGACTAATTATTTTAGCCACATAGCTGTATATCTGAAAAATAGGTGACTTATTATGTCAGTCCTTTATTATTGCTGACAACAAAACATTGTTTTACTATCAACTTCAATGTTCATATTCACTGTTTCAGAATGATTACCAGTATCTTGAAATAAAACCCTCAATCTCCTAGAACTAAATCTAACTTCACATTTAAGAATTTGGGCTTTATTGTTCCTTTTACGTGAAGCTTCTTCACTTTCATAAATGGTTATATATGTTTATTACCTTTCTTTTTTTATAGGAGCGGGATCGTTATGCCTACAAAATTCATCTTCCAGAAACAGTAGAACAACTGAGGAAATTCAATGCAAGGAGGAAACTAAAGGTAATAAGCAAATGCCAAATAGATATATTTAATAATAATGTTTTTATTCTGTTTTGGTGCCCCATAAATGTACCATAGTATTGGCCATTATGTTTGTTATAGCTAAATTTTCATTTCCAAGTATCACCAGCATTTCATTAAGATTTTGGTTTTTAAAACATTTAAGATAATAGCTCAATATGAATCTAAGCAAATGTTTTAAAACTGAAAGATAAATTATACTCTAGATTTGGTTTGTTCTTAAAATTCATAGCACAGATAGTTAATTATTATCCATTATTGTTGAATATAAATCTAATCTATTTTTTCAAATGAATATTTTGAAAGAAAATGTTTTCAGGTTTAATTCAGTGTTAAGAGGAAATAACACTGAATTAATATTGATTTAGGATTGAACAACCATCACAAAGCAATAAATAAAATCTACCCCACCTTAATCTACTAGAAAATATTTCCAGCTCACTTTCCTTATCTTTTCTTTATTCTTTTTTTTTAATTTGAAGAGGAAAAAAAAAAGAAAAAAGGGTAGAAATAATACAGAATTTCAGAAAAATAAACAGTAATAAATCACTAGTTGATAAGTTACATATTGTCATCTTAGAAATAGTTGTTCAAGTTACAAAATTAAAACATACAAAGTAATATTCAAATAATGACACTGCAAACAGTTCTGCTCAATGATCCAACAAAAACTTAGTAATATGGTTATCAGTCCTACACACTTGTTTTTTTTTTTTCTTAAAGAGGGTAAGATTAAACATGTCAAAACAGAACAGAACAGTTCATAAGGAAACAATTTAAAGAAACACAGATTTCAAAGCAAGTCCACTGGAGATCTTCACTGTCTATCTTATTGTCTCTAGTTTTCTTCCAAATAGTTGTCCCCATCTTCACACACATTGAATACATACTGAGCATTATGTATAGAACTAATCAGATCATTACAGGATGTCTCTTTCTGTCTCCCACCACTATGCCTATTCTCTACCACATCAAAAATAAAAACAAGCAAAATGGTAATTACTCATAGGGAAGCCATTTAATTTCAAAAGGTTCTGAAAAAGACCCAACATTAAATAGTAGTTTTTCCAGGTCTGGGAGAATAAGCTATGAGATACCATCCCATACCACCTTACCTCAGGGTAGCAGAAGAAACTATATTTTGGCCTTAATTTACATTTGACCTACTTTTGGCGTGAAAATATTAACTCTGTTCTTGAAGTTGTTGACTGAATAGTAGGTATCCTTAGTCATATTACTCCTACCTATAAAACTTGAAGTATTTTCAGATATCATAAGTTGTGATAATATTATTTTTTTATTATCACCCATGAAGTTTGTGAGTGATTTTATATCCTCTAGATTTGTAATCATGTTTACATGGATTTTGGGAAAACTACAATATCCTATAAATCTGAAATGCCCAACATGATACACACTAGACACATGCAGCCACTTAAATTAAACTAAGGGTCAGTTCTTTGTCACACTAGAACGTTTCAGGCGCTTAATACCCACATGTGACTACTAGTTGGCATTATTAGGCAGCACAGATACAGAACATTTCCATTACTACTTCAGTAAGTCTTACTGGCTCGGTAGCACTGCTACAGAATGAAGGAAGCTTTAATGATGCATATTCCCATTTAAACCTTTCTCTTAGTTGATTTTATAGTCAGGGGTTCAAACTGCCTGTTCTCCCTTTGCTTTTTAAAAATATCTTTAGCACAAAAACTATTAGTGATATACTGTGCCAGTATTGAGATGGTACCCAAACAAGTTTTCAAACCTTAATTCTTTTCCTGCCTAAACTGGTATAAAAAAATTCATTCAAAGTACAGTTTAGTCAGCTGTTTTTGAAGTTAGTCATTCCTCTGTGAAACTATTAGTTATACTTTTTCTCAACTCTCTTCTAAGTCATTTTAACACACCCTAATTTGGCCTTATGTGACCACATTACACTATGTGTGTTTGAACTTCCATTGCCCGAGAACAGACATTTCACCCTCAGAAGGCTCAGGCTTGCCCCTTATAACAAGAGACATTCTGTCCTCCTAATGCCATAAAATCAGACTGGGGCCTAAAATAACCAAAGTGGTGACTAAGATTCATTTGGATAGGGCCAAGCTGTCACAGCAGATAGAGGTCATGTGGATTTACCACATCCCTTTGCAGGGCTATTTAAAGTTTTAAGACACCAACCAACCTAGAATTAGGAACATCAGCAGGGTCATTATTGAATTTTTTTCAGCTTTTTCTAGTTAGAATGCATTCCTTTGGGAGGTTCAGCCACCCGTTTATCACATGTTATACCTGCCCTTCTCAGGGAACTCTCATTCTGCCCCTCCTGTGAGTTTCTAGAACACAGACTCCGACTTCCCTGACTTTCAGGGCCTACCACATAGCTTATTTTCACAAAAGAACAGCTAGATACTCATCCTTCTACCCAGATGCTGTCTAGGTTTCTCAAGACAGTGGACAACAGCCTAATTTTTAGAACTCCCTTTAAAGTGATTAAAGAGGGAAGTTCACTGAAACCAGTAAGAAATTACTTTTGTGATTTAGTCAAAGATATGAAACCTTTATTGTTGACAGCAAGAAAAAAAAGAAGGAAAGATTAGGCTGTCACTATGTTGCCTTGAGTGATCTTGGCCTTGACCCTTTCTAGCTTTGTAACCTTCAATAAATTATCTAATCTCTGTGTGCCTCAGTTTCATTCTATAGAATGGAGATAATGATGAGTTAATTTAAGATTTAATGTATTATAGCAGTTTGAACAATAATTTTAACCATATATTTCAATAAATATTACTTAAAACATTAATTATTTATTGTTGGAATTGCACATTCAATATTTTCATACCAAGATTCACCATAGCTAACTGAAACCGTGGATAAAGGGAATTACTGTACACTTTTTACAAGTATTCATTCAAGAAGAGAAAAAGCATCCATTTAAAAACTAAAACTATCTTTGTTTACAGATGGCATGATCCCATAAGTAGAAAATCCTGAGGAATTCACCAAAAAATCTATTAGAAATAACAAAAGGTCAAAAAGGTCATAGGGCACAAGATCAGTGCACAAAATTGAATTGCAGTACATTTCTATATATGAGCAATGAACAGCCTTAAAGTGAAATTAGGAAACAATCCATTCCCAAAAATATCAAAAAGAATGAAATATTTAGGAATAAATTTAACGAAAGTTTAGGCCTGTAAACTAACATTGCTGAGAGAAAGTAAAGATCTAAATAAATGGAAAGACATTTAATATTTATGGATTAGAAGTCTCATTATTAAGATGGCACTTTTTGCCTGCCATACTGAGACCCTGTCTCAAAAAATGAGAGAGGGAGAAAGAGAGAGAGACTCCATATATATGAAACATCTAAATAGGCATTTATGTCTCTAAATGCATGCAGACAGAAATCAAATTGGTGATTGCTATGTGCTGGGGAGTATCTGCTTAGTGGGTGTCAGGGTTTGTGAAGGTGATGAAAGTGGAGCTAGACAATTGTGGATGTACTAAATAATGTACCACCAAATTATATACTTCTAAATGGTTAATTTTAAATCATGGGAACCTCACAAATTTCCTGTTTTTTAATACCTTGTGACAAAATACTGGTTTAAATACTTGTTTCTACTTCAACACACTTCAGAATTGTGACATTCCCATCAGTAGCAGTGGTTCAATGCACCACTCAGCCGAGGGATCATCCATTTCCCCTCAACCCTAGGTGTGTATATAAAGTTGGAGAGGCATGTGTAATTTGGAAAATGCCACCTTATAGAGTCATCATTCCAAAGCATAAACTAATGGTTCTATACTATTCCATTACATGTACAAATTCTAATTTTAGTTAACCAACTTTTGGGCATAAAGATTGATTCTAGTTTTCTACTGCCAGAAATATGTTCCCTCTATTTTTGGTAGTGACTTTATTACTTGTACAGTTGAATCTTTTTCTCACTCTGAACGTCTTGTGAGACTTTTAATATCAGAATATAAAACATTACTCATTACCTTTATTGACATTTCAAGACTATTATTCTTTATGGATTATAATAGTGTCAATGCACAACAATCTAGAAATCTAGAAATCATTCCTTTCCATGTTATTACATGTTTTGACGCTCAACTCCTTCAGCAGGCTATAGGACACAGCAGGTCGCTAATGAAAAATTTGTTTCAATAATTGGAAAACATTAACATTATTTTAAGACTGTCTTTAAACGGTAAATAAAGTTTATGAACCCCTGCATATGATTTAAATTATTATCTCATACTTATTTTTATTCTCCTTTCTTTTATTATTTTACCTTATCTCTGTGAGTGATGATGGAAATTTCTTTTCCCCATTTTGATTATAAGACACTTCATATATTGGATTTTTTTTTCCTTCTTTTATCTCATAGTAAGCTCTAGAATTGTTACTTTGTTTTTGGGTTTTGTGGTGCTGGGGATGGAACCCAGGGCCTTGTGCATAATAAGCAAGCACTCTGCCACTGAGATATAGGCCCTGCCCACAAACTCCAGAATTTTAATACTTTAGTTTTTTAAAATCCTCTATAAACAATACTTCCCTAAATAAACTCCATAGGCCTGAGCACAGGATAAGGTATCAGATGAATATTGTCTCAAATTTAATATTAAGGTGTAGAACTGACTGTGGTCCAGGTATAAGGAATATCTATGCCTTGAGTATGTGAGTCTATTAAAGGCATATATCTGCACTTTAACCTGGGTGTCAGGTATTGAAGGAGTTACTAAGCAGAATTCCCTGGGTATCTACTGAAAAGGCTTAGGAGAAAATCTGTTCTAGAAGTCGCCACCCTTTACTTCATGAATTATTTCTACCCCTAGAAACCAAATTATCCTACAGTGAAGCTGTCAAAGAAATTCTGTGTAAATAGAAATAATATTCTGTAGTTGAATGAATTTATTACAGTCAGTTTAGGAAATAGCAGAAACCAAGTGATTCAATTAAGAGGATAAAACCACTTATTCCCTGTATATACAGAAAACCAAGGAGATTTCTGATAACTTTCTGTAGTTTTCCTTTATTTATTTTGTATACTGCAGAAGTACCTGCATGTTTCTGTGACTTACCGACTGATCTCTTACATTCCTGAACTGTACATAGTAGGAAAAATTGGCTTAGGAATCTGTTTTCTAGTAGTTTAAACTAGAAAGTTTCCCTGCCCCTGCGTCCACTCCAGCCACCATTGAGGGACACTTGCCACCAGTAACCAGCTCAGGCCCAGGAGGCAGCAGCCAGCCCTGCCCCTGCACACACTCCAACCACTCCAGACACTAACTGCCCCAGGTAGCCAGCACAGACAGGCTGGGAAAAATAGCAGTGGGCCCCACAGCAGCACACCTAGTGGCCACCATTATATACCCATAGACAGCACTGGCCAGGAGAAACAGTCACACTTCAGAGAAATCATAGCTAATGCAGGAAGTACCTGAGAACACACTATCTGCTTATTTAGAAGAACCTGGGAAAATGTCAAGATGAAGAAGCAAAAGGCAGTCCCTGGACTCCAATCCAAGCAAAGCAATTCCAGGAGGTATAAACATGGAAGAGATGAGGAGTTGCACTCCTGAAGTTTCTGAAGTGATGGCAGCTGAAGTAAAGAAACAACTTCATGAGGCTATAAAAGAAATTAGAATAGAAATATAATCTCAAGTAAAAGAAGAAATGAAAAGCATAATAAAAAGAATTACTAAGTATTTTTAAAGAAGACATAGATTAAATAAATAGAGGAGCACAGGAAAATGAGAGAAACCACGAATGAACAATATAAGAGCGATTTAGAATACATGAAGCAGATTCAAAAGATATCCAGAAAATTTAAAACTCCATTGAAACCTGGCAAAACTGCTTGAAAGAAACTGAAGATAGACTTTCAGACCTTGAAGATAGGTGTGCAGCTTGCGATCATGAAAGGAAAGATCTTTTTAAAATAACAAGGAACCAAGAAATAACAATTCAACAGCTACAAGACAACACAAAGAAAATTTAAGAATAATAGGAGTCAGCAAAAAAAGGGATCAACACAAATGACATAAAAAGTCTATTCACAGAAGTTATAGCAGAAAACTTCCCAGGTGTGGGAAAAGAATATGACATTCAGATAAGTGAGACATATAGAACTCTCGTAGCCATAACCAAAATAAATCTACACTTAGACATGATAAGATCCCAGAAATTCAGCACAAGAACAAAATATTAAAAGCCATTAGAGAAAACTTATCACATGTAAAGGAAAACCCATCAGAATCACAGTAGACTTCTCAACACAAACCATCAAGTCAAGAAGAGCATGGAGTGAAGTATTTCAAGTCTTGAAAGAAAACAATTTCCAACCCAGATTGATGTTTCCTGAAAAACTATCTTTCAAAATTGATAGAAAAATAAGATACTTCCATGACAAAGACAAGTGAAGGGATTCATAACCACCAAACCAACCCTACAAAGAATACTGACAGACATTCTAGAGAGAGATTTTTTTTAAAGACCACAGTTCCAGGAACAGCAGCAGAGGGGGATCACCGAGCAGGGCATACAATTGAATGGAGGAGAAAAGTAGGCAGCCAATGGCAAGAAAATAGCATGGCAGAGATAATCAGTGCATGTTGCCCATAACCATTAATGTAGATGGCCTCAATTCACCAATAAAAAGAAAGAGAGAGTGGATCCGGAGACAAGATCCATCAATATGCTTTATTCAGGATACACATTTAACTCAAAAGGAAATTCATAGACTAAAAGTCAAAGGAAAGAAAACAATGCTCTATGTGACGGGGAGCCAGAAAAAAACTAGGGTCAGCTTGCCTATCAACTTCAGAATGGATAAGAAAGATATGGCATTTTTATACAGTGGAAAGCTACTCAGCTAGAAAGAAAACTTCAAGGCTCTTGTAGGTAAATGGATACAACTTAAGATCATGCTCAGGGGTGAAATGGTTCAGAGTCACAAGGGTGGACATCATGTTGTTTCCCTAGTATAAAAATCTAAAGGAGTTTATCCAAAATGCACAATAGATATTGTGAAAGTGAAAAGGAAGGAAATATCTTAAAAGGAAAGGCAGTAGCCATTGTTAATCTGTTGTCATGTTTTGAAACCCTGTATTATTTTCTTTGTTCTGTTTAGTTTGACTTTATTCTGTTTTGTTTTGTTTGATTTTATTCTATTTTTGGCATGGATAGCTATTTCAAAAATAACAAAATGTATTATGGTCGCTGTTATTGATTTCCTATTATCTTGTTTCAAATCTCTGTATTGCTTTATTTGTTTTCTTTTGATTGATTTTATTCTGTTTTGTTTGATTTTATTATGTCTTGTGTAGGAAGCTACTTTGAAGATAACAAGATGCATTATGGTAGCCACTGTTGTCTTCCTGTTGTCTTGTTTTGAAGTCCTGTAATTGCTTTCATTGTTTTGTTTTGATTGGCTTTATTCTGTTTTGTTTTGTTTGATTTTATTATGCCTGATGGTATGGGATGTTATTTTGAAGATAACAGGCATTATGGTAATCATTATTAGTTTTATTTTACTTTGTTTTGAAGTCTTGTATCACCTTCATTGTTTTGTTTTGATTGACTATTATTTTATCTCTTTCAAAATAAAATAAAAATTAAAAAATTTTTAAAAAGTAGAAAATTTTAACTTTAATGGTATTTGTCTTAACAGATTATGAAGTCTTCTTAGCTCAAAATTATTATGTTTCATCACTCTAACAGATTAATGTATACCTACTAAATTAAGGCTGATAAAATATGTATTTGACAAAGGTTTAATAAAGCAGGATATTTGAAGAACTACTCACTCATTTAAATGAGATCTTATATTGTTGTTGTACCTACAGGTTCCTCAATAGGAGTAGTATAGTACAAAGTTTAACAAACTATAACCAGGGAACCAGATTCAGCCCACTGCCTCTTTTTGTATATAAACTGATATTGGAACACAGTACATTCATTTACATTTTGTCTGTTGCTACTTTCATGCTACAATGGTGGAGTTGAGTTGGTGCAAAAGAAACTGTATGGCCCTCATAGCCCAAAATATGTAGCATCTGGACCTTTACATAAAAAGAAAATTGTTGACCTGGTAAAGTAGAAACCCTTGAACTAGGAAGAATAGTCAGTGGCCCTCAATTCTGTCTACCCTTGGTTGGCAGTGTCTTTAACATATTGCTAAGCTTCTCTGGACCAGTTTTTCCTATCTGCAAAATGAATGTCTTAACATAAACCATCTCTAATATTGACTCTCAAGCTGTAATAAAATGCTATGAAAATGTGAACTATTTGAGGACTATTTCATTGTTTTATATCATAGCTTTGCCTTGAGTATTTGTGGTCACTGAGTTTAGGGAACTAAACAAACAAAACCACTAGCCATAAGATAGACAAATAAGGAATTTGCTACTATTGTTTCAAAAGAATTTACCTCTCAAGACTTTTAAATAATGTTTCTCTAATGGTAAAAGTGTTTCACTACACTGGTAGTAATAGTTAGAATAGGCCTTAAAACATAAAACTAGCATGTAAAGAAAGAAACTCGGTTCAACTTCACTTGTTAATAAAAAAAAAGCATCTCTAAAATTCTAGTTTCAGTGCGTGGGAAACATGATTTCATACATAAAAATTCTGTTCCCACCTAAGTTTTAGGGAACATGTATAATATGTAAAGTGAAATAAGATTCTTCTGTGGAAAGAAGAACTCAGTATTCACTATTGTTTTTCAATATGGTTGCTGTAATTCTACATCCATATATTTCTGCATCAACCTTGGGCTTTTGGAAATCTAAGAAGTTCCCTATAATAATAACATCACAATTGTTTCTATTTTTTGTTCTTCCCTTTCTACAGTCTGTTTTTCAATTGCTATTTATAGAAAGTAACTCTAGGATGAATCCCCAGAAATAAACTTTGTAAACATGTATCTATATTAATGTTTTCATGTATTTGTTAGCAAATGCCTACACACATTAAGAAACTTAACTTCTTTTTTCAGGAAAAGTCAAGGGTTCAATAGGTAAAATTCAGCCCAAGACTGAAATGTACTTGTAGACTTAGACAGTTTCAGTGATTTGATACTTAAACTGCCTAAATGAACAAATCCATATAACCCACAAAAAAAGCTATGCTTGAGCTCTGCCTTTAATATATTGGTAGGACTAGTGATGATATACAAAGTGCTTTATAGTTTGCAAAGCACTTTCCTATACATTATGACTTTTGACAGTCCTGTAAAGTAAGATAAAATGTGTCAGATCTAATATTCTCAGTTTACAGATAAGAAAACTTTTAGAGAGGTTAAATGATGTAGTCAAGCAGGACCAGGTGGTCGGAAAGGGGAGAAACAGGGAGCAAACTCAGAAGTTGTATCATCCTTCCCATTTCCTGAAGCCTTAACTCCCATCCTTTTTCTACTCAACAGTTCTAAGGGAAATCAGGCATTCAATGTCCAAATAATCCTTAACTAGGACTCAGAGGTGACTATGCATATGGGTTAAGAGTCACATGTTGATTCTGATAAGTGACCTGATTGAAAATCCTTGTAAAAAGTCACATAGTCATTGTTAAAAATGGAAAGAAGGATAAAAAAGAAAAGTAACTCTTAATTCCACTACACAGCGATAATTGTTACTAATAGCATTCTCATGTATCTTCACTCTTTTATATTAACTTTTTTCCAAAAATGAAATTCTCACATAATTTATCACAGATATCTTTCCATTTCATTAAGCTCCCTTCTGTAGCATCATTTTGTAATAACTATAAAATATTCCATTATGCAGTATATGTTTGAATTCAAGAAATAATTAGTTCATACACTTTTGCAATTCACAGCAATGTCATTCTGGGATATGCATATGTAATTTATTTAGAGAAATTTTATTTTGATTTGGTTTGTTTTTTTTGTTTTGTTTTGTTTTGTTTTGTTTTTGAGACAGGGTCTCACTGTGTATCCTAGGCTGGCCTTGATCTCACAGGAATCCTTCTGCCTCAGCCTCCTGAGAGCTGGAATTACAAGCATATGCCACTGTACTTGGCTCAAAATTACTTCAAAAGCTACTTCGCTTCTAGCCAATATCTCGTATCTTCTCTTATGGCCAATATATTTGACTTTCTGAATAATCAGTAAGATAAATAACCATTTAAATAGCTTTTTGTATTTGTATTTGTTTGTTTTACTAATACATTTTTCATCTCTTTACTTTAGGGTGCAGTACTAGCTGCTGTGTCAAGTCACAAATTCAACTCGTTCTATGGGGACCCCCCTGAAGAGTTGCCAGATTTCTCTGAAGACCCTACCTCCTCAGGTAACTGGATAGTTCATTCATTCCCTATGTAAATTCCCTGGTGTCTGCATCCTTTCTCTTCCACTGTGAATAACCATTTTTGTGAGTTTAGTCAAATCTTCTAAGAGACTCTAGGGAAGTTTGCCAGCAACCAAACCCTACCTACATGTGTCTTGTTCCTTTTCATTGTAATTCTAACAATGTTCCAAAACCAGCATTTTACTTTTTTCTTTTTACCTCAATAATACTTCTTCCCCTTTCTATACTCCAGTCCCAGCATTATACTTCATCTAATGCAACACTGTATTCCAGGTTTTTTTCTGATTATTTTTCCTTTCAATAGAACTTCTGATACAAGATTTTTTCCCATCTCCACTGTATTAAATCAGACTTTGAGACAGCACTGCTTTGAATTAAATCTGTCAGTCTAAGACTGTCTTGTGATTTTTGTTTTGAAAGAGTTACAAAGTTTTCTCCATATAAATTCTATAAATCATATATGAAAAAGCAAGAAATTACCTGTTTGATGAACTGTTTATGGGTACTCCTGAAAATAATCTGCTAGTGTTCATAAAATCATTTTATAAAATGCTCATAATGAAGCATCCCCAGGCATCATTTACTAAAAGTTCATAGGATACATTTATGTGCATATATATAGATAATGTATGTTTGGGTTTTTGTATTTTCTATGTATTTCCTTATTTACCTAATTCCTGAGTTCTCTGTCCTCTGGCCCAAGCTTTCTTTCTTTCTTTTGTTAGAATGTCTCAGTATTTGTCATGTGGTTGACTTTGCACTGCTGGTCTGATTTTTGTACTTGCACTAGTTTCTTCAATGTTTATGTATTATCATTGGAAGTATAGCCAGTGGCCATTCCTAAACTGTGAGCTGTTTGTCCTGTAGTCAGCAATATAAGAATGAATGTGCTAATACAACTTCTCTGCTGGGACCAGGAGCACCTTTCAGTATTTATGCTTCTCTCCTCCTCTGTTTATCCATTTATATGTACATAAACACTGAGAATTTCTTACCTATTAATACATGACTGCCTCTTCTGCAAAATGACAGGATCAAGCTTCCCATTCCAACTGGTATATAAGTCTAAACAGTCCTTGTTTTAACTTTTACTGATTGGGATATGAATCTTCTTCTTGAGAGAAGGTAGTTTCTGAAGCATTCAGAAATGGGAATTTTAGACAAATGACTAAAAAGCCTTTCTGTCTTTCTCTCACACTGCCCTATAACTATGCAGAGCCCTACTGTATGAAAGGGAAGGACATGGGTGTGTTTATGGGCATGGTCTCCAGTGTTCTATATCATTTCGTCTCAATCTTTTTTTCCTTTCAGTATATTTTGTTTCCTCCACCTATAATTGTTTATTAGCTCTAACTTTTCTCTTTTATCTTCATACTCAGATTATAGTTGACCCTATTTAGGGGGAGTGGAGACAGTAATAGCTTTCATGCTCTCCTGTGACTGTATGATATAGTCAGATGCTTGAAATATATTTAAAATAAATGTCTTTGAGATTATAGGTTCACATCTCTGCTATCATTTTCACCTCTGCAAATGAGTCTAGAGAGCACATGACCCATGCAAATTGCTCCATAGACCTAATCTTCAACGTTGACCACCAATTAATATTTGTCTCTGTAGCAAAGATTTAATAAATTCATAAGTATTCTTTTCTGGGAAGAATTAGATTTTTCCTTTAGAAAAAGGAAACATCTGTATTTTATAGACATATTGACTTTCTATTAACTGTATTTTATTGCCCAGTTTTTTCTCTTTTTCAGTACAATCTTTGAATGATTTGATTGAAATAGTTTCCAATTAAAGCACTTGATTATTAGACAAAAAAGAAATTTCATATACCATTTTACAGATAGTCTGCAAGCTCTCGTTATGATTGTTTACAAATTAGCATTCCTTCTTACATTCCCTTTCCTATAGTCATACCCTGTTTCTTTTGTTTGTTTGTTTTTCCTTTTTTTTTTTTTTTTTTTTTTGAGACAGGGTCTCACTCTGCAGTTCAGAATGGCCTTGAACTCACTTTGTAGTCCAGGCTGGCCTCAAACTCACAGCAGTCTTACTGCCTTATCCTCCCCTGTGTTTTTTCTTTTTCTTAATTCCTGAATCAATTATTTTTAAGCAGTCTATATTTCCATTTGACATACTAAATGTCTGTCATAAGCTTTTCAGTGGTGCTACAAATAAAAGATGGAAGAATTAAAATGCTGTGTTTACATCAAACACTAATTACCTCTAATCACCTACCCTAAATGAAGCAGAAATTTTTATATATTCAGAAGTCAAAAACAAAGAAAATTTTTGAAGAAAATGCTAATATTTTCCTAAATTTCACATAGCTATTAGGAATTATTGATACATTCCTATAAGTTAATTTTTAAAGCTAAGCCATTTAAAGGAAGGTACCCTACTATTATAATCAGCATTAACTGTCAAATAGTTACCTACTAGCAAATATACTTTTCTCCAGCCAACAGTAGTAGTTATATGGTTGGTTGCAGAAAGCCAATTATATGTTGTATCTAGACTTATAAAACTTTTCATTTTCATAAATTAGAATAGCTATATGTTCATTTATCATTGTTTTTCATACCATTCTTTAAAGTTTTTATTTTCAAGCCTAAATTCTTCTCCATTCATACCAGTATCTAAAGTCTGCACCATTTATTTTTTTTTAAGTTCCCAAAGTTATCTTCCAGTATTTTTCTGTTTAAATTTCTGTGGATTTGTTTTATGTAGAAAATACAAAGCATTTTTCATCATTATTTAGCCAATGGCAAAAAGAAAAAAATGATCACAGAACATGGGCTCATAGAGTGAGACTGTAGGGAAGAGGGAGGGTTAGAAAGACAGAGAACAAAGTCAGGTCAGCAACCTCCGTTTCTTGAGATGAACTATCTTTGTGTTTAATCTTTAGATAATGTTCTTTTATTCTTCTTATGAAATGACAGTGATAGGTAGGTCAGTGTTTTAAATGACCTTGCTTGGCAAAGTTAATAATTTACAATCCTAATTTGGTCTCACAAAATTTATTTAAATTCTACTGACCTATGAAATCTCACTTTGAGAAGCATAGTAAAGCTGCCTGTGCATAAAATACAGCATATTGTTTCTGAAAATTAAATCTCATATAGTAATGAGCAATAAATTACTTTATGCATTTAGGAAAAAAGAATATTTAAAAATCACAGTTTAACAACTAATAAGCTTCCCAATTTGTCATCAAAAGAAAAGTCAAACATATTTAGGTATGGCACTGATAGTGTAAAAACATTTTTAATAAAAGATGTTTTTCTATTTTTAAAATTGAAATTCATCTATTATGCATTTACTAGAATGCATTTTGTTTAACAGTGTACTGTTGCTCTATTACTTAATAATTCTAAGTGGAAATGATTCTGTTCTCATATTTCAAATCAGAGAAGTCAAATTAGAACCCAATATTTGATGTCTGATATCCTAAGTAGTCCTAGCAATTGTGCTTATGGAACATGAGGGCTTCCTTTGGGGTCAGCTGGGGAACTGTGCTTCTTGTGGCTCATCTAGTGAGCCCAACTGTGGCTTGATAACTTGCTTGCTCTAAAATCATACTGTTTGTTGTTTGTCCATATGCTGCCTTCCTCCTAGGACTTCTAGCAGCAGAAAGTAGGTATCCCTTTGTTTTCCTCTAAGGTTTATCTTTTATGCAAAAGTGTTTGGCTTTGCATGGTTCATACTCAGCTTCACTTTTTCCTTGGCTGTTAATGTTTAGACGTTTAAATATGAATTTTAACACTGTCTGACCATAACATAACAACCTGGATATGTCAATTTTCTGAGGTATTGCTACAAAAGTAATATATTAACTTTACCTTGTGTCATAAAAAGAAAAAGAGGCCGTGTTAAAATTTCAGCCATATTTAATAATATTATTTCCCATCTGAATTTCAAACACAATACATTAATTCTGGGGAAAGGGTAACATTTTATTTTATAGTTTGCTTTCAAGAAAACTTTCAGGGTAAGTGAATTTTTCTTTGACAATTATATAAGTGGATCTTTATTACTTTATTACTTTCTATTACTGAATGTAGTTTCAGTTTATTAATGTGGAGCTGTGATATACACTCTGAAATCATGTCTCTTAACCTTTGCTATCAGACATTTATAAAAAAGAATATGATAGCTAGATTTTAATTACAAAGGGATACAATTTGAGTACTGTACGTCAGAAAATTAAAATGTAAGAACTATGTACATACAAGTATAAGTAAAACTGAGGCAATAGGGGCAAAATGAGTAAATTGTATCAATTTCAGTGTTCTGATTATAATATTCTACAGTTGTAAATTGTTCCCAATAGAGAAGCTAAGCCAAGTATACTAGGAATCACTCTGTGTTCTTATAAACACATGTGAATCTACAATTGTCTCAATAAAAATTTCAATTAAAAATAAAATATTTACTTCAAAATTAGGTTTAGCAAGATAAAAGTAAATAAGAGACAAAGACAAAGTAGAAAATCTGGGTGCTAATGATAAAATTTATTGTCACATTTTCTTGCATGAGTTATTTGTAGCTTAAATTGTAGTTGATTTAATACAAAACTCATAGTATATTGGTTCTCTATTGCTATGTAGTGAATTACCTCAAGGTAATGTTTATCACCTCACACTGTCTGTAAGTCAGGAATGGGGGTGTGGTTTAGCTGAGTGTCTCTGCCACAAGATCTCTGTTGAGACCAGTCCAGAGCTACTATCTCCCATTGAGGCACCACTGCAGAGAGGTCTTCTTCTAAGCTCACTCATGATTATTGATAGGTTTAACTTCCTCCCCAGCTGTATGCCTCTCTGAAGGACTTCAAAACATAGCAACTTGATTGCCTAGCACTGATAATCAAAGAAAGGGTAAGAATGAGAGAATGCCTAAGACAGAAGACATAATCTTTATACTGAAATGACATCCTATCACTTCTGTCCCATTCTGTTCATTAAAAGTAAATCAATGAACTCAACCCTCTCTCCAAGGGAAGGAATTGACCACACGAGGACAAGAACACCAAGAGTAAGGATTATTGGGGGAAGGAGGATCTTAGAAGCTGCCCACCCCACCTACATACAAAGCTAAAGACTCCTCCCTCTTCCTCTCTCTTTTTTCCCCTCCCTCCCTCTCTTTTTCCTCTTTTTTTTCTCTCTGTCTCCCTCCCATCAACCAGACCTGTCATATCACTTGGGAATACCATCTTGGAGTTATCGGTAGTGTTTTTCCTTAGTTGTAAAGCTTTACACAAACAGGCACTCTATTAGTTAGCTTTTCTGTTGCTGGGACACAATACCCTACACTCACACATCAGTGTAGAAGGAGGAAAGATTTAATTTGGCTTATGGTTTCAGTGGATTCAGTTCATGGTCAGCTGACTCCAAGGAACATGTGACTGAGCAAAGCTGCTTAGTTCTCAGTGGCCAGGAAGTAGAGCAGAAGCATATGGCCAGAAAACAGAGAGCCAGGTATCACATATAGTATCTACATTCTGACAGAATACATAGCTAGAGTTTATTTCCTTAAACTAATAAACTTTAAGGCATCTGTACCATAATTTGTATAAAGAAGCTAAAATATTTATCACCATGTGTTAAGTTTTCATAATTTGAAAAGCCAAATTTGCAGGGGCTGGGGATTAGCTCATAGGCATAAGCACCTGCCTTGCAAGCAGGCAGTCGTGAGTTCGATCCCGAGTACCGATAAAAATGAAAAAGACAAAAAAAAAAAAAAAAAAGAAAAGCCAAATTTGCTTTGTGAGTGGGAATAAAAGCTGTTGACTAGAACTGGAGATGGGAAAAGTTATTGACTACAAAGGGACAAAAGGGAACTTTTTAGAGTGCTGACACACACTTAATAAAATATACCTTTGTAAGCAATTTTTTTAAAATGTTACTGCACTTGCCTAGAAAAGAGCTTTGGGTGTTAAGCATGTGTGTGTAGTGTTACAGTGTTAGATTAATGGGTCAGTAATATAGGAAAGAAAGGTTACTGATTACGGTTGAGAAGCTAGACTAGATTCAGGTGCTAGATTTGCTAATGATACTAGGCTTCATACCTGTACATATAATTTAAGAAATGCACACAAATCTTTATTGAATTAACTTCCAGGAAAACAGATGCTTCAAAACTTATTGCATGGTACACTTGAGATTTGTGTGTTTCTCTCCATGGAAATTTTACTTGAGTGAGAGGAAAAAGGATTGAAATCTTTGCTGAAGCGTTTGAGGTTGAAGTGGCTGATGTGAGCCACTCTATCATTTCCTGTGAAATGAACAAAAAAATAAGGTGAAGTGATCATGGATAACTGGATAGGCTTGTAATAAAGCAAAACAACAAACTGCTAACAATTAGAGGACCTCAATAGTAGTTACTTTTCTTTTGATCTTTGCAGATGCTTGGAATTTTTCCTGATAAAATGTAGGAAAAAAGTTTTAAGAAACTCAGCCTATTTTGAAACTGAGAACTTTTCAAACATTCTACTGTTTATTTTTCTGTCCTCCTTTCAGGTTATTTTTATTCATTCAACTTTTTCATGAGCCTTTTACTGACTTTAAAAACATGTTCTTTTTAAAAATATTTTTAAAAACCAGTTGACATATTTATGCTTTTAAAAGTATTATTTTGGGGCTGAGGATTTAGCTCAGCGGCATAACCACCTGCCTTGCAAGCAGGTGGTCCTGAGTTCGATCCCTGGTTTTGTTTTGTTTTGTTTTGTTTTGTTTTGTTTTGTTTTTGTCTTTTTCGTTTTTATCGGTACCAGGGATCGAACTCACGACTGCCTGCTTGCAAGGCAGGCACTTATGCCGCTGAGCTAAAAGTTCGATCCTTGGTACCGATAAAAAAAGAAAAAGACAAAAAAAAATTTTTTTAAAGTATTATTTCATAATAGTGATAAAACTTTTTGAAAAACTTGTTTATATCAGTAAAATTCTTTGAAAAAGCAAGAGTGTTCAAAGTAAAAATGCACAATTATCAACCTGACTGGTAGATACAAACTTGATTATCAAATGGACTATGCAAAAAGTATCAGTCAAGTACTACTCTCAAGGCAGGATATAATTACAGAAGTAATACAGGAGTGATTTGAAAATAACATGATCAGTGTAAAAGTTTGGACTAAGGGCTAGAAAAAAACTTTATATAGTAAGTAATATTAAAGAGAAAATAGACATTGGACACACCAACTGCAGATTACTCCAGTGTATTTCTGAGAGTAAAATAACATTTTTAGGGAGGACATTCTGGGAATACCAAAGTAGGAGTAAAAGACCTGGTTCCTAGGATTCAGTATTCTGCTCACTGCTGTGGCCTTTAGATAGATCATGTAAGCCTACAGAGTTTTCTAGGTAGAAAAACATTTGCCTCAAGATAGGGTTATTATAGAGTCACATAAAGTAGTCAGTAAAACAGTTCTCTGGAATTTTGTTTTTGTTTTTTGGGGTTTTTTTTTTGTTTTTTTTTTGGCTTTTTCTTTTTTATCGGTACCGGGGATCGAACTCACGACTGCCTGCTTGCAAGTCAGGTGCTTATGCCGCTGAGCTAAATCCCCAGCCCCATTCTCTGGAAATTTTAAACTGTTATATAAACATTAGCATTAAAATAATTTTCATTCTGACTTTAAGAAAGCAATGCTATAAAATATGAGAAATTGTTTTCTGTTGCTTTGTTCTGGTACTTTCTTCAGAATTTGCTCCAGAAAATCATTTTCTCTGAGTATCTCTATATGAAGTACCTTTTTTACTAAGTACTCTACAAAGTATAGCCCAGAATAGAATACAAACAGAATAGCTACAGTCCTGCCATTGAATAGACTTGTGTACTGTTTATTGATTGATTTTTTTGAAAGCCAGATGTGATAGAACATTCCTACAATCCCAGATCTCAGGAAGCTGAAGCACAAATTCTCTACAAGTTTGAGGCCAGCCTGAGCTACATAGCAAATCTAAGGCCAGCCTGAACTACCTAACAAGACTGTCTCAAAAACAAAACAAACAAGCAAAAAAAGAGATAGCTTATTCAATGGTTTTATGGAAAAGGCATCCTTCTCAGTATTTGAGAAAAGTGAATAGTTCTTTCATACACAATGATACTGATCTACAAAATGAATACCAGTAATAGTTTCAACTGCAATGTAGAGGAAATAGTAGTTTAACCATCTTGATATATATATATATATATCAAGATGGTTAAACTACTAGTTGCTCTTAATTCACTGAAAAGAAAGTTATTGTTTGGACAATTAAATGCCTGTATTGTGTACTCTGAGTAATTTAAAGATAACAATACACAATGTATTAATAATTGTTACTCTCCAATTATCTTGCTTTGAAATTTTATTTTTTCTCTTTAAAATAAAATTTTAAAAAATAAACTACAGTATTATATATTATGTATGTACATGTGTGATGTATTAATTTTCATTACTTCCAGTGTTTAAAGTCTGAAACAAATAGCAATAGAAAACCTCCAGCAATATTTTATGCCTATTTATATTTTACAATGAATTGAAAACTGTGGAACTTTTAGACACACTTGATACTGAGCTGCAGATGTCAATTATATATGTCTATCCAACCAAGAGTGTGTTCTGCAGTTCTGATAGTCACACACAAAGAAATAATGGAACTAGATGAGGTGTTAAGAAAGGTGTTTAAATGGTCAGCAGTGAAAAAAAGATTTCAAAATTAGGCCAAAAATACATGTTTATTTGATTTACAAAATGAAGGAGAAATGGAATGAAAACTGTAATTTTCCTACCTAATTATAGAAACTTAAAAGTAGGGGCAGTTTTCAGAGCTGAAAATAGGCAAGTTGAATGCAACTAGAGAAATACTTCCTTTTTTGATTCAGAACTCACTAACTTAATCACCTCTTATCCAAGATAAGACTATAAGTCAGTATAGAAGAAGTGACAGATCAAGGAGGTTTGGGAGAGGCTCCTGGAAATAAAGATGCTTGCGTGAATTGCTTCCTTCCAGCATCCATTCGGTGCGCCCACACACACAGAACACAACCAGGGAAAGCAGAGGTGCCCCTAGGCCACCACTTGCTTTTCACTTCTGCTGTACCATTTACTTAAGGGCATAGTATGCCTACTGCACATGCCCACATAAAAGCTCCTTCCTCGTGGCCAGGGATTATGTCTCTGTCTTTACTAAAGCCCCAGCCTAGTACCTGGAAAAACGGAACATCCAATAAAAGTTCTGTTTATGGTCTGACCCAAAGGGGCTTTGTTCAAGTTCTCGTCCAGCTTCCATATCCACGCATTAACCATAGCTCTTTCTGGAACCCCTTTCCCAGTGTTTCTTAGCACAGCCAAATAGTGCAGTAAGCAGCTCCACCACCTTCTAGCTGCGATCTTCCTAGACCCTTCTGAACCCCAGTACCCTGTCTAGAAAGGCAGAATAATATGTCTGCCTTACTGTGTGGGCCTGATGATGTGCCTGGAACATAACAGAGAGCACTGAAAAATTGGGAGCTGCTATTAGTATGTCTCCTTTAAGACTTCATTCAGAGGATACTTTATGGATGTCATAAAATGAATAAAACATAGACCTGCTTCAAGAACCTTACAGCTAAGAAAAAAAGAGTGACCAAGTGAACATAGAAGTCACCTGTGGAGTGTGCCAGTGGGACAGGATATGGCACTGACCACATGGGGAGTTCACAGACTGGCAGGTGATCCATCTCTGGTCAGGTATAGCCAGAATTGTTTTCTAGTCATCATTCAGGCCATCTTAGCATTTGCTTAATACAGGACTGGTTTTGCTGTAATCCTATATTATTAATAAGTTCCTGCTGGATTACGTATCAGCACAAGTTCTGCTGCGTACAAACAATAAAAACTAGGTAAGGTTTAACTGAGAGAACTGAATGAAAATAATAATTAGGTATCTGCATTACCTGTTGACTTTTTAAAACTATGCCCACAACTTGTGTCATTAGTATTTTTATTATTGTAGGTTCTTATGAAACAGAAGTTTCATAAGAATTGGATTTAATAACATGGTAAACCTGGTATCATTTAATTCTACCGTTGGTGATATGCTGGGTTCAGAGGGACATTTAGGGCTAATTTCTTCAGACCTCTTGCTTTCCAAGGCTTCCAATAAGAGGTGAATACAGAGTTGGCTTTGAACTAATTTCCATGTTTTTTTCTTTCTACTTCAAACAAAGTAAAGCTTTTGAAAAGAGCAGTTAAAAGGAAATAAACTACATTAACACCTCTTGAGGAACAACAGGAGAGATGAAGACTAATTTCTTCTTCTATCTTTTTTGTCCCATTTAATATCCATTTACTATTTCTGATAAAAAAATATCAATAGCTTTCCAGGCATAATCATTCAAAATTTAAAATTACCCATAGTTATTTCAACAGATTTTCATCTGTGAATCAAATAAACTGCCACATCCATGCCACGGACTACCCAGTAATAAAAAGGAATACTCTGTTAATACATGAAACAGCCTGAATACATCTCCAGAGAATTAAGCTGGGAGAAAACAAGGCAAGCCTAGCTAAGCATAGTGATGTACACCTATAATCCCAGCATTCAGAAAGCTAAGGCAGGAGGATCACCACAAGTTCAAGGCCAGCCAGGAATACATAGTGAGACCTTGTCTAAGAAAACAAAACTAAACTAAAAACCCAAAATGTTACATACTATAATATGATCTCATTTATATAGAATCCTTCCGATGACAAAATCATAGAAGTAGAGAATAGACTAGTAGTTGCTAGGGTTCAGAGAGGATATGATGGGAAGGAAATTAGTATAGCTATAAAAGGACAACATAAAGGATCCCTATGAGACATCCTGTGGTTTTACTATATCAGTGACAGTATCCTGTTTTTCATATTATACAACAGTTTTTGCAATATGTTACTTTTGGAGGAAACTAAATAAAGGGTGTATTAAGAATTTTTTTACAAATGCATGTATATCTTGTCATTTCAAAATAAAAAGTTAAATATTTTTAAATATCCACAGTAAGTTCATATGGATACACGCATGATTTGTGGCTTAAGCACAAAATCTCTAATATAACTAAATAGTGCTGCAATAATAAGTAGTTTATAAAGTGGTTTCTTGTTTTGGGGGGAGCTTGCTAATTTACAAAATTTGCAGCATATAGACAAGAACGGGAATGAAGTACTAGTAGGTAAATAAAGATAACTACTAGTCTTTTAGTATATTTCATTCTGGTTTTTTCTTGATTTTATGTATATATTTTATTTGGTTCTTATAATTTGAAACAGAGTATGTGTGGTTCTGCATTATGTTTTGTTGGATTTTATATCGCAATGATTTCCCTAGATCTTGAAAATTTTTCAAAAACAATTTTCATTCAGCTACATATGCCATGTCCTATAATGTGTCATTGTCTTAGATTTACTTTCTATTTTATATGATAAATATCCTTATTTATCCTCTCCTATTTTTTCCTGAAGGTAGGTTTTTGTAAGTAGAAATCAAAATTACTATATCAAAGCACATGAGCCTTTTTAAGGCAGTTTGATCTATTTACCAGATTGTTTTCTGGAAAAATGTTACTGATTTACATTCTAACCAATAAGCATATGACAGTAGATAAAGGTGTATGACAGGAATGAGAAACAGCATAGAGTTCCAGATGTTTTGGAGAGATACTGGGAATCAAACTCACAACCTCGCAGTTTCCAGGCAGGTTTTGTGCCACTGAGCTATATCCCTAGCCCTCTAGAAGGTAACTTTATCTTTATCTAAAACAGGATTTTCCTGTCTGAGCACTACCGACATTTTAAGCTAGATGATTCTGTGTTGTGGGGTGCTGTCCTAAGCACTATGGGATATTTAGTAGTGTCTCTAGCCTCTGACTGATATTGTGGAAATTAAAAATACCAGTATCTCCAAACTTTGTGTCTGTGTATGTATGGGATGTGCGTGCATGTGTGTGTGTGTGTTTCACTGGGGATTGAAGCCAGAAGGTTTGCCCTAAGCTACATCCTCAGCCCTTTTTCTTAAGTTTGCGACAAGGTCTCACTGATTGCTAAATTGGCCACAATGGGCTTGAGTTTATGATCCTCTTGCCTCAGACTCCCAGAGTGTTGAGATTATAGGTATGTGCTACACCTGGCTGTCCAGTCTTTTAAGATAAATGTCCCCTTGAGGAGAAAAAATTGCTCCTGATTGAGAACCACTAATCCAAAGATTTAAATGTGCAATGAAGCACTTAATCTTAGACTTCTCTGGTATATACAATTGTTCTGAAGTTAGCCTCTTGGATTTTCTTATGGAGTATAAAAGTGTTTAATGTCTACAGAGTACAATAAGCCAGTCATTTCCTTAAGGCTAAGTAAATGACTTGGGTGCTCCTCAGTATGACTCTTGCCTTGTTAATCCTGCAAGTACCCTGGTTATAGAAGGAAATGTAAAGAATCAACACTTCTACTCACTTTGCCCCACAAAACCGGATTGCCTTGAAATTGAAGATGCTAGTTGGACATGCTCATCAGTATATCTAGCTTTGATCTTTGTCTTCTGAATAAGAAGAACGTGACAGAATGGAAATGACTTTTGTTCTCTTGGCTTTGTACGTAATGATGAAAAGGAAAGGAATGATGTAGAATTTTTATTAACTAAAATTGAGTCCTTAAAAGTCCTCCGAAGTTTATTTTAAGCAGCAGGAACTCCCAGTTGATGATTTGGTCCCCAAGATCTACAGCTGGCTGTGCTCTCAGTTCATGAGAATGCCCACCTGTGTTTCTGTAATACTGTAAGACACCCTGGTGTCCTGATATTCAGACTTTCTGATATACAGCTTGCTGTTCCCTAATCATTTGTTTGCTCAATTAGAGTTGGCGAATCTTTGAAATTCAAAGAACACATTCTTCAGTTTAGTTTTTAAAATGAAGAGCACAAAAATACATCGTTGAGAATATAAACTCAGTGAAAACACTCTGTCTTTAAATGACATGAACAACTCCTTTGAGCTTAGCCTTTAAAATTCTGATGTTAGTTCATTGTTCTTAAAAGTAAGATTACAATTAACCTATTATACAGGTTAGTTTAACACTGACTTTCTGTACTAGCTGTCTCTGTTCTTTTGGTTCCTTAGGAGCAGTCTCACAGGTGCTGGACAGCCTGGAAGAGATTCACGCACTTACAGACTGTAGTGAAAAGGACCTAGATTTTCTACACAGTGTTTTCCAGGATCAGCATCTCCACACACTGCTAGATGTAAGTCTTGTTTTCTTGGGTTTTTTTTTTTTTTTGGTAAGGTGAGTATTTAGCATAAGTTTTTACTTTACATTAATTCTCAGATATCCATTATAACAGTCCTTTTTCACTTGCCTTATACTTATGAGAAATGTAGAAAAATCATCCAACATAGATTCAGAATTGAAATAAAGTAAGTGTGTAGTGCAAAGGCAGTATACTCTTAACAGTGGAAAACTATATGTTTATAATTATATATGCATGCAAGTGATATATTAGTTTTTTAAGAGGGTAGTACAACTATAATTTATTAAAGTATTTGTATTCTATTAGAAGAATCCTGATTTTAACTGTGATTGCTTTCTATTGACTTTAAATCTCATTTTAAAATATTATGCCTTAAGCATAAGTATAGAAGAGAAAAAATTAAATAAGATATTGTGTGTCTGACTGTATTCACAGATTTCACATTTCACATCACTGGGTTTCAAGACTCAGTGTCTTCTCCTTGAAAGACTATATTCCATCATATGACAGGTCCATTGACAGCACATTGAAATCCAGAGAAAAAACAGAAGCTGACCAGTTGTGTCCACCTTCAGTTCATTCACAGTTTGAGTAAAATACCTCAGCCAACTCTGTTCATTTAAGCAGTATAAACTTTCTTGAGTGTACACATGTTAGTCATTTTATAAGAAAAACTCTCCCAAACAAGTACCTAGAACTATCTAGTGCTAATTCATCTACTATATGATGCAAATTTACACCAAAGTAAAATTTTCCTGAATTTACTCTGTAGTAGCAATGGGAGTTGCCCTGGTGCCAGGGGGTAGTAGATCTTAAGTGACTGGCTAAACTATTTAGTGACTAAACAGGTTTGGGAAATGCTACATTCTTTAGTCCCTTTATACAAATTCACAGTGGACATTATGGACAGCTCTGAGAAGTCCTAAAGCAAAGAAACCTGTTGAACTTTGTTAACAGCTTTTCTCAAACTAACTCAGGCACAGATCATTTATTCACAATTGTGATGAGCTCTGTTTGGATTAGGATCAATTGGAGAAAACTAAACTAAGAATGTTTCAGCTTCACACTGTGTAGTTCTAAATTTCTAACAGCTGCCTCTCACCATCAATTTGGTCACTTCAAAGTAGTCATCAGATTTCCATAGGTAGTTTGGGTTTTTTATGTAGTGCATGTGTTGGTTAGAGCTAACTAAATGCTGTAACGTGCAGTTCTAAAATTTGAGTTCTTATCAGAATAAAAGCTTATTTCTTGCTCATCTTACAATACAATGGCAGCAGGTAAGGAGGTTCCACAAAGTCATTCAAGAACCAAGGCCTCTTCCGTTGTATGCCTCTGCTGTCTACCAGTATCTTAGAATCTTCTGCTGTATCCCTTGCATCCATCCAGCATAAGAGAGAAGAAAAATCATGGATAGTTTTGCAGTATCAATGTTGTAAATTGGCTACATCCCTTTTACCCACATTATATTGGCAAGTATTAGTTCCATGCCTAATATCACTAACCTAGATGCAAGGGAACTGGAAAATATAATTTAGAAACATTTTCAAGAAGATAAAGAATTGAATCTCTTCTTTAGTGTAATTTATCTGAAGTAGTTTGAGGAACATTTATTTTAAATAGCTACTAAATACTAAATATTTTACCTTCCTTGGACACCAAAAAGTCCTTGAAATTAATTCTGTTTTGTGACTAGCTCAGTAACATTCCATTGTCACAGTCTCTTTCAAAAGCAGCAGCATTACTATTATTGTTATGCATTATTTGAATTATAATTTGACTTCTATTTATTGGCTACTTAAACATCTAGTGCTCAGTATAATCGCTTCATATAATGCTGAAAGTTTTCATAATTGTGAATCTCCCACAGAAGCCCAGGAGAACAAGCGCAGTTAGGAAAACTAATTAGTGGGATATTTAAAAAGAGGATATAGCAGTGTCTAGAGATTATATTTCAGTATAGTCAGTGATTTGGTCATTGATGAGTAGATTTGCTGTTTTATTTTGGGTTTTTTTGTTTTATATCAAGGACTTTTTGTAATTTAAAGGTTCCAAGAAGCCCAAATTGTTGTAAAAGTTGTATTTTTCTTACCAGGGTAAAAGATGCATGTCTTAGTTACTTTCTTGTGGCTGGAACCAAATACTCAACACCTACAAGTTAAAGGAAAAAAGGTTTGTTGTTGCTCACAGTTTGTAGAGGCTTCAATCCATAGTCAGCTGGTTCCAAGGCAAGGTGACATGACAGAGGGAAAACAGTTCGTAGCAGGGTAGACAGTAATTGGAACAGCAAGAAGAGATAAGAAGGATAGATATATATAAATATAGATATCCTTCCAGGCCACACCCATGACCCACCTTTTCCCACTAGGCTTCACATTCCAACATCACACCCAGCTATAAACTCATCAGTGGACTAATCTAGTGTCACATACCCATGGTCCAGTCAGCTCCCAAAAACCCCACCTATGAGCTCGTGAGTCTTTGTACATAAGCCGTAACAGTGTTTAAGCACACCAAGCATGAGGCTTCAGGGGAGATACAAAAACACTGCTGGCTTGTGCAGAGGGACAGATATTTACACACAAATTGGGCCTTTCCAGATGCATTTATTCCCTGATACAGAACTTCTCAGACCTCAGTAAAAACATTATTTTTTAGTAATTTTTATGTTTGGTAAAAACTGTCATAATTTCAGAAGATATCCATAGATTTTAGTGAGGAAAAAATACTTAAATTTCCTTTGGATTCTTTTGAATTATAAACCTAGAGAAGTGTCTGCATTATCAAGCCTCTGCCCTGTCAATATAGCTCAATTTTGTAAAGAAGCTATTGGACTGAGAATGAACCCTGCCCATTATAAAAGACAGGGCATCAGGCTGGGGAAGTAGCTCAGAGGTAGAACACTTTCATAGAATGCACAAGGCCCTGGGTTCCATTTCCAGTGCCAGAGAAAACTAAGACACAATGTCTTCTGATTTTTGGAGACAAGTGTCACCTAGGGACTCCAGAGATGTCCTGAATATGAGCTGACCCTAGGCAGTGTTTGGATATATGTGGTTCTGAATATCCAAACTAAGACATCCTTAAATAAAAACTTAATCATTATGAATGACCTAAGCCATGATTGGTATATAGCCGTATGCCATATATCCTGTAAGATTTATTAAGCTCTTGTTTCATTGCTAAAAGGCTACATTTCAATGACATAATGAAGGCAATATGCCAGTGACTGGCATTCTTAAATGCTTATGGTATACATTAAAGAGGAAACCCAGGCATGACCAACCTTTTAGAAGAAATGTTTCAAACTTTGATCATCCATTTTTCTTTCTTTTATGTTCCATATCCCATGCTTGGTTTCAGATAATTTTGTTTTACAGAATCAAAATGTATTCCAGGTGGTAGCACCAAGTGGCATTGTTTTGTGGGCCTGCATTGATTAAGGTTATTTAATCATACTGAGCCACTTTGTAAAATATCTTTATGTTTGTTATTCCTTTTAGTTCAATAGCACTATTATCCCTAAAATTGAGACGATAATATTTAAGCTGACAAAGAGAAATAAGAAATGTTCCTAGTGATAAATAAAGATCATCCAGGACTGTTTTTTCTAGTCAGGTCTTTAATAACAAGCTTAAAATTATAAAAGATATTAGAATCTAAAGGAAACAAACTGCTGAGTTGAAAGAAAGTACTGTAACAGCAATATGGATGAACCTGGATGACACTGTGTTCAATGAAACAAGCCAGGTACAGAGGAGCAAACAACCTATGATCTCACTCATAAGTGGGATCTAAAGAAGGTCATCTCATAAAAATAGAGGAGAGTAATCTCAATGGCAGGCTGGGAAACTTAGAGGAACTGGGGAAATAAAGAGTGGCTGGTCAACAGGTTTGGGTTACTGTTAGGAGGAGTAAATTCTGCTCATCTATTGCACAATAAAGTGACTATGGTTAACAATAGTATTTTCACTATTTTAATAGCTAAAAGAAAGGATTTTGAGTCTTCTCACCACAATGAAATGATAGCTTATGAGGTGACAGGCTAAATGCTTTGATTTGATTATTACACAATGTACACATCTATCAAAACACCACATCATACTCCACAAATATTTAAAATTATCGTGCAGAGTTTTTTTAAGGGAGAAATACACTGGTTTCACAGAGGGGGAAACTTTTTCTGATTTTAAATTTAGTAAAATACATCTAGTTTAATCTGCAGTTAGAAACAGATCCAGAAATGTCTAAACATTTACTGCCATTTTACTTATACCTTGGCACACATACACTGCTCCTTATTTTGTGAAGAGAAATATAGAGAAATGAGGAGAACCTACTTGATCTATTTGTTTCAATCTATGTTTAAGTCTACAATGAGATGATCTATACAGTGACTTAGCAAGACCCAATCTCAAAATAAAAAATAAGGATTGGGGATATAGCACACTATGAAATCTCTGGGTTCAGTAAGAATTAAGATGTGTGATAAGTACATGTACCTACTCCCTAAGGTGAATATACTAGTAAAATAAAATCAAATTAAGAATTTTTTTTTAAAGTAACAGAAAGATAGATAGATAGATAGATGATTGATTGATTTTAATATGCTGCTTCAGTTACCTGGGCTGCCAAACTGAAGTGCCACAAAACTGAGCAGTTTAAAACATTCGAAATTTAGCCAGGTGTGGTGCTACAGACACCTGTAATCCCAGCCCAGGTTGAAAGCTGAGGCAGTAAGATCATAAATTCAAGTCCAGCCTGGACAATTTAGTGACTCACCAAGACTCTGTCTCAAAATTAAACATTTTTTTAAAGGGTTGGGGATATAGCACAGTGCAGAGGCCTGAAGTTCAATCCTTAGTCCTAGAAAAAACAACAAAAACCAAGAAATGTGTTGTTCTCCAACAGTCCTGCAAGCTAGGAATTCCTACATCAGGGTGTCAGCACTCTGCAAAGTCTTGAGGGAAGCATCCTTTCTTGCCTCTAGCTTCTGGTAGTCGTCAGCTGTCCTTGGTGTTTCTTGGCTTATGGACAGATCACTCCAATCTCTGCCTCTGTGCACCAAATGTCTTTCTACCCTGTGTTTTTGTGTCTGTTTTTACATGGCCTTCTAAGGACACCAGTCATTGGATTTAGAACCTGCTCTAATCCAGTGTGACCTCATTTTAATTAATTACATTGAAAACCACCGTTTCCAAATAAGGTCACATTTTAAGTTTCCAAGTAGTTATGAATTTTAAGGAGATAAAATTCAGCCTTGTAGAGTATGGGAAGTTGATTTTACCTTGGATTAATTAATTCTTTAGTTATAAGTGCAAATGATTCAAATCTAATATATAAGAATGAAATGTTACCCTGCCAATAAATCTTTAGACTTTTGTGGGAATTGGTGTTAAAGTGTGGTACGTATTTGTATGATATTTTGAATCAGTGAATTGGAATTTTTATATGATATCTTGGTGGTCAATTGATGGATAAGTTTTTGATGATTTTATTTTTCAGATAAGAACCGTTTTGCATGTTATTTGGCAATAATCCTGTCTTCTCAATTTTTGTAATAATTTTCCTGTTACAGAAAAAATGTTTACTCTGTAAGTCAACAGTGTTACAAAACATTGTTAAATGACACATTTCTCTTTCTCTGCCATATTTGACAACGAAGTTTTTTAGCATTCGTCCACCATCTGTCATACCTCTGAACAGCTTTTAGCATTTGTTACATACTGCATTTCCTTAGTAATTATGATGCCCCCACCTAATTAAGATTATTTTCATATCAAATCTTAAAAATGTTTTCTAAAACTGTAATCAATGATTAGATCACAAAAGCAAAAAAAAAAATCTAGCTGCAATAGCAGCTTAATTTAGAAGTCTTTGTAATACTCATTTTTAAGTAGACTTCTATAATAGGTTAAGTAATATTTTTAGGTAATGCATTAGGAATAAACTGGTGCATGGAATCCAGCATATTTTGACTGATATCTTTATTTTAATGTTTTACTGTTTAGGGAGAGTTAGAGAGTTTTTCCATCTGGCCTGAAGTTAGCACTGGAAAACTACTCCTGTTTTACTGTTTTGCTTTTTTCAGATGACATTAATTTAATGGTCATATTTGGAATAGCATATTTTTAGAACTCAAAAGTTTCCTAAAGGAAAAAAATGGAAGTTTTACAGTAATCTGATGATGATGTTTTAAGGAATTTGGAGTCTGAGGACAAAGTCAAGATAGTTTGAACGTCTAAAGAAATTGCCAGTCAGGAAATGTCGAAGCTAAGTTTCTCATGAATTTGCAGTCCAGTGAGTTTTGTACTTAAATTTCTCAACAAGACCTGTCTGAGGACTTTGGAAGGCTGAGATGCTGGCAAGCTGGTAGAATCCTATCAGGTGTAAGAGTCAACTTCGGCAAGTATGAAACTGGCTGGGTAAGGGGCCCTTGCCCATTGGCAAGGTTAAGATGGTTATTGTGCTGCTTGCTTCCAAGTATACTGCTGCTTATTTGGCATTTGAGAGCCTCTAATTCTACCATTTCTAGCTAGTCAGGCAAAAACTTCTGTGTCAGCATATATTAAAGTATTATTATCAGTGGAAAATGCTACATGAAACAAGATACCTGAGAGCTAGAAATAGCATGTATTTTGAATATTTCTTATAGCCTTTCTTATTTCTTAATGTAGATATTTTTTTAAAAACACTAAGCATGCTATATGGCAGAAAACTAATATGATCATGAATAAAGCAAGGATTGTGCACTCTTACTATTTACTGTTTAATGTTGTAGTAGAGGTTCTGGCCAATACAACAAGAAAAACAAGTGCAAGACATGAATATTGGAAAGGAAGATAAAATTATCCTCTTGTGAAGAGATGTGATCTTGCATGGAAAAAAAATCTTAAGGAGTCTACAAAAAAATACTAGACCTAATAGCAAGTTCGACAAGGTCACAAGATATAAGACCAGTGTATAGATAGAGAGACAAGAAGATGGTGGCTTGATAGGTAGCTGAATAGAGAGCCTCTCTGGGAAAAACAGCTCAGACGCTGGAATTTGACAACATGTACAGGGCCAGATGAGGGGAGAGGGATTTTCCCCACCCAGGAGGAAACTGAAGGAAAAATGAATATAGGAAGAGGAAGGAAAAACGCAGGTGAAGGGCTGGAGCCAGACTCGCTCACTGGGACCTGTCCCACGCTGTGCTGGGTGTGCTGTGGAGTCCCATGATTCAAGGTCGCACTGAAGCCTTGGCCCATGATAACGGGAGTTTGTGAGTCCTGGGCCCTTGGCGGGAGGACGCAGCACAGTGTGGACTGCAGCCAAGGTGGAGAGCTGCATTAATTCTCGGTGAGGACTGGAAATTGGGTCCTGTGGCAGGTGTGGCCGGCTGGAAGACATATTGGAGTTGGGCAGGACAGGCCTGAGACAGGCGCCATGATGGCATCATTCAGCCGCCCCTGGCCCAAAGTGGACTGGTGGGACCTGCTTGGGCTGAATAACAAGGAACCAGGAAGTAACAGTTCACAGGCTAGAAGATGACAAGAGGATCTATAACTTAAGAATAAAAAATGTGAGTAAAGAAGCAGGAGTAACCACAAATTAATTACAAAGTCTATTCACAGAAATAATTAAGGAAAACTTCCCAAGCATAGGAAAAAGAAATGATATCCAGATAAATGAGGCATACAGAACTCCAACCAACTACAACCAAAACAGATCTACACCCAGTCATAATAGTCAAGATCCCAGAAATCCACCACAAGAACAGACTATTCAAAGTGGTCAGAGAAAATAAACAGATTACCAATAAAGGAAAATCCATCAAAATCATGACAAACTTCTCAACACAATCAAATTAAGAAGAGCCTGGGGGGCTCCAACCCAGATTGATGTACCCTGAAAAATTCTCTCTCAAAATTAATGGAGAAACAAGACAAGAAGGAACTGTGGGAGTTCATGGCCACCAACCCAACCCTACAAAAAATACTGAAGGACATTCTAGAGAGAGAAAAAAAAATACCAGGATTCCAGCAACAGTGGCAGAGAGGCCTCAATGAACGGGGCAAACACTAGAATGAAGGAGAAGAGTGGACAAATAATAGCAGAAAAATAGAATAGCAGAGATGAGGCAGAGAAGGTGGACTATAATCTCTAATATAGATAGCCTTGATACACTAACAAAAAGAAACACTGACAGAGTAGATTAGGAGGCAGGATCCATCAAGATGCTCTGAATAGGAAATATACTCAACCTGAAAGAGAGTTAATAAACTGTAAGTCAAAGATGAGAAAACTATGCTCTATGTGACAGAGAACCAGAGAGAAATAGGGACAACTCATCCAGCAGCTGCAGATAGGTTGGAAAGTCATGACACTTTTGTGCAGTGGAGAACTACTCAGCTAAAAGGAAGGAAAACCTTGTGGCTTTAGTTAGTAAAAGAATATAGTTCAAGATCAGGCTCAGGGGTAAAAAGGTTCAGCACCACTCAGATAGATAACAGGTTGCCCCCCTAATCTAAAAACTAAAAGAGGTAGTGGGACCCAAAATATACAAAGCACCCTGAGAAAGGGAAAGGTGAGGAATTGCCTAAAAAAGGAAGGCAGAGGACATTGTTAATAGTGTATTAGGAAAAAGCCACATTAGTCTTATTGCTCTGTTTAGTTTGATTCTATTTTATTCTATGAGTCTATCTACTCATACTAGATTTGAGGGCATAAACAGCTATCCCAAAGATAGCAGACTATACTATAGTATAGTGTGAATTTCCTATTAACTTAAACTGAAGCCCTGTATTACTTACATGGTCTTACTATGACTGATCTTATTTGAAGCTGGTTTGTTAGACTACTGTTTTGTCTTGACTGATTTTTTTTGAAACCTAGTGCTAATTCTGTAGCATTATAATATAAAATCTAGTAATACTGTTATTCACTGTTCAGAGTGATATCAGTCTACTCTCTTATGTTTAATTTCAGCATACGTAAATATATGGACAGCTACTTCAAAGAGAATGAGAGACATTATGGCAGTCATTGTTGACTTCCCCAGTGTCAGGTCTTGAAAACCTAAAAAGCCTTCATCATCCTGTAATGAAATGATTAGTTCTATAATGTTCAGTATATATTCAATGTGTGTGAAGATGGGGACAACTATTTGGAAGAAAACTAGAGACAATATGATAGACAGTGAAGATCTCCAGTGGACTTGCTTTGAAATACGTATTTTTTTAAATTGTTTCTTTATGATCTGTTTTGTTCCATTTTGTTATGTTTAATCTTACCCTCTTTAAAATAAAAAAAGACCAGTGTATACAGATTGTCTGTATATCTGCATGCAAGTAGCAAAAATATAAAAATAAAATTAAAGAAATATTAATAATATCACCAAAAATAAACTTAGAAGTTGAACAAAATTAGTGTAAGACTTGTACACTAAAAACTACAAAATATTCCTAAAAAATAAGATCTAAATAAATGAGGAGGTATTTGTAGATTGGTAGACTCAGTATTGTTAACATGGAAGTTTTTTCCCTTCTGATCTATAGACTCAAGTCAGTCCTTATGAATATTCCTTCAAGATTTCCTTGTAGAAATTGACAGGGCAAACCTAAAAATTTATGTAGAACTACCAAAACAGTTTAGAAAAAAGAATACAGTAAGAAGACTGATTTTAAAACTTCCTATAAAGCTCTACTAATCAAACTGGTATGATGCTGGTATAAAGATAGACGTATTAATGGAATAGAAGATAGTCCAGAAATAAACCCTCACAATTATAGTTATTCTCAACAAAGATACCAAGACAATTAAATGGGAAATAAATAGTCTTTTTTAAAAAAGAGATTCAGAGCTGGGTGTGGTGGCACATGCCTGTAATTCCAGCACTTGGGAGGCTGAGGCAGGAGGATTACTGCAAGTTCAACGCCAGTTTGGACTACAAATTGAGTTCTAGGCCAGCCTGCACTACATAGCAAAAACCTGTCTCCAAAACAAACAAAAAATAAAAATAAAAGAGAGTTCAAGCAATTGCAAAAAATGAACCCAGGCCCTTATCATATACCACACACAAAAACTGCCTCAAAATACTTCAGAGTTTAAAACTATGAAAAAAAATTTTAAGAAAATATTAAGAATAAGTCTTTATTACCTTGAGTTAGGTAAAGAGTTCTTAGATAGTACACAAAGAAATATAGGGGAATTTAAATGTTCTAAAACTAGATTGAAAAAAGGGCAAGTCATCAAACTGTACACTCACAATACTGCAAATTAGGTTGTTTTAAATCATACTTCAACAAAGCCTTTAAAAGCCTAATGGGGATTTTAAAAAACTTATTTCAACCTTTTTGCCTTATTTTAGAATTATGTCAGTTTTCTCATCACTGGGACAAAATACTTGATACCCACAACTTACATAGGAGAGATTTATTTTGGCTCACAGTTTTCAAAGGATTCAGTCTAGCTCTAAGCAGAATGACCTGGTGGAAGGGCATGGTACAGCAATGCTGCTTACCCTAAGGCATCCAGAAAGCAGAGAGAGAAGAGAGGAGCTGGAGACAAGAATACATCCTCCCAGGCCACATCACCTAAGAGCAAATTTAGCTACTGAACTCATCAATGGCTGAATCCATTGATGAGTATAGCTCCCCCATAATCCAGTCACCTTCCACACACATGGGAATTTAGAGGGACATTTTAGATCTAAACCATAATAAATATAAAGCACTTTTGGAAGATTCCTTGGTTTGCTATGAATTCTAGTGTACTGTGGATCACATAACACTTAACATCTTTTATAATTCATTCCTCACAGGCAATAGTAGTTGAAGTGTCTCTTGGCACTGCACTCTGTTCCTGGCATTTCTGTTGTTCTAAGGCTGATAGAGGAAAGCCACACTGCCTGCTGTCTGCAGAGCCAGGAGCCCATTGAGGGGATCAGTGTGATAGATTTCACAGGGGCATTATACCAAATTAAAGTTGAGTTTTATGACTAAGACTATTATCAACTCTACTAACTTTAAAATAACAAATTTCTAGGTATGGTGGCAGATATCTGTAATCTCAGCTTTTGGGGAGGCTAAGGAAGGGTTGCAGGTTTGAGGCCACTCTAGGCAATTTAGCAAGAGCAAGGCTCAAGATGAAATTTAAAAATGCCTAAGGACTGAAAAAAATACTAAATGGGATTTTTTTCTTTCAAAACTGTTTTATTAATCCATGTAGTAGTTGTACCTCATGGGAGAAACTCAGATTGTCTTTTTTAGCATGATAAATTACCTAATTTTATGTATTTTTTTCAATAAGGAAAACTTTGCAGAGCATTATGTTTTAGTTCATTCCCTCTACATTCAAGTACATGTTTACCATTTCCCAAAGTTCACAGTTTTTTGGCAAATTTTATTTGACATAATATCAATGTTTTTGATCTTTCTGTGGTGATAATATATACCCAACATAAAATTTACCATTTCAACAAAAGTTTTTGGGGGGTTTTTTGTGAGACGTTTTTTGTGTTGTGTGTGTGTTGTGGTATTTTGTGTGTTTGTGTGTGTGTTGGTTTTTTTGTTTGTGTTTTGTTTTGTCTTGTTTTGTTTGGTACTAGCAATTGAATCTATGACCTGGCACTTGCAAGGCAGATACTTAATACCACTGAGCTAAATCCCTGGCCCAATTTCAGCAGTTTCTAAATGTGCACTTGAATGGTATTAAATGCATTCATATTACTGCCAAAGCATCATCACCCTCTATCTTCAAAATTCCATCATCTTCCCCCACTGAATCTTCCTTAATAATAATTCTCCATGCCCCACCCTTTCTTTAGCCCCTGGCAACCACCATTGTACTTGCTGTTTCTGTCAGTGGTGCTGTTCTACGCACTTCATATAAGTGGAATCACACAATATATGTCTTTCCATGATTAGTTTATTTCACGTAGCATAATGCCCATACGATTCATCCATACTGCAACATGTCACAGTTCCTTCCTTTTTAAGACTAAGTAATATTCCATTGTGTAGATATCACATTTTGTTGTCTATTCACTCACTATCCATGTTTATTTGTGATTAATAATTAACTATACAATAAGAAAAGCAAAATTCCTAGTATAACGCTTTCCCATAGTAGGAAATGAGAACTCTGCATTGATTCCCTTTTCACACGATTGCTCTTTCTAGGTCCCAAGTTACTTCCTATGTCCTACTCTGTGCGAAAAGAATGTGATTTCTCTATGAATGTATTACTGACTATGGAGTCTCTCCAGTTCCTATATTTATTCAGATGAATTATTTCTTAAACCAAGGTTTGGAATTTATTCTAGACTACTAAGAGTCATGAATCAATTTGTGCCTAGTACCAGTGTTACCCAGAGTGCCATTCTCTTTTTATGACACCATAATCACTGTCACCAGAAGGCAAGGGAATTTTCAAAAAATGTACTACAAGTGTGGTGGCACACATTTGTAGTCCCAGCACTTGTGAGGCTGAGACAGGAGAATCACTGTGAGTTTAAGGCCAGCCTGGACTACATTGTGAGTTCAAGGCCAACCTAAACTATACATATCAAGATCCTGTTCCCCCAAAAAAGCAAAAACAAAAGCCTTCAAAATACAACAAAAACTGATTTTTTTTTCTTATGCCATTCTCAAGGAAAGGAGGGTCCTCCCCTAGAAAGGAAGGTGGGATGCTCACAAGGCATTGGAGTGGCTTGCAGCTTTGGCAATCCAAGAACACGGCTGCTTTCTTCTCTTTGTGACCCTTTACACATTATCTCATAAAACCATTTCTGCCAGACTTTTTCTCTAACTCTATACAGAAATTCATGTTTGCTACAAATATTCACACAAGTACTTGGGGTTTACCTATGCAAAATGTCGTGTTAAAATCAAAAGTGATTGGAGAACCAGCAGTGTCTCCTGAGATCCACACCATGTTGGAACTTAGGACTCTGGAAAGCCAAGCAAGCACTTCCCCTCCCTGGTAAGTGGAGGCAGGGTGGCAGACTGCAGCCCTTCCAGGGGGAGAACCAGCAGTGTCTCCTGAGATCCACGCCATGTTGGAACTGAGGACGCTGTGAAAACAAATGACCATCCTGCCTCCCTGCTTAGCAATAGTGAACCTACTGCTACATAGCCTAGAGTCAAATATCCCACTTCCCCTATCCTCCTCCTTCTCCCCCTCCCCGCCCATTAGCAAATGGGAACCAGAAATCTGAGCATCTCCTGGGAGGTTGACCATAGCAAATAAGGGGGACTTCCTTCTACCATTTCTTTGAAGGCAAATATTTTTATTACTGTTTTGCTCTTTTCTAATTAATGGTACTGCTCTATTCAATATTCTGTTTTGTTAAGTTCTATAGTGTTCTATATTTCATCCCATTTTGATATACATGATTGAAAGAACAACTATTATAAAGATAACAAAATCTACTGTGATACCTATTACTGTTATCCCGGTAACCTGCTGTGAAGTTCTGTACCAATTTCACTGTACAATCTTAAGTTGGCTTTATTCTCACTTGTTCTGTTGTATACTTTCAAAATAAAAAAAAAACAAAAGTGATTACATAAAATATCATATAATACACCTCATATAACATAAATGCTGTCTTTCCTTTAAAACAGCAAATTAATATTGAGAAATTCATTTAGTTTATCATTTACCTATAATTATAGATACTTAAGTAAAACAGGGCTAGAAAATGAGTTTTTAAAACTTTTGGGAAATTTTTCGAGTGTTAGGCAAACTTTTTTATCTGGTATATTAGAAAGTGTCCTGTCTCAGGAGGAAGCAGTATCATATCTGTCTTTATCAGATCATCAAACTGGCTGTTTTCCTTCCTGCTTTCTTTTCTTCGCTCCAGAATAAGCAATGTGACTTGTCCTTTACAGAACTTAATTTTAGAGTTATTTGATAACTTAAAAATATGTAGAAAACAGTCAAGTTAGGTCATAGGAGGCCAGTTTTTTAGTTTCTCAGAAAGACTGCCAACTGACAAGAAATCCACCACACTGACCTATATTGTTAAGCCACCAGTGGGACAATATTTTAGATTTAACTAGGAAGTCAAACAAGTCTCAATTTATTGAATTCAAAAATAAATCTCTGTAAGCACAATGTTGTAATAAGATTAAAACAAAATCCTATGTAAAAACAAACAAAACTTCAACCAAACAAGTGCCTAACTACTTCTGCTGTCAAAATTCAAAGTGTTCTGCAACTCTTTCAGAAAATCTTGAACAGGCCAGATGTACTGAACTTTCATTTATCTTATCTGTGGTCAGAAAAAATTTCAGTAATGGAGTGAAAGTATTAGGCCAGCTGGGCCTCTTTTTACAACTTCAAGGAAGGATATACAGTATTTTCCATCATGATTTTATTAAAACATGACTTAAAGTAATGTTATACTGCTGTGCTATGTTATACTGAAGTTTTCCTAGGACAGCTGAGTCATGAGTTTCCCACCACTGAGGACAGCGTGCAGTCAATTGTGTGTCTGTTTCCTATAGGAGTTATCCAGCATAAGCTGGAGGGCCTGTTGCTTTATGTCATTAGATTTGTGGATTTGACACTCTTCTTTAGATGAAAATCAAGCTTAATTTAAAATTTATAAAATTTGGATGTTTACATGTTTTTTTGAACATTTGAAGGGTGTTTTAGTACATAGTATACAACTTGTTTTGAAGAAGATAAAAGTTCATCCTTCAAGTGGATAGAATGCACTATCGTCATGGTTTAGTAATTTGCACAACTACTATTTGAGTGCTTTCTTCAACTATTTAAAAAATTGATTTAGAAGTTTCATTAACTGTAAATTTTTAGCAAAAATAATTTTTGGTGCTGATGGACATTTATTCCTCAAAAGAAAAATGCCCTGGGTGAGTTTGGTTTCTTTGTGTAACTCATAATATCATGATGATGTACATTCGTTCCTAGACTTACAAGATGTATAGGTTATATAAGTTCTTCCCAGAATTTAGTTGAAATTACAATTTTTTAAAATTCTACTGTACATTTTTTAGTGTGTTGTCATCTTTGGACTCTGTCATGTTGAGTGATGCCAGAGATCTTTGAAAGAGCATTTTCTTGTTTGTTTGTTTGTTTGTTTGTTTGCATTTTTTAAAGTCCATTTTTTCCAAACACTTGCCTCACAGATTTTTTTTGCACCAGGTATGGCAGGCAGGTGCTTATGCTACTAAGCTAAATCCCTGGCCCTCATTTTCATTTTTAAAAGATGCAGTGTCACTATGTTGCCCAGGCTGGTCCCAAACGCCTGAGTGATCCCCTTGTGTCAGCCTCCCACGGAGTTGAGACTACAGGCATGTGTCACCATTTCTGGATTCTCGTACTCATATTCCAAAATTGAAAGATAATTTTATATGTAAGCTTGAATAGGGAAAATAAATTTTCAGATCTCAGAAGGTTTTCTCTGATCTCCAGCTACTAAAGCAGTAGTTAACAGTTTCCTGTGTCTTACTATTAAATCACTTTCCCCTAACATTTTGCTGGATTTCACGTGTATATGAAAAAACACTGCTGCATATTCATGACTGATCTAGTAGTTCACTGAAAAGATGTGACCTTGCAACTTTGTTCCTGTTTGCCCAGCTTCTTTTTTAGAGACTAGATGAAAGTTCCTAATAAGACAGTCTGTTTCCAGGGGAAGTCATGTCAAGTTTCATCATGTTGTGCAATGTAGTCCTGTGTGTACCTTATCTGTTTTATTAGAATCATGGCACATTCCATTACATATTTTGCAGCCAAATACTTAACTCTTGTAAACTTTAATTCTTTTCCAACAGGAAGCTACTTATCTGTAAAGTCTCAGTAATGGGCTTTAATGTTTTCTGCAGCTCTCCAAGCCAGTTGAGTTGGAATCTGGTTGCAAAAGTTACACTCTTGTCTCAACTGAAACATATGCCAATTCTAAGAGCTTCCTTTTCTCTGTGCAAAAACATTAATGTGATGCACACCCCAGAGACAGATAGTTATTTTATAGCTCCTTATCATTCTTCTTCATCCTTTTTCTCTCTCCCTCTCTCTTTCCCCCTCCCTTCCTCTTCCTCCCTCTCTCCCTTTCCCTCTCACACTGGGGGTTGAACCCAGAGCATTTATACTAAGTAATATATCAGGCCTTTTTTATTTTTTACCATGAGACAAGATATAATTAAGTCACTGACTTTCCCACATTGGGCTTAAACTAGTGATCCTCCTGCCTTAGTCTTCCAGAGTGCTAGTATTATAGGCAGTCACCACCATGTGTAGCCATCCATTCTATTTTAAATATTGATTTTGTCAAGTACTGCACATAAACTACAAAAAAAAAGCTCATATTTGAGGACTAAGAAATCATAAGAGTCAGACATCATGGAGTATGATTAAAAATGAAATTTGAAGCCAGGCGTGGTGGTACATGTCTGTAATCCTAGCACTCAGGAGATTGAGGCAGGAGAATTGCCATGAGTCCAAAGCCAGCTTGGGCCACATAGTGAGTTCAAGCACAACCTGAACTACATAGTGAGACCCTGTCTCAAAAAAAAAAAACATGTAACTTGACTTAGTGCATTGAATGTAATAGGGATATATTTCCAATTTCATCTTTACATTTAAAACTATAATCCCAAATTTGAATTTAATATTGCCACTAGTTTTATGCTACTCTGTTGAAGCAACCCATCTGGAATGTTCTATGTACTCTCCTAAGGGCACTGTGCCACCACTCATTGAGGCAGAAAGATGCAGCATGTCTGGAGCTGTGTATAGTCATCTGACCCAGTGCCAAAGACTGGCAGGGAATGGGTCTGTCTGCAAGTGAGGCAGTGTGAGACAGTCTGTTCCCCCACACAGCTGGTTACATTTCCTTCTTTTCGTCTTGGTGCTGTGTGTGGGATTTTTTTTTAATAAAAAGTGCTGAACTTGGGTAAATAATTTTTTAGACCAAAAAAGCAAACAGCAATGGATTTCCACATCCTTTGCTTTCCCTTGAGATAATTTATTAATGTTCTTTTCTCCTTCCTCCCCTCCTACACCACAGCTTTACAAATATGCTTGATTACCCTCAGATTTAAGGAAAGTAAATAGCAAATAGGAATATATTTTGACATTCTAATTCACTTTGAATTTAAGCTTCTAGAACAGAGGTTGCAAACTACCACCCTCAGGCCAAATCTAGCCAACCACATGTTTCTGTAAATAAAATTTATTGAAACACAGCCATGTCCATTCACTTACAGATTGTTGATGCATACTTTTATGCAGCTCAGCAGGATTGAGTGGTTGTGACAGATCATATGAACTGAAAGCCTAGAAAGGTTACTATCTGCCCAGGGTATGATTAAGATCATAATATTCCTTAACATGGCAAAGTTTGCAGTTGTTTGACCAATAGGTTTCAAATCATATTTTTCTGCAGCCTATAAATAATGTTTTCTATAGTTTTCCCCTAAAGTACTATTGGAAGTATCTCCCTAGCACAAACATTGTGTTTTATTGTATTCTAATACAAACCCAAGAGACCTGATGTGAGAGAAAAGATAGGATATCAGCAGGAGAGGAACTTGAACTTGCTGCGTTGTCTGTTTGGTCCTGATACTTTAGCTCACTAGACATCAACTTAATCTTCTATTATGAGATTTCTGTCACTGTGACAAAACACCTGAGATAATGAACTTATTAGGAGGAAAGATTTATTTTGGCTTATATCTTTGGATGTTTCAGTCCGTAGTCCAATAACCCACCCATCCACCCCCGCCCACCATTGCTTTGGGGCCTTTGGCAAGATAGTACACCATGACAGAAACACTTGGAAGAAAAATTTACCTACATCATGGCAAGTAGGAATCAAAGAAAGAGAGGAAAAGCCTGAGGTTCTAATATACCATCAAAGGCATTGACCATAGAGACCTGTCTTCCTTCTACTTGGCCTTACCTCCTAAAGGTTCCATTTCCCAATAGCACCATACCTAGAGACCAAGCCTTTAACACATGGGCTCTTGGAGGACTTACACAAACCACAGCATCCTCTTTAAGACGAAGGAGTTGGCTGGGCATGGTGGCACATGCTTCTAATCTTAGCACTAAGGAGGCTGAGGCCAGAGGGCCACAAGTTGGAGGCCAGCCTGGGCTATATTGCAAGACTGTGTCTCAAGAACATAACAATAAAAAAATAAAGGAATTGAATTGTGTTGATAGCTAAGGTCTCTTCTACCTTAAAAAAACATCATGAAATAAGTCAGACTTTAAACATACAGAAAAGTAGTAAATATTGTCAAAATATATTTCTTAACTTGGTAAAGTTTTTTACTGCAGGACCAAAGAAAGTAATATCTGGTTCCTAAAGAAATAAGTATTCCCACTGTATTTTTACATTACCCTGAATTTTTGAAAATATCTATATTTATATGTGCTAGTTCAAATATTTGTTTTGTAGGAAACATTTATGAAACATCTTTTGTGTCCTCAAGACCATGTGAGATGCAGTTATCTATGGCCCCAGTCCCTTTCTTACAAATTTTTCAGTGTATTTTAAATGTGTATATGTGTTGTTTTTTAAACTTTTGTTTCCTTAGGGTTTTTTTTTTTGTTTTGGTTTGGTTTGTTTTATTTTTTGAGACAGGATCCCACTATGTAGCTCTGGCTGGACTTGAATTCACTATACAGCTCAGGTAGGCCTCAAATTTACAGCAATCCTCCTGTCATAGTCTCCCAACTGTTGGAATTATAGGCGAGCATTACCACACCCAGCTCTTCTTTTTGTTGGTCTGATGAAGTTTGGTTTGGTTTGGTTTAGTTTTGATTTTCAGGGATATTTTGTTTGTCATTTGGGTTTGGGTTGGGTTTTTTTTGTTCTGTTTTGTTTTTTACTATTTTTTTATTATGTATAAATAGCATTTCATTACTTTTTTTTTTGAGACACAGTCTCACTATACAGCTCAGGCTGGCATTGAACTCACTTTATAGCCCAGGGTGGCCTCAAACTCATGAGTTCCCCAAGTGCTTGTAAGATAGGCATAAACCACCATACCCGGTTTCATTTACTTTTATAGGCTTACTGACCTAGTTTCCAGATGGAAAACTAATAACTACTTAAAACATTTTTTCTATGAGAAAATACATCCCCTACTTCTCAATTTCAAAATTGATACCCATTAGAGATAGAGACCAATGAGAAGATGGAAACTGCCTAGATCTGCAAGGATTTAGGCAAAAATTTGTAAACCAGCTACATATTAATTGTTAATATAAAGGTGTAAGTAGACCCTCATTTTACTAGTCTGCTTATACTGTTGATTTAAACTCACTTATTAATGCTTTCATAGTTAATGGCATCATTTAAAAATTATCCCTGCTCTGTCTTCACATTGCTCTTAATTAGACATTTTATATATGAAGTGGATCATATATTTACAAGTCATAAGGATTTATCTTACATCAGTATATGCAAATCTAACTATAATTTGAAAAATCTTTACAGTCAATATTTGACCTCTCAACTAGCATTGGTTGTACAGAGTGAGAAAAGAGAAAAACAAAATCAACAAAAATATCTCCACCTATTTTGGAGAAGTTAGGAAACAGAAGGTTTCAGACTAGCCAAGGTTAATTTTAACCTTTTTCTTTTCAATGCAAAGTGTTGACAGTGAGACATTTTATTTGAGGTACAAGCTAATCTTTTAATTATATTTCTAAACAGAGATTTGTCTCTAATGAATTAAGTTAAAGTTCTGAAAGAAACTTTGGATCATTTGGGTTTGTGGGATTTTTAAAATATATTTTTTCAGTATCTTCTCACACTCTGAAAGTTATAAAATCAAGAGGAAGAATTATTATGTACTTGACTTTCTACTGAAGGAGCACTGATTCTGTTAATGAACAGTCCTAGCAAAACAAGCATAAACCTTTTGTGAGAGCATTCCTTCCTAGAAGGAGTTGGGTTTGCCCTTTCCCAAGATTTAGGTTTCTGTGAAAATTCTTTTAGGCGTATCTTGGCCAGAAAGCATTCTTTCATTGTACTCTATTCATCTTATTGAATGTTGCTTCTGTCCAAAGGAGAAAACACTGAAATTGCTGAAATATTGACAAATTTAAAATGCCAAGGAAATTGCAACACTGATAGAATTTTAGTCCATCTGTTTAAAGATGTTCACATTGTGGCAAGTTTCATTGAATGATTAAGAGATTTTAACAAGAGGATCTCACCAAAATCATCAGCCTGCCTTTTAAAGAGGGAAAATACTGTTGACTGAAATAATATATATGAAACTGTGACCTGCAGCCAGGAATTATGAGAATTGATTGGATTTTCTTCTTTGCTTCTTAGCTGTATGACAAAATTAACACAAAGTCTTCACCACAAATCAGGAATCCTCCAAGTGATGCAGTTCAGAGAGCCAAAGAGGTAAGTGATACATTTTTATTAAAATATTTGGATAGTATTTAATATCTTTAATGAAAATATTTCTACTGCACATTAAGAGAGAGATTCCTTGAAGCCACAGTTTGACTCATTATACTCAGATTTAGTGTTTTGGAGTTTATCACTGAATATATATACAAGAAAAAATGTCAATGTAAGTATGCCTAGATTTCTGATTTGGGGCTCTGCTGTGTTAATTTCAGATGTTAACATATCAATTTTATTTCTTTTTGTTTTTAAATGTTATTTTGCTACATTTGGCAGAAGTAGACATGTTATAAAAATTTAAATTGTTTTTTAAGGTAGTATTATTTTAAAGTTAGTTGAATTTCTATAGCAAATATATGTACTGAGTTCAAAGAAGTCATTTTTATATATTGGCAGTACACATGGCTGTTATCTGTCACAAACTGTTTCTAAAAACATATAGGAACATGGTATCACATAATATTTAGAAAACGAAAATTTATCCATAATCCTATCACCCTAACACAGTAGTTTTCATGTTTGCGTATCTTTTGTGGTCACTATTTATTTGTATATAAATTTTACATAGTTGCAACCAAAGTCTATCTTTTTCTAGCATAACATTATATAAGTATTTTCCATGTTTCTACTTGGTTGCCATAAATATAATTTATAAAATCTGTATTTTTGTGTAATTATCACATTAGAATGCATTAGAAACTTTCTCATTAATAGACACCTACTTTTTGTCACTTTTTTGTCTTACAAATCTTTATACAGATAAGAATTTCCCTTTACAAATTAGCTCTTATGAAGTGAGGTTACTAAGTGAAAGAGTATGAAAGACATAATCTCTTCTCTAGTAGATTTTAAGCCTCAGATATGTACTAAAAAATATTATGTATTCACTGAAGAACTAGATTGATGCTATGGTGGCTACCAGGCAACCCACTTGATCAGGACTAGCTGAAGGAGAATGTGTTTTAACCCATCAACCAAGCACTCATCAAAAGGAATTAGGTGTCATGGGCAGAAATCATGAATCACTACCTGATCTACATGGTACACAAATAAGCAGAAGCAGATATACCATGGAAACAAATCTTTGACTTCACTGAACAGTGCTAAAGGTCTCCACCTAGGGGCACAGAGTCTGTGTTTTCATGCTTTGATTCCCCAGTACAGAAATAGGATGCCTGAAATACACCAGGGAGAGTCAGTTCATCATCATTAAACAGTATGAATTCACAGCATAACCAGAATTCATTAACCAGACATTTGGATAAGGAAAAAATCTTGGGTTGTGTGTGTGTGTGTGTGTGTGTGTGTGTGTGTGTGTGTGTGTGTGTTCTTACCTGAGCCCATGGTTGAGTAGAGCATTAGAAGTATGACGCTGAAATGTAAGGCTCAGGCTGGCTGACCCCATGACATGGCTTCCTAAGGTCCTTGCAGGCTGAAGTAAGAAGTTGCTGCTGGGCGGAGACCTGCATGCCCCTGACATGCAGTAGTGCAGAAGTCTTTAATTGGCACCATGGTTAGGCTTCACTGTGGTTAAGACCTCACTGTGGCTGCAACCATTTATGGTTAGAATTGTAGCAGGTAATTGCTTAGAAATGAAAAACAGAGGTTTTGCCATGGGTTCACGTCCCCAAATTCAGTTAAATAGGTAAACTCCATCCTGGGGGAAGGGAGAACCTCTGAAGAAAATTTTTCTTTAAAAACACCATCTTTTACCAGTGCAAAAAAAATGTTATCAATTAACTAGTGACTAAAATTTGGGTGGAAGAAGAAAAGAAAGCTTTTTAACAATGTTCTTGGGTTCATTGGCGTTTAATTCTAGGAAGCATTGATAGAAGCATGGTTTTCTTGAAGCGGGGAGATGAGCATGGAGAATAATATTAATCCTGCCATGCTGCAAGAAAAATTAAGTATATTGATTGACTGTTCTAATTAATTAGTATTCCTCTTTAATTTGTTTTTGTTCAAGCCCATGTCATCTTTCTAAAAGGAATTTGCAAAAAAAAACAAACAAAAAAAGAATTGGCAATGCTATTAATATAAAAGAAAGCTATTGTTGACTTTTAATGCCAACTGATTTTGGTGGGAATTTGAAAGCTATTCTCCCATTAAGTTAGTTAAACTTGTAATAAATGCATGTTCTAAGCTTGTCATTTTGTTTCATAATTTTTAGTTACCTATTGAGTTACAGCTGGGTAATGTGGGCAAACTAATACAATTTGTTTCATTTTTATTACCACCAATAATACTATTTTATGTATTAACCCTTGAAAAAATGAGGAATCTTTTCATTGTTTTGCTTGCCATACAAATTCACTCATAATTATAAATCTAAAAGAATTCCATACTTAGTGAGTTTTATATTATGTTTATATAAATATTTTGCTTATCTTTTTAGGTATTGGAAGAAATTTCTTGTTACCCTGATAATAATGATGCAAAGGAACTAAAACGTATTTTAACACAACCTCATTTCATGGTACGTAGTAATTAAATTTCCATAGAGCTAAAAATCTCACTTTCAAAAGAAGTTTTTAATAACCTTCGTATCATATCACCAGTTCATCAAATGCATTTTTGATCATATATAGCTATATGTCACTTCATGATAGAGATACATTCTGCAAAATATGTCCTTAGCCAATTTCATCATTGTAAGAACATCATAGAATATCCTTACCCAGTCGTAGGTGGTATAAACTACTATACACCTAGACACTCTGCATATGAAGTGTAGTGTGATGAATGCAACATACTGTAGTTATATATTATCAAGTGTTACAAACTCTGCATAACTGTATTGCTATGCTTTTATCTGACTGCCAGCATGGTAGGTTTGTTAAGCCCAGCATTGCCATAGACATGTGACCATGCATCGTGAAGTCATTAGGTCATAGGAATTTTCAGCTGCATTTTAACCTGATCGAATCACCACTGTGTACATGGTCCATTGTTGACCAAAATGTCACTGTGGAGTATCTGACTGTAATAGCCAACTGTTAATGCTACGATACCAGGTAACACCAAATAATTTAAGATTCTTCTTGTTCACTTCATGTCACAATAATAAGGATGCTGCTTATAAAATGACCGTTAAGGGACTGTGTAGTCTTCAGGCAAGAGATTTTCTTCTTTATTAGAGAGTCTTTACATCACTGACACTATGTTACCAGAAGCACAATGAGCTAAAATTGGAGATAATATTTGCTAATAAACACTTCTCTCAACGTACATGATATATTAAAGGAGATCTCTTTTTTAACAATGTAAAATTCTTTCACTTTCTTCATTCATTTCCACATATGGAAAATGGGAATCACACCTGTATTTATTCAGCTTTACTAAAGCTAAATAATTTAGCAAATCCCAAAATAGATAAGTTACTTTTCTGTGGAAAAGGGTCCATGGCTATGTACTTAATTAACTGCAATTCAAATGTACAATAACAGATGGAAATACATGTTGAATATAACATGTTTAAAACATTCGCCACGTCTATATATGTGGAGTATACACAGTGTTGAAAATTCAATTGATTGCTCTTTGGAAGAAAATCTGACTTAAAAGCCATCTTTTTATTACTATAAATGCAAGTGACATTTTAAAAATAATCATAACTATGTAGTACAGTGTGTATATCATTTTAGCTACCTCTGCATTTTGGCACGTGTGGAAAAGTGCTTTTAAAACTTTAACTTAGCCATTGAAATACTTTTTTTCCTCAATGATCTTGAAAGAAACAATTACAATATTCACCCTCCCTAACTTTCCTATCCAAGCCTAAAGTAGAATTTCGAGTATAATCCTTGAGAGTGTTTGACTTTATTCTATATGATGGCAGGACTACCCAGTGAATTAAAAATACAGTTCCATGGCCATAAAGGAGCACATTTTTACAACTTAGGTATATAAACAGAACTCAGTTCAAATCCCACTTCAGCTGTCAAAATCTCCCCTGACTCTAAAATCCTCTCTTCCCCTTGTTTTTATTCACCATCTAACATTCTAATACATGCTGGTCTGCTGAAATAGGTCCTTTTGCTAACGAATGACACCTGTGCAATGCTTCTGTGTCCATCTGTCTCTGCTTAGGCTTTGTTTTCATTGAATTTATGATTTCATTTAATCATTGTCAGTCTGTATTTCATAGATCAGGAAAATGAAGAAAGTATATGCCTTTTTATTATCTTCAAATCCAAGCAATCACAAACATTAAAGTTTAATTACCTTTAATGTTATCTTGGTCACTGATTATCTCTCATGTATGGGCATGTTTTCCCTTATAATTCATTCCTCTTATCTACTGTGCTTAGCAGTACTGAATATAAGCTTAATACCTAGTAAATGTTAACTAATAAGTATTATTAGTTATTCCATATTGACTGTTATTTATAGGATTATAGAACTTAGAATGTTTAAGTTCTCAGTAAAACACTCATTAGAGCAGGAGTTTTCTTAATTGCAGTAAGTTAGCCTCTCAAATGACATTGTATTTTCTGTAGAGAGAACCTTGGACACATTCTTGAACATATGTGTCTATAAAGTGCTAAGTGACCTCAACTCAACTCAGAGAACAATATAGTGCTATTTGAGTCCAATAGATCTTTCATACTTGAAGTAAGCTTAATAAAGACATTAACACTTGCCAAGTAAAAACCTTTTTGTAAGGTTAAGGGGCCTTTTTCCCCAAAATCATTTAAGCTCATATAGCTATATGTCTCAGCTTACCTACCTTCTAAGGCATGATTTATTTTGCATTTCTGAAGTCAGGAAGAAGTTAACATGTATATTGCTATTATAAAAATTTTCAGAAATGATCAGTATAATTCTTCTTTTTTGAATATCTAGGTGCTTAAAGGACATTTTCATTCATTTATGAAATATGTAAATGCCCTGCTGTGTGCCAAGCACTCTATACCAAGTACTTTCATTCTAGTAAAGGCAACTTGGGAGGCTAGGAGAGGTAAAGAAAGTGAACCACCAAGATAACTTCATATAGTAACAACTGTAAAGGAAAGATAATGAGGCAGAGATATTAATAAGGTGGGAGCTACTTTAAATCACCAGGGGACAGTCCCTTTGAAGAGTTAATAAATGAACTGAGACTTGTTACATGAAAGAACCAGCCTTCTTATTGTGCATACAAATATAAAGGCCCAGAGACAGAAAGGAGCTTTGGGGTTCAAGGAGCAGAAGTAAGGCCATTTTGTGGCTGGAATATTAGTAAACAAGAGATAGAATGGTAAAAAAAGAATTAAAGGAGATTGCCAGAGGCCAGACCAAAGAAGGCCTTTGGGCCATGATAGAGTCTGGACTTCTCTCTTGATTGCAGTAGGATGATAATCAATAATGGCAAACCTTTTAGAGCTTTCAGTGATAATGAACAACCAACTGTAGCACCTGTGCCCTAGGTTCACTACCACTTACTAGGTGATTGCAAGGAAAATATCTGATCTGTGCTCTCATGATTGCTAAGGCTGACTTGGAGAGAATGGACTATAGGGAGTTAAGACATAAAGGAGGGAGACCAATTAGAAGACTGTTATGAGAGGTGATAGAGGCTTGGAGTCAGATGGATATCATAGGTAACCGGTAGACTCGGGCTCTGTGTCAAAGATGGTTTGGCTGTAACAGGACCTTTCGGGACTGGGATGTGAGGTAATGTGATTAACGTTCATAAAAGGACACTGCCTTATCAAAGCAAAGAAAGTTGCTTATGGTCACCTAACTGATGAGTGGCCTCACTGAGGTTCAAACTAGATCTTGCTTATCCAAAGCCCATGCCCTTAAAAGTGGGTTTTTGTAATGCTGATGCATTTTCCTATAAAACTGACCTCATTGGCAATTCCCAAGTAACCATATAGATGGATAATGTCCCACATGATAACCATAATTCTGAGATAGATAGACAGATAAAGGCAGAGTAGATAAATTTTAGATAGATAAAATTTTTTTCTATCTTTAGTAGATAGATAAACTTCTAAATGCTGGAGTTGTCTTAGACATTTTTTAACCGAAGTTTTAAAATCTTGTTTTTTTAAAAAGAAATATAGTAGATAAAGGGAAATATTAGAATGCTTATGATATTTATTACATGAAATTTGGGGAGTTATTCTTAGTATTTTTGTAACTGCACACTTGGTTGCTTGATTTCCTAGATTTCTCTTTGCTTTCTGATCATTGTAACATGAAGATTTACCATTGAATTACTTGACACTATATATATGTAAATGTTTACAGAAACTTAAGAATAAATAAGGGCAGATTGAAAAACTATTTTTAATCTGTATTCTACTTTGAGATCATGATAAAAAAATTAACTCAAATTTCTTTTTCAGGTATTCCATTTGAAAGGCTGATTTTTAAAAAGCACAATTCTTTATTTATTGAAGTTGTAAAATAGGAAACATTTAAAGATGAACAAACCCCTTATGTATTACCTTGACAGAAAGTCAGTACCTTAATTTTTTTAAGAAATAAGCTTTATTTTGAAGTCCTATAAGGTCTCCAGTGTAGGTTTTATTGGTCTTGTTTTGGTCAATTCTATTATACCTGATGATATGGGCAACTCTTTTCAAGATAGCAAGAGGCATAATGGTAATCATTTTTTGATCACCTGGTATTCTATTTTTGCATCATATACTATGTCCATCCTTCTGTTCTACCTGACTCTGTTTTGTTTTGTTTTGTCACATTTGGTTTTATTCTCTTCAAAAAAAAGTAATAAGAACTATGGGAGTAATAAAACCCAAAAAGTGTAATTGTTACTGTAAAAAAGAGAGGAAAAGAAAGTGGCCTAAAGGATATAACTGCATGTATATTTAAGTGTATAGGATAGAAAACCATATTACTGAGTTTTTGTTGGATCATTGAACAGAACTGTCTGCAATCTCACTGTATGAATGTCCACTTTATATGCTTTAATTTTGTAATTTGGACCACTGTTTCTAAGATGACAACATGTAATCTATTAACTAGTGATTTCTTACTGTATTTTTTTCTTGAAATTCTGTACTACTTGTACCCTTTTACTGCTTTGTTTTTTTCTCTCTCTTTAAATAAAAAAAGAAAAAGAAATAAGCTTTAGAATGAAAGATACTTTACAACAAAGCATGCATGCTGAATTTCTAGAAATAAGATAGTTAAAACACTTTGGGTTGTCATAAACGTTTCATTAAGAAATATTACATGTTATAATTTGTAATTAAAACATCAGAGGAACCACTTCCCAAACCTAAAATTCGTCTTCTAACAGCTTTTTAAGCTTTTTTCTAAAATAATCTGTAAGTAGTTCTCTTTTTTGCTGTTTGCATATGAATTAGAACCTGAGGTTAAGTTTGATCTTGTGGCAGCAATCTTTTACCATGGCAAATTTTGGTCATTATCATTGGTGACCATCTTTGACACATTATGTAAATATTTTTCTTTTAAATTCAATTTGGATATTATTGTATGATTATGGGCCTATTCTTATTACATAAAAAGACATTAAATATAAGTGTTGGCTTGATAATTTAAAATATGAATAGAAATCACTTGCAAAATGTAGTATAAATTTCTTTTCTCTAACCCATCTGACTTCCGGCACTGGTGGTACCCTGACAAAAACATGGCTGCCTGTTTGTCTGCACATCCGCCATCCAGACAAAGCACTTTTTTAAATTCATAAGTTAGGAAAGACATATCTACACTTGATATAGTAAAGCTGGTTTTAGAAGATGGAGTTTTGTAGTTGGCCTTTTACTGATTTTTGCCCTCTGTCCTAATTCTTAATTTCCTCAGTTGATCACAATTAAACCAGAAGAAGGCTTTGCCCATATGGCCCAACCTCTGTGCATGGGCTCAGGAATACCAGTGCAGGGTGCCTTCAGGGTACTGGGTGATGAAGCTAAGGTCTAAGCCCATTTTGGAGCCTGCTTTCCAGCTATGTACTGTACCTCAGCATCCCTCACCCAAACTTGAGTTGAGCAGCTATCTGAGATGTTGGCAATACCTGCTGTTCCCATTGGAAACTCCAATCTATAGATTGCACCAAACATATTGTCTACTAGTGACCAATCAGCATCATCTTCTTTCCAATTCTACAACATTGTTTCCCTTTTTTTTTTGGTTCTTTAAACAATTTATTTAACTTAAATGGACTTCCATTTATTTAACTCAAGTGACTTCCATTTTATTTTAATACATATTTTCCCCATGGTGATTTACAAGATCTTCAAGTCAATATAAATATTTCATAAATATTTGGCCATTTGGGCAATATCTTTCAGCAAGAAAAACACTGAAGAGTAATTACCCAACACAATGTTCTAAATATTTGTTTCTGAGATGAAGGCACCCACACCTGTTAAGGAAACCATCCTTACAACACAGGATGATTTTTTATTAAGTAGGGCCTAGAACACTTAATCACCAATACTAAATGGCAGAGCTCCATCCTCAGCTTATGTCATGAATTCATAGGGAATAGGTTCCAACAACTCAGGCTCATTTTTATTGGATCTCACAAAGTGTGTTTCCCTGGGCAGGGCAGGCTGGCACTTCAGCTGAACCCAGCTACCTTTCTTTTTGGCTTCCTTCTTTTTCTGATCATTTTTCTTGACACATTTCAGGAAGCTATTGTGACTCTTTGAGTGCTTAATATGCACATTATTCCTCTTGGCAAGTGTCTTGCCCTTAACTTGCTTGTTTACAATGCCAACAGCATGTTGGGTGACACTGTAGACTCTTCTAGTTTTGCCATGGTAACAGTTGTGTGGCATTCCTTTTTGTACAGTACTGATAACCTTGATATCTACAACATCACCCTTTTTGTAGATTCCCATGTATGTGGCCAAAGAAACAACCCTGTGTTTCCTAAAAGGCCTAGAGATCATATACCAGCTCCTCCTCCTCCTCTTTCCCTTTGTGTTCATCATTTTTACAGATGCCTGGGAGATGGTGGTTGCGACCAAAAGAACTATTCCCCTATTTTTGCCTCATAGTCATACCTTTAAAATTAAAATAGCCAAGTCATGTTGCAATAAGCCTTTTAATTAAATAAATTTCAGGCGCTAAGGGTTATACTTTTAAAGCAATTTTAATTGCATTTCATTATCTCCAGATATTTCATTACATAACAGATCACAGATTAAAATAGAGTTAAGTTTATAGTCAAATGCATATTAAAAAATCTACAGCTCCAAGCAGACTGATAGCTGTGAATTCTCTGTGAAATGAAAATACTCAAATCCTCATGTTTACTAAAATGTGTTTTTATGAAAACACAAAAAAAATAGAATAAGTGAAAGGATGTCATTTTTTAAGGAAACAAGGGACATTTTTTATACCTCTCAAGATGACATATACAGATACTGGTACAGAGAAATCCTTCTTTCTTTGTTCATGGGCTTTGTAAAAGAACTCATAATAATAATTTTTAAAAATTTTTTATTTAGGCAAGTGCTTCAAAAAATAGAAATAAAGAAAAACATTAAATAGGTTTAGATTTTGAGTTCCATAGCACATATTTTATGAAGTTACATTTTTTCAAATGCATTTTTATAGTTTTTAAATTTCTTTTACTAAATTGTATATTGTAAATTATTTTTATCCTTTGGGTTATATAAAATTGTCATCATTAGTAACACTGACAAAAGAAATTTGTTCAATATACCAATTATTCTATCATTTCTTTTTGTTTCCATTTAAACTTCAATACAGAGTTTCCAGATCTTTTTTGTAAATGGTTTTTTGGCTACCCCACTTGAAATTTTAGTATGTTAACCTTTATTTGAACAAGTTAGTTGGACATATGTTCATAGCATTAGATAATACTGTAGCCCAGGTAATCAATAAGCATATCCATTCATCGATTTTTTCCCTCATTCCTGCATTCATTCTTTTTCTAATCCATCTGTCTTAGTTACTTTTTACTCGTCGCTGAGACAAAATACCTGAAGCCCAAGTTGGGAAAGGAAAGGTTTATTTCTTACAGTTTTTGGAGGTTTCAGTCCACACTCAGTTGGCTCCAAGGCAAGTGGGCATGGCTGGGCCACAGTTCATGGCGGCTGCAAACAGCAAGCAGGAACCAGCAAAGTGCAAGACACACCTTCTTCCTATTATCACATCCTGGCTCCACCCCTTTGTGGGTGGAGAACTGACACCATCAATCCAAGCACTAGACAATAACGAATAACAAATGCACAATTCAAACTCATGAGGCCTGGGGGCCACAGACATAAATCATGACACCACCTATTACAATGTTTGTTAGAAAGAAATTGGGATCTGCTTATTAGTAGGTATTATACACTTTGAGCTCTCCTTCAATATTAGATATCTTTGAGAACTAAAGAATAATAATAGATTTCTGCTAGAAAAGTAATGTTACTAATGTTTTCCTTCTTTCATAAAAAAATACTAGGCCTTACTTCAGACTCACGACGTAGTGGCACATGAAGTTTACAGTGATGAAGCATTGAGGGTCACTCCTCCTCCCACCTCTCCCTACTTAAATGGTGATTCTCCAGAAAGTGCTAACGGAGACATGGATATGGAAAACGTGACCAGAGTTCGGCTGGTACAGTTCCAAAAGAACACAGATGAACCAATGGTAAGTATGAAAGGAAAGTTTTCTACACTCTCATAAATCACAACTTGAGTTAGCTCAACTAACTTCAGCCTGTACTATGATTAGGAGGTTGGAGGTGAGAAGGGGGAAGGCTATGAATAGTTCTAAAGAAATTAGTTCCCAGATATTCAGTTCCCCTCTGCCCTTATTTCCTAGAATTGCTGCCTAACACTATTTTCTTAGACAAGTTGACCCTCCTCACCTCTCCTTTCATAACTGCCTTTCAACTTTACCAAAGGAAAAAATTAATACTGGTGTATTATTCCAGAATGTAAAATCTTTAGCATACTAAAGAAAGGGACAGTGTGAAATGCTAGTACTGGTTTTGAGAAAGTGAATGTCTGATGCATTGTTTAAAATATCCTTTTATAATTTGGTATTTTCCAGGGTTTTGCCTTTACCAAAATTAGAGGAAGAAAGACTAATTCAGAAGGCACCCAAAGAATTGAATAGCAGTTCTGAAATAAGATTCTTTCCATTCACACCTACTTACTTAATATGAATTAATTTTGTCAGTGTGAGAAATAGAGTTAAAATACAAGTATAGCTAAAGTTCCTCCTCATTCTCATAGATGAAGAAGATCAAGGAAGAAAGGGCTCCCTGATGGTAACCAAGCAGGCAGAGCTTGGGGAGGGTGGAGAGAGGTGACACCATTCAGGTAAACAGAGTAGCCTGGCAGTGGAAGGGGTCTTAGTATATTTTCCAGATGTAACGAAGGCATCATGGCTGTACTGTAGGCAGCAAGTTGAGTGGCCAGAACATAACCACACAAGGATTCTGTTAATTTTCCTTAGCAACAGCGGGAAACTAATGAAGAGTTTTAAGCCAGAAGCTGGGTCCAATTTTCATTTTAAGAAATACACTCTGAAGAATGTATTAGAGGGCCAGAGATTTAGCTCAGTGGCGTAAGTGCCTGCCTGGCAAGCATAAGGTCATGAGTTCGATCTGTGGTACCAAAAAAAAAAAAAAAAAAAAAGAATGTATTAGAGAGGACAAAAGTGGATCTAGGGAAAACAGTTAAGAGACTATTAGTGCAGTAATACAGGGAGAGGTGATAAGGCTCCAAACTAGAGAGATGGAATATCAAGATGGAAAGAAGTGAACAAATTTAAGAAATAACAAGAGAATAAAGTCAGCCAACTTTAATGTAACGAAAAAACAAGGATCAAAGATGGCCCATAAGCCTTAGGTTTGTACAGCTGAATTGACAATGAGATAGAGACACTGAGACAGGGAACAATGAACAAGTTCCAAGTTCAGAGGAGGGGTCACATCCTAAACATTCAGGTTGATGCATTTATATCTTTCCTGAGCATAGAAGCAAAATACTGGAATATAGAGAAACAAATTACCTACTTCAGAAAGTCAACCAGTTGCCTTCTAGATTTAAGGAAGAATTATAGAGCAGTGATTCTGATCACAATTACCAGAAAACCCTCAACTCTAGACTTTCTGATTATAATCCTTATTAATTGCCCTTTGTCAGTTCCTATATTATAATCTTTAGCAAGTAGATGTATGCAGATCACCTCACCCCTTCTGGTACTCTTTTGGCAACTCTTTGACTTAAGAAAATGGGTGTCAGCAGCTCTCCAGGCCTGAGGAGTGGGCATAAAACTCTGGGTTAGTGGGCCTCAGTTTGCTCCTCTCTAATAGCCCACTTGACTAAGTGATCCCCAAGGTGCCTCTTGGCTTTGAAAGTCAAATGTTCTGTTCAGTTGCTTTACATATTCATTCACCCATTCAGCAAAAGTTTAAGTTGCTGTCATCTGCAAATCACATTAGTGATTTACCTTAAGTAAGTAAATGTATAGCTCAGCCCAGTTGAACAAGCTCAGTTATGTCAGAGATAGACAGGAGAGAAGGCTGTGTTGAAGAGGCAGAAAAAAAAGGTAGCAGTCAGCAAATCAAAGCAGACAGAAAGGTAGAAGGGACCACAGGAAGGGGGCCCAAGGTGTCTTGTGATCACCATGTTCAGAAGCAACCCAATGATAGCGGCTTGATCTCTTGTATGAAGGTACACTCCACAGAAACATTGAGAAAATGCATAAAACTATATCCCTGAGTCATTGTTCCAGAAAACATAAAATGGCCTTAAGTCTCTCCTTAAAATCTCCTTTTAAAAGGCCCCTCTTGTGTCTTCTGTAATCATAGTGATTACATGTATTTCTCTTTTTTTTGGCTGATTGCCTTGAAAATAGGAATTATTTTATGTAAAATAGAAAATACATTTTCAGTGATAGAGCGTAAGTATCACACTTAATATGGCTTTTTTGTTCATTGTCTTATTCAAAGCATTGTATTATTACATAGATTATACTTACATGATCTATTTTGTTTTTTGGACCCTGTATAATATGTCCATTCCCTAAGAGTGATATGCTCCCAGGAAGCCCTGTGACCCCAAAATTGCCCCACCTTCGTACCTTGAAAAAAATTTCCAGGCCACAGAACAGGAGAAAAGACTGCAGCACAGCAAGCAGACTCTGAATTGAGAGAGTAGAGCTAAGGGTCTGGGGAGACTGGCAAGGTATTTTGCAAAAACAAAGACAAAATAAAAACATTTCAGACATACCAAAGCTGAAAATTCAGCAGCCCCACACTATAAGATGTATGAAAGGCATATACACCCTTTAGGCAGAAGGGAAATGATAAGAGATGGAAATATGGATCTATAGAAAGGAGGATAGGACAGTAGTAACTACATGGGTAAATTTATAAGTTTTTTCTTACTACCTAAATCTCTTTCAAAGGTACTTAGTTGTTTAAACAAAAGTAACAATGTGCTTTCAAGTTCATAACTTATAGAAGGTAAATTATGATAAAAGCACAAAGATCAGCAGAAATGAAATGGAAATAGATATTATAAAGTCCTTATACTGTGCGTGAAGTGGTATAGTGTTTCTTGAAGGTGCCACTGCTAGGTTAAAGAATGCTGTAAAGCCTAACACAACCACTAAAACAATAAAATGAAGAGTTGTAGCCAATAGACAACACAGAGAGAAAAACAGTATAAAAATAAATAAATCCCCAAAAAGGTAGAAAAAGAGATAAAAGGAAACATAAAATCACTGGAACAAGTATAAGTCAAATAACAAGAAAATATATTTGTACCCAATTGTATCAATTATCATGTTAAATGTAGTCTAGATTCCTCCAATTAAAAAGCAGAGTTTATCAGATGGGGTTAAAAAAAGAAAGCTTAATTATGTGCTACTAGTAATAAATGCACTTTACACATAAATAAAATGGTTTCAAAGTAAAAGGATAGAAGATATGATATACCATGATAACATTACTCAAAAGGAAGTTGAAGTGGCTATATTAATATCAAAGTATATTCTCAAACCACAAGACCAAATTAGAAATTAATAACAGAAATAAAAATCCCCATTATTTGAAAAGTAAATAGCATAATTCTTAAAGACCCATAGATAAAGGAGAAATCAAGAGAGAAATTAAATAGTATTTTAAAGGGAATAAAAATGAATCACAACGTATCAGAATTTGTGACATGCAACTAAAACAGTAGAGATAAGATGTAACACTTATTATCTATATTAAAAAAGAAGATATGTCTCAAATCAATGTTCTCAGCTTCTATCTCAAAAAATTAAAGAAAAAAGAAATGAAAAATGAGTAAAAGAAGTAACAAAGCTCAAAGTCAAAATCAATGAAATAGAGATTCAATAGAGTATCAATAAAACAAAAACGCTTTTTCTTTGAGCACATTAGACCAATCAGGAAAATTGATTGCACAGTTAGGACAAGAAAAAGAGGATACAAATTATGAATATCAACCACAAGAGATGTAGCATTCCACAGTTATAAAAAAGAATATTAAGAAAATGAAAATAAACACATTTATGCCAATAAATTCAACAACATAGATGAAGTGGGAAATTCCATAGAAGAAAAAAATATCAAAGCTCACTTAAAGAGATATAAACTGGCTGTACACAGTGGCACATACTCATAATCCCAGCCTCAGGCAATTGAGGCACGAGAATTGCAAATTTTTGGTCAGCCAGGGTAATTTCACATGCCCTTATCTCAAAAAAAAAAAAAAAAACTAAAGGCTGAGGATATAGCTCACTGGTAAAGTGCTGACAACATGCTCAAAGCCCTGGGTTCAATCCCCAGTAACAACCAAAGAGAAAAAGAAAGAATTTATTGCCTTATACTATTTAAAATTGAATTTCTATTAAAAAATTTCTCAAGCTGGGCACGGTGGCACACACTTGTAATCCCAGCACTCAAGAGGCTGAGGCAGGAGGATCACTATGAGTTTGAGGTCAGACTGGGCTACATAGTTTAAGGCCAGCCTGAACCACATAACAAAACACTATCTCACAAGAAAATTTTTTTCTCAGATGCTATAATATAGCTCAGTGGTAGAGAATTTGCCTAGCATGAACAAGGCCCTGGGTTTAGTCCCCAACATTGAACACTAAAATGCCTTAAAGAAAACCCTAAGCCTAGATAGCTTAACTGGTGAATTCCACCAAACATAGTAGAGAAATAATACTAATTCTATGCAAACTTCCCAAAACCTTGAAAAAGAAGCAATTCTTTCCCAATTCATTGTATAAAGCCAACATTACCTTGATATCAAAACTAGTCAACAGTATTACAAGGAAAAAAGCTGCAAAACAGTATCTCTCATGAATGTAAAAGCAAAATTCTAAACATAATTTTAGCAAAGCAAATTAACAAAATATTAAAATTTTGAGAGGTGCTCACTTCAGCAGCACATACTAAAATATAAACAATATAAAAGGTATTATCATAGGCTGTGCGTTAGGATCAGACACAAAGCATGAATATATTACAGCCAAGTGGGGATTAACCCAGGAATACAACCAAAAGCTAGAAGCAATGCATGCAATATTACTACTCAGCAAGAACAAAGAACGAACTGTTGATACATGCAACAATATGGTGGAATCTCAAAATAAGAACACTGAGTGAAAGAAAGCAACAACAAAGAATACATACTATTGTGAGTCCATCAATAGACAGTGCAGACCAATCTGGAGTCAGCCAAAGCCTATCCATGGTTGCTTGGGGGAGAAGGAAGGGAAACTATAGAGAGATGAGAGTGGATCACCAACAGGCGTAAGGAAATGTTTGAGGGTGAGAGATACAGTCACTGTCCTGATTGCAATGATAGTTTCACATATGTCTGCGCATGTTGAATCTACCAAATTGTACACCTTAAATATGTGTGTGTCAGTTATGCAACAATAAAAAAGTTAAAAGGTAGTTGGCAACATGAAAAATAAAACAACATAGAAAATACTCATACCAACATTTAAAAGCACTGTATAAAATTGTACACACTATTATTATAGTAATCAAAAAGCTAAAAATAGTATTTTTGTCATGGAACAATTTGTATATAAAGTAATAGAGAATCTTCATTTTCCATGTTTTCTTTAATGTTTTTCTAACTGTTATAGTTTAAAAATATGCACAACAATATTACAAATATACAAAGCACTGTCTCATCATAATACTTTCACTTAATTTTTTCTACAGGGAATCACATTAAAAATGAATGAGCTAAATCATTGTATTGTCGCAAGAATTATGCATGGAGGCATGATTCACAGGCAAGGTAAGTTTCATCCGTATTACTTTCTTTGCTGTCCTTAACTTTTTTCCTATGGTTCAGCAAAGAAAGTATTTTTTATGATCCATATAAAAGATCTGTTTAACTTACCTTTGGCTTTTCATCACCGTTGACCTCATTTGTTCTTACTTGTCTGCACATGCAACACAGATGAGAAGAGAGGATATGTTAGTGTTCTGCTGGCCTGGATCCCAGATAACTGCATTAGAGGCCATGGAAGACAGAGTATCACATAGCACTCCAGGATGTAGGGGAGACATCTATATCCAAACAGACTTTCTGCTCCTAGTTTTTAAAATATGATTTCAAAAAGCTTCTTCTTAGTATTCTTAGTATTATTCTTAGTATTCTATTCTTAGCTTATTCTTAGTATTTTATTTTTGGCCATTTCTGTCATTATGCTCCCTAATTCATTATTACTATTATTTATTTGTGCCCTTTTTTTTTTCTCTCTCTTGATCAACTGGAACAAACCAACCTCTGGCAACAAACCTTGGCAGAAGTTTGTTTAAAAGTGTACTTTGGAGCTGGGCATGATAGTACACATGTGAAATCTCAGCAGTCTGTAGGACTGAGGCAGAAGGGTCCCAAGGTCAAGCCCAGTCTGGGCAACTCAGTAATTTAGTGAGACCCTGTCTCAGGCAAGGGTGAGCAGGGACAGACACAAAACAGATTGGCTGGGAATGGTAGCTCAGTGCAAAGGCCCTGGGATCAATTCTTAGAATGGAGTAGGAGGTTCTACTTTCTGACCTAATTTTTGTTACCTCCTTCCTTCTACTCTCTATTGGTTTTGGCTTTTAAAATTAGATATTTACTTCATTTATTTCTAGTCTTTTTTTCTAATATAGGCGGTTAAACTGAAATCTCTAAGTACTGTTTTATCTGTAACAACAGTTTTGATATACAGCATTTTTATTGTAATTTAGTTCTAAGTATTTATACATGGGTTTTTATGGAGAGCTTTCTGTATACATTTTTGTGATTTACTTGTAACTTAATTTTATGGTCACAAAATGTGGCCTGTATGTACCATTCCTTTGAGGTTTGTTGAAACTTGTTTTATGTCATAGCACTGTAATCATTTTTATAAATGGTTCAGTTCAGCGTGCAGTTAAAAAGAATGTATTTTTTAGTTGTTGCATACAGAGTTCCCAATATGAGTAGCTTGGCATTGTTAATATTTCTATTCAAATCTTCTCTATCTTGATTAAATTTTATCTACTTAACCTATTAATAATTGTTAAAATATCCTATTATTATGGTAGATTTTTGTCAATTTCCATTTATAGATATCTCAGTATTACCCTACATAGTTGAAGCTGTGCTATTAGGTGTAAGAGTATCTAGTGACAACTTCTATCCTTAATATTTTCTATGTGAGAATTTTTATCTAGCATTAATGTTGCTATTCCAGCCTTGTTTCAGTATTTACTAGCGTATCTTTTTCCATCCTTTTGTCTCTAATTATTTTGTGCCTATATGCTCTAGTGTGTCTCTTTCAAACATTTCTAAAGTTGAGTTTTTATATTTTTTAACACACTCTAATGATCTCTATCTTTTAATGAGTTAGTCCAATAAGATCTATTGTGATGATTTGTATCATCTTGCTTTTTTATATACATTTATTTTTCTGTGTGTAGGTGGGGAGGGTACTGGAGATTGAACCTGAGGCCTTCACACTGAACAACATCCCCAACCTTTTATGTGTATATGTGAGACTACACAGTCTCACAAAGTCAGTTACCCAGATTGGTTTGAATTTGTGTTCCTCCTGCCTCAGCCTCACAGAGTGCTAGGATTACAGACCTGTACCTTGTTCAGTATTTTTATTTCATTTTACAGTACATCCACTGGTAGTTTAGAATTTTAGCACTCTATTTCTATCCTTTTAGTGTTCCCTTGAAATTTTATCATGCATATTTAACTTTCTATACTCTAAACAATAAATCCCATTCCTAAATAATACAAAGACAATGGGACCCTAAATTTGATAATACTCTGTCTTACGTATTTTTTATTGCTTGTGTTCTAGGTCTGACCTGTTTTAAATCTACAAATTTAAGCCAGTTCTGTAATTCCAGGTACTCAGGAGGATAAGGCAGCAGGATGACAAATTCCAAGCCAGCCTGAAACATTTAGCAAGACCCTGCCTCAATTCTTTAAAAAAGGGAACTGCTGTATGTAGTTCAGTGCTAGAGTGCTTGCCTAGCAGCAGAGAGCCCCTGGGTTCAATATTCAGTACTGAAAAAAAGTATAACATTTAAATTAACATTAAAATATATGGGACTAGAGATTTAACTCAGCGGCATAAGCACCTGCCTTGCAAGTGCAAGGTCATGAGTTCGATCCCCAGTACCAAAAGAAAAAAGAAAACATATGGCCACTTTGATTTGGGTTTTATAAATCCTTGTGATTTTATTTGCTCATCATTCCTTGTTGCATCTCAAAACATCCTTTGGAGGACACTAATACTGAAAACTCAGATGTTCTTGTAATTGTCTTTGCTCTGTAGATAATCTGTCCTTTCTCTATGGATATTTTAAAGGCCTTTGATGTCCTACACTTCCACTGTGTCTCACAAGGGATTTCTGTTTATTGATCCTGTTTTGGATATTGTTCTTCCTGCATCTACGTGATCATGTTTTCATCAGTTCAAGAAAATTTGCAATTATTATTTCTTCAAATGTTATTTGTTCTCTTTTTGAACTCCAGTTAGTGTATACTAGACATTTCTCCCATATCTCTTAATATGTTTTTCACATATTCTTTATTTTTTGCTTCCTATTTTCTTTTTTTATTTTTTAAATTTTATTTAAAGAGAGAAATAAAACAAAACAGGAAAACTGTATTACAAGTAATACAGAATTTCAAAAAAATAAACAGTAAGAAATCACTAGTTAACAGATTACATATTGTCATCTTAGAAATAGTTGCTCAAGTTACACAATTAAAGCACATAAAGTGGACATTCAAACAGTAAGACTGCAAACAGTTCTGTTCAATGATCCAACAAAAGTCAGTAATATGGTTATCTCTCTTACATACTTAAATATATATGCAGTTATATCCTTTAGAGCACTTTCTTTTCCTCTTTTTTACAATAACAATTACACATTTTGGGTTTTATCACTCCCACAGTTCTTATTACTTTTTTTGAAGAGAATAAAACCAAATGTGACAAAACAAAATTGAGTCAGTCAAAACAAAAAGATGGACATAGTACATGATGTAAAAACAGAATACAAGGTAATCAACAATGGTTACCATGGTGCCTCTTGCTATCTTAAAAAAGAATTGCCTATATCATCAGGTATAGTAAGATTGAACAAAACAGTAAAGAATAAAACCAATAAAATCAAAACATTGGAAACCTTATAAGACTTCAAAAGAAGATAATAGTCAAACCAGAATGGGCATCATAGTGAATCTCATTGCCTTTACAGTAGTTGCCTATACCCTCAAACTTGATACTATCAAACAAAACAGAGTAAAATCAGTCAAAACAAGATGGTGAGTTGCTTCCTATTTTCTTTATGTCTATTTTTTGGACCTACATTCTAGATAATTTTTTGGTTAGTGTATCTTCCAGCCTACTAAAACTCTCTCCTGTTATCTAAAACTCCTATTTAACTCATCCATACATTATCTTATTTCAGCATTTATATTTTTGCTTTACTATACTAGTCACTTTTTATTTTTTGTTTTCATATTTGTCTGCTCACATCTGGTAGCCTCTTAATGAGTACTTATCTTTGCAATTGAGTCCTTTATTTTTTTTCTAATATTTAACATATAACTATTTTAAATTCTTTATCTTACCTTTGCAGCATCACTTGTCCTTAAGGTTCTAAATCTTTACTGTTTCTGGTAACTCTCATACCTCACAGCTTGCATGATTATATTTCTGGTAATCTTCTATTGTGAACTCCTTGACTGTTCTAATTAGTGAAAGTCCCGTAGGCCTAAATTGAGAATGCTTTCTGTCAAAGACAATTTGTTCCTTATTCTTCCAGTAGCCATGTAATACTATTGATCTGAGTTTGCTTTCCTACAGAAGCCTGGGTGTAGCTTCTTTAACTTATGTTGGCCCAAAGCTCAGAATCCAACTAGCAAGCATATCTACCTTTCCCACTGGGTCATTCCATGTTAGTTTGCCACCACTGTAGATTCAACTGATAGCATTCTTTTGTGTGCAAAAGAGGGTGGGGATGAAAATGGGAAGTGTTCTTATAGCACTGTACTCCTTTGATGAGACTAGCAACTCTTGAAGAAGTATGCCCTAGGTGAAATGTAATTGTGAGGAAGTCCTTGAGTGCTAAGTCAGCCATATTGGAAGCAAAAGGTCACCCATTATGACAACATAGTGCAGTCGTCACCATGCACCCATAGCCCAGCTACTCATGACCACACTGTGTCCTTCTATATTTTCCATTCTACTCACCATCCTGGATTATTCTTAAACAGCCTCAGGCATAGTATCATTTCATTATTTAATTAAATATTATTTAATTATCCCCATTGGTGTATGTACTGCTGGAAGATACTGTTAGCTTTTCGTAAATAAGCCAAATCAGTATGTATATAAAAGTACAACTTAAAAATAAGGAAGCACAATGTTCAGTAACACTCTGAACATTGATTCTCAGTCACTTTTTCCAGCCAAAATATTGCAGGATGCTGAAATAACTATGATTATTATAAAATATTAAATTGTGTTTAATATAAATTTAATGTTCTGTAAATATCATTACATCACAATTCTTATAGGTTTGACAGTGTTCATCTTATGTTTGCTAGATAGTAACAGCAGCACACACACAGTACCATGTGCCAAGAACAGTTTTAACAGATTCATATTGTCCTCAAAACAATCCTATGAGATGGGTGCTATTTTCATCTACATTTTACAAAAGTAAAAACTGAGTCATGGACAGCTGCAGTAACTTATCCAATATATTAAAGCTAGTAAATGAGGAAGCTGGGGTTCAAACCATACAGTCTGGATCCAGAAGTCATATTTTCAAACCTCTATACATACTGCCTGTCTCAGAAAAGTAAACAAAAAATGCCTTCCACAAATAGATGTATCTGTTTTGAATTAAATAAGTAAGTGATTATTAAATTAAATAATTCTGCTACAGCCAAATTTGAATCAACTTCTGAACTATTGTCATTCAGCTGAATTTTTAAAAAGTATATTGCCACCTTTGAATTTTATTACTACAAAGCATATATCATTTCATGTTTACAAATTTGTGTGTGATTTCTTAGGCACACTTCATGTTGGTGATGAAATTCGAGAAATCAATGGCATCAGTGTGGCTAACCAGACAGTGGAACAACTGCAAAAAATGCTTGTAAGAAAATAAAAGTTTTCCCATTTATCTGAGATCAACTTTGAGTTCATTCATTTGTTTTTTGAATTTATAAATAACAGGTATTTGTTTATAAAGCGTTTTTGGTACCATCATTTGTGTGAGCTTGAATTTATAAAAATTTTCAAGTAGGATTTTTTTGTTTTTCTCTGCCTTTTGAACTCATTTTTATTACTATATATGTGTGATGCATAATACATTTATTCATTGTGGGGTATGGATATATATATATCGCATCTCGTTCCTTTTACATCCCCTTCCCCTCACCTCCCTCCTGTCTCCCACCATGCCCAGATCCCCTCCCATCTCCACCAAGTCTGTCTCCGTTTCCTGTTATCTTTTATTTTGCTCTTCAAATTATTTCTATTTCAGACTTCTCATATAAGAGAAATCGTGTGATATTTAGCCTGTGTTTGATTTCACTTAGCATTATGGACTCAAGTTGCATCTATAGGAAAATATTAAGTGCAATAGAGTTTGGAAACATTTTACCCACCTTTAGCAATGTAACCCTGTCCTTTCACCCTTTAACTGTCCCTTTACAAAACGTTTAAGAAAACCTTACCAGTGTGTGTATGTATGTGAGCTACTTTCTCACAGATCTCAACTGTCTTCATGTCAGCAGTGTCAGAAACCTCTTTCCGTGTTTAGCTGAGTCATAGCCAGCTGTAGTAGATTTCTTTGCAGCACAGATGGGATAACAGTCCCTAAAAACCAGGCTATGATTTGACTGTACATGTCCAAAGTCTGTGTTCATATTAGGCTTTGAGTGTTTTTAAGAAGCAGAGTGGCAGGGCCTTGCCTGTGTTCATCACCACAGTGAGTAAAGGGAGATGTTTTGGACCTCTGATCTCTCTTCTCACTGTAATGTAGCAGCCAGCTTTCCTCATAATGAATGTCTATGAAGTATGAAATAAACACAGTAGCAATACAATAATAAAAAATAAAACCAAAATTAATAGAGTTTTAAAAAGCAAACTTTATGGAGTATACCACCACAGAGTAACATAAATGGATTTTTATATAATTACTTAGTCTATGATCTAGTTCAATTTATAGTCACTTGTGAAAGACAGGTCATTTAAGTGTTTTGTCTTCATGTCTATAAAAAGGTAACCAGCAGAGATATCTGCACCCATTTCTAGAAACAGATCAATCAGCCTTGACTTTGCTGGGATTTTCCCAGAAACTTCTATTCGTGTGAGCAGTCCTTGGTTTATAATTAGGTTTCATTTAATGTCACCTGTGTGACATCAGGTGACTTACACTAATTTCCCCCACACGTTTTGCATGGTTTCTTATGTTTTCATGTGCAACATTTGTTTGTAAAAAGACCCTTTTTGCCCCTCCAGAGGGAAATGCGCGGAAGTATTACCTTCAAGATCGTGCCAAGCTACCGCACTCAGTCTTCATCCTGTGAGGTAATGACTCTAACCAACCACCCCTACCTTTTCTGAGTTCTTAACTAACTGTCTGCTGATGGCTGAATGTTTTTGCTTTCTGGGAAATTGTTTCTGCCTGTGCTGTTAGATCACTGCACACCAATTTTACAACAAAGATAACGGAACAGAGGAGGTCCCTTCCATCTATTCAGCCCTGCTTCCATGCAGATCTCCTCAGCTCCTGAACTTGCAGGCTAAAGTGTAAACCTAATATAGAAAAGCTACAAAGGATGACATAAGGACAAACAGTAGTCTCTTAAGGAAAAAAATACAGATCATAATTTCCAGGAAGTGCATTCATTTCCCTTGTTAAGAAATCATATAGGTAGTTCTTCTTTCTAAGAATCTGAAAAATTATCTATTTCTTTTGAGATAGCATTGTTCAGATAATCACAACAGGTCTTGAGAGTGAATATTAAGTCCTTGATGCACTGATGACTGACTTTACTACAGGGATGTGAGCTCTTGCAACATTTTGTAAAATTGTTTATATTTGGAATGTTAAGTGATTTGTAAACAAGAAAGTTTTGCTAGAGTAACACAACCCCGAAGTTTCTTTGTTTCTTTCTTAAAATAGTTTTTCCCTATAGAAATTGAACCTCTTCCAACCTATATTATTCATTTTTACAGTGACTATTAAATGAGATTCAGAAATCTATATTTGGATATATAAACTGGCATAAACAGTATCATTTTTTAGTCATAGCACATTCAGCTTAAGTATTATTTATTGAAGCTTGTTCTGTCATGTACATCTTCCAAGTATGGCTACATCAACATGAACTATATGTTTTCTAAAGTTAATTTTTAAGATTGGCAGGTAACTTATTGGATTTATACTTAGGAGAATTTGAGGGAAAAATTAGTGATATTGGAAATTTCCAAGAAAAATTCAGAGGCTTCATATTTTTTTTCTAAATTTGCACAATTAAAATTTGTAATTTTGTCAAGTACATTTGTAGTGAGCCCTGACATTTAGGTATTCATTATGTCAGGTCTGGAGCTCCCCTTGGTGGCTTCTTATGGAACTTCAATTAATAGTATGTTTGAAATGAAAATGCAGAAGTTTCTGCTCCACTATTCAGAAGATTAAAATACATTACCTAGAGCATAGACCTTGCCAGGAAAGAAAGAATATCCTGTGCACATTTTGTGTAAATAACTTTAATATTCTAAAATCACAGGTATTCCTCATACCATTTTTCACCTATTGAAGACATTTACTAAGTATAGCTGAATTGTTTTTGTGGCTAGCTAAGAAGATATTGTTAGTTATTAATATAAATTTCTATTTTGTTTCTTCAAGTAATCAAACTAGTTCGGGGATAGTACCAGGATTATACATGTATATTCTATGCTCTTGAATAAGAACCCCCTTCCTATCTTTTTCACCTTTTAATAGTAGAAAAAATAATAATCCTCCCCTTCCAGCCCAACCTGAGTCTTTTTGACTCTCCTGTACTCAAGCAGTATTCAGGCTGTTGAAGATGGCTGGACTCTTCCCAGCCAAGGCCAGACTTCCCACAGAAAGGCTCTGTAGTCACCTGCCTCTCTCTCTGCATCCGCCAGGTCCTCCGTAAAAGACTGCAACTGCTCCCTACCCTGGCCCCCCTAACTTGAGTCTCTGAGGTGGCCCCTGGCTCAGTCTGCTCACTAACATCTGAGAATGTTCCTCGAAAGGATCTCATTTCCTTTATGGCTAGCAAGTTCCAAAAGTTTTCTTTGAATCTTCCAGAGGGGAGGAAATGTCTTTTGAGCAGAAATGCACACTTCAAAGACTTAAGAACTCTACTAAACCAAAAATTAAGAAATACTCATTTTCTTCTTCTCCTTGTTCTTATCATTAAAATCAATTTGGACACTAAGGCAGTGAACCCTGGAAAGGAGTTTGAGTGTACTAAATAGCAGAAAGTGGGTGATCAACAAGTGTGGCTCTAGGGAGAGCAGTGGTTGCTCCTGGGACCTTAGCCAGAAGTGTAACTTCGTTACTGGCCCAAGAATATTGTTCTAATCAATCTGCTAAAGTAACATAAAGAAAAAAGAATTCTTCTCATGTGTATATCCATCTTTTAATCTTACTGTAATATTTATCATAGAAAGATCTAAGATGATTACAACACATCAGGACTTTGTCTTAGGTCTGTTTCTTTTCAAATTGAGTTATTCAATAATGCTTGACACTGAGATACCTAAAATTATTAAATATTTTTCAACCCTAGTTTTTAATTTAAAAAATTAGGCAGTGGGGATCTTCAGCAAGGTCATTTTATAGTGATATTTGTCATCTTATAATATTTGATAGGATTTTAATATAATGTAACTTCTGGGCCCCCTCAAAAGAGAGCAAAAGTTATAGAATGTGGGAGACAAAAAAGAAATGATTAATGACAATGCATTCATCACTTACAGTATGTGAGTCTTCAAACTGCAAAGGTTTTTTTTCAGACTTTTGTGAAATCATGCAAGTCAGTATGACACCTTTATAGTTCAAACCTCAAAGGAAATGGTTGTCAGACTGTGGTTGTAACTGTTGATGTGAATATCTCTGTTTTTCTGTTCTGGTGTTCTGTGTTAATGAAGCTTGTGTCTTATTTCAGAGAGATTCCCCCTCCACTTCCAGACAGTCCCCTGCTAATGGTCATAGCAGCACTAACAATTCTGTTTCGGTAAGAACTCTAGCTCCACACAACAAAGTGTGACAATTTTGTTGGTGCTCACCTGCCATGAGTGTTCTAGTTACATGTGTTCAGTGGAAATAATTGTCTTCTGCAGATATACAAGGCTACTACAGCTACAATGTAGTTTTCTCCTGGAAAATCTTTTCCAACATGTTCTTCTTAAAAATTCCTTTCATCAGTTTCATTTAAACAAATGTAGTTTGAGACTGCTCTGGTCATTCTAAAATTAACTCTATGTCACCACACCAGTATGGATAACTTTACTGAGACCTACCCAAAGGTGATAAGTGGAATTTGTCTTAAAGTTTCTGAATGTTTTAGAATCTGGTAACAGATAAAGAAATGGAATGATATTGCAGAGTAGGCATTTGGGTGTTCGTGGGCTTTATAGTTTTCCATCCTGAGGGATATCAGCAACATGTTTTAGTTTCCGCTATCTAAGTTTACGAATTGGTGTGCCCTCTGTTATTGTGGTACGTGCACATATTTTCGTGAATTTTAAGCCTTGCCTGGATGTGAAAAGCAAAAGAAACTGGCTTCACACTGCACTTAAGCCACGCTATTATCACATCTTTAACACAAAGTACTTATATTTGATTCAAACTTGAAAATTTTCCATTTTTTCACAACTCTCCATTTTGGAATATAGAATTGCTCTTTTAATTTATTTAAACAAATGGAAGCACGCACACGTGCAGGTTTGCAACCTTTGGGGGTAACAGAATCTTCTGTAAGTTGCTGATGCTGCAATTAATTACTCAGTTACAATTGCGGAGAGTTTTAAGAATGCAGCAGTATTGCTTTTTTCCTGACTTTAATTTGCCCTATAAAAATGTATCAGTTTTATTCATAATAATAATTTTACCTTTTGAGAGATCATATCAACTGGAATGATATTCTAAGTCTGTCAGTGAGAGAAACTCTGTATAATGCTGCACACTAACCAGTTGTGCCACGAGAGCCGCAGTAAGAGAAATTTCTGAAGAAAATTGTCCATGACTTTATTTCCAACTTTGAAATAGGGTTACCAAAGGAATTCATTTATAACAGTTAACATGTAATACTTTTCAGATGCTAGAAATCCATAAGACATTGAATTTTTCAAAATCTAAACGGTTGGAGTGACTGAGTTCAAAAAGGCAACAGTTCTTTTTAGTTTGGGGTTTTTTTTAAATAGGCTATTTCACTTGCAGTGGCTTTTGTGTTGAAGATGCTGAGTTGTTTCTTAAGAACACATTTTCTCTGTGCTTCAACTTACCTGCTTTCTTCAGCTTGCTGCTAAATGGCCTGGGTTTGATTTTTTGATAACTCAACATTTCTGAGAAATGAAATAATGCATATGATCTCTTTACAACTTAATTGTAGCTCATTTTTAACCATATTGTAACAGAACACACAAATTACCTTGTGCTCTTGATAAGTAAATGAAAATTTTTCTCCTGGGTTGGCTTTATTCTACAGGACTTGCCATCAACTACCCAACCAAAAGGACGACAGGTGAATAGATATCCTCTATAGAAACTTCTCTAAACTGAGCTGCTAATAGCCAATCCTTTATTAACCCTTTCCATCCCATAATGTCTGCATTTTGGACCATAACATTTGAGCGTTGAGAGCTTGTACCATTTCATTTTAACACATTACACATGACTAATTCTTTATAAAGATTTTTCCTTCACATCTTCGTAGCTGTGCTGGTTATTGTAATTTCAACCTGATAATTTCATGTTGATGGTTATGAATTCAGCCTCTAAAGGTCTTATGGGCCTGCGTCTGGGCTGGAAAAGAATTTTAAATATTACAAAATTTATAGAACTCTAAAAATAAGTAAAAGTACATGTTGATAAATACTTTTAAGCAATTTTCTGAAAATGAAAGCTTTTTCTTAAATTTGTGTTTTTGCTTCTGTATTTCTAAAAACCATTGACAATGAAAAATAAGAAAAAAAAGTCACTTACCATGAAAAGTAAAAAAGACCATAAATATTCTGGCTCCTAACTATGCCTGTGTTAGTTCATTAGGAAAAGTTAAGTGCTGCTTCATACTAGCAAGTAACTTTATAATTGTCAGCACTTTAAAGTACAGATTTTAGGTGAGGATGCAGGTACTTGTTAATTTTATAGGCTGAATTGCAAAAAGTAAACGGAACATATCACACAGTATTTCCAAAGCCTTCAGGTTGGTTTTACAGTGACTTAAACATTAATATTCAAATTTATTTTCAAGAAATAGAATTTTATGGGATTTTTTGCTAAAATGTGGTGTTTAAAATGATCACAGTTTGAATTTAAGAGCTGCATAAATTAGCACTAGATAGAATTCACCTACAGTTTAGTCTTAAGACTGCCTAAATGATATAACATCGAATATGCCATCCCATACTTTAAAGCATTTAGAAAACAAATAATTCATAAAATACTGCCATATCGTAACCCCATGAGTAGTAATTCATTTCTTAGGTATATTTGCATATTATGAGACTCATAACCTTGAACTATGCATATTTTGTGACGCTGAGCTGATTTCAAGTGGTACTTGGCTAAGATAGGGTTCAAGTTCATAATTATTCTCTAAAGAGAATAAAGCACAAATATAAAGCATAAATCCTTTTAAAGAAGTAAAACTTATTTTTTAACCTTGTAAAAACTCGCATCACATTTAAGTTAATCAGCAGTGTGTATATGCTGCCAGTTGTCATGTTAACACTTTAAAGTAAGATAGCAGCCCAGCATTCTTGCTACTTTTATATCACATGCTGCTTTAGAGCTGAAACCTACCTTGACCTCTGGTCATTATGGCTTAAAGGTTGCCATGTGGTCATGACAACTTAATCCATAACATCAGTATAACTAGTGCAAATTTTAAAATGGTGGGCATATGTCTCTAATCATAGACCCATTCTGTTTGATCAAAAGCAGAAATTAAGTCTTTATTTTTATTAAATAAGTATTTTGAGGGTTCTTTCCAAATACAAACAGTGAAGTTTTGAAACTAGATGTCAAATTAGCATATTATTTCAAGTGATAGAAATTTCTTGTGTTGTATTTCCATGCATCGTTTTGCTTTCACCATCTAATGTCCTGTTTGTACTGTTGATGTGTGGTTTTAGATTAGTGCTCACTGTTTTCCTTCACATCACAATGGCCTCCTTTCTTACAAACTCCTGTTTTATAGATCTATGTAAGAGCACAATTTGAATATGATCCAGCCAAGGATGACCTCATCCCCTGCAAAGAAGCTGGCATTCGATTCAGAGTTGGTGACATTATTCAGATTATTAGTAAGGATGATCACAATTGGTGGCAGGGTAAACTGGAAAACTCCAAAAACGGAACTGCAGGTCTCATTCCTTCTCCTGAGCTTCAGGAATGGTATGTCTTTGTTATTTAACACTAAAGATGAAGTCCTGCCCATCAGTTTTCCACTTGATATCATTTCATAGCACCTGTTTGTTATATTCCTTCCAAACAAAATCTAAATGAGTCATCCAAAAACTCTCAATTCTTCAGCATCTAGAGGGGTACTTGTTACAGTCAGATCGCAATTTATGTATAAAGGAAGAAAGGTCTTCAAAGAGGTACAATGACTAAGCTCAGGTCACATCAGCAGAGCCCTCCACTCCTACAAGCTGTTGCAATCCTTTTTAAAATGGCATCTTCTTACAGTTGAATCTTCTCCTTGTCCCTCTGTATGCTTTCATGCCCATTCTGCCCATCACCAGCAAAAATCACTCAAAGCCTTGATTCATTGCCAGGCAGGGTACTTAAAGATAAAATCTGTTTCACTACTGGAAGAAAAGACAACCAGAAGCTTTGTTGTTTACCTTGCCAAATTTTTAAGTGCCTTTTGTAGACTGGAGGGGCCTCAGTAATACAGTTCTTGCCTGGCATGAGCAAGACCTTAGGTTCTGCCCCTAGCACTGCTGAGAGAAGAAGGAAAGGGAGAGGAAAAAATACCTATTTTGTTAGGAAGCCTATGCTCTATCTAACAGCCAGCTAAAGTCAGACAGTGTTGCAGACCCTGTTTTTAACTGAGAGAAGGGGAGACATTGATCAGTGCTTATTTTGGTAAAATATGTTTCCACCATTAGTGTTACAATTATTTATTTGAACCTTTTTAATATTTATGGTATTATCTTTGTCAGTATTTGAGCGATATTTATCAGAAATCTGTGCAGAAGAGATAACCTAATGTCGGAATTTTATTGCATTTAACCAAAAATGCCTTCCTCTCTCAAAAAAAAGCCCAGAACCCACTTAAAAGCTACCAATGACATTGACCAGAGACATTCCTAACAGTTTTTTCTACTCATTTATCTCACTAATTAAGAGCGGAATCTCTTTTGCTTGGTAACCTCTTTCAACTACCTCGTGTTTTCTAAAAATATTTAGAATATTGAGGCCCCTGAGGACTTGAGATGCCATCATTTTACATGTGAGGAAATGTGGACAAACAGAAATAGCAGCTTTCCATCTGGCATTGACTTTCAATCTGATCTTTAGAAGACAGTTTAGCATAAGCAGAAGGAAAGTGATTTCTAAGTCATTTTGATGGTGACAGTCTTACTGATATTTACATTTTGCAAATGTCTTCTTAGCTGGGCATGGTGGCACATGCCTATAATCCCAGAACTCAGAAGCCTGACGCAGGAGGATTGCTGTGAGTTCAAGGCTATAAAATGAGTTCAAGTTGCTCTGTCAGCCTTGACAGAGCAAGACTATGTCTCAAAAAAACAAAAAGCCTTCTTGAGTGTTGTTATATGTTATAAACATTTATTAAAAATAATTATGTAGATTATAGCCCTCTTCTCCCTATATCAGTTATGTCCCACCAATATCTGAGTCCTCTGGAAGAATCTTGACAAAAAAGCAGATTGGTTTCTTCTTTTCCATAATGACATACTAGATTATCTGGCTCAATATTCCTGTTGAAAAAAAACTGAAAAGTGCTACAGAAACTATGCTTTTTAAAATGACCATGAGCCAGGCATGGTGGTGCATACTTGTAATCCCAGCATTCCCAGCTGAGGCAGGAGAAACATTGCAAGTTCAAGACTGGTCTGTGCTACAAAGTGAGCTCACGGCCAGCCTGAACTGCATAGTAAGACTGTCGCAAACACACACACACACACACAAAGATGACACTGAAGTCACTGAATAGCTGAAAAGGTAATGGGAACTCAATGACCAATTTTTCTATGAAAACATGTAATCAGTGATAAGCAGAATAAAATAGTACCAAATTGCCCATTTTTCCAATAGGGCATTTACTCTTACTAAACAATAGGAGAACCAAGTTTAAGACATTAAGACTAACTAAATGGACAATCTCTTAGGAGCCTCTTTCCCACACTATTTGAACTATAAAACATAATACTCCCAAGGTATCGCAAGCAGATAAGCAGACCTGTACTCTCCTTCAACCAGAGGACTGAAGAGAAGGTTGCTTTGTTACTGAACAGAGCAAAAGATGCAAGTAAAAGGAGAACGAATTACTGCCCCACCATCTTAACAGAAACTTTTTCTAGGTCAGTGAAGAGCAAGTGTGAGTCACCAGGCACCTGAGGAAGCAGGAAAGATCCAACTGACATGACAGTGCCAAAGACAAACTCAAGCCCACTTCATTGGAATTAGGAGACAAAGGTTTTAAAAACAAGTTTTTCTTGGTTTTTAAAAAATCAATAATAAGCTTGAAAAATATGTTAAGGGAGCCAAAAAAATTTTAAAGGATATAGCAGATTTGAAAAAAGAACAAAAAGGGGCTAGGGATATAGCTCAGTATCACAGTGCCTGCCTATCAAGTGCAAGCTTCTGAGTTCAATTTCCAGTACTAGGAAGAAGAAGAAAAAGAACAAAAGGAGCTTCCAATGGGAAAAATATAGTAGCAAAGTTAAAATGTCAGTAGCCACACATGCATTAGACTGACTAAAAAGCTTCATCAGTAGATGAATAGATAAATTATGGTACATTCATCCAATGGAATGCTACCCAGCAATAGAAAAAAATGAACTGTTGATACATACAACAGTGTGGGTAAAACCCAAAGGCATTCTGCTAAATGAAAGAAGTCAGACGAAAAAGAGAACATACTATATGATTCCATTTATATAACATTTTGAGAAATGTAAACTAATCTATGGTGTTAGTAATTGCCTGGGGATTGGAGATGGAAGGGATTACAGAGGAGCATGAGACAATTCCAGGGATAATAAAAGTGTTTATCTTGATTGTGGTAATGATTTCATAGCATATGCACATACATCAAAACTTACGACTCTTTATGTTCAGCTTGAGAACTAAACTTAAAGTTATTAAAAATATATATATATATAGTACGGCAGCCTAGCATGCTGGTGCACACCTGTAATCCTAGCTCTCTGGTTGGCTGAAGCAGGAGGATTGAAAGTTCGAGCCCATTCTAGGCAATTTAGCAAGATCTTGTCTCAAAAAAAAGAGTGAAAAAAGAATTCTGACTAGGATGTGAAAAAGAGGGCAGCTAGGTGGAGTGTCCCTTAAGACCTAAGTATGATTTTAAGAGTGCCATTTCTGGTTAAGAGAAAAGAGCAGTTTCCCTCTGGGTGAAATTGAGTTTGTAGAATGTCAATGGATACGTGACACTGAACAGAAAGATTTAAAATAATATTGTCAGCTTTTCTCAAATGCATTGCTACCAAGTCACATTTTTTACTTCCTCTAGAAGAAAAATCTGAATTTTTGGACCCAGTGCTTTGTGGTAGGCATATTGCTCTAATCATCTGATGTGTTGAGGTCCCTGACTCTGTCGTCCTGAACATTGCTTGCAAGATCCTCATCCAGGTCATCACAGAAATAAACACGTTTGAACTGTCCCTCCAGGTTGACCTTACCCTTTACAGTTGCTTTGCACTGACTGAACTAAAAGAAATAACATTTACTTCCTGAGTGGCTGGTAAGAGTAAATTTCGTCTGCCATCATACCACATATGATTCACCACAATTTTTACTGAAACTTGGTTTTATGTTTTAAGCTTTAAAATACTTATTATAAGACTCCTTGTACTTTATAGCATAGGCTTCCCAAGGTCAAGATTTTGTTTCTTTTAACCTGTCAAAAATTTCACAATTCTATCATGTTTCCAAAGCTCCTATGCATCAGAGTTGCTAATTACAGTTGTTAATTACAACTAACAGCACATACTTAGACCAGAAGAACCTCCAAAGATCAGCCTTCGTCAGCCTTCTCTGTATGCCACATAGGTAGCATGCAGGCATTGACTTTGATGCTGTCACTGGGAGTTTATAGTATTTCCTAGGACGTGTGTTCTCCCAAACCAAATATAAACAAAAATCTCAATGAACAATAGACGGTAGGGACATGGAGGACAATCTCTTTAATAAAAGACAAAAAAATCCCTCAACTCATATTATGATACCTGCATTATCCTTGTATAAAAATTGAGGTAAGGCAATTCAAGAAAAGCTACATACTAATATCCATCATAAACATACATGTAAATTTCCACAGCAAAATACTAGCAAACAGAGTCCAACAATATATAAAAAGGATAAAACATCATAGTCTAGTGGGGTTTGTACTGAGAACTCGTGCTTGTTTCAGCATTTGAAAGTCAATCTACAACCGTTTTAACAGACTAAAGAAGAAAATCCACATGGTTGTATCAACAGATACAGGCAAAGCATATGATAAAATCCAATCATTGTTAAAACTGCCACAAATTATGAATTAAAGGGAACCTCCTTAATCTGATAAAGACCATCTACCATCTAATATTATTGGAAAGGGGAAACATTTGCAGGTGATATGATTCATAAAAATTCAAAGGAATCCATAGCTAAACAATTGAAATCAATATGAGAGTTTAACAAGGTTCCTGATAAAATCAGTATATAAAAATAAGTTATATTTCTGTTTATCAGCCACAAATAGAAAATAAAACTTTTAAAAGATGCCATACATAACAACACCTATAACATCATAATACTTCTATGCTCAGAAAAGTAGTAAATCCTATATCTGATTAAGCTTCTATATTACCTATTTACAGGAAGTACAAAGGGCAGAGGAGCATACTAAAGACACCATAGAGGACAATCAAAATATTCACCCTTCCAGAAACTGCAGAATAAACAACAGGCCTCTATAGCAAATTGCAAGGAGAAAAAAGAGAAGGAACCTATAGATCTAGAAATAGTTAAGACTGGGGCAGCGGCTTTAGCTCAGCGGCATAAGCACCTGCCTGGCAAGTGCGAGCTTGTGAGTTCAATCCCTGGTACCCCAAGAAAAATCTTTAAAAAGATTTAAGACTAAAGAAAAATTTATCTACTCATGTATTTGTTTGAAAATAATACAGGGATGAGTGGTGTATAAATATATAAAACAAAATAAACTAATGAATACTTGCTGAAGTTTCATCATAGGTATTTGGGGTTCATTTCTTTATGTTCTTATATATGTTTCAAATTTTCATAATTGCAAAGTGTCTTTTTTTGTAATTTTTTTTTGGTACTAGGTATTGAACTCATGACCTCACACTTACTAGGCAAGCATTTGAGCCACTGAGCTAAATCCCTGGCCCCAAAACTATCTTTTTGTAAATACCATTTACAAAACCTTTTTAGGTCAGCACCCTGGGACCAAATCTAACAAAGATGCTTAGGACATTTACATGATAATATTAAATTTACTGACACATTGAAGAAGACAAATAGATGTGTTATGTTCATAGATTGGAAGACTCAATATTATAGAAACATCTGTTTCTCCCACCTTGATTTTACCAATGTAATCCTGATGGTTTTGAAATTGTCCAGCTCACATTAAAGTTTAGATAGAAATGCACAAGTTCAGAAGTCGCCAAGATGCTCTTGAACAAGAAAGGAGTCTTGCTCTATCAGATGCCAAGACTTATTATAGCCTTATTAAGATAATAATATATGAGTTTAGCGATGCTTAGACAAATCAGCTGAAGAGAATGGATAACCTTAAACCACTTCAATACAGAAAGGGATATTTGCTATGCAGCAGAAATAGCACTGTATAACAGTGTCATGCTGGAGCATAACGGGGGAAAGAAAGAAAATCAGAAGCAAAGTCGGTGCCAGTGCATAAAAAACCAAACTGTAAAAGCCAAAACTGTAAACTTTGAGAAGGTAATATTGGAGAATATCTTCAAAAACTAAGATTTCTTAACAAAAATACTTCCCAAAATGAAAATATTGACAAATTTAATGACCATTAAAAACTACTAAGGTCTATCTGTCCAAAGGTACTATAAAAAAAGTATTAAATCAAGCAACAGAGTGGAAGAAGATACCTGCAACACATATAACTAACAAAGGTACAGTATCCATACTCTAGAAAAAATTCCAGTAAGTCAGTAAGAAAAGGACAACTGAATAGGAAAATCATCAAAAGACTTGCAGTTTTGAACACTTTACACATAGAAAATCCAGTCATATTCTCATTAGTAATCAGTAAAATGTAAACTAAAATCACAGTTGTGTTAAAATGTCTACTATAAAGTAAAAGTAGCGTTACTGACAAGGAAGTGGAACAGCAGGCACTCACACACCATTGGTGGGGATTTAAATCAACACAGCTTCACTGGAAAAATAACTTGCCATTTAGAATAGCACCACCATCAGCATTCTAATAATGAGTTGCGATTTTTCTTATAATTGATTCATCTGGATGTGGTGGCGTGCACCTGTAATCCCAGCACTTGAGAGGTTGAAGTAAGATGATTACTGAGAATTCAAGGCCAGGCTGAGCCTACATAGCCAGACTCCATCTCAAAAACAAACAAAAAAAATGTTTTGATTCATTCAGAGACCCCTGGTGGATCCAAAAACAAAATCATTAAAAAGTAAAACCTTCTGGGACTCTGCCATAAAAAGCAAGTATTTTGCTTCTTCTGACCTAAGACAGCAATTTTTTAACATTTCTGCTTATGTTACCAATGCTGGGTACTACAAGTAAGTAGAGCAAAACTATAATTATATGGTGATTATATCAGAATTTAATTGTAGCATACTTTTTCTGTCTTACCCTACAATCATCCTGTAGTAATAGTACCATTTATTGAAGTCTACTGTGTGCCTGTCATTATCCTAGGGACATTTGCCTTTTTCATTCTAATTCTTTGTAACAGTCATCTGAAAGGCTCCAAAAGGTAAAAGACCCTACTGATAGGGTGAGTTCTGACTACAATCATGGGCTCTGGTGCCAGACCTCCCTTACTCTATTTACTAGCTATGTATTTCTGGCAAATTGCTGAATCTCTGAATCATGCAGTGCCTTCATCTGTGAAATATGACACAATTCTATGTGACATTAGAAAGAATAAATGAGTTAATACATGTACAGGTCCTAGAAAAGTACCTAACAGTAAGTGTTTCATAGCATCTAATGAGTAACAAAACTAGGATGCAAACCAGGCCTGTCGTGACTCAAAATCCCAAGATTTTTCTAGTATCATGTTTGGCTTCTGTGTTATCAGTTAGTATGTGCTAAAGGAATATAATGACATACATAATAAGTAGTGTATATGTTTTTCAAACATCTCTACAAAATTGTCATGCAAACTGAAGAATAGCCTTTATGTGAGTGATTTGACAGGTCGCAATGATTATGTTCATGTTATTTTAATGTAAACTCTTCAAATTAATCATTTTTGTCATTGATTTTTGTTGGGGGTTTTCCCTCTTTCTTTATATACTAGGCGAGTAGCTTGCATTGCCATGGAGAAGACCAAACAAGAGCAGCAGGCCAGCTGTACTTGGTTTGGCAAGAAAAAGAAGCAGTACAAAGATAAATACTTGGCAAAGCACAATGCAGGTAAGGAAAAGCATGTCTGTTACAGAAACTCGGTTTAACATCTCCAAGACCTAAGTAGATATAACATTTCCATTTGGTTGTCAAGGTTCTCTATCCAAAAATTTACCTTGTGAGATCTTCATCAGCTTATAAAACCTTTAAGAAACCCTACTCCAATTAATATGTTGATTATTTACCAGATATTTTACAAGGCTGAACTTCATAGAACACTAGATACCAAGAGTTATTTAAAAGCTCTAGTATACTATTTCCGAATGGTATTTGGAAATAGTATCCCCTGGAACTGCATGAACCCAACACATTAAGTCCTCCCCTGAGAAATGAGAGCTTGAAAGTTTGCCAAGTCTCTGGGATTCTTGCTTTCCTTGGTGAGACAGGCTTCAAGTGGAAAGCCCTCTCTTCTGACTCCTCCCTGCCCTTGGAAATGGCCCCATGACAGATATCTAAGGGCAAAAGTGACCATAGAAGCCGTGCTGCAAATGGTTCAGCAGTTGGTTTGAAAGGGCACAGATGACATGGACACCAACTTGGTTAATCTGTCTCTGTGACTTCTCTTCTTCCTTCATGGCATTTGCAAGCTCCAGAGAGACCACGGATATTATCTTGGCCTTACCTGTGTAGTATGCTTGTCTATGGAAACTTGCATATGATTAAGTCAAAGTCCTCACATATGAAAAATGAAATGAATACCAAAAGAGTATGGTCTGTTATTGCAACAGCATTCCCAGAAGACTCACATGATGTAGCTGTGCTAAAGGAGAATGCATGGTGAAGCACTTACCTTCAGTAACTTCTTAATATGATTTATTTTATAAGAGACTTTTTCTAAAGAATTAAAAGCGTTGACATGGACATTAGATTAGTTCCCAAGGTTTCAGAAATAATTTCAAAAATCAAACATGTAGCCAAAATACTCAAGTGAATTCAATCTGCAAACCCAATTCAACAGTATAATGTTTCTGACAAATATGGAATGCCTCTTTCTCTGTAGAATTAACATTCACTAGGAAATTAACATTCACTGGGAAGTGTAACTTATTTTGCAATTGTATATTAAAAGTGAACATTTCAAAATACTGTGTAATGCAGAATGAATGTAAGTGGCTATGTGGGTTAAGTTTCAGTGGTTTGGTTCAATGAGGAGTCTTTCCTTTTTGCATAATTACATTGTCCCATGTTTTTATTTCTGATAAAATGTATCATTTGTTCTAGTTATGAAAAAAAACATATCATTTGTTTCTGGTTATGTACCAATATAGAGCACTAGTCTCCTAATGCCTTTTTTATTTATTTGTTTTATAAAGGGAAGAAATATTTAAAATAGACGAATTAAATATAATCTAGCAAGTAAATACTCAAGGAGTACTATTTGAAAAAAATGCCTTGCAATGTCAGCAGAACGTTGCTCAACTCAAGATGTCAGTGTTTATTGCCAAGTCTTCCTCGTTGCCTCTGTCTCTATCAGCTTCTAAAACTCTCACATGGTCTAACAGGCCCATGAGGAGATGTGTTGACATAATCTAAATATAAAAAGTATCTATCTATGCTGAGATGATGGCACACACCTGTAATCCCAGCACTTGGTAGACTGAGGCAGGAGGATCACCATGAGTTCAAGGCCAGCCTGGGCTACATAAATGAGTTCAAGGCCAGCCTGCACTACATAGCAAGACTCTGTCTCAAAAAAAAAAATCTATCTCGACTTGTAATTGTACAATATTAAATGATATGTGGATATAGTTGGCATTGAAGTAAAACCTAGAAAAGCAAGGAAATGTCTGGTTAAAGCTGTGAATGCATAATTAGTTTTATACTCTACTAATGCAGGGCATGTAGACATTAGTATTTAGTTTGCCAGTGTTCTTTAATTCCACTCTGAGAAAAACTAAGCAAATTGATTGTAAAACTAGGCCTCTCTAAAAGTTGACAAAGACTCAGGAAAATCAACAGCCAGTTTAGTGGATAGTGTTTTCTACAGTTCATTTTTTCTATTTTTGGGTGTCAGTGATCTTCCATTGTCCCCATTCCCTGATTCCTGATGGGTAGTTCATAGTGGTCCTGCAAATTCACTTATCAGTTTAATAGGGCACTCTGGACAGGACCAGGAATTAGCACACCTCAGTAACTGTGACTTGACAAATCACCTAGCTCCTGTGGGTTTCAAAATAAGGGAGTGAGATAGACAATCAAGGAGATCTCTTTGAGATCTAAAATCTAGTAAATTTAAGGTTCTTCCATCACTAGGCCTGACAAAAGGAGACTATTTAAGGAAGCTGAGTACTCTTGTACTGTCCCATCTGGCAGCTTTAGTAAACTTTGAGCAAACTTTTAGAGCACTAGTCTCCAAATCTTTTAGTAAACTTTTACCTCGTTAGTAAACTTTGTGCATCAAGGTGATAGCCCTTGATATAGAAGACAGGAGCATAGAAGACAGAGGCATCATGAAATTGCTTTTTTCTCTGTCACTGGACATAATACTTGCTACTCCAAACCACTGACCTATCTACATTCTTGTAAAGTTGAAAAAAAAAGCAGAGGGGGGAGCCTATTGCCTCTACCTTTTGTTTTCTTTAGCATTTTCCTAGCCAGTGCTCTTTTTAGGGATTAGAATCTTCTTTGTCATGCTTAAAGGATTATGCTTCATATCAGCATTTGTCTCTGCTTATGAGCCCTCTTTTGAAAGGAAGTCTGAGCTCCTTGAAGGTCTTTGCAGAGCTGCTTAAGTGGTTTTTTGTTGTTCTTGTTGTTGTTTTGTTTTGTTTTGTTTTGTTTTTTGCAGAACTTTATATTGAGGCTTATCTGACTCTGTCTTTGGAATATCACTGTTAGTATCCCCTCACCTGCAAAATAATCACTCAGATTTCCTTTTCGTTTCTGCGGTCAGGAGAAGGTAACTAGCCTTCCTCCTGGACTTTCTGAACTACTCTTCCCTGACAAAGCCCCACATCCCTTTTTGTCATATCTGTTAGGGTGTCTTCCATTCTATCACTTAACTTTCCATCTTGTTTATTAGGAAGTCCAGAGGAGCCATTTGCTTAGTGGTTACCATTATTTTACAGGAGATGAGGTTGTCAGGAAGAGAATTCAGGTGTTTTAACAGCTGTTCTCTTTTAGCTAGCATACAATGTCATTCTGACAGAATTGTCCATGTAAAGAATTGCTCTAAAAGTGAGAAACCCTATACCATTGACTTCTATCAGCAAGACAGGTGCTTTTTTTTTTTTTTTTTTCATTTTTATCGGTACCAGGGATCGAACTCACGACTGCCTGCTTGCAAGGCAGGCGCTTATGCCGCTGAGCTAAATCCCCAGCCCCAAGACAGGTGCTTTGAAAGCTTGAAAATGTCATAGTCTTTCATGCCAAGAACTAGCCAGATGGGCTCAAATCATATTTCCAAAGGATTTTTCTGGCTATTTCCGAAGTTGGTTATAAAATATAGTATGCTTTTTGATCTTCGTGTGGTGCATAGTAAATTAAAATAAAGCCATATGTTTTGTATCCTGTTCCAAATCTTGAAGAATTCATCATATATTAATGGCAAGATCTAAACCTTATTATCAAATCATGTAGTGGATTGTATTTGTGGTAAAAACAAAGGATGGAAACTTTGTCAATACCTAGAACTTATAGAAACATTAATACCATAATTAATTATTTCAATTCCTATCACTAGGAAATTTCACATATCTAGTTAAAGCAGAATTCTGTGGCAAGCTATTAGCCAAATTTGACCCCTAAGTAAATTATATAAACATACACATATACATACACAATGTTTAAAATAATTGTATACCCAGGCACAGTGGCATTTACCTGAAATCCCAGCTACTCAGGAGGTTGAGGCAGGAGGAGCGTAAGTTTGGGACCAGCATGAGCAATTTAGTAAGGCTCTGCCTCAAAATAGAAATACAGAATGGCCTGGAATGTAGCTCAGTGGTAGAGTGCTTGCTTAGCATGTGCAAGGCCCAGGGTCCAATCCGCAGTGTGGCAAATAATAATTTTATGTATTATCCTATTTGAAAGTCAGATAATTTAATATAAAACTCTGAGTTTCAGACTTCCTTTGAAAGAATAGAGAATGTGGCAACACTGAGCCACTTCCTTTCACAGGGACTCTGGGCTATTCATATCCCATTATGATGGACCTTCATTCTCCAGGACCCACCATCCCCACCACCCTTTTTTTGTGTCTGGTTCACTTCATTCAACCAGATTAGCTACCTGCCCAACACAGGCATCGATTTTACACTCTGTGGCCCTGTACTGCCAGTGTACAATCCCCTTTTTATTTGGAGGCTTTTGCAGTATTTTGAAGAACTCAGCTTTTCAAAATGAGACAAGGATTCAGTGTTAACTTTTTATGGAAAAAATTCAACCAGGAAACATTTATGTAAATACTTAACAGAAGTGTCTAGAATGTTGCCAGAAAATCAAAGAAATATAATCAAACTGTACCAGACACTATTTCTGAATCTTTGGGAATACATTTGATTATGATGTATATGGTATTCACAACAAATACATTTTCTACAACATGTAAAAGCCACACGCACTTGGTATAGAAAGTACTATTGTGCTGTTAGAACTGTACTCTTAAAGCACTGATATTCCTTAGCACCAGGATTTCCAAAAGTCAGTTTTAGATTAACTTACAAATGTAATTTTTTTAATGAGAAAGTCTTCATTAATTCATTTTTTAAATGTTAGAGCCCTAAGCAGTAATATTTAAATATTCCAAAATATTCTATTTGTAGACATACATAACAATTTATCTACAACCATTCATAGGTGTGTTTAAATTATGCTTAATATGAAAATACTTTTGAGTTTTAAAACCTATCCTGTTCTTTTTTTCTTGAGAACAAAGAACTCTAAAACACAAAAAATGGCCCAAGCCAGGCTTATGGTCCAGGTTGTCATCCCAACACTCTGGGAGGTTCAGGCAGGAAGATCACAAATCTGAGTTCAGGCTGGGCAACTTAGTGACTTAGCAAGACCCTATCTCAAAATTTTAAAAAGATGGGGATATAACTCAGTGTAAAGGCCCAGTACCACAAAACAAAATTTTTTTAATCTAAAAAGTGAGCCAGAACCTCACTGTCCTGTTGGAATTTTATTTTTTTTAAAATAATACAAGTAGACCTGGAGGTGGAGCTCAGTGGTAGAGTGCTTCTGTGTGAGGGCCTGGGTTCTATCCCCAGCACTGCAAAAAATAATAATAATGAAAGTAATAGGCACAAACGACTAGAAATTACAAACAGTAGAGAAAAGTACAAAGTAAAAATCAAAATGTTTCTATACCTGTGCTCTCTGAAGAGGATTTTTTTGTAAATCCCCACATGAAATTTCTACATACATGTATATGCTAGTATATAAAATCCATTGGCTTTTATATAAGGATATAATTGAATTTTTATTAAAGTGAGTTTGTTTCTTAATGTTATTTATTTGCCTTGTGTTTAGAATATTGCATGATAAAGTTTATTTTGTGCATATTATACTTTTATTTTACTAATAAATGAAAAGCCATATTTCAATGACCCCTGTACATTTTTCATGCTGTCTCACTCCCAATGGCCTCTGTGCATGTAAGTAACCTGTTGAATGACTATGCCTCTGTGTTTTGACGGTTTCATTTTATTAAGTCCTTTTTTATCAGCAAGCAACTTAAAACCTTTAAAATTCAGTCTTTAAGTACTCTCCTAACTTTCTTGTATCTCTTATTTTAAAATATCCCTTTTCATTGTTTCATAACCCTACAACCATGTGGCAGTCTCATTTAGACCAAGTAACGTCTTAATGTTGCTCATTCCTGGTTAAGATACCCATGTTTAACATATCTGTTCATTCATTTATGTTGTTGATTGTTGATATCTAACTCATTCTTATATGTTTTTCAAAAATGACAAGTCTTACACTAGGAATGTAGCTCAGTGGTAGGGCTAAGATTCAATCCCCACTAACTCAAAAAAAAAAGAAAGAAAAAGTCAATTCAGTAGGACTGAAGTACTAAAGTTAAGGCTCTAGATGGAAAGGATGTGTGTACCATTCAGAATGCTTGTGTCATCATCATCTTGCTCTTTTATGAGATGCTTGATTATTTCTGTATATAAAAACATATCAGCTTGTTGGTGTACTTCTCTCATAAGCATGTTTTTCTTGATGGAAATATTCAGAGGGCAGTAGGTACAAAAAGCAATTCCATAAGCACCCCTTTTATTTTTGCGACTCTCATCACTTCATTACCACTGCAACATAACCCAATAGTTCTACTGCAGAGAGCCTCATATTCATTTTAATTTTATGAGTGAGCCATTCTGAACACAGAAAACATCTGTCTGGTTTTAGCTATTTTGTGAAAATATGCTGTAAAGACTTTTAGTCAACCTTTCCGGAATCAAGTTACCCATTAATATGCACTCACCCTTATTTTAACATATCATACTTCTTTTCATATATTTTTTTCATCTGTAATCCCAGCACTCAGGAGACTGAGGCAGGAGGATCACCATTAGTTCAAGGCCAGCTGGGCTACATAGTGAGTTCAAGGCCAGCCGAAACTACATAGCAACACCCTGTCTTTAAAAGCCAAATAAATAAATAAATAATTTTTTGAGAATATTTGATGCTTTTTGTTCATTTGTTTCTGATCTGTTGCATTCCAGAGTATCTTATGTTGCATTTTAAGATTCTTTGCTATTGGGCAAATCACAAATATTAAGGGCTAAGCTGATAAAATCATTTTACCATACTGTCTCAGAGAGCAAAAGCTCTTGTAACAACTAACCAAAGCATCCCAGATTCCTTGTGGCACCATGGCATCAGTTTTACTGAATTTATTTCAAACCATCTAAAATCCAGGGCTAATTCTGTATTTTAAATAGAAACTTCAGTGCATGCCTGGCAACATTTGCATATGACCATGTTTTTAAAATTTAGTAAACATGGATACGTGATTTTAACCTTCTTACGAGAATTTCAAGTGTGTGGGAGAATCGGACCATGTTGAAATTCGACAGGAATGGTCATCCACTCAGAAAACTTTTACACATCGCCTGAAATTGTTTCTGTAGTTGTTTTTCCGTTGTTAAGAGGATGGTTTCAGAAAACAGTATTTTTAAAGTATTTCTTCCCAGTCTGTAACAATTAGAAAACTCCTCTTTTGCAAAGGTTCAGACTCTCCTTCGTGTTCTTTCCATCCTGTCCATCCTGATTTATCACACAGAGCTTCCTACGTAAGGACTGACATAGCTTCAGGGCCAGGGGAGCATGTTCCTCTACTTATGCACCCCACACTTCCATAGAATGGGTATCTGGGTCACAATAAAACTTTTGAGATGCTGCTTTAAAAGCCTGTGAAACAGTTACAGAACTTCCCTTTATAGCATGCTACCTTCATCAACTCTGTTAAAAGAAAGAACCATGACGTTCAAAGCCAGCTGACCATATATTTCTCATCCATCTCTAAAGGGATCAAGCTGGCCCATCTCTTAGTTGGCTTTAGTTGTATTCATGCGCTATTCATGTGGTCACTGTCTATAGACTTTTTCTTTTTTTAGTATTGCCGATTTCTTAGAAATGTAAAATTATGAACAGCATGTGGTTTTGAATGAATTCATATGTTGGATACTGCATGAAAAGTTATGTAGTATCCTTTAGAACTGGACTTTATGCATGTACTCAACATATCTTTGGATGCCCCTAGTTCTAAAGTGCATTTTCATGGGCTTAAAATTGAAATTCTCTCCCTAAGGGCTATATGGCTTAAATTACCTATAAGCCATGTATCATAAGTTGGATTTATATTTTTAAAGACATAGTTTTAATATAACCTAGTTTCAGTAAAATTACAATTTACCTACATGAAATCTCCATTCCACAAATTTACCTTTCTTCTAAATCTTTGCATTTTAGTGTTTGATCAATTAGATCTTGTCACATATGAAGAAGTAGTAAAACTTCCAGCATTCAAAAGGAAAACACTAGTCTTATTAGGTAAGTTTGAATATATAAATCATTTGCTTATTCTTAGCTTCAAAACATCTTGGAAACATTATTAACAGTTGTCAATTTTAACATTCTTTTCAAAAAATGACATAGGTGCACATGGTGTTGGGAGAAGACACATAAAAAACACCCTCATCACAAAGCACCCGGATCGGTTTGCGTACCCTATTCCACGTGAGCAATGGTTTAATCTCTTTTAATTCGTTTTTCTGTTACTTTTTAATATGACAGTCCAATAGTGTTTCTCATTACATAAGTAATAACTGTTCATCGTAGAAAATTTATAATATCCAAAAAAGCACAACAAAGAAAATTGGTTAATAATAATTCCAACCTCAGTTTTCCAATGATAGATACCCTCCTAGGTTTCTCTTAAAACAAATCTTTGTATAGCATGTTTGTGTTATTTGCGGTGGTTTTTAGTAACATTAGACTTGTCCATTGTGTCTGTAACCTAATTTTTCCAACAGTACCCCATAAACTTTACGTAGAAGATTTATTCTTAAGAAAAATAAGTTTTAACAGTTGTATCATTTTCCCTGATTCAACAGTATTTCCCTTATTGTCTAAATTGTTGATTTTGTAGCACTTTTAAAACCCAGTCAATGTGCTATCAGTTGTTTACTATAAAGAATTTCAGATCTATAAGATTTTTAATTCCCCTTACCTTCCTATGTCTTATTCTTAACTCATGTCCTCTAAAGTAGTCTCTCAATTGTAAAGAAAACTCCAGAGCATGTATATGAAGCACTTAGCAGATGTTGGATAAGTAGTAGCCTTCTTACAACTCTCATTTTACTACTTTAATTATTGTATTAAAGTTTTAGCACTTTGATCCCAAAAGCTCTCTGGCAGTTAGAGCTTTGCTCAAATGGGAAGAACTAAAGGAAAATGAAAAGAGCAATAGGAGAAAACATCAGGTTTGGCTCCTTCCTAAAGCAAGGTCACCACCACTTTCTGTATACCTCAAAGCCTCAGGAGGCTTCATAAGCTTACTCCTATCTACACAAGAAAAGTTTATTAAGTGTCATTGCAATTGGAGTTACTGGAGTTTTCTAGTAAAACGTTTTCAAATATTCTTTTAAGTATCCTTATGATTAGATTATGAGTACTGCAAGCTTAGGTAAAATTTTCACTCTCTCCCTCTCTGCCTGTCCCTCTTCCTCTCTCTATGTCTATGTTAGTAAGTGGCCAGTTAACTAGATTTTAAACCTTACCTTTGTTAACATCAATGATGCCTAATCCTGAAATATTTAACCCCAAATGTATATATATAGCATATGTTTAACTACCGTGGTGACTGAAAATAGTTCACCATCAATATATAATAACTTTCTTCAACTTTTGATGTTCCTAGAGAAAGAGTTCTTCTTTAACAGTGTTCATAACAAGACTATAATTCATACTGCCAGGAAGCAGATTTAATTTCATTAGCAAAAAGACCAATAAAAATGATTGTAACTGTGTGTGCCATCAGTGGTACAAGCCACCCAATGTGATAGTCATGCATATAGCATCAGTGATTCAAACCGGTGGGACATGCTCATTTACCCACATTTTAATGTCCATGATTCTTGGCAGTTCTAATGGTCTCGCAGGAAAGGAGGAATTCTCCCATTGGATTGGAGCCTCATATGCAGCAAAGAAAAGCATAAATTTGTTCTCACATGAGGAAGGAGGGAAGAAAGAAACTGAAAGAGGGAAAGAACAAAACAGAGAAAAGGAAAAAAGAGAAAAGGAGAGAAATTTAAAACCAATGCTCATGGCTCGCCTAGAAAACCATTTCCAAAAGTGTGTTTTGCACATTGGTTTATACGTTAGTATAATGATGGCAAACTTTTTAGAGCTTTCAATGATACAAACATCTCACTGTGGTAGGCATGCCATATGTTAACCACCAGTGCTTTAGTATATACCCATTTAGGTCAGGGGTTGGCAAACCACTTCTGAAAAAAAAAATAGTACACATTTGAAACTTTGAAAGCCAGCAGTCTCTGTCCCGACTATTCAGCTTTGCCACTGTAGTATAAAAGCAACCATAGAAGACAAAATATAAACAAATACTCCTGACATTATTCTAATAAAATTTGACGACAGCAGGCCATTTTTAGCTAGTTTTCCACCTCTGGTTTAGGTCTTCCACAACAAGTATGGCCATGCCTTGCTAAGGTCATTGTGTTTTTATCATAGTGAACCTTTGGCTGTAGTCTAACATTCTCCTTATGTAAGACATAATAGATTAGTGACATCTAGTAGAACTTTCTCTGATGATAGCATTTGGTATCTGTACTGTCCAGTACAGTAGCCATTAGGCCCATGTGACCATTCAGCCATTGAAATGTGGCTAGTGAGACTGTCATTTAAATAACCATTTGTAGTTTTCCATTTTTTATTCTTTTTTCTTCCCTCTCCTCAAGCTGAAACTACATTAAGTTGTGTTAATCTTGGGTCATTCCATGTCTTTCTCTTGTATTGACCCAGAAAGAATGAAATATATTTCAAAACACTGAAATATTTACCAAACCAAACAACTGATTTGGCTGCTGTGGTCTGATGTGCACAAACAAACAGTTTGTAGAATTTGGTTCTGCCAAGCTGCTGGGGCTGGAAATGCGGGCGTGAGACACACACTCAAAAATCTGCAGCTTTTAAGAAGAGTTTGAGTTTGGATTAGGTCCATTAAGAATATAAGCTTATTGGTTCAATGTTTTAAACTTTTTGTGACATGCAATTTTGCAGATACAACAAGACCTCCAAAGAAAGATGAAGAAAATGGAAAAAATTATTACTTTGTATCTCATGACCAAATGATGCAAGACATCTCAAATAATGAGTACTTGGAGTACGGCAGCCATGAGGACGCAATGTATGGGACAAAACTGGAGACCATTCGGAAGATCCACGAGCAGGGGCTGATTGCAATCCTGGATGTGGAGCCTCAGGTACTGCCCCACCACCTCAAACCCCTTCCATGCTTCCGTGCTACCTGTATGCTGATAGCTCAGATTGTGAAATCAAAAGTACTATAAGAAAGTCATGGACTGTATAGTAATTCCATAAGCTATGGCAGAGTATCAATAGTCAAGACTCTATTGGTTTATAAACAGTCTGGAATGCAAACTGACTAATCGCTGGACTCAGTGCACACAACATGTATTTTAAAAGCAGATTATTCTCTTATGAGGTATATTATACTCAGAAGCTCTCTAAAGTATCTGATTGGGTCTATGCCTGCCAGAAATCCTATAATCATCTGACCTCAAGATGAGACTCTGGCACTTTTTTATCAAAACAGTCACTCATGCTATTGCATCAGAGCATCTGCCAGCATAAAATCACCAGCAAGAAACTGAGACACTTTACTAGCTTTTTAGAAGGTAGGTGTAAATGAACCCAAATGTCAGATGAAACAGGGATGGAGAGACAGGTGACTCTCAACCTGTGCCATTTCCATACCTAAGGATGTTCCCTGACCTCAAGATAAAACTAGGAAAGATATGGGAAACTTGGAGAAAACTCAGAGGGATTCAGAGATGATTAAGTGATTTGTAAGTAAGTGTTATGAGAGAAACAATAGGAGTTAATAAAATTTGAAAAATAGAAAACTGAAGATTTGACAGCAAAGGAACACAGGTGTAACTCAGGGGTTAATAAGGGGCTTAGCATGCACAAAGCCCTGGGTTCCATCTGCAGTACTGCAAAAAACGGGGCAAGGGGAATGCTAACAAGGTATTTTTTCTTGTCTGAGCACTTAGAGCCCAGTAGGAAAGACTTGGGAAATGTAAACATCTGAGGTTACAGGAGATGTTGTAAGCACCTTTGAGATTCCCGAGTTTGATATTTCTAAGACTGATCTGTCCCCTAAATCTCTTATTACTTAGAATAAAATCAGTACACCATCTGTCCCCTCAAGCAAGCTATTTAATCAGAGGCTTACCTGGCCATCTCAAGCAAGGCAAATCCCTGTTCAAGGGAAACCATATGAGACTCGGTCCCCTACTCATCCCAAAGCAAACACAGAGCCTGCATAACCAGGTTCATATGATCTGGGGCCTGAAACCTTAGTTTCTGAGCTCCAAGATCCTAACTCATGGGCAGCACATTCATCTCTTTCCATTTTACAGCACCCAATAAGGTCTTGAACTTGGAGCATTGGAAACCACACAAGGATCTGGTTCAGGGGCTAGAGAGGGTAAACACTATAGGGTACTTTACCTAGCAGTTAACTTAAACCTATATAGAACTAAATATGATGATGTGTAATGCAGATTGATTTTTGTTTAACTACTAATCCCTCCTTACTAGGGATTGGAAAAATCTTCTGGCCAGGGGTGGCTAGAGGCAAGGTCTCAATCCTGGTCCTGGTCTTCGACATCCTCTCCTTGGGTTCCACACTGGTCTTCACCTGAACGTCGTTTTCTGCTGGTAGTAATGTCTCTAGCAGTATGCTGGCTGCAGGGCTCCAAAGACCCCTCTGCATTACCTAAGTCCACTCTCAAGGGCTTTCTGCCTTACCCGCTGCTGCTGCTGCTGTCACCAGTACTGCTGCCACCACCACCACCAACGCTGCTGCTGCTGCTACCGCTCCACTCATAAGAGTCCAGCTCTCCCTGTCCCTTTACCCTTGCATAGCCATGCATTGCTCTGCATTGCTGAGTGGGAGACCCTTCTCTCAGGCTCATCAGGACAGCCACAGCAGTTCCTTTCACCATTGCACTTGGCCCCAGACTACCTCCTCACCCCAGCTGGCCACACTGTCTCTGCTCCCCTAATGGCTGGATGAGCTCACCTGCACTCTTCTCCCCTGCTTCCTGTGTCCTCACCTCTCAGAACTGTGATCTCAAGTCCACTGACTCCTGAGGACAGGCCATAGGCATCCTGGTCTCCACCTGACCCCCTTTGGGCCAGTAGTCCTGGGAACCAGGATGGCACAAGACCTGCTCCTCTGGCTGGGCTGGTCCCAGGCTGTCTTGCCCAGTCCAGACTCATACCCAGCCCTGGTCACACACTGACCATTGTGTACAATAGTACAGTCAGGATGCCCACAGAGTCTGCACCAAGGAGCTTCACCCTTGGGCCTCTATCCTCAGCCCACTCTGTTTAGGGCTCACACAAGTCCTGCTTTCAGGATGCTCATGGTCATGCATGACAGCGTGACTTCCTGTCAGACAGAACCTTATTATTCCAGGGAGGCTCTGTCTAGGACATTTTTCCCCATACCCTTTCCTGCCCCAGCTCATTAGGTTAGCTACTCTACCATGCCTCACAGATTGATTCAACAAACTTGTAATAAGCATTTATATCCCAAGCACTGTGCCAAGAGCTGCAAATGCCATGAAGCTGTGAGGTGAAATTCCTTCCTCCCTGTTTATCAGAAACAGCTCATAATAAGGAAAGCATCTGTGGCGTTATTTTAAATCCTCTCACCTCTACCACAGCTGGGGCCATTTGCACACATGTAGACCATAGAAAGACCACCTGATGCTGGTGTTCAGTTCACCTAGTGCATGTCTGTTACTTAGAGTCATCTTAACTTACTGTAGACACTTAAAGCCAAATCTCTAATGATGCTAATAAGATGTCGTTCAACTTTAAACCTAGAGGGCCCTGTTAAAGACAGTAAGCTAGAACAACTTAGTATGATTAGTAACTTAGCTTCTTCTAAAATAATAATAGAATGTAGTGCTTTATGTTTTACCAAGCACTACTACTACCTAAACTTTGTAACCCTAATGAGATAGATAGAAATCAGTATCTACTTCCATAGTTGAAGAAACCAAGGATTAACTTAATTGTGACTTGGCCAGAACTTTACAGCCAATTAAAAGTGAGTTTGTACTTCAACTGTGTTATAATAATAAGGCCCAGTCTTCTTTCACTATACCATTGTACAGTGGGCATCTTTGGAACATCCTCAATATGGTCCACCCTGTATGTAGTAGTACAGTTTAAATCTCAATTTCTAAAAATGTTTATAAAAGTATATGAGGCAATGACACTAAGCAAAACTGTAGAACAGTGATGGTGAGCTTACAGCATATGTGCCCCAGTAGGCATACAGACCCTGTCAGCATGCAAGCAAGTTGCCCCAGCAGCCAAGCATCAGAGAACAGGTTTATTTTTCCTAAACTAAAACCTCAGTATTCAGGTTTAATTGCAGTGTTGGCACTTTGCAATAAGTAAGTGGGTTTTGGATTACAGTTTGGACACTCTGTCTCTTAAAGGTTTGCCATGACTACCATATGACCTATTTCTAATGGAAATGAAGTTATGGCTTAGAAGTTAATCTGTGCCATTAAAGCTGAAACTGTAGTGGCTCCAGCATATAATCAGGGCTTAATGTAAGAGTTGTATATGTAATCCATTGGTACTGTTAAAAAAAAGTTTACAGTAGCAGAATAGGAGTAGTTTTGGTTTTGCCCACAAAGGGAAAGGTCATCATTAAGAGGTAGCTTCCAGCCTTGTTGGAATCTCATAGTACTTCAAAACAAGAGCCTGGAGGGAGAGCTGTGGTAGAGCGCTTGCCTAGCATGCAGGAGGCCCTGGAGTCTGTCTCCAGCACTGCGGGGAGAAAAGCCAGGTTGTAAGCCAGAGGCCATTTTGTTAAGTTTGTTTGCTTTCTGGAGTTACTGTACTCATCCTTAAACCATTAGATTTTTTGTACAGAATGACTCAGCTGCCTACCCTTGTGTACTTTTTAACTTCGCAAACTAGGTTAGTCTTATCTGCATTATTCTTGGGTAAAATGAGTTTTTAATTCCTTGAAGATGCTAACTGAAATTAATTCTTAGACATACATAGATGAGCCAGAAAATCAATTTATCTCTACAAAAGAAAACTAAAAAGTTAACTGTTAAATTAATGTTACTTTGTTTCAATCTTGCATGTTTTCAGTGATCTTTGTAGAGTGTGAGTGTGCATATATGTGCTCGCTTGTGCTCTCTCTTCCACACTTTTGTCTCTTTCTCTGTCTCTCTGCCTCTGTTTCTCTGAACTTCTCTGAGGTTCAGAAAGAGAGGTTTGCCTGCGACTGTTAACACATTTGTGTCTCATCTTGAGGAAGAGGGCTCAGAGTTCATCTTTAAGTGAGCTGTTAACTGCCTGAGAGAGAGGAATTCTGTGAGCAGTTCCACTTCTGTCCCTGAAATGACTCTGAACCTCAGCCAAGCTGAAAGTGCACCCAAAATGGCACCCATTTGAAAGCCATGAGGAAAGCAGAGTGTGGGGACAGAGGCTTTCAGGACCAAATGAGGAAATGTGTGGTGACTGCTGAAGATGTGAGGCCTATTGGACATGAAATTCTGTCAGAATTTGAGGCATCTTAGAATTTTGGACAATATAATAATGCAGGATAGGAACAGAAAATCAAAGCCATGAGAAGGAGGATGAAGTAACTATGCTAACAATGGGAGCTACTCTAGTTACTATAATAAAGTTAAATGTGTCTCTGAACTTCCCAGCAACCAAGGGCAAAGGCAGGGCAGAATAATGTCCTATAACAGATTCTTAGCCACAAGAGGCATTTGGCAATGTGACAAACATGGCCTTGGTTGGTTGTTTCTATAGTAAATGCAGGTGACCCTCACGTGGTATGGGTGCAGACTGAGTATACATGCCAGTGCTGGCGTTATAACGTCCTAGAGGGCTGCAACAGAAAGCATTCAAAAGATTGTGTAGCTGGCAGGTTGGTCACGAACAGAGAAAACATTTCACAGCTAGGTTGTCATTCTCTACTTTATCATCTCTGAGTTCTGTTCAGCATGGAAGCTGTGGAGACATCCATCTGGCACTCAGAAAGATGCTTTAGGAACATGCAAGTAGGATTTTCCCCCATTTCAGTTGCCCAAAGGCTGGCTGTGGGCAGGTATGTGTGCGTGTATGGGGGTGAAAGGATGAGAAAGTTTTATATCCCAAATGACCTTGTAGCTGTCTGATGCTTGAGCACACAAAGTAAGGAAAAGAGACTCAAGAAAATTTTGACAAAAAGGATTTTTGTTTAGCCCTGTTGAGTTATATATGGGTTTTTTCATGATGTCTGTCTCTCGCTAAAGTCATTAGTCATGAAAGGATTGGCAAAGAAATTGCCAGTTACCTGTTTCAAAAGTAGATGTGTGCAAGCTTAAAGAGCTTTCTTACAAGGGACTCAGAGCCTATGACTTTAATAATTAAAGAACTTTAATGGATCCACCATACTGGCCTGTAATCCCAGTGCTCTGAGAAGCTGAGGTGGGAAGATTACAAGTTCAAACCCAGCCTGAGCCATTTAAGAACTTAACAAGACACTGTCTCAAAATGTTTTAAAAAAATTCTAAGTGGCAGGGATGTAGTTCAGTGCCAAGGCCCTGAGTTCAATCCTTAGACCCTCAGAGAGAGAGAGAGAGAGAGAGAGAGAGAGAGAATTTTGATGGACAGATAAGACAGTAGACAAGGATCCCTTAATATCTGCCAGAAGATACTTTAGAACCAAAATTCAGAAATAGAATCCTAGTTAAAGTACAGCTTACACTCAAAACTCCAAACCTTTAGCATCAAATTTGTCCCTTACATATCTGTGTACTTAGGAATGGGGACTTCAAGAGTTCACGAAAGGGCCTTGGGGCTCCCAAAGAACTTTCCAGAGAAAAGAATATTAGGACTGACTTCTGCAGGATTACTCAGCCAAGAAAAAAGAATAGGGAAAGGGAGGCCCAGGCAAAGAGAGAGGCAAGTAAAAAGGCCAGGAAGCCAAGAAGAACCCAGCCCTTTCCAGAACTAGAAATAGTTCAGTGAGACTAGTCCCTGAGGAGGACAAACAGAAGGACTCTGAAGAAGTTAAGCATGGCCCAGCTTATGAGGAAGAGACCTGACCTTCATGCCCAGGAGCCTACATTTATGTCAAGATCAACAGCGCCCTTTGAAGGGTTTCGAGCAAGGCAGTGATGGGATTTGCATTTCTGAAAGATCATTCCAATAGCAGGGTGGAGTGTAGATTGGAAAGCAGCAAAACTGGAGGCAAGGAACCAGTCCAATCATTATTACCATAAGCCAACTAGAAGCCAAAACAATAGGAATAGGAGAAAAGAAACAAATTTAAAGACCATTACAAAGCAAAATACATCAGTAACAAAATACTTGTATAAAGTTCTTATTTAAAAACAACAAAGTGTTTACCCCACACACATGTCAGTCACTTGTGGATTGGGTACCTAGATGTGTTAGGCTATGTCCTTGAAGGGTCATGTATAAACTCCACAACTGCTGTGTCCTCCCAGGGGACAAGCTGAAGCAGTAATCGCCTAGCAGAATCTACTGGACCTCCTGGGGTTACAGCTCCGAAGCATCTCTATGCAAAGAACTTACATAGTTAGAACTTTGCTGTGCCTTGGGAGGGAACTGAAAGGAGCCCTAGAAGTCCTCTCTTCAGTGCCACATTTTGTCATGGGCCAGTGCATTGCCCCTAGCTACACAGTCTCTTTCATGACAGGACTGAGCTAAGGGCTGTGGGCCTCGGCTCTAGCCCTGGGCAAAGTCCCCTTCCCCACAAGCCCCATAGGGCCCTTTCTTCGTGGTAACTCAGAAGGCCTGTATACATCTGAGCAGCGCACCCTGCACACTTATAGTAGCCAGGAATCACTATCCTGGATCTACACTTTCAGTATGAAATGTGACAAAGTAGGTTCTGAACCAGTGTGAAGCCAGCCTGCAGGTCCAAGTCTCCCTCCAAAATGCTTTTCCCATCAGGTAAAATTCATGCTCCAGCTAATAATAGGTTCAAGTGAACATTAACCTATCTGGTCAGTGCTGACTTATGAAGAAAAATGAATCTGAATGATTCATGAGATTCATAAGAAAATTGTCCAGCTTGTCAACATTTATCTTCTGAAAACTGTTGTCTATCCTTTAGAAGAAAAGAAGTGATATATGTTCTTTATAGAATTGGTACATTTCATAATACCTTGCCAAAAATTTGAACCTTGGCTTGAATTTTTCAATTGTCTAAATTTCTGTAGACACATTTGAAAGTCATGTTAGTTATTTCTTAAGTCTCTTTCTTTTCTCTCTGTCTCTTTTTTACACAGGCACTGAAGGTCCTGAGAACTGCAGAGTTTGCGCCTTTTGTTGTTTTTATTGCTGCACCAACCATCACTCCAGGTTTAAATGAGGTAAGGATAAATTCATCTTTCCCCCAACTCAGCACACCCAAAATAGGGATGCATGTGTGTTGCATACGCAACACCAAAGCCCCATCTCATCAAGTCAGCTAAGCAAACCTTTTCTTTGTCTTTGATACTGAGCAGTCATATTTCCAGAGCTTGAGCTTCTAAAGTCCAAGGATAAATAACTTGAACCACCCATCCCCAGTACAGAGCTTTTGTGAGTCTCTCACCTTCTAGAGCTGCCAGCCCACTCCCTCTCCTGATCAGACTGTTCAAAGACCATAACAGCCCTGGGACTAGTTCTGCATCAAGAATTGCTTGGCTTAAAGAGAGCCATAGGGAATCCATGACCTTAACCAGGCTTCCCACGTTCCCCCTTCTGTTTAGGCCCTGGAGATCACCAAACTTAAAAATGAGCTCTGTGTGGCTAGCAGTGTGGCTTAGTGGTAGAGCACTTGCCTGTCATACATAAGACCCTGGGTTCCATCCACAGTACTAAAAGCATATAAAAACTGAACTCTGCCCCCTTCCAAGCCAACTCAAGTCAGCTTCCATAGAGATGGTGCCTAAGAGTGTTGGCTGAGCCATCTCTTCTGATGCCCATTCAGAAAGTTTGCAGATGCTGGGCAGATAAAGAGTAGTGTCACATGTGTACTAAGTGTAACAGTGCCTACTTGCTGTCCCTTCCATGGTTAAGGAAGTTATCCTGAAAAACTACTGGCCTAAACCAAACCAAGCTTATAGTACAGGTAAATAAAGAGTTAGGAATTTTTACTTTGTGTCCCTTTACGGAAGGTCATATTTAGATTTACCTATATATTACTCATATTTTCTGTCATCATTTTTTGTCATTTGATTTGTAAAAGTCATATTCCTTTGTGAAATTCCACTTTCCCATCTTATTTAATATACAAGCATGTTTGAAATGCCGCATTATAGTTAGCTTTTATCCATTGATTACCATGTATTTTTCTTGAATTATCATCTTTGCTTTGTTTTTGTTTTCATTTTGCCTGTTTCCCTGCCCTTTTACTAATTTTCCATAGCTGCCAAAATGGTGCAGAAAATTGCCTGTAAGTACCAGCTAGGAGGAGATGAAACACAGCCTTGTTTCTTTTTATAGATGTAGAATGTAGACACCTTGTTCCCATAAACCCTTGCTTTTGCTGTTAGAATAAAGGCATTTTGTTTTCACTGAGTTAAACCCTGCTCATGTGTAAATCGAGCATGCAGACAAGACATTGTCAAGGAAAAAACTGACAAACAGCTTTGGCTTAAAAGATCCAGACAAGGGAGCTTCGTTTTCCTGCAAAGAGCACTGCATCAAAAATTTGATGCTTTCAGCCATAAATTTTCTTGAATACTTTCATCAGCCCAGCTTTCTGAGCAGATCATAAACTCTGCCAGTAGGTTTTGCAGCCCAGGACTGTATAATCAAACAGGCTTTCCCAGCCCAGAGAGTGACATCGTAGGAACTGTTCCTTCTCATACTGGTAGCAAGCACACCCGTACTTGGGTAAGTGCGTGCTTCCTAAAATGAGATTCTTGCATTGCACTCATTATAAAGTAGAGCCACAGTGAAAATGCTATGCTTTTTAAATGTGAGCAGAATGTGTGTTGGTTGGGCATGGTGGTGTGAGGCTGAGACAGAAGGATTACAAGTTCAAGGTCAGCCTAGGCAACTAAGCAAGAACGTGTCTCAATAAAAATTTTTAAAGGGGGGCTGGGGATTTAGCTCAGCGGCATAAGCGCCTGCCTTGCAAGCAGGCAGTCGTGAGTTCAATCCCTGGTACCGATAAAAAGGAAAAAGACAAAAAAAAAAAAAAATCAAGAGGCCCAAGGCTAAGAATCTTGTTATCATTGACAGAAATTTTTAGGGGCTGGGGATTTAGCTCAGCGGCATAAGCGCCTGCCTTGGAAGCAGGCAGTTGTGAGTTCGATCCCTGGTACCGATAAAAAGACAAAAAACAAAAACAAAGAAAAAAAATTTTTAAAGGGCTGGAGATATGGCTCATCACAAGAGCACTTACCTAGCATGTGCAAGGCCCTGGGTTCTATCCCCATCATGAGAGGGGAAAGATGGGGGAGAAGAGAGAGAATGTGAGTGAGAAAGACCCAATATGAGAGAGATCCAACATGAAAGAGAAAAAGTAAAGAAAACAGAAAGAATGAATATGTATTGGTAAGACCTTAGGAGGTGGTTAGTGACGGAGGCCTTATCAGCACTGTCATGGGTTACTGTGAGTTTCAGTGTATGTTGTGTCAGGGCTGCTTACTTCTCCCATGTCTGCTTATCCCCTCCCCTCTGCAGGGCTGGGAGAGAATCAAGCTGGTGTCTAGTCTCTATCTCAATTCTGCTGCCCTCTCCAGAGCAGCCCAACCAAGCCAAGGTTGGCCTGACCCTCTCAGGGGCCTCATTGCGAAGAAGAGTTTCTTGCAAATAACAGGGACCTCAGAGAAGAGGAGGAGGGGCCCTAAGTCAGCAAAGGATAGCTAGTGCTCCTAGGTCCCTGAATTGTATTTTCTGTAGAGATCTGTCTCTGTCATGCCTAGGAGAATCACTTGGTCCCTAAATTATAGATTTAAAAATTTTAAAATCTAAGTGCTTGTTAATAATTCTAAAAGCCAACTTTTTGTTCTTTCCACAACATTTATTAAGCTCTTGCTGTGTTCCAGGTTCCCTGCTTAGAGCTGATGCACAGTAATGATAGGCCACACAAGACAAGTTTGAGAGAGGGATGCTAATCAAATATACAGATATTAAATTGCATTTAACTGATATTTAAGATTCAGGCCAGTAGTTCACCTACCTGGCATTTGGAAGGTGCAAGGGGTTCAGGTTAATTTGAATCACAAAGTTCCCTAGTTTAAAATTAGGACTTAGTCTTTGGAAGTTTAGCATAACAAATTTAACCCATAAAGAGGCAGAGGCAGACTTCTTTCCAGCAGCCCTTAAGAGATCTTTTTTTGTGAGTTTGTTTTGTTTTGTTTGAACCAGGGATCAAACTCACAACCTTACACTTGCCAGGCAGGCACTTGTGCTGCTGAGCTAAATCCCTGGCCCAAGAGATCCCACTCTTGAAAGAACTGTTTTTGTTTTGTTTAATGGGGATTGGTTTTCTGTTTTTGTGTTTTTGAGACAGAGTCTCACCCTGTAATCCACACTGCCCTCGAACTCCTGCCTCAGCCTCCCAAGTGCTGGGATTAAAGGCATCATACCTTTGAGCATTAAGACTTGCTAGTGAAAAATAATATTTACACAACAAACTTAGGACGCCTAATTCCATCTCACTGTTGGTTCATCTGGGTGAGAGTTCTCATAATCTGTAGCAAGCTGGAGTGTAAGGAACATCGTTTGCCATAGCAGGCCTCCCTGGAGTTCAGTAGCTTCCCTTCCTTCAGAGTTGTTTTCATAAGAGATATGAGTACTTGGGGACAGTGATATTTATCTAGCCCTGTCTAATGCAGACCAGTCTGGAGGGACTCATCAGATACCTGTTGCTATTATATTTGGAAAAAGACCTGATCCAGCCATTATTTGATATCCAAAAAGCTTTGACTGTAGCCTCTACTGCCATGAATTCCTAGAACATGCTGAACCTTTAAGTAGAAAAGGCGAAAGTACAAATTAATTTGTTGTGCAAAGGCAGAGGCTAATTGAATAGGTACAAATGCAGCTGGGCCCTGAATGAACTTTGATGACCAAAGAATGGTCATCTAAGAGTTCGGTCCTCAACATCACAGCCTCCCAGGAAGTAAATGGGTGACCCCTGCAGGCCTGGACCAGAGGAACGAGGAAGAACACCTCGTATGGCCTGACTCCACTGACTCGGGCCAGGCACAGCTAGGTCCTCTAGGGACGATGTGTTTGCTGAAGTGTCTGCTTTGTCTGGTGTGTCTTGGAGCCCCTGTTGCATGTCACAGTTGCCAGCAGGAGTTGTATAACCCTGCCATCACTGGGACCATCATCTTCTCTGTCATGGAGCCATCTTGGCCTTGTGCCCAGGTGTGGCACATCAAGCAAGGTTTGGCCCTGACGGTTTCTGATACTGGGACAAAAGGTGGGGAGAGAAGGAAGAGTGCCTCTGACTCCCGTCTCCTGTGTGCTTTCCCTCCCCCACCCTGCCCATCTACGGCCTCCCCATGTAGGACGAATCTCTCCAGCGCCTGCAGAAGGAGTCTGATATCTTACAGAGAACATATGCACACTACTTCGATCTCACAATTATCAACAATGAAATCGACGAGACAATCAGACATCTGGAGGAAGCCGTGGAGCTTGTGTGCACAGCCCCGCAGTGGGTCCCGGTTTCCTGGGTCTATTAAGCGTCTCCCCAGATCCCTGAGCAGAACTGGGAGCCACCTCATCCATGGAAACGCCTCTTTGTTACCGGCCTTGTGTCAGCAGGTCATGGTCCCTAGAGACTACCTAGTTGTAGTGTGACCTACATTTATAATTATTGTCATGTCCGAATAGATAGGAGGAGAAAAACAATTACACACTAATTTAAAGAGACAGTATCTTTTTTAATCAGTTCTCCTAAACTTTAATAAAATGTATCTTTAAATGTATGTATTATTCAATCCTTTGGAATGTTATATTTTTGGAAATCATAGCTTTTTATTTCCAAGGCCCCTAAAAACTGCACAAAATAGATGCTGCTTTCTATAATCTATTTTAATAATAATAAACAATGATTATGTTACCTTGACTGGGGGTGGAACACTACATTCTTTTTAGAGTCTGATTTTATGGATTGGAATATCTTTCTTTCCTCTATTTATTTGAAATAATTAGTGATAACTAGTGATTACAAAACAGTCATAAATTTTTAAAGGCCTTTTTTCTCTCTCTTTTTTTTAGAATAGCATTTTTTTAAGTCCTTTATGTAACATCCAGATAATGTGATACTGTCTCTTTGAAGCACCCTGTAAACCTTTTAGACATTTGAAGTTGGGTCTTGACTCTTAATGCATGTGGACAGTCGCGAGCGTTTATGCTGTCGGTGTGTCTGTGTTGGACAAAACAATCTGTAATCTACAGCAAAGTACATTCCGTTCACGGGGCACACCAGGGGAATAAGAATAAAATGCTATTATGACTAAGTTGTAAACCTATGCACATCCCTTGCATTTCGGGCAACTTTATAAAAAAAAAGAAAAAGAAACTGATTTTTATTAATAATAATCATGTAGTGAAATGTGTTTGTAATTTTGTCTCAATTTAATTTGTTGTAAGGTGGGAGGGGGAATTGCTGGTTTCACCATTTCAGATCTGTGTTGTCTAAGAGTATTAATGTTTTAATTAAGCAAAGAAATGAGGATTTTTAATCTGTATGTAATTGTTTTAAAGCACCCATTTTAAGAGAAAATACTGTGCAATGAAGAAAACCAGTTTAGGCATTTGCTTTAAACTGAATTATTCCAAAAGAATAATCTATAACAGCCCTGTAAATTCCTTTAAAATGATGAACTAACAGGACAGTCTGACCAATTTTTTTAAATATACTTCCTTTTATGTGCTCAATAATCAAATGCCTTTGGGTCCTTCATTTCATTATAGATTTGTTCAGGTTTCTAAGCCACTAATCTTTTGGATTTTATAATTTGTTAGATGCTCATTGACCCTTCAAAGGCCTAGGAATGAGCGTCAGCAGGCAGGATGACAAAGTAGCCTGTCTGGGCACAGCTGTGACCATGCTGACTCGCAGGGTCACCTGTGGTCTCTCCTTCCTCTTGCTGTAGCCATTGGCACAGGGGATCATCTGTCTTTATTGCTTAAGAGACATTCACCATCTCATCACCCTGCCATGAGGTCCCATTCTTCCAGTGCAGGAGAGTCGGGCTGGGGGTCCCCAGCCTCTTTGCCAAGAGGTCAGTAGAATGTTTTTTCTTGACATGTGAGGGTGCAAAGTGCTGCCAGTAACCTGCGATCCTTGAAACACACCATTGTTTTTGCTTCTTGTAGGTTAGAGGCCTCTGTCACTTTGTGCCTTGGCAGGATGCACAGGGTACGTTTGGAGCTAACAGCTCCTCTTAAGGGACCAAGCAGAGAAGGCAATTTTATATACTCCTCTGACACTGTCAACACCTTAGCCCTGATGTGCCACAACTAAATATTGCCGATGTTTTATTTTCTGATATCGTTCCTGTCAGTGGCAGTCTTCAGTTTACTGACGAGACGGTGAGTGAGCTATTTGTGTTCAGCCCCACAGTAGGGTAACCAAGCACACCAGAGGCAAGCCTAGCTGTGGCCTCACCCTCGATGGAGAAACATGTTCAAAGAGTTGTTTAGGGCTGTGTCAGGACTGACTTCAACCTAACTGATACCAAGGCCAGCCAGTCCTTCCTGCAGCGGTACTGACCACAATCCTGGCTCTTCTCACTGTCACAGCGCCCACACTACCTCTTTTCCAGTGAAGCACAAAAAAGAACACAACTGACATGCGGGAAGCAGAGACGCCCTCCCTATGTCAGAAACCCTCACACCCCCACTTGCTTTCTGTAGACTCAAAGAAGCACACAGGCAGGACTTGTTCTTGCCAGTGTGTGAATGACAAAATTCCTGCACCTAGAACACAGTGACTTCTCAAACAGGTCACCTGTTCTAACCCACTAATATACATCCTTCTAAAGCAGTGTCTCTGTGACCCAGCAGAGAATACTTGCAGATCTGAATTCAGAGTAATTTCAGTGCATTGCTGCTGTATTACAATTGTCCACTAAGCAATCAGAGAAAATTACTAAAAGCTTCTTTGCTGCCTCCATTCCATCAGCAGAAACATTTTTTTCTTTTTAAAGACCAGAGCAAATGATTAGACTACTAAATCTTATCAGTGGTCAATTGAAGCACTTCCCAAAATTATATTCTGAAGGTGATTTCACCCTCAGCCCACTCCCTACAGCAGGACAAGGTATATTTTGATGTGTTGAGTTCGTTGAAAAGATGAAATGTCCTGATTTTCTAATCATAAGACAGTAATTACTTTGCACAGGTAGCATATTTAACACTGAAAAGGAAAATCTCACTCATTTTAATTCATCTAGAAATTTCCCATTGTCAAGATAACATTGTAGCTTTTTTAGATGCAATTAAATGTATCTCCTGTAAGGTGAGATGGTTTAAATATCTACTCAAAGAGGAAAAGAAATGGTTGACCTGCTTCTTGCTATTTGCATTTAGCAGCCATCCTCCTGGCGCATCCTATTGGTGGCAGAATAGCTAAAGATGTGCAGAGTTCCTCATCGCATGGAGAAATGTAGTAAGTGTCCCTGTCCCAGTGTCCATTTCCTGCTGCCAGAGCCTGGCCAATTAGGCCAAGCCTTCCTTTGAAGCTACTGTTATCTTTGCAAGCCTTTAATCTCTGTGACCCTTTGTTTTTAAATTGCTTATAGTTATGTCTTTTTTAAGGCTTTGAGTTCATTCCTTACAAAAGTTTAGTCAATCAAGCCATCCTTCAGGAAAATGGACAAAGGAGAGACCCAAAGTGCAAACTGCCCCTGAAAGACAAAGCAGGCGGAAGCACATTTCAGATCAGTTTCTTAACTTGAGGCAAAGTTAAGCTTTGCTTGCCACTAAAGCTACCAAGAGAATGGATGGATTAGTAAACTTTTAATAAAAATGTCTCTTTGGAAAAAGGAGAAAGTGCATAGCACTCAGCATTACAAAAACAAGCCCCTTACAACCCTCATCTCTATCATCAAACTGGTGTGTATTTTGTGTTTCTCACTTTTTCGGAACTGAGCACAGCCTCCTCGGGCCATCCTCCTTACAAGGGCTTACAATCCTGAGGCTCCCTGTGGCTGCCAGAGGAGAGAGGCCCCTGAGCGCATCCCTCTTGTTCTGCGCTTCTAATTCTTCTCTTAGAGATCTTGCTTCTTCTCCCTGCGGCTTAAGGAAGGGCTACACGCTGTGATCTCCACACATTTCATTTGATACAGCTTTCTCTTTCCTGACCCTTTGGAAGACAAGGTTTCCTCTGTTCAGTATCTCCAGTTGCAGGACCAGACTGAGGCTTATTACATGACTGGCTGTGCCCCAGCACTCACGTCCATTCCCCTAAACCCGGAGATACAAGTCTCAGACGGCCCAGCCTAGGGAGTGAACTTTAGCCTAGCTGTCCCATCCAACCGGGAAGCAAGGAAAGGCAAGAAGAATCTGTTTCCTACTATTTTCCCATCTGATCTTTTCCCTGGCGCCCTTGGCTGCAATAGGTGGGCACACAGGGACCCCAGAAATAGCAGTGGGAAGAGGGCACGATCATCTTTTAAGCAGGCACTCCCCAGTCTTACTTAGCTCTTCCTGGGGAGAGAAAGTGCTGTGTTTCCACCACCTCTCACCTGATCCTCCATCAACTCCCCTGAACCTGTGCAAATGGACTGAGCAACAGAAAACGGAAAGAGCAGTTTGCAACCGCACAGGAGTCCCGGTTTCTGGCCCCAAGCACGACTCCATCGCTACGTATGTACGGAAACTTGGAACTTGGTTACCACTTAGTTCCATTCTCCCTGGAACGTGACCATGGGGACAAGCCAATGTTCTTACTGATGGAGGCCTGGGGTGACTCTCCCTGGGCCCAGGGGAAGTATGATCTATCAAAGAAGTTGTGCTTGGGAGTAGAAACAGGTGTTCCTCCACCACAAGCAGCCCCACCTATTTTTTTTTCATTTGGAAGAGACCAAGGACTGGGGGCATTGATTGCCAGTCTTAGCTGTCCCCGGAATGTCCACCATGCAGAGGGGGGCAGCTCCTGGGTGCAAAGGCTTCACAGCCTTCACGTGCTGAGACCAGAACACCGTGTTTCATTGCAATGTGGGCACGTTGCCATTCAAACTCAGTTCTGGGGTGGTTCTGCATAAAGTTTTGCCAACGTGTTCTTTTCTCTGTATGTATTATTGCCTTTTTATAAAAGGTTTTGAAGTATTGTCTCAGTGATAAAAAGAGAGAGATGTTAATGGTTGTTGTATATTTCATCATATCCAATTGTAAGTATTTGCAGGGTACAGCAAAGCCTTAGCTTGCAAGAAGAGCTGAAGGGATTTGAAAGGTTTGGATTCTTTGTAAATGTCCTGCTTTTCTTTCTCTCTGTGTGTATCTATTTACATGCCTTAGCACACGCCCTCCTGTCCTGTCCCTCAACCACAGCGCTGGTGTGCTACCAGCACAGTGCAAGTGGAAACCCTAATCAGTTATCTCGTGTGACAGGGAAGAAGAGAAACTCCATAGTATTCTTTGTAGAATATACATACCTATAGGATGCTGTGTAATGGGGAACCATAGAATTTGGGCTCTTGTCATTTCAAAGTTGGAGAAATGTATGAATAAAATGTATAAAACATGAAAAGTCAGTCGTCTCCTCAGATTGCAGGACACACAGCTTGGGGAAAAACAACCCAAGGTTTAGACGGAGAGGGATGGCCCAGATTCTGAAAACCCCTGTAGCATTCCTCTCCAGGCAGGGCTCATAGACCTCCTGCCAAAGAACCAATGGTAAAGGGACAGGAGCATGTCCGCAGCTCCTGGTACCCATCCCATAAGTCTCTGTCCTCAGCCACAGCTGCCACAGAGAGCCGCACAAGCCTGGTTGCTTGCATTTGAGTGCAGATTTAAAATAGATTCAGATTTCTATTAAAAAACAAAAGAATAAAAGCCAAGTTGTGACATCTGCTAGAAATAGAAGTTTAAGTTGATTTTAGTGATGTAAGTGCCACAGCACAGAAAACGTGGCCCTCATGTGACATTTGTATTGAAAGCCGTAAGAGGAAGCCTGTTCCAAGGTTGTCACTCTGTCTGATGACACCTTTGCTGTTCTACACTCTGATTGGGTCCCTGGCTGGATTTGCAATACTCGCTCTTGCCTTTACCCAAGCTCTGCTCAGGCAAAGAACCATGGCAGCTTCATGTATTGCACACAGCTCCAAAAAGGCCCAGTCTCAGTGTACTTGCCTGGTTCACTATAAGAAGACCCATACTAAGGATACATGAAGTAGGAGTGATTATTTGCTCTATTTAAACTTCACAGTATGAAAAATATAGAGAAAAACCGAGATCCTACTCAGATGCAGCAAACTGAATCCCTGACCTTATGATTCAGGGAATCACAAATGGTCTTTCTGCAGACTCCTCACCCTCAATGCACAAAAGAGAAAAAGTATAATGCTTTCATCAAGCTTTTACTGAGCATCATGGTATTTAAGACACAGAAATATGCCAATATTAAGCTAGTAGAAATAAATATAAGCATATTCCCTTTAAGCTACATGCATGACAATATGAGGCCAGTACAAATCAATATGAACTTATATTTCCATGTTTTTACTCTTTTGATAATAATATGGTAAGCTGAATAAATAACACTGGGTATATCTCATGAACTCTTCAGCAAAGGCTGGTGATCTGCAAGACACAGAATGACACTAGTACAGAATGGCCAACAGTAACCTTGAGTCCTTGAGTTCAAGGTCACTGAGGGTAGCAAGCTCCCCAAAAGAATAATTTAGTTCAAGCTAGCAAGCCAGTCAAAGGAGATGGGTGCTCCAGGAGACAATGCCACAGAAAGTGGCATCTGACTTTTACAGTGAGTGAGTGCCTTAGACATGGGGCCTGAGGACAAAATCCCATGGTTCTGGCCATGTAGGGGATGCAATCGCAACTCTTGTTCCTCCCTCTTCTCAAAAAGTGGGACCCAGAAGCCACTTTTTTCCATAGACTTGTTCTTAGACAAGATTACTAAAAGCCCAAGCTACTACTGATGCCCTCTTTGCTTCTTGAAAGGCAACTTTATGTCTCTCTGCCCTGGCCACATGCCCCGCAGAGCACATGGTAGCCTCTCCCACCAGGATGCTCTAATGGGTGACTGGAGGGGAATACGCAGGAGACAATCTACCGGGACCTCGCAGATAGCTCCAGGCCTACAGGGTGTCACCCCAGTATGGAGATGGGAAAGTGGACACCCTACAATGCAGGTTGGCCACAAATCAACAGCTTTCCACAGAATGCCCCCAGGACCTTCCTGGGTGGAGGGAATGGTCTCCTGTCACACTTGGGCTGGTGGTTAGAGGGGTTTAGACAATGATCAGAACACACCCAAGTGAACACCTAGGATATGTGCGTTTTAGGTTATATACTATATATCTTGGTTACAGGAAACAAAAACTATGGTCACTTTCACAGATTGACAAACTTCAAGTCCCAGTTCAATTCTAAAAGAAACAAACCCTCAAAAACCCTTAAAATAGCCAGGCATGATGGCTCACACCTATAATCCTAGCACTTGGGAGGCTGAGGCAGGAGGATTATTGTGAGTTTGAGATCAGCCTGGGCTACAAAGTGAGCTCAAGGCCAGCCTGAACTGCATAGTGAGACCCTGTCTCAAAAAGACAAAAAAAAAAAAAAAAAAAAAAAAAAAAAAAAACTCTTGAAATAAGACAAGTATCCTGAGCAGATAAAAAGAAGAGCTACTTGAAGCTACAGCCAATATACTTCACCTAACAGTGACAAATAAGTGCTTTGAAATAGTCATTAATTTAAAATTTCTTAAATACACATGATCTTCACAAAACAATTAGGAAATATAGGTAAAACAAAAAAGGAAAAGTAGATTCAACTAAATTCAACTGAATTCTTCCACATAGACAAATGCTAACTACTTGTATCTATAAAGCTAGTATACGTCTATACAACAATGTTATTTAAATGAATCGGGGCCTCTATTACTTACATGACACCTCCTCCTACCCTATGATTGTTTACTGTTGCTTTTAAAACAGCGTCTGAAAGCAGAATGAAGTATAAACACTAGAAAAAGAATGAGGCCAAATTGCCCATAGTTGCTAATAATATTGTTATGTGCCTTGAAATTCCAGCAAGCACAAGAATGCCATTTGAGTCCATAAAAAGCAGTTACAAAACACTCAGAAATCAATCATGTCCTTATCTATAACAATAAAATTGGTAAATGTTATGGTAAAAGAATGGTGTTCCCAACTGCAACAAGTTCTTTAAAAGTGGCAAAATCCATGGGTTCTATATGAAAAAAACACAAAATGCACTGAGAATATAAAAGACTCAAATAAACAGAAATGTCTTTGGATGGAAAAACTAAATGTTTTCATGGCATCAGTTCTTTCCAAATTAGTGTGTGGGTTTAATACACAACCAAATCAAAATTAAAGTCAAAATATTTTTGGACTTTCACAAAATAGCTGTTCATCTGGACAAATGAACAGGGAGAAAATGAAAGGGAATTTTTGGTGGAAAGAGTAAATGAGGGTGAGTAGCCCTCCTAGATGTTAATCTGTTCTCAAACTAAAACACTTATGTCATCATACACCACAGCTAACTTCACGCTAAACAAAGATTTAAATATAAAATTGAGAGCAAATGAAAAGAAAGTATAATTAGGCTGTCAGTAACACTCTGGAATAGGGACACCTTAAGCTTATATGAAGAAAGAAATCACAAACCAAATGAAAGATTTTGGGTGTTTTATTTATGTGTATTTTGTTCTTCAGTGCTGGGAGGGGAGGCACATTTTTATGAAAAAGGTATAGACCACACACTGGGCAAGGAAAGACATTTGGCAGCAAATACCCTACCCAAAGAGTTAATGGGCTTATTATATAATGAACTTACATGAACTAGTTAAAAATACAAACATTCCAGCAAACAAAGGAGGTGAACACTCAACAGCCCCTAAACAGCTGCTCATGAGCCTCCTCCCATTCAGCGGGGGCCCTACAAGTTTGCCTCAGAGGGGACCTAAGAGTGTTTGGCCCCCAGTTACCACACAGAAAATATGTCACTTGCCTCTTAAGGAAAATGCCATTATCCTAGACCTCAGATAATGGCGACAAGTAGTTTAGCAAATACAATGTCCAGTATGTCACAAAAATCAACTAGGTACATGAGAAAAAACAGGCAAATAGATGAATATATCTGTATAATCAAGCGGCAATAATGTCTTGGGTTTTAAATAAACAGAATTAAAATGCATAGGAATTCTGACACAAATTGGGATGGAACGTAACAGAGTTAATGTTTTAAGGTCTCTATATGGTCAAGGAAGAAGGAATTAGCATTAGGAATCTAATATAAAAGATTTCTGTAAACCAAGGGTGAAAGTTCATAGTAACTACCTGCAAAAAATTACTGCGTGTAATTTTTGAGCTAAATTAGGACATTAAAATACAAATCATTAAGCAAGAGACTGCTATTAAATATATGATCTTATTGTCAAGCATGGTGATGTAATCCCAAGCATACAGGGAGGTTTAGGCAAGAAGATCCCAAGTTCAGGCCCAGCATTAGCAACTTACTCACTTAGCGAAACCCTATCTCAAAATGAAAAATAAATAAAATAGCCAGGGATTTGGTTAAGTGCAAAGGCCCCGGATTCCATTCAAGTACCAAATAATAATAATAATAAGCCCAATTGTTTGTTAAACACTGAGAAAAGTAACCCTTGGGAAAACTGATGATGCCCCCAAACATTTTTTCTGAAATAACTCTTCCAAGTATAAAAGTTAATTATCAGGTAAAAGGCATAATATCACACAATATCATAATACCAGACAAAATTTTGTGCAAAAATACATTTAAAAATTTTATTTTGGTTTTGTTTTGATATTTTTTATTTTGAGAGAGGGTCTTGCTATGTAATTCAGGCTGGCCTTGAATTCACTGGATAGGGCAAACTGGCCTCGAACTCACAACAATCCTCCTGCTTCAGCCTCCCGAGTGCTGGGATTATATGTGTGCACCACCACACCTATCAAAAAAAACTACATAAAAACATTTTTAGGGTGCTTTAAACAATTTATTTAACTGAAATGCCATGTGGTAACTTCCATTTATTTTGATACATCTTTTCCTCATGGTGATTTTCAGGATCTTTGGGCCAATATAAATATTTCATAACCATTTGGCCATTTGGGTATACACCTGCACAATACCTCAGCAATATCTTTCAGAAAGAAAAACACTGAAGAGTAAAACACAATTAACTAGGTAGAATGAAAATCTGCTTCAAATATATGTTTCTGAGTTAAAGGCACGGCACACCTGTTCAGTTCAGAAAACCATCCTAATCCCCGAGTTTTTATTTTTAAGTAGAGTCTCAAATGCTTGGCCACTAATTAGGTGCTGAGTGGCAGAACTCCACTCCCAACTTAAAAGTTCATGGGGAGCAGAGCCCAACAACTCAGGCTCCTTCCCACTGGTCCTCAAGATATGTGCTTCTCTGGAGGGGCAGGTTAACTTGCTTATTTACAGCAATGCCAACAGCATGCTGGGTGACACTGCAGAGTCTTCTAGTTTTGCCACAGTAACATTTGTGTGGCATTCCTTTTTGCACGGTACCCTTTCCCTTGATGTCTACAACATCAACCTCTTTGTAGATTTGCATGTATGTGGCCAAAGGAACAACCTCATGTTTTCTAAAAGGCCTAGAGGACATACACAGGCTCCTTTTCCTCTTTCCCCTTGTGTTCGTCCTTTTGGCAAATTGCTAGAAGACAGTGGTTCACCCAAAAGACCATAAAACTCTTAATAATTATTTTTCTAAATACTACAGTATATTGAACTGCAGATGTGGCTCAGTGGTGGCCTTGCATGCAAGAGGACCAGGATTTGATCCCCAGCACCACATAAAATAAATAAATAAGTACAACAGTATGTTTGCAACTATGTCATGTTTTTATGAGCATTAGATCAAGTGTACTCATTTTCATAATTTACAAGTTTTATTTCCAAAGTAGAGTTCTAATGAGATCTTTGTCTTCACGATCAACCATGATCTTGCCCTCCAGCTTATAGAGGATTCACTTTTATTGATCTTTTTTATGGCACTGATTATCCAGATAGTTTTAGGAACTTTGAATTGCTGGATCATTATACATCATATATATATGTATGAAAATCTCACACTGTACCTGGTAAATATGTACAACGAGTATGTGTTATTTAAAATTTTTAAGTATCTTTTTAAAAAGATACTAGGTTTGTACAAGGTACCTGTTCATCACAAAGAGGAAAATAATATAACTGAATAGTAGAGAGACCTGGGAGACATCACATTGACATAGTGATCACATGGCAATGATCAAAATCAAGAAAGTCACACTGATATGTTGCTATTATCTAATTTTAGAGGCTCATTCAAATTTTACCATTTGTCCCACTTATGTCCTTTTTCTCGTCCAGAATCACATGCTGTCATTTAATAATCATGTCCCCTTCAGCTTAGGCCAGATTCTCAATCTTTCTTTGTCTTTCATGACCTTGACACTTTTGAAGAGCACTAGTCAGTTATTTGTTGAGCGCTGGGTGTCTCTTGTTCCTCACGATTACATTCTGATTTTCCATGATGGTACATCCTCCATGCATATTTTCGAAGGCATGAGCTGTCAAACTGTCCCACTTCCAAGAACGTTAGTGGCCGCATTCGTCCAGGCTTCTGTGACTTTGCTCATTGCTCTGGTTTGGATAAACGTCCCCCAGAGGCACATGTGCCGAAAGGCTTGGTCACCAGCCTGTGACACTGTTGGGAGGCGGTGGAGCCTTTAAGAAATGAGATCTAGTGGAAGGGAATTGGGCTATTGGGAGTTGCCCTTGGAGGAGACATTGGGTTCCTGTCTCTCTCTTTACTTCTCAGACCCCACAATGGGAGCAGGCCTCCTCCACCACACACTCCCACCAGCCTGTTCCACCATGCCACAAACCCAAATGCCAGAAGACCAAGCAACCATGGACAGAAAGCTCTGAAAATATGAGTCCAACTAAATCTTTCCTCCCTTAAAATTGATTTATCGCAGGCATTTATTACAGTAATGGACACATTACTAACACCTCATGCTGTTCTCTCAGCCAAATGTCCTTCCTTCTTGCCCAGCTGGGACCCTGCTCACATCGGAGCCCAGATCAAGCACCATTTCCTCTGTGACGCCTTCTCTGGCAGCCCTAGGCACAGGTCCCTCCTGCCCTCACCGCCATGTGCTACGTCTCTCTGTCATGTCCCCGTGTCTTATTTCCAAGCCCCCAGCAGCACAGCTCAATGCGCAACACACTGTAAGCTCTTTATAGACGCTCACCAGGTGAGGAATGACTGATGCTGACCGGAGGAATTTCCTTCCCACCGCTGCCCTGGACTTGCCTGTGGCTTTGACCTTGAGCTTTCTCCTACAAGGAATCCTAAGTGAGTGGCTAATTTATGAAGTGGAACTTGAAGAAGTTGAAGAGTGGCTGTGAGGAACAGGACCAACTCCAGGTCCAGAGACAACCCACCGTGGGTTCCTGCTCCCCTAAATACCTCAGATCCTCCCCTCCAGGTAGCCCTTCCCTCCTTGAGGCCCCGGCCAAGTTACCGCCCTCTCCAGCCCCTCATGTATGGCCCCTTTGCCCAGGAAGGCATGGCCTTGTTTCTAAGGCCGCCACTAACCAGACAGTACCCAAGGCCTTGTACTGACCTGAAAGGCCAACACATTCCCAACCCTCTGCTAGAAAACACTTATGCCCCTGTGAACTGTCCTGCAGCATAGTCAGGCTTTTCAGAAACTGGGGGAGGCGGGGAGAAGGAGCCTCTGAGTACATAGCTCAGAGGTAGAGTCTGTGTTACATGCATGACACCCTTGGTTTGATCTTCAGCACCAAAACAAAATTGGTTTTACTTTGTTATTTCCATTTAAACTTACTTTGGAAAGATTTATACTGAGAAAAGTTGTGCAGCTATTACAATGAGCCCAGATGAATTCTTCTAGATTCACCTGGTATTAGCAGTTTCCTATCGGCTACGACCCAGCAACCCCAGGCAAGGCCTTCTTGCCATGATAGGAACTTGTGGGGCCTGCCTTGGGACCATTCATCCAGCCTCTGTGGGTGGCGGTAGGAGCAGGGGAGAGAGCAATCACATTAATACTGTGTGCCAGGCACAGGGTCAGCCTCGGAAGGAGATATCACTGTGCACACTTTACAGATGGAGAAGAGGAGGCCTGATGAGGGCAGGTCCTTTTCTTGAAAGTCACTTGAGAGAAATAGCAACTCCCATTCCCTTGTGTGTTTTGAGAAACTGATGTCCCCTGTGTAGTGACAAATGAAACCATAGGAATGGGGAGAGTCCAGTACTTTTTTCAGACCCATGCCAAGAGCAGGCAAGCTCCCCTTTTCCTACAGTGAGAAGAGCCTAGTGTTTAGCTGGGTGCACACTCCAGTTTCTCTTCAGATCACATCAGTCTTCCCCCATTAACTGGCTACATGGCCCAAATGGGATCTTTTAAAAAATTATACTTCCTAACCTCTTTTTGCATTTTGGTTTGGGCATATGACTAAGGTTTAGCCAATAGGATCTAAGCAGAGGGATATATGAAACCTACAGAAAATATTTTTAATTAGTGTATGTTTGCAAGATGTATTAGTTAAATTCATTTGGGGGAAATGATACATGTACATATAATATCTTGATCATTTTAAACCCCTTTATGCCCCTCTCTAACCTCCCTCTTCCCCAGAAAATATTATTGATAGGAGAAGATATAGTTAGGTTTGCTCTCTCCCTCCCTCCTTCTGGCTAGAACCTAGATGTGATGGCTGGCGCTCTGGCAGCCCTCTTGGATTATGACATGACTGTAAGAATAGAAAAGAAACACAGTAGAGTAATAACATATAAAGAATCTGGGTCCTTTAGGGTTTTGTGTAACAATGCTGCCACACAGGCTCCAGACATCCTCCTTAGACTTTATTTAGTACTATTTTCTTTTCTTCCCTTTTGTTTGTTTTCCAGTGTTGGAGATCCAAGCCAGGGTCTCAGCTAGTTGAAATACTCATTGCCTTGCCTAGTTATTGTTTTTTTGTGGTAAGAACATTTAAACATCTCTCTTAGTGGCTGAATATGATGGTGCTCACTTGTCATACTGGTGCTCTAGGAAGCTGAGGCAAGGTGATCACAAGTTCGAGCTCAGCCTGGGTTACTCAGCTTAGCAAGACCTTGTCTCAAAATAAAAAAATGAAAAAAGGCTGGGGATGTAGCTCAGAGCACTCTGGATTCAATTCCCAGTACCAAAAAAAAAGTCTCTTAGGAAATGTCAGTAACATGACAGATCAGCCCCTCGCTGTACAGTTCTTCAAGACTTATGCAGCCTGTGCATGGAGATCCGCTATATCCTTTATATGTATCTGAAACTGCATGATCTTGGCACTAACCCATGTCCCCAACACTGCCCCAGCCCCTGCTAACCACCATTCTCTCAGCTCCTAAAAGCTCATCTCTTTTAGCTTCCACATAAGAGTGAGATCATGCAGTGTTTGCCTTTCTATGCCTGCCCAATTGCCCTCTGCACAGGTCCTCCAGGTTCATGTGTGCCGCAGCTGCCTTGGGCTTTGGTATAAAAGGGAAATAAACTTCTTCATCGAAGTCACTGGTATTTGGGAGTTTATATTGAGCGCAATTTGATTTGAGTCTCAAGCGATGACTCATATTGCCTTGGCTCTAGCCGAGAGCGTCTCAGCTATTTCTACTCTGCCCCGCTCACAATGGCTCTTTGAGGCAGAAGGAATTTTCCTAATGAGGGAATGGAAGCTTGGCACTCCCGTGGGGAGGTGAGACTAATGATGTTGGCATTGTCTTTCAGAAGGCTGTTTCTGCAGCTGCTGTCTCAGTTGCACAAGTAAGCCCTGTCACGTCAGTTGTGTGCCAAGGAATCCAGAAAGTACCAGTTGTTCCTGGTCAGCCATAAGCTGAAATGACCAAAGGGCTGCAGCAGCTTCGTTTATCCAGAGACCAGCTCCAAAGCAGAGGATGCTGTTTCACAAGCTCCAAAAAATGCCCCGGGGGGACCAGATGTTGCTCAGAGGTACAGCACTCACCCAGTGTAAGCAAGGCCCTGATTGCCACCTCCTGCTCTACAAAACCAAAAGGACCAGAGACCCAAGCAACGTCCCTCCTTCACTTGGAAGAGAAATATTTCAAACCCCCAGGCAAAGCATCTGACAATGCTATTAATAATGTACAGTGTTCTGTGTTGTTGATGAATTAATATCTTTAAAGTAGAGAAAGCAAAAAATCTTTAAAAAATGTTTTAAGGAAAAAAATAAAACTCTTGCTAGGAGTGTAACTTAGTGGCATAGAATTGTGCTCAGCATAAGACCCCAAGTTTGACCCTTGGCCCCACATACATAGAAGGCAAAACAAAAATGGCTTCCTCTTTCTTGACCTTACAGGAGATTTCTTCCACCCAGAAGTCTGGTATAAACTGCAGATTTGTTGTAAATTCTGTACCAAGTTGAGACCATCCCTCCCTGCCTTCTAACTTGATAAGCGTTCTTATCATGAATGGGCAGGGGATGTTATCAAATGTTTTCTCAGCACTAAATTCACATGATCATAAGAATTTTCTACATTAGGTTGTTGATATAGTGCATAGAGTTGATTTTCAAATTTTGAATCAGTCTTGTGTACCTAGAATACATTCTACTTGCATCAGTCAGATTTTTATTAGACAGAACACAAGATACACAAATGTATAAGAAATTAAAATACTGGTTTACAATGGTGAACCACAGAGTCAGATGAGGAAGCATGCAGAGGATGTCTGAAATCCGGAGGTTGAAGAATGTAGTCCAAGGTCTGGAGCTCACCGCAGTGTCCTGTGCAAGTTTATATCAACAGGCCAATGGTCTGCGACAGAAAGCTGAAGGATCCACGGCATAAGCTGAAGAGTTTGCGCTGGAAGCCAGGAGACAATGGCCAAGCTGAAGGTAAAGAGTAGAGCCGCTCTACAGGTCAGAACCCCATCTGTCCTTTTTCCTTCCCTTTTATACACAGCCCCTAGGGTGGGTCTTCTACACCCTAGGGTGTAGAACTGCTAAACCAATTTAGTTAAGCTTCTAAACTTCTCAGGTTGACACAATCAATAAACCACTACAATCCACCCCTTGTCAATTTGGCAACCAGACACATTTCTTTAAACCACTCTCTAGATACAAAGGCATGCATAAAATTGCACCTAACATGTTTTAACTATCCTGTATACAAATGGAAATGCACTAATTCCCTCACCAGAATAGAATGTATATTTTCTTTGGTTGATGCTTACTCTTAGCATTTCATAACTTCAACATTATAACACAGGTTTAACAATCTCCAAGAACCAGTGTTAAGTCTATCGATATATTATATTATATTATATTATATTATATTATATTATATTATATTATATTAGAACCATATTGCGGGGAAATAGTACAATTACAATCCTCTTTTCTGTAGCTGACCATGGGGTCATAGCTGATACTTAGAACTATCTTCTTCCACTTCCCACTGTGCATTCTCTTGGCCTTCAGCAAGCACCTCAGAAGGTCTTGGCTCTTTCCCTGATGGAGTGACCCATACCTTCATTTCTGAAGGCTCTGGACCAAATGTCATCCTGCTTGTATTAGGTTGTTGTAGTTTCCCACTGACTTTAATGATAGGGCATGATAGTACTAAAAGGCACCCTAAGCAATCTCCTGCACTCCATGTATATTCTTCCTTTCCTCCATTGTGGAGTAGTAGTCAACTTCCCCTTGGTAGTCTGGGTCAATCACCCCTGGACAATACTGTGACTCCCTTTTTAGCTTGTTTCCTCAGAGGCATGAGGAGACCGAAATGACCAGGGGGAAGTCTTAGCTTCCAGTTCAACGGTACCATTGTTGTGCTTTCCTGGTATAAGCCTTTCCCATTCTGGAACTAAGAGTTCTAAGGCAGCAGAACATAAGGTTGTGGGGACAGGAAGCAAAGAATGTGACTAGTGGATCACTAGGGCTAATGGTGAGTGGTACCATTCCTACTTCCACCCTTTGATTCCTGGACCCATGAATCCTGGCTATGGGAGACACAGTGCCAGAGAGTGGATGCTGATTCAAAACATATACAGCCTTTTGAAGTACCTTAACCCAGCCTGCAAGCTATTGACACCTAGTTGGCTCCTTAACTGTGTGTTCAAAAGGCCGCTCCACCTTTCTATCATATCAATCCAGCTGCTTCTGGATGGTGAGGAATATGGTAAGACCAGTGAATTCCATGAACATGAGACAATATATCACTTCTTTGGCTGTAAATGTGCTCCTTGGGCAGAGGTGCTATGCAGAATTCCACTCTGTGAGTCCACAGATAGTTTTGTCAGCAAAGGTAAATCCATATCCAGAATATGTGTCTTTGAAAGTAAAGACAAAGCACAGTCTCTTCCATGATAAAAGTGGTCCAATATAATCATCCTGCCACCAGGTTGCAGGTTGATCACCCTGGGGAATGCTGCTATATTGGGGACTCAGTGTTGGTCTCTGCTGTTGGCACATTGGGCATTCAGCAGTGGCTGTAGCCAGATCAACCTTGGTGAATGGGAGTCCTTGTTGCTGAGTCCGTGCATACCCTCCCTCCCTGCCACAATGGCCACAATGTTCATGGGCCCATTGGGCAATGACAGGGGTGGCTGAAGAAGGAGGTTGGCCACTATCCACAAAATGGACCGACTTATCCACTTGATTACTAAAGTCTTCTTATGCAGATGTTACCTTTTGGTGAGCATTTACGTGGGACACAAATATCTTTACATCCTTTGCCTGTATAAAGAGGTCTGTCCACATACTTCTTTCCCAAATACCTTTGTCACCAGTTTTTCAGTCGTGTTCCTTCCAACTCCTGACCATTGGCCTGACCATTAGTTAAAGCTCATGAATCAGTATAGAGTCACACATCTGGCCACATTTCCTTCCAGGCAAACTGTACTTCCAGGCACATTGCCCAAAATTGTGAGTATTATGAAGATTTTCCTTCACCACTGTCCTTCAGGGGTGTCCTAGAAAGGGGCTGTAATGCTGCAGCTGTCCACTTGCAGGTGGTACTTGCCCAATTTGCAGAGCCATCCATAAATCTGGCCCTAGCCTTCCCTTCCTCTGTCAGCTGATCATATTGTACACCCCACTCCTAGTACCAATTTTGTTATGCTCTGAGTTTGCAAGGAAAACTATTCAATATAGGACACATAATTTATAGAACTATTTTATAATAGTCACCCTAAGAGTCAGTCACAAAAAGTACAGGAAATCTGTCCACACACTAAAGACTCCGAAGAATCCATCTGAGAGGCCAAATCCCACAGCAATGTCCTACATGAGACCAGCTGAAGATCTACAGCCCATGACAACTGTCGATGTCCGCTCCCGGCCGGCAGGAAGGACACACGACAAAGTCTGGTAGTGGACAACCTTTTCTTTTTATTTTCCTTCTCCGTACAGCCTGCCCTGGGTTCTCCCAGCTGAAGCCTCCTCTGGTCCGCTCCCCGCGGCTCCTTTTGTGCTTCAGTCTGCCCCAAAGCCTCTACCGGTCCGCTCTCCGCGGCTCCTTTTGGGCTTTTACTTCTGGGCTTCTACCTGGCTTCTTCTTCCGCCCAGGGGTGGCACCGGTATATATATGGGTACAGTATCCAATCATGTTAAAGTAAGCAAGGCAAGCTGATTGGCTAACATCATCAGTTGCCAGGCAGACTATATTGTTGAGCGGGTTGTTTACGCGGTAAGCAGGAAACTAACATATTCGATGGGAGGAGTAATCTACCTCAGGCTTTGCTCTTTACCACAGGCCGCACGTCCGCCGCGCAAGGCGAGCTATCACAGACGCGGCTCCCAACAGACAACATCTCATGCAAGTCTGTTTCACAAATCTGCACTGGGAAGGCCCAAAGGCCAGTGCGGGGAACCAGAAAGTCTGTGCCAGCAGAATGAAGGATCTGTGCCAACAGGCTGAGGGATCTGCACTGGAGCCAGGAAGCCAATGCTCAAGTTTAGAACCAGAGCTCCCCCAAAATGAACAGCAGCCATTCTCCGTGACAACAAGGTTTCAGGCTCCTCTGATGATGAGAACAGACAAGTTCACATTGGGAAAGAAGCTTGACAAACTCCTCCAGGAGAACCAATGGCAACAGGCAAACCAACAATACCACCTCTTCCTCTCCAGTTCTCCGTTTTGTGTTGTGGGCTCTCCACACCCAGCACTATGCTGACTGAGTTCAGTCAGGTGTTACAAGTTGATCACCAGTTGTCAGTCCACCACAGCACTTGATGATGTTGAATAAATATTTTGGAATATTTTTAAAGTCCTTTTCTGCTGGGTGTGATGGCATGTGCCTATAATCCCAGCACTCAGGAGCCTGAGGCAGGAGGATCATCATGAGTTGGAAGCCAGCCTGGGCCACGTACATAAGCAAGTTCAAGGCCAGCCTGTACTATACAGCGAGACTGTGACTCAGAAAGAAAACCAGAAAAGTCCTTTCTTCTGAATCCCAGCTGTTAGCTCCAGAAGAAAAACGTTGCCTTACTATTTAAAGACAAAGAGGTTTACCCAGGGTCTGGAGCTTAGCCGACATGCATTCAAATGCCAACTTTACCATTTACTAACTCTGGACCCTTGGCAAGTCACTTAGTTCTTTAAACCTCAGTTTCCACATCTATAAAACAGGGATAACTATGCCTATGTTACAGGATTGTTATAAGAGTTAAATGAGAGAATTTGGATTAGATATTGGCTACATATGTGACACATAATTGGCTGTCAGTAATGGTAACCATTTGATTTCCAGAACAACAAGCACTCTGGAGTAGAATTAGGAAAATTTTGGAAAGGTGGTTGTGGTGGATTAACAACTGATGGTCAACTTGTAACATCCAGCTGAACTGAGTCAGCGTGGTGCTGGGTGTGGAAGACCCACCTGAGAATTGTTGCCAACAGCATAAAAAGGGAACTGGAGGGGAAGAGGGTGTGCTGTTGATTCTCCTGGAGAAGTTTGTCACACTGGTTTTCCTGACATGAATTCAGCTGTTCTCATCATCAGAGCTCAAGACCTCACTGTCACTGAAAATGGCTACTGCTGTCTTTGGGAGAGTTCTTGTCCTTACTTTGAGCATAGCTTCCTGGCTCAGTGAAGATCCCTCAGCCTGCTGGCACAGCTCCTTCATCCCACTGGCACAGACTTTCTGGCTTCCAGCACTGACCTTTGGGCCTTCCCAGGGTAGATCCTTGATACAGACTTGCAGGAGACATTGTTGTGGGCTCTAAGTCTCCAGATGGACTCATGGAGGGCATTGCCATAGGCTCTAGGTCTTCATCTGGATTTCATCAGGACATTACCATGGATCCAGGTCCTCAACTGGAATCTTTGGCTCTCTAGTGCATGGACAGATCTCCTGGCACTCTTTTGCATTTGACTCTTTGGGTGACTACTATAAAATAATCCTATAAATTGTGTGTCCTATATTAAATTGTTTCCCTTGAAAACCCTGACTATAACAGCAGTTATATATAATACTAGGAACAGGGCACAGAAATGACCTAATGGGGTTTATCCTAATGATCACAATCTCTGTAATGATTTATCCCTGAGATACAGGATTTCTTTTTCTCTTTTCATGTTATGGAGAGATGTAAGTGCTTGCCTGGTAAGCACAAGGTCATGAGTTCGATTCTTGGTACAAAAGAGAGAGAGAGATTTAATAAGTATCACTGCAAGACACCAGGAGGATCATTCAAGGACATTGTCATTAATAGTTATTAACTTACCAAATATAATAGTCTCACCACAGGAGCCCAGCACTCAATAGTGGCCTGGGCTACATGTACCAATCACCCCGCCATTTCCAGCCAAAGAGACCATAATTATAATTCCTAATTGCCCAGGTGATCTTCCAAGCTCCTGGCCTCACTTCTTTGGCTCTAACTATGTTTCTAAATAGAGCATTGAATGAGGCAATTTCTATTTCCTTATGGTGGTGAAGAAATTGACTGGAGAAACAATAAGCAAAAAGAGAAATGGAATCCTGCACTTTATTTTCACCCATACGTTCTTTGAAAACAGAAAGAGAATCAAATTGATCTATGACACTGGTTTAATATTCACAATTGTGTTCTGTAAGAAAAGATAGATTTTGTTTTCTTTTTGTATTGTGATCTGACTATATATATATATATATATATATATATATTTCAGCCAAAGTTCAGTGAAATAATACTTTTATTCCTACCTATGATACCTGCTGACATTTCTATATATTGTTGTTTTTGTTTTTTGGTGCTGAGGATGGAATCCCAGGTCTCCCAAATCCTAAGTACATGCTCTAACCACTGAGGTACACCACAGCAGTTACTATTATTCTTTAATGCTGGTGGCAACTGCTGATGTCATGACCCACAACAGAACTTGAGTGAGCCACAAGTGGCCCGTGGGTATGAGGAAATATGGGCTCATAGGGACCTCTGCTATGCATAAAGAAGAGACTTCCACAGGCTTCCCTGTGGGTTTGTGTTGGTGCAACTCAGTTTGGTTGGGAAAAAAACTCTTTTTTTCTCTGCTCAGCATCGCAGTTGTAAAAGCAATATTTCAAGGGAACGTCCTTGCAAATTGCACATGTTTGTCTAAGTGCCTCTACATTTCCTCTGCTTGAAACACAAATACAAGGAATAGAAGTAACATTTATTCAGGAACCAAAGCTGGCCAAATGTGGCCAGGCTTTGCTCCAGCCTGTACCCCAGTCTACAAGGAGGCAGATGCCAACATATTTTTTGAGACGAGAGCTTTCCGTACATTATATGTTGGTGACAGGAGAATTAGATGGAAAATTCTTTCAGTTCCTCTAACAGTGTGCATATCTCTGTGTGTGTGTGCATGTGTGTGCGTGCGTGAATACCCTTACGTGATGACCATCCTTGTGAAACTGCCATAGAGGAAGCTCTCCAAAACAGCCAGAAAGTCTTCTGAGATAGAGTTTTTCCAAAGATCAAATTTCAGGGCGTTAAATATTATAAAGTGAACATTTGTATGGAAAACTTTTCAAACAGGAAAACCACGAACTTTTTTTTCTTCATTTTCTCTCCCCTTTCTTGAAAAGACAAATACAGAAGACCATAGCATTCCTATCTGAAGCAAATACCATGTCCAGAGGCTTCTTTGGGAGCCAATGGCCCCATCTGATTCACCAGATTTCCCCTCAAGTATCGATTTCTTTGAGCAGATCTAGTACAGCTTTGAATCTACCAGATGAGCGAATCATTTAGAGACGCTCTTGCTTTGGAACATTGCTGGTGTTCACAGTTCCAATTGTTCTCATCTTCTGGGTACACCAAGCGAGGGGGAGCTTTTCTAACTCAGTAAAAATGTAATGATAGGACTTTTCTTGGCCAATAAAATGTCAGTAGCAACATGTGTTACATCTGAGCGCAAGCATTTAACAGTGACTCATGATTCTCCCAGTCTGTCCATCTCTGTTGTCACAAACCCTGGAGACTTGCAGTTAGATAACAATCTCTCAAGATGGTAGATCCTTCCTCAGCCTGGGTCCTGGGTTCCCAAAAGAGCTCACATGGACCATCAAGCACAAGCAAGAAATAATCTTCTGTAAGTCAGTGAAGTTTGAGGCTTATATGTTACCAAGCAGAACTAGGTCATCCCAAGGGTACACATAGTTTTGCTTAGCAGAATCTATGACCCCTAACATTTTCCAAGATACTAACTAGCCAATAATGTAGGAAGAGAGTTAATGAACTCAAAATGGGAACTTTTCCATCTGTATTCTCTCATGAGAGCTCATAATGGCCAGGGATTCACTGAAAACTCATTCCTGGCATATCTGGATCTGTTTGGCAGTAAGTAGCTCCCATGTTCCCATAATTCTACTGGGCTAGGAAGATCTGTTAAAATTCATCTCTCAGAAGGCTATTTTAATGTTGATATTTGTTCAGAAACATCCAGCCAAGCAAATGTTCATTAAAAAGCTGGCCATCTAACTACCCAGGATGAACTAGAACCATACTCTGAGACTCTCATGAACTCCCTCTAACTGAAAGGAAAGGCCTTCTTTCCAGAGGGAGCTGTCTATCTCTTCAGTAACCCAGGCCTGCTGCAGGCCTCCCAGTCACCCCAAAGCAGATATCTGCTCTCCTCGATTCTCAGGGCCATCGATTCTCAGGGCCATCGCTCGGTTTCCATGGCCACAAAACAATTTGAGTAAACATTTTCAACATCACTGGATTCTTCCATTTGAAAAGTGAGACATTTGGAAAACCAGTTCACTTTAAAACATTAAAATTAATCAACAGGTTTACAGCTTTGAATATTGTGATCAAAGGAAAACAAGCCACAATTTAGGAACCTTATTTTCCACCCACAGGAAAAAGAATGACTACCTCAAAAAATTGTTTGACATTTAAATGCAGGATTTATTTTATTTTATTTTATTATTTTTTGCAGTGCTGGAGATGAAAACTTGGGCCTTGAACACACTTGGCAAGTGTTGTTCCACTGAGCTACAGCCCCCACCCCAAGAGTGTATTTTAATAGTGTTCTATCAATGATAAAAATCTTGACTTTGATAATGGTATTATAAAAGAATATCTTTGTTTCTTAAGAAATACACTCTGAGGTATTTAGGGATGAAGGGTCATGATATTAGCAACTAGAACTACTAGTAAGAAATAATATGGGAAGAAAAAGACTTCAAATACGTAAAAAGCTAATAATTAGGATACACAGATACATGGACAAAGTATTCACTCCACAATTCTTGCAACTTTTCTGTAGGAATGAAAAATTTTGAAATAATTTTTTTAATCATGCATGCTCCAGATCAATGGTTTTCACATCTTTTAACCATGACTCCAAAATAAAATATAAATTGTACACAGTAACCCTGTACCCATGCACACACACACAATTTGAACAAATGCATTCAAATTAAGAAAAAGTTTCACAAAACAACTGCTTGCTTATATATTACATGTGATGCTCTGTAACTTTTCTATTCTATCACATTTCTACAATCACTGTTTGCCGTGCTGGGGATGGAACCTAGGGCCCTAAGTATGCTCGGTACATGTTCTCCCACGCAGCTGCACTCCCAGCCCTCATGGTCGTTTGTGAAAATGCTCACCGTGATCTATTCACTGAGTTGATGACCACTAATGGTCAAAACCCATTTAAACTCTCTTGCAATAGTTCTAATACTTGGTATGATTAAGAAATACTGTGAACTGAGCATGGTGGCACATATCTGTAATCCCAGCTACAAGGGAGGCCGAGGTAGGAAGATCAAAAGATCTAGCCCAGCCTATGCAACCTGTTTCAAATTTTTTTAACAAGTGCTGGAGATACTGTAGCTCAGTAGTAGTGTTTGCCTAGCATGCATGAGGCCCTCTCTGAGTTCAATCCTCAGTACCATTAAAAAGAGAGGGAGAAAAGGAGAGGAAGGAGTTGGAGGAGGAGCTGTTGCCATAAAAATTTGACAATGTGGTACAACCTGAATCTGTTGGTTTTGCAATTCACCTCTCCAAATACAAAGTGAGGAAGGAAGTCAGGACATTTAAGATTGCAGATTTCCAAAATGTTAACAAACGCAGTTATCCCTGCAGAAGGTATAGGGAATAGCTTGGGCAAGTGTTTAGCAGACATATGGCACTGTTATTGACTTGACTGCCTCATGGCCTGTCGGGAGCCTGTGGCTGTTACGACCAGCTCAGGATGGCTCTGCTGCCAAATAGAGAGATGGGTGTGGGAAGGTGGAAGAGTCAGCGTTGGGGGACAGGAGGCGATGCTGGGGACAGAATCTAGGGCCTTGCATATGCTGGGCAAGCGCTCTACCACTCACACTGAGCTCAGAGCCAGCATTTAGAAGGCAGCCTGCAAAGCCTACACTTGCATCTGGGCCCAAAGAGCTGCTGATCCCAAGGCTGACCAACCCACCTCTGCGCACTTCCACTGCAATCCTGAGAAAAGCTGAGTTACTGGGGCCACTGCAGTGAGACCTGGCAGCCCTGCTTTCAGACACTTGCACACTCAGAGCCCTGAATGCTCACCACAGGTCCTGGTCAGCCTCTGCTCTAGCGAGTAGACGCAGGAGCTGATAGCTGGTCAGTCGCCACCCTGAGGTATCCCTGTCTCTCTTCCCACCCTGCTTCCTTCCTGCTTGGCTGTTAGCCCCAAACCACGCAGCTCATAAACATCTCCACACTAATAATGTCTCTCTTCTGAACACTCTTCCCACAGAACATTAAATAAAGGATTTTGTGGCCTCCTCGGGTTCACAGCACACCTTAGCATCTGAAAGACTGAAAGTCCTACTATAGAGAAACTGGTTTAACACTTAATTCCACCCCTCCCCCATACACGCACACTAGGGATTGAACCCAGGGCCTTCCCGCTGAGCTACATCCTCAGTCCTTTTTCAAAATCTGAGACAGAGTCTTGAAGTTGCTCACACTGGCCTTGGACTTGCAGTCTACCCATCTCAATCTCCCAAAAGACTGGGAACTTTGGGGTTTTTTGTAATTTGGGAATTTTACAGATTTGTCTACAAACATCTCCTGCTGCCCCAAAGTTCTTTTGTGGCTACAGACACTCCTGAAATAAATATGGGGTAAGTAAAATGGGTCTTGGTTTTAATTGCCTCTTAACACATCTCAGATTCCAGGAACCACCTTGCACCCCCTTGAGTCTAAGTCTCTCCCATCCCTCTTCTGTCGTATTCTACCTACCGTCCTGAACCCTAGTTTCCCCAGGCAGATATTTAGGGAGGAAGAAGAAGGGTAGGTAGAAAACAAAGAATTAGACTTAATAAGTTACCCTACCAGGAGAATTGGCACAGTTGATCGTTCTTAGCCATGGACCGCCTCTAACTCAGGCACTGTTGCCTGGAAGATGGGAGAGTGGGCTGGGGTGGAGCACTAGAGACTCCCAGTTCCCAGCCTTTGAACTCAGCAGCCCACCGTCATTCTTGTTTGCTTTGCCAAAGGATGCCCAAGAGCAGAAATCCACAACTACCCCCGGCCCAGTGCCAATCCAAGGCCTTTCTCTACCTAGGACCATCTGTGGCGGCAAAGTCTTCCTTCCATCCTCCACTAGAATTTTCATAACTTGCCCTCATCCTGTTCCCTAAGCCCAGCTTTTCCCCTTTGGCCAAAGCACTTCGGGCCACCCCAAAGTGGCATGGTCAGTCCAGCTGCCGGCCGAATGTCATATGCCTAGCCAGGCTGAGCAGGAGACAAGAGGCAAAGAGAAACTTGTCCTTATGGCCAGAGTCCACAACCCCACAGGAGGGAAGAGTGTAGGACAGCGAGGCGTTGGCCAGCCCAGCTGTGGCGTTGATGGCCTCCTCCACATTGACCCTCGGGGCCAGCAACTTGGAGAGGAGGCTGCTGAACCTGCTTGCGGTGGTGGCCACCGGTCCCAGGGACATGCCCGGACTAGAAGCCGTAAGGTTCAGCTCCACAGGGTCCACACAGAGGCCATTGGAGGAGCGCTCGAAGGCCACCTGGCTGAGGTCCAGGCCGGCCACGGAGCCCGGGGAGGCGCAAGGCACGTCAGTGACGCGACTAGAGCCTTCTATCCAGTCCCGCAGCCACTCCAGGTGGCAGTCGCAGTGCCAAGGGTTGCGGAAGAGGAAGAGGCGGCCCAGGAAGAAACCAGGCTGGAAGGCGGCCCAGGAGAGCACGGTGAGGCGGTTGCCGTTGAGGTGCAGCGCCAGGAGGCCAGAGAGGTTCTGGAAGGCGCCCTCCTCCACGAAGGCGATGCTGTTACGGTCCAGGTAGAGCAGCTCCAGCTCGGCCAGGTCTGCAAACCAGGCGCGTGCCACACCACCCAGCGCGTTGCCACCCAGGTTGAGGGTGCGGAGGCGGTGCAGGCCACGGAAGGCGTCTGGCGGCAGGACGGCCAGCAGGTTGTCGTTGAGCAGCAAGTACTCCAGTGAGCCGCAGTCGCCGAAGGCCCAGGCGTGCACAGCTCGGACGCGATTGGCCTGCAGGTTGAGAGAGCGCAGTCGCCGCAGGCCCTGCAGCGAGCTCGAGGCCACCGCCTCAATGCGGCCACGCTCCAGATGCGCGTGTGTCAGGTTGGCCAGGCCGCGGAGAGCACCGGGTACGCGGCGGAACAGGTTGTCAAAGGCGGCGAGCTCGAGCAAGGCCGGCAGCTCTGCTAGCAGGCGCTCGGGCACGCTGAACAGGCGACAGGCAGCCAGGTCGAGGTGACGCAGGCGGCCCAGCGCTGCGAAGGTGCGCGCGTGCAGGTAGCGCAGGTCGCCGTTGTGCGCCAGGCGCAGCTCCGCCAACCAAGACAGACCCTTGAAGGCGCCTGGCGTGATGAAGGAAAGGTTGTTGTGGCGCAGCGACAGGCGGTGCAGCGACGGCAGCGTGCCAAAGGCGCGCTCGCCCAGTATGCGTAGGCCGTTGCGGTCCAGGTCGATGGAGGCTGCCTCGCACGGGAACTCAGCCGGCACTCGCTGCAGGCCCGCGCGGTCGCAGCGCACCCAGCAGCCGTGCTCCGCGTTGCTGCAGCTACAGGCAGCGGGGCAGGCGCGCAAACAGGACCCGGTGGCCCGGATGCTGGGCAGGCAGAGGACCACCACTGGCCGGAGAGCCGGGAGGCCGGGCAGGAGGGAGCGGAAAAGACAAAAAGGGAGCAGCAGTCAGCCAAAGGTCACCCCAGGGGGCAAGATGCAGGCCCTGCACCAAGTTCTTCTTAGTCCTGCAATGGACTAAGACCATGCCCCTCCTCTGCAAAGGCTCACGGGTGTCCCTGTCTACAATAGGCTCTTCTTCACTTTGGTTTCCACTTACCTAAATCAGCAATCCCGTGCTTCATCCCCGCCATGGACCACGTTCTGAACTCCTTCCAACCTGCATCATCGCTGTATGCTCCTAGAATATGGCCTTGAGTGTTTCCAGTTTGCAAGCATTGCAGGATCGCTGAAGCCAGCACTATAGGCTTGCACTGCCCGATGTGATGACCACTGGCTACACAGGCTACCAGGCATTAGAAATGTGGCCCGCCCATCACTGCAGATGATATACCAGATCTCATAGTTTTAATGCCAATGAGTAAAATATCACATCAATAATTTTTGCATTGATTACATGGTGAAATGTTTTTATGGGTTGTAGGGGCAACTCAGGATGGAACCCAGGGCTTCTTCATGTTAGGAAACTGCCCTACCACTGAGCTATGTCCCTAGCTTTCAAGCGCTATTTTAGATATATTGAGTTACATAAAATATTCACATTAATGTCAACTGTTTCTAACTTTTTGAATGTCGCTACTTGGGAAATGTATGTATACGTGGCTTACATTTGCTGTTGGTACTATTGGCCCTTCTCAGCCTAAGAATCCAATTCCTGCAAACTCCCAGTGAGTAAGTTAAGCCTCTAGAGAAGGAAGAAGTGGGGGGAGCAAGGAGGATGGGAATGACATAGAGAAGCCTACCAATCTTTTTTTCTTCTGTAATAGTCACTAAAATTAAACCATAAGGACAGAACACTAAAAAGACTTCTCCCACTTTCAAGAGAATCAGTTAGCAGGTAAGGTCCTTTCACCAGCCCGTGCTCCCTAGGAACTTTTTGACATCATCTTGTGAAAGAAAAGTGCTTATCAGTTTTGTTGTGAATGTTTGAATGGCAGGTCAGATAAAGACTTCAAAAGCCACCACCTAGTAGGCTTGGCCCTGGCTGCAAATAAAAGGGCATGATCTGTTGTCTTGCGGAAGACACAGGTCCCAAGCAGAGCCTTGAAAACAAGTGGAAAAGGCAGTATTGACAAATACATAATTTTTATTTTCTGGCCAGGAATAGCTCTAAAGTGAAATATGCTCAATCCACAGTTCCTGTAGAGGGAAAAGGGGACCCAGAGGTAAATATGCTCACTGGTTTATAATTTCCACCCTTCCTCAGAGGTACTACCAAATTTCTGGCAATTATTGCTGACCTGTTATTTGATCCCTCCCATTGGGTGCAGGTCCCCTGCCTTGCTTAGCTAGTCCCCTGCAGGAATCTGAAGGTGTGGCCAATACCAGGGGTATGTGGGTTTGCTTAGCTCCCAGGATCTCTTCAGTCTGTTGTGAACACTCCGTGTTTTCTCAGCTGCTGGGAAAGGGTTTCAGTCCTCTTAGACTTGGTTTGAATGTTTGCTTGAAAACTGTAGGTACTTCAACATTGTAGTGTTGCCAGGCCCATTCCGTGCATGCCTGTAGTCCCAGCACTCTGAGAAAGGAGGATCACAAATTCAAGTCCCACCTGGGAAGATTGGTGACTTAATGAGACCTGTTTCAAATCAAAAATTTAAAAAGGCTGGGGCTGGGCATGGGGGCGAATGCCTGTCATCCCAGCACTCAGAGGCTGAGGCAAGAGAATCACTGCAAGTTGGAGGTCAGCCTGAACTGCATAGCAAGACCCTGTTTCAAACACACACACACAAACACACACACACACACACACACACACACACACACACACAGAGGGCTGGGGATATAGCTCAGCACAAAGGCCCTGGGTGGGTTTAATCCCCAGTACCAAAAAAAAAAAAAAAATACAAAATCTGATATTAAAGCTTGACTTAGCTTTTCCTTCTCCCTGAAAACTGAGACAGGGACCAAGCTTTAGGAAGCCTTTTGCAGCCAGCAAGCTCCTTGAAACTTGTGCTGTGCTTAGTTGCGAACAGAGCCTTTACTGGGCTGGGAAACACTCTAGTAGGGAAACAGGGCCAAAATTATAATTTTAACTCCAGACCTCAGCAGGACACAGGCAAAACCTTCTCCTACCAATTCTTCTAACTAGGTCAAGTCAAAGGCATCAGATTTTCTTAGAAATAGTTCTTCATTTTACTCTTCTTTCTGATTAAGAAAAACGCAATCTTAAAAATATGACTCATGCTGATATCCACAATAGCATCAATAGCATCTTAACCCTTTAGAATCACAGCAGACTTCTTAACGTAAAAACTAAAGACCAGGAGAGATTTTTTAAGTATTTCAGGCCCTAAAACATAACTTCCAACCCCAACCTACATATCTGGCAAAACTTTCTTTCAAAATTGATGGTATTTCCATGTTAAAGTGCAACTTGAAAAATTCCTGACCACCAAGCCAACACTACAAAAAGTTTTCAAGGATATCCTACAGAGAGACAATGAATCCAACAATGCCAAAAAAATCTAATACAATGAGTACACCAGGCAGGATGAGCAGTTAAACAAAAGAGAGAAAAAAGAGATTGAAGTAGAAAATGGAAAGACATTACCTGTTTCTGAATAGAGAGAACAATCATAATCAAAATGACCGACCATAATTCCAAAACTGATATATAGATTGAATGCAGCCCCAGTCAAAATACCAACAGCATTCATCATAGAACTAGAGAAAACTAAAATTCATGTAGAACAAGAAGAGACTCCGAATAACAAAAACCATTCTGGCAAACCAGAACAAGGCAAGAGGAATCACAGTCCTGGACTTCAAGTTATAGTACAAAGTTACGTTGTCTAAACAGAATGGTACTGGGAAAAAAAGACGTGGATCAAGAGAACAACACAGAGGATATAATAAAACTCCAAGCACATTCGGCTAACTGATCTTTGACAAAGGAGCCAAAAACATACTCTGGAAGAAAGATAGCCTCTTTAACAAATGGTGCTGGGAAAACTGGCTATCCATATACAGAAGATTGAATCTATATCCATACCTCTCATCATATCTTAAACTAAAATCAAAATATATCATAGATCTAAATAGTAAAACAAACCGTCTGCTGCAAGATACAATGAGTAAAACTTGAAGTCACAGGTATAGGCAAGGACTTTCTGAACAAAATTCTAATTGCATAAGAAATACCAAGAATCAAATCAAATTATCATATCAAATTAAAAAGTTTCTGCACAGTAAAGGAAACAACCAACAGAATGAAGAGACAATCTACTAAATGGGAAAAAAAATTTCCAACTATTTCTCAGACTAATCTCTAGAACATATACAGAACTCATGGAAATTAAATCCTCCAAAATAGAAGACCCAGCCAGAAAATTAGCAACTGAAATGAATAGACACTTCTCCAAAGAAGAAATATAAATGGCCTATAGGTACATGAAAAAAAATGTTTAGCATCTCTGGCCATTAAAGAAATGCAAATTAGAACACCACTGAGATTTCATCTCACTCCAGAAAGAATGGCTATAATCAAGAAATCAACCAATAATAAATGTTGGCAAAGCTATGGGGAAAAAAGGAGCCTTCTCCATTGCTGGTGAGAGTGTAAACTGGTACAACCACTATGGAAATGAGTATGGAGATTCTTCAAAAACTTAAACAAGAAATTACATTTTACCCAGCTAGTCCCCTAGGTATCTTCCTGAAAGAATTTAAAAAATCATTCTACAGTAACACATGCATACCCATGTTCATAATAGCATAATTCAGGATAGCTAAATCATGGAAGCAGTTTACATATCCATCAAAAGATGAATGGATAGGGGCTGGGGATTTAGCTCAGCGGCATAAGCGCCTGCCTTGCAAGCAGGCAGTCGTGAGTTCGATCCCTGGTACCGATAAAAACGAAAAAGACAAAAAAAAAAAAAAAAAAAGATGAATGGATAAAGAAAATGTGGTATTTATTTACAAAGGCATACTACTCCACCATAAAGAAGGCTAAACTTGAGTCATGTATAGAACCTTGAGAATATAATATTAAGTAAAATAAATCAGACACACGCTCAAATATCACACAATTTCTCTTATGAGTAACACAAAGTATATGTAAAGACCAAAATAAAAGATAACAAGAAGTAACAAGATAGATATTTCATATACAGGAAAGGGACCAAAAGAAAGAGGGAGGGAAGGAGAAGGGGACAATAAAAGAATTAAGATGTGGTATATACATGTCCCAACTTCCCATGAAGAATGTATTCCTGTTATGTACTATAAACATGTGCTACTAAAAAACTAATAAAAAGCAATGTATTGTGGGTTTTATAACATAAACAAGAAATATGACAATAGTCACATAAAAATGAGAAGGGAAGTAAATTGAATTGACTCATATCTTACATTATATACAAAGCACTATGAGAATAATTCAAGGTACACCATAACAAATTAAAACTATATATTGTAATCCTAGAAAATAAAAAGAACCTCAACTCCTACCTCATACCATACACAAGAACTCAATCACAAATGATAGTAGATACGTATAGGACATTGTTTAAGGACTCTGGTAACAATGTTATCTGGGTGATAAAAGCATGTATAATATCACTCAAATTAACTTTTACGCATTTTTTTGGTCTCATAACAACCAACTTTTGATAAGCGTTTGCTTGTGGAGGACCACCGAGATGGGTCTCCTTGAAAGAAGAGCATTTGGCTCCATCTTGGTGAATCCTGGCCCTACTTCCCATGTATTGATATGTGCAGGACTGGCTAGGGTATTTCTTTACCCCTTTAATTGTCTTTAAGCAATTCAAATGAGTCTAGCTGAGGTAGTGATGTGTAGACTTTAAAGCAATGCACTTGTGGTCAGTGATGCCCTATAGTGTGAGCAAGGTCAAATGACACTGCGCTATCCAGAAAGAATTCATGCCATATCAGAGCATGAAGACCAGGCATCAAAGCTGAAGCACTGACCCCAAAATACAAAATATTTCTTCAAACTGTGTTATACAGATTACTCTTTCTGGAGACCTATCTCTGCATGTTTGGGCACAATTGTATGATTAGTAAAGGCACAGTTACAGAAGAGCATACTTACAGGTATTTCCTAGTAAAAGCTAGAGATCGGTTAGAGTCCTGTGACCAGGCTCCTGCTGCTTGTCACGGCTGCTAACTTAAGTCGCCCTTGACTGTCTGGGTCCGACTGCTTTTCTTCTGATAATGCACTGGGCCAATGTGACTATTCTCAGCTTACGTTTCCCTTATTAAGAAAATATATTGCTTCTAACTGGCTTCAAGGACTTTGGTTGGGGCAGAGTAACCCAAAGATACTTTTTAACTGCACTTGTTCCACTTGAACCCCCTGCCCTCCTCTCCGGGATTTTCCTGCTGTGACAAACAATTCCTGACAATATGTGGCTTGATTCAATCCACGTAACCAATCGTGTAAAGCCTTGTACTTCCTGCTTGCAAACTGTGTTTAAACCAAGCCCAGTGCTGCCTCAGTGCTGATGATTTGGAACTGAGGTTCCCATCAGCCCACTCGTGTAATAAACAGTAGCCTTCTAGATTCCTCGGTGCAGTCTTTCATTAGCTTTGATATTGGTTTTTCTGTAACACTTATTGCAGAGATGTTACTGTGCCTGTACCTAACCCAGCTCACAGTACTCACACACTTCCTGCCATTCTCACAGTCACCCAATCCCGAGCCACTCCCTTCTTCGCAAATTAATAAAACCAGAGTTCAGCTTTTGTTCTGGTTAGTCATTGTTCTGACTTAGGACTCCCTTGACTCTCCACCACTGTAGATGTGTCTCTTTATTTGCACTGTGGGTTGTACTGGAAGTGGTAAATTGGGATTTATTTGCTAGAATTCCAATAACTTTTCCTTGGGATCACAAATACAAACTCTTCCAGACTGTGACAAGGTCCTGACGGAGCTCAGGGTTAAGATTGCTTGTACATTATTTTCACTGACTATGATAGCCCTTCAAGTGAGTATTATTCTCCTTTTCTCACAAAAGACGAAGCTGATATTCCTGATTATTAAATGACAACAATTTTTATCTTTCTACTCTACTATCTCTCCCATACTACTACCTAAATTTCTAAGCTTTTGGGGGGTTTTGGTTTTGTTTGTTTATGATATTAAGGATTGAACTCAGGGCCTTTGCACTGAGCTCCATCCGCAGCCCTTTTTATGTTTTATTTGGAGACAAGAGCTCACTAAACCTCTAAATTGGCCAGGGTGGGCTAGAACTTGTGATCCTCTGGCCTCAGCCTCCCAGGGAGCTAGGATTACGTACAGGCCTAAACCACCACACCTGGCTGAGTTCCTGTTTCTTTAACTGTAAACTGAAGGAACAGCGCTTCCTGGCCTTGGAGGGCCCTTCTAGTTCTCATTTTCCATAGTTCTACAGCAGCTGTTGTCAACCACTATTTCTAAGCAAAAATACCCTACTCAGAGTCTCATGTGTCTGTGCCGCCTCCTCCCAGCCATGGCTGCTTGCACCCTGGGGGAGCACTTTGACCTAAGCAGAGCTAATCATGCAAGTGAAATAGGCACTGAGGGCCCCTTAGGTCCATGAGCTCATAGATGCACAAATCTGCCTAGCACTGTGGCTAGAGTTTGTATCAAAGCCACAGGCAGCTCAGAATTATGGAGTAGCAAAAGCTGAGGCGAGGTGACGAAGCAGGTTCAGTGTCAGTCTGTTCACACTGCCATAATAAAAGAGCATACACTGGGAAATTAGAAATAACAAACTTCTCACAGTTCTCCCGGCTGGAAAGCCCAAGATCAAGGCAGGCTCAGCAGGTGGTGAGCATTTACATCCAGCTTCATAGATGGCCATCTTCTTGCTGTATCCTTACATGGTAGAACAGGTATAGGAACTCTCTCAGGTCTCGTCATCATCGTTGTCATCGTTGTTGTTGAGACAGGGTCTTACTATGCAACCCAGGCTGACCTCATGATCCTCCTGCCTCAGCCTCTCAAGTGCTGCAACTACAAGCTTGTGCCACCACGTCCAGGTTTCTTTTATAAGAATACCAGTCTTAGTCACGCCCTATCATGCCCCAAGGACCTCACCTCTTAAAATGTCACCCTGGGAACTTGGTTTCAACATATGAATTGGGTGTGAGGACCCAAACTTTCAGTCCACAGTGCATTCAGAGAGCACAGTAGATCTGACATGAGATTCACAAAGTTGGAGGGAGCTCAGAAAGCCCAGTAGAAAGACAGCTTCTGGCCACCTCTCTAGTTCCCACAGGGCCCTAAAGAGTGGTTTCTGTGGCATTTCCCTATTCTCATTTCTGTATCAACGAGTAGGTTTCTGTTCCTTGCAACCAAACCATCTCTGCTGATAGTAGGCATCTGACACCAAACATGGTGCCAACTTTCAAGCAGTTTTTCTACGTGTAGGGAATTTCTTATGTTTCAAGTCCTGACTATTCAACACAAAAGCCACAAACTCTTTCCTAACTTCCCTAGCAGTTGGGGCCCATGCATGTGACTTCTCTTTTGTCAAGCAGACCCCCAGGGAGACTTGGATTCAGAAGTAGGTGCCATGTGGGAAGCACTGGCTGGCCAGAATGGCTGCAGAGGCATCTGACTTTCAGGCGCCTGTGGCAGAATTCCTGGCACCCAAGACCAGACATGGTTCCCATGAGCTGCCCAGGGTCGCCTCCCAGTGGCAGTGGCTGTGAAGTCTTTGCTGGAGATGTCCACTTCCTGATACAGGCATTGCTCCTGACCCTGTCCGAGTAGCCTGGGAAAACCTAATGTTCCCGAATAAATTTTTGCTTAGTTTCAATGACCTAGAATGAGTCCTATGGTGTTTGCAGTAAGATTCCTGAACAACCTAAAACAGATGTTAAGGGTTTGGATGTGAAATGTACTCCAAAGGCTCATGCATAGCAGCTTGATCCTCAGCCTATGGGCCATTGAGAGGTGGTAGAGCTTTAGTTTGTTTGATTTTGTGGGTTTTTTGTTTGCTTTTTTGTGATACTGAGAATTGACTTTAGGGTCTTGCACATGCTCTAGCACTGATCTACATTTTAATGCCTTTACTGTTTTTATTTACTTATTTTTAATTTTGAGACAGTCTAAGTTGCCCAGGCTGGTCTCAAACTTGGGATCCTCCTGCCTCAGCCCCCCAAGTAGCTGGGATTACAGGTATGTGCCACATGCCTGTATCTCAGGTATTTGTTACAGCAATGTGGCCCCTCCTCCTTTTCCCTGAGAAACTATGTGAAATTTTCAACTTGCGGGAGAAAATGACTCAACTCAGAATAAAACAGCAACCCGCAGCCTAAAGGAAACTCCTCACCATTTATTGACAGGAAATATATACCATCGAATCAAAAAGAGCTTAGGACAACCCTGATTTTTTCATATCCAAGTGAATCATAACCCAGAATTAGCAGTGATCATTCTAATAACAAATCTTGGCCATCCAGAGCTTAGTTGCTTGGGAATATCTTTGCCAGAAAAAAAATTCACCAAATTAAAATAAGAAGTATGACTTGTGAGAAGAAAAAAGTCAACTCATTTGGCAATGGCTTAGCAGATTTTCTTCTCATGTCAGTATTTTTGGAAAGGATCCATCTGGAAATCAGAAAAAGCTTCATTGCTTTTATTCCCAGTCTGAGGAAGATGAGAAATGCTACAGGAGAAGCCTGGACTAGGGCCTGGGCCCTGCTCAGCCACCTTGGTAACAGCTCCAGGATGTGTCCGTGGGTCTTCCCAGGACATTCACTCACCCTGAGGGCATGCCCTCTTGCCCTAGTTCTCTCATAAAGTCTGTTTCTCATAACTGCTTTTTCTTTTTAAACCTCAGACAACCTCTGTCTCTTTCCTCATCTGTGTGGGCAGCTATGAGAAACATGCACTGCGCTGCTAGTGACGACTGTGAGAACTCAAGGCCAAGCTCCAAGTGGGCTCCAAGAGCCACTCCTCCCTTAGGGACACAGCCTTCAAAGGGCGAGCGGAAATGTGGCTGCAGGTAGAAAGCAAGAGAACAGATGTTATGGTTTACATCTTAAATGTCTTCCAAAGGAACATGTGTTAAAGGCTTGGTCACCAACCTGCGGCACTACACCAAACCAATGGACACAGGACCTAGTAAAAAGAAGTTGGGCCGTTGTGAACTGCCCTTGATGGGGACATCAGGACCTCAGCTCTTTCCTCAGCCCAAGAGCAAGAGAGCCCATCCAACCATGGACAGAAAGCTCTGAAGCCATAAGCCAAATTCCACTTCTCTTCTTTTTCTTTCTCCCCCCACCCCCAGTACTAAGTGTAGAAGACCACCTGGACAACTCTTCTTGAATAAAGAGCAGTTATCTCCATTTTGGGTTAACCTGGCCCTATCTCCATGTACCGATATATACAGAGCTGGCTAGGCCATTTCCTTTCCCCTTCAGTTGGCTCTAAGCAATGTGAATAGGGCTGGCTGAGGAGCTGATGGGTAATATTTGAAGCTACGTGACAGTCCGTTTCCCCGCCCCACTCCAAAAAACATAGTTGAGCCAGGTGGGATGAAAAGCCACCACTCCACACTGTCAACTGGGATAATATGACTTCCCAGGGCAGAAAAATTTACATATCAGAACTGAAGCACCAACCCTAAAACTTCCTCAATTGTGTTACGCAGATTCCTCTTTCTGCATATCCTCTCTGCAGACTGCAGAGGAGATCTCAGGTCACCTCTCTAGCCCAGCTCCCACCTTTCTCATAGTCACTCATCCTTGAGTCACTCCCTTCTTCACAAGTTAATAAAATCTGGCTTAGGCCCTGGGTCTGGGCCTTTGTTCCGGTGAGTCACCATCTTGGCTGGACTTAGAACCCCCTTGGTTCCCCATAACTACAAATATGTCTTAGTGTCTTTATTCTCGCCATGGCTTGCACTGTAAGTGGCAGATTGGAATTAACTTGGTAGAATTCCAACAATTTTTCCATGGGATTACAAATATAAACTTCCCGGACTGAGAGGAGGACCAAGAAAGACTTGCTATACTAAGGACTAAACTCATGGCCTATATACAGAGCTACATCCCCATCCTTTTGTTTATTTATTATTATTTATTTTTGAGGCAGACCATCACTAAGTCACATCTGGTTTATGTTGCAAGGTTTAAAAGTTCCTCAGGTGACTCTAATGTGCAGCTGAGTGAACCATCTTAGACCCTTCTTTGTGTTCAATATCTAAGGAATAACTTCAATATCTGACACCTGGTATGTTAACTGCCTGTTCCTGTGATAAAATGCATGAGATATACAATTTATAAACAAGAAAAGTAGCTGGGTGTGGTGGCACACAGTTGTAATCCCAGCACTACGAGAGGCTGAGGCATGAGGATTGCAAGTTCCAGTCCAGCTGAGCAACTTAAAGCGACCCTGGCCCAAAATAAAAATTAAAAAGAGGCCAGGGATGTGATTCAGTGGCAGAGCACTCCTAGATTTGATACAGAGTATCGGAGAAAACTCAAAATGCCCAAGTCAATTCCATCAAGATCTTCAGAAGTGAGAACAACCATTCCTCCCAATACACAACCAAAGTCAAAAATCAAGGGCCTAGGTAGGCCAATTTTATAAACACAGAATCCATCTTTATGGCATAAAATGTTCCAGGGTGTGAAAGAGAGTGGCTGGCTATATGACTAATAATTCCACTTGAAGCAAACCCTCAGAGGGACTGGAAGCAGGAGTTCTGACAAAACCTTGAATAGTGCTATTCATAGCAGCTGAAAGGTGGATGCAACAACTGTCAGCTAATGGGTCAATGTATGGATAACCAAATCTGGCATATCCATACAATAGAATATTATTCACCCTTAAAAAGGAATATAAGATCAACACTTCATAATGTAAAGGATAAAGCTCAAGACCATGCTGAGTCAAGTAAACCAAATACACAAAGCTCCATGTTATATGATTCTATTTACAGGACATGTTCTAAGCTGGTAAATCCATAAGGACCGAAACCAGATGAGTGATGGTGGGGACAGGGCTGAGGCAGGAAAGAACACGGAGTGACTACTTCATAATAGGCACAAAGTTTTCTTTCGGGAAGATGAAAATGTCTTGGAACTAGACAGATGTGCCCATTATACAACATTGTGAAAGTGCTAATTATCACTAATTTGTGTACTTTAAAACAGTTAATTAGGCAGGTATAAGGTGCATGCTTGTAATCCTAGTACTCAGAGAGGCTGAGGCAGGAGGATCACAAGTGTGAGCCCACTTGGGGCCATTTAGAGATTTATCAAGACCCTATCTCAAAATAAAAAAATTTAAAAGGGCTAGAGACATAGCTCAGTGGAAAGCCCTGGGTTCAATCCCCAGTACCACACCAAAAAAGTTAAATTTTATGTGACTTTTACCACAACTAAATTTGACTCAGAAAGGTAACCAGGTGTGGTGACTCATACCTAAATTCCCAACACTCAGGAGAGTGAGACAGGAGGATTGCTACCAGTATGAAGCCAGCCTAGGCTACAAAACGAGTTCAAGGCCAGCCTGACTTGTACAGTGAGACCCTATCTCAAAAAGACCAAAAAAAGGTTAAATATTGCATGTTTTCTCTTATATGAGAAAACCAAAAGTGAGTAAATGAAGGAAGTAAAGGAAAGATGAAGGAAACTAAAAGGTAGACTTCTGGAGATGAAAAAGGGGGCAGGGGAGGAGAAAAAGAGAGGTGGAAAAATAATAGAAATATTTTCAATGTACACATCAATTTTCTAAAACCAACCTTACCTACCGTTCTATACTACTAACATGCACCAATAAAAAAATACACTGCAATCAGTAAAAAAAATTGGAAAAATACATATGACAAGATGTCTCTAAATGGGAGCAAACACTAGAAACGGGTCCCTGCTTTTGTGTTCTGGTTGGGGGCACAGGCCAGACCCCCAAGCCACAGTGAAGTCGTGCGGGCCAGCCCCAGACACTGCACAGAATGAGTCTCAAGAGGCTCCCAGCATTTGTCCCACGAGGCCCTCAGCTTTTCAGCTCACAAGCGTGTGTTCCCCCTCCAGGTTCGCTAGGAGAAGGATTACTCATGGACTTTCCAACCACAGGCTGAGTTTGGAATGTTTCTTTATCCTCATTGTTTCAAAGAGCTTGTGCCTCGTGAAACCAAAATAGCATGGGGAGATGTGATCAATTTTCTGGTTTCAGCAAAATCTCTTCAGCCACTTTGGCACTAGAAATCATTCTCTTCCCACTCATAGCAAATGCTACCCCAAATGCACCTTGGGCCAAGATCTAGTGCTGTATTTGCAAACCCAAACTGGCTGGGGGAACAGAAATGTGGTAGGGGAGACCATGCCATGGCCTCTGGCCTTCTGTGACCCCAGAACCTGCTTCCCACACCATGCAGGTACTGTGGGGACAGGAAAAAATGTTCATGGGTTTCAGCTGCAGTGTTACAAGGGACAGAGAAACCTGCCCTGGGAGAGGTGGTCTGCCAGTGATGGCCTTGCAGGCCTTCTTGAACTCAACGCAGAAGATCACCCAGCTGAAAAGAACACAAAGCCCTAGAAAGGTCCCTGTGCCTACAGAGTGTGAATGACTCTTCTATGGTTTGGGTATTTGAGTGTATCCCCTGCCCCCAGGTTCACATGCTGAAGGCTTGGCCCTCACTGCAGTGGCACCGAGGGGTGATAGGACCTTTAAGAGCTGCACCCTACTGGGAGGTATCAAAGCCACCTTTGGAAGAGATTCAGATAGTTCTTGGTCTCTCAGGAAGTCCCACAGGAGCAGGTTGTTATAGTGAGCTTGGGACCTCCCCTGAGTCTCTCTTGCTTCCTGTCTTACCATGTAATCTCTTCCTTTTCTACATATTCCTGCCACAAGACCTTTAGCTGAGCTGAACAGATGTTGGTGCTGTGATCTGAACTTCCAGAACTGAGATAAATAAACTTTTCTTTATAAACTGTCCAGCCTCAGGTATTTTGCTGTAGTAGCAGAAAACAGATTAAGACATGCCTCTAACTGGAAGCAACTTAAATGTCCAACAATAGTGGAACAGATACACCACTATATCCATATATAGGAGTAACCAGTGACATCTGGGGATCTCATATTGTTTCACATGCCACAGAACCTGACTCAACAGTCAGATATTACTCCACTTAGAGTATAGATATTTCTCTTCACAGCCCTCTTTTATTCCTTTATTCTTTTTTTCTTTCTTTTTTTTTTTTTTTTTTTTTTTTTTGATACCAAGAGTTGAATTCAGGACCTTGTGCTTGCCAGGCAAGCACTATGCCACTGAGCTATATCGCTGACCCCCTCTTTTCTTCTTTTAAATCAAGTTGACAGAGGTACCATATACTCATAACAAAATGCATCCTTTTTTGTGTACAGTTCAGTGACTATGACAAACACATATACCCACCATCCAATCAAGATTTAGAACATTTCTAATTTCCAAAATCTTTCCTCAAGTCTCCGTAATATCAGTCCTCAACCCTGGCTCCAGATAATCCCTGGCTACAGTTCTGTTTTCTGAAGTTTTGCCCTTCTACAACTTATATAAATGGAATCCAATTGTTCATTCACTCAACATTTTGTGAGCTCCACCCACTTCGTAACAAAGATCAGTTGATTGTTCCTTTTCATTGTTGTGCAGTACCATGTTATATAAAGGTATCTCAATTTGTTTATTCAGTCACCTATTGGTTGACATTTGAATTTTTCCAGTTTCAGCTTAATGTGACTAAGACTGATATAAGACTTATATACAAGATTCCTTATGGACATGTATTTTCATTTCTCATTTTTCTACAAGTGAGATTGCTGGGTCATATGATAAATGTATGTTTTACTTTCGAAGAAAGTACCAAATAGTTCTCCAAAATGATCACCCCATTTTACAGCCTTGCCAGCTAAGTATGAGAGTTCCAGTTGCTCATCTTCAACACTTGATGTTTATCGATCTTTTACCTTTTAGCCATTCTAGTAACCAACATTGCATTGTGATTTTGCTTTCCTATAGGCCTTTCTTTTTTTGACAAGGTCTCACTATGTCGTTCAGGCTGACCTTGAACTCACGACAATCCTCCTGCATCAGCCTCTTGAGTGCTGGGATCACAGGTGTGTGCCACCACACCCAGCTCCCATAGGCTTTTAAATGCAATCCTTATCTCTTAGGAGACCTAATATGACAATTCTGGAGGTTGAGAGTGTGGCAGACTGAATTATGGTTCTAACTTGTGCAGCTTCAGTCATTCCACCAACAAGCTTTTATTAAGCACCTACTATGTCCTAGACTCTAAGACAGAAAGGTGGATAAAACACAGATCCTGACCTCTTAAACTCAGTGCAGTGCAAACCAGATATAAAGAACCCTACTGGAACTTGGATATTATGCTATAAACAACAACAGGACTCTTGCAGGATTAACACAGACAGCAGAGGTGAGAACCTTTGCACTTAACCATCTAGAAAAGAGGCACTTGTGCCAAGAAGGGGAACTTCTATCTTGATCTCTCCCCAGCTTTCCCCTGCTCTGATCCACTTCTGATTCTCCCAAGGTCTTGTTTTCCAAGGCTCATTCAGTCATTTTTTTTTCTTAACCGAGGAGGCAGTGCACTGTTCCTGCCTGCTTCTCGGGAACATGTTGTCCCCATTGCTGGTGAACAACATTCTCTGTGCTGCTCCAGTGTGTTTTAAATGAAAGCATCAGGGGATGTGGAGACAGTCATTAATTTTAAATGCATCTATTGTTAGCAAATGATGTCACCGCTGAGCTCTCCAACTTGTCACAAGAAGTCTGGATGGATTTCAGGTTTCTGTAGCAAGGACAACTCCTCTTTGCAGCATGCAGACTCTGAATATTTTTCTGCATTCTGTGAGGAACAGCAGAGTTTTGGTGCACGTCTGAAGTTATTCTGGCTCTGGGAAGTAAACATTCTGTCCCAATGAGTCAATCAAACTCCGTGTCCTTGCTAGCTAGGAGAAATGGGCAAGAAGATGGCTGTGGGTAATTATATAAATGTCAACCTCTGTCCTTTGGTGGGGTAGGGAGTCATGTCCTATTTATCATAATGTTCTCTATGCCTTGTTCAATTTTTTTGTCATTTACTTATTGGATCTCCCATAAAGGAATAAAAGTTTTTCAAGGACAAAGACCATGTGATTATATTCCTCATAATCACCTTGGAGTATATTGAAGGTATGCTGTATATCTATTGTTTGATTGAATAGAGAAAGTTCTACTTTTTGAAATGATGGAATAAAAAGTAAGAAAATTCTATTACCATTGTTTTAGAATGATCTGGCCAAAAGTTCTCTACCAGTAATGCATACTGAGGTCTATGATATGCATCATCATAACTTCAAATAATTAAATTCACCCCAAGGGTCAGAAAAACACTCTGCATAGAATCATTTTCTGAAGAACTTATTAAGAGACTTTTTTCTTTGGGTAACTTCAGATTTGAGCATCTATAGCTGGGGAAAATATTTTGTGGTGAGTCTCCTTAGGGGGATGTGCACATGCAAGAGAGAGACACACACACACACACACAGAGAGAGAGAGAGAGAGAGAGAGAGAGAGAGAGCGCTAAGTGTCAAATCTAAGACCTCATACATACTAAGCACAAACCCTCTCACTGAACTATTCCCCTAGCCCTTTCTTGGCATATGATAGTGCCTATAATAGCAAGACAAAAGACTCTGAAAAAATGTTGAACATCTATAGTTCTACAATTCCAACGTATTTTTTTCTCTTTAGGAGAATGGTTTAAGGGATTTTTATTTTTACCTAAATGAGCTTAAGATGATGTGATTAAAAACCACATTTGAGGTTACAACATCAACAAATCTATATCTAAATTAGAGTAAGAAAATCACCAAGAAAGACTATTTCATGTATTTGACTCAGGAGTTTCGCTTTTGAGCAAACAAATGAAAAGCAACCGTGCGCACGCACACACACACACACACACACACACACACACACACACCCTGCTTTTTTTCATTCTCCATCTCCTCCCCCACAATCACACCTGCAGTGAAATCTGATCAGAGGTGTCCAGAGACCGCTGTGGAAGCCAACTAAAGACATAGTTTTTAGGAACAGGAGCCCTGTAGCTTCCACACACCCTCCCAACCCTATAACCCTGGCAGCCAAACTCACCATGCAGAAGCAAGACCAGCATCCCTTGGCGTTCGTGCACCCGGTGGCTTAGAAGCACCCACCTGAGGGGAGAAAACCCAGGTCACCGGGTGGCCAGAACAGCTCCTCCAGGAACCATCCCTGGAGATTGTCCTACCTGGTCCCTTTCTCACATTCATTCCTCCCCCAGGGCCCTTGGGGTTGGATTAGGAGAAACTGATAACCACAGCCAATCAGAGCTCCCCCCTAACTGACAGTTTGGAACCTTCTGGAAAGCCTTCATTGGGCCGAGACACTGATAGACTCAGATGGTACCACTGATGACCCAGCAAGGAAGTGGTATGGAGGGTAGATCTTGGGGCTGCTTACCGCCCTCAGAGCCTGCGTGGTCCTGCTGCACCACGATGCCCCTCAGCTTCCCCAGCCCCTCCATCTCCCAAACCAGGCAATCACAGATGCTCACAGTGGTGCAAATGGGAAGTGAAGGCTGGGGGTGTGGGGGAGCAGGGGCAAAGAGGAATAGCTGCTTGTGCAGGTTGGAGTGCTTATTTTTCTTGCTCCAGATTTAATGGCAGGAAAATCCTCTGTATCAGATAAGGATTAACAGAGATGAAAGACCACGTCTGCCTTTCGAGTCACCAAAGCCAGTGACAGATTTTGCTGACACGCCAATCAGCTTCATCCCCAGGCCTTGGCCACCCTGACCCTGTCACCCTCTCCATCTGCCTGGCCCCTTTCCCTCCTTAAATCCCTCCCCAGACCCTGTCACCTTCCCTGACCCCAGTTTCTGCCGACAGCAATACACAGCCTCAAACTGGCTTCCAGCCACCCAAATAGCATTATCAGCATTTCCACCAAGGGCACGTTATGTAACTCAAAGGGCTGGAGAAGGCACAGGACAGTTTTTAAAAATGATGTTTTCCCAAAATTCAGGCCACGGGTTTCCTTCCTTTGGACTGGTGGTTGGTGGATGATCCCAAATGACAGGGACAGGAGCTCTTCCATGCTAGTAAAGCTAGAGGCCAGCTTTGGAGTCGAGGCTCACAGTCTCGGCCTCAAAATTTCCAACCTGTTCAGAATCTGGCTGCAATTTGGCAGATCCACCAGTACTGAGTTTAGGGCCAAATGTGGCCCTTGGGTGAGCTGCAGCTGCAGCCTCAGGGAACTGGTTAGCAATCTAAAATCCTGGCACCTGCTACCCTAGATCTCTAGACCCAAAGTCTGCATTTTAACAGGTTGGAGAGGGAAGATTCCTATGCCTATAAGATTTGGAAAGCCCTGGGTTACAGTGTGTAAGAGAGAATTTAAACTGGGTGGCAGGGACAGGGAGACCTGTTTCTTTGGCCCAACTGGCCAGCAGTCCAGTTGCCCCATATTCTCCTGGTCCTAGCAGATCCACAGGCCTGCTAGGATGGTGCCCAGTTCTGGTGGTGTTCATGAGAGAAAACCTGGGTGTGAATCTAGACATCTGGGGCTACCATGCCCTGGAGAAGTTATTTCTCTCATCCGGGCCTTGAAAAAACAAAACATGGCCAAACAGCAAAGGATTAAATAATGGAAATGGGGGTAAGACCCAGGCAAAGGAATGCCCCAAATGGGGTGGAGGTGGGGCTCTCCTTGTTTCCATGGGAGTGGTGAGCAGCACTGTCCTTGTGACCACCAGTGTCAGAGATGGCTTCATACATTCATTCCAAACCTTGGACCTCTGTAGCTCCCACGTTACCAGCAGCAGGCCCAGGCTGACACATGCCTGCTGGAATCAGCCTATCTGTACCCACTGTTGTAGTCAGGGTTTGCAAGGGAATCGATTCAATACAAGACACAAAAATTACAGGATTTTATAATATTCACCCGAAGAGTCAAATGCAGAAGACTACAGGAAATCTTTCCACACACTAGAGATCCAAAGAATCCAGCTGAGGGCCTGGATCCCACAACAATGTCGTAGAGCCCACAACAATGTCTCTGTGGTGGTCCCCCGCTTCCTGAGGTGTGAAGGAACCAGAGAAAATAATTTGGAAAGGAAAAAATTATTTATTAAAGCACAGGCCTGGCGACGCAACCTCCAGTAGCCAATATACAAGACTGTGCGCCTAACAGCTAAAGGGCAGGCTTTTTATCCTGTAAAACCACAAACAGCTGCTGGTCTCACAATGCAAGGGGGTGGGGTTTGCGGTGCACTACAAAACAGGAACACACGGCGGTTACATTTCTTGGGAAGAACAAGGTTCAGGTGAGCTAACAAGCAAGTTTAGATTAGGCAAACATCCTGTTCTGCTCTTAGAGTTATTTACCTTTGATCTTTCTCTTGCCTCCGGGGAGACTAATGAGGGGTTATATATATATATATATATATATATATATATATATATATATATATATATATATATATAGGTTACAACAGTCTCCTGCAAGTCTGTGTCAAGGATCTGCGCTGGGAAGGCCCAAAGCTCAGTGGTGGAAGCTAGGACGTCTGCGCCAGTGGGATGAAGGATCTGTGCAGCAGGCTGAGGGATCTTTAGCAATGCTCAAGGTAAGGACCAGAGCTCCCCTGAAGAGAACTGCAGCCATCCTCAGCAACAGTGAGGACTTGAGCTCCTCTAATGATGAGAACAGCTAAATTCATGTCAGGAAAACAAGTGTGACAAACTTCTCCAGGAGAATCCACAGCACACCATCCTCCCCTCCAGTTCCCCTTTATGCTGTTGGCCCTTCCACACCCAGCACCATGCTGACTCAGTTCAGCTGGGTGCTACCATTAATTCACCACACCCACCTTGTCCACAGATTTCTGGGTCTCTCTTGCTGCAGCCTTCTGCAGTCCCACTGGACTCGTGCTTTGACACATGAATCTCGCTGAGAAAGGCTTTGCCCACTGCAAAACCAATCATTTCTCCTAAGTGGAAAATAAGGAGTGATTAGACACTCAGGAGGAAAGAGAGAGCCCACCCATAGCGCCAACAGGGACACATAACCCATCAAAATCTTCCAAGGAACAAGGAATTGGGGATTGTTACTTTTTTTTTCTGATATTGAGGATTGAACCCAGGGCCTCCACATTGAGCTATATCCCAAGCCCTTTTTTAAATTTTTTACTTTGAGACAGGTTATTGTTAAGTTGTCCAAATTTGTGATCCTCCTGCCTCAGCCTCCTAGAGTGCTAGGATGACAGGTGTGCACCACCATATCTGGCTTCTTGTTACATATACAAATATGACTGAAATTATCACTCACTTATTCATTAATATGCTGTCAAATTCAGTTTTCTGTACACTACAATGCTTATTCCATTTTGCACTATCAGATAACAGATTTTTTAAAATATTTAACTCATTTTTAGAAGGAAATTAAATATTTTCTGGAAAAAAAAAGAAATATGACTGATAGACAAGTCCCCAAAGAGAAACTTCAGAGAAGACCCTGTTAACCAAAAACTAACCTAAGAGAAGGGCCTTTCTTTTTGGAGCCTGCCCCAGCCGAAAGCAGGGTTCCTGGGCAGGTTTGCAGCCACGCAGGCTTTGGGTAGCAGCCAGAAGGGCGAGAGGAGGAGTTCATGCTAAATTAGCACGTGATACAGAGACGGCCCAGATTATATGTCTCTTCTGTAGGTCACCTTCCAGAAAAGCTTCAGCAGCAGAGGAGGAAAAGACCTACTGTTTCTTTGTTATTTCTGTTATACTGGTTGAGGGGACAGCCGGCAGGGACCCAGCACAGGACCTCCAGTCAAAGGAAAAGACGAAATTCTTCCTCCGGTTCACGGGTTCATGGGTTCAGATACTCAGGGGCCTCCTTTGAGCACTCTCAGAGGCAGCTACAATGCTAAACTGATTCCGTTTCTTTAGCCACCCCCTGCTTCACACGAATACGCACATCATGCGGAAACAGTGCCACTGCAGCATGATGGCCACAAGACAAAGCAAAATGCCCTGCTTTGTTTAATAAGCGGCAGACTCCACGCAGAGAACAGGCCCGAAGTTGCTTCATTTTGGAAGTGATTGAAAGGGATAGGCAGAGAAGATAGAAATAAAGGGTCAAGCAAATCACCACTGTGGGTGACCACAGCTTTGTCCCCAGCAGGGAGGCCGGGGGCCTGGGCATCCACCCACCAATCCCTCCTGGTGCAGCACTGCTCCCAGGGGCCAGGAGAGGCTGTTCTTTCCCAGCAGTGTCCAGCCCCAGGCAAACTTTTGTAGATGTACTGATTCCTAAAGAAAATGCCTGTCCATGGCCAGCTCTTACTGCAAACAAGGCGGGGGTGGGGGCAGAATTCCTTATGGATGCTCTGAGCAGCCATGCTTCCTCACCTTGGAATTGGCAAAGCAATGCCAGTTACCAAGGTGACGAGGTGCCCTTGAGCAGTGTCTAGACTTGTGCCACTGAGGAGCTGCCCGGGGATGGGTTGCAAGGTCTCACTCTGCTCTGATGGCTGAGGCTGGCCCTCAGGGGCTCCACAGCCTGTGACCACTGGTGGCTTTGCTTGCGTGTGGAGGACACAGATTTGCCCTCCCACCTCTCTGCAGAGTAGTCACAACTCACAGACACCCATATGCTACGAGGCTGGTCCCCAGGCCTTGGCTCCTTGCTTTCCTCACTTTTTCTTGGGTGAAATCTCATCCTCCTGAGGGCTTAGCGCAAGTGCTACCACTTCTAAAGCACTAAGTCCTCCCTCCTCACTCTGGGGCATGGACTCTCCAGTTCATAGCATCCCGATGGTGTCTATGAAATCCAGCCCCCAAGTGTCGGGTCAGTGCCACCCTCAGCCTGGGCAAGAGGTGACATAGTCATGGCCTGACACAGACACCACCATAGGGACGAAAGACAAACTTCTGGGCCCTTAACCTGTTAGTCATTAGAAGTACAATTAGTGTTTTTTTTCTGAGGCACTCAGAGACTTAAAAGCATTTTTTTGTTTTTGGTTTTCACCAGGCATGATGACACATGCCTGTAAATCTCAGCACTCTGGGTGGCTGAGGCAAGAGGAACACAAGTTCAAGCTCAGCCTGGGCAACTTAGAATTTTAATGAGATTCCATCTAAACAATTTAAAAGGGGCTGGGTTCAGCCATGGTGGCACATGCTTGTAACCCCAGCATTCAGGAGACTGAGGCAGGAGAATCAGTGCAAATTTGAGGCCAGCCTAGGGCCAGCCTGAACTGCATAGTGAGACCCTGTCTCAAAAGTAAATAAATAGATGGGGATTTAGCTTAGGGTTAAGCGCCTGCCTGGCAAGCATGAGGTCATGAGTTTGATCACCGGTACCAAAAATAAATAAATAAATGGACTTGAAATGTAGCTCAATGCAAAGGCCCTGTGTTCAATCCCCATTACTGCCAAAGGAAAAAAGAAAGAAACATGGTTTTTGCTAAAGCACAGGACTCTTCACTTGTGCCTAAAAATACCCAATTAATAAGTAAAAGTAAAACAAAAGTTGAGCTTCACTTTTATCCTTTATTAGCCTATCCCACCCCTCTTCAAGACTGAGGACATCATGAGTAACCAGTGTGACTTTCAGGATTCACAGGGATATCTGATTACCAGCTTTTACAAGGGCCAGTTCTAGACCCACCCCCAACTCCCTTACCTCACCCATCCCCTACCTCGTCCCTCCCACCCCTACCTATTGAAGTCTCTAGCTGTTGTCCTGAACTGGTAAGCACCTGGGTCCCCAGCAAAAATAGAACCACATGACTGAGACTAGGCGCTACTGTACATCACCCTTCAAACTGGGAGCTACAGAACCAGGACTGGGATAATGATCAACCAGACCCCAACCCACTGTAGCACCCCGTAAAATTGGTGGGCAGGCCAGCTTGATCCTCTTCATCAGAGTGTGTTGCTGCAACTTTCTCTCTCTCTCTCCCTCCCTCTCCCTCCCCCTCCCCCTCCCTTTCCCTTACTCCCTCCCTTACTCTCTCTGAGACAGGATCTCACTATGCAGTTCAGGATGGCCCTGAACTCACCGACCATGTAGCCCACGCTGGCCTCAAACTCACATCGATCCTCGTGCCTCAGCCTCCTAAGTGGTAGATTTGCAGGTGTGAGCCACCACTCCAGGCTCTTACTTTCCAGTTGAAGCTTTGCTGTCCATACTGTCTATGTTGCTTTCATTCTAATTTTCATTAGTACCCACACTAGGTGGTATCAGGAGGGAGACACAGGTGAGGAGTCCTTGGGGTCAAGGGATGTGCCTAGGTGCCCAGGTACTCAGAATTCCCCACTCAACAGGCTCTGAACCCACTTCTCTTGGTCTTCTAGAGGGAGATTGTGTGACCAGCGTACATGCTTAAAAGGTGACCTGTTAATCAGCAACTGTTTGCAGAGACGTAAACAGATCTTGCACATGAAGAAAAGGGCCCACATGGAGATCCATAAGGGAAGAGAGGGACACCACGTGATGGCCTCAAGCTGGGCCGTAGTGAGCAACTTTCCAGGCCAGTGCCGAGGAATACAAGACTTTCAGACTTGAACTCGCCCTCCAAGATTATTACATCTGTCAAAGAGACTAACACATATTCTACTTAATGGTGTTAGCTTGATTTATAACTTTTAAATATTTAGACTTTTAAACACTAGAGGTATGTGGCCTTCCACATGAACTCCTACCCCAGATCCCATAAACACGAGGGGCAGGTCTGCACCTGGTGTCTAGTAGGAGGTGCCCAGATGTCTGCTGAAGCCAACAGCAGCCCTGGAGTTTCTGAGCGAGCAGTAACATGAGGACAAGGCTGGGGGATGGTTTACTCCCAGGCCCTGCCTTTTGCTCTGACTTGCTGAATGATCTTGGGACAGAGAGCCTCAGTTCCTGTGCCTTATATAGTACTGGAAATACATCCCATAACATAGTGCGAATACCTCATTTTTCAAGGGAGGAAATTGAGGCCCGGAAAGGTGAAGCAATCTGTCGCCCAGGATGACAGGTGAAGGTGGAACTAGGGCCCGGTCCCCCTGCCTCTCTGGTTTTTCTAGTACCCTAGCAAGACAAGGACACAAACAGCCATGCCTGACTACCTGCGTAGAACAGGATGGGGCGGGGTGACCACTCTGGGTCCTGCCAGAGACACCTAGTCTGTCTCAACGGAATCCATCCTGTGGCTAAAGCACAGGACTCCTCGTTCTTTATTCGCAACCTTCTAGCTGCTTCCCATGGGTTCACTTCCAATCTTCCAAGCCCAGCTTTCAGCTGTTGGTTACATGAGGTTGGGCTTAGAGACCTCGTTTCTGGAATTGGAGTGGGGGAAGGGAGACAGTGGCCTCGATTCAGCTGAGTCTGGGTGGCATGACGCCACCCCCACCGCGCAGGGCGCGCCGCCGCCGGGTCTGGACCTATGGGCCCCAGCCCCTCCCCAGGCTTCGGAGAACTAGTTCAGCTCGCCAATCGACCACGCGCGATCGGCGACCGCGCGTGACACTAGATTTGTGTGTGCGTGTGTGTCCTCTTCTTTCTCCTTAAGGTCACGTCCTTGTGAAACCCCAGCAGTCTCCGCTGGTAACCACCCCAGTCAGGTCCCCCGCCCCAGCCAGGCCCAGGCCCGGACCCCAGCCTGAGAGGCGCAGGCCCACCTAAGCCCGGCCCCAAGGCAAAGCCCTGCCCCACCGTGCGGCCGCCAGAGGGCGCTGAGGCTCCAGAGCAGGGTGGGGCGGCGGGCCTGGCCTTCGCCTGCGCCCGCTTTCCCCTCCCCCCGCCCACGGCAACAAGCACCCCAGCTCCAGCTAGCGAGAGGAGGGGGCGGGGCAAAGGGCAGAGACCAGGGCCGAGGCAAATCCCAGGACAGTCCCACTCGTGCGGGAAACAGTCACGCACCTGGAGCCTCCGAAGGTTGGGCGTGGGGGGGGGGGGCGCCCGTGATGGGGACCCTGATTTGCCAAAAGCCACACCTTGGGGAGAGTCTCCCAGTGCCCTGCCCTCCTGACACCCACTACCCCCAGCGCTGACGGTGGATGATTAACCCTGCCGGTCGCGCGTAAATGAAGAGTTTGGTTCAAGGGCCCTTCCTGCCATTCTACTGAACAAAAGTGCTGGCCCACGGGGAGCCTCTTCGGAAATCATCGCTCTGCCTTAGATCCCAAGTCAGGCTCCCTTCGTTTCTCGGAGAAGGAAACTAGAACTCCTAGAAGAAAAAGGTGCTTCCAGGTGTTAAATCAACCTGCGAGACTCTGAGATCTCTGAAATAAAGGTTTATTGTGCAGATTCAGACACTAAAGGGTAAAAGAACTGGTTCTCGGGCAATTTCTCTACGCTACCAAAAGCATGGCCAGATAGCAGTTGGGAAACTGTCCACCGACCAAGGAGCCAGAGAGTTTCATAATAAAATGCTAGAGAAAAGAAACATAAATTGTTTACATCGAATTTATAGACAGATGGGGCAGGGCACTGTGGAATGGGTAGTTTTAGGACAAGAACGGTTTAGTCCTTTAGTCCGTAAACTTCTTGCTGTGGTTCTAAAGAATGCCAGGTTGCCTTGGTGACTAATCTTCAGCACACAGGAAAGGAATGTAGGATTTTTTTTTCCTTTTTCTTTGTTGATTTTAGAGCGAAGCTATCAGTTAAAATAAATTTATCTTTCCTTCCTCCATTCTCTGGCCTGTAACTTAATTTCAGACATATCAGAAGTCTTATCATAAGTGTGGGGCAGGCAAAGTATAACAAGATCCTGGAGCTTCTTACTGGTTAAGAAGACAAGATGTCAGAAATGCTTGGCTTGATGTGCTAGCCAGAGAGACAAGCATTGATAAGAAGAGTGACTGTAATGAATTGAAACACATTAAAATATATACACATATTAATTATGTATATTGAAATCCTGAGCTTATAATGTTACCTTAAAAAGGAAACCTGGCATCAACAGACTTTGAACGTTACTAGGGCATCTGTCTGCTAAGGGCTAACTAAAGAAAGAATCACCCATTTATCTTGCCCTTCCTTTGTGGACTGTATTTCAGATTAACCAAATAAAGTAGTTCAAGAAGGAAAAGATTTTTCTATGAAAGAGCCACAGTGGGCTGGGGATGTGGCTCACTTCTACAGTGCTTCCCTAGCCTTGCTGGCACTGGAGAAGTCCTGGGTTCCCTCACCAGCAAAACACATATACACACAAGCAAGCACACACACACCACAACTAATAAATACAGAAATAAGAGAAGGAAAACCACTACTTTGCAATGTGTCACAGTGTAGTAGAAAGTACAGCACCACCAATCAAGTGCTGATGACAAAAACAAAACAAAAAGAATCCAAGGCTAGTCAAACCTCCATTTAAACTACCATTTAAAGAAATGTGAGGGATGGAGGAACATGTTGAAAGACACCAAAGATACTATCAGCTAAATATAGACTGGAAAGTTCTGCAGGGCAAATGTTCTAATTTTTCAAACAAATTAATGGAATGAGGGAGAGCATGGAGATTTCTCAGTAAACAAGACTTTGAAGAGACATCAATTAATGTAATTTTTGGACCATTTTAAAACAATCAGTAGAAACAATATGCAGACTGGTTAGATAACATAAAATAATTAGTTTTCTGTTGTGCGTGACAATACTGTTATGGTTCTGTTTTTAAAGTTCTTATCCATTAGGAAAAAGCTCAGAAGTATTTGTGGTGAAATAAGACGATATCTGGGATTTGATTTAAAATACTCCCACAAAACAAGTGATAGGGAAAACCAGCAGAAACAAGAAGACAGAAAGCTACTATCTATAGAAAGTGGGTGATGAATATATATGGGGTGTCTACATTTGTGTATGTTTAAAATTTTTTCATAATAGCTTTTAAGATACATGTCCCAAAGATAGAGTGCTGAACAGCGGAGAAACAGCCTCTGTGAGTTTTGGTGTCCACACTCTGAAATATACCAATGTGAGAAAGACAAGAAGGAAGGAAGTGGGTCCCTGGGACCCCGGAAGGATCAGAAGCAAGAATTGAAACCCACAGAGAAAGCAAAGAGTATAGCAGCTGGGGCTGGGTTATGGTGAGAGGATGAGAAAATAAAGAGACGAGACAAAAGCTGAGGTCAGATGGAGCCCTCTCTCCTGATGGGAGAGAAGGGACTGCTCAACCACTGTACCATGTTTATTTATACACTCAGAAGAATGATGTCAATTTCAACACTGCTGCCTAGCAACTTGTTTACCTGGCTGGCCTGAGCCCCTGGCCTGCTTGGAGCTGCAACAGCTTGTTTATATGGCTTGCTTTGAGGTATCTGTGTTTGCAGGGCTGGCCTTGCTTGAGCCCAACACACGTGGTCAATCTCTACCTTCAGTGGCTCACTACATACCCCTTTTTTGTTTTGTTATAGCATGGGATGGATGGTCAGTTGAAGCTGAAGAAACTGTGTTTGAAGAACTCTGGGGAGGACCTTTTCATTCTTGAATCCTTTTCATTTTAAGTGCAGTCCAAGGATTTTAAGTTCCTGCATTCAGTAGTTTAACTGTATTCAGTCCATTAATCCATAACAGTAGACAGCTGTCAAGGTAATAGGCAACTGTCAGAAGGTGTTACGGATTTGAGTTTTTTTTATGACTAACATATTACTACAGCATTGTTCATACCTCTTATATTCTTCTGCAGGATATTTAAGACCAAGCTAAGGTGAGACCTATATTAAATACAATCAGTTTTTTATTATGTATCAAGGTCAGTTAAGTTTCCTCAGGAAATGCCTTGGAACCGTGCATAGCACCTCTTAGTTCTTCTGTCAGTGTCAGCCATTTGCATGAGTCATAGCCCTTGCTTGACCAGGTTGCTTTCTGTGAAAACTTAGGGCCTATTCTCCTGGTGACTCTCCTAGGGCAACCACACACCGATGATCATTTTCCTTTGTGATCTCACACTCTTCTTGATCCGAAGACCAGGGACTTACTGAATATAAGATGTCAGAGCAGAGGTTCTATAATGTCCTGGGTCCTCATTGACCTCAGGGGGCTAGGACTAAAATACTGGCTATCCTCTTAGCCCATCTGCATCTCTAATTTTTGATCTCTAAACCACAGGTGTTGAATATCCAGAAGATTGATAATAGTATAGTGTGGTAGCAATAAGTGTAACATTATTATCTTACCTAAATATCAAACACCTTAAAACATAAAATGGAACTGTTATTTTTTAATAACCATGGATGTTTTAACACTTGAATACCTGTAGAGTGTTAAGCATATTTTACACAGAAAATTAGAAATCAAATCTACATTTTACATATTTTACACAGAAAATTAGAAATCAAAACCATATACAACATATAGCATGACAATCGTGATATTTTGTAACACATCTGAATTTTCATTTTTGACATAAAATCCCCCTTTTAGTCAATCATCCTTATCATAATACATAAGAAGCTTTTACTTAACTTGTTGACCTTTAGTAGGATGTACATCTTATAAGTTTTTGTTAAAGGCAGAGGTCTGAATCTGAAACAAAATTCTATCACCATAAACAATCCCTGTTTTACATTTTGGAAAACCTGTACATCTGAAAGCATGAATACATTAATACACCGCGAAGTTAATAACAATCATTTGTCATAGCCATGTGGATGGCAATATTCATGGCTTTGTAATAGAGTATCTTTAAATCAAAAACATTATTGTATTATTTCTTTTAATGACTAACATGAACATATTACAATAATATAGTTTTATAACTTTAGTTGAGGTGACTCCCATAGGCTATGGAGATCATTGGGGCCTCCAATCAATGGACAAGAACTGCTTACAATTATTCCAGGCAGCTGCTTTCTTATTAATCAATTAGGGTCTTGTCCAACAACCTCTCCCCACCCCAAACAAAGGCTTTTTGTTTAATATCTTAACAATTTGTTGATGACTTATGAAAACCCAATCACATCATTTAACACTTTATTTTTGAACATTGAGAGACTCTCAAGTTATGATAAACACTAATATACATTACATTTGCACAACCAATTTTAGCAACATTTTGACTAACTGGGAACCCAGGTGGAAGCATGTTGTTTTTTTTAAATCTATGACCCAAATTAAACTTTGATTAAATGATCCAAAAATGCAAAAAAAGAGAAAAATTGTTGAGCTCAAATAAAAGAAACAGCTGTTCACAGAACAGACAAACAGACAAACTTGGACAGATAATCTGTACAGATTCGAATAGACATAGAAACAATCATACAGCCTGTTGATGTCAATGAGAATTCTCTAAGTTCCCAAGAGCTATTTATACCCTCGTATCATGCCCTTTTGCTGAACTAAGTCATTTGTTATTCCCCATGTTCTTGGGGTTAGAACACCTGTTCACCTCCAGCACCCCATGTCCTCAGGTTGTTTCTTAGGTGCTCCATGCCCTTGGGCACTCTTGTACTTGTGCTTTTGCCTTGGCACCCGTGAATGATCCCTAGCTAAGTGACTCCCAACAGCAGTTTAACAAACAGGACAAACAGACAAACAGATACACAGGCAGACTGACAAACATCTTACAAATCAGAGTACACTCAAAAATATTTTTAACCAAATTGAATCACTTACTCAGATCTTTGATTTTGAGTTTTGGTTACCATCTCCTGGGCATTCTGGGTCAATTCCTTTGATTTGCCCTAGGTCTGGTCTAGCCCCATCCTTGTCTATCAGCTATAGAGCAGTCTCTGGGGCATCACTGTCACAGGACCCAGTATCTGCTTCTTGAGAGATGGAATCAATTTCTTATCGGTCTGACTCCATGATATACCCAGACAGCATATTGTGGCACCCAGATAGGCTATTCAGCATTCTCTAGAAAGACACAAGCATACCTCCTACCGCAAATTAGCACTGAGCTGGGTCCCTTCCACTGTCTAGTATGAAGCTCGTTCTGAAGGACCCTTCCTAGCATCTTTCCTTTTACCTTACTGAATTATCTTGCTGCTGCTCTAGTTCTATCCTTAGAGGATTTAAAACTTTCATAGTACATACTGCCCAATGAAGTCTAGGTAAAATTCCTTTTTTAAAAATTGATTTTACAATTAAACTTTAGCAAGTTTAACAATTTTTAGCCTGTATCTGGGTTAAATGGAATTGTCTGCATAAGGCAGAAGCATGTTGATGGAAGGCAGCATGGGAAAGCCTGTTGAACAGTGTCTGAGGGAGGAACAGTTCACGGCAGTGGAAGACGGCCAAAGTAGCGAGAGCAAAGGGAGCAAGCATAAGCCTGCTTTCCCATCTCCTCCCAAGTATGTAAATTTACAACTCCTTCTTCTGAAAACAAGCAAACTTCTGAAATGAACAAATACTCTGAAGAAAAAGAGACACTACAGTACCCAGTGCTGATCCAGGAGTGTCATGATGTGAAACCCAGCAATAGTATTATTCTTTGTTCAGAGTGATATTAGCCTGCTTGGGTTTATTCAGTCTCAACATAATTGAAGATAACTGCATGTATGTTTAAGTGTATAGGATTGATAACCATATTTCTAAGTTTTTGTTGGATAGTTGAACAGAACTGTTGGCGGTCTCGCTGTTTGAATTCCCACTTTATATGGTCCACTTTTGTATCTTGAAGAACTTTTTGTAAAAGGACAGTATGTAAATATCAACTAGTGATTTCTGTTTATTTTTTCTTTGAACATATGTATTATTTCTACCCATTTTCTGTTTTGTTTAGTCTGTCTTTAAATAAAAGCAAACTCAAGAAATTTAGCAAGGTGTGTAGAGTCAATGTATTGAAAACTAAAAATTAATATAAGAAAGCAAAAAGACCTTAATTAACATAGTTATATTGATCATGAATTTGAAACAAGTACCCCTGAAGTAAACAATGAAAAACAATGGAGCAGGAATTGCCATTTGTGGCTCAGTCTGAAAAAGGAGAATCAAGAGGAGATCAGAAAATGGAAAGATATTCTTTGTTCTTGGGTAGGGAGCACCAATATAGTGAAAATAGCTATACTTCTAAAACTGCTATACAGATTTAATGCAATCTCATCAAAATATGAATAGCACACCTTACCTCACAGAATTAGAGAAAACAATCCTAAAATTCATTTGGAACCAGAAGAAACCTAGAATAGCAAAATCAATTCTGGGCAACAAAGGCAAGATAAGGCAAGGGGCATCACAATCCCTGACTTAAAATTATACTACAAAGTTACTGTGATAAAATCTGCATGGTACTGGCAAAACAAAAAAACCAGACCCAAGGATCAGTGGAACAGATTAGAAGATGCAGAAACAAAGCACACTCAGTCACTGTGTCTTTGACAAAGGTGTCAAACACATTCACTAGAAGAAAAATAGCCTGTTCAATAAATAGTACTGGGAAAACTGACTTTCCACATGCTGAAGATTAAAACTAGACCCATATCTCTCAACATACACTAAACTAAACTAAACTAAACTAAACTAAAATCAAAATGGATTAAATATCTAAATATTAAAACAGAAACACTAAATCTCCTAGAAAACAGATGTGGTGAAATTCTTTAAGACACTGATATAGGCAAAGACTTGAACAAAACCTTGATCACAAGGAACTATCACAAAGAATCAACAACTGGAATCTCATTAAAAAGCTTTTGCATAGCAAAGAAACCATCAACAAGATTAAAAGACAACTTACTGTGTAGAGAAAAAAATTCCAACTGTTCCTCAAAGGACTACTGTCTAGAATATATAAAAAGAACTCAAAAAATCAGATCCCCTGAATTTAAAGACTCAGTCAAAAATGGGCATCTGAGATAAACAGACACTTCTCAGATGAAGTAAACATGACAAATAAATATATGAAAAAATGTTCAGCATCACTTGTCATTGGAGAGATGCAAACTAAAATAACACTAAAAGTTCATCTCAGTCCAAAAAGAATGACTATCATCAAGAAATTAACCAATAAAATGAGAAGGAAAAAATGGAAGAAAAGCTTTTATGAATAAGCCTGGGGAAAAGGGTTGAAGGGAGGAGCGGGAAATAGGGAAAAAGAATCAAGTTATGTCATGTAAAATACAAATTCCTTGTGATGAATCTGATCAGTAGTGTTCCTAAAATGTACCAATAACATTACCTAATTAAACAAGAAATAAACCAATAACAAATTCTGGCAGGGCAGTAGAAAAAAACGAACCCTTCTCCACTGTTGGTGGGAGTGTAGACTGGTATAACCTCTGTGGAAATCTCAACAAACTAAGACTACCAATTACATTCAACCCAGCTATTCATTTTCTTAATATCTCCCCTAAAGAATTAAAATCATCAGGGCTGGGGGTTTAGCTCAGCGGCATAAGCACCTGCCTTGCAAGCAGGCGGTCATGAGTTTGATCCCCGGTACCAATAAAAATGAAAAAGACAAAAAAAAAAAAAAAAAGAATTAAAATCATCATACCACAACAATATATGTACACTCATGTCTATAGAAGCACAGTTTGTAACAGATAAATCTTGGAAACAGTCCACATGCCCATTAACCGATGACTTGATAAAGATGCATTTATTTTATACAGTGGAGTACAACTCAGCCATATAGAAGGATGAGCTTGAGATATTTCTAGATAAATAAATCCACTTTGAGACCATACTCTTAAGTGAAATAAATCAGACATACATGTTTAAATACTGCATAGTTTCTTTGGTGTGAAAAACCAAATGTGTAAATAAGGAACAAAATATAACAGATAGTGGGAAACGGGAAGAAAATGTTCAAATGAGAAGAGGAAAGAGGAAGGTAGGAAGGAAAGAAGGGGCCAAAAAATGAAGGAAAAAATGGAAATAGTGGTTTCATAAATAAGGAAAGAAAGAGGGATTGAAAGGGGGGAGGGGAACGGGAACAAAAAAGAAGCAAGATACACCATGTACAGGTACAAGTTCTCTATGATGAACATGATCATTATGTATATGTAAAATCTACCAATAAAATTTTTAAAAGCACAAGCAAACAAAAAAAAAGAATAGAAAAGGAGCTATTAGAAAAGAAAAAGTGTGCTATAGGAAGGAAGAAAGAATAAGGAATGCTAGATATAATTAAATTTGTCATATATGTGTATGAAAATATTACAATGAAACTCATTGTATAATTAGAATGTTAAAGTAAGTGCTTTTTAAAAAATTATGTCCCTCTTGTGGGTGAAAATACGTTTGGTGAAAAGAAAAATTTGTTTTTTTCTGCATTTCCTTCTATGTACCACTATTAACTTGCCTATTTTCCTTCTTGTGAAATTGGGAATTACCTATAAAACATTGCTTTGGAAAGATGAGGCAGGAGGATCACAAGTTTGAGCCCAGGCTCAGCAATTTAATGACTTGACCCTGAGTTTGATCCCAAGTACCACCAAAAAAGGAATAATTAGCAATCATTTCTTCTATTTTTGATCTAACATATTTTCACATTTTCAACCGAAAATGCTTCAGCTAAGCTGGTAGTGGTGGTGCATATCTATAATCCCTGCACTAAGAAGGCTGAAACAAAAGTGTCACAAAGTCAGCCCCAGCCTGGACTGCACCTAAGATACTGTGTCAAAAAAAAAAAAAAAAAAAAAAAAAGAAGTTAAGCTAAAGCAGAAACTTCTGAATTTCGAAGTTTTATGGCCCATTTGATTTCTTAGGGTTTTTTAAAATGCTTTTCTTGTTTGATTTTTATTCCTTTAGCTAACCTTACAGTGTAACTTGCGAGCAGTAATATATTTACATATTTTTTCTTTTGTGGTGCTAGGGATGGCACCCAGGACCTCACATTTGCTAGAAAGGTGCCTCCCACTATTTACATCCCCAACTTTGATTAACAATTCACTATGGACCCCGAAATGTGCAATTTTTGTCTTATATAACTAAAGTGTCAAAGTGTGAACAAATTTATGTTCATTTTAAAGCCTATGAATGTCCACTCTTGGTTGAAGGGAAGGAGAGTGTTTTACCCCGTTGCTCAGCCAGAAAATAGCTTGACCCTGCCAAATCCTTTCTTCCCCACAGTAGAATCCTTTTCCCACCATTTCATTTTCTACTTTTATAAAATGGGATTGTTTCACTTCTTCCTAATTAAAGCCTGTGGAAGTACTTTTAAAGACGATCATAAGATGTATGATGGTAGAAAAGTGAAAACTATCATTACTGTATTTTTAATCATCATGTTAAGTCTCCACATAGACACACCCACCTCTCCATTCAAGCAGTCTTTTTGCAAAGGTGTATTTCACAGCAATGATGTCAGAATGAGAGATCTCTGCTTTTGTCCTGAAAGCTGTAAAGTTTCCAAATACTAAACTCCTGATGAGACTCTTAAAACATATTAAATAAGTGCGAATGTCCCAATCTGACTAAAAGCATGGACAGCGAATCCTTTTTTGTCTACATAGTAAACGGACATTTTAAAAGTGGTCATCAACCAGGCCTGGTGGCACGTGCCAGTAATCCCAGCACTGGTGGGGGGGGACGCCGAGGCACAAGGCTAGTTGAGAGTTCGAGACCAGCCTGGGCTACAAAATGCATTCAAAGCCAGCTCAAACCACATAGCGAGACCCTGTGTCAAAAAAAGTGGTCATCCTGGTATAGTACAGCATACACCTAAACTTGCAACACTTGGGAGACTGAGGCAGGCAGATGAGACTTCGAGGCTAGCTGGGCTACATAGCAAGATCCTGTCTGAAACAAAAAGTCGGCGTCCCAAAGGTACACTCTGCCAAAAAAAAACAAGGACAAGGTACTAAAATAAGTGCTGAAATTGCATGTTCAGAAAATGTCTGCAAAGACCCCCAGAGCCCTGCCGCTGCCGTAGGATCCCTCAGCAGGAAGCAGGGAGCTGCAAGAGTCCTGGCGCCTGGCATCTGTAGAGGGGCAATGAGCGACTCTTCAATCCTGAAAGGCCGAAGCCCTCTAGAAATACTGCCCAGGGCACTGACAATCCCAGCTTCAGTTACAGCCATGCAACTCTTTGAAGTTCTAATATATGAAATTCAAATTCTCTTGTGGTGGGAAACCCTGGATGTTTTTCCAGAATCCACGGAAATTTGTCTGGAGTAGTAAGACAGGACAGGAGAACCTTACATTTTTAGCTTGGTTCAGATTTCCAGCTAGCTCAGAATTTTCGGTCTCCCGTATTTCACGTCTGATTTTCTCTCCACAACTCTGTGTCACAGCTAACATGTAATAAAGCTCCCCTTCCTCAATTTCCCCGAAACAGCACTCACCAAGGCTGCTGGGAATTACAGCAGATGTTTACTGAGGATTTGGAGGCAACCAAATCCTCAGTGCCACCTCTCAGAAGAGCCTTGAGAAAAATTTAAAACAAAGCGGTGGATGGGCGGCTCCCGTCTCCCTCCAGCCCTCCAGCCCCTCCTTCTCCTCAGCCTCCTTTGTTCCTGTCCCTCGCTCGCTCCCGCTCCCGGGCAGCTCCTCCAATTGCCATCCTTTTATTATGCTGCGCGGTCCAGCTTTCCCTTTGTCTCGTCCTGGGCTCCGCCGCCCCGCTAATCTTGCTCTACCCACAATGGCTCCGTGAGTTTGCTTTCCTGACAAAGACAGCTCTCCCCCAAGATTCGTGCACGGATGCTTTGAGCGACAATTCTCGGGAAAACCGCCTCTGGTTTCAATCTGTAGCTCCCAAACTTTTGATTCTCAGGATTTATTAATTCTAGTAAAAATTAATTGAGGATCCCAACGAGCTTTTGTTATATTGGTTGATGGTTATATTTATCAATACAGACTGCAGTAGAAATTCATACTAAGAATTTTTAAGTGCATATTTATGTATTTAAAAATATTTACGGCTGTTGATGTGGCTGAGTGGCTAGCACTCTAAGACTCTGGGCTCCCGCCCCAGCACTACAAAACCAACAAATCATATGCCCATTATATACTAATATAAATATGTTTTTATGAAATATTTTCCAAAACAAAAAAATGAGAATGACATGGTTTTACATTTTTGCAAATATCTTCCTCATCTGACTTTGAAGATAACCTGATTCTGTTTCTCTCATCTGTTCAAGAGATAAATACCGTATAGCCACTTGAAGCCTAAGACTTGTTGAAAAAAAGATCAAAAAGGCACCAGGTCAAACAAACTTTTATAAATGTCATGCTAAAATGCCCACTCTGATGTGGCACGGTTAACACAGCTCTTTCAGGATCTGACTTCATCCCAACATTAAATTTCCAGACAATACAGGTCTGTAAACAGCAAGATGCAAATGAGATATCAGCATATTGTAACAAGAACAAAGGGCAAAATCTTGACAGGAAAAACAAAACCAGTAAATATTTTGAGAAACAATTGGTACAGGATGAATGTCAATATCTAACAACTATAGATGATAAGGGAGGGTCACAGAACAAAGAATATGTTAGATCTGAGAAGAGGGGGAAGAGGAAGAGGGGAAAGAAGGGAAAGAGGTCCGCGGAAGGAGTGGAGTGGACTGCCGTGAAAGTAGTGGGCGGCGGTGGCTGCAAAGATAAGAAATATAAAATATAAGTAACCTTTTATTTCGGGAATGCGAGGAGAGACACCCCCCCCCCGCCCTCCCCCGGCCCCGGGCGCAGCATCTCCACCCCGGGGCCGATGGTCTCTCTCTGGAACACACTCTCCCTTTCTCCTTCTCCTTCTCCTTCTCCTTCTCCTTCTCCTTCTCCTTCTCCTTCTCCTTCTCCTTCTCCTTCTCCTTCTCCTTCTTCTTCTTCTTCTTCTTCTTCAACACGTGGAGTGAGGCCCATAAGTAACCTCTGTCTGGGGTGGACCCCAAGGGGCATTAGGGATGCACAGGTGTTTTACTGGCACACATTTGGCGCCAGGGACAGGTTCTCAGGGATGGGGGTATAGGGTTACAGGCAAATCTATAGGGGCGGGGGAGGCAGGAGCCCCCTAACTTGGCTGAGGCTTTTCCTGGTTAAAGTGTCCGGTCTGGGCCAGCAACTCTTTCAGAATAAAGCGTCAAAAACTAGAGATTAAACTTTTAATCTCTATGCACAGGGTTGAGGGTATACCTCAGTGGTAGAGCACTTGTTGAGCATACCTGTGGCTGGCAGTTTAATCTCCAGCCCTAAAAGAAAAGAAAAAAAACCTCCAAGCAAGAATTTAAAGTAAAAAAAAAAAATTAAAGTATCCAGCCAAGCATGGTGGCACATGGCTATAATACCAGCTACTCAGGAGGCTGACAAGGCTAGCCAGAGGATGGAGATTAGGGCTAGGGCAAAATCCATCAAAGAACTAGTGTAATCTGTCAAAGTCATAAGATCCAGGGCACATGTGCAGAACACAGAATCCAAAATCACTCTGCAGTTCCTTGAATACTATACATGGAACCAATCAAAAAAATGCTACCTTGAAAATTTTTATTAGTACATGTTTATAGTTCATGCAGTTTACAATCTTCTTGGGAAGTGGTTAGGTGTACATACCTCAGTTTGTTTCTTTTTTAATCCCCTTTCCTCCCCCTTCCTCTCTCCTCCTCCAATTCCCCTATTCCATTTTTCATTCTTGTTGATATTATTAATCTTGTCATGACATACAATGTTTACATTAATTGGGGTTATTAGGCTCCTGTACATGACATATTTTATTCATGACATATTTCCCCTTCCCCTCACCCTTCCCCCTCTTGCCCTTGTAGCACGTCCCTGTTGCAAGATATCCATCTCCTAATCCCCTCCTATCCATCCTTTATTATTCACCATAGGGTATTTAAATTTGTGTGTCCGGTTTATTTCACTCAACATTGTATTTTCCAGATGCATGTATTTTCCTACCAATGTCTCAAATCTGTCGTTCTTTATAGCAAAATAGTATTCCATTATATAGAGATACCTCATTTTCTTTATCCAATCATCTGTTGATTGGTGTAAAAAATATGGAGTCCTTCACGAATCTGCCTGCTATCCTTGTGCAGGCGCCATGTTAACATTCTCTGTATTGTTCCAATTTTGGTGCATGTGCTGCAGAAGGGAGCATGAAAATTGCTATTTTTAGTTCTTCATTTACATCTGTTGTGAAACCAAGCAAGCCCCTCGATAGGATACTTTAAATCAGTGTGACTGTTCACTGGCCCGCTGTGCTCTGCAGAACATACTTCCTTTCCGCCTTCAGTAGATGTTTGTCCCTGTTACCCAGTTCTGGGGTTGTGGGGTTTCCTTCTTTCCAGAAACAGTTTCTAGGTTTTTCTTGACTTGGGCAAAGGACTGGACACAACAAGCCCAAGAGGTAGCGAGGTTTTACATTTATTAAAGATAGAACAGGAACGTGTTCTGCAAAGCAAGTTTGGGTCAAGGGAAAGGAAAAGTAGACTGTGCAGCGTGAGAGAATACTGAGGAAGAGTGAACTTAAGCAGCCTGGAACTCAGTGCCAGCGTCCTTTTGTACTTCCTCCTCCTCCTCCTCCTCCTCCTCCTCCTGCTCGGGCTGCAGTCAGGTCTAGGCGGTCCTGTGGGAGATTTGCTCCAGTGCTCGAAAGATGAAGGGAAGCCAGCACTCTGGTTGGTTCCACATGCAGGGCTTTGGGAGCTGTTCTGCACACATCCTGGGACTTTGTGATTAACAGATCAAGGCCACTGCCTCATCTCCACCACCTTTTCTGTGTGTCTTATCCAGGTCTTTTTCAGGACCTGGATAAAATTTCCCTGGGATCTAAAAGCCACTAACAAGCCCAGTGAGATCCAATCTCAAAATAGAAGAGTTTTTACAAAGACTGGGAGCCAGGTGTCGTTGTACATGCCCGTAATCCCAACACATTTGGGAGGCTGAGACAGGCCATCCTGGGCTACATAATGAGTTCCAGGCCAGCCTGAGCTACAAAGTGAGACCCTGTCTCAAAAATCCCAGAAGGGGAGTTGGGGTGAGGATGTAGCTCAGTGGTAGAGTGCTGGTAGGTCCATTTCCAAGAAACACCAAAAGAATAAATGAAGGAAGGAAGGGAGGGAAGGAGGGAGAAAGGGAAAGAAAAAAGAAAAAGTTAATTAATTAAAGCATTCTAGGTTAATAGTAGAGGCAAATACCAGAGCACACCAAAAACTAAGCCTAATTGATCAAAAATTTTAGAAAAATACATTGATTAAAATTCTCACTTAGCCAATAGGAAACAAGGATGTAAGGGTGATCTGGCTGTGATATCTGTCGCCCATTGATCCCCAGGACTGATATTGCTCATCTGGCTGGCTGATATGATGTCTCTTTCCTCCTTCATCACTCCATGTGTGTCCCCCGCAGAGCTACACCACATTCCCTGATCAGAGAGGGCCATTCTACAGTTCAGGCTATATGAGCAACTGTGCCCCCCTGCTGGAACTTCCAAATAAGCTCTCAAGGTTCAAAAAGGAAGCAAAAGGCTTAAAATCCCCTACATAAACTCTGTGAATTGAAAGAGAGAAAACAAATTAAAAATAAAACTTAAAAGGAAAGAGTACAGTAAAATTTCATCGATGAAAGCATTAAATATCAACAAGCTGTACTCTCCTATCAAAAGGAGGCAGCTTACTGACTGTTAAAAGCACAAAATCTAACAATTTGTTGCCCACAAGAGGTACACAAACCAAAAACATAACCCACAGAGTAGCGGTGTCAGAGGAGATACCCCTTTGTAAGCAGAAGAAAAATTGGGATTACTCTTTTGGTATCAGATAAAGCAGATGTCATAGCAAAAAGCAAATATTAAGATCATTACACAGTGGTCAAATGTATTAAATTATGAGAATCACAAAAGTACTGATTTTGTATGTATTGCTAAAATCATTGCAACCAAGTCCATCAAAGAAACAAAGATAAATATTATTTTAATTTGAATTTTCAGTATTCCATTTCTGAAAAGTGTACAAAAATAAAGTGGGGAAAGCCATATAATTGAATAATTGGTTCAACAAAAATTTAGGGAGACTCACTATGTTCCAAGATCTTGTTACATGCTAGAAGATAATTTCATAAACAATATGAAAGTAGGAGATTAAGGCTGGGGCGAGCCAGACAACTAACTGGGTGGAATGTGTTAAAGTTCCTAAAAACCTATGGCCAACAGATTGAGCAAGATGTTTCCTAAAAAAAGAGAATATGTGCCAAACACAGGACCTCAAAAGACTCCACAGCTCTTGAGCCCTATACACATAACCAATCAGAAAGCAATATATTCATCCTTCATTTGGATCTGGTGCCATTTGCAGGTCCAATCAGAAGAGGCTTTTTTTAATTTTTCATTTCATGCAGGCACAATCAATCAAAAGATGTAGTTTCTGATCTCTCATTTACCTGTGGTGGGAAACCAAAGTGAGTTTTCTGTTGTGAGAGTTTATATGTAGCATGACAACAAATGAGTTATTGATTGGACAAATGTCCCAATTCCTTATGTTCATGAGGAGGAGGCCAAACCAGATATTCTGGGTGCAAAAGATCCCTTTCCCCTTGTCCTCTGGGCCACTGTCAGTCTTTTCACTGCCCTGCTCTTGACCTATAAAGTGTGTTTCCTTTCTACTTTCAATAAATGTGCACCTTGCTGCTTTTTGTGTGTGTGTCCTGTCCAATTTTTTGTTCAGGACACCAAGGCCCATGGAAAGAAGCCCTGTGTGACTCTCTCCCACAAGTCTAGTAACAATATGACTTTAACAGACATATGGAGAGATTAAAGAGGGGGAAAGTTCATATAGTCTCTTTTCAAATGTGAGTACACTTTCACCTACAAGCCAACATAAAAACCTGACATCCAATATTCATCAGTAAAGACTCATGCTTTTGTTTTTATTCATTGAGACAAGATCTCACTACATAGTCCAGCTGGTTTTGATTTGCTGTGTAATCCAGTCTGCGTTTGAACTCACAATTTTCCTGCCTCAACTTTCCAAGTACAAAGATTCATTCTGTCATTAGTGTAATACACAGTAATGAATTTATTCAACATATTGTTTGTTATTCACAAAAAATCAGAAATACCACAGAAACAAACAAGGAAATAAAATTTTTTAAAACATTGGGGTATGGTAGTGCACATCTGTAGTTCCAGCAACATTCAGAAGGCTGAGGCAGGAGGATTGCCACAAGTTCCAGGCCAGCCTACATAGTGAGTTTAATGCCAGCCTGAGCTATTTAATGAGACCTTGTCTCAAAAAAAATTTTCCTTATATAAAAACAAAATAGGATGCCAATCACATAAGAATATTTTGAGACTGTCTTTGGTAGTGCCTGGGTTGTGCAGGAAATCCTGAACATATGCAGTAGACATCTGTCATTTGTACCCAACTGCATTTCCACCCACCCCACCCCCATTCTTCTGGTAACAGAAGCCACCTCTTTCCTTGGGGAATTTCCTCTCCTCCACTGTGTGTCACTCTGGTGGAACTTTCAATCCTGTGCTTCTATGATGAGGAGGTGACCCAGACTGCCAGTGTAAGTCATGCTCCTGACGACAGCAGTTGTCCTAGAATTGGCCTGTGACTCAAACAGACCAATCAGAGTCTTTTAAAATACTGATATGGGCCCTGGGGGAAAAGAGTCAGTAAATTACCCAAGATTCTGAGGGTTAAGGAAGACATAAATCTAGTGACAGTAATGGCCAGGTCAATTACTATGTGAGACTGAAACTCACGCAAGGAAAAGAACCAACACATGAAAGTGGCAGGGCCAGAATCCTAATGCCATCTTAGAGCCCTGGATCCAGCCATGGATGCTGGAGCCAGTTCCTAAAACCAAGAAACTTTCCCCCTTTAAAAATTGTGGTAAAATATACAGATTGTAAAAGTGGCTATTTTGATCCTTTTTTAAGAGTATGGTTCAGTGCTGTTAGGTACACTCACATTGTTATACAATCATCACCACCATCCTTGCCTAAACTTTTGTATTACCTCAAACTGAAATTCTATGCCTATTAAATAATAGCTCCCCATTCCTTCTTCCCCCTAAAAAAACTTCCCCCTTTGTAATTAATCTGTTTTAAGTTAGATTTTTGTAAGTATTATATATAGCAAGAACTATACAAGTATTCATACATTTTGTCACAGTAATTTTATTCTAGGGAGTATAACTCAAAGAATACTCTGCTCCCTACACACAAAAATTATATTGAACAAAAGCATTCATAGCAGGTTGTTTATGGAGAATTATGCAAACTACATGGTATATCATAATATGAGAGAAAACAATGAATAATTTTAATGACATGTGAACCATGAAAATATGAAAATGTTCATATAAAATAATATAAAGTTTTAGAAAAGCAAGAGAAACAGGTACACACTAATTATAACTAGGGATGGTTGGCCTAAGGCCACATGTCACAAAAGAGTGTATTCAAACAGTCATCAAGCCTGTGGAAAGTTGCTTAGCATCATTAGTCATCAGGGAATTATGAATTAAAACCATAATGCACTATGACTTCACATTCACCAGAATGCCTCCAACAAAAAAGACAATACCAAGTGTTGGACACGGTATAAAATAACTGGGACACGCATACAGTGCCACTGTAGGTCAAATTGATACAATGATACTAGAAAACCATTTGGTGGTATCTATTGCACTCCAGGGAACGCAGCCAAGAGAAGTTCACATAGTCACACGTTCATATTGGTGCCATCGCCCCTAGCCCCAAATTGAAAACTACTCGAATGGACACCAGCCGTAGAATGGATCAGTAAATCATGGACATGGTGTTCCCGCAGTGGAATATGTACTGGGTGGCAATCCATGCCCTGCTGCCAAGTCCAACCCTGCTGTTTTCTGGCAAATGAGGTTTCATTGGCACAGAAATGTGCTCATGTTTTTATGTATTGTCTGTGACCTCTTTTACATTGCAATTGCAAAGGTGAGCAGTTGCAACAGAAACCAGACAGCTCCCATGCCTGAGGAAGTTAGGATTTGGCCCTGTACAGAAAAAGTTTGCTGGGCTGGGCTATGCAGCAATAAGGGACGAACGACAAATGTGGAGCAAATGGTTGAATCTCACAGACTGTTGAATGAGGAGCAAAGAAGGCGGCTACAAAGAGTACACTGAGTTTAACTCCAGATATGAAGTGCAGAACTGTGTGCAACTATTCTATGCTATTAGGAGTCAAGGTGGCTATTGTCTTCGGGGAGTAATTATTTTGTCGGAAACGGGATGACGGGGCTTCTGAGACAATGGTAATGTTCTTGTTTTTGTTGTTCTTGTTGTTTTGTCTGCTAGGCGTAGGACCCAGACCCTCACTCATGCTAAGTACACTCTCCACCACTGAGCCACACCTACAGGTCCTGGTCTCTCTCTTTCTCTGGGCGCTGTTTGTGAATATTAACCAAGGTTTCCCTCTAGTATGTGTACTTTTGGGTACATATGTTGTACTTCATTAAAACGTGTAAGAAACAATTGAGGGTATCATTCAGTGGTAGAGCACTTGCTTAGTGTGTGTGAGACCCTGGGTTTGATTTCCTGACGTCTGTCTGGTACTGGAACAAAAAAGTGTAAAAAGATAATGACCGAAATTGGGAAATTTCTGGGAAAAATATGCATTAAGTGTAAAACACTGTCTCAGATTGAATGCTAGATTCCTCTTCCACCAAAAATGACCTTAATGGAAAAACTGACCAATTACGAACACTATCCACAGTTTAGTTAATAGTAATGTGCCAATTGCCAGTTCCTTCTTTTGAGTAATGTGCCGTCTATATTATGCATGATGCTAGCTTTAGGGGATGCTCAGTGTGGGACACATGAGATCTCTGCACCACCTTGACAACTTTTTATAAATCTAAAAGCATTCCATAATATTTCTTTTAAATTTTAAACTACACACCCCTTTACACTCTTAAAAGTTATGCAGGACCCCAGAGAACTTTGAAAATTACCAAGGACAAAACATTTGTGAATGATTGCTTACTATATAGCTATGTGGGTTTCCTCTATCAATATTTACTGTATTGGACGTTAAGCCAGGTGCAGTGATACACACCTGTAACCCCAGATACTCAGGAGGCTGAGGCAAGAGAATCAAAAGTTCCAGTCCAACCTGTGCAACATAGTGAGAACCTGTCTCAAAATAAAAAAAAATTTAACTAGAGCTAAGTATTAATGTAAGATAAAAATAGTACATGCACTGTGTATTAACATAAGTAATATATTTTTATGAAAATAACTATATTCTTCCAAACAAAGAAAATTAACCAGCAAAGTAGCACCTTCCCACATCCTTGCAAATTTCTCGCGTTTGGCCTAACGGAAGGAAGACAGCTGGATCTGTCTGTGCCCCTCCCTTTGGTCCCTTGTGATAGTAAACATCATGTCGTCCCTGAAAAACCCCTGTTCTCCCGTAGAAGAGGCCGAGAAGAGGTCTCAGGGGTTCCCAAAAGCCCACGAACCACTGCTGTATAAACATGGATGAAACACTATTGTGTTACATTAGATTGTTTGTTCTATAAAATTGCTTAGATGGAATCTTTTTTTAAAGGTTAAAAACAAAGTCTTCCCAGAAAGCTAATTTAGCATATGCCAGGAGGCCAACAGCTCTTGCGCAGACTTCTTTTGCTCCACCTCTCCTGCAGTAGGAAGAGGCTGCTGTTTCGGTTGCCAAGGACGCTGTGTTCCCTCTGGACCGTCCTAGTCTCCACCCAGAATTCCAGCGGATGTCAATGCAGGGATTTTACATGCAAGGCCAAGCCACTGTCTGTGAGGTCATACGTGGGAGCGGAGTCGAGCCCTCTGAGTGTAATTTCTGGGGGGTCAGACGAGGGCTTTGAGATCTCAGGGCTTCAGTACACGAATGAGCCCGTGCCTGCGTGGGGCATGCTGCCAACCGCGATCGCCAGGGGCTGGGACAGCGCAGGCGCCCGCCAGCTTGCCCAGCCTTGTCCTGCGCCCAGCAGCGTTCGCCAAGCACCAGCTTCTATTTTTTTAATCCTTTATATTAATCAGATTGGGCTTTAAACTACTGAAGTGTAACCTGTGGCAGAAAAGTGCACAGAGCATGAGCTAAAGCTCCATGAATTTCCACAAAGTAAGAAGACTCGTGACCTTTTTACTCTGCAATCCCCCAATGGGGTCCATTTCCAGTCCAGCTTCTTTTACTCAAATTGTTAGATCTTTTAACATGTTAACATGTAGTTTGCTCAGTCTTATTGCAGGATAGTGAATGTTCCATTGTATGAATTCCATTGCATTCCATAGTCTTACGATAGTCTAGATACTTGTATTGATATGATCTAGCGCTGCAGTGTATGATTCTGTTGTTTATAGCACAGATGAACAACTGGGCTATTCCAAGTTTAGTGCTATTATGGTTAAGACTGCTGTGAACATTGTCATAGAATTCTTTTTTATGGAAACACCAGCTACTTTTTTTCCAGTGTTAGGAATGGGACCCAGGATCATCTTGTCATACTAGGCAAGTGCTTTATCACTGAACTACGGCACAGCCTCATGTTGGTTATTTTTCTTCTTCTTCCACCCTCCCCTGTTACTGGAGATTGAACCCAAGGCCTTTGCACTAAACTACATTCCCCACTCCTTTATTAGATTTTCTTTTATTTTAAGAAAGGATTTTGCTAAATCACTGTGTTTCCCAACTAGGCTTGGACTAGCAGTCCTCCTGCTTCAGCCTCCCAAAGTGCTGTGATCACAAACTTGAGCCACCATCCCCAACAGATAGTTTTAGATGTAAAATTACCATGGTCATTGAAAAAATACAACAGTACAGAAGGTTATAATGTGAAAAGTAGAAATTACTTTCCTCCTTTTAATTCTTTCATTATAAAGTCTATTAAGGTTTATATGGTTCCTTCCAGAATTTTTTTTCCGGTACTGGAGATAGGCCTCTGTACAGAGCTATATTCCCAGCCTCCACTCCCTTTTTTAAAATTTCGAGACAAGGTCTTGTTAAATCACTAAGTTGCCCAGGATGGGATCAATTTGTGATCCTCCTGCCTCAGCATTACAAGTATGCACCACCAGGGCTGGGGATTTAGGTTGGCAGCATAAATGCCTGCCTCGCAAGTGTGAGGTTGTGCGGCAGTTGCCAATCATTTCCGCCCTGCATTCTTTCCCACTTAAGTGCGTGCCACCAGTCCATGGAAGGTTTGACGGATGTGGACATGGGGATGATGAGGAGGAGAAGGAGGAGGAGGATTCTGATGAGGAGGAAACTGAAGGAAAGCTCTGATGAAGAAGTCAATACAAGACACACCAGCAAAAAATGCACAAAAGTCAAATCAGAATGGAAAAGACTCAAAACAATCAACTCCAGGCAGGAGGTGTAGCCCAATGGCACAAGCTTGAGGTCCTGAGTTCGATTCCCAGTACCAATAAAACCCAGTTAAAAACCCCATGAACTCTAAAATCAAAAGATTAAGAATCCTTCAAAAGAATAAGAAAAATATCCTAAAAAACCAACCGATCTAGTTCCACAAAAGACATTAAAGCAAAAATGCAAGCAAATATTTAAAAAGGTGATTCTCTTCACAAAGTAGAAGCTAAGTTTATCAGTTATGTGGAGTTCTTCGATGACTGACCAGAAGGCTATTCAAAATCTCTGGCAAAGGAGGAAGTCTCTTTAAGAAAACAGTTTAAATAGTTTGTTAAAATTTTCCATCTTATTTCACTTCTGTAACAATTGATATCTGGCTATGCTTTTTGTGATGCAAAGTAAGAGCTCTCCCTACCGTGTCTGATAAATGTTGTCTAGGGTCCATTGCCAAGAATGTGTTATTCAAAATGCCTGTTTAGTCTTTAAAGATGGAACGCTGCCTTCTGCTTGGTTTGAAGTATGTGTGGAATGTTATGATAGGACATAGTGGAAGTGGTGGTCAGACATGGAGATGGTGGGGAGACAAAAATGTTCATGTGAAACAAACTCAGTATTTTAATAAAGTAAAAAAGAGAGTGGGAAAGTGCAACCCTATCCTGTATGGGAAGGGGGAAGAAAGGCAGACCCTAGGAAGCAGCTTGAACAGTGACTGTCACAGCGAGGTCTTTCCACGCCAGTACCCATAGCTCTATCTCATTGTGCCATGGTAAAGCTGGACTGTAAATCAGATAACCCTACTTAGCCAGGTCTTCTCATCGTGAGGCAGGAGATGAGTGTGGCTGGCCAGCTGGACCCATGGGTGTGACCTGTCAGTCCCAAAGATACCAAGCCAAAGGAGCAGACCACAGTTCCCAAGTACTGCACCCGAAACCAATCAGACAATGCTATCTTCAGTTCCTCTGGCTTGAAATCAAGCAGGGTTCTGATGCGATGATCTTAGATCTGACATCAGAGTGGGGGACACAAAAGACAGCCATGGCCACTGTGCTCTCTTAATGGTCCGCTCTCACCTTGTAGAGTATGCTTCATTTCCCACCTTTAGTTGGTCCACGTTCACTCTGCAGAGCATATTTCTTTCTCTGCCTTTGATAAATGTGAGACCTTGTTCCTTTTGTTTGTACGTTGCCTAATTCTTTATTTATGACAAGAACCTATAAAGAATCTCTGGAAAGAGCCTAGAGCAACCCAGAAACCTGCTAACAACTGGACAAAACAAGCAATGATACAATGAACACTCGACCTTTTTGTTTGTTTTTTTGAGAGAAGATCTCATATAATTCAGGTTGACCTTGAACTCACCAAATAACCCAGGCTAGCTTTAAACTCTCAGCAATCCTCCTGCTTCAGCCTCTCCCACCATTACTAGGATTACAGACATGTACCACAATAGCAACTTTACTTTTATGTTTAGCCATTATTTCAGGATATCTGTGAAATAAATTCCTCAAAGTAGAATTGCTGGACCAAAGAGTTTGTACATTTTTAAATTATGCTAAATACTTATGAATTGTTAGGTGTTAAATTATCTCCCAAAGGAGTTGCTAATTTGCATGTATACCAAAAGAAAGTGAGAATTTCTATTCCTACCATGTCCTAGTTATAGCAAACTTTTAATTCTTTGGCAATTAGAAAAACTAAAGTAGGTTGTTTTGATTTGCATTTCTTTAATTAAGATTTATGGCTGGCATTTTTTTCTCCTAGTACTGAGAATGGAACCAAGAGTCTCGCACATGTTTGGCAAGTGCTCCAGTGCTGAGCTATATCCCTGTCCCTTTCTAAAAAAGTTTTAAGACAGAATCTCTTTAAATTGCCCAGGCTGGCCTAGAGCTTGTGATCCTTCTGCTTCAGCCTCCGAAGTAGGTAGGACTACAAATGTGTGCCACTGCATGCAGCTTTGTCTAAAATCTTATGAGATGCTTGTTAGCCAACCTGGTTCTCATCCTCCCCCACCCCTGTGATACCAGGGATCAGACCAGACCCTCCTGCATGCTAGGCATGTGTAGTACCATTAAACTACCATCCCCAGCCTCTGCCCAGGAGTTTTAGTGGGCATAAAGTGGGAGAAGCAGGCTACGATGTTCTTAGTTCCATCATAACCAGAAACAGAATGTAAATTTATCCTGAATTCAGATTTACAAAAATAGTACAAAGGCTTCTTGTATAACCCTCACTCAACTTACCTTTTGTGTATATGTGTGGGCGTGCACATGTGTGTGTTACTGAGAACCAACCGCAGTGCCTTCACATTGAGCTGCATCCCAAGCCTTTTTCTTATTTTTTATTTTGGGAGAGGATCTCACTAAACCACTAAATTGTCCACTCAGGCCTCCAACTTATGATCCTCCTGCTTTAGTCTCCCAGAGTACTACTAGTATTAAAGGTATGTGCCACAAAGCCTGGCTGGCCCTTGGTCCATTTCTGTTGGTTACAGGTCCTTTATCTTGTTAATTAGTAAAAACTGTTTGTATACTCAGGAAATTAGCCTATAGTGTTTCATGTGTATTTCAAATATTTGAGAGGTCTGCATTTATCTTTACCTTTGTCATTTTATTTATGGTACTTTTGCTCGCATAGACATTTTTAATCTTATATACTCAAAACTATCAGTGTTTAGCTTTATGTATTCTGAGCTTTAGGACTCTTTTTGTTTCTGGACTGGGGATTGAACACAGGCCCTTTCACGCTCAGCTCCATCTCCAGCCATTTTTCATTTTTTATTTTGAGACAGGCTTTCACTAGGTTGCCCAGGCTGGGCTTGTGATCCTCCTGCGTCAGTCTCCAGAGTGTTGGTATTACAAGTGGGCACCACCATGTCTGGCTAGAACTTATTTTAAACAGCTTTTCCCAACCAAAATACATTTTTTATTGCCTGAGTTTTTTTCTAAAACTTTTCTACCCTTTACTCTGAGCAAGCTCTCTCTCTCTCTCAAGGAGGTTAGTGTTTAAAAATAAGTTTCTTACTGAATGGGAGTGGAGAAATATAAACCAAGCCTTTAGATTATTTTGCATCTCCACTGCCCCTGGACACACAGATGATGATCTTTGAAAATCTTCTTGTATATTCACCCAGTTCTTACTCTGGGAAAGCACTGTGAATGACCTAATTCCAGCTGTTTCACTTGGAAAGGAATGATCTGGGTCCTGGAGGCTGCGGCTGCCCCTTTCCCAGGCTTGCTCTGTGCTCGCAGAAGCTGGAATTACAGTACATTCAGCACACTGACGCAAACACAAGCCGACACCACAGAACCAGCTGGAGATCACTGAAGATGGCTGCTTCATATTTGTCTTTACTTAAAACTGGGAACTTTGGAAATTTCCACACTAAAATCCTATGATACCTACATTTAACTGGAAAGAAACAAGAAAGAACAAAACCATATGTGCTCACATAAACAGTTTTCTGGTTAAAACTTTAACAAGAGTTACTAAGATGAAATCTGAGTCCTTCATTTTTGTCATGCTAGGCATGGAACCCAGGACTCATAAATATGAAACAAGTGTTCTACCACTGAGCCACATCTCCAGCCCTTATTCACATAGCTCGTAGGTGCAGAGTACAGTACATTGGCCAGGTATGGGGGAGGGCACGCCTGTAATCCCAGCACTCAGGAGACTGAGGCAGAAAGGTTGCTGCAAGATCAAGACCATTCAGCGCTACAAAGTGAGTTCAAGGCCAGCCTGAACTAACTACCCAGTGAAACCCTGTCTCAAAAAGACAAAAGAAAAAAGACCAAAAAAACCAACAACAACAAAAAACCCAGACTCCAGTCTGTTCAATACTTCTTACTTGGGTACTTATTTAATATCCATATCTAGATAATTTAAACTCTAGACTTATCAAGCAGTCACAACTACTTGGAAGGCTTAGGCAGTATAATCACAAGTCGGGTTCATCCTAGGCAATTTAGTGAGATGGTTTCAAATTTTTTAAAAAGGCTGGGGGACATAGCTCAGTGGCAGAGAATTCTAGATTTGATTTCCAGTACTACAGGAATAAGTAAATTCAATTTCGTCTTCCCACCAAGATCCTTGTGTATGTACACTAAGATGCACATGCAAAAGCAGTCAGAAAGCCTGGCATGATGGCACATGCCTGTAATCTCAGTTGCCTTGCTAGCTAAAATGGGAGGATAACGAGTTCCATGCCAGCCTGCGCAATTTAGCAAGACACTGAAAATTAAACAACAGTTAGCCAGGTTGGTGGGGCACACTTGTAATCCAAGAATTTAGGAGGCTGAGGCAGGAGGATCACCACGAGTTCAAGGCCACACTGGGCTCCATAGTGAGACTGTCTCAAAAAAAAAAAAAAAAACAAAATAAAACAGAAACAAAAAAAGAAAAGAAAAAGAAAGAGAGGGTATACCAAGCAGCAAAGAAAAAGCCTCTCTGAGAGTTGACATCCAGAAACTGGACTATAGCAATGCAAGGAAGACAAAAAGGAGAGAAGTGGATTCCCTGGCCCCAGGAAGGAACTGAAGTATTAATGGAGCCAACAGAGTGAGAAGGTATCCAAATGAAAACCATGCCTAGTGACTCTAGAGCAGATACAGATCAAAAAAGAAAAATAGAGGAGCTTAAGAAAATTATGGGAGCCATGAATGTTCAGCATAGTAAATCAATGGAATCCATAGGGCAGATTCCAACAATATGATGCAAAAAGAAACAAATTTCATTCAAATAAAGATCCATATACTAAAAGTCAAAGATGGAAAACAATACTCCATGTGATAGGAACCCAGGAAAAATCAAGGGTAGCTATTCTATTTGCAGACAAAGTGAATTTCAAGCCAAGACTGATTAAGAGAGATAACGAAGGTCACTATATCCTCATAAAGGGAACAATCCAAGAGGAAGAGATAACAATCATAAATATATATGTAATAAATACCAGTGCACTCAACTACATAAAACAATTACTAACAAACATGAAAATCAAATAAGCCTAATACAATTGTATAGGGAGACCTCAATACCCCACTGTCACAAAAAGAGAGATCAACTAGAAAAAAATTAATAATGAAATATTAGAACTAAATCAAACTTTGAAACACATGGACTTAGTAGATGTCTACAGTGTGTTCTACCCCATAACATCAGAATACACATTTATCTGAGCTGATGCAGTACAGTCTCCAAAATAGACCATATACTGGCTCATAGAACATGCTTAAGTAAATGCAAAGGAACTGAAATTATCCCATGTATACTATCATTCCACAGTGCAAAGAAATTGGAAATCCATGCCAGGGGAAACCACAAGAACTTCATAACCCATGGAAATTAAATATCACACTACTGAATAACCAGTGGGTCACAGACAAAATTTAGATGGTTTTACATTTTTTAAATGTAAATTTTAAATTTAGATGGTTTTTTATTTAAAAGAATTTAGATGGTTTCTACAGTTAATTGATACTGACAGTACAACATACTGGGATGCATGGAGCATAATGAAAGCAATTCGAAGAGGAAAATTTATAGCAATGAATGCCCATATCAGGAAAAAAGCAAGCATAAATAAGCTATTTAATGAAGGGCTGAGGATTTAGCTCAGCGGCATAAGCGCCTGCCTTGCAAGCAGGCAATCGTGAGTTCGATCCCTGGTACCAATAAAAAGGAAAAAGACAAAAAAAAAAAAAAAAAAAGCTACTTAATGGTGTATCTCAAACTTCTAGAAAAAGAAGACCAGGCTAAGCCAAAAGCTCATATGAAGGAGGAAATTGTAAAGGTCAGAGCAGAAATTAGTGCACTGGAGATTAAAAAATATATATATATATATTATATATATACATATATAATATATATATATATCTTTACATATATATATATGTAAAGAATCAATGAATGAAAGAGTTGGTCCTTTGAAAGATTAAATAAAATCAATAAACTGTTAGCCTACCTTATCAAAAAAGGAAGAAAAGACTCAAATTCACATAATTAGAAGTGAAAATGATGAAATCACAACAGACTACAGAAATTCAGAAGATCTTCTATACCTACTTTGAAATTTTGTATTCTAATAATATGGAAAATCCAGAAGAAATGAACAGGTTCCTAGATATATATAAATTACTGAAGCTGAATCAAGAAGGTACAAAAATCCTAAATAAATCAGTATCAATCAATGAAAAATGTAATTAAAAACCTACCAACAAAGAAAAGCCCAGGCCCTAATGGATTCACTGCTGAACTCCACAGAAATTTAGAGGAGACTTAACACCACTACTTTTCAAACTCTTTAATGAAATTGAAAGGGAAGCTCCCAAATTCATTCCTGGAAGCAAGCATTGCCCGTACCAAAATTGGAGAAGAATTCAACTAAGAAAGAGAACTACAGGCCAATCTCCCTTAACGAACATAGAAGCAAAAATCCTCAGTAAGATACTGGCAAACATAATGCAGTAAATTATCAAGAAGATTACATACCATCATCAAGTTAGATTGATCACAGGGGTGGTTCAACATATGTAAACCAATAAATGTAACATACAGTCCTAACAGAGTCAAGGACAAAATCATATCATCATCTCAGTAGATTCAGAAAAAGCTTCTAACAAATCCCAGTAAAACCCTACAGAAAATTGAAATAGATAGCCTTCATCTCAACCTGATAAAAGCCATCTATGACAAACTAACAGCCAATATCATACTAAATGGGCAAAAACTGAAAGTTTTCACACTAATATTAGGAACATGAAAAGGATGTCCACTGTCTCCACTCTTATGTAACATAGCTCTGGAAATTTTAACTGGAGCAATTAGATAAGAGAAAGAAATTTTTTTAAATGATAGGAAAGGAAGATGTTGAACTATCATTATTTGTGGATGGCAGGGTACTTTATATAGAAGATGGCAACATCTCCACTAATAAACTGCTAGATTTAATAAATTCTGTAGAGTAGCTGGATACAAAGTCAACACTCAAAACTCAATAGCCTTCCTGTACACGAATAACAAACTCACTGAGAGAGAAATTAAGGAAAAAATATCTTTCACAATAGCATCCGAAAACATGAAATACTTAGGCATCAATCTAACAAAGGATGTAAAAGACCTCTATACTGAAAGTTACAGTACTCTGAAAAAAGGAGATTGAAGAGGATATTAGAAAATGGAGAGATATTCCTTGCTCTTGGGTAGGAAGAACCAATATAGTGAAAATAGCCATACTCCCAAAACTGTTTTACAGATTAAATGCAATTACAATCAAAATTCCAACAACATATTTCACAGAATTAAAGAAAACAATCCTAATAGCCAATTGGAACTAGAAGAGACCTAGAAAGGCATTTCTGAGCAACAAAGACAAGACAGGGGGCATCACAATTCCTGAGCTGAAATTATACTACAAATCTACTGTGATAAAATCAGCATAGTACTGGCAAAAAAATCGTAAGATCAATGGAACAGAATAAAAGATGCAGAAAAAACTCCAAACACACTCAGCCACCTTATCTTTGACAAAGATGTCAAACACATTCACTTGGAAGAAAGATAGTATCTTTAGTAAGTGATACAGGAAAAACTGGCTTTGCACATTCCAAAGATTAAAATTGGACCCATATTTTTCACCATGCACTACAGTAAAATCAAAGTGAATCAAAAATTTAAATATTAAAACAGAAATATTAGATACGCTGGAAGACAGAAGACATTAATATCGGCAAAGACTTTATGAACAAAACCCCAATTGCACAGGAGCTATCACAAGGAATCAACAACTGGGATCTCATCTTATTAAAAAGCTTTTGCACACCAAGCAAAACAACCAACAGAATGAAGAGACAACCCACAGTGTAGGAAAAAATGTTTGCCAGCTGTTCCTCAGACAAAGGATTACTATAGAAAACATGTAAAGAACTCAAAAAAAATCAGACCTCCTAAATTTAAAGACCCAGTCCAAAAATGGGCAGCTGAGATGAATATACACTTCTCAGATAAAGAAATACGAACAGCAAATAAATATATGAAAAAATATACATTATCACTGGTCATTCGAGAGATGCAAATTAAAACAACACTGAGATTCCATCTCACTACAGAAAGAATGGCTATCACCAAGAAATCAACCAATAACAAAGGCTGGCAGGACTGTGAGGGGAAAGGAACTCTTCTCCACTGTTGGTGGGAGTGTGGTGGGAGTTGGTGGGAGTGGTTGGTGATGCAACCACTGTGGAAATCAGTGTGGAGATTCCTCAAAACACTAGGATTGGAAGTCCCATTTGACCCCACTATTCCCCTCCGGGGTATCTTCCCAGAAGAATTAAAAGCATCATAGCACAGCGATATATGTGTATCCATGTTTATACAACTCAATTTGTAACAGCTAGATCTCGGAAACAACCCAAACGCCCATCAACTGAACATATAGTCTTTATACAATCAAGTACTGCTTAGCCATAAAGAAAAATAAACTGGAGACTTTTATAGGTAAATGGATGCAACATGACCATATTCATAAGTGAAATAAATCAGACTCACATGTGTAAACATCATATTGCCTCTCTAGTGTCAGAAACTGAAAGAGTAAATGATATCCAAAATGTACAATAGATACTGTGAAATGGAAAGAAACTTCAAAAGGAAAGAGAAACTGGGATGGGAGAATAGAGAAAAGAAGGAAAGGAAAAGCAATATATATAATATATATATATATATATATATACACATATATATATATATTACTTATATATATGATAGTTAAGATAGTTAATACTATTAATTTCTCAGTTCATTAAAAAAGACATGCTAATATTATTGGGCTATTTAATGCCTCTATCTTTCACTCTGAGTAAATAATTTAAAGATAACAATATACAATACATTAATCATTGTTGCTCTCCTACTGTTTTAAAATTTTGTTTTAATTTTTTCTCTTTAAAATAAAATTTAAAAAGAGAAAGAAAGAAAAAGGCTTTAAAAAAACTTTTAGCGTATCCCACAGAGTTCAATCACAGTAAAAATTCACAGTAAGCAGAGCATGGTGGCACCTGCCTGTAATCCCAGCACTCAAGAGGCTGAGGCATGAGGATCACTGAGAGTTTAAGGTCAGCCTTAAATAGTTCATAGCCTACATAGCCTACATAGTTCAAGGCCAGCCTGGACTACATAGCAAGACCTTGTTTCAAAAAACCAAACCAAACCAACCAAAGAAACAAACAAAAAATTCCAGCTGCCTGTAGTTTCGAAAATATAAGGTGAGTGCTAGATGAAAGTGTTCCCTGGGGTCCAAACAGATTTGGTCACAAGAGTGAATCTCAAGAATGGCATAACTCAGGACTTCATAGGTGCTGATCACTGGATCTCAAAATGGCAGAGGAGCCCATGTGAGCTGATGTGCTTATTGGAGTTGTTCTTGTAGCATGTGGCAGCCTCCAAAACATGGAGCCCAGGGTAGGACCCTCTTGCTAGGAAACAAGGCAGTACTGCCTGGGCCACCCCAGTCTATGCTGTGGACCTCCTCAGAATCAGGCAGGGAAAGACTTCCACAAAGACTCTTCTGGGCTATCAGTCATTTGTGTTTCACAGGATTGGTTGTGTGTGTTTGTTTATTTGTTAATTTGTGTTCTTAGGATTTCACTGTGTTGCCCAGGCTGGCCACAAGCTCAACCATCTTCCTGCTTCCGCCTCCAGAGTAGCTGGAATTATAGGTGCACGTAACTGTGCCTTGCTTAGGCTCACTATCTCCGCACAAACCCAAACCATCACCACTGAAGAGTTACATCTGCAGCCCTTTTGATTTTTATACAAAATTGCACTACATTTTCCAGGCTGGCCTTAAACTTGTGATCCTCCTGCCTCCTGAGTAGCTGGAATTACAGCAAGCCCCATCACGCTTGGCTCCAAGTTCACTTTTGAAGCAGTTCAGCAGAGGCAGCCCTACTGCCAGCAGAGCTTTTTTTGTAGAAAGACAGGCCCAACCGCAGGCACTCTACTGCAGCTTTTATGGTTAGAGTCTAGCTGCTTCTTCTGCCTCAGGGAAACCAGGCAGAGTTGGGAATGAAGCCTGGAAATACCATCTACTGTGTTAGGGGCCTCTGGCCCTGAGAATCTAACTGTGTGAGTCAGGTACAGGAGGGAGTTCTGGGAGGAAGCTGGAGCAGGAGGTTATGGCATGCTGGGAGCCTAGTGACCAGAATGTAGAGGCTGGTGCCACCACAAGGATGTAGAACTAACTCTGGGGGCTGGGGATTTAGCTCAGCGGCATAAACGCCTGCCTTGCAAGCAGGCAGTCGTGAGTTCGATCCCTGGTACCGATAAAAACGAAAAAGACAAAAAAAAAAAAAAAAAAAAAAGAACTAACTCTGTACCATCCCTCCACGAGATCTCCAGGAAAAGGCAATGAATGAGCTAGCTAAGTGGTCAGCTTTGCCATTCTTCCTTTTCATAAAATCTCTTCTGTTGGAGGGCAGAAAACCATTGGCAGAACTATGCTCATGATTATGAATCAGTAATACCCAGACTACAGGAAACTCTACAGGACAAAATGACTTAGGTACTTCAGCAACTAAACTGTAAGTAAAATGAGGGACTAGAGAGCAGAAGGGAGAAATAGACTAAAGTGACTTAAAAGATATCTCAATAAACAAGTGTATGGACACATGCCTATAATCCCAGCATTCGGGAGACTGAGGCAGGAGGATCTCCACAAGTTCAAGGCCAGCATGGGCTACACAGTGAGTTCAAGGTTGGCAGAACTACACAGTAAATAGTGAAAATAAATAAAAGTTTTTTGCTGGGCCCAATGGTGCACTCCTGTAATCCCAGTTCCTCAGAATATTACAAGTCCAAGCATGGGAACTTAGTGAGACCATGTTTCAAAATAAAAATCAATAAGACTGAACATATGGCTGAGTGGAAGAGTACCTCTGAGTTCAACCCTCAGTACTACCACAAAAAAAAGTTTGTAAAAAGCAAGGTAAACTATAATATGCAAGGGTGATAAAATGTAGTGATTACTATAAAAGTTGGGATAATTACTCATGGGAAAAGGAGGAAGCTGTGATTTGGATAGAAAATACAAAGGTTTGTTTTTCAAGAAGCTTCCAAAGAACTCTCTCTCTCTCTCTCTCTCTCTCTCTCTCTCTCTCTCTCTCTCTCTGTCTCTCATCTTTTTGAGATAGGGCTCAAGGGCTCACTCTGTAGTTCAGGCTGGCGTTGAACTCATGTCAGTCCTGCCTTGACCTCCCAGGTGCTGGTATTACAGGTATGCACCACCATGCCCTGCAAGAACTATGTCTTGACCTGGTGGTTGTTACAATAATCTAGCAAAACATTTGTTTTGCTGCATTTTTATTTTCTAGTAAAAAGTTTTGGGGTTTTAAAAAATCTCTCCCAGGCCAGGGATTTAGCTCAGTACCATAAGTGCCTGTCTGGCAAGCACAATGTCATGAGTTCCATCTCCGGTAATAAAAAATAAAATATAATAAAACAATCAAAAATAATAAAGTAAAATGAAATAAAAGATCTCTCCCAGAGTTATCAGTTAGCTACATAATGCACAAGGACTTCATTTTGATTTTGATGCTGTTAGACCCCAGTAACCCTCAGTACAGGTCTTAAAACCCCCAGTTCTCTGGTATTTGTTGGGGCCTTACCATGTGAGCAGATGTCCTATGTTCTGATTCTTTTAGGGCAGCCCAGATTTTAAAGTCTATTTGCCTTTCATTGAAGAATCATTATTTTCCCAGAAAGTCCAATATCTTGATGAGTTATATTTGAATGAACCAAATCATTGAATGTCTTTTTGAGTTTCTAAAGCTAGAGGGAAAAAAACCCTCAGTTGTTCATAAAGTCAAGCTCATGGTGACCGACAAGCTGCTGAGAAAAGCCTGTGTGCACAGCACATCCTGGTCAGAGTGACTGTGAGCAAGCAGCCAGGGCAAAAAGAGAACAGTGCAGAATATTTTTAGATCTGTTTTCTCTGAGCACCGGCCACCTTCCTGAGCCATCATGCTGGCGTGCAGGGGCTAAAGATGACCGTGTGTAGATTTCTACAAAAGTAAGAAGAGCTAGGAAATGGGCCTGATTCAGCAACCAGTGCCACTGAGGAGGGGAAACCCTGACCAGGGGGCAGGTCTTTGGGTTAGAGTCAGCGACAGGGGCAAGGCCAAGGCACAGGAGATGGGCAGGAAAAGAAGAGGCCTCTGGGTAGAGGTAGTGCCTTTGCTTCTCGGCTACGCATCTCAGGGAGGAGGGACTGGGGACTGGTTCCAAGGACAGATCAGTCCCCTCTATTCACTTTTCCTGTAGGCAGCTAGACAGGGCAAGGTAGAATCATGACTGCTCCAGATTTCTCTGAGGAAAGATCTTTGCCTTTCTTTAGAAAAACTTCTTCCTCAAGGTTCCAGTCACCTATTTCCTGTCTGCAGTGCACACTGGGTAGAACCGGTAGGGTCACTGTCTGATCTAGTGTCTCCTCCCCTGTGTCATCTCTCTTGCTTCCCATCCCAGTGTTTGGGCTGTGGCAGTAGAGAGGTATGATAATCCCTGGAACCTGTGACTCTATTATGTTCCGCGACAAAGGGAACTTTGAAGATGTGATTAAATTAAGAGTTTTATAGTGGCAGGGTCATCCTGGATCATCCACTGATCTATTGTAATCTAGAGGTCCTCTCAAATGGAGAGCAGAGGGTCAGAGTCACAGAGGTGATGTGACAATGAAAGAGAGAACAGAAAGAGAGAAATGGGAAGACATTTGAAACCACTATATTTCTTTCTTTTTTTTTTTTTTTTTTTTTTTGGTCTTTTTTGTTTTTATCGGTACCAGGGATCGAACTCACGACTGCCTGCTTTCAAGGCAGGCGCGCTTATGCCGCTGAGCTAAATCCCCAGCCCCGAAACCACTATATTTCTGGCTTTGAAGATGGAGGGAGAAACACCAAAGAATTTGTGAGTACAACAGGAAACTCCTAGAGGAGGAAATAGAGTAGGCTGCAAAGGTCAACCAGGGCAGGATAGAAGCTGCTGCTGGCTTCCTGGACACTCAAAGAATTTGTGAGAACAACAGGAAACTCCTAGAGAAAGAAATGAAGTAGGCTGCAAAGGTCAACCAGGGCACGATGGAAGCTGCTGCTGGCTTCCTGGACACTCACCTGTGGAAGAGTGTCCAGAGCCTCCCTTAAATGTGACATGTGCTGTCCTATGGGACAAGAACTCTCATTGAATATTATTAACAAGCCATTGGCACTAAGTGACCAGTGCCCAGGGGCAGTAGGGATGGAAGCTCTAGAGACCAAGGAATGGAATGTTCTGGAAAGCTAGCTGAGAACACGTTCACAGGCGAGCTATTCCTGGAAGATGAATTAGTGTGGGCTCAGGTGAGTCATTCAGACTGTAGCAGGCATGACTTAGACAGTCTTGGGGACTGTTGCCCAGCAACAGAAGCCTGCGAGCTTCTCTTCCCTTCTCTGTGAAATGGGTTGGACATGGTACTGACCTCACAGGGGTGTAATTAGGCCCAAGAGATAACCCTGCAAGAGCAGTGCCTGACAACACAAAGCCTCAGGGAAGGCTCTAATTATATAAAACTGCAGGTCAAGTGGAAATCCAGTAGGGGTGACCCATGGAGATGGATAAACAGGATGAAAGGGTGGAGGCCTTGTTGAATGCAGGTAGCAAAGGTGAGTCAGGTGGCACTATCACACTGGATGGGACAGGTCGCAGGAAGCCCAGCACGGGGCCCCTGATGGATGCTAGGCCCTAGGATGGGCCAGTACACATGTATGTAAGGAGTGCTGGTGCTCACCCTGACAAGGACCAGCCTGGAGCCTGTGGGACTTAAGAAATGCAAATTTTTCTTTCCTCCTAGCAATGAACAGTTCCCCGCAAATATACCTGCTCATAACTGCTGACTATTTCTCTGTTATGGACAAGGTTAACAATTACACTCCTGTAGGCAGAGTTCTGTGATGTCCTGATTTCTCAAGAATCTGCTTTCCTTCAAGGCTGACCTCTGCTCTGATGCTGATAAGATTGACACTGTGTTCCTATAAACAAGATCTTGTGACATCTTGGAATTTGTCTTCTTTCAATGCTAAGTTGAGAAACTGTCACTGAGTAAATAATTGCCTTTGTCTCAGCTTCTACACCCACTTCCAGTTTCACACCAACCCCCTCAACAAAATGTATAAAAATGGGAGCCCTTCCTTTATTCACTGCTCAGCCATTTTGGACAGGAGTCCTCAGAGCCAGGTGTACACCTAATAAAGTCCCGTTTCCTTGTTGACCTCTCTGATCTCTTGACTCTTGCAACATTTTTCCTTCTTCTTCTTCTTCTTCTTCTTCTTCTTCTTCTTCTTCTTCTTCTTCTTCTTCTTCTTCTTCTTCGTCTTGATCTTCTTCTTCTTCTTCTCCTCCTCCTCCTCCTCCTCCTCCTTCTCCTCCTCCTCGTCCTCCTCCTTCTCCTCTTCCTCGTCCTCCTCCTTCTCCTCTTCCTCCTTCTCCTCCCGCTCCTGTTCCAGCTCCTTCTCCTCCTCCTCCTTCTTCTTCTTCTTCATCTTTCTATTTTGAGACAGGGTCTTGCTGTACAGCCCAGGCTGGACTTGAACTGACTATCTAGCTCAGGTTGGCCTCAAACTCATAGCAATCCTCTTGCCTCAGCTTACTAGTGCTGGGATTATGGGTGTGCCCCACCACACCTGGCAGACCATGGAATTTTACAAAGTTAACTTTATCATATTTTATCATCAGTAAAAAAGTAGAATGAGTATTTTTTTGTTTTACAGTGGGAAACTACACTTCAGAAAACAACCAAAGTGTCATCACTTTCCTATCAGTTTTGCAGTTTCTATTGTGTTCATGAAAGGAAATTTTCATGATGTCCTTCTTTTAAAATGAAAAAGTACTGGGGCTGGGGGATTTAGCTCAGCAATATGAACACAAGGTCATGAGTTCGATCTCTGGTACAAAAAAAAAATGAAAAGATACTTCTGTAATCAGAAAAAGAGTTTTCTTGTTTCTGTTTTTCTTTTCAATGCTGGCCAGGCACTCTACCACCAAGCCACAACTGCTAAGCCCAACAGTTATTTTCCAAACACACAGCCATGATTTCAGATTTTATTATGCATCAATTTTCACATAACTATATGAAAGACCCATGTTTTCATCAGCACCAACAAGAAGTAGAACAATTATGGAAAAAGTCTTATTCCAAAACCACAAAACAATTAACCAATGTCATTGGGTGAAACTTTCTCTCAGATAGATTTATCTAAATTCAAACATAAAATGTTGTTCTTATCATCACTAAAATATTTTATGGAAACGCTGTAGTCACTATGAAAGCTTTTGAACTGCACATTCCCCTATAGCAGTTAATCAACTGATTAAATAAATGTTTTCATTGCTATGCACCATAAAGGACACACTACTCAAAATATTAATACTGACTTTGGAGAGACAGAACTTAAAACAGGTGCTGCAAAGTTTAGAAAAATGAAATACTAGTGAAATTTTGTAGGTTCTAGAAATAAAATTGTAGGAGACAATTACCAATGACAGTATAGACAAATTTGAGCATACCTGTTGGTTATTTTCATTTTAGTAGGGAGAAAAGAACCCCGAATGGGATGATCTGAAGAAAGCTTGCAATGTCTGCTTTTATTCCTTCCTGCAATGCTGAGCATTAAGCCCAGAGCCTCACACACGCTAAGCAGATGTTTTACTACTGAGCTGTATATTCAACCTTATAATCCTGTTTTAAAAATTCTCACTTAATCCAGATGTGGTGGCACACACCTGTAATCCCAGCACTTGGGAGGCTGAGGCAGAATGGTCCTTGTGAGTTCAAGACCAGTCTGGGCTACAAAGTGAGCTCAAGCTTACACTGTATAGTAAGATCTTGTCTCAAAGAGACAAAGTATTCTCACCTACACATCCATCAACAAATGAGTGGATAAAGAAAATGGAGTATTTATACACAATGGAGTACTACTCTGCCATAAAGAAAGAGAAATTTAAGTTATTTGTAGAAAAATGGATGCACCTTGAGACCATAATATTAAGTGAAATAAAGCAGGCACATCAGCTTAAATAGCACATGATTTCTCTTACATGATAAACCCAAAATATAAATAGTTGAAAGAGCAAAATAAAAGGTAATAGGAAACAGAGACATAGATCTTTTGCATACGAGAAGGTGATCTAAAGATAGAGGGGTGAAAGGGAGAAAAGGGGAAGAAAAAAGAAGTAAGTTGTGTTATGTCCATGTATCAACTTCCCACAGTGAATGCGATCATTATGTACAGCGGTCATGTAGTAATAAAAATTTTAAAAATTAAAAATCTCTCTTCTACTTTTATTATAATAAAGCATCATTCTTATTTTATTTCCCAGTAAGAACAGTAGTCAAAGGAACACACAGTATTATCTCAAATCAAGTATGACTAAGCTTAAACTAAATAGTGAGACTGTCTCAAAAGGAGAGAGAGAGGATAAACTAAACATATTGGTACAGACCTGTAATCCTAGCACTCTAGGAGGCTGAGGCAAGAGGATCACAAATTCAAGCCCAATATGGGTAATTTAGCAACTTAGAGAGCTCCTGTCTCAAAATAAAAACGGTCAAAGGCCCTGGGTTCAGTCTTCAGTATCAAATACACACATGTACACACACACGTGCGTGCACGTGCACACACACACACACACAAATGGCTGGATGTGTTAAAAAAGTCATCCAAAGAACATGAAGATATTGGTCTTCTCACTTTTAAGGAAGTGAGATTGTTATGTTGACTGTCCAGTTTGAGAGATCACAAATATGATTGACCATTGAAATGATTGTACCTCTCCTCTAAGAAGCAAAATTAATTTCTCAGATCAGGCCAAGAAATTTTGAAATTGTAAAGAAGAATAAATAATTGTTATCCAGGCATGGTGGCACACATCTATAATACCAGAACTTAGAAGACTGAGGCAGGAGGATCTCCATGAGTCTGAGGCTACCCTGGGCTACATAGCCAGACCCTGTCTCAAAAAAATTGAACAAAATGGCTCTTCAGACAAGTACATGTAGTTTTTTCCTTCAATCCATAATGGAAAATGGCGAAAATGGCAAAGAGAATTTTATGACCACTTACAATTACAGTTTTTCATTTCAATGTAGGTTGCATATTAAATATATAACTACATTTGATTTATTTTATGCCTAACATTTTTCTTATAAACATGAGACCAAGGAGGCTAGCACATGTCAAAAGCCAATAATGAGCTCAAGGCCTTATTTTACTCAATCTTGGAGCCCTGGGAACCCAGCATTGCATCCTGATTGATTTTACAGACAAAGAAACCCAAGACTCACCCCAGGAAGTGACTTGCTTGCACAGCTGCTATGAAGGACAGCTGTATATTTAAAACCGAGTTTGTTCCACTTCAAATGCCAGCTTTTGAACACCAAGCCAACTTGCTCAAGTCACAAATCAAATATAAAAATGCTTGTCAGGTTTTGCGACCAGGTTTCCAATTTAGGAAGTAGAACTACTGTTATTATAAATGATACTGAATCCGTGCAGGACACAGATCATGTGGCAACACAGAGGCTGCCCTCAAGGAAGGGGTCAGATTGAGCAGAAACAAGCCTCTGTGCAAAATCTAGGTACAGCCAGGCATAGAGAGCAAGCCTGCAATCCCAGCACTCAGGAGGCTGAGGCAGGAGGATCACTGTGAATTCAAGGCCAGCCTGGACTACATAGTGACTTCAACTACACAATGAGACCATGCTTCAGAAAATCTAGGTATGGAGGAGTTTGGCTGGGCACTGAGAGTCCTTCAACCACCGCGCATGGCCAGGGGAACCTTTCTTCCCAGAACCTTTCTGCCTGAGAATAGGAAAATGAGAGTATCAGGCTCAGAGTTCTAGCATCTAGCCTTACGCTCTTCCCTCCAAAAAGGCAATGAATGAGCCCAGTACGCTGGGAGGCTGAGGCAGAAAGACCATGAGTTTGAGCCTAGCCTGGACAACTCAGCGACTTAGCAAGACCCTGTCTCAAAATCTAAAAAGTTTAAAAAGGGCTACCAATGTAGCTTAGTGTGAAGGATTTGGGTTCACTCCCCTGTGTCACATCTCCTCTGTTCCCAAAATCACAAAGACAATCATGCAAAGAAAGAGGAATTGAAGCAGCATTGGATTTCTCAAGAGAAACACGCAGAGCCAGTAGGCAGTAAGGCACTGCTTTTAATCTTGTTTTGGAAAAGTATTTTAACCTAGAATTCCAGGTTGAAAGAAGATATTTGCAGATGGGTACACTCTCCGAAGTACACTTCCTGCGTGTGGGCTTTTTAGGGATTCCCTGGGGGACGAGCTCAGCAGAGTCAAAGTGTGAGAAAGAGGCGGATGGCAGGCGCAGCGGGGGAGAGAGGCAGCCTTCTGAGACGATGGCCAACAGAACGACAGCTGGGCAGCCGACCTAGAAAGCAGAGTTGGAAAAGAGGGAGAAAGTGGGCGACATGGCCAGGAAGAAAGTAGGACTGGTGTGCTTGTATGTGTGGGAAGCGCTGGGCATCGGCGGCCAGCATGTGGGACCTGTGGGACCCAGCTCTCTGGAGGCTGAAGCAGGAGGATTGCCAAGAGTTCGAGGCCAGCATGGACTAAACAGTGAGTTCAAGGCCGGCCTGAACAGCATAATGAAACCCTGTCTCACAAACCAAAGCAAAACAAAAACAAAAAGAGGTAAATAAAATATCAAGGCAATTATAAATTCCAAGAAAAATGAAGGTATGACAGATACTATTTCTGCCTCTCCAAAGGCAATGCCTCTCTCTGCTGATAGAACCCTGATTTCATTTATGTCTAAGTCAGCTTCATCTACTTTGGGGGCTCCTCTTTGTTCCTCAGAGGGAGAATCCTGATTAGCTATAGCCATGGTAATTTATTTCCTTTCATGGTGACACACTGCAAACAAGCAGACACAGTCCTCTAGCTAGACCTGAGAAGTGGGTAGTGACATTTCTGGGAAAGTTCTCACTAATCAAGAAAATGACAGCTGGGGCCATTCACAGACTGAGGGGGAAGACAGGAAGAAGTCACCTCACCAAGAAGCAAGGCTTCCCTGGAACCAGCACTATGCGTGGCCCACTGTGGGGACAGCCAGACCCCAGCCCTTCTGGTGCACAGGCTGGGAAATAAGAAGAGCCACATCACCCCTAAGTGACTGGCTGATCCACAGAAACACAGGCTGTGATGATAGCTATTGAGGTGAAATGCGATTTGATGCTTGTGTTTTGTGTTTCACCGATTGCAGGTCTAGGGCTGGTGGTCTGATCATCTATTCAGAGGACCAGGGTAACAGTATGGCATCTAAGGGGGATCTCCTTCTGAAGGTGGTGGCCATTGTTAATTCCCTACCATCTTATTTCAAAGTCCTGTATCATTTTCATTGTTTTGTTGTATTGGGTTTTGTTCAATGTTATTATATCCAATGGCATGGGCAGCTACTTCAAACATAACAAGATATATTATGGTAGCCACTTTGGATTTACTATTGTCTTGTTTTGAAGTCCTGTATTGCATTCATTGTTTTGTTTTTTATTGGTTCTATTCTGTCCTGTTTCGTTTGATTTTTACTGTCTGAAGGTATCTGCAGCTATTTTGAAGACAAAAGGCATTATGGTAACCATTGTTGATTTCCTATTGTCTTGAAGCCCTGTGTCACTTACACTGGTTTGTTTTGATTGACTTTATTCTGTTTTATTTTGCTTGGTTTTAGTCTCTTTAAAATTAAAAAAATGAAAGTTGGGCATAGTGACCCACATCTGTCATCCTAGCATTCAAACGGCTGAAGCAGGATCACCATTGAGAGGCCCTGTCTCCAAAGGGAAAAGTGGGGTGGGGGTGGGGTGGCAGGATGGCAGGCCATTCTCTCTTCAAGCTAGTAGATGCTGTGATCCTTGCATCTGCCTTAGTCTTGTGACTGGAAGGAGACAAGCAAGAGGATCGAACCTAACAGCTGAGGATGACACAGCAGAAAAACAGAAAAGACTCAGGTCTTCGCTGATTTCATTGAATCACTGAATTAACCCACTCCAGAACATTCTTAGCTCTGAACTTCTTGTTAGATGACGAACCTTGTTATTAAGTCCTTTGGAGTTGAGTCTTCCATCTGCAGAAGCAAAAACACTATGCTGCTGCGCAGCCACCATTCCCAGACCCTTTCACCATGACAGAGGCTGGAAATGTCAGATTCTTGCTACCCAGCTTCTCATGCAGCTCAGGGCTCCGGGGATCAGGGCGGTACAGGGGAGAAGTCCACTCAGAGCTTTGGGGAAAAAAACCTTTGCTCACAGCAAAGTGAGAGGGCCATGGGAGGAGAGAGTGTTTTTCCTTTCTTCTTTGAATGATGTAGTATAAAAATATGGTTCTTAGAATTATGTCAACAAACCAAACATGGTGGCACACCTGTAATCCCGCACTTGGTAGGCTGAGACAGGAGAACTCTTGTGAGTTTGAGGCCAGCCTGGGCTACAAAGTGAGCTCAAGGCCAGCCTAAATTGCATAGTGAGAACTTGTCTCAAAAAGCCCAAAAGAAAAAGAGAGAGAGAGAAAGTTATGTCAACCATCTTGAGACCTCCTTTGAGCAAAACTGGCTACCCAAGGAGCAATGTTAGCTCTGGAGTTTGGGCTCCACCCAGGCCAAACCCTCCCCTCCGCATTCTCCCAACACGCGAGTAGCCTAGGGGCGGCCACGAAGCAAGTCCTCAGTTGTGCCTGGAAACCTGGAAGGAAGCCCTGGCAGGAGTGGAAACCAGGCCAATGTCTGCAGAGACTACTGAGCCACAGGAGGCTAAAGAGGAGGAGACCACGACCTCTAACAAAAAAAAGTGCCATGATAAAGTTTATCTATGTCTCAACAAGGAAGAGAGCCATGGTTTCCATTCTCAAGAAAGTGTCACAACTGGCACCAGATGCCACTTTGGCAGGGCCCTGTGACTTGGGCTGCATACTTACCCCATGCCATCAGTGCTTTAACAACATTCAATGGTCTATGGCGTTCTACTGTGTTCTATTCCTGTCTCAAGGTATTGTGTTTGGTCTTATCGATGTGGGAAATAATTTTGAACAAGACCATATTGTGATAACTACTGAGGAATGAGCATTGACATTCAGTTCTTATCTGGTGGCACTGTTTATAACATATCATGGAGGTAGTGAAAACCGAACAAAGTGGATTGCACTTTCCTCCTTTGGGGTAGGATTTGGATCACTTTCACTTGCCTTTTCATACTTCAGTGTTAAAAGTTATGAATCAGAAGTAAAAACTTTAAGTATTGCAGATGCTTCAGCAATGCTAGGTTATTCTCTAGGTTATGCAATAAGAGCACCCCAATATAAGTCCTCTCAAAACAGGCCTGGGATTTAGCTCAGTGGCGTAAGTGCCTGCCTGGCAAGCATGTGGTCGTGAGTTTGATCCCCGGTACCAAAAAAAAAAAAAAAGAGAGAGAGAGAAAAAACTTCACCTGCCTGTATGAAAAGATGTTTTAGGCCAGGGATTTAGCTCAAGCACCTGCCTGGCAAGTGTGACATCATGAGTTTGATCACTGATATTGAAAAAGAAAAAAGTCCTCTAAGAACAGGACTTCTCAAGCAAAACGATTCTGCTGAAGAATTCAGTACTCAAGTACCAAGCTCTATCCAAAGCTTTAGATTCTTTAATTACCATTGGAGCTGTTGAATTTTTGCCGATATATTCAGAACCAAATCTGATAAGAGGCTGAGGCAGGAGGATTTCAAGTTAAGAGGCCAGCCTGGGCAACTTAAGTGAGATCTTATCTCAAAATAAAAAATGAAAAGGGCTGCAGATGTAGCTCAATGATAGAAACCACTACTGCATGCTAATGAGAATAGATCTGGAGAGAAATGGGATCACATTTCATGAAAAGTGCAAGTCCTGATCTCCAGAGGTCAGGTTCAAGTTAAAAGCATAGAACATAGTGGCTTAAGTATATCTGTTTAAAATGCAGCAATATTAGGGGCTGGAGATTTAGCTCAGTGGCATAAGCGCCTGCCTTGCAAGCAGGCAGTTGTGAGTTCAATCCCCGGTACCGATAAAAAGACAAAAAAAAAAAAAAAAATGCAGCAATATTGTATATTTTAGCAAGAAAAGGGAAGAAAAGGGCTGAAAGTGTCTGCCTTGGACGAGAAGGGGGAAGAGGGAAAGGCTAAGGTAAGGTATCTGCACACCTTCACTATGACCTTTTTAGTTCTTCTTGACTCAAAAACTGAGCACCTATTCTCTGATAAAACACAAATTACTCTCAAATGAAGTCAAGCTATGTTACAGATATCAGAGACAAATTTCACTAATAAAATCATGCCGAAGAGAAACACGCTCTAATATCATTTCATAATTATAAAAACAGATGGAAGTTACAAAGACAAGACTGTTCTATGAGGATGTGTAGAGAACATGTGAGGAGAACATTTTTTAAAAAGTAGCAACAGGGTCTGAAACTTTAGCACCTGTAACCCCAGCACTCAGGAGGCTGAGGCAGGAGAATCACCAGGGGTTCAAGGCCAGCCTGAGCTACATAGAGTTCGAGGCCAACCTAAACTGCATAGCGAGACCCTGTCTCAAAACCATCAACTTTTCAACTCACAGATCCTGGCTTTGTGCACACCACATACTGTCTCATCCTTGAATCTCTTTGAATCCATGCAATAAGTTCAGCAGCTCACTGGGAGGCGAAGAGCAACTGACAACATAAACCTAGACCAGCGCAAGAAAGGAGCCACACAGGGTTAGTGAGAGAGCTGGGATATGAATGGGCAGGCGCACCCCAATGGGCAAAGAATGAATGGCATTTCAGGAGGCAGCAAGGAGGAGGGTGGGGTTCCAGGTAAAATAAATAAAAGAGTCATTAACATGGGAAAGATCCTTTACATGCAGAAAGTTCTTTTTCCCTCTTAAGTCAGCCAACAACCCAGTGGGACAAGGAGCAAAGACTGTACCCATAGAAAGCATTAACTGAAAGAATGCAAACACAAATGAGTCTTAATATATGCAAGTTCCAGGGTAACAAGAGAACTCCTCAGGCTGGGGCAGATATCCATGGTAGTGTACTTGCCAGCATGCTTGAGGCCTAGAATCCCATCACCAGTACCATGGAGAGGAGCAAGAGAAAGAGACAGAGACAGAAAAATAAATTCCATTTATTTCTCATTCCACTAGCAAGGATTAAAATATTGGTCACATTGTGTGCAGCAGGCACACATAGAAGTCTGGGATGGGCATTTCCAGACTGCCACCCCTCATGTACACACACCTTCTTCCCAAGAGACTCTCCATGGTGCCGCGAAGGCAGTTTGTCCTCAAATCAGCTGACCTTGAGGTTGCCCAGATGAGCCTGACCTAGTCACATGGTCCTGAGGAATCTGAGCCTACAGAGACAGAGAAATCGGTGACCCAGAGCACTCTGGTGCCCACACAGGCCGAGGGGGCTGCGTGGCCAGGTGCGCTGAGTAGGTGCCCTGCTGGCAGAAAAGGAGGAGAGCGCTCAGCCCTTGACTCTCCTGCCCAAAGGGGCTGCATTCCATCAGTGGAAGCCCAGCTAGGAAGCATTTCTTCGGTGCCTCCAGCAGAGACCTCAGCCTCATCAGTATCTCAGCCTTCACCTCCCCATGCCAGGAGCAGAGGACCCAGCCCTGCACTCCAGGCCTCTGACCCATACAACTAGGAGTCAATAGATGGGGGTTGTCTTCAGCCACCAGGTTTGTGGTCATCTGTCACACTGGAACTGAAATCTGATATGCTGTGTTATTAAGGAAGATGTGGGAAACTGACACACCCTGTATTGTTGGTCAATATGTAAATAGGTATAACTACGGAGGGTAAATTGGCCATATCTATGAAATCCTCTTTAGGGATTCAGCCTGCAGACACATGTCTGAGGTCATCTGTCTGAAAATATATACATTATGGCTTTGTTTGTAATAACAAAAGACTAGATGTGACCAAATACACATCAGTCTGTGGGCTAGCCAGGTGCTTGCTGGTATGAACCACCATAATGCGGCTGCTCTGGGCATGCTGACACAGAAAGATCTCTTGGAATTCATTTTAAGTAAAACGGTAAGGTGTTGTTGTTCTGGAAATTGAACTCAGAACCTCCAGCATGCTAGACAAGGGCTCTACCACTGAACTAAAAGCCCTAGACCCAAAACTATAAGATTAGGGTGGTATATAGAATGCTATCATTTGTATTAGACAACAAAAGAAAAATACAATCAGCTATACTGGCAAATGTGTAGGATATCTCTGGGAGATAAAGATAAAATGGGTCCCAAGGGCTGGTCTTGGGGCAGAGACCTAGCAAAGGAGGCAGTCAGTTTCCAAGTGACCTTTGATCTCTTTCAAGCACAAAGAAGTGTGTGTATTACCTGTTCAGAAACGTAGCCATGGGCAAATAGACGAGCCTAGCTCTGCCCTTGTGGTACTTGCAGAGATAAAAGCCACATCTCTTGAAAGGAGGAGAGCTCTTGAAGCAGGAAAGGAGGCTAGAAGGGAGGAAGGGAGGGAGGGAGGAAAGGGTGGGGCGAAACTGGCAGCCACTTCCCCTCTGTTCAACTGAATACCTGCAGAAACAACAGGGACCTAGCCTGGGAGTTGTGTCACCACCTGACTTAGTCACTAAGCAATCACAGTATACTTACACAAACATGACAACGATGTCACCAGGAGATAGAGCATCAGAGGGAGGGCCACTGTCCTCTGTGAGGTCCATTACTGACTGAAACATTCCATGACTGTCTCTCTCTTCTACTTGGTACCAATTCACTCCACAGCTTGTTTTCAGGCAGCTGTCCTCTTGCAAACAGGCACAGAGATGCCTCTTGTGAGAACAACTCCCTGGTTGACTGAACCCACCTGACACACCATAGGTGCCCCAGGAGGATAGACCCAATGATGTTTTATCCATGTTCTTTCTCTTGGCACCTTGGGGTGGATTTTGTCTGTTTTGCTTTGTTCATTTGGTTTTTCTTTTTCAAGATGACAGGGTCTCACTGTGTAACTCAGCCTGACCCTCCTGCTTTAGCCTGTCCACCATGTGCCACTGTGTCCAGCTTGGAATGAATATGTTTTATGTTTGTTGAAAGATGCCTAAATGTTGCTAAAACATTGGTATTTGAGTATCAGATGTTGTCTTTTTCCCCATGGCCGCCAGTAGGGGAAGAATGTTGGTATTTGCACATGAGCTGATTTTGAAATTGGGAGGTTTTGGTCATGAGTGGAATCTCACATGAATCCCAGACCTGGCTGCACAGAAAATCTGATCCCATCTACTCTGCTCCTCTCCCACATATGTACGCTGCATTCCAGTCATTCTGAACAATAGACAGCCCCTGACTTGCTGTGATGCCACTTGCAACATTTCAACCCTTTTTCAATTTTTATTTTCTACTAGTACATGTTTGCAGTAATTACTTGCCTTTTGTGGAGTTGTTACCTGCACATAACACATTTTAATGTGTTTTTCACCCTTTCCCCTCATCTCCCTCCGTCTCTTGCCCCCTTTCCCATTTGGAAAAGATCTACCTCCTTACTTCCAACTATCTATTTTTTTATTTTGCCCTTTATTCCTTGGGTTTCTCATAAGAGAAACCATGTGACATTTAAGTTTATGTGTCTGATTTATCTCACCTAATATTTTGGTCTCAAGGTGCATTCATTTTCCTACAAACGACTCAAGTTTATCTTTTGGAAACTTCTCAATTGTGTGAAAGCTTACCCATGCAAGGATTCTGCTTTCCACTTTCAGTACAGTATTCAACAAATTACCAGAGATATTCAACATGTTATTATGAAATGGGTTTTACGTCAGATTGTCCTGCCCAGCTGCAGACTGATAGTGTACTGAGCACATGTAAAGCGAGTGAGTCTAAGCTAGGATGATGGTAGGCTGAGCATTTAAATGCATTTTAACTTTATGGTATTTTCAACTTAATGCAGGTATACTGAGAAGTAAGCCCTAATAAGCCAAGGAGCATCTATGTCTGCAGTTCTCCAGTTCTCACACGTAGATACCTTTCCCCTTGTTGGCCCCCCTACCCGAAACCCAATTCCTTCTCCCTGTCCTGCTCAATTCGAGCTTCAACTCTGACTTGGTTTATGGCTTTTGTTTGGTGAAACTTTCATGATCTACCCAGTCTAGGTTGGGAATTGTTCTCTGTGCTCCGAGAGCCCCCACTCACATATCTATTATTTTCCTTCTAGCCAGGGGTTTAGCTCAGTGGCATATGCGCCTGCCTCACAAGTGCTAGGTTGTGAGTTCGATCCCCCGTACCAAAAAAATATATATATTTTCTTTTTATTTCCCCAAAAGTAAACTCTGACTCAAAGGCTTTGAGCACAGGTAGTTTACTTGAGACATGACCCCAGCAACCACAAAAGAGAGAAGAAAAGGGAGACAGGGCAGAGAGTAAAAACAATAAAGGATGTTTATGAGATGGTTGCTGCCATGGGCACCTGGGGCACAAACCTACCAGGAAGTATAAAAGACACTATGCAACATGCCTCGGAATTGTCCCACTGGAGCCATTGTACTGTGTGATTAAAAGTGGGTTGTCTTGCTTCTGTAGTTCCATCAGATAGGTTGGGAGAGGTAGGCAGCTGAAGTCCAGGAGGTGGTCATTTGATGTCACAGCTGAACTCAGGAGGGCCCAGGGGTAAAAGGGCAGACCACGAACAGCATCTTTAACATCTGTCATAACACTTCCTTTTTCAAATTTTCTTTATTAGTATGTGTTTGGAATACAGAGTAAGCACATTAATTGTGGGGGAAGTGGTACATTTACATACCCCATCGTAAGGCTCCCATCCCCCCAATCCTAGTTTCCCTTCCTATCCTTTCAAGGAACCAACTCTGATTCATCGATCCTTTGTATTTTTTATCTTAACTATTTTTATATACATGTACATATATAGAGCCTTTGTATATTTTAGTCTCAATTTCAGTAATTTCTACTCAGACCTTTATAATTTCTTTCCTTCTATTAGTTTCAGATTTGGATTGTTCTTGTCTTTCTAGGAACTTGAGATCCATCAATAGGTCATTTATTTGTAGTCAATCTATTCTTTTTATGTGTGCATTTACAGCTATAGGACTGTTGTTTTGTTTTGTACCAGGGATCAAACTCATGACCTTGCGCTTGCCAGGTAGGTGCTATGCCACTGAGCTATATCCCAGACTATAGCTATAAACTTGCCTCTTAGAACTACTGTCATTGTATCTCTTAGGTTTTTAATACATTGTGCTTCCATTGTCATTTTTTGTTTGTTTCGTTTTGTTTTGTTTTTAGTACCAGCAATCAAACTCAGGACCTAGTGCTTGCCAGGCAGGCACTTGTGCTGCTGAGCTATATCCTTGGCCCTCCATTGTCATTTGATTCTAGGAATGTTTTTATTTCTTCCCTGATTTCTTTTGTGGTCCACTGATTATTCAATTGTATATTATTTAATCTCCATGTATCATGAAGTTCCCATGGCTTCTTTTGCTGTTGATTTCTAGCTTCACTCCGCCATGATTCAATAGTGTGCAAGGGATTATTTCAACCCTTTTGTACTTATTTAAGCATTCTTTATGGCCCAAAATGTGGTCTGTTTTAGACAAAGTTCCATGTGCTGTTGGGAAAAATATTATCCTCCTGTTGCAGGAAATACTGTAGATATATATTGAGTTCATTTGTTTAATGGCATGGTTTAACTCTGATGTTTCTTTGTTAATTTTTGGTCTGGCTGATCTAACTGTGAGTTGGGTACCAAAATTCCCCACTATGACGGTATTGGTGTCTACTTGTGATTTTAAATGCTGTAGTAGTTGTTTCATGAAGTTGGGTGCAGGAACATTTGGTGCATAGGTATTTACCATTGGTGTCTATTCCTGTTTAATTATTCCCTTTACCAGTATTATGATAACATTGTCATTACCAAGTTATAGTTTTATTTTCCCTCCTATTTTACAACTCTGTATTGCCAGCTACAATCAGTATACTATTATATATTATAGTCAAAAAGTATTCTTTCTTTCTTTCCTTTTCATGTCTGTTTTATTTTAAATAGAAAAAATAAAACAAAATTTTGAAACACAATAACTAAGAGGCAACAATGGTGTATACATTCTATATGTATATATATACATATATATTACTATATATACATTATATAATATATGGTATATATACAATATATATTGTGTATATCACAATGTATGTGCATATATATTATAAAAATGTTTTTTAATAAAGATTAAGATGGTCAATTTTCAGCTGGGAGTGGTGGCACACACCTGTAATCCCAGCATTCAAGAGGTTGAGGCAGGAAGATCACTGCAAGTTTGAGACCAGCCTGGGCTACAAAGTGAGTTCAAGACCAGTTAGAACTTCATAGTGAGACCCTGTCTCAAAAAGACAAAAAATAAGTGAAAACAAACAAACACAAAAAGATGGTCAGTTTTTCCAGGTGTGATGGTGCACACCTGTAATCCCAGAACTTGGGAGGCTAAAGCAAAAGGACATTGAGAAGATCAGCCTGGGCTACATAATGAGACCTCGTCTCAGAAAACAAATGACAGCAAAATTATTTATTGAACGAATACATAGATGTAAGAATAAAACATGACCAATCTTGCAGTTTATGTTACTAGTTGAACAAAAACGAGATTCTGGTGGTCCTAGAATAAAATACAGCATCTTCGAATACCAACATGAATTGTTTACTTTAATAGTTTGAGGGAACAACTTTCAGACACACCAGAAAAAAAAAAATTGGCAGAAAACACAGGACTCTAAAGTTAGAAAAACCACAAAACCAGTTGGAAAACAAGACTGTTCTATATACACATTGTGTCGCAAAGATGACTGCATCACATGAAAGACATTTGTCACTTCTGTAATGCCAGTAGCAGTCTCAGAAGCAACTTCCTCGGTATTCCCTTCTCAACCAGGGGCTTTTCTCAATCCAACCCCCAACTCTCCTCTAAGTCCAAAATAGGCTATTTCTTTTCAGTTTCCTTTTTAAGCCTAAGTACTATTGAAAGTAACCAGGGCAAAACTAAAATTACCCCAGACAGGAAGAACAAGTAGCAGCAAGTCATGTGGAAATTGGATGCTGTGTGTGCAGCCGCCACCGTCCTATCTTAATTGCTTGACACACCCTCCTGGCTCAGATCATGGATCCGGAACAGGCAGGCCTGGCCACTCAAGTGACCTACCCACTGCCCTTAGGCCAATAGGTGTGCCTGTCTGGGCACTCCCACGGCCTCTGCCACGCTGGCACCTTGGATTGGGCCACTCCGCCCAGATTGCCATGGAAGCATCAGAGAATTGTGTGGTTCCCATGCCCTCTAGCCTGGAACCAGAAGCTGCACTCCCTGCTGACACAGAACTCCCCTGAGCTATTGAAGGCTCTGACTCATCTGTTCTACCTACCGTAGGTGTGGCTTCAGCAAAGATCCTGGCATAAGGGTTTCGGTGGCCCCCAGAAGAGAGACCTGCTTTTCCATCAGCCTAGGATGTAACAGGTCTACTCCATGGCCCACAGAAAGTTGTGTATTTAAATCCTGGGGTCCAGTTTATGCCTTCCGGAATGTAAGCAGAACACGGTGTTAAGAGGCTTGGGTGAGCACAGCTCTTTCCACAGAAACTAGCCCAACTCCTATGGAGCCAAGTTCTTGAAGCACTTGCCGCCCTACCTGTCTTCAACACATTGTTTTCTGGCTTTCCTGCTACACTTCCGTCTCTGCTAGGTCTCACCTTGTGTCTCCTCCTTTGCTAGGGAAGCTCCCAGCCTTCTGTCTTAGTGTTCCCTAATTACGAACCTCCCCACCCTGCTCATCTGTGAGCTCACTAAATTTGGCTCCAAGTAACTCTCTCTCTCTTTCTCTCTCTCTCTCTCTTTCTCTCTCTCTCTCTCTTTCTCTCTCTCTCTCTTTCTCTCTCTCTCTCTTTCTCTCTCTCTCTTTCTCTCTCTCTCTCTCTCTCTCTCTCTCTCTCTCTCTCTCTCTCTCTCTCTCTCCTAGGGCAGAACTTTCTAGGAGCTCAACAGATGTCGACTCCTCAGTATCTACCCATCTTTTTTGCCTAAATCCAACCAAAACAGAACTTTGTCTGAATTACACAGTAGCAGATGGCAACTCTAAATGATGATGTTCCTGCTGTCCTATAGCCTATCATACTACAACTCCAAGACATTCCATGTGACTCCTAGGTTCATGACAGAAGGGGACACAGTGTGTAACATGGTCTTCTCAGAGTCCCAAATATGAATCTGACCAAAGACCTCCAGCTTCTGGTCTTCCTTTCTCCTTACCAACTTTCCACTCTTTCTCTGGCCATAAAAAAGTGGCCTTGGGACTTGCTGCCACTCTTCTGGCCCTGCCAGCATGTTTCCACTCATAGTTGCTGGAAACCAGAAGGGACAACCTTTGAGCTTTCACTTCCTCTCTGCCACATCCTCCTACACCAAGGCAACCAGCCTTGTAGTCTCATTCGTGTTGGTAAAGGGTTATCATCTTTCTATCATGGAAGAGATACTGTGACATGAGTACTCCAGGGTTGATTTTCAATTAGCTCAAGACATTTGGAGATTCAAAATAGAGAAAGAAAATGGTGGAGTGATTATTGGTAGCAAAATTCAACCTCTCTTAGATGTGGAATACAAACACCGGAAAATAACAACTTGTCCAAGAAAAAAAAAAGAGAAGACTGTCTCCCAGAATCAGGAAGGAACTGACAAGAAAAATTAGAAGCTATAGGAAAGTTGAAAAGACTGTCCACATTACAGAGAAAAGAAAGAAACAATTTGGACTCTCCTGACTCTTGGGGCCTACAGAGAAGGTTACCAGGCTCTCCAGAATCAAGGTAAGCATCCAAGGCTAGAAGATCCAGGCGAAAACTGCTGCTGACCCTGCAGCCTTTGTGAACTCCAAGAACTGCAAGGTTTTGCTTCTAGTGGACTCCTTCCACACAGCCAGCAACAAGGGATTCAAGCACAAGAGCCCACCATGTTGCCAAAGATCACTTACTCAGGAGCCATTTCAGGAATGGGTTGGTTATTTAAATCCGGGACTCAGAACAACTGAAAAACAACTTCACTTCAGGACTTCCAGTGTTGGCTTCCCACAGTGTCCAGCTGAGAGGCAGCCACTGGAGACAAGGAGCAGGCTACCAAGAGAACCTCTGAGAAGTTTAAGCTCAGGCTCTAAGGACACGAGCTCCATGCCCTGAGATGAGAAGCCAAGCCTGACTTCAGTTGCACTCAGATACGCTGGCTCAGAAAGTGCCTGCTGGTGTTAAGTACTTAAACCCTTGCCCTGCTACCTACATCCAGCAAGATCAGCGGGTCTGATTGTCTTCCCTGCCTGCAAATGTGAGCAAGGACACACAACGGCATAGACATTGCCGCAGCCTGGAGTAAATAGCAGGGCGTCTGGAGCAGGGGGCATACCTCATAAAACCAAGGACCAAAGACTAGACAGAGAAAACTGAGACTTCCTGGATTCCAAAAATGCAGATCCTATAAGGAAACTGCTCATTCAAAAACGCATAGAAAGCTGGGCATGGTAGTAAACCCCTGTAATCCCAGCATCCGGAGACTGAGGCAGGAGGATCACCTCAAATTCGAGTGCAGCCTGCGTAGTGAGTTCAAGGCCAGCCTGAACTACAGAGCCAGACCCAATACAAAACAACAACAAAAAACAGAAAAAAAATTTGTTTATAGACTCATTTTCTTTTTTTTTTCTTCCATTCTTTCTTTCTTTTTTTTCTTTTTTCTTTCCTTTTAATTTTTTCTAGTTTTTTATTATCCATATTATTTATTTTTTTCTTCCCCTTTTTGGTTTCATTTTTTAGGTTTTGGGTGTTGTGTGAGAGTTTTATCTTGCTATGCATTTGGCCTCAAATTCAGTGGCAAACTTCCTACCTGAGCCTCTCAAATGCTAGGATTACAGGTACTTGCGACCATGCCCCTCTCTCTTTTTTCGTTTTATCCTCTTTTCCTCATTGGTTTTTATTTTTCTGGTTACCTTTATCTAATTCTATAAATATTTTTCTATCCACAAGATCCTTTGTCTCACTTTTCTCTCCTTCTCATCTCTCATTGTGTAATTTCGCAAGCTTTCCATTTTGCATTCTCTTATTCACAACCCCTATATCTTTAATAGTATAACCACTGACTTTTATTAATCTTTATATAGCTAATTTCATGTTACTAATATTGAATTCTTTTCTATCATTAGTTGAGATAAAGTTATTGAATTTAGAAGATATTTGCTATATAGCAATATTTGGTTTGTTTTATGGTTTATTTTTTATTTTGGGGGGTGGTAAGTTGAGACACAGTCTTGCTATTAATTCAGACTGGAGTTGAAGTCCCTATGTGCCCTATGTTGGCCTGGAACTCAATAATCCTCCTGCCTCAGCCTTATGAGTACTGGGATTACAGGATGTGTCTATATGCCCAGCTTCTCTTAGGGTTTACACCATAATTGTAGATTTATTTTTCAAAGTTAAGGGTAGTACATTATTTGGTTCTCATGGTATGTCAATATCCAGTTTGTCTTGGGAAATATTGCTATTGATGTTTTACTTAATACTGCCACAGTCCCGTACTTGCTGATATTAATACATTTCTTAAGTGTGTCTATACCCAGACTACCTTGGTAACACTGACAGTATGACAGTCCATTCCTGGAGAACTGGGTGCTGTGCCAATCACACTGCATCTCCCCATCCCATTTTAACAGAGGTGGGTGACTCTTGAGACAGAGGCAAAGGACTATAGTCAGCCATGCCTTGAGTGCATCATTGAAAAGCAGACTAAATAAAGAGAACTCCATACTTGCAACAAAGTCTTTTCACAATAGTCAACCACATGCCTAAGCACAAACAAAATAAACAAAGAACAGAAACATGATAAGAAAAGAAAAATAATGCCTCCCCAAACTCCCAATCCCCCAAAGCCAATCCTGGGGGCACCTAAGGATAGGGAGTAAAAGGCACACAGCTGAATTACTTGAAAGAATATTAGAGGAGAATAAACAACAGATCAATAAGATGCTTGGCAGGCTAACAAAGACATAACTAAATATATAATAAATACAATAAAACAATCAGCAACCTTACAGAAGACACTAATAAACAAAATGATATAAAACACGAATCACCAGTTAATCCAGGAGATTAAGAAAGTATGAGCAGCGGAATCAATCAGTGTTAGAAGCTAGGGATGCATTCAAAAAACAATTACTAAAAAGGATATCTTAAAAACAAGAGAATATAAAAATGGATGCAACAGATGCTAGACGACTCAATGAAGACTAACCTAAGATTAATTAAATAAGTGAAAAATCATAAAACAAAAAGTGCATTAAAAACCTGCTTACAGAAATAATAGCAGAAAAATTTCCAAATAGTGGGAAGAAATTTAACATACACATATGTGAAGCATATAGAACTACAAATAACTACAATTTTAAAAAACCTCTCCATGTCACATCACAGTCAAAATCCCAAAAGTTCAACACAAAAAGTTCAACATAAAAAATAGCAATGACATTGCTGATTTCCTGTCATGCTGTGAAATCCAGTAATGCTTTTATTCTTTGTTTAGAGTGGTTATAGTCTGTTTTGTATTATTTAATTTCAACATACATGAAGGTGTGGACAGCTATTTTGAAGAGAACAAGAGACATTACAATAACCATTGTTGATTTTCCTATTGTCTGGTTTTGAAGGCCTATAATGCTTTTATTATTCTGTCTTGATAAGTTTTATACTATTTTGTTTTGTATGAATTAATTGTGTGTGAAGATATAGACAACTATTTAGAAGAAAACAAGAGACATTATGGTAGCCACTGTTGATCTCCTATTGTCTTGCTTTGAAATTCTATGTCACTTACATTATTTTCTTCTGATCTGCTTTGTTCTGTTTTGTTTTAACCTGTTTAAAATTAAAAAAATAGCAATGAGGGGCCCAGGAGAAGAAACAAGAAGCCAATTTCTCCTTCCCATGAACTTGTGGCAGCATACAGGGCCCAGGAGGAGAAACAAGAAGCCAATTCACCTTTCCCATGATCCAGCCAGCACACAGGCTGGGAGACAAGAAACCCCACATGCACACTATAAGCAACTGACTGATTCAGAGGAATACAGGTTGAGTTGATAGCAACTGAAGTACAAAAACAACTTAATGCTTGCATTGTTTGATTAACTTTGCAGGCCTAAAACTGGTAGTCTGAGCATCTGTTTAGAGAATAACAACATGCAATATAGCAACTACGGGGGATTTCCTTCTGTCTTGTTATTGAAAGCCAATATTATTCTCACTGTTTTGTTTTATTCCATTTTATTGTTTTGTTTTATCCAATGTTTTGTTTTTATTGGTTTTATCCTGTTCTGTTTTGCATGATTTTATTATGTCTAATGCTATGGGCAGCAATTTTGAAGATAACAAGAAGCATTATGATAGCCATTGCTGATTTCCTATTATCCTGTTTTGAAGTCCTGTAGCACTTTCACTGTTTTGTTTTGATTGGTTTTATTCTACTTTATTTTGTTAGGTTTTATTCTCTTTACAGTAAAATTGTTTAAAAAGAAAATAGCAATAAATCACGTATAAAGGTAAACCCATTAGAATAACAGAAGATTTCTCAACATAAACTTTAAAGGTCAGGAAAACTTAGTGAAGTGTTTCAAGCCCCAAAATACAATAACTTCTAACCCAGATTGATATGTCCTGCAAAACTTTCTTTCAAAATTTATGGAAAAATGAGGTATTTCTATAACCCAGAGCACCTCAGGAAATTCATGACTAACGAACCAACGCTGAAAAATATGGAGAATTTAAAATATATGGATAAATTCCTAGATACATGTAAACTACCAAACCTGAACCAAAAATATTTTTTAAAAACCCAAATAATCCAGTATCAGCCAATGAAATTAAAGTCATAATTTTTAAAAACTACTAAGGAAAGCCTACATCCTAACAGTCTAATGGCCAAACTCTCCAAGTACATTAGGGAAGATTAATGCTGATATTCCTTGAACTCTTTAATCAACTTAGAAGGGAAAATAGTTCCAATATCATTTTTGGAAGCTAAAGTTACCCTGATTCCAAAACCAGAAAAGGATCCAACAGAAACAAAGAATTACAGACCAATTTCTTCAATGAACATAGATAGAAAAATCCTCAACAAGATACTAGCAAACAGAATGAAACAAGTCATTATCAAAAGAGCATACATCATGACCAAGTAGGATTCATTCCAGGGATGCAGGAATGATTCAACATATGCAAATCAATGAATGTAATGCATCATGTAAACAGAAAAATCACATGACCATCTCAATTGACACAGAAAAGCATTTGACAAAATCCAATATCCATCCATGATAAAAAAAAAAAGTGAAGAAAATTGGACTAGAGTTGGATTGTCTTGTGGTGAAACACTATGTTGCTTAAATTGTTCTGTTCTGAACTGTGTTGTTATGCCCTCTTTTATCTTAGTCTTTTCTTTAATTAAAAAAAAGAAAATAGGACAGAAGGACTTATCCCTATTTTATAAAAGCCATTTATGACAAACAGGTGGCCAATATAATATTAAATGTGGCAAAGTGAAAAGCTTTCTCTCTAAAAACAAGAAGATGAGAATGTACTCTAGGAGAGTCACCATCCAGATATTGAAAGACAGCATCAGAGCCAGTGATGTCTTCACCCTGGGACAGGACTCACTGCACAAAAGTAGCTGTTTGAACCTGGAGATGAACGGTCATGGTGATGGTGAGAACTGGCAACCCTGGAGGCCTCCTCAGAGAGATGCAGCAGTGGAGGGGAGGAGCAGCAGATGTGGAGGGCTGCCCTGACCGGTGGTGAGTGCAGAGGACTCAGTCCTGCCTCAGGAGAGAATGATTAGACAGCAGCCATTTTGGAGATGGCCCAGCTGAGCTCAGAAGCCAGAATTGCTGCCAGCTTCACCTACCAGCGCCCAGCGGGGCTCAGACCCATGGAAATTGCTTGGACTATGGCCAGCCCAGTGAGTCTGGTCTCAGGGCAGACCTGCTGAGATTACCCACTGCTCCACTAAAAAACTACTGCTGGCTTGCTGGGATGGATCAGCACAATTCAGGACTCTGCCTCTACAGGTTGTCTACTAGAGAAACCAGAGAGAATCCTAGAAGTGGACTCTTTTTCTTTTTCTTTTTCTTTTATTTCTTTCTCCTGCATTTTTTATATGAGTAAAAGTGGCTCCTTTTACTCATATAAAGAAAAGTTTAATCTCTTTGTGGGTGTGGCTCTGTTCTGTTCTTCCCCTTATCTCTTCCATCTCTCTTTTCCTTCAGTCTTCTGCACCAGTTTCCTCAAGTTGGCAGGGTCCCTTTTATCCTCCAACCATACTTCTAATGGATCTCTTTTCTCTCACTTCTCAATTTTCTCATTAATCCATTTTAAATTGGAACCCTTGAGGGTAAAATTGATACATTACAGACTTATATGTTGCATATAATTATCTGGTTTTTTTACATCTTGTTATATAATCACAACTCTAATTCATACAGTTAAAAGTTGCAAATTAAGGGTTAGATCAGTTTGTTGTTTTCTAGGCTGCGTTTCATGCTATTGATGCCACTATAGCCAAAATTGACATCACTGTTCTAAACAGCTGTTGGTCTTGGTATTCCATGACTGAGATTGACTAAGGGACACAGAAAATACTGTGCACACTGCCAAAGAACCAGGGACTAGGCCAAACAAGCAATAACTTCTCATCACCAACAAACTGAAGCAATGAGATCTTCCAGCAGACACAAAACCCAAAAACCAGCTGCACTTGAAAGTAATCATCACCTAAGAGTCCTAAGTACTACCAGTACAACAACCCACCATAAGCAACTTGCAAGCATCACACCAGGAATTAACTAAAAAGAGAGAGAAGAGAAAATGAGAAGACACTCCAGCAAAACGCAACCCCAGACATCAGTTCACCAAAGGCAAATCCAAGGGACAATGAGATGGCACAGTCTGAAAGCCCCCACCAGGCCTCTCTGAAGTGGAAACAATAAAGCAATTGAATGAGGCTCTGGAAAAAATGAAATCAGAAATAATCTCTTAGACAGCTACAGAGATTACCAAACTATACACCATGCTTAGCGATGTTAGAGCAGACACACACAAAATGTTGATGAGCTTAAGCAAATTATGGAAGCTCAGAATAAGGAAGAAATGGAATACATAAAGCAGATTCAAGCAGACATCCAGGAGAATAAATATTACACTGAATATATTCAAAGCAGATTAGGCCAATGTGAGGACAGGATCTCAGATATTAAAGACAGGCTTGCAGTTAGCAACCAGGAAAAGAAAAATTTTTCAAAACTAGCAATGGACCATGAGAAATCAATCCAGCAGCTGCTAAATTAGACAAAGAAGAATAACTTATATGAAGTCAATGAAAAGACAGGAGATACCACAAATGATATTTAAATAATATTCACAGACATCATGACAGAAAATTTTCCTGGTAGAGAAAAAGAATTGGATATGCAGATAAATGAGGCATACAGAACTCCAATTACCCACGATCAAAAAAAATCCACAGCCAGGCATATCATACTCAGATTTCCAGAAATTCAACACAAGAATAGAATCCTAAAAGCTGTTAGAGAAAAGAAACAAATAACCTATAAAGGAAAGCCCGTCAGAATTACAGCTAACTTCTCAGCACAAACTCTCAAGTCAAAGAGAGCTTGGAGTGAACAATTCCAAGTTCTAAAGGAAAACAACTTTCAACCCAGATTGATGTACTCCACAAAACGATCTTTGAAAATTGGTGAAGAAATAAGATACTTCCATGACAAAGAACATCTGAGGATATTTATGACCACCAAACAAGCACTGTAAAGGACACTCTAGAAAGACATAACAAGGAGTACAGCTCCATGAACCTCAACAGAAGGAATTCACTAGGGAAGGCAAAAAACTAGAGGGAAGGAGTGGAAAAAGGGGGAACCAACAATAGGGAAATACAGTGACAAGGATAAGTCAATACGTATCAGTTTTATCCATCAATATTAATGGTCAATTCACCGGTCAAAAGACACAGACTAGCAGAATGGATAAAGAAGCAAAATCAAAAAATGTGATGCACAAAGAAACAAATTTAATTCAAAAAGAAATTCATGGGCTGAAAATCAAAGGTTGAAAAACAATACTCCATCTGACAAGAACCCAAAAAAAAGCAAGGGTAGCTATTCTATTTGCAAAGTGAATTGCAAACTGATTAAGAGAGATAATGAAGGTCACTATATCCTCATAAAGAGAACAATATAAGAGGAAGAAATAACAATCATAAATATATATGCAACAAATACCAGTGCACCCAAATATATAAAACAATTACTAACAAACATGAAAAATCAAATAAGCCCTAATACAATTATATTGGGAGACCTCAATACCCTACTGCCACAAAAAGACAGATCAACTAGACAAAAAAATCAATAATGCAACATTAGAACTAAATCAAACTTTGGAACAAATGCACTTAGTAGATGTCTATAAAGTGTTCCAATCCACAACATCAAAAAGCACATTCTTCTCAGCTGCACACAGAGCGTTCTCCAAAATATTCTGTATACTGACTCATAGAACATGCTTAAATGTTAAGGAATTGAAATTATCCCATGCATACTATCATTCCACAGTGCAATGAAATTATAAATCCATGGCAAAATAAATGACAAGAACTTTATATACACATGGAAATTAAATAGCACCCTAATGAACAACCAGTGGGTCAGCGATGAAATTCAAGAAGAAATTAGTCAGTTCATACAGTTGAATGATAACAATATTACAACATACCAGAACTTGTGGGACACAATGAAAGCAGTCTTAAGAGGGAAATTTATAGCAGTAAATGCCCACATCAGGAAAACAGAGCAAGTGCATATCAACAACTTAACGTTGAATCTCAAACTTGTAGGAAAAAAAGATCAGGCTAAACCAAACGCTTGTACAAAGGAGGAAATTGTAAAGATCAAAACAGAAATTAACACACTGCACACTAAAAAATCAATACAAAGTGCTGGGGATATAGCTCAGTGGCACAAGCACCTGCCTAGCAAATGTGAAGTCCTGAGTTCAATCCCTGGTACAAAAAAGAAAAGATCAATACAAAGAATCAATGAATCAAAGAATTGGTTCTTTGAAAGATTAAATTAAATCAATAAACCCTTAGCCAAACTTATCCAAAAAAAGGAAAGAAAAGATTCAAATCCGCACAATTAGGAATGAAAAGGGTGAAATTATAAGAGTCTGAAAAAATCCAGAACATCATCTATACCTACATTGAAAACCTGTATTCTAATAAGTTGGAAAATACAGAAGAAATGGACAGATTGCTAGCTACATATGAATTACCAAAGCTGAATGAAGAAGATACAAAAATCCTAAATAAACCAATATCAATCAATGAAATCCAAGATGTAATTAGAAACCTACCAACAAAGAAAAGCCCAGGCCCCAATGGATTCCCTGCTGAACTCTACAAAAAATTTAGAGAAGAAAGCTCCTGCCTGGCAGACGCAAGGTCATGAGTTTGATCCCTGGTACCAAAAAAAAAAATGTAGAGAAGACCTAACACCACTACTTCTCAAACGCTTTAATGAAATTGAAAGGGAAACAATACTTCCAAATTCATTCCTGGAAGCAAGCATTACCTTGATGCAAAAACAAAAACCAGAGAAAAACCCAAGTAAAAAAGAGAATTACAAGCTAATTTCCCTAATGAACATAGATGCAAAAATCTTCAGTGAGATACTGGCAAACATACTTCAGCAAATTGTCAAGATTATACACCATGGTCAAGTAGGATTCATCCCAGGGATGCACGGATGGTTCAACGTATGTAAATCCATAAATGTAATACACCATATTAACAGAGCCAAGAACAAAAATCATGTGATTATCTCAATAGATTCAGAAAAAGCTTTTGACAAAGTCCAGCATCCATTCATGATAAAAACTCTAGAGAAGATTGGAATAGGTGGTCTGTATCTCAATCTGATAAAAGCCATCTATGACAAACCAACAACCAATATCGTACTAAATGGACAAAAGCCGAAAGCTTTCTCTCTAAAACCAGAAACAAGACAAGGATATCTACTGTCTCCACTCTTAATTCAACATAGTCCTGGAAGTTTTAGCTAGAGCAATTAGACAAAAGAAAGAAATAAAAGGAAACACGAATAGGAAGGTAAACTATCATTATTTGCAGATGACATGATACTGTATGTAAAAGACCTCAAAAACACCAAAAGACTACCAGATTTAATAAGAAAATTTAGTAATGTAGCTGAATTCAACATCAACACTCAAAAATCAATAACTTTCCTGTACACAAGTAACAAACTCACTGAGAGAGAAGTCAGGGAAACAACACCTTTCACAATAGCATCCAAAAACATGAAATACCTAGGAATTAATCTAACAAAGGATGAAAAAGACCTCTACATTGAAAACTACATTACTCTGAAAAAGGAGATTGAAGAGGATATTAGAAAATGGAGAGATATCCTATGTTCTTGGGTAGGAAGAACCAATATAGTGAAAATGGTCATATTGCCAAAACTGTTATATAGATTCAATGCAACCTCAATCAAAATTCCAATAGCTTATATCATAGAATTAGCAAAAACAATCCTAAAATTCATCTGGAACCAGAAAAGATCTAGAATAAAAAAGGCAATCCTAGGCAACAAAGACAAGACAGAGGGCATCACAATCACTGAACTGAGATTATACTATAAAGCTACTGTGATAAAAACAGTGTGGTATGAGCAAAAAAAAAAAAAACACAAATACAAAACAAAACAGGCAACCTGCTCAGGACTCTTCTGTCTCTCTCTCAGACAGAAGCTTTCTTTCTCTCAATAAATATTTCTGCTCTTTAAAAAACAGACCCAAAGATCAATGGAACAGATCAGAAAATGCAGACACACTAAACCACCTTATCTTTGACAAAAGTGCCAAACACATTCACCTGAAGAAAGATAGCATCTTTAGTAAATGCTACTGGAAAAACTGGCTCTGCACATGCCAAAGATTAAAAATGGACCCATATCTTTCACCATGTACTAAGCTAAAATCAGAATGGATCAAAGATCTTAATATTAAAACAGAAACAGCACTGGGGATTTAGCTCAGTGGCTTAAGCACTTCACTGGTAAGCACAAGATCATGAGTTCAATCCCCAGTACTGTTCAGACACTTGAATGCAGATGTCTTGTAATCTGGGTGAATGATTTGGGGATGACCATACCCAATGTATATAACATTGTTGCCCTGATTGACATGTTTTGAAATTTAGTTTTAGTTTTTTCTCTTTTTTCTGTTTTTCTCCTTGAAATCAAATGAATTTGAAAAAAAGTTTGACATAATTATTACTATTAAATACAGTTCTCTAAACATTAGCTAGAGAAATAAGGAAAAGAAAGAAATGAAAGGGATATAAACAGGAAAGAATGATATCAAATTATCATTATTTGCAGATGACATAATCCTCTACATAAAAGACCCAAAAAATTTCACCAAAAGACATCTAGAATAAATAATCAAATTCAGTAGTGTAGCAGAATACAAAATCAACACATAAAAATCAATAATATTCTTTTTTTAATTTTATTTAAGGAGAAAAAGGAAAAAAAGCAGAGAAAGGGTACAAGTTATACAGATTTACAGAAAAAAATAAACAGTAGGAAATCACTAGTTAATGGATTATATATTGTCATCTTAGAAATAATTGTTCAAGTTACAAAATTAAAGCTTATAAAGTAGACATTCCATCAGTGAGACTGCAAACAGTTCTGTTCAATGATCCAACAAAACTCAGTGATATCATTATCTATCTTATACACTTAAATACACATGCAGTTATATCGTTTAGAGCACTTTCTTTTCCTCTCTTTTGTACAATGACAATTACACATTTTGGGTTTTGTTACTCCCACAGTTCTTATTACTTTTTTGGAAGAGAGTAGAACCAAATGTGACATAACAGAGCAGAGTCAGTCAAATCAAAAGGGTGGACATAATAGATAATGTAAAAGCATAATACAAGGTGATCAACCATGGTTACCATAATGCCTCCCGCTATCTCTAATAGAATTGCCTATATCATTAGTTATAATAAAATTGAACAAAACAGTAAAGAACAAAACCGGCAAAACCAAAACATTGGAGACATTACAGGTCTTCAAAAGTAGATAATAATCAACCAGAATGGGCGTCATAATGAATCCCACTATCTTCACAGCTGTTGCCTAAACTTTCGAACTTGGTACTATCAAGCAAAACAGAATAGGGGGACATCAGTCAAAACAAGATGGTGAGAGCCATACAAGGCTTTAAATCAAGATAATGGAAAGTCAAAGTAGGTTACTATAACATATCCTGCTATTTTTTTATTTTTCCCTTAATTAAAAGGATAAAAATAAAAAGTAAATAATAAAGTGGAGATTGAGATAAAAGAGGGCATAACAGCAAAACAGAGCAGATCAAAACATAACCATTTAAGCAAAATAGTGTTTCACCACAAGATAAATCCCGACATAAAAGTAGTTACCATATTGTCTCTTTCCTTGAAATCTTTGAGTACAACTTCGTATACTGTAGCATCAAATATATCAAAACAGTGTAAAACCATTTAAGAGAATGACAGTATTACAGGGTATTTAGAATCAACTAACAGAAAATGAACAATGGTTTCTGTATAATCTCCTTGTCTATAAAAGGTTTTGCTTATACTTTCATACATAATAAGATCCAATAAGATACAACCTGTTTAGACCAATGGAGACAGAAGAACAAAAGCTTGATGAGACTTCAAAACAAGGTGATACTAAATCAGTATTACCTCTTAAGACGTCATTTTCTCCAAAATAGCTGTTGCTATCATCCAATCTTCTCTGCCTCATTTCTGTTGAGCTCATTTTCTATCATTAGTTGTCAGTTTGTCTTCTTCATTTTGTTTTCAGCTCCATTCATTGTGGCCTCCCTGCCACTATTTCTGGATTCTTTGAAGTTTTCTTTTTTAGAATATCCTGCAGTATTCTCTGTAGAGTTGAATTGGTGGTTGCATATTCCCCTAGTTCCTCTTTATCCTGGAAGCACCTTGTTTTTCCATCAATTTCCAGGGATAGTTGTAGTCCAGGGTGGTCTCAAGTTTGCAACGATCCTCCTTCCTCAGCCTCCCAAGTGCTGGGATTTCAGGCATGCGCCACCATGTCCAGCTACAAATATAAAATTTTTTAAAACTAAAACACTCAGTTCAAACTGAGTGCTACAGTACTTGCCTCTAATCCCAGCACTTGGGAGAGTGAAGCAGCATTTGGGATTACTTCTCCAGTTCAAGGCCAGCCTGGGCTGCATAGTGGTTTTAAGGTCAACCTGAACTAAATAGACTCTGTCTCAAAAGAAAAATAAATAAGTAAATAAATAAATAAACTCATTTCAGTGGATTTTTTGTATATCCAAAGGCTTTTGCAACCATCACCACTATCGAATTTTAGAAGATTTTCATCCCTCCTTCCCCAAAACATCCCCTACCTATTGGCAATCACTTCCCACACTCCCTCCTCCAAGGCTTGGCCACTACTAATCTACTTTCTGTCTGTATGGATGCACCTATTCTGGACATTTCATGTAAGTGGAATCATACAGTATACAATATGCTGCCGTTTGTGTCTGAAAACTTAAATATTTTCAAGTTTCATTTCCATTGACATCTGAATGGTTAAAAGACATTGTACTACATCTTGTTGCTCTGTTAGTTGGTGGACATTTGGGTTATTTCCACTGCATATTAGGAGCAATGCTGGTGTGAACAGGCACAGAAGTTTCTGGGCGGACCCACATTCTGGTTTCTCTTGGGTGGATGCTAGGATGGACTTCCGGGCTGTGCATAGCTGTGTTTAACGTGGTGAGAAGTCAGTCGCAGTGTTTTCCAAAGCAGCTGCAACCCTGAACCTCTCCAGCTGGAAGCGCGGGGCGGGGGGTGGGTGGGTTTCGCTGCTTTCCCGCAGCTGCGTTCTTATCAGGTGCTGTTAATGTAACCAAATCTGGACATTCCTGTGCTGAGCTGCAAACCCTGCTTATCTGCCATCCTAACAATTACCTTAGCCTGCTTGCCACACTGAGCGGCCTTGGATTGGGATTATCTTTCCCTGAGAGCCACAGGGTGGGGATGATGGAAAACGCTGTGTTTATGGGTGTGAGCGCTCCCAACCGTATTAACTCCCGCAGTCCTAGTGTTTAAATGAAAAGACTGAGCGATTACAGCTATTTAGGACGAAGGAGGGGGAGGGGGAGGGCCCGAGACCATGCCAGGGCCTGACTCAGCCTTTGAGTTGCTGCTCCATTGTGATTGCGTCATGTGGCCTCCGCAGCACAGCTCTGGTGAGTAAAAAAAGGCTGAGGATCCTATCTGTCCCCGTCGCCGCCCACAGGAGGATGCCGTGCAGCTAAAAGTGAGCTCGTGGACAGCATCTGATGCCAGCGCCGAGCTACTCCTATGAATTACCAGGGTATTAGCTCTGTCTTGTCTCCAGGCCAGAGCGGGAGGGTGTGGCCAGGAGGATGGCAGTGCCACAATCCAGTGGGCTGACCCAGCAGTTTTGATTCTTTCTTGCTCAGTGGCCCAACCGCTTCAATCTCTGCTCCTTCCCCCACCCCAGGGCTGTGAGGAGCTAAAATAAACCGGAAGTTTCCATTTCACCCAGTGGGCTGCCTGATACTTTTGTCTGGGTTCCTCATCCCTGCAAAGAACCTCTCAGGCTGAGGTGAGGCTCTCCCCTGCATACCCACGTCTTTTTTTTCCTAAATAACTTCCTGTCTAGAAGCCACCCCCACCCCCACCCAACACCACCGCTTTTAGATTTTTACAGCATCTAAAGGAGGTGTGCTGAAATTAAAAGGTTACAATCCAGGATTTCAGCAGCAAATGGATCCTAAGCTATTTGTGTGGGCTAAGGCTGACAGAAACTTTGTTGCTCAGAAACTCGGTTCTGGGGGACAGTAAGACACCATTTCTTTTTTACTATGTGTGTGTGTGTGTGTGTGTGTGTGTGTGCACGCGCGCGCGCGTGTCCTGGGAATAGAATGCAGAACTTCACACATGGTAGGTAAGTGCTGTACCACTGAGTTATACACCCCCAGTCCCGTTTTGGATGTTTTTCTTTTTTAAGTATTTTGCTGGGTGTGGTGGTGTATGCCTGTAATCCCAGCACTAAGAAAGCTAAGGCAGTAGGATTGCTGAGAGTTCAAGGCCACCCTGGGCTACATAGTGAAACCCTGTTTCAAAAAAAAAAGTGTTTTTTATAGAGTAAAACCTTACCTTTTGAACTCTCTTTGTCCCTAGCCTGTACAAATACACGGAATTTATTTGTTCATCCCAGCAGCTTCCTTGGGGCAGCTCAGGTACAGACCTGCTGGACCTGTTGCTGAGGCTCAGGGATGGCTGAGCTGGGACTACCACGTGTGCCTTGACATCAGCCAAAAAGCAAAACGGGACGTGAGGGGTGACTGCCATCCATAGGAATGTGGATTTTGTTTCCTTTCTGCCACATATAGAACAGCAAAGCCCAAAAATGGGTCTCCAGGGAAAGTCCTGAGGGTCCACAGCTGTTACACAGGCCAGCACCACTCCCACCCCCTCTTCTGCTTCCTGGAATTGTACTCCCAGCTGGGAGATGGGCAGATGGTGTTCGCTGGCTTGTGGCTTAGGAATTAAGGTTTGGGCTGGGGGGAGGTGTTTTGTTTTTTATAAGTAGAAAATTTTTCACGTGCCTATAATCCCAGCATTCAGAAGAATGAGGCAGGAGGATTGCTGTGAGTTTGAGGCCAGCCTGAGCTATATAGTTCAAGGCCAGCCTGAACTGCATAGTGAAACCCTGTCTCAAAAAGACAAAAAAGAAAAAGAAAAATTTATGGCTTCCTCCTAGGCTGCTGCCCAAATCTTTGCTATAGCCTTTATATGTTTCTCATGTCTCCTCAGCCAAATCTTAATCATAAATAAATAAGCCTATCTGAACCTCTGCCCTTTACTTTCCAGAACTGGGATGAGTCACCCAGCTCCTCAGAAACCAGGAAGAAGGCGATTGACTAGAGAGGACTCTGCACCTAGGGAAAACCAAGCTACTCTTGGGGCTTGATTTAGGAACAGAGCCCCATTTGGGGTGTGGGGGGCTCGCTCCCAGGGCACAGAGGCTGAGAAGTTCCTAGGGGGACCCAGAAACTTCCTGGATTCTGAAGAACCCTGAGCAAGGACATGCTTGTCCCAGTGGGACCCCTGGGTCACTTGGAAGGAAGGAGGCCACATAGGAGCTCTGGTCAAATCCCCAGCACCAGTGCTGCGCAGATAGAACTGAGAAAGGTCTTTGACCTAGAGGGAAAACTACACAGGAAAGCTCAAGGTACATGTCTCTGCCCTGGGCTTGTTTAGGGTCTGTCCCCAACCTCACCTAGGTCCAGGCCACCATGAGGGCTGGAGAAATGACTACAACCACAGACACATTGACCTTGCGTTGAGCCAGGCCACTATGACTGTGACCGCAGCTCCTGCTTCTCACAGGAGACCCAGCAGCCCACTTGGACTGGTTGGTGGCCATTCTCACCCCAGGGGCAATTTCTAGCCCACACTAGCGTGCCTCACCTGCTGCTGGCAACCCTCAGATTCCAGAACAGGGTACATGGTCAGTAGGTGGCTCTGGAAAATAACTGGAATATAAAATAAATAAATAATAAATGAAAAGTAGAGCCAGAGATAAAGCTCAGCCGCACAGCACCTGCCTGGCAATCATGAGGTTGTAAATTCAATTCACTGTACCAAAAAATAAAAAATAAAATAAAAAAATAACTAGCTAAGTTCAATGAGCTAGCAAAAGCCATGCTGGGTCTGGGAGGAGTACAAGAAGCCAATTTTCCCTTTTTTGTAAGCTGCGCAAACCATTCAGGGCCCAAGAAGAGAGAAGCCAGTTCCCCCTTCCCGTGAACCGACTGTCACATGAGCTGAGAATCAAGAAGCCTCACTTCCCCACCCTGTAAGTAACTGGCTGATTCCAAGGACACGCTGAGTTGATAGCAACTGAGGTACAAAAACAATTTAATGCTTATATTGTTTGACTGACTTTGCAGTTCTAAGGCCAGTAGTCTGGGCATCTATTAGGGGGATAACAGTGTGCACTATAGCAAATATGGGGGATTTCCTTCTGTCTTGTTTTTGAAATCCAATATTGTTCTCACTGTTTTGTTTTGTTCTGATTTATTGTTTTGTTTTATTCAATTTTCTGTTTTGATTGTATTCTGTTTTGTTTATTTGATTTTACTATGTTTGATGAGATGGACAACTATTGTGAAGATAACAAGATACATTATAGTAAGAAGATAATAATAATAACTAGCTAGTGCATCCTACACCCCTCCCCATCTCCCTGCCCAGCTCTGTGAAAGAGGGACCCAGCCTCATGTTCAGGAAGTCAACACTTGGGCCTATGCGGTACGCTCCCCTGCCACGGAGGCAGCACCACTCTGACCCAAGGGACACTGACACTAGGGCAAGTCTCATCTTGCCAAGCTGATGCTCCTCAGAGGTGACAGGAGCAGATAATGACTCCACTGTCCTGAGATTGTGATGAAGATACAAGGATTTAACACGCGGGAACTCCTGGGAGGGCTGGGATATGCTGTAGCGGAATCTAGGTGTGCATTACCCAGGCATATACATGTGGCAAAATTAATTGAGCTAGTCACTTTAAGATCTGTGCACTTCAAGATATGTAAACAATACCCCCGGTAAAGTACTGTTGGCAGGAAAAAGAAAAAAATGAAGTAACAGATATACAGGCACTTTGTACCTTACAAATCTTTTGTTGTTAAGGATTTTTTCCCAGTACTAACAACTTAGCCAAGGCCTTACCCGTGTTAGGCTAGTGCTCTACCACAAACCATATCCCAAGCCTTTTTTATTTTTTTATTTTGAGACACAATCTCACTAAATTGCTCAGACTGGCCTTGAACTTGCAATCTTTTTGCCTCAGTCTCCCCATTATCTCCCTGTTATCTGGGATTTTATAGGCAAGTGTCACTGTGTCTAGCTGTTAAAGTCTTTTTAAAGTTTTTAGTACACTGTAACTACTATCCTGATTTCCAATGTAATGGCTTTGTTTTGCCTATTTCTGTACTATATTTAGGTGGAATTATATATTATAGACTTTTATGTTTGGCTTTTCCCTCCACATTTTGTGTATGAGGCTCTTTTATGCTTTATCCACAGCTAGTGCATTCTCATTGTTGTATACTATTCTGTGTGAATATACCTTTGATTTTTTTTTTCTTTTGTCTCTTGGAGACAGGGTCTCTCTATGCAGTTCAGGCTGGCCTTGAACTCACTTTGTAGCCCAGGCTGATCTCAAACTTGCAGTGATCCTCCTGCCTCAGTCTCCCAAGTGCTAGGATTACAGGCTTGTGCCACCAGACAGATAATGCCTCTTCTTATAGGGCACTAAGCTTATCATGACAGCATCTCAACCTAATCACTTCCAAAAGACCTCATCTACACTTGGACTTAAGACTTCACTATGAACTTTGGGGACACATTTCAATTCATCACTGGCAGGCTGGCCACATAGTATCCAAAGCAAGTGTGGTGCTCCATGAATACTATTGTTTGGGGTTTTGTTTTGGTTTTTGCTATGTAACCCAGACTGGCCTTGAACTCAAAGTGCTCACAATGATTCTCTTGCCTCAGCCTCCCTAAATGCTGAGATTACAGGCCTGCACCACCACACCTGTCTGAATACTACTGTTAAAACCTGTTTTTTTTGTTTGTTTGGTACCTGAAATCAAACTCACAACCTTGTGCTTGCAAGCACTGTGCCACTGAGCTACATTCCCAGCCCAAAACCTGTTTTTATGACAGTATTCCAGCACGCAAAAACCAGAGATAAGTGTCTGGTGCTCCTGGTTCTCATCTCTCAGTTTCAACATTTGCCAACACATTGCCTACCTAACTGCATCTATCAGTTATCAGAGTTGGCTTTCTATGGAGAGGGGGCAGAATGGAAGACACGCCAAGGCACAAACCCTGTAAGATAAATTCATCCTCTAAGGGCTGTAGGGTGGCCAGATTCTGAAGTCAGAGCCTAGGAAAATAGTCCCTGTTAATAGCCTGGCTCGGGCTTGATCTTCCTGATCTCATCTTAGCACACACGGACTGAGTGCACATTATGGGCCTCCTCTGAGCAAGGGTAACGGGGTGACCGGGACACAGCTCCTCTTCTGCAGCCAGCTGTCTGGAGACACAGGCAAGTGAATAAGCATGCAGGCTGACGAGGCTCTGCCCGGAGCCCCGCCAAAGTTGGAGACCAGAATTGGAGGTCAGGAAAGGATTCTCAGAGAAAGTAGACCGTGTAGTGATTATTCTCTATTTGCCCCCCAAGTCCGTTGTTTGACTTCATGTCTTTGGGAGCTGACCATTATCCCAGTTCATCAGCTAGGGCCCCCCGTCCTCTGCCTTCCAGGGGGTCCAGTTCAGAAGCGTGGGCAGGAGACTGCAAGGCCAGAAAAATAAGTTGGGATCTTTATCTCTGTGCTGTTCATTTATTTGTTTGGTTGGTTGGTTTTGTGGTCCTAGGCATTGAACCTGAGGTCTTTGTACTGAGTTACATTCCCAACCCTTTTTTTTGTTTTGTTTTGTTGGGGGGTTTTGTTGTTGTTTTTGTTTGTTTGTTTTGTATACTGGGGATCAAACTCATAACCTTGTGCTTGCCAGGCGGACACTTGTACCCCTTATTCATTTACTTTTTAAAATTTAGACTCACAAAATAACTAAATTGCCTAAACCAGGCTCATACTTGTGATCCTCCTGCCTCAGCCTCCCAAAGTGCTGGAAGTACACGTGTGTACCACCACACCCAGTTTCTTTTGCTTTCAGCCCATTGTGGTTCTGGCAACACTTGGACCCTTTCACGGTCACAGCTTCCATCAAAAGGCCCCTTTTCAAGGCCAGGTTCCTAGTTCCTGGTGCCTCAGTGTCTCTGTCAGCATCTTTATAGATAGTATCTTGAGTGGTGGGTGGCTCAGTAGTAGAGTGTGTGTTTGGTACACATGAGGCCCTGGGTTCCATCCCCAGCACCACACATACACTATCTGAATATATATGTATGTATGTGTGTGTTATATAAGTAGTACCTTCAAGAAAAAGTCTCCCCAAAAATTCTGCATAAACAAAAAAAGTGCTCAAGAAAGAATACGAGCATATTAACTCAGAGGCCAACTTGAAGGAGCTAGCAATTGTCAAGTTAGTACAATTTGAGCAACAAAATATTAATGACAGTGTTAGATTATGACTCATGAAATAAAACTAATACAAGTGCATACTTATATTAACAAATATGTAATGGGATAAGTAGATAAAAAGAAGAGTTAGCTTTTCCTTACAGAATTCCAGTTCATTAATGTAGAAGGAATGAGGGACAAACAATACAACAATAAATGTCAATGGCAAAATCTACTGATGCTAAAAATCAATGGGCCAAAGTTTGAGGAGAAATAATACACATAGTTTTAAAGTGTCTTTCTGAAGATATTTACTTTTTGTGGGGAAGGGATGTTGAAACACAGTCTCTCTGTGCAGCTCGGGCTGACCTTGAACTCACGACAGCCCAGGCTGGCCTCAAATTTGAGCAATCTACTGCCTCAGCCTACCGAGTGCTGTAATTATAGGCTTGTGCCATCATGCCTAGCCTGAAGATGTTTACAGAGAGGGGAAAATATGGCCAAGGATGTGCTCAGTAGTAGAGCAGTTATCTAGCACACACAAGGCTCTGGGTTCAATCCTCCACATCTCAAAACAAAAAGAAGAGAACAAATAGTAATTTTACAGTGCAGATCAACATCTGAAACCATTTTAACCAAGTGACCAGCATTAACGAGATGAGAGGGGCATGTCATTTCCATGGCGTCTTTGCCAGAATGTATAACCTCATTTTAATAAGAAACACCTGCCAAACCCAAACTGAAAGGCCCTGCACAAAATACCTGACCAGTACACCTCCAAAGTATCAAGGAAGGAAAGGGAGACTGACAACCTGTCGTAGATTGGGGGAGTCCTAGGGTGAAGTAACAGTTACAACAACAAGGAGTCCTGGGAGTCTGAAATAGAAAGAGCATGAGTGGACAAGCAGGAAATTTGACATAAGCACAGGGCAGTGATTAAGGATGTACCCAGTGTGAATGGGCCCTGGGTTCTATCCCCAGCACTGCAGAAATAAAATGAATTAGATACATGATTTAGTTATCAGTATCATACCAAGATGAAATTTCTGGTTCTTACTATTGTAGTATGGTTATATAAAACGTTAAAATAACCAGACATGGTGGTGCATACCTATAATTTTAGAACTCTGGGAAGCTGATGCAGGAGGATCACAAGTTCAAGCCTAGCCTGGGTAATTTAGTGAGGCCATGCCTCAAAGGTTTTAGCAAAGACTGGAGATGTAGCTCAGTGTGAAGGCCCTGGGTTCCACATCCCCAATACCACAGGGGAAAAAAAAGGAAGTAGACGTTGTTGAGTGAGGGTTTACGGGAAGCCTCTGTACTAGTTCTGTGAATCTGAATTCAAAACAAATTTAGGTTCTGTTTCTGGTTATGATGGAACTGAAAGCATTCTAGCCTGCTTCTCCCCCTTCACACTACTAAAACTCCTGGGCAAGGCTGGGGGATGGTAGCTCAGTGGTCTGATCCCTAGCACCACAAAAAAGGATGGTGGGGAACACATGGAGGGAGAGAGCAGGACTGAGAGAAGGGGAGGGAGGGAGCATGTAGCCTCTTATCTGAAGACTCTGGGGAGTAAACAGCAGCAGAAATACTAAGAGTGGAATGCACCAGAGCTCAAAGTGTTACCCATGAGATTCCTGGGGAGAACTTCCCTTATCTGGCCTGGTTTCAAAGGCAGCACAAATCCCAGAAAGAGTTCCAAAATAAGTACTCTCTTTCTGGTCCCATAATGAGAAGCTGGACCCCAGGTCAGCAGAGAAGGTGGAGAAATACCCTGTCTCTGCAAGACCCCAGCGAGCCCCTGTGCCCAGCTGCAGCTCCACGGCAGCAGTGGTGACTGTGGTGACCGTGGTCAGCCACCTCTAACTTCTGTCTCACTGGTTGGAACTGTGGTACAAAAAGCAAGGAGAAAATCCCTGTTGTTTTTTGTTTGGTTTTTATCCTGCCTTTTATATCCTCTGACAGCTGGAATCCGGAAGCAGAGCCACTCAGAAGAATTTAAATTGCAGAGAAGGGAGCCAAAGACCCAGGGTTTCTAGTCATGGGGCAGAATTGGAATGCCTTTGGCGCTACAGTGTAGAGCAATTGCAAAGCAAAGAGATCATAAGAAAGGGGTCACACAAAGTTACAGGACAGTAAAGTTCTCAACTTCAAGTGTATGGCTTGCACGCTAAAGAACACACAAAAGATTTTGACAAGTGAACTACAGAGCAGACCAATGTCTGGGTTCTAGAATGACCCAGATGGCACACTTGGAACAGAGCTGAATAGCACCTAGGAGGGGTTTGAAAACTAAAGCAGCATAGGAAAAGAAAACCCACAAAGGATGGGGTCAAAATGTGTGATCCAAAGCTAATGCAATCGGTTACCTCCTAAAACAGTCAAACAGACAAACCAAATCAATATTCTCTATAGGCTGCTCAGTGTCTCAGAATTCAACACTCAAATCTCCAAGATGTAATTCAAAATTTCTTGGCATATAATAAACCAGGAAAATGTCAGTAACTCACAAGGGAAAAGATAACCAACAGACGCCACCTTTGAGGCAACCCAGATGTTGGAATTATCACAAAAGATGTGTGTGTGTGTGTGTGTGTGTGTGTGTGTGTGTGTGTGTGTTTGTGTGTTACTGAGAGGTTGAACTCAGGATCTCACATATGCTAGACCAGTACTCTGCCACTGAGCTATATCCCCAACCCTTTTTGTATTTTATTTTGACACAAGGTCTCAGTAAGTTTCCCAGGATGGCCTCAAATTTACAGCCCTCTTGTCTCAGCCTACTGAATAGCTGAGATTACTGGTGTGTACCACTTCAGCTGCCCAGAAAAGACTTTAAAGCAGGTATTGGAGCTGGAGCGTAGCTCTGTGGTAGTGTATGCGCTGACATTGCATGAAGCCCGGGGTTTGATTGCAGGTACTCCCTCCCGAGTAAAAAATTAACAGATCAGGGTTTTGTGGACAATACCAAAAGGTCTAATATTCATGTTATTGGAGTCCTAGAAAGTAGAGTGTGGTGCAGAACAAATACTTGAAGAAATAATATTTTAAAACTTCTAAATTCAATGAAAGACATGAGAGTAAAGATCTATAAAGCTTATGAAAGTTTAAAACGAAAAACAAAGCAGGGCCAGGATTTAGCTCAGTGGCACAGCGCTGCCTGGCAAACACAAGGTCCTGAGTTCAATTCTTGATATCCAGGAAAAAAAATCTATAAAGCTTACTGAAACTCAAGCAAGGCAAACTCAAAACAGTCCACCCTCAGAGACATCATAATCAAAGTTCTAGAAGCTGGGTATGGTAGCACACACCTATGATCCCAGTATTCAAGAGGCTGAAGCAAGAGAATTGCCATAGGTTAGAGGCCAGCCTGAGCTCCATAGTGAGTTGAAGACCAGCCTGAACTACACTAGTGAGACCCTGTCTCAAAAATAAATAACTAAAATGCTTTAACAGCAAAGCTGTCAACACAGAATCTTAAATCTCATGAAAACACTCTTCAGGAATACAGGTAAAATCAAGACATTCGCAGTTGAGGAAACACTCAGGGACGCTACCACCAGTAGACTAGCTCTAAAAGAGAAGCTGGCAGCTGAGGGTGCAGCTCAGGGGCAGAGCACGTGCCCAGTATGCTCAAGGCCTTGGGTTCTAACCCCAGCACTGTAGGGGGAAAAGCTGACAGAAGATCTTCAGAGAGAGGCAGCATGGAAGCACAAGGTACCTAGAGGCGAAACTCTAGGCATGAAGGTGGGAAGGAAAGTGGTAAATTTCTAAGTAAACAAGGAGGCCATTTCTCTCCTCTTAGATTCTTTCAAATACATTTAACAATCAAATACGAAAATGATAATGTTGTCTTGGGGAGTCTTGATGGCCTACATGTAATACATATAATAACTATGATCTAAAGGAAAAGAAGATAAAGGGTTTGGTACAGGATAATTCCTACATTCCATTGGAAGCAGTGAAACACTAGCCATAATTAGATTATGAAAGTGTGTCTCTGTCTATTACAGTCCCTAGAACAGCCATGGAAAAAGCCATATAATGAAGGACACTCAAAAATCCAACAAGGGAGTTTCACCTCTCCTTCTCCCTCAGATTTCCCTCCCCTGGTCCCCATTGTTCTTTGGGGGCTGGGGATTTAGCTCAGTGGCTTAAGTGCTTGCCTGGCAAGCGTGAAGTTGTGAGTTTGATCCCCAGTACCAAAAAAAAAAATCCAACGGGGTCCAGGGATATAGCTCAGAAACACAACACCAGTCTGGCAAGCATGAGGTGAGTGCTCATGAGTGAGGCGAGTTCCATTCCTGATACCAAAAAAAAAAAAATCCAACAGGGAAACAGTAAAGATGTAAAGATGCAGGCAGAACACTGGGCATGCTGGTGCACACCTGTGATCCCAGCACTTGGGAGGCTGAGGTTTGAGCCAGCCTGGGCTACATAGTGAGATCAAGGCCAGTCTGAACCACACAGCAAGGCCCTATCTCAAAAAAGAGGACAAAAAAGGAAAGAAAAAATGAGAAAGAAAAGAAAAAGAAAGCGAAAGAGGGAAGAAGGGAGGAAGAGAGGGAGGGAAGGAGGAAGCTAGCTTGCATACATTGCTGTGGGAATACTAAATGGTACAGCCTCCAGAAAACAGATGGGCAGTTTCTTATAAAGTTCTGCCCACACTTACCATATGATCTAGCAATCCTACTTCTAGGTATTTACTCTTAGGGAAATAAAGACTATTATCTCCACAGAAAAATTTGAAAATGAATGTTTATAGGGTCATTATTCATATTGACCAGAACTGGAAATCACCCAGTTGTCCCTCAGCTTGTCAGCGGGTGAACTACCCCATGAATCCCTACAGGAAAATCCATACTCAGGGAGAAAAGGAAGCTCTGTGACTGCACAGCGCCCGGCAGGGGAGTGAGAAAGGACAGACTAAGTGGTTACACAGTGCACAAGTCCATGTGCATCACACTGGAAACCACAAACTACCCTGATGGGGGCAAGCAGCTGTTCCTGGGGTGCAGAGGGCATGTGACTTATGAAGAGATGATGAAGATGGCCTGCATCCTGATTGCACTGGTACTTGCACAAGTCTGTGTGGTAAAGCTCACAACTAGGGCTGGGGTATGGCTCAGTAGAAGAGCACAAAGCCAACCAACAGCCGGGTGTGTCGGCACACACCTGTAATCTCAGCACTCAGGAGGCTGGAGCAGGAGGATCACTGAGTTTGAGGCCAGCCTGAGCTACAAACTGAGTTCAAGGCCAGCCTGAAATGCATAGTGAAACCTTGCCTCAAAAAGACAAAAATAACACCAAAATAACCAACCCCCTTCTGTTGCCATACTGGTGATGGTTTGGGCTGTGTGACGCACCACGGGGGTTCGTTACACCATTCCTTGTCTACTTTGGTGTGTGAACATTCTGTAATCCAAAATCTGCTTTGCAAGTTTCTCAGTAACAAAATTCTGGAAACAAATGTCCAAATACATAGTGGTACTTTTGAAATGGAATATAGACCACAAAGAAAGCTCAAAACAGCCAAAACTAATATATAGAGCTGTGTATCTGGGTGAAGAGATGATGTTACTTCTAGGAAAAGGTTGAGATAAGGAAGAGATATTTTATGGGTCCCACAGCTCTGGTTCTTGGCCTGGCTGTTTGTGTTATAATTGTTTGTTAGGTCACATGATCTTGTGAAAAGCACTTTTCTGGTGTGTGTGCTAATGCGAGTGTGTATCTGTATCTCTGCATGTGGTGTCAGGTATCAAATCAGGGGTATAAGGCATGCCAGGCAAGTGCTATACCACTGAGCTCCACCCACAGCCCCTCTTTTCTGTACTTTTTAAAACTGGCACTGCAGGGTTTATCTAAGCAGAACCTGATCAGTTTGCTCTTGAGAAGGCTCCCTCTGACTTCAGGGTGGAGCTTGAGTGAGGGGCACCTGGGCAGCTGGACCAGTTGGGAGGCTGAAACAGTAATCCAGAAAGGGTATCAAGGAGGCTGAAGCGAGGCAGCTGCAGTGGCAGGAGGGGGGAGGCAATGGACTCGACTGTGGTTTGCATTTCTGGGGCGCTGATGAAGGGTCAAGGGCCATGCATGGAGTTAGCGAACCTGTGCCAACTCACGCATTCTTCTGCACTGCACAGTCCTTGCTTTACTAACATCATCCTTCTCCACTGGTACCCATTTTGCCCACACAGGTGGTCAGCACAGCGGGCCCTTCACCTCCCTCAAGTCATGTCCACCGGGAGAAAACACATGCATTTCCAAAACCACAAACCATGGTTTACGTGCCCTCGGTAGTTAAGTGGTTACGTGTCCTGGCAGCCGGGAGAGAAGTCCACCCATAGCACAAGTGTACAACCCGTGACAGTTCCCATCCTTCAACCAGTCACCCTGATTCTGAAATTTATCCTAGAAGAATATTTTCTAAAACACTTACCCATCAGTTCAGTTCAACAAAGCATCAATTCATGGTTGGTCTTGCTTCATGGATACCCCGACCCACTTTCTTCTGATTGGTTTGTTTGTTTGTTTGTTGGTTGTTTGGTTGGTTGGTTGGTTGGTTTTTCTGAGACAGGGTCTCACTGACTTTGAACTTGCTTTGTAGCCCAGGCTGGTCTCAAACTTGCAACAATCTTCCTGTCTCAGCCTCCTGAGTGCTGGGATTACAAGTATGCACCCACACACCTGGCATCTTCTGATTGTTTTGAAGCATTATGTCACACATCATTTCATTGGTAGATAAGTATCACTAAACAAGTCATAGTGGTGCATGCCTATGATACTAGCACTTGGGAGGCTGAGGCAAGAGGATCACCGCAAGTTCAAGCCAGCCTGGGCTGCATAGTGACTTCAAAGCTAACCTGAACTACATAGCAAGGCCCTATCTCAAAACAATTGCCCCTCAAAAAGTTTGTGTATTCAGAGGTTGGGTTTTTGCAAAGTGATTGGATCAAGGGGTATTCATTTTATCAGTGGGTTAGTCCACGATGACTTTATAGCTGCAAGGGTTATTAGGTGTCGGGGCCTGGTGGGAAAAGTAGGTCATGGAAACACAACCTGGAAAGGTAGACCTGGTCTGAGGCCCCTTCCTTCCTGACTCTCTCAGCTTCTCTGCTTCCTGGCTGCCATGAAGTGAGCAGCTTCCCCCCACCATCTCCTTTTGTCACATTCTTGCCTTTCCACAAGCCAGAAGCAATGGATCCAGCCTGCCATAGAATGAAAATGCTGAAACCATGAGCCAAAGTAAACCTTTCCTCCTTTAAACTGATGTATGTCAGGTATTTCATTACAGTGATGGAAAGCCGACTTACAAACAGGGTGCTTGCAAGAATAAGTACACCAAGGTATCTGGTTCTTAGAGAATATTTAAAGTTAGGAAGGCTGGTAGCAGGGTGTAGCTCAAGGGTACAGCACTTGCCTGGCATCCACAAGGCCCTAGATTCCATCTCAAGTACTACAGAAGCCAAAATAATGGTGACAGTTATCACTGAGTCATACACTCTTTCTGTTTTGTTTTGTTTGTTTGCAGGACTGGGGTTGGAGCCATGTGTTCTACCATTGACCTACTCCCTGGCAATTTTTACTGTATTTTGACACAGGGTATGGCTAAAATACCCAGGCTGCCTCTTTCTGCCTCAGCCTCCCAAGCAGATGGGAGTATAAGCATGGACCATCATGTCCAGCTTAGTTGGAGTTTTAAAACAAAACATTCTATAATACTTGCAAATGAATTATACAAATAATTTCTCCTATATGGGAAATAAATATAAAACTGGACAGATGATTGGATCTGCCATTCCCTCTAGCTTATTAGTCCTTTTATTCCCTAATGTTTGGTTTAGAAAAAAATTTACACTTGCCCCAAAGATGCAAAAAGAGCCCAAGGCTGAGGCCAAGATACATGAGGGTTTATTTTTCATGTGTAGGGAGAGATGCAAAGGAAAATGGCTCAGGCTAGGTCCTGGCTTCACCATGTCATCACAGAACCGCTAGGTTACACCAGTCTCAGCACAAAGCCTGACCTTGCGGTTCCAGACTGATTCCTACATACACTGGGCATCACACTCTCGGTTCTAGGAGGGAAGAAAGCTTCCCGTGAGGTTCGTTGAGGAGGGGATGTGTGTGTCAGAAACTTGAGCTGTATCTTGCTGAACAGGAGGTGCCTGGCCACTGCGCTCTGAATCAGGCTCTGCTGGAAAGCGGGTAATAGAAGCAGAGAGAGAAGACAGGTGGTGAAGCAGCTGCTTCCGGGCTAGGTTGGAGGCAACATGGAAGGGAAGGAACAGCAGTTGCAAGCTAGGCATGGTGGCACACACCTGTAATACCAGCCCTTGGGAGGCCGTGGCAGGAGGATCACTGTGACTTTGAGGTCAGCCTGGGCTAAATAGTGAGTTTAAGGTCAGCCTTCACTACAGAGCAAGACCCTGTCTCAAACAACCAAAACAAACAAATAAAAAAAGATGTCAGGGCAGGTCAGCGTTTCATGTCTTGGGAGAGTAGTAGGGAGGGGCCAGGTTATTTTTTTTTTTTTTTTTTTTTTTTGGTGACAGCTGTGACAATCTGCTATTATATGTACACAGGAATTACAGAATCATAAATGCTACTTTTTTTCAAATCCATTTCATTTCAAAGAGGAAAAAATGAAAACAAAATAAAACAAAATTTTAAAGCATGTCAGTCGGGGCAGCAATGGTACATACATTGAGCATTGTCTCCCCAGATCATTCACCCAAAGCACAAGACATCTGCATTTAGTTGTCCAAATAATATCAGCACAAATATTTCTCTTCAGTGACCTCAGAGAAATCAGTAATATAACTATCTTAACTGTCTTTATATATGTGTGTGTGTATACACATAATGTTTGTTTCAGCTTCGCGCGCTACTGAGACATTAAGATGTTCACACATGCGTGTCTGATTTATTTCACTTATGAGTATAATCTCAAGTTGCATCCATTTCCCTATAAAAGTCTCCAGTTTATACTTCTTTGTGGCTGAGCAGTACTTCATTATATAAAAATACCACATCTTTTCTATCCATTCCTCACTTGATGGGCATTTAGGTTGCTTCTAAGACTAGCCATTAAAAATTGTGCTGCTGTGAACATGGGTGCACATGTATCTCTGTGGTACAATGTTTTTAATACTTCTGGGAAGATATCCAGAAAGGGAATATCTGGGTTAAGTGGGACCCCCAATCACAGTCTCCCAAGGAATCATCACACTGAGCTCCATACAGTCTATACTCCCACCAACAATGGAGTAGGATTCCTTTTCCCTCACTGCCCTGCTAGTATTCATTTTTGCTTGATTTCTTGACACTAGCCATTCTTTCCAGGGTGAGGTGGAATCTCAGTGTTATTTTAATTTGCATCTCTTGAACAACCAGTGACACTGAATTTTTTTTTTTTTTTGTACCGGGGATCAAACTCACAACCTAGTACTTGCCAGACAGGCACTTATGCTGCTGAGCTAAATCCCCAGTCCCTTGAACATTTTTTCATATAATAAATGCTACTTTAAATAGGTCACTCCTTAATTGTATAGGGTAAGTACTATTCATCACAATTTTTTAAAAAAGCAATGGCAGAGAGGTGAAGGCTTTTGCCACAGTCCACAGTCAGTAAGGTAGGGTTATGCTCTGGCGCAGACTTGGACTGCCTCAAACTATAGGTCCTGTGACAGTTCACTGATTGTGTCAACTTGGTGAGAAACATGCAGCTAAATTGGATCAGCATAGTTCTGAGTGTGGCTGAGGAGATTTACTGAAGCCAGAAGACCCGCCCTAGGGCAGTTTGTTGCCTGAATGGTGTAAAGGGGAAATGAAGAAGGAAGGCTTGCTTCTGTTTCTCCGGGGGAGCTCCAGTCCGTGCCTTCACCTTGGACACTGTCTCCTGGCTTCCAGCGCACACTCTTCAGCCTCCTGATTCGCAATTACATGGGACACTACAATGGGCCGCAGCGCTTCGATTGGATCCTTTGGTTCTGGAGGGCACAGATCGCCCTTTTGCACTCTCCCACACCTAATCCTGTGGGCGGCCACTAGAAGCCGATTGTGCAAATCTTTGTATATTTGTATATCTTGCATTAAATCTGTTTCTCTGACTTACCCAGGTCTTTTTGCGGCAGTAGGGGATCCAGGCTTGTTGAGGGGCAGGAAGCACTTGTCCCCCTGCATTGAGCTGCACGACACCTAGTGTGCAGCAGAGTGAGCAAAAGCCATCTGCCACCTGCCCTTCCCCCTAAGCCACCCCTCGTAAGCCTGAAGGATAGTGGCCATGCAAGAGCCTCCAGGATCACCAGCCCCTGCCCATATGCAGGAGAGGGGCCCAGCGCCTTCACCTGTGGCCTGACTGGATGGATGTCCTTTCTCAGTGCTCCCTTGGTCTTTTCTCAGTGAGGAACCAGGGAAGGAATCCGGGTCTGGCTCTGTAGCCCAGGCTGCCCTTGAACATCTCCTTCCTCAGCCAAAGAGTGCTGGGATCAGAGACATGCATCACCACTCCTGGCTCCACACCCATTTAATCTTAGTGCTTATGAATTCACAGCTAGTGATTTAAAACCTTTGTTGCAGTGTTTTATTTTAAATTACATTTCATTGGTACTTTTTCAATGCATATAACTATCACATTCATCATAGAAAATTTGTACCTGTACACGATATAACTTGATTTTCCCCCTTCCTCTAAGCTCCCTTCAGCCCCTCCTCTCTTCCCCATTTACAGAGTTTTATTTGCGTGTTTTCCTTATTTTCTCATGTGTTGTTTTACTTTTCCCTTCTTTCCTTTCCCCCTTCCCCCTCCCTTTTTCCTCTCCCCATTTTAACATTTTCTTCCTATTTCACAATATCTGTTATTCACTTTGGTCTTTATTTACACTTTCAGTTTCTCACACCAGAGAAACAATGCAGTATTTACATGTGTGTCCAATTTATTTCACTTAAGAGTATGATCTCAAGGTATAACCATTTTCCTAGAAATATCTCAAGCTTATCCTTCTTTACTGCCAGGTAACACTCCATTATATTAAAAAAAAACACACACACACTTTCTTTATCCGTTTAGCAGTTGATGGGCATTTGGGTTGTTTCCAAGATTTAGCTATTACAAACTGATGCTATAATCATGTGTGTGCATATATTATTGTGGTATGATGCTTTTAATTCTTTCACGAAGATACCCAGAAAGGGAATAGCTGGGTTGAATAGGTCCCCTAGTCCTAGTTTTTTGAGGAATCTCCACACTGATTTCCACAGTGGCTATATCAGTCTACACTCCCACCACCAGGGGAAAAAGTTTCCCTTTTCCCCATAGCCCTGCCAGCTTTTTCAACACCGATTCTGAACAAAAGCTCAAAATATGAATAGTTTGACACTCTTAAAACGCCTAACATTATTGCCAGAATTGCTGTTGCTATTTACTGTTGTGCTAGTGATACTAACCACAATAGACAAGAGAAAATAGAGACCTAACAACCACAAAGGAGGAAATAAAACTGTCACTTGCACATGGCATGGTGTAGGTATAAACCTGGAAAAACAAAGAGAAGTAACTGAGAAACAGCTATAATAAACAGCACAGCAATTCACACTAGTACAGTGGCGCATGCCTGGAATGGCTGTAAATACTAGATAATCACAAAGTCAAGACCAGTGTGAGAAGCTGAGGTAGACCCTGTCTCAAAGCGAAAATAAAAAGGGCCAGCTCCTGAGTTCCATTCCCAGTACTCCATCCCAAAATATTATAAGGTAACTGAAAATAAAATTCGCAGAAGCCAAGCATACTTGTACACACCTTCAATCTCAGCACTCTGGAGGCTGAGGCAGGAGGGTCACTGCAAGTTTATGTGGCACCATGACCGGCTAGTTTGGTTTTTTGAGACAGGGTCTCACTATGTAGCCCAGGCTGGCTTTAAACTCACAGTGATCCTCTTGCCTCAGTTTCCTGAGTGCTGGGATTACAGGCATGCACCACCATGCTTAATCTTTCAAAAGTAAAAAAGTTTTGCCTTTCAGTCAGAACTGCTATCCTCCAGTAATTTGTCAAAATGATGAACACAAAAGGAAAGAGGAGGTAAACCCAGCATGTGTTCCCCAAGGCCTTTTAGAAAACATGGAGTTGCGTGTGGTGATGTGCATGCCTGTAGTCCCAGCACTCAGGAGGCTCAGGCAGGAGGATCACCACAAGTTCAAGGCCAGTTTGGCCTGCATAGTAAGCTCAGGGCCAGCCTGAACTACATAGCAAGACCTTGTCTCAAAAAAAAAAAAAAAAAAAAAAAGAAAGAAAGAAGAGAAAAAACATAGGATCATTTCTTTGGTCTCACATTCACGCAAATGTACAAAAAAAGGTGATGGTGTAGACATCGCGAGAATGGGTATGCGCAAAAGGAATGCCACACAACTGTTACCATGGCAAAACTGGACTAGTGTTACCCAGCATGCTCCTGACGTTGTTAACAAACAAGTTGAGGGCAAGATACCTGGCAAGAGATTAATGTGCATACTGAGCATATTAAATACTCAAAGAGGCCAGATAGATTCCTGAAATGTATAAAGGAAAATGATCAGAAAAGAAAGGAAGCCAGAGAGAAAGGTGGCTGGGTTCAACAGAAGCACCAGGGTGCCCTGCCCAGAGAAGCACACTTTGTGAGACCCAATGGGAAGGAGCCTGAGTTGTTGGGCTCTATTCCCCATGAATTTAAGGCATAAGTTGGAGGTGGAGCTCGGCTACTCAACACCTAATTAGCAGCTAATGTTTGAGATCCCACTTAAAAATAAAAATTTGTCCTGGGGGTTAGGATGGTTTTCTGAACTGAGCAGGTGTGCGGTGCCTGTACCTCAGAAACATATTTGGAGCAGATTTTCATTATACCTACTTAATTGTGTTGGATCATTACTCTTCAGTGTTTTTCTTGCTGAAAGAAATTGCTGAAGTATTGTGCAGGCATATACCCAAATAGTCAAGTGGCTATGAAATATTTATATTGGCCTGAAGATCCTGAAAATCACCATGGGGAAAAGATGCATCAAAATAAATGGAAGTTACTGTATGGCATTTCAGTTAAATAATTGTTTAAATACCCTTAAAAATAAAAATTTTTAAAGCTTTCAAAATAAGATTTTCCAAAGAACCATTGATCTATGTTGTTGGTAGACCACTTTCCTAGCATGTGCAAGGTCCTGGTTCAATTCTCAGCACTAGATAACCAAAACAAAATATCTTGAGCAAAAATGAAAACATAATAAGAAAATCTAAAAGAATAATAACAGAAAAAGACTAATCTTCCTAATAGATGAGTAGATAATCTCCCCAATAAATAAACCAGTCAGGTGTGGTGGTGTGTGGAAGATGCCAAATTGCCAACCCCAGACCTAAGTATGTTTACTTGCAAGCAGTGCAAGCTGTTTAGAGGTGACTTCCCTAAATTGGCTTTAGGTTTAATCAGTGAGTCTGGCCAAGGCTGCCTACCTGTCTTCATAAAAGCAGGCAGCTGATGATGGACTAGCATTGTTTATTATCAAATGCTACGGTGGAGCTCAGATAGATGATCTGTCATACCATGCAAGGTATGAGATAACATCTCCGCTGAGGGCTGCAGGGCTCCGGAGGAAAATTCCTGCCCAGAATTGACTACAAAGCAGGTTACTCACTAAACAGAACCTAAATCTGGCCGCTCTGTCCCTTCTGCAAGCATGCTTTGTTCCCTCTGTTACAAGCCTTGCCAGCCTCACCACCAAATCTTATCTACCAAAATTATCACCTTATCTACCAAATTCATTCCCCGCACCATTTTCCTCAATGAATAAATACCAAGGTTCTGGGGGTCTCATGGCCTTTTGTTCCCCAAGAACAACTGCTCATCCCAGATCCCTCTGCACCCCTATTTTGCCTCTGACTCTTTCTTCTCACGATACATATAATTCCAGGCAGGAGATTGGAACTCACTGCAGGACTTTCTGATAATGGTGTACACCTGTAATTCTAGCACTCAGGATGCTGAGGCAGAAAGATCTCAAGTTCAAAGCCATCCTAGCCACATAGTTCAGGCATTCAAGGCCAGACTAAACTATGGAGATGTAGCCTTGAAAAAAAAAAAGACAAAAAATAACCCAAACAAAAATAGGCAATGGAAAAACATAAAATGAAATATTTTTAAAAATAAAAAATCAAAGGAGATTTAGAAAAGATAATTTACAGAAAAAGAAACACAAACAAGCATTAAACATATGGAAAGATGTATAAGCTCACTCAGAACTATAAAACTACATACATTAAAAAAAATAGAATCTCAGGCCGGGGATTTAGCTCCATGGCATAAGCACCTGCCTGCCTGCTTGGCAAGCATGAGGTCGTGAGTTTGATCCCTGGTACAAAAAAAAAAAGAATTTCAATCAATCATATTGGCCAAAATATAAGATTAACAACAACATGGGAATAGGTACAGTTGGAATGAGGGCACTCTTAAAAATTGCTGATGGAGGTGCAAACTAATACAGAGCCTACAAGGAGCAACTCGATAATATGTACATGAATTCCAATGAATATACTTATGTATACAGTTATTCATTGTAGTGGCTCATGCCTGTAATCCCAGCACTCAGGAAGCTGAGGCAGGAGAATCACTGTGAATTCAAAGTCAGCTGAATTACATAGTGAGACTGCTGGGCATGGTGGCACATGCCTATAATCCCAGCACTGGGGAGGCTGAGGCAGAAGGGTCACTGCAGTTCAAAGTTAACCTGGTTACACAATGAGTTCAAACCAGCCTGAACTACTTAGTGAGACCCTGTCTCAAAAAAAACATAAACCAAAAAACAACAACAAGAAAAGATTCTTACAAAGAATAATGTTAATGCTATAGAATTCTTCAAAATCCCTGCACAATAAGGAAGATTTCAAATTTTTTCGTTTTTGTTTTTTTTAAGACAGCATCTCCCTTTGTGGTTCAGGGTGAGCTTGAACTCACAGTGTAGCCCAGGCTGGCTTTGAACCCGTGGTGACCCTTCTGCCTCAGACTCACAAGTGCTCACTCACTCACAGCCTGTGTGCACCTTTATGCCCAGCAATAAGGAGGATTTCAAATTGCACGTGACAGCTGTTTCTGTGCCCTGTGTGGAAGGTAAGACTGCCTAAGTGTGTTTCAGTTAACAGAATTTCTACAGGAAGTTACAACAGTATCATTCAAGGATAAGTTTTCCTGATGGAAATTGACACCAAAAAATTTAAATGTCACTCAGATTCTAGGACATCATGGTAATGAAGTTGCATACATGCTGAGAATTAATATTCAACACTCCAAAGTACATTCAGAATGGAGTTTTAAAAAAGAAGATGCAAATGAAAAGGAGTAAGATTTCTTGCAAGAGGTTCAGCTAAACAGGGCATGATGGCATGAGCCTATAATCCCAGCATTCAGGAGACCGAGACAGGATGATCACCATGAGTCAGAGGCCAGCCTGCACTACATAGTGAGTTCAAGGCAAGCAAGAACTACAGAGGGAGATCTTGTCTCAAAAAAAAAAGAGAGAATCAGCTAAATATTGCATTTTCTGCCCAGTTCCTAACTTACTTGACTATTAGGAAGTGATGTCACTATCTTAGGAACCCTCACAAAACATGCTTTGGTCTCAGATGAGGAGGAATACCTGTGGGTTTTCATGACTATTCAAGAGAACTCACAGGAAATACCTAAGACTACCATAACTAGAAGCTGGACTCCTGAACTCCTGCATGAACTTTCCTCACCAAGTATGGCATTTCATGGAGACATTCACTCCATGAGCATGCATTGGAAAGCGGAGCTGAGCCTAAAATGAATAAATAGGGATGTTCTGTGCTAGAAAGGACCAGGTAAACTTTCCTGTTGGTTGGGTGTTCTGAGTTCACAATTCAAAAATATGTTTTAAGGGGCTGGAGGTTTAGCTCAGCGGCATAAGCGCCTGCCTTGGAAGCAGGCAGTCGTGAGTTCGATCCCCGGTACCGATAAAAAGGAAAAAAACAAAAAAAAAAAATATGTTTTAGACTCAACACAGTAAAGACATCAATTTTTCCTCAAATTGATCTATAAGTTTAGCATATTTACCATCAAAATTCCAGCAAGATCTTTTTATAGATATGGAACAAGCTTATTCTAAAATTTATAAAGCAGCCGGGTGTGACAGCACATGCCTGCAAGCCCAGCACTCAGTCAGGCAGAGGTAGGAGGATTGCTGTGAGTTTGAGGCCAGCCTGGGCTGCATAGTAAGACTCTGTCTCCAAAAAACTAAACATATAAATAAAGCAAAGAAATTATAAAAACTAAAAGAACTCTGAAAAACTCTCATAAAGCAGAAAGAATCACTCTACCTACCTTTAAGACTTATTCTACAAAGGAAAGAAAATGGTGGAATGGTGACCAGTAGCAAAATTCAGCCTCTCAGAGTCCCAGAATCCACACAGTAGAAAATAACTTTTCAAAGAAAAAAAAGAGAAGCAGATCCCCCAGAAACCAGTAAGGAACTGACAGGGAACTACAGAGAAATAGAAAGGCTGTCTACAATGAAGAGAAAAGGAGGAAAAAATTAGGACTCTCTCCCTGAATCTTGTGGGTCACTGGAAGGGAAATCAGGTCCCCCAGAATCAAGGTAAGCACCCAGGTGCCAGCAGAGCCCACAGCCTTTTTAAAAATCTTAACTATTATTTTTATATACGTATCCATACACATATGCATGTGTTTTTTCTTTCAGTTCCTCACACTAATGAGACAATATGATGTTTACACATGTGTATCTTATTTATCTCACTAATGAGTATATTCTCAAGATGCATCCATTTACCTACAAAACCTACAGCCTTTGTGAACTGCAAAAGCAGCATGGGTTTTTGCTTCCACACAGCAGGCGACAGCTGGAAAGGAATTCAGGCACAGGTGCCCACATAGAGCCAGAGGGTTCTTGCTCAGGAGCCATTTCAGGAAGGGGTTAATTATTTAAATCTAAGACTCAGAACAACTGAAAAACAGCTTCACTTCAGGACTCCCAGAGTTTCCTTCCCTCAGTGACTGGATGCGAGGCAGCCACTGGGAACAAAGAGCAGGCTAGAAAGAGATCCTCTGAGAAGTTTAAGCTCAGGCCTCGAGGGACACAGGCATCACCACCCACAGTAAGAAGCTGAGCCAGCTTGAGTTGTGCTCAGAAACAGGTGAGTCTGAAGGTGCCTGTCAGCATTCAGTACTTGAACCCCTGGCTGTTTTCTACATCCAGCACAGGTCTGAGGTCTGATTGCCTTCTCTGCCCACTATGAGCAAGCACACTTCTCAATAAGGATGGTGCGGCAGCCTTGGATAAATAGAAGGGTCTCTGCAATGGAGGGCGCACCTCACAAACCTGTAGGCCTTGGGAGTGAGCAGAGAAAATTATGACTTGCTGGACTCCAAAACTGTAGCTCCTAAAAGCAAACCACTCATTCAAAAAAAACAGAAAAAAAATTTTTTTTCTTCTGATTTGGGGCTCATTTTCTTACTTTTCCTCTTTCTTCTTTTGCTTTTTTTTCTCTTTCTCCTTTTAATGTTTCTATTTTTTTATTCTCCATTAATTTTTCTTTACCCTTTTTTCTTTTGTCTTCCATTTCTCATTAATTTCCTTTTTCCTTTTACCTTTATGTAATTCTGTAAATATTCTTTTTAGTAGGAAGGAACCTTTGTCGCACTTTTCTCTCCTCACCTTGTTTTTTGGGGGTTTTTTGTTTGTTTTGTTTTGTTTTTTGAGACAAGGTCTCACTGTCTAGTTTAGCCTGGCCTTGAACTCACTATGTATCCAGGTTGGCCTCAAACTCATGATTCCCCTGCTTCAGCCTCCCAAGCACTGGGATTACAGGCATGTGCCACCATGCATGGATGGTCTCCCATTTTTTTAAAAGAAAAATGGTATTCCCCATTGCAAACCATATTAATCTTTAAAAAGTTGACTCTATGTATTACTACTGTTGGATTCTTTTCTATCATTAGTGGAGGTATAGTTATCACATTTAGTAGGTATTTGCTGTATGTTAATATTTGGTGGGCAACCCATTCAGGACCCCTCTCAAGAGCTCTCAAGAGCTATTCCTGTTCCCCATTTCTTTTCTCCAATAAAAAATTTTGATTTGTCTTAGGGTTTATATTATATTCGTAGATTTTTTTCTAAGATGAAGGGTGATAAAATATTGGTTCTTATAGTGTCAAGGTCAAGTTTTTCTTGGACAATATTACTGTCACTGATTTCCTCAATATGTCCAGGGCCTCATATTTGTTGCTGTTAATAGATTTTCTCTGTATGCCAACAAGCTTACCTTTGTGACATTAACAATACTGTGGCCCATTCCTGGAGAACTGGGTGCTGAGTCCATTATACTGCATCTGCCCTCCCATATGAACAGACACAGTCAGATCTTGGAACAGGAACAAAATACCTATGCCTCACGTGCATCACTAAAAAGCAGATTAAGCTAAGAGATCTCCATACTAGCAACAAAGGCTTTCGTCTATAATCAACCACATACCTAAGCACAAAACAGAAAATAGAAACATGAGAAAACAAGGTTAAAAAATTGCCTCCCCAAACTCCCAACTTCCCCAAAGCTGATCCATGGATATTGAGAGAGATGAAAGTGAGAGCTGCACAGTGGAACTATTTGAAAGGATAACAGCAGAGATTAAAAAGCAAACTAAAAAAATAGACTAATGAGCTGGTTACCTGGCTCACACAAAATGTAACTAACCAGATAATGTAGGTAATAAGCAAAACAATCAGCAAGCTTTACAGAAGACATGAATAAAGAGCTAGCTGAACTAAATAAAATGACACAAAACATGAGTGACCAGTTTATCAAAAACTAGAATCTATAAATATGTTCCAAACAGACATCCAGGAGATTAAAAATTACGTTGAGCCAGGCATGGTGGCCCATGCCTATATATATTCCAGCACTTGGAAGGGTGAGGCAGGAGGATTGCCATGAGGTTGAGGCCAGCCTGAGCTACAAAGTGAGTTCAAGGCCAGCCTGAACTACATAGTGCGAGACTGTCTCAAACAACAACAAAAAGATTTGACAGTTTGAGCAGCAGAAGTGACCAATTTGAAGATGCAATATTATAAATACAAGGTAAGGATGTTTTCAAAGACCAATTGCTCAGAAATACTTTAACAACAAGGGATATGAAAAATGGCTTCAACAGCTGCTAGATGATGTAAAGAAGACTAAAATTAATTAGAATAAGTGAAAAATCAGAAAACAGCACAAAAGGCATTTTAAAGAATCTTTTTATAGAAGTAATAGCTGAAAACTTTCCAAATATTGGGATAGAATTTAACATACAAATAAGCGAGGCATATAGAACCACACATGGCCACAATCAAAAGAGAACCTCTCCAAGTCACATCATAGTCAAAATCTGAGAAACCTAACACACCCAACAGGATATTAAAACCTGTTAGAGAAAAGCAATGAATCACTTATAAAGGTAAACCCATTAGAATAGCAGTAGATGTCTCAAAACACAAACTTTGAAGGCTAGGAGAACTTGGAGTGAAGGGTTTCAATCCCTAAAAATAACAACTTCTGGGGCTGGAGATTTAGCTCAGCGGCATAAGCGCCTGCCTTGGAAGCAGGCAGTCGTGAGTTCGATCCCCAGTACCGATAAAAAGGAAAAAGACAAAAAAAGAAATATAAAAGGCCCCAAAATTCCACCAAAAGACTCCTAAAATTAATAGAACAATTCGATGAACAATTCACTGGTATAGCAGGATATAAAGTCAACACACAAAAATCATTAGTGTTTTTGTAGACCAACAATGAACTCATGAGAAAGAATTTAAGGAAACAACAGTACTTTTACGATGGCACCAAGAAAAATTGAATACCTAGCAATTATCCAAAGAAGAAAAAGACCTCTACAATGAAAACTACAGCACTCTGAAAATCAAGAGGAAGAAGGCATCAGAAAATGAAAAGATAAAGGGAATCTCTTGAAAATTGGAAGAATGAAAATAGGGAAAGGGGATTTAGAGATGGAGGGAGGGAGATGGGTAATTTTTTTTTTGTTTTTTGTCTTTTTGAGACAGGGTTTCGCTATGCAGTTCAGGCTGGCCTTGAGCTCACTTTGTAGCCCAGGCTGGTCTCCAACTTAGGATCCTCCTGCCTCAGCCTCCCAAGTTCTGGGATTACAGACATGAGTCACCACGCTCGACTTTGTTTTTTTTTTTTCCTTTTTTTTTTTTTTTTTTTTTTTTTTTTTGGTCTTTTTCCTTTTTACCGGTACCAGGGATCGAACTAACGACCGCCTGCTTGCAAGGCAGGTGCTTATGCCGCTGAGCTAAATCCCCAGCCCCCCCCCTTTTTTTTTTATCAGTACCAGAGATCAAACTCACGACCACAGGCTTGCAAGGCAGGTGCTGTGCCACTGAGCTAAATCCCAAGCCCTTGTTTTGTTTTTTGGAGACAAGGTTTCACTATGCAGTTCAGAATGGCCTTGAATTCACTTTGTTGCCCAGGTTGACTTGAAACTCACAGTGATCCTCCTGCCTCATTACTGTGATCATTTCTTTTCTTTTTTTTCTATACATTTTCTTTAGTGAACTGTGATCATTTCTTAAAACTATACATGTACCAGAAGATATAGCATTGTACTCCTGGCTTCACATAAAAACTCATACATGGGGGCTAGGGATATAGCTCCGTGGCACAGCTCCTGCCTAGCAAGCATGAGGTCCTAAATTGGATTCCCAGTACCCCTTCAAAAAAAAAAAAAAAAAACTTCATACACGTTTCTTATACAGCTTAATATTTACGCAGCAGAAAATACATCCCCAGCCAGTCTGTTAGTTGCCCAGGTAATAGTTCCTGTTGCAGTTCCAGTTACTTCTGTCTCCTAGAAACGGCTGGTCACTGTGATGACTGCTAGTCACTATGATGCATATTGTAAGAGCCAACCAAACACAGCCAAGTACTCTGCCTCTGTACTTCCCCTTTGCCATCCTATGAAAATCTCCCTCCCTGAACCTTCTGGGCCTAACATTTTGAAAGATAATTCATTCCCTGCAGCGCCCATCAATGTTAAATAAATCTGCCTCCAAATCCGGGGGGTCATTTCATTGTTTCTGCTTGCCATTGCATCTACAGCAGCTGTACTTACAATAGTCAAAAACTGGGAACAAGCCAAATGACCGCAGTGGCCAGTGGGTAAATTACAAAGCACTCATACTACTCAGCAATAAAAAGGAACAAAATATTTTCAATAATTTGAATGGGTCAGGGACACTGTGCTGAGTGACAATAAGCCAATCTCAAAAGGTCACATAATGCCAGGCATGGTGGCACATGCCTATAGGACACTGAGGCAGAAGGACTAAGAGTTTGAGGCCAGACTGGGCCACATAGTGAGACCTTGTCTCAAAAGCAAATAAAAAAGTCACCTATTGCATAGTTCCGTTACATTATAAGTTAGAAATGACATTTTAGAAGTGTTAAACAGATGAGGAATTGCAAGGTTTAGGGACATGATAGAGAGGTGGGGAGGTGGACAGGCATGACTACAAAGAACTCTACACATCATATAACTGCGTAGAACTCCACACGAGTGCACATAATACATACTAAAATGGTTGAGTAGTAAAGTTTGAATAAGGTCTGCAGAGCATTCCAATGGTAATGTCCTGGTTTTAATTTTAATTTTGTACCATACTTAGGCCAGATGTTGCCATCATAGGAAACTTGGTGAAGAGTACATTAGACCTCTGTGCTGTCTTTGCAACTTCCTATGAATCTATATTCCTTTCAACATTAAAGCTTCAGAAGTGTTACTAGAAAGTAATTCTGGAAGATTAAGGCGAGAAGATTGCAAGTTTGAACCCTGTCCAAAAAAAAGCAGAAAAGAACAAAACAGCAGAAAATATATCATTTCAACCAGAAGCAAGAACTATTACTACGTTAGCAGATTTTTAACTTATTTTAAAGTATTTATCTCCAATTCTGCTTAGAAGAAACAGGGTGAACAAAGACTAAGGCAGAGACAGAAGAAAGTGCAGCTTGTATCTGGACAATAGTGTCACATTGGGTTGTCCTATAAAGCATGGGGAAGAAGTTAAAGCTCCAACAGTAATTGTACAACACCCTAGGGGCCACTTTGAGAGTGCCTGAATTTAGTTGTATATTACAATTTGGAATATAAAAAAATAATTTGGAATAAAGAGGAGCTCCATGCATGAAGAACTAGAACCAAGATGATAAAAGGGCAGAGAATACTGACTCCATATCTAAGCTTGCTGCATCAGAATTGTCTGGAGATTTAGTAACAAAGGCAAAAGCCAAAAACCAAATACAGACATTCTGCATTTAATGTCCAAGTTCCTTTCCTGCGATTAGGTCACTAAGAAATTGTATATGGTATGTACATTCCAATATTCAGCACAAAAAATACTCAAAGGAAATTCTAATTTGATGACTTTGATTTTATTTGCATAACTCTTATAAGCAGTATAGTAATAATATAACACAATAGTTACAGTACTGTACTATACAGTACAATTGGCAAAAATTACAGTACTGTGTAAATAAGGTGTGGTGTACACAAAAAAAGACATTGAATATATAAACAAGATGTACATACCTGTACAAAAAAGACAGGTCATAAGTCCAAATCATAGTTAGATCATTAAACGAGGATTATCTGTACAGACTCCCAGGTGAGCCCCAGAATGAGTTCTGCTAGGACACATGCTCTAGAATCATTTCCCAGGTGTTTCTCTTACAATACCAAGTTGAGGACCACCTAGAAACACTAGGCTCCAAACAGGCAAACACTAATCTGTATTTATCATTACCTCTTCCAATAGCCATTACTCAAGCAGACACCAAGCTAGCTTGAGTGAACAGACTTAAACTTTTCTTTTGCACTGAAACATCTTACTGGGTGAGCAGAGTCAAGAGTTGAAGTTCAGAGAGTATCCTGCATACCACTCATCCAGGATGACAAGTGAAAGAGCTGTGCTGCTGAGAACAGAGTAAGCATGGCAAAGAAAGTGAAGAATGGAGGATTTCCAACAACAGATGCGGTACTTACAGTCTTGAAAATAAACTCACACCTACGACAAATTTTGGTCACAATAGATGTGTGTCACAATAATGAGAAGTCCACTGAGACATTTTGAAGAGGGGGGAAGGAAAGTGGGGTGTGTGAGGTCTGGTGCACCAGGGAAGACAATACTCAATATTTCATTTATATTACCAAATAGCATTTCATTCACTCACAAGCACTGGGATATAGCATCGTGAGAAAGACAGGAAGGAAGTGGGTCCCCTGGGCCTAGGAAGAATCTGAAGTATAAACTGAAGTCCACAGAAAAAGTAAAAAGAAAAACTTCAGCAAAGAAGAAGGTGGTAGCCAGTGATGTCTTCACCCTGAGACAGGACTCACTGCACAAAAGTAGCTGTTTGAACCTGGAGATGAACGGTCATGGTGATGGTGAGAACTGGCAACCCTGGAGGCCTCCTCAGAGAGATGCAGCAGTGGAGGGGAGGAGCAGCAGATGTGGAGGGCTGCCCTGGCCGGTGGTGAGTGCAGAGGTCTCAGTCCTGCCTCAGGAGAGAATGATTAGACAGCAGCCATTTTGGAGATGGCCCAGCTGAGCTCAGAAGCCAGAATTGCTGCCAGCTTCACCTACCAGCGCCCAGCGGGGCTCAGACCCATGGAAATTGCTTGGACTATGGCCAGCCCAGTGAGTCTGGTCTCAGGGCAGGCCTGCTGAGATTACCCACTGCTCCACTAAAAAACTACTGCTGGGGCTGGGGATTTAGCTCAGCGGCACAAGTGCCTGCCTTGCAAGCAGGCAGTCGTGAGTTCAATCCCTGGTACCGATAAAAAGGAAAAAGACAAAAAAAATTTTAAAAACTACTACTGGCTTGCTGGGATGGATCAGCACAATTCAGGACTCTCTCTACAGGTTGTCTACCAGAAAAACCAGAGAGGATCCTAGAAGTGGACTCTTTTTCTTTTTCTTTTTCTTTTATTTCTTTCTCCTGCATTTTTTATATGAGTAAAAGTGGTTCCTTTTACTCATATAAAGAAAAGTTTAATCTCTTTGTGGGTGTGGCTCTGTTCTGTTCTTCCCCTTATCTCTTCCATCTCTCTTTTCCTTCAGTCTTCTGCACCAGTTTCCTCAAGTTGGCAGGGTCCCTTTTATCCTCCAACCATACTTCTAATCGATCTCTTTTCTTTCACTTCTCAATTTTCTCATTAATCCATTTTAAATTGGAACCCTTGAGGGTAAAATTGACACATTACAGACTTATATGTTGCATATAATTATCTGGTTTTTTTACATCTTGTTATATAATCACAACTCTAATTCATACAGTTAAAAGTTGCAAATTAAGGGTTAGATCAGTTTGTTGTTTTCTAGGCTGCGTTTCATGCTATTGATGCCACTATAGCCAAAATTGACATCACTGTTCTAAACAGCTGTTGGTCTTGGTATTCCATGACTGAGATTGACTAAGGGACACAGAAAATACTGTGCACACTGCCAAAGAACCAGGGACTAGGCCAAACAAGCAATAACTTCTCATCACCAACAAACTGAAGCAATGAGATCTTCCAGCAGACACAAAACCCAAAAACCAGCTGCACTTGAAAGTAATCATCACCTAAGAGTCCTAAGTACTACCAGTACAACAACCCACCATAAGCAACTTGCAAGCATCACACCAGGAATTAACTAAAAAGAGAGAGAAGAGAAAATGAGAAGACACTCCAGCAAAACGCAACCCCAGACATCAGTTCACCAAAGGCAAATCCAAGGGACAATGAGATGGCACAGTCTGAAAGCCCCCACCAGGCCTCTCTGAAGTGGAAACAATAAAGCAATTGAATGAGGCTCTGGAAAAAATGAAATCAGAAATAATCTCTCAGACAGCTACAGAGATTACCAAACTATACACCATGCTTAGCGATGTTAGAGCAGACACACACAAAATGTTGATGAGCTTAAGCAAATTATGGAAGCTCAGAATAAGGAAGAAATGGAATACATAAAGCAGATTCATGCAGACATCCAGGAGAATAAATATTACACTGAATATATTCAAAGCAGATTAGGCCAATGTGAGGACAGGATCTCAGATATTAAAGACAGGCTTGCAGTTAGCAACCAGGAAAAGAAAAATTTTTCAAAACTAGCAATGGACCATGAGAAATCAATCCAGCAGCTGCTAAATTAGACAAAAAAGAATAACTTATATGAAGTCAATGAAAAGACAGGAGATACCACAAATGATATTTAAATAATATTCACAGACATCATGACAGAAAATTTTCCTGGTAGAGAAAAAGAATTGGATATGCAGATAAATGAGGCATACAGAACTCCAATTACCCACGATCAAAAAAATCCACAGCCAGGCATATCATACTCAGATTTCCAGAAATTCAACACAAGAATAGAATCCTAAAAGCTGTTAGAGAAAAGAAACAAATAACCTATAAAGGAAAGCCCGTCAGAATTACAGCTAACTTCTCAGCACAAACTCTCAAGTCAAAGAGAGCTTGGAGTGAACAATTCCAAGTTCTAAAGGAAAACAACTTTCAACCCAGATTGATGTACTCCACAAAACGATCTTTGAAAATTGGTAGAGAAATAAGATACTTCCATGACAAAGAACATCTGAGGATATTTATGACCACCAAACAAGCACTGTAAAGGACACTCTAGAAAGACATAACAAGGAGTACAGCTCCATGAACCTCAACAGAAGGAATTCACTAGGGAAGGTAAACAATTGGGGGAGGGAGAGCCAACAATAGGAAAATAACATGACAAGGATAAGTCAATACATTTCAGGTATAACCATCAATGTTAATAGTCTTAATTCATCAGTCAAAAGACACAGACTGGCAGGATGGATCAGGAAGCAGGATTCAACAGTATGCTGCATACAAGAAACAAATTCAATTCAAAAATAAATCCATAGACTGAAAGTCAAAGATTTAAAACAGTACTGCATGCAACAGGAACCCACAAAACATCAAGGGTAACTATTCTATTTGCAGTCAAAGTGAATTTCAAGCAACGATTGACTAAGAGAGATAAAAAAGGTCACTACATCCTCATAAAAGGAACAATCCAAGAGAAAGAGCTCACAATTATAAATATATATGCAACAAATACCAGTGGAACCAACTGTATAAAACAATTACTCTTTTCCTATGGGTGCACAGCATGGACAGAGAAATCTCCCTCTGCCAGCTGGGCTCCTCCACAGGAAGGCCCTTTCCTACAGGTTCCCAGTGCGGCCAGAGAGAGTCAAACCAGATCTGCCTCTGTCTGCTGGGTGCCACCACTGGAAGGCCCTTTCCTATAAGTGCACAGTGCAGGCAGAGAGTATCAGCAGATCCGCTTCTGCCTGCAGAGAGCTGCCACCAAAGGCTCCTTCCTACAGGCGGCCAGTAGGAGCAGGGACACACAGCCAGGTAAGCCTGTGCACCTGTAAGCCACCATTGGGAGGCCCGTGGTTTCCCTAGGGCAGCCATCACTCACTAGCAGAATCAGACAAACACACCCCTGTGTGTCTGCCACCATCATGGGAGTTCCAGAGTAGACACACAGGCTGAGAGAAGCAGCCCCACCTCTAAGCACCCCTGATCATCAGGAAGCCGCAGTGTAGCCTGCTACCTCCTTGTAAATCTGGGGTTAGAGGAACCCAGGTGCCTGTCCCATCTTCCTACACTGCCTACGGGCAGCCAATGTGGGAAGTGCCTGGGGCCCCACACCAGCTTGTTGGAAGGAACCCAAGAGAATGTCAAAACAAGGGATCAAAAGGCAAACTCAAACCTCTACCCCACACAGAACAAATCTGAGATAAGATCATGGAAGAAAATGCAAGTCACACACCTGAAACCTCTGAGAAGATAGCAACTGAAGTAAGGAAACAACTTCATGAGACTGTAAAAGCAGTCAAATCAGAAATAATATCTCAGGTAAAAGAAGAAAGCACAAACATACTGAAACAATTGTTCAGCAGATATAAAGAAGATATAGACAAAAAAGAGGAGCATAGGAGAATGATGGAAACCTTGAATGAATATATGAAGGAGGGCCAGGGATATAGCACAGTGGCACAGTGCCTGCCTGGTAAGTGTGGGGTCCTGAGTTCAATTGCCAGTACCAAAAATAAATAAATAAATATTTAAAAGATATAGAAAGGAATTATAATGCATGAAATAGAGTCAAAGAGAGATCCAGGAAATTAAAATTTAATCAAAAGCTGGCAAAACTGTTGAAAAACTGAAGACAGGATTGCAGCTAATGATTGTGAAAGGAAAGGTCTCAGGGGCTGGGGATTTAGCTCAGCGGCATAAGCACCTGCCTTGCAAGCAGGCAGTCGTGAGTTCAATCCCCGGTATTGATAAAAAGGAAAAAGACAAAAAAAAAAAAAATCTCATAAAAACAACAAGAAATCAGGAAATAACTCAATGGCTACAAGATGATGCAAAGAAGCATAATTTAAGAGTTATAGGTGTTGGTAAGAAACAGGGATCAACATAAATGAAATTAAAAGACTATTTACAGAAGTAATAGAAGAAAACTTCCCAAACATGGGAAATGGATCTGGCATGCAGGTAAGTGCAGCATATAGGACTCCAACTAGCCATAACCAAAGTAAATCTACACCCAGACATATAATAATCAAGGTCCCAGAAATTCAGCACAAGAAAAGAATATTAAAAGCTGTTAGAGAAAAGAAACATCTCCTATAAAGGAAAACCAATCAGAATCACAGCAGACTTATCAACACAAACCATCAAGTCAAGAAGACAATGTTTCAAACCCTGAAAGAAAACAACTTCCAATCCAGATTGATGTACCCTACAAAATTATCTTTCAAAATTGGTGGAAAAATAAGATACTTCCATGATAAAGAACAATTGAAGGAATTCATGACTACCAAACCAACTCTACAGAGTGCTAAAGGAAATTCTAGTGAGAGATAAAGATATCTGACCATGGTTCCAGGAACAGCAGCAGAGGAGGATCCTCAAAAAAGGCAATTCAATGAAAGGGAAAAGTGGAGGGACAACAACAGGAGGATAGCATGGCAGAGACAAACATGTATGCTGGTTGTAACCATTAATGTAGATGGCCTCAGGTCAGCAATAAAAAGAAACACAGGGAGAGTAGATCAAGAAACAAGATCCATCGATATACTGTACACAAGAAACACATTTAACTGGAAAGGAAATTCATAGACTGAAAATCAAAGGACAGAAAGCAATTGTTCCAAGTGACAGGAGACCAGAAAAGAAGCAAGAGTAACTTACCCATCAACCACAGAATGGATAAGAAAGATATGGTATTTTCATGCAGTGGAAAGCTACCCAGCTATAAAGTAGCATGATCTCAAGGCTCCTGTAGGTAAATGGACCCAGCTGGATATCATGTTCATGAGTGAAACAGTTCAAACTCATGCATGAACCTGAGCATAAGAAACAGAAGGAGTTAATGGGATCCAAAAGCAAAACAGTTATTGTAAGAGTGACAGGGGAGGAAACACCTGGGAGGGAAAGGTGCTAACTACTGTTAATTTCTTATTCTTGTACTGTTTTCACAATTTTGTTAGGTTTGGCTTTGTTCTGTCTTGTTAGATTTTACTCTGATGATGGGAGCAGCTATTCTGAATATAATGGGATATATTATGGTAATCTTGGTTTCCTATATTGCTTTGAAATCTTATAATGCTTTCATTCATTTATTTAATTGGTTTTGTCTAGTTTTATTATGTGTGATGGTATTAACAGCGGTTTTGAAGAAAATGAGACATTATGGTAGCCATTGTTGATTTCCTATCATCTTGCCTTAAAGTCCTACCATGCTTTTGTTATTGTTTTGATTGATTCTATCCTGCTGTGTCTTAATTTTATTATGTGTGATGGTATGGACAACTTTTTTAAGGAAAAAGTAGTCATTGTCCATTTCCTGTTATCTGGTTTTAAAGTCCATTAATGCTTGCATTGTTTCAAATGATTTTATACTATTTTGTTAGGTTTGCTATTATTGTGTGTATAGGTATGGTCAACTATTTCGAAGAAAACATGAGACATTATGGTAGCCAGTATTGATGTCCTTTTGTCTTGTTGTGAAGTGCTGTGTTGCTTCATTGTTCTGTTCTGATTTATTCTTTAAAATAAAAAAAAATTACTAATAGATATGAAAAATCAAGCCCTAATACAATTGTATTAGGAGATTTCAATACACCACTGTCAAAAAAGATCAACTAGACAAAAAATCAATAATGAAATATTATTACTAAATCAAACTTTTGAACAAATGGACTTAGTAGATGTCTACAGTGTTCCACCCCATAACATCAGAATACAGTTTTCAGCTGCATACGGGATGTTCTCCAAAATATATCATATACTGACTCATATAACATACTTAAATAAAGGAGTTGAAATTATCCCATATATACTATCAGACAACAGTGCAATGAAGTTGGAAATCCATGCCAGAGGAAACCACAAGAACTTCATAAACACATGGAAATTAAATATCAGCCTATTGAACAACCAATGGGTCACAGATGAAATTAAAGAAATTAGTTTTACAGTTGAATGATAATGACAATACAACATATGGGAACTTATGGGACACAATGAAAGCAATCTTGAGAGGGAAATTTATAGCAGTAAATACTCATATCAGAGCAAGCACATATAAACAGCTTCAATGTTGAACTTCATTCATTCAAACAGGATCTCACCATAGTTCAGCTGGCCTCAAACTCATGGCCATCTTCCTGCATCGGCCTCCTGAGTGCTGGAACTACAGGTGAGTGCCACCACACCTGGCCTGCATTTCATTTTATGTATTTTATATGCATTTTGTTTGTTGTCACCTATGGATAAATTGTTTCCACCTTTTGGTTATTGTGAATTCTGTAAGCATTGACATACAAACCCAAGTTGCAGTGCTCCATTTTCATTTCTCCTAAGTAAACTTTCCTAAGAGTGTAATTACTGAGTCACATGTAACTCTGCATTTATCCCGTTTTATCTATTTCCTACTCTTATTAGTCCCACAGTTTGCTCCTATAATAAGCATTATCTCCAGATCACAAAATACCCTTCTACAATATAATGAGTAGGCACTAAACAGGCTGAGATCACAAGCTGAAATGAGGACGAGATGAAGCAAAGTAGGCTTAACCATACCCAGAATGTTCATTGAAAATAAAATGGGAAGGAACAAGCAATATTCTTACAGCAAACTGAAAGCCCTACATCTGCAGTCAATGAAACCTCTGTATTCCAGTGGAATGAATGAGACTACTGTCCACTCCAATTTGTTAGTCACCAAGCTTCAAAGAGGGAGCCAGTGGTCATTCGAGCAGCTCAAGCACAGCAGTAAGGCAAACACCAAAGTCTTACGCAGATATCACACATTTACAAACATTTATCATTGCTCCTAGAAACTTCACTTTACTATTTGTAGTCTTGCTATGTATTTCAGGCTGGCTTTGAACTTCCAGCAAGCACTCTACCACTGAGTCACATCCCAGGCCCTATAGTTATTTAAAAATTTGAACAGAACTTCAACTGAGATGAACTCAGCAAAGTGTAAAAATGTAGCAAGCAGTACGTAAACAACCTGCTACACTAAAAATACCACTGACTCCCCACAACAGGGAATTCACTTAAAGCCCTCAAAACTAACCCTTAATTTCATTCCTTTATGTCTGCCACTTATCAATAACTCTCATCTAAACACACTCAACTACCTTTTTCTCAGTCAAATGGTATATTCTATTCCCAAATCCCACCCTAAAAGACAGGCTTGTTTTCTGGTCACAATCAGGAAAATGGTACTCAAAATCATGTAGTGTGAATACACTAGTACCTTGGTTCCCAAATTTCCACAACTCTGGTGGCAATTGGAAAACCGAATTAAGGTCGATTCTGACCTTATGGGAAAATTTAATTTGCATTGTTTCTCACTAGTGAACCACACTGAATTTTTGGCCCCTGGGGAATGAGCCTAGGGCCAGAAAACTGTTCAACTACAGAAGTGAGACAGCTAACCATACTTTCAGTAGGTTGAAACTTATAAATTGCCAGGACTTAACCACTCAGACAAAACAAAACCAAGTACCAAAAAATAAGGCTTAACCTGTCCGTATGTTGTTAATGTATGTGTGGCTTGCCCTGGCCCCAAATACCTTCTTGCTGTCTCCATAAACACTTCCCCATCACTTGCTTACTAACATACCTCACTCTTACCCTATTCTTCATCCACTGCCCTTCATATGAAATACAAAGAAACTCTCACCCATAAAGTTGCTTAAAGCACAAATCAATTTAAAATACATGCTATAAATACCTTTAGATTTTCATCTACTACAAAAATCTTGTATTGCATCTTCATCTTTTATTACAAATACTTATGAGTACCAGTAATCGTCTCCAAGAGGGATCACAAAAAGACAGCAATCAAAAACCACAACCTTCAAGATTCCAGAAATCCACCAAAAGAACAGAATATTAAAAGCAGCCAGAGAAAAGCAGATTACCTACAACGGGAAAATTATCAAAATAACAACAGACTTATCAACACAAACTCTTAAGAAGGAAATGGAGAGAAATATTCCAAGCCCTGAAAAAAAATAATATGCAACCAAGACTCATATACCCATCAAAACTCTCTCTCTCAAAATTAATGGAGAAATAAGATGCTTCCAAGACAAGGAGGAACTGTGGGAGTTCGTGGCCACCAATCCAACCCTACCGAGAGTGCTAAAGGACATTCTACAGAAAGAGAGGAAGGAATACCAGGATTCCAGCAACAGTGGCAGAGAGGCCTCAATGAACTGGGCAGACAGTGGAATGAGGGAATAAGGTGGACAAATTATAGCAGAAAACTGGAATAGCAGACGTGAGGCAGAGATGGTAAGCTATAGTCTTTAGTATAGATAGCTCTGAAACATTATAAAAAAAGGCAGAGGTCATTGTTAATAGTGTATCAGGATTTAAAAGACACAGTAGTCTTATCGCCATGTTTAGTTTGAATTTAATTTGTTCTGGTCTGTCCACTCATGTCAGATTTGAGGGCACAGACATCTGACCCAAAAATAGCAGGTTATACCATGGTAACTATCCGTACTTTCCTATTAACTTAAACTGAAATCCCGTATTACTTACATTGTCTTACTGACTGATCTTAATTGAATCAGATTCGTAAGACCACGGTTTTGCCTTGGCTGATTTTATTTAAATTTGGTATGCTTGTTAGTATCAACCCTAAAAGTAGAGGCAACTACTCTGAAGATGTAAAAGATATCCATATTGGTATTAACAGCTTTCAAGTCCTACAACACTTTCAAAGTTATGTTTTTATAAAAATAGGTAATACTATGTTTATATTAAGCCGATGATGTGGACAAATCTACTGAAAATAACTAGAGAAAACAGTAACTATGGAAGATCACCTATACTGGGGTCTTATATGTCTAACCCAGTGCATGTTTTTCTAGGAATTGGTTATGCTGTCGTTTTTCCCTATAATACAGAGAGGATAGATATACATGTAGAAATTCACACAAGTTCTTTAAAAATCTACAGGAACAGATTATATAATGTAAGATGTAATGAACAGATACCCTGAAGAGACACTAAGAAACCCAATGCTAATTTTGTAGCATTGATATAAATTCTAGCAATACTATTACTCACTGATCAGAATATTAGTCTAGTCTCTTAAGTTCAATTTCAGCATATGTAAAGATAAGGACAGCTACTACAAAGAGAATGAGATACAATGGTAGTTATTGTCCTCCCCAATGTTAGATCTTAAAGACCTAATAAGCCTTCATCATCCTGTAATGATTTGATTTAGTTCTATAATATGCAATAAGATGGGGACAACTACTTGTAAGAAACTAGAGACAATTAGATATAACAGTGAAGATCTCCAGTGGACTTGCTTTGAAACCTGTACTTCTTTAAATTGTTTAACTGTTTTGTTGTTTTGATGTTTAATCTTACCCTCTTTGAGATATAAAACAAGTATGTAGGACTGATAACCATATTACTGAGTTTTTGTTCAATCATTCTGTTTGCAGTGTCACTTTTTGAATGTCATTTTACAAACCTTAATTTTATATCCTGAACAGCTATTTCTAAAATGACAATATGTAAATTATCAACTAGCTATTTACCATTTATTTTTCTGTAATTTTGTATTGTTTCTACCCTTTATCTCCATGTATTTGTTTCCCTTTCTTTAAAAAAAATTTTTAAAAAACCACAACCTTACAATTCTTCAGGCAGAAGCACTTTATTTTCACTTCTAAAAAAACACAATTGAACAAGAACAAAGGAGACTGTGCAGTTCAACTTTTTATTTTAATAAAATCAGAATATGCACAGCACATGCAGTGCTAGCAACTAAACTAATACAATAAGCAATTACTAAAGCTACAGTGACTTGAGGTTCAATCTCTACATTCAGCAAGTTTAACTCCATTCTTACAATTTTGGAAACTTTTAACTGAAAATATTGCTTGCTGATAAAACTTGCTCAAATGCTACTGCTGAATGTACAAGTCACTGATTATGCCAATACAACAAAGATAACCACATGTTTGAGGATTGCAATGTGCCAGACATTCACTGAAAAAAAAATACACACAACTAAACAAAACTCACACAACAAACATCTGAGAATCTGGACACTTCAGTGTTTTGAAGTGTTTCATTAATATCTTAAGACAAGTGTATCAAAACCTTGGCATGATTTAATTTCAAGTCGCCAATTTTGCTTTTACTAACATCAGAAAGTTATGGCTACACTGCCAATGCCGGGTCTGCTTAATTTGACTTAAGAGTTTAATATGACTTAACATTAAAAGCTCACACTACCCCGAAATATATAATTTCACGCATACGGTGACATTCAACATTCAAGTGCCAGTGTTTTTGTACTGTCTTTTGGTCAAGTTTCTTTAAACTTTCAAAGAATCACTTTTAGGCTTACAAAAATAAATATTTGTCAAAATGTTCAATAAATATTACATAAAACTAGCAGCAAAAAGTATCTAGAAATCTGTCGTGTGCAAATAGTTTTCTTCCCAACTATCATTCCCATGGTCCCAAATAAATTTTAGAATCTAGTCCCATCCCCTTCCTAGACAAGCTGCGTTCAACAATCTCCAAGAGACAAAATAAGATTGGAAGTTTTAAGGACACGCACACAAGACATATATATAAAATTCTCTGAATGTGCAATAAAAGAAGTACTTTGTAAAAAGTTATGGGCAAAATGTACAAGGGCCTAAACCTAGACTAATTGAAATAGCACCATAACAAATGACCTCAATACTGTCAAGTGCACCTACTTAATAAAAGTTTTAGAACAAGGCACAATACACTTGAAAATCTATTGCACTTTAGGAAATTTTTACCATCTTCCTATGCCACTGTAAAAAGATTGAGCGTTTTGATCACCGCATTCTGGCCACAAAATTAGCCCAGAATTCAAAGTGGCAGAGGCATTTTAGTGGTGGACAATGCTCATCTTTGGCCAGATTTAGCATAAACAGACTATAAATACAATGGAAACCTATGCAACTAAAACTGACTAAACTGCACTGTAGAGCAGAATTGACACCTTGTGCAGTTATGTACATATTTCCAACCTGTGTGATCTCAAAGATTTCTTTTTTGTTACTCTTCTGGAGCCATTTTTACAAAGTCTATAGTAAGCCAGTTTAACATCTCAACGCAGCTTGAACAGAGTAATGTGAATCGGCATTTAAAATAAAGCCTGCTGCATTAATTCTTCCTGTTCATACCCTCTTGACCAAAAAACATCAACACTAGCATGCGTTATTAGACCAGAAATCATCCAGTGCCCTAATGAGGGCTGGTCATTGCTGTGGTCAGCCATTCTACCATTTCAGTTTCATTTATGGCAGGCATTTAAAAAGTCTAAGTAGATGAATTCTCCTAAAAACCTATTTCAAGTTATCAGACCTTTAAACTTTCCCTGTAATAACATGCCCACATTTGGCTAGCTCATAATTAATGATCTGCCTAAACATTGAAAGAGGAATTGCTGTATTTACTTGCATTAACTTTGAAAACAGTGCTTTGAATGTATGCATGTATTCATACATCACCTCATCATGACTGGAATGGCTTGTTTAAAGACTATCAGGTTCTAAATACCTATCCAGGATAGAGTGAGCAAATCAGAACTTTAACTTAATACAGTTTGCCACATTAGAAACTAATTCCATTAATATGCTTCAAGACGTTTGTTGTTTGTTTTCCCCCAATCTGCAAGTATCAAAAAGCCTTAATGCAGGCTATCGTGTATGTTTTTTCCTTATATTTATGGATAAATCGATGATTCCTGTTAAGTTGTATCACACCTGTGTGCCAAGGTTTGATTTTAGCCCAAGTTCAGTAATTTATTTTGTCAAAACAATTGATATCTTGAGCATTACTGAGCCAACAGGACATCAAAATAAAAAGTTGTCTAAAGTTAAAGGCACAGTACATTAACAAACAAATGATCCTCAGTCACAAAATTATAAATGCAGTTTGGGATAGGGGTAGGCGGGAGGGGAGTTAATCCAAACTACAGCAATGAAGTCTTCAAACCATCTTCTGAACAGGGCTGCTGATTGTTCCTTTCGTTTCTTCTTGTGACCTTGAGCTCCCTTAAAAAAAAAATTTCAGTGGAGAATCACAGCTGGTAATGTACTGCGAGTTCTTGAAGCTACACAAGGTATAGTCTGGCTAAGTTACATGTGGTTTCCATATTAGCTGGTTTGGCAGGGTGACTGGCTGCAGAGCAGGCTCAGTTACCCCACCAGTCAACCCCCTGGGAGTTGTAATTTCCTCCATATCCATCGCTGTTGTAAAAGCCTCCATAGCCACCTAATGAGAGATGTGAAAAAATTCAATCATCAACCATTGTCAGAAAAACCCTTCCCATCACGCATTTTTAGTGTACAGTTATGAAAAGCAATCCAGTGTTTAACTTCCCCCAGTCTTAATTATGCTCTAAAACAGATGGCTGAAAGGAAACAGCCCTCCCCAAAGACAAGAGGTGAAAGATGAATACTACCTCCACCAAATCCTCTGCTGCCGCCATGGCCACCTCCACCACTGCGACTGCTGCTTGCGCGGCTGCTGCTGAAGCTGGAACTGCCAGCACCACTACTTTGTCGGTAGTCTCTGGCACCAAACCCTCCACTAAATCTACTGCTACAAAGTGGGGGAAAAAAACCGAAGTGTTGGTTCCCTTAAGATAAAATTCCACTGAACAACAAAATTCTTCAAAATGCACAATAACCAATTTCTCATTTTTTTCCCATTCAAACAATTCCCCACCCAGTCACTTAGTGATTTCAAAAAAAATCAACTTCAAACATTCTTTGCCCAGAGTAAACACTGGAAAGTGTAAGTGAACATTTATCCTCCTCATCATATACCCTGTCCACCTCACCTCTTAGAACGGCCACGACTGCCACCCTTGTAGTGGTGTTCAAAAGCCATGTTTTCCAGCCAAGATGGCACTTCCTGCTTTGCTTCAACAAGAAGATCCAACAAATCCTTAGTAATATTTACGTTCCTTTCATTGAAGAATGAAGTGGCAAGGCCTGTAACAGTTCCAGAAAGTATATATCAACAAAGATCATCAATAAAAATGCATGAGTCTCATGTAGTAAGTAGAATTTTTAAAACTTACAATCTACTACTTAACCTACTCAAAGTGATCTGAGTAAAACCTCACTGTACTGCTTAGAGACAACAATACAGTATTTAAGACCCTACAAAGTTTTTTCCTGTCAGTATCACAGCAGTAAAAGTAACTATCAGGCCATGCATGCTGTGAACCACTTACCAAGGTTTCCTACACGTCCTGTACGGCCAATGCGATGGACATACTCTTCAATATCACTTGGTAGGTCAAAATTGATAACATGTTTCACATTTGAAATATCCAGTCCTCTTGCTGCTACCTAAAAAATAACCTTTGTTATACAAGATGCATTTAAAAGAAAATATTTGAACATGAACTCAAATGAAAATACAGTATTATATACATACTGCAGTAGCCACTAGAATTGGGCTTTTTCCTGAGCGGAACTGATGAAGGGCTTCTTCTCTATCTCTTTGAGAGCGGTCTCCATGGATACTGGTACAAGCATATCCTTCATGGTATAAGAAATCCTCCAGAGAATCTGCACCCTTTTTGGTCTCCACAAACACTAAGGTCAGTGAATCCTTGCCTGAATTTGAAAAATTAACCATGTTTTCATTACTAAGAGTAGCTTAGTTCTTCTCTGTGTACTTACATGTGCAAACAGAAACAACTAAAATGGACTTTTAACAATGTTTTTTTCAATGGAGAGGAAAACAGTGATTCACATGGATGGGTGCGGGAAGCACTCCTGGGAACTAAACCCAGTGCTTTTAGACTAAGCTATGATCCCAAGCTTTTCTTACTTTTTTCAGGGTCTTACTAAAACTCACATCCTTCTGCCTCAGCCTCAGCCTCTCAGTGCTAACAGGCACGTACCAGTATGCCTAGCTCCAAATGGTTATTACCTAAACCACCAGAGTGAAGGTAAAGTTACTCATAACTGTACCTGTTGCATTTAGGAGGTCAAGAAGAAATGACCGTTTATCTAGTTCTTCCACCCAAACTACTTTCTGTGTGATGTTCTCAGAAGTAGAGCCAACTCTTCCCACAGCCAGAAAGATATATTCATCTAAGAAATCACGAGCCAGCATCTGAAGGGAAAAGGAAATAAAATTTTATCACCTATTAAGATAAAACAAATTTATTAAAAAATACAATTTGTATCATACAGTACCTGTATTTCCTTAGGAAAAGTAGCACTAAACATCATAGTGTGACGGACACCTTTTGGAGGCATAGTATCTTGCTCCACAATTCTACGTATCTGAGGTTCAAACCCCATATCCAACATCCGATCAGCCTCATCCAACACCAAGTACCTATCACAAAAAAAAAAAAAAATAGTTCAAATCCTCATACCATTTTGACACAAACAGCACATTATTCTTGCCACTAGCTAAAAGTCACTCTCAATTCCACAGCCAAATGACTTCTTGACTACCCCTTATTTGCTTATTCTTAGCTTATATTAAAAATGCTAACAATGAACAAATTGTTCATGAAAAAGGACTAAAATCATTTCATAATTTTTAGACAATACTAAAAAAACATTAAAAGCTTATTATATAGCCTTAAAAATTAACATACTTGCAGAAGTCTAATCCAATCTTTCCTCTTTCCATCATATCCACAAGACGTCCTGGAGTAGCTACTAACAAGTGGCATCCACGTTCTAAGTCTCGAATCTGCTGACCAATATCAGCACCACCATAAACCACACAAGGACGGACTCTAGATCGGTATGAGAACTGTAAGATAAATAAGCAAAGAAGTTCTATCAATTACTAGGTCAAGACTTTTATACGATCATCAAGTATTTTATTAGCATCCCTGATAAAGCTAAGGCTGAAATGTGTACTTACTTTTCTGGCTTCTTCATAGATCTGTACTGCCAACTCTCTGGTTGGTGCCAACACCAAGGAGATTGGGTATTGTTTGCGGCGCCCATACCTTCCATTTTCCTAACAGAAACAATTTACAGAGTAAATCACTTTTTAAACCACTCCTTTAAAGCATTTTACATATTACACCTGAATATTATCTCATTAAAGTGAAGGTGCTTTCTATAATTCCATTTTATTTGGCTGAGGGCATAGTGCAAAGAAATATTACCTTCATGGCCCTCAAAGCCTCACCGGGACCATCTGAATAAATCTGACTCAAGATGGGCAACAGAAATGCTGCAGTTTTTCCAGACCCTATCAAGAGAAAGCATGTCAATTCATCCATTTACAATTTTTTAAAAACCTATTTTTGAATAGACGTTAACTTTAACTGTCCTACCAGTAACCAATAATTTCACTTTATGCCTAAATGATTTTCCCAACAATCAAAAGTTCAGCCAACACTAAGTGATTTCTTTGGTTCGCCTACAACTCAAACCCAGTCTATTTTTATGTTTTTGTAGATTACGGCCACATTCAATAATGCATGTGTGATCTGTGGCTTCTTTCACATACCAAACAATATAGAGCTGAGTAGTTGCCAACAGCGACCACACGGCCTGCAAAAGCCCATAAGCATTATCTGGCTCTTTAAAGAATAAATGTGACACTGTTATTGTTAGCAATTGAACTTACCTGTTTGGGCACAAGCCATCAAGTCTCTTTTCTCTTTGATAATAGGAATAGCATGCTTCTGCACTGGAGTTGGGCGAGTATAACGAGTAAGCTCAATGTTTCCCATAATAATTTCTCCCATCTCGACATCACTGAACTGTCAACAAATTCAAAGGCGTTAAATAACTAGAACAACCTAAAGCCCCCATTTTGTTTTACGCTAACAATAATAAAAATAACCAACAGCCAATTTGTAACTTAAATGTGTAACTGCTTTAGTTAACACACTCCCAACCCCGGCCCTGGGCTAAAAAAACTGTCAACTCTCAGTCTTAATCTATAATCAAGACTCTAGGCTCCTCTTATGTTTGACCTATTTCCTATTTTGCATAGTGAATTATTTTAAAAAGTGCTTAACACTGAGCTCAACTCTTCGCACAAACAAGTTAAGATGTTTGGTTTACACATGCTTTAGGAAACTCATTTAATTCTGATGTGCTTATCTTAAAATATCAAGCAAAATCACTTACACTTTCAATATGTGGAGGACAGTTGTTGCCTGTTGCCTCAACTGGAATGTCATCATATTTCTCAAAGTTAATCCCAGTGTTGCCTCCAGAGAAGAGTTCCCTAAAATTAAAAGACAGCTAAGATTATCTACTACATACCTAAGACGTTCTCACAATTAACATGCATTTCAAAAACTTACTGCTCCAAGCGTTCACTTGGTGGGAGTGGTTTTGACCAGTCATCTTCATCTGATTTGTCACACCAGCGACTGTTTCCACCACGTTCAAATTTGCCAAAGCCACCCCTGTCTCCACGGCTGCCAATGCCATCATAGTCACCCCGTCCGCGATCATCAAATCTGAATAGCACAAGACATTAATCAGAATCATATCATATAACCATTATCTGATCCCTGTACTAGATGTGGGGATTAATAGAATTATTAATGTGACTATCAAAATATTAACAGTCCAACTCTGGCTTAGTCTTTATTTTTTGGCTTATTCTTTTTTTTTTTTTTTTTTTTTTTTTGTCTTTTTCATTTTTATAGGTACCAGGGATCGAACTCACGACTACCTGCTTGCAAGGCAGGCACTTGTGCCGCTGAGCTAAATCCCCAGCCCCTGCTTATTCTTATTTTATAAATACAGCTCACTAATTACCAGACTGTATATGATTTATATACCTTAGTACCTAAAATAGCTATCCTTTCTTTTTTCCTAATACCAGGACTCCAACTTGCAACCTCGCACTTGCCAGGCAGGCACTTATGCCACTGAGCTAAATACCCGGCCCCCAAGCTATCCTTTCTACTTGCAGTTATCCATCATAATCATGCCTCAAATCTAAAAATCAATTTATTTAAAATTGTATTTATGTCTTTAAAATTGGCATGTAGCTTACACCTTCATTTAAAGTACTCATCCAAATAGATTCATTAGCAGGAAAAAATAGCAAACCAAATATTAATTGTCAGAATTATACTAAGATGTCACTTAAAGGACAATTCATCTGTGTGGCAGGTTTTAGATAAAAGGTAGATAGAAAATCCTTACCTGAATTAAGATGGTTTAAGAGTTTTAGGCCTGTTTGCGAAAAATCAAGACACAGGACTAACCACAGCTATTGGGCGCATGGGGTAAGTTCACCACACTTGTGCAATCAAAAAATATGAGGTGTTTAAAACTTGTCATATAGAAAGTTCACAAAATTCTCCACATTAGGCTAGTCATTAAATGAAGTTATTCTTTTAAAGACAACTAAAATTAAAAAGTAGAAAAGAACTGATTTCATTATGCCAAAGAACATATTTGTATCTGATTTCTGTGCAACAGGTTCAATTCAGTAAAGACTTCTTGTGTCTTTGAGACAGGGTCTTCCTATACAGTTCAGGTTGGCCTTGCTTGAACCCACTACAGAGCCCAGGCTGGCTTTGAACTCACAGTGATCCTCCTGCCTCTGCCCCCCAAGTGCTGGGATTACAGGCATGTACCACCACATGTAAGGAAATCTTACAGCTAAGAAAACACAATGATTAAACAGACATAATGATCAGCATCCAAAGGAGCATTATCAATTAAGTTGCTACTGCATACATACCAAAGATGAAAAGAAACTACCTACCTTCCCCTTGATCCACTCCCACGATCACTGAAGAAACTAGACTTCCCTCTTGAATCATTACGAGATCCAAAACTGCTGTATGCATCCTTATCCTTACTAGAACTCCACCCTGAACTGTCTTTGTCGTAGTACCCTTCAAAAAACAAAAAGTATTAGCCCATTATATTGTGTTATTAAAAAACTTTATCAGCACAACAGAGAATTTTAAAAAAAAAGAAAACTTTTGCTAAAGTATTGTCAATCTTTCTGAATTTGAAGCCCTCTATTGACTTTATCTTACGTCTGTGGGCCAAGGGCAGGTAGAGGCATTCTTATCATGGACAGAAGTAAACCAAGATTTACAGGTAGTTACTCCAACATATGCAACGTTTTATTTTAAGTCTCTAGTTCTGATAGTCTAAGAATGTTCTGAATAAGTATCACCCTGGTCAACAGCTTCCCTTTAACATAATGATGATTTTATCTCTCTCTCTCTCTCACACACACACACACACACACACACACACACACACACGAGTACATTTTCATTTCCATTTACTTTAGAGTGTGAATTAGTTTACAAAGAAATGATTGCCATTGCTTCAATGTTTCTTAGAGCTTGTTTGTATTCAGAAAATCCTTATAACTTTCAGATTATTTGGTTTAGTATTTTTCAGTTTAAATAGTAAAAAAATACAGCCCACAGTACTTGTCATCTGTATATTCAGCTACTACGTGCTTGGTGACAATCAGGAACACCTGGAAAAGGAAACCACTTTCCTACACATTCACAATATGGACACATTCCAGGGTATAGCTGTAAATATTCAAGAGGAGATGACAGATTATTATTAAGTAGCCCAAGGATAGGTAGAAGACTTAAGACAAATACAGGGTTTAACTAGCTTCAATAACCTTATTAATCAGTCAGAAACAGTTTACAAGTTACTTTCCTTCTACCTTCCACCTTTGTTAAATAGTTTTGCTAGCAATCAATGAATGAATTACAAAAGGCCAGCTATTGGGGCAACTGCCTGTAATCCCAGCTCTAATCCCAGCACTCAGGAGGCTATAATGTACTGACTTACCTTTAGTAGCTTCTCTGTTCCTTAAATGTGGAGGAATGTAACGCCCCTCTGAAAGAAATAATAAAAATGAATTAAATGCCAAAAGCCTTGTAACAAAATTCCTGCCCCCTCCTTCAAGACTAGCTTTGTAGTCCAAGCTGGCCTTGAACTTGTGGGGATTTTCCTGCCTCAAGTTTTTCAAGCACTACAATATCAAGCATACATCACCATGCCCAGCTTCCAAAATTCTTGCTATTAAAAAACGGTCCTTGGGCCAGGGATTTAGCTCAAAGGCATACCATAAACGCCTGCCTGGCAAGCATGAGGTCCTGAGTTCAAACCCCAGTACCAAAAAAAAAAGGAAAACAAAATGGTCCTTAAAAAAGAAAAAAAAATCTCTAGCCTTCCAGTCAAATGAACTGCTAGAGAAAAACATAATCTACTTTTATTGTAAATGGGTTGTTGCTTCATAAAAACTAACTTAAAAGCATTTGGTTAAACAAAACCTTGACTTGAAACCCTAAGAGTTGGAACCCATAAATCAAACACATTTAACTAGCTATAGTGGCTATTTAATTTTTTTTAAAGGAATACAATGATTTGGGAGAACAGTCATGTAAACAGGAACTCTTGTAAGTAGTATTCTAACAACCTAAAAGACTGTAATAAATCACAGTTAATCATTAATACTCTGTCTCTGTGCCATTAAGTTCCAAAACACAAAAACTACATAGAATTCTGACTTTAATTTGGGGCTTGGTGAGTTTAAAGAAAGCCAACTTTTGCTCTGTATGCAGGCAGGAAATCAATTACATCAGTGGTGGTGAACTTATGGCACATGTGCCACTGCCAGCTGTTTGCATGCATCACTGAAATCTCTTATAAAAGGTTTGCTGTCACTGGCCTACACTATGATGAAAAGCAAAAAAGCAAATAATGTATACCCAAGTCAAGTCAACTTTTTCTTGTTTTGCAGTGCTGGGGATAAAACTGAAAACCTCAAGAATGCTAGGCAAAAACTACCAGTAAGCTATAACCCAAATCCCACAACTTGCTTTACTGTTCTGTTGTTTTTGTGGTACTGAGAATCAAACTCAGGACCTTGTGCTTCCCAGGCAGGCACTGTGCCACTTATAATCCCAGCCTTAAATGCTAAAATCTTTTTCACTTCTAGATTGAATTAAGTATTTTTAAAGTGTCCACCAAGCAGCCCCTCTTAAAAACAAAACTTTTAAGCCAGGGATACAGCTCAGCTGCACAAGCGCCCACCTTAAAACTGCCAAGTTGAGTTGATTTCCTGGTAACAAAACACAAAAACAAGCAAACCAAAAAAAAAAAAAAACTTAAAATTTACGTGACTATGCAATATATACATGTATCAAACATGGCAACCCATAAACATGTACAATTTTTTAAAGACAGGTCTCACTATGTAGTTCAGGCTGCCCTGTAACTGGTGATCCTCCTGCCTCTGACTCCCAAGGGCTAGGATCACAGGCGTATACCACTACCCACACCTGGCTACAATATTTGGTACTAGGGATCAAATTTACAGCTTTCCACTTGCCAAGAAGGCACTTGTGCCACTGAGCTAAATCTCGTCCCCTACAATTTTGTTTTATGTATCATTTTAAAAAATTATTTGCTGGGTGTGGTAGATCACTCCTGCAATCCCAGTACTCAGGAGGCTGAGGCAAGAGAATCACAGTGAGTTCAAGGCCAGCTTGTACTACATAGCAAGACCCTGGCTCAAAAAAAACAAAAAATTTAAGGCAGGGATGTGTCTCGGTGGGAAAGTACTTGTCTAGTATGAGCAAGACTCTGAGTTCCATCTCCAGCACCAAAAAAAAATTGTTTTTAATTTTAAAAAGTTTATATCTAAGTTCTTGAAAGACTGTTATTGCCAGGCATAGCGGTGCATGCCCATCATCCCAGGCTGAAGCGCACAACCACCATTGAGTTTGAGGCCAGCCTGGGCTACATAGTAAATTCAATGATAAATAAGAACAGGGCCTCCGTCCTGAATAAAGAAAACTGAGAAACTAGAGGGGTTTGGTGGAAAGCCCTTTCTCCTCCTCTCCCTAACTGCTGTATTAATGATATAGCATTTAAAATTCTAGCCATGGGGCTGGGAATTTAGCTCAGCAGCATAAGTGCCTGCCTTGCAAGCAGGCACTCATGAGTTCGATCCCAGGTACCACTAAAAAAGGAAAAAGACAAAAAAAAAAAGAATAAAATTCTAGCCACTATCCCAAAACTTAGTAAGTTCTTGTTGTCTTAGTAAGTCTCATTCTTTGGGGAGGGGGCTGGGAATCGAACTCAGGACTTCACACTTGCCAGGCAGGCGCCATGTTGTTAAGCTATACCCTCAGTCCCAAGTCTCATATTTTTCAGGAGTACAGAGTAACTGTAGGTGACAAATGGGCACAGTTCCCTTAATCGAATTTAATTCTGGTCAATTCACTCTATCATAGATTAACATACCACATCACCTATAAACTGGCTCAGGATTCAAAATGGACAGTCTTCCAGAAATAATCTGTATATTATGTAATCGTCTTTATAATGATTAACTTGTTTTACCCAAAAGAACCAATTAAGTTTCTTTTAGTACCAAAAAGGTCACAATGCTGAGACTGACCACTAAGTACTGCATAATTCTGTAACACTAAATCTATTAATTCTTTGGGTAGTAAAAGTTAGCAAATTTTAAAAATTTTAAATAGAACTAAGGAAATATTAAGCTTAAATATTCAGTAAATTCATAATTTGTTTTACTTACTACTGGCTGTACTCCCTCCAGTCTGATTATCTGAAGAGTTCAGGTCTAGGCCAGCAAACTAGGGGAGAGAGAGATGGTTAGTTAGCAGACCTACTGCTAAATTATACAGTATTAAGAAAATTAGCCCTGCACGCTGGAATTTAGCAGCTCCTCAATCACATTCAAATACCGTAGTTGTCCTGTGGTATATACCTCATAAGGCTGATAAAACTCAGAATGTGACTAAGAAAGCTTTGAAGACTGTAAAACTCTTTAAGAAATGAAAAATACTACTCTGTAGATAACGCAGGCGGCAGCACAGGAAGATGCTAGTGCCATCTAGCAGAAGAATCTGCGGACAAATTTCATTCATTCATTCATTCAAAATGATTTTTTCCTGTAACATTCTCCATAATAAAAGCTCCCCAATCACTTGCTAAACTAATTCTCAGTTATGCTGAATCCCAAGCAAAAGGCAGAGACTCGCTCTGCAGTTTTAAGATACCCTTGAATTCCCAAGCGATCCTCTTGCCTCATCTGATATTAAATAAAGACAAATGCCTCTGCCACCACCAGGCCAGGCTTAATCTCGATTTTTAAATGTTCAACAGGTAATGGATTCATCTTAGTGTCCATCATTATAAACACTGTCATACTTGGTATTATTTTGAAACTAAAAGTACATCCAAAAAATGTTAAAACAAATTTTGAATTGACCACTTTAATTGCTTTATCCTCAAATATACCACAAATACTTTTAACTAAGGTAATACTCTTTCTGAACAAAACATTAGCAACATACCACTTAAGTGAGCACTACGTTGAGTTCAACTGTAGTTACCTCATTTTAACTATGAGGTAAGCTCAAAGATGACCATTCTTAAATGACAATACGCTTACGAGTAAAGCATTTTACACTCTTTTTAGTCTTCACTTGTACCCATCCCCTCACTCTTCTCCATATTATAGAAAAAGGTCTCCTGCTATGTCCACGACTGGCCAGAAGCTACTTAACAAGTAGGATACATGCAAAAAGAACATTTTTTTCTCCAGAAAATCCACACAAAAAAACAAATCACAGGGTACTGTTGCCACGAGCTCGTGAGATGTTACACCGTATTTATAAATCTTGTGTTTAAAGATTGATACTGCAAACCTGCAAATTATCAATGGAGTCACTGAACACGAGCAGATGCTCTACAGTGCATACACCCTATCAACGTAGATGAAGTAAGACTAGGGGCTTCTTCTCAAATTTTCCATTAGAAAAATGCCCCCCCATCGTTTCTGCAGTTAAACTGACACTTTAAAGCACACCAGGAACACAAGTTCGGTTTTTTATTTTTATTGCAGCAACATGAGCTAAGAAGGACCTATAACCAATTCTGTAAATTAATACGAATACTGAAATTCTCTCAGAGGTCCCTCTGCTTGCTGCAGATTTTCATCTACACTTTTAAGGACCCTAAACATACACTTTTTAAATTAAATCAGTTACAAACTTAAGCTTCATTTCTGCTTATAAACTTAAAGTAGACACTAGCCTGTGTCGTTGATACCCGTGTCAATACCATGGAGAACGGTTTATTAAGGAGGGACGCTCACAAAGAATAGACCATGAAATCGTCGTCCTCTCAGATCACATTCTCCTAGCCTGAAACCTTTAGAAAGGATTCCGGTTAGGACTACAGCCCGGGTCCTGCGGGCTGCGACATCATAAAATTTTACTCCACAAGCAGCAACAAGTCAACAACAAAACTGCTTACTTCCCTTCATGCCACATTCCGGGAATTTTTCCTGTGGTGGATCTAGATCTAGATCTAGATCTAACGTCACTCACATAAAGGTACTCAACGCGCAATACCATTCCCAAAGAAACATGCGCAGTCCTCAGCGAAAACGCCAGTGACTTAAGGAGAAAATAACCGAGCTGGACTCCTAACCCCGACGTCTTCCCGCCGCGTTGAACCTCAATAGAGCCCAGCGCCACAGCGCACGCAGCGGCTCTTTACTCCCTCCCCTCCCCCCTCCCAGAATTTTCTGCGTCACAAAACTTTCCACTCCGGAAACGCGGCCTCGCGGCGCCGGGTCTGCAAAGACCCTGCGGAAACTCAGCTGAAGCAAAAATGCCTGCGGAAGGAAGTGCAGGAGAACAAGATATCTACTCCATCCTCTTTTCCAAGGCCTCCTCAACCCAGGACCCGCTGACCCAGCCTCTCCCAGTAGTGGGCCACAGCGCCGCCCAACCACCCAGCACCACACAAAGGAGGCTGCCGCCATTACCCCCGAGTGAAAGCCACCCCCGCCCCACGTCGCCCCCTCCCACATTCCAGGGCCACACTCCTCGCCCGCATACAAACGCAGTAACTCCGGACGCCACCCGGTTTTCTAGTCAGAAAACCATAGCCCTCGAAGCCAAAAAGGACCCTACGGGGAGGCCCCCGCGCCGCGCACTCACCTCCCCCACCCCACCTCCCGGGTCAAACAGTCGGGGTTCGCGCGTGCGCGTCCTCATGAGAGCGCGCACCCCTCCCCCTCCGCCCTCCTGCGCAAGCACACAAAAAAACCGCCATTGTGCTCAGCCCAAAGACAATACCGCGAGCAGAGCTCGGCCCGGACAACATCCATAATTAGTACTCTCGCCCCCTCCCCGTCTCTCTGTGGCCCGGGGATACTGACACTCTCAGGCACGAATCAGCCAGGAAATTGAAACTAAAGAGTGCCTGCTAGGCGCTACGCCATAAACCAGTTTAGGTCAGGGGAGTCACACAGCGGCCACCTCGATTTACTCCTTGCGGCTCACCTGCTGGTCCAGCCCGAGCGCATTTTCCACTGCCACATGACTCATCCCTGAAGAATACCGAGAACTCGGAGTCTTCTACTGCTGAGCGAGTGTGCCTGATTCACCGCAAGAACCCTCTCACGGGAGAACTGCGGCTCTGGCGCGCCCGATGCGGCCACCGAACTAATATACCCATTCGCAAGACTGCTACGTCATCACGTATGACGTGTGCCCCCCCCCACCGCCTTCCCCCGCCGCTGAGACTTCTGCCCGGCTACTGCGTGCTCCGGCCCCTAATCTCGCGAGACTTCTTAGTCAGTCCCGTCGACCCCTGGTCTTCTTGCTTGGAAGCCCCGAAAGTCAAAAACCGTCCTATTTTGTTTCAGCTTCACGTTTCATCGGCTCGCTAATATCCTAGCCTTAGTCTCGCAGTCTGGAGATCTCGTGAGAACTCATCGTCTCCTGTGGCCTCTAGCAACGGGACTTAAAATGCAACCTAGACGTCTTTCCCCATTTTTCCTTTATGCACTTTTGTTTTCGATCTTCCTTTCTCGCGCCCTTCCTACACTCTCAGTCCTTGGCTTGCAGATGTGGTGTGATTTCTTTGGTCCAATCAGCTTGCCTTCTCTTTAATAGAACCTTTCTAAAACCTGAGTTGGGCAAAAAGAACCCTGAAACCGCGAGGGCGATGGGTCACGTGACCGCAGGTGTCGCGTGCGGTGGCCATTTTGTGGAGCAGAAAACTGTGGCTTGACTAGTGTTCGGAATGGGGTTGAGGAAAAAGGAAGAGGAGGAAGTGCAGGGGGGAGGGGAGAGGAAGAGGGGCGGGATAATAACTGCCGGGCGGGAAGAGTGTGGGCGAACTGGCGGCGTCAGCCTATGGTTGAACAGTTTCCAGCGCGGTTGCCTAGGTAGCAGTGACGCCGCCTAGAAACTCACAAGCTCCTGCAGCTCCGCCCTCCGACGCCGCCGCTCGCCCCCGCCCCCGCTGTGCGCGAACAATGAGCAATCATGCGCTGATCTGGATCAGCTATTTTTCCTGAACCCCGGCCCTTGATCCCTCCGCCTGCTCGCGGATCACCTTCAGTGCCAAGTTTCTTTCCGCGGGGTTCCCAAGAAGCTCAGGGCTCGACGCCGCCCTGCAGGGACCCGAGGGGTTGTGCCCGGACTTAAAGCCAGAAGGAGTTGGGGTGTTTGTCGCTGGGTTCAGCCTAGGCCAGCTGGAGGAGCTGCGACAGCATTACTGGATTACTAGCTTGGATTCAGGATGACAGGAAACGAGATTCTGTTAAGAGGGACCTCTTGTAGCCCTTTCTTCGGCTGGCCACCCCTAGTCCCAACGTCAATACCACAGGCCCTTAAATAGAAATAAAGTCGATGAGTGGCTCTCGGGCTTTAAGCGAGAGGTCACACGTAACACCAGTACGTGGCCCTCTTAAAAACTGTCCCCGCCTTTCTGACCCTCAGCCTGACAATACGCAGGATTTGCATTTTCCATTCTCCCTGAAAAGGCTTCTACAGTCTGAATTTAAGTAGCTCGTTCTCGTCGCGTAGTCTACTACAGCGAATGTTTGTCTCCTTTCCCAGTTTTAAAAAAAAAAATTTGTTTGCCCAGTTTTTAAAACCGAAACTGAAATTCTAGCAAGATTGGGGGATCACATAACACCGTGTCCCCTGGAAAGTTGCTTAACAGCTGTGGATCTCAATTTTCTCATCTATAAAAGGAGTCAGCTAGACTACATAACCCTCCCTTGTAAAAGATGCAGCTCCTTTGTACAAATAATTTTTAACACCCCTTTTAACAGTAGTGAAATAATAAATTGTAGATAATGTAACCTTAAACTTAACAGTTTCAAAAATAACATTTAACTAATGTAAATATAAAGTGATCCTTACACAATGCAACTTTTAATTTATAAATGTTCCCGGCACAATTACGTTAACTGATAACTGATGGTACCCTTAGCGTCCAGCCATATAAATACAAACCGGAGAGGTGTGTTGCTCTGACAATTCCAACAGCTCACCACTGATGGCTGCATTTTCCAAAGTGGTGAGCTTTAGTAATATTTCAAACAAAACACTTCACTTGATGCAGTAGTTGCGTTCTTGAATCATGCAGTGTAGTGGTAATGGGACAAAAATACTTGTGTTAAAAAGAAATACATTGTGGAAAATATATTATGTTTACAAATAATACAGTGTTTTAGGCTTAGATGATAATGAACTAGTTTTTCACCTACATGAGTGTCCAGTAGATTGGCTCTTTGTTGTATGAGGACTGACCAGCATCGCAGAAAATACAGCAGGGCTGGCATCTGCCAACTAAATGCCGGTGGCCTTAACTAGTCATTATAACAACCAAATCCACACACATTTCCACGAGCTTCTTTGAGAACACGAAGCTGAAGGAATCTTTAGGGTCCCTTCCTGCCACAGGTGAGGTGCAGTGATGAGGTATGTTTTTGGGTTTGCTTCAGTTTAGTTTTCTTTTCCTAGAGACCAGGGTAAATAGTCTCTCCTGGCTCTGGGCTTCGTTTTACTTTTAGATAAAGCCAATATCTAAGGTTCATGAGAATATCTTTAAAAACTGAAATATACAGCAGCTTCCTATTTTCAACTAACCCCTGCTCAGAGGCTTACTCAGTTCAGACCATCAGGGTGTTTTGTCAATCAACATGTTATAATTGAAATATCAAGGATGAGGAAGCAGGGAAACATACAAAGCTTTGTCTTCAAGCACATTCATTCTGAAAAAGAATGATGTGCACATTTGAGGCCTCCAGTTGTGCCAAATACCATGTTCCAGATGACTTTCCATTTAGCACTTACATATCTTCACATGGCAATCATTTGCAAACTTTGTTGGAAGTGATGTAAAAAGGGTTAGAAATTACTGGAACCGGGAACTTTTTAATACTCCCTTATCTGCTTCCTTAGGCATTTTAAGTGCTTGTGTTGAACAAATATACCATCTGCACTAAATCCTCACTCTTCACCCTGCAGGCAGCCTGGGGGATGAAGCAAGGGGAACTGCTGTTCTGGAGCTGTTAGCTTCTCTTCTACAGCTTGCAAGCAGTTAGCTGGGGGCCACTCTCGACATCACAGCACCTTGGAGTCCTCATCTATAGAGCTGTAGGAAAAGTAGTTTCTGCCTCCGATGGTGGCTGGGATTGAAGGCTTCATGCATGACAGGGTTTGGCAAGGGTAGCTCTTTCTATGTATGCACATGTGTGAAGCTGCCTGTGGTCTCAACTCCCCCAGAAAAATGGGTTGCTCTAGGCCCTGAGCTCCTACAGCCCTCACTATTCAAACCTCCACTGTACCCAGGTGTGATGACACACACCTGGAATCCCAGCACTCAGGAGGCTGAGACAGAAAGATCGCTTGCAAGTTCCATGCTACATAGCAAGACCCTGTCTCAAAAACAGAAACTCTACTATAGTACTTTATGATACTGCTATTGTGTGTGGAACACACGAATGCCCAAAAGATGAATTGGTGAATAGTGTGAATGCCTGTCCTGAGCAAGTCATAATACTAGGCATAGTGAGGGATATGCATTCATTATTTTGCTTGCACAGATGGCCTTATCACCAGTGGCCTCACCATTCCCTGAGAGGAGCTATACCAAAATCATATTATCACAATGCACATAAATAATGAGCCCAAATAACCTAAAACCTAGCACAAAGATAATTTGACTCTTTTTTTTTCTTGATTGGGTTCTTCCCACCCACCAACCCAGGTACTGGGGTTTGAAATCAGGGCCTTCACACTAAGCAACAACCCCAGCCCATTTTTTATTTTTGTTTTCATTTTATTGTTGTTGTGTGTGTATGTGTGTATGTTTAGACAGAGTCTCACTATGTAGTCCAGGCCAACCTTGAATTCATTATGTAACTCATGCAAACTTCAATTTCTTGGAGCTCCTCCTGTCTCAGCCTCCTGAGATTAGAGGTATGCACCACCATGGCTTCTTTTCTATTTTGAAATGGACTGGCCAAATCACTGAAGCAGCTAAACTGGGCTTAAACTCATAATCCTCTTGCCTCCACCTTCCAGAATGCTGGGATTACAGACCTGTGCCATAGGCCCAGTTAATTTCACTATTCTCCAACTAGATGATGATCAAAAGTAATAAAATCATTTTAAGAACTAGACATGGTAGAGCCCTTAATGAACTTCATAATTGCTGGTCATTTTTCTCAAAATCCAAGGGAAAGAACTTTTGGGTTCATCGGAGCCACGCTGCCCTTTTTTTTGGCTTTTTATCGGTACCGGTGATCGAACTCAGGACTGCCTGCTTACAAGGCAGGCGCTTATGCCACTGAGCTAAATCCCCAGCCCCCCCCACTGCCCTTTATCATGGATTGGGAATAAAGTTCAAAGAGGGCACGATTTCCCTGTAATCAGGGGCATAATTATAGGTAAGGAAGGAAAGGCAGTTCCTTTACTGAGTCTCCTTTTATGTTTTAAAATGGAACCAACCAAAAGGTGGTTGTTCGTTGCTGCAGATTAAGTATGTTAGCTACCAGTGCAGGGTAATTTGCCAGACATAATCAGTAGAACGTTATTATGCAGACTGATAAATGTCCAAAATGGAAGAAAGAGCTTGGACGTTGGTGCACTGCTGTGCACCCTTCTCTGAGGTTGCAGGCTGCTGAATACAAAGCCAGGAATGTTTTAGGCAGTTCCTAGGCCAGCCAGGTCTGGGATCTGCTTTCATTCTCTAAAAATGGCAAGATCAAAACAAAATTACAGCGAAGGGCATCATCTCTGTCATTAAAACCAACGGAAAATATTCTCAAAGAGCCTAGAGCACATTTGCTTTCCCTCCTGCAAAATCACTGGGAGGTCAGTGAAAGATAACAAGAAAGCCTCAGGCAGAATTTCCCAACTGAAGGGAAATGAGGGATTGGAGAGTCTGGAAACAGAGCCATGGGGGTTTGCTTGCCTCAGGGACCATGTGGCCTCTTGTGTAATACAGCCCTTTGTAGCAGATTATCTTTTGGGGAATGTAGAACTTGAAGCCTAGCTCCAATCTCACAGATAAGCCTGAGTATCAGTGCTGTTGAACTCATTCACTTTCCCCTACACCTCCTCGTTGGCAGTTATTGATGGCTACTCAATTTAGTCACTTTGAAAGTTGTGTTTGGAGCTGGGGATTTAGCTCAGCGGCAGGCGGTCGTGAGTTCGGTCCCCGGTACCGATAAAAAAAAAAAAAAAAAGAAAGTTGTGTTTGATTTGGTTTTCTTCATTTTATTTTTTATTTTGTTTTTGTCTTGGGGGGTTGTTTTGTTTTTTGACATTGTTTTTGTCTTTTTGAGACAGAGTTTCACTATGCAGTTCAGGCTGACCTTGAATTCACTATGTAGTCCAAGCTGGCCTCGAACTCACAGCAAACCTCTTGCCTCAGCCTCTGGAGTGCTGGGATTACACACATGCCCCACCATACCCGACTATTTTTTACTTCTTGATGATGGCCATTCTTCCTGGAGTAAGATAAATCTTAGCATGGCCTTGATTTGCATCTCTCTAATGGTCAGAGAGGTTGAACATTTTTCATACATTTGTTGGCCATTTCTAATTTTTCATCTGAGAAGTGTCACTTGTCCATTTCTTGGTTAGTCTTTAATTTTAAGTTATTGAATATTTTGAGTTGTTTATATGTTCTAGATATTAGTCCTCTTTCTGAGGAGTAGCTAGCAAAATTTTTTTTCTCACCAGGTGGGCATGGTGGCTCATGCCTGTAATCCCAGCACTCGGGAGGCTGAGGCAGGAGAATCATTGCGAGTTCGAGACCAGCCTGGGCCACAAAGTCAGCTCAAGGCCAGCCTGAACTGTACAGTGAGACCCTGTCTCTAAAACACACACAAAAAATTTCCCATTCTTTATGTTGTCTCTTCACTGTAGTTATTGATACCTTCACTATACAGAAGCTTTTTAGTCTGATATAATCCCATTTGTTGATTGTTGCTATTATTTCTTGTGCAATTGAGATCGTTTAGAAAATTTCTTCCAACACCTGTGTCTTCAAGTAAGTCTATGTTCTCTTTCAGAAATTTAATGTTTCTATTTTAAAATTAGATCTTTGCTCCATCTTCATTTTAGTTTAGTATAATGGTGAGAGATATGGATCTAGTTTCACTCTTCTGCAAACAGATAACCAGTTTTCCAGCACCACTTGTTTGTTGAATAGGCTATCTTTCCTCCAACGTATGCTTTGAGCCCCTTGTCAAAAGATCAAATAGCTGAATGTGAGGAGCTGGGGATTTAGCTCAGTGGCATGGCAAGCAGACAGTCATGAGTTCGATCCCTGGTACCGATAAAAAAGAAAAAGACAAAAAAAAATAGCTGAAAGTGTATGGGAGTATTCTGTATCCTCTATTTTGTTCCATTGATCCACATGTCTGTTTTTGTTCCAGTACCATGCCATTTTTATGACTATTGCTTGGTAGTATAGTTTCAAATCAGATGTGTAAGGCTTCCTGCTTTGTTCTTTTTGCCCAAAATTACTTTTGCTATTCTGGATATCTTTTGGTTCTGCATGAATTTGGGGATTGTTTTCTTTAATTCTGTGAAACACGCTGTTGGCATTTTTATAAGGACTGCATTGAATCTGTGTAACAGTGTTGGAAGTATGGGCATTTTGACAATAGTCTCCCTATCCATGTCCTCTTGAATCTCTTTTTGCACAATACTGTATTTTGCTTTGTAGAGATCCTTCACTCCCATAGATACTCCAATGTATTTCATTTTTTTGAAGCTACTGAGAATAATAGTTTTCATAATTTCCTTCTCATTAAATTATTGATATACACAAATGCTAATGATTTTTGTATGTTGACCTTGTATCCTGCTATGTTGCTGAAGTTGGTTATTAACTCTAAGAGTTTCGCCATGTATGGTAGTGTGCATCTGTAATCCTAGCACTCAGGAGCCTGTGGCAGGAGGATCACTGTAAGTTCAAGACCAACCTGGGCTACAAAGTGAGTTCAAGGCCAGCCTGAACCGCATACTAAGACCTTATCTCAAAAAGACCAAAAAAAAGGGGCTGGAGGTTTAGCTCAGCGGCATAAGCGCCTGCCTTGGAAGCAGGCAGTCGTGAGTTCGATCCCCGTGAGTTCAATCCCCGGTACCGATAAAAAGGAAAAAGACAAAAAAAAAAAAGACCAAAAAAAGTCCACCAAAAATAATTCTAAATTTTTTGGTCAAGTTCCTTGGATCTTCTGTGGAGAGTATCTCATCATCTGCAAATAAGAATAATTTGAGTTCTTCCTTCCCTATATGTATCCCTTTTATTGGTCTCTCTTGCCTGATTTCTCTGGCTAATATTTCAAGTGCTGTGCTCAATAGAAGAGATGATAGTGGAATGCTTGTCTTCTTCCTGATTTTAGGGGGAATGGTTTTCGTTTTTCCCCATTTAATATGATGCTGGCTGTCAGTTTGTTGTAAATAGCTTTTATCAGATTCAGGTATGGTCCTTCTCTGCCTGTTTTCTTCAGGGTTTTTATCATGAATGGGTGTTGGATTTTGTAAAAAACTCTTTATGCATCTATTGATATGGTCATGTGATTTTTGACCTCGCTTCTGTTTATGTGATATATACATATGTTTTTTTTAATCGGTACTGGGGATCGAACTCACGACCACCTGATTGCAAGGCAGGTGCTTATACCACTGAGCTAAATCCCCAGCCCCTGTTTATGTGATATATTACATTTATTGATTCAGGTATATTGGGCCATCCTTGCATCTCTGGGATGAAACCTACTTGGTCATGATGTTACTTTTAAAGCTTCTAAAACTTTTTTTTCCAGTACTAGTAATAAAACCCAAGGATGCTCTACCAATTCTGAGATAGGATCTCCCTAAATTCCCTGGGCTGAATTTAAATTTGCAATCCTCCTGCCTTAGCCTTCTAAGTAGTTGGGTTTACAGGTGTGTACTCCTGTGCCCAGTTTGCACTTTTGATTTCTCTAAAACCCCTTTGAATGCATGGCAATGCACACATGTAATCCTAGCTCTGTTGGAGGATGAGGCAGGAGGATCACCAAGTCAAACCCAACCTGTTCAATTTAAAGAAACCCGGTTCTGAAATAAAAGGGGCTGGGGGCTCAGAAGTAGAGGGCCCCAGAGATCCCCAGTACCACAAAAATAAAATAAAATATTAAAATACTTTATCATCTTGGATCTTGTCCAAATCTAAGTTCTTGGAGCTGGGGATTTAGCTCAGCAGCATAAGCACCTGCCTTGCAAGCGTGCAGTTGTGAGTTCAATCCCTGGTACCGATTTAAAAAAAAGAAATCTAAGTTCTCTCTCTCTCTCTCTCTCTTTTTTTTTTTTTTTTTGTCTTTTTTGAGACAGGGTCTCACTATGCAGTTCAGGCAGGCCTTGAGCTCACTTTGTAGCCCAGGCTGGTCTCAAACTCACAATAATCCTCCTGTCTCAGCCTCCCAAGTGCTGGGATTACAGATGTGAGCCACCATGCCCGGCTAAATTCTCTCTTAACAAATACAGAATTGTGTGCTTAGGTAGAGCCTTGACATTCTGCGAATTTTCCCTTTCCACTGGCAATCCTGATGTTATAAAACAAAAGGCAGGGAACTGCATCATGAACTTACGATTTATTTGTAGACAATCTGTGATTGTTACAGTGTCACATCTGGTGAGTGATGCCTCCCAGACTGTGGAGGCAGAAGGGTGGTATGGGGAGGCCTTCTTCACCCTGTGTGGGAAACGATATTTTCAAGCATGGGTGATCAGTGTGTCGGCGCTGTCCCAACAGCTTCACACGGATCATTAGCTTACCTAATGGCCGAGGTCCACCTGGAAGGGAGAAATGTTTCCCAGGCCGTGTGGACAGGAAACACGGTACATGCTGTCTACACAGCTTGTGTGCAGTGAAGTGGGAGTCACCTTACATGGAGTGCAGCCAAGGGCCCCAGACACCCCACTCAGCCAGTCCTTTGCCTCCTTGGGTGGTCTGCTCCTCCTTTCTTCTTCTTTTTCCTCTTCCCTTTCCTCCTCTACCTCCTCCTCTTCCTCTTGTTCTTGTCATAAAATGATACAATGGATTATTTGTGCAGCACTTATGCCTCTGTGCCATGGAACATCAAAATTGTGGTTGTTTTGGTTTTTGGTACTGGGGATTGAACTCAGGACCTTTGCACAGAGCTAGATCTTCAGCCCATTATAAATTTTTATTTTGAGACAGGGTCTCACTTACTAAGTTGCCCAGGCTGGGCTTGAACTTATAGTCCTCCTGCCGTAGCCTCCTCCAAGTGCTGGGATTACAAAGCATGCTCCACAATGCCTATCAACTGTTGCAGTTCTGTTTTTCAAGCTGAGTTGATGAATGTATGAGTATTTCTTTTTCCTGTATTTTTCTTACCTTATAAAAATGTTGTAAATATCCTTTTATATGGATTCAAAATTAAGCTGAAAATATTTAAACACTTTATGTGGGTTCCATTGTGCAAGCAGACCACCCATTTGCAGGCGAATTTGTGGCTTCACAATACTTGCAGAATAAATGATGGTTTGTGGCCATACACCTTCACTTGAATAATAATTAAATTAGTTAAGTGTTACTTTGTGCTGAAAATAGAAAACATCAGCAATGCTATTTCTTCCACAAGAATTGTTCTGTGAAAGGAAAAATACTGCAGCTCTCCGGCTGCCACCTACTCCTTCCTTCTGGAATGGTTTTGAATCTATCACACTGCCTTTCACTCAACTTGACCTTGATTATGAGAAGAAATATGAATTATCCTGCATAAACCAAATGCTGATTTCAAACATACATGTCCCTCTTCATGATTTTGATAGTCTAAAAGTGAGTAGTACTATGGTCTGGATGTGTCCGTGTGTTGGAAAGTGAATTCCCAGATTCATGTTTGTGGCTTTTGGAGGTGGGGCCTTTGGAAGTTAATTGGATGAGATGAGGTCATGAGGGTGGGGCACCCATAATGGCATTAGTGGCCTTCTAAGTAGAGGATGAATGACCTGAGCTAGCACATTCCTCTGTTTCAATAGATGATGCCTCTGCATGTACGATATAGCAAGAAAGGAGGCCCTCGCCAGGTTCTCTGAGCACATGCCAGCCCCATGCCATTGGACTTCCCAGCCTCCAGAACTGCAAGCCAAGTATACTTCTATTCTTTGTAAGCTGCCTGGTTTCAGATAGTTTGTTATAGTAACAAAAAACAGACTAAGATGGAATACTAGGGAATGATTTGCACCTCAGCATCTAAGAGTGCTACTGAGTCAAAGACTCTAAAAGTAAGCCAGGCTTGGTGGTGTACACCTGTGATCCTAGCACTTGGGAGGCTGATGCAGGAGGATTGCTGTGAGTTTGAAGCCAACCTGAGCTATGTAATAAGTTCGAAGCTGGCCTGAACTATATTATGCCACCTTGTCTCAAAAAGCCAAAAAGAAATGCATTCTCAGGTTCTGAGGCTGGTAACTGATAATTTAATCAAGTTTTTGTTTTGTTTTGTTTTGCAATGCTGAAGATGGAAACCCAAGAGCTTTGCACATGTGAGGCAAGTATCTACCATACATCTCTACCCCCAGCCATGAATGGTTCTTACATATGAACAGTCAGGCCTTATACAGTAAAAAGATGTCTTGGAAGAGAACTAAAGGACTGGTCTTGATTCTCTCTGATTTCCAAGTTCTTCCCAAGTTTATTACTGGATGTCCTTTTCTAGTTGGTTGGGCAGGACACAGCATACTCTCCTTGGAACATAGGTTGCTTTGTAGTAAGTGCCCTCTTGCTTTCTTCCTTGAAGACTCAATGTGAAAACCAGTCAACCTGTCATGCAAGGCAAGGCCTCCAAGCTGCTCAAATGAGCACTGCTATATTAGGACCAAGGACAGTTATGCACCAATACCTCTCCATGCCTTCCCTTGATGCCAGCGCTGTGCCACAAAGATCACCTGTCGAACTAACACGTGTCATTGTATTTTTGAAAACTGCTCATTTGTGTCAGTGAATCTCAGAGGATTTTAGTTTTGGTATTAACTATTTTAGGATGTGGAGAAAGAACCTCTTAGAAAATAAACCAGAGGTAATTATGATTAAAAGAATGAATAGAATGGTTTTGTGGGACACACACTTATACACCTCACAATAAAACAAAAAAATCTCTTAGAATACACTATGGCTTGTGTCCAACTGGAATAATGAGAGAATTGCAACTGGCTCCCGATGGACCAGCAAGGAGCATCCTCTTACCCCACAGGCTGGGCCAGGGGCTCCATCCGGGGCTCCCACAGCTGACTGCCTCACTTACTGCGTGAATGTGTGTCCCTGTCCCCAAGACACTGCACAGACTGTAGGACAGCCATGTTTTACTCATTTTCAACTCTCCAACACCTGATACTAAACCCGGAATGGAGCAGGTGTCCGTAAACACAGACCGAGTACATGGATAAATGGGGAGCGGGCGGAGCAATGGATGGAATATGTCCCTGCCCATCCTCTGGGGGTGCCAGGTCAGGCCAGGTTTGTTTGTTTGTTTGTTTGTTTGTTTTAACTATAAAATGAAACCATATTAAAATTTAAAACTTTGCTCTGCCGAAGACCCTGTTAGAAGGGTGAAAAAGACAAAAACAGGAAGAAAATATTTGCAGATCAATGGCAAAAGACTAATATCTAGAATTCTCAGTCAGGCTTGGTAGCACCTGCCTGTAATTCCAACCTGCTCTCCAATTATCTGTGAGTGGCTGAGGCAGGAGGATCACAAGTTTGAGCCCAGCTTGGGCAACCTAGTAAGACCTTGTCTACAAAAAGAAAGAAAGAAAGAAAGAAAGAAAGAAAGAAAGAAAGAAAGAAAGAAAGAAAGAAAGAAAGAAAGAAAGACCTGGAAGTAAGCAAGCAAAACACAAACAGAATCAATAGGTATTCACTGAAAAGGATACACAGATGGCAAATATGCATGTGAAAAGATGTTTAACATCACGAGAAAAACATAAGTTAAAACCACAATGAGATATCATCACCCACCTATCAGAATGGCAAAAATAAAAAATAGTGGCAACACCAAATGCTGGAGAGGATGCAAAGAAACTAGATCACTCACACATTGCTGGTGGGAATGTAAAATGATATAGCCACTCTGGAAAAATAGTTTGGCAGTTCTTTTTAGAACTAAAAATGGACTTACCATATGACCCAGCACTTGCATTCTTGGGCATTTAGCCCAGAGACATGAAAACTTATTTTCACACAGAAACTTCTGCATGAACGTTCATAGCATTATGTGTTTGTGTGTGCACATGCATACACGTATGGTGGTGCCAGGGACTGAACCCAGGGATTTTGCACTGAGCTATATCCTCAAGCCCCTTTTTTATTTTTTATTTTGAAACAATCTCCAAGTCCCTAAGGTGTCTAGGCTCAGCTCGAAATTGTAGTCTTCTTACTTCAGCGTCCCAAAGTGCTGGGATTACAAGTGTGCACCACCTCACCTGACCCATTATCTATAATAGCCAAAGACTGGAAATGATCTACATGTCCCTCAGTGGGTAAACGGTTAAAGAAATTCTGATATACCAATACCATGCAGTAAAAAGAAATGAACTACTGATACATGAAAATGCATGGGCAGAGATTCCGGAAATTACACAGAGTGGGGAAAAAGGCCAATCTCATAGGCAACCCATTTGGGACCCATCCCCATTCATCCCCATTCAGGAGTATCCCTATTCCCCATTCCTTTCCCAATAAATTTTCCTACCTTAAAAAAAAACCGGGGCTGGGGATTTAGCTCAGCAGCATAAGCACCTGCCTTGCAAGCAGGCAGTCGTGAGGAAAAAGGGAAAAGGAAAAAGACCAAAAAAAAAAAAAAAAAGCCAATCCCTCTCTGCACCTCTCTGTCTCTCTGTCTCTCTTTCTCTCTCAACATATAACTCTCTCTCTCTCTCTCTCTCTCTCTCTCTCTCTCTCTCTCTCTCTCTCTCTCTCCCTCCTTCTCTCAACATACAAAACACAAAAACTGTTCCTATTGGGGCTGAGGATTTAGCTCAGCGGCATAAGCTCCTGCCTTGCAAGCCCATAGACATGAGTTTGATCCCTGGTACCAAAAAGAAAAAAAAAGTTTCTATTGGGAGCAGCTAGGATTTCTTCATTTTAAGTGGAGATAGTAACTCATTTGATCTTAGACCTCATCCCCACCAATAACATAATGAAGCGTGGGTTTTTTTTTTCTTCATTCTGCAAGCAAGGATGGGAGGTTTTCAAATAAAAAAGCCAATCTCGAAAGGATCCATATCGCACAATTACATTTATGTAAAGTCATTGAATCACATAATTTCAGAAAGAGAAGAGCTGAGGGGGACAGGAAGGGAAATAAACATGGCTGCAAAGGAATAATGGGGGGGGGCCTTTTGGTGACGGAAAACTATCTTTTGCACTGCTGCAGATTTAACCCAAGCCCCTTCACACTGAGCTACATCCCCAGCTCTCCTCCCCCTTTTTGAATTTGAGACAGGGTTTTTGCTAAATTGCCCAGGCTGGGTTTGAATTTATAGTCTCCTGCCTCAGTTTCCCAGAGTACTAAGATTATAGAAGTGGTGCTCATGAGATTGGTAAGTTAAGTATCTTAATATGGTGCAAGCTACACATGATACACACATACACCCAAATAAGTGCATCTAATACTGAGAAGCTGGGCATTGTAGTACATGCTTGTAATCCCAGCACTCCGGAGGCTGAGACAGGATTGCCAGAGCTACAAAGTGAGTTTAAAGCCAGCCTGAACTGCATATTGAAACCCTGTCTCAAAAAAAAAAAAAACCTGATAAAATCCAAATAAGGCCTATGGGATGCACAAATGTTGATTTTTGTGGGTGACAGTTTGAAACAGTGTCTTACTATGTAACGCATGCCAGCCTTAAATTTGCTTTATAGCTCAGGCTGGCCTTGAATTCTCAATCCTCCGGCCGTAGCCTCTGAGGTAGCTGGAGTAATAGGTATGTGCCACTATGTCCAGTTTCAGTTTCCTGGTTGGTTTGTTTGTGGCACTGACAATCTCAACCCAGGGCTTCATACATGGTATCCAAGTACTCTACCACTGAGCTATACCTTGGCTCTTTCTGGTTTTGATTTTGTACCACAGAAATGCAACTTCCCGCAGATCTATAATTATTTCAAAATTAAAAGTATAGAAAAAAATGAAACCAGTCAGCATTTCTGACCGGCAACTGAGTTTTTTCTGTATGCATGCCCTATCTTCTAAAAACATCTTGCATCATGACTTGTAGGAACTCAGAGGCAATTTTAATCTATATAGAGCCTCCCAACATACCTTTAAAAATGGAATCCTCTTGTGATTATGATGTAAAATGACTGTGGGAACAGATTTCTCATAAAGCTGCAATATCGATTCCTTCCACCTTCCTTCCTGCCCATGGAAATCATCTTTGCCTTTATCCTTGGTAAAGCCTTCTGACTCATGCCAAGCCCTGAGCTCAACCCCTGGGCCAAACAAAAACAACACCTTCTGGCACATGTTGGGAGGGTTTGTGGGAAGCTTGGAAGATTATAATAGTGTCTAGAATGTAAACTAGGGCTGGGGATATAGCTAGTGGCATAAGCACCTGCCTGGCAAGTGCAAGGTTGTGAGTTCGATTCCCGGTACACACACACACAAAAAGAATGTAAACTAGTCAGGATTGCAGGTGATAAACTTTCTTTTTGCTATATCTCCCAAAGGTTTCTTGGACAATCTGCTCTTTCATTAGCCTACCTTTAAGAGCAGGAAGGGCTTCTTACTTGGTAATTAACTGTTCCAATCTCATTGTTATGTCATGAGCTCATCACAAGGACAAATGGCAAGCATTTCTCCTAGGTCCTCCAGACTGAGATGACCCAGCACTGGAGTGGCTAAAAGTGCCTTTGTTCCTCCCCACTAGAGGCCACTTCATGGCACTGGCGACAGACCTGATGCCACACAGTTTTGCTCAAAGCCTCACAAAACTGAAGTGTTTCCTCTTCTGACACAAAATCAGTAAGAGATCATGAAAATTTCATGTTCATATCCAGGATGTCCATAAGGTCTAGAAATAGTTCAACCAGGGTGCCACTCAATGACATCGTGAATGGAGCAGTCCTCAGTCTTGCTATTTATAAAGATCCCTGTGGGCTACCTGACTCCAAGCTACTCCATTTCACGACTTCTAAGTCACAGATTCACTCATCAGGCAAATGGTCTAGTGGCTAGTGTTAGCCTAGCGTCTGTGTCTAGTGTTAGCCTTGCAGGTAGGCAGAGGAGAACAGCTCCTATTGCCAACCTTGTAGGGGGCACTGAGCCCAGACAAATGTGTGTTTTCCCAACTGCTCTCACAGGATTGCGTGCTTTGTTCTTCTGAGACACAGAGGTTAGCTAATCCCTGGGATGTCTTGGGCAGCTCGGTGACTGTGTTCCCCTAAAACCGACTTCATTTGTCGCCATGTAGCCATGTGTCCACTCATCACAGGAAACCACGGCAGCCCCCCTGGAAGCTCCACACAGAAGCGCTGCTCTGGGAGTCTTTCCCACAGCACAGGACATCCTGGGGAACGTGCCCATGGCTCCACCCAGTTCCTTACGCCAGCCTCTGAGAAAACACCCACTCTGCTCTGTATCTCCAGAGGCAGCCAGTTCTTGGAAAGAGACAGTAGAGAAATAGGTAAGAGATCTGAACTAATGACAGTTGAAGTGTAGAGGCAGAAAACATTGATGAAACTCTGGCCCAGAGTCTCCTGCAGGGTTCTGCCAACGCTGCCCACCTGAATGTTACAAAGAGTTGCTGTTGCCTTCGTCACTTTACAAGATGCTCCTCATGCAAGAGTTCAGGGTCTGTTGGAAATTATCTGTGAAACAGCAGATGGACTTTGCAGTAACCTAGTCTTGAGCAAAATGAAAACTTGGTTTTTGGCAACCTTGGGCAGAAATATTTGCGATGAATAAAGAAGACAGATTTGATGGGAAAAAAACAGTTCATGGTTGTCAGGGTGTAGTGGCACACACCTGTAATTCCAGCACTTGGGAGGCTGAGGCAGGAGGACTGCAGTGAGTTTGAGGCCAGTCTGGCTACACAGCGAGACCCTGTCTCCAAATTTAAAAAAAAACAAAAAACTTTTCCATTCTTCCCATCTGCAAAAGCATCATTTCCATTTTTTCAACTCTCTTTCTTGTAAACATCTCTTTTTCCTTCCTTCCCTCCCCAATCCCTCCATCTCTTGTTCCCCTTCCCATTTAAAAAATGAACTCCCTACTTCCCCCTCCATCTCTTTTTTTTCCTTTTTTATTTTGCTCTTTATTTACACTTTGGGTCTTTTACATGACAAAAACAATGCAATACTTAAACTTGTGTGTCTGATTTATCTTACTTAACATTATGGTCTCAAAGCACATACATTTACCTACAAATGCCTCAAGTTTATCCTTCTTTATGGCACAGTAGTATATATATAAATACTACATTTTCTTTTTCTATTCATTTGCTGATGGCTCTATAGGCTTTTTCCAAGATTTAACTAGTATAAACTGTGCTGCTATAAACATGGGTATGTATGAATCACTATAATATTTTGGGAAGATACCTAGAAGGGGAAAGCTAGATCAAGTGGAATTTCTAATTTTAATTTTTTGAGGAATCTCTGAACTGATTCCCATAGTGATTGTACAAGTTTACATTCCCACCAGCAATGAAGAAAGATTCCTTTCCCCCACTGCAGCCTCACCAGCATTTATTAGTTGATTCCTTGATAATAACCATTCCAGATGGAGTAAAATGAAATCTCAGTGTTGTTTTAATCTTCATTTCTCAAAAAGCCAGCAATAGTGAACATGTTTTATATATATATTTACCATTTGTACTTCTTCATCTAAGAAGTGTCTATTCATTTCAAATACCCATTTTTGGATTGTGTCTTTAAACTGGAGGGAGATCTGGTGTTTTATGAGTTCTCGGTATGTTCTAGATATTTATCCTCTGAGGAGTAACTGGCAAAAATTTTTCCCATTCTATAAGTTGTCTCTTCACTCTGTTGGTTGCTTCCCTTGCTGGACAGAAGCTTTTTAATTTGATGTGACACAATTTATGATTCTTGGTATTATTTCTTATACAACCAGGGTTCTGTGCAGAAAGTCTTTGCTCCTGCCTGCTAACCATGAGGTTGTGAGTTCGAGCCCCAGCACCAAAAAAATACAAACAGAAGGTCTTTGCTTATACCTATGTCTTCAAGAGTTTTACCTAGTTTATCTTCCAACAGATTATGTGTTTCTGTTTTATAATACTGAGACCTTTGATCCATTTATATTTTAGCTTGCTGCACAGTGAGAGATATGAGTCTAGCTTCAGTCTTCTGACTATTGATACCCAGTTTCCCAGGACCATTTGTTAAAGACGTTGTCTTTCCTCCACCATTAGTATTTGCCCCTTTGTCAAAGAAGACATAGCCTTAGTAGCTGGGTGCGGTGGCTCACGCCTGTAATCCCAGCATCAGGAGCTGAGGTAGGAGCATCATTGCAAGTTTCAGACCAGCCTGAGCTACAAAGTGAGCTCAAGGCCAGCCTGAAATGCATAGCGAGACCCTGTCTCAAAAAAGACAAAAATGGGGCTGGGGATTTAGCTCAGCGGCATAAGTGCCTGCCTTGGAAGCAGGCAGTCATGAGTTCGATCCCTGGTACCAATAAAAAAACAAAAAAGATTTAAGAAAAAAAAAAAAGATGACATAGCCAAACATGCTTGGCATTGTTTCTACATCCTCTATTCAGCTCCACTGACCACATTCCCTTCTTCTTTTCTTTCGTTCTTTTTTCCAAAACCACGCTGTTTTTATTATTGTAGTTTTGTGGCAAAACTTGAAGTCTGAGATGGTAATGCCCTTGCCTGGCCCTTGTTGCCCAGAATTGCTTTTGCTGTTCTAGGTCTCCATCTGTGAGGACTCATGACTCTTGATCATGAACTGAAGCTAGCTGACCATATGTATGGCAAATGAAGGGGCCACCAGAGAGCCATGAGGCAGAGCTCCATGGGAGGACACTGTGAGCCTTCATGAGTTTGTTCATCTGAGGAGCCTGAAGACAGCACTGAGGAAACAGCCAGTGAGCATCAGGAAAGAGGAACAGGGAGCCATTGTCTAAGAGGCCAGGTGACATGATGTGGCTGTTGAAAGGGAAACAAGATTAAACTGTATTTGCAGCTGCATAGCGTTTGGGCAAAGTCATTGGCCGCTATCTGCACCTCATTAGTTTCACTAGCAGTGGGGAGGCAGCGAGCATATTGTAAGGCGGATGATAGAGCCCCAGCAGCAAGCGGCGACCAGAACAGCAAGAGAACTGGAAATCATGTTATATTTGCTAAAAAACAAGATGTCAGTGTTTGCCAGAAAAGAAACAAAATGCAGGGCCGGGGATTTAGCTCAGTGGCATAAATGCCTGCCTTACAAGTACGGAGTCGTGAGTTCGATCCCCGGTACAAAAAAAAGAAAAAAAATGCAAGCTTCTGCAGAGATGCCTCACCAAAGTGAATGTTGGAGTCAGGTGCCAAGTCACTATATACAGATTTACACAAAACTGGTACCTGGGGTCCCAGCCAGAGCTCAGACAGGAAGAGCCCGAGAGTAAGAAGGGGAAGAAATAAAGAGACTGGTGTAAAGACGTAGTAGTCACTGTGTATGAGACCTCACTGAAGCCCTAAAAATGTGAGGCTTTACAGGAAGGGACCTATGTGGAGACATATGTGTTAGATAGCCCCCCCCATCTGAGAAATGGCACAATCATCATGGCAACAGTTCAAAATGGTGTCCTGATAATGCATAACTCCTTCCCAGAAGCCCCTATGGCTTCCTCCCAAAAGTCTGCCAAAGCTCAGGCATGTAAAGGTTTACCCAATCCCCTGCACTCTCACGAAATAAATCAGCTCACATCAGTCCCCAGAGCCCTACCCCTATGAGAGCCTATATCAGGCAGAAGCTGCCCCTTGTCTGCAGAGAGCCACCACAGCTGCCTTTGTGGTGACCCCCTCTGTGCCTCCCCTCATTAAACTTTCTTATCTAGTTGCCCCCTCTCTTTTAATATTCTGCGCTGCTCTAGATTGAGTACAAAGCTTCCACTCAATCAATATGACCTTGAGTCCAAAAAGGAAGGAGTCATCAGGACATGTCTCCTCACCCTCTACCCATACCTGGACCCCAAAGCACAGCCACACAAAGCACTGCCTTGTGGCTCATTTATTGTAAATGAATGGTCCCAAGGAACAAGAAAGACGGGCAGGGAGGCAACAAAGCCAGTCCAAGTGCACCATGACCAGCGGCAACTGGGGTTTAATATCACTGGAGACTTTCTGAGGAGTGACCTAAAGGTCTGAGGATTGTCTCCCTGCACTGAGGGGGGTAGCTCAGGTTAGGGCATTTGCCCAGCATGTGCCAGGCCCTGGGTGCTATCTTCAGCACTGGGAAAAAACTGCCCAAGGCATGGAAGAAGACAGGCTTATCCCCAGCTCCCAGCCCCAATCCATCGAACATATCATATCATATCATATCATAGGGCCACATATCATAGAGCCACTGTGGGTTCTGTTAGGTCTGAGAAGAGTAGAGGAAGAGGGGGAAGGAGTGGAAGGGAAAGAGGGCCGTGGAAGGAGTGGGCGGCGGTGGCTGCAAAGATAAGAAGTATAAAATATAAGTAACCTTTATTTCAGGAATGTGGGGAGACCCCCCGGCCCCCGGGGTGCAGCATCTCCACCCCGGGGCTGGCGGTCTCTCTCTGGAACACTCACTCTCACGCGCGCGCACGCGCACACACACACACACACACACACACACACCGGGCGTGCAGCATCTCCACCCCAGGGCCGGCGACACACACACACACACACACACACACACACACACACACACACACACAGAGTGAGGCCCATAAGTAGCCTCTGTCTGGGGTGGACCCCAAGGGGCATTAGGGATGCACAGGTAGCCCATTGGCACACATTTGGCACCAGAGGCAGGTTCTTAGGGATGGGGGTATAGGGTTACAGGTAAATTCCTAGGGGCGGGGGGAGGCAGGAGCTCTTTAATTTGGCTGAGGCTTCTCCTGGTTAAAGTGTCCGGTCTGGGCCAGCAACTCTTTCAGGTTCCCCCAGCCCCAAGCCAATCACAAAGAAGTTCCAGGTCTAGGGAGATACCTGTGTGGCCCAGAGAGGGGACTGTTGTCCCAGGTACTGGGGACCATGTCAGATTCCCACCTGAGCAAGCTGCCCATGGACTGAGATTTGCTCCCAAGGGCTTCTAAAGGGGTCAATGACAACTGGCTCACTGCCATAGCCACACTGGCATCAACTCAACCGTGGAAGAAAGGACAAGTGTTTCCTTGGCCCCTCCTTAGGGTTGTCTTAGAGGTTGCCCAAGAGGAGACTAAGGGTGAGTTAGAGGAGACCTCAGTTAAAAGAAATTAGAGGGAGCTAGGCATGGTGGTGCACACCTGTAATCCCAGTGCTTAGGAGGCTGAGGCAGGAAGATCATTGAAAGTTCAAGGTCAGCCTTGGTTACATAGTGAGCTCAAGACCAAAATGAATTATGCAGCAAGACCCAGTCTCTAAAAACAAAACAAAACAAAACAACAGCCTGAACTGCATAGCAAGACCCTGTTTCAAAAAGACAAAAAAAATGTATAAAATTCCATTCTCTCTGCCTCCTCCATTGGCTGGCAGCCACCATTCTTACTGTCTGTCTTTATGACTTCAAGTATTCTAGGTACCTTAGATTGTTGTAGAATTTAATAGTCTGGAGAGACTGTGGGAGAAACAGGAGGATTTATTACATGTACACCTGGCTGAGCCCTGAACAAAGGAAGGACTACCATTTTATACATGTTATCAAAGGGCTTGTCTTTGGTGCAGAACTTGTAGGTGGGTACAAGGAGAACAAAGACAGTTGGTCAAGCTGGAATAGTTTTGTAGCTTATCTTGGTGGCCTGCTCAGGCATAATGATGTTATGAGAACAGGAGGTTATAAAATTATACTTACAGGTATAAAAGTTACTGCTTTTATCTGTATTAGAACAAGCAGTAGGGAGGGGGAATTTGGGAAATTCCACTTTCTCTAAGTCCTGCTTCAATATGAGTATAATCATATAATATTTGTCCTTTTGTGTTTAATTTATTTCACTGAAGAGAATATCTTTGAAGTTTATCTATGTTGTAGCATGTTTCAGAATTTCCTTCCTTTTTTGATGTTTTTTGGAGACAAAATCTTGCTCTGTTGCCCTAGTTGGCCTTGAACTCATGTGCTCCAATGATCCTCCTGCATCAGCCTCCTAAGTAGATGGACAGTGCTACTGTGCCCAGCATGAATTTTTGTGTGCTTATTTGTGGTGCTGAGGATGGAACCCAGGGGCTTGGGAATTCTAGGCAAGAACCCCACAGTTATTGGGTAGTCTGCTTCTAAAAATGGCTTGCCTTAAACTGGGTGTGGTGGCTCACACCTGTAGTACCAGCACTCGGGTGGCTGAGGCAGGAGGATCACAGAGTTTGAGGCCAGCCCAAATTGTATAGTGAAACCCTGTCTCAAAAAAAAAAAAAAAAAAAAAAAAACGGCTTGCCAACTAACCGTTACCAAGTTCAGGGTTGCTTGCATCTCCTGTGGTTAGATTCCACGTTCTTCTCCTCTAGAAGAATTGGATGAAATTAACAAACAGTGGCAAAGTTTATTCGAGAAAGTAACAGTGTAGAGTAGGCCAGAAACTGGCTCTGCCGAGTGGGTGTGGACCAGGTAAAGAGAAAAAGAAGGTAAAAGTTAAAATAAAAGTACTCTGTGTCTGAGAAGCACAGCATACGCCATGGTGGAAAGTTTGATGACAAGCTCTTCAGGTCACTCTCCTTTTTCACTGTCCAAATATCAAGAAAACCCACAAGAACCTCCATATTTGGGTTCTGAGAGGGGGTGCTGGGATCCACTTCTCAAACGGACATCAGGTCTAGGTCAGCCTATTGTTTTGTTTGCTTATTTAGAGACAGGGTCTCACTGTCTAGTGCAGGCTGCCCTTGAACTCACTGTGCAACCCAGGCTGGCCTCAAATGCAGCTGTTTGTCCTGCCTCAGCCTGCTGCGTGCTCGAATTACAGACATGTGCCATCACGCCTGGCCTGAGCAGGTTTTCAATTAGATGACGTGGCCAGGTGGGGTGCACAACTGTAATCCCAGCACTTGGGAGTGTGAGGCAAGATGATCACTGTAAGCTTCGAGTGGAGGCCAGCCTGAACTGCATAGTGAAACACTGTCTCAAAAAGATAGACCGAACAACAACAGCAACCCAAAAAACAAAACTCAAAAACTGCTTGAGTTCTTACAAAAAGCCCAAGTACTAGGCTTTGGGAACTATTCTGTGCGTGTGTCCAGGATCTTATAATTGACAGGTCATGCCCACTTTCCAGCCATGGCCTGCTCTCCTGTCTCAGCACCACTGAGTATGTCCTCAGTCCTATTTATTTTTTGAGACTTGCTCAGTTCCCAGACTGGTTTTAAATTTGTGATCCTCCTGCCTCAGCCTTGTCAATACTGGAATGAATTATGGATGTGAACCACCGTGCCCAACTCAGAACGTATTCTTGTACACAAGAATATACTGGTATGTGGAAGAGTATCAGTCATCCCTGTTGCTTCTCCCCCAGCCTATAGCCCATGTGAGTTTAGCTCCTGTTTTATATATGAGGCCAGCAAGCAGGCACTTTCCCCTGCTATGTCTATAGTCCAGAATGACATGGTTTCCTAGGCAAGATCCCCTGACATTCTGCATCCTGTAGTGTGTCCTGCCCCTGTACATTTGTACAACTGATTTTACCTTTCATCCAGCACTTTCTGTCTCCTAAAACACTCTGCAGCTTTTGCCTTAGCCCTTCCTTCCTGAGTCTGGGCCTGGTCTGATTCTCCTCTCAGCCAATTACTCCCTATTTGTATCTACAGCAGGATTCCAATGACTGGCACACAACTTCCTACCTTACCATAGGTGCCCTCTGCCCTTGAAGGATACCCTGGTCTCTGGTGTTGTCCCTGCCTCTAATTTAGTAATGGGCACGGTGGCTTAGGGAGCACAGATTTCTTAGATCTGAGCACCTGGCCAAGTAATTTAGACTCCAGTCTAGGGGGACTTTTTTTGTTTTTAGTTTTAAATTTTATTTATTTATTTAAAATTTTTTTTAAAATTTTGGTACCAGAAATTGAACTCAGGACCTTGTGCTTGCCAGACAGGCACTGTGCCACTGAACTAAGTCTCCAGCCCTATTTATTTTAATCAGGTTTAATTGGTACATTTTTGGGGGGTAACAGTAATTGAACTCAGCACCTCAAGCTTGCTAAGCAGGTGTTACACTGCTGAGCCATATCCCCGGCACCATGTGGTATGTGTTAAATATACATAATGATCATATTCATCATAGAGAATTTGTACCTGTACACGATATAACTTGATTATTATTTTTTAAACAGTTTTGAGCCAGATGTGTTAAGATTACGCCTGTAATCCTAGTGTTCTGGAGGCTGAGGCAGGAGAATCACCTTAAATTTGAGGCAGCCTGAACTACAGAGACCCTGTCTTAAATACAAAACAAAGCAGGGTCTTGATATATAATCCAGGATGGACTTGAACTGATTATGTAGCCCAGCCTAGGGTGGCCTTGAATTTCTGGCAATCCTCCTGTTTTAGCCTCTAGATCTCTGGGATTATTGACACACACAGTGTTTTATGCAGATTTGTTTCTGATGAGGTGAGGTATTGAAATCTGAACTAAAAGGCCTTTACAAGACCTAAGAATGGTGACTTTCTCTCTATAGCTGGGAAACACACCCAGTCTTACCAGTAAATGGACAATGCATTTTTTTTAATGGCCCCGGGGATCGAACTCACAACCTCACACTTGCCAGGCAGGTGCTTATGCTGCTGAGCTAAATCCCCGGCTTGGACAACGCATATTTATTGTCGCTTCAGGGTTGGCATTTTCTATTATGACTATGAAGTTGTCATGCAGGTTTTGTGGCACAGGACGGAGCAGGGGTCAGTGTGTTGAAGAGGAAAGAGATAGGAAAATCACATATGATTACTGCATAACTGTATGCCAATACATTTGGAATATTAGATGAAAGAGACAATCTTGATATAAAATAACATTAGCAAATGACAGAATATTAAACTGAGCATGGTGGCCCATGCTTGTAATCCTAGCCTTTAGGAGGTTGAGGCCAGAGGGTCACGAGTTCAAGACCAGCCTGAACTACATAGTGAGACCTGTTTTGTTTTTTTGTTTTGTTTTGTGTCTTTTTGAGACAGGAAGGGTCTCACTGTGCAATTCAGGCTGGCCTTAAGCTCACTTTGTAGCCTAGGCTGGTCTCGAACTGTTTTAAAAAGAAAAACAAAGCCAAGTATCTCTCTAAACGCCCCCATCCTATCATCCAAAGAAGGAAAGAAGGGAGAATTTCATAGACCTGTTTTACCTAATTTTCAAAAATAGGAAATCCCACCTGATATAAACTGCTACAGAAAATTGAAAGAAGCTGGGTGTGGTGGCCCAGGCCTGTAATTCCAGCACTCAGGAGGCTGAGGCAAGAGGGTTACCCTGAGTTTGAGGCCATCCTGCTGGGCTACATAGTGTTTAAGGCCAGTCTGAACTACAGAGTGAGACCCTATCTCAAAAAAAATAAAAGATGGGGCTGGGGATTTAGCTCAGCGGCATAAGCACCTGCCTTGCAAGCAGGTGGTCGATCCCTGGCACCGATAAAAAGGAAAAAGACCAAAAAAAAAAAAAAAAGAAGAAGGAAGGAAGGAAGAAAAGGAAGTAGAGCTACAGTACCCAATTCTTTTGTTCTTGGTGGTGCTGGGAATTGAACTCAGGGCCTTCACGCAGAGCTGCATCCCCTCCCCCACCCCCTTTTGGGGCAGGGTTTCACCAAATCGCTAAATTCCCCAGGCTGCAACTAGAATTTCTGATCCTTCTGCCTCAGCCTTCCAGAGTGTAGGATCCCAGTCATGTGTTACCGAGACTGGCTTATTCAATTCTTTTTGGTTTTTTTGTTTTTGTTTTTTGAGACAGGGTCTTAGTTGAGGCTGAGTTTGAACTCGGGGCGATCCTCCTGCCTCAAACGCGTGAGCGCGGAAATCACGCGCCGGACTTAATACCCAGTTCATTTTTATGGGCTATTAGTATCCGATATCCAAATGAGACAAGGGCAATAACGAGATGAGAAAGAAATAGGCCGAAGTCACTTAGGAACACAAATGCAAAACTGCTAAATACAGCACAGCCTCAGCAAGTAGAGCCCCGCAGCGGGACACACCCGAGCGCTAGGGCCCGCCCAGCCTGCCCCGGACTAGGTCTGTTCGGGTGGGATCCGATGGCTAAGGCCGCATCCCTGCTTGCCTTCTTTTTTCCTCCCTACTCGCCTTGCTCCTTACAGCTTTTCGCTGAAAGTCCTCCCTTTGTGTCACAGTGCCAGCAGTAGCATCTAGGGCGCTCACTGGTGGGGGCTGGGGAGCTACTTCCGGCAGGGCTGCGGCGCGCGCATGCGCACCAGCCTGTGATTCGTTCTGGATTATGAGGCACACAACACAAGATAGTGATTATGGGTTTATTTCTCCCCAGGGTAGAGACCAAGTCTCGTAAATATTTAATTTCTCCATCCAGCCTGGAAGGGTTGAACCCTGGCTGCCTTCAAGAACCTGCTGGAGGGGCTGGGGATTTAGCTCAGCGGCAAAAGCACCTGCCTTGCAAGCAGGCAGTCGTAAGTTCGACCCCTGGTACCGATAAAAAGGAAAAAGGAAAAAAAAAACCTGCTGGAGATTTGCAAGTGCTAGAACTATGGGGTACAAGGGAAGTCTTTCAGGGCCCATGCTCCGAGCTTGGGTAGGGAAAAGGAAAGAGCAAGACCTAGTTCTGTGGATTGTCACGCCCAAGCTAAGTCACTCAATGCAGCCTGGGAACCTAGCCGGCTGATGGGGTCGTGGATGGTAAAGCAATCATAGGCTGTTTTGGGAAAGGGGGCTGTGCCTCTCAGCCTGGAGGAGGAGTTCCCTCTGGGCGACACATGTCCATCAGGGAGTCACCAGGGCTCTGATGGAGCTGCTGCAGGGCGGGAGGGGCGCTGCCTGCAGCTCAAAGGACAGAGCATCAAGTTTTTAGCCGGGAAGATACTGACCATGTGTCAAGACTGAAGAGGAGGACAGGAGGAGACTGGTTGAGGAATGAATGTGGGGACAGGGTAGCCCAAGGACAGGGTTACACTCAGAGGACCCATCTAAGGTCCTGAGCCTGTTCTCACAGCATCTACTAGATGAGTAGAACACTCATGAATCTCAGTACTTGGGAGGCTGAGGCAGGAAGATTGCTGCGAGTTGAAGGCCAGTCTAGGCTACAAACTAAGTTCAAGGCCATCCTGAAACCCTGTATAAAAAAAGAAAAATCCAGGGCTAGGGATTTAGTTCAGCAGGACAGTGCCTGCCTGGCCAGCATGAGGTTGTAAATTCCATCCTTGCACCAAAAAAAAAAAAAAAACCACTCAGGGACATTATTTTATATGTCAACTTGATTGGGCCACAAAGTATCCTGGTATTTTGTGAAACATTCTGGGTGTTTCTGTGAGAGTGTTTTGGGGTGAGATTAACAAATAGACTGAGTTAGACAAAAAAAAAAGACATATATAGGGGCTGGGGATTTAGCTCAGCGGCATAAGCGCCTGCCTTGCAAGCAGGCACTCATGAGTTCGATCCCTGGTACCGATAAAAACGAAAAAGACCAAAAAAAAAAAAAAAAATACACTGAGTTAAGCAAATTGTCCTTCTTAATGTAGGTGGGCCTCATCCAATCAGTTGAAAGCTTGACTAGAATAGAAAGGCTGACATTCTCCAAATAAGAGGAAATGTCTTTATGTTTTTCACCTGTCTTGGAGCCGGGGCATTTTTTATTTTTGTTTTTGTTTTTCCTGTTTTCAAACTCGAACTGAAACACAGCTCTTGCTGTGTCTCTGTCCTGCTGTTATTTGGACTGGTACTACACCACCCACTCTCCTGAGTCTCCAACTTTTGCCCTTGAACTGGTGCTACCCTATTGACTCTCCTGGGTGTCCAGTTTAACAGCTCACCCTGCACATCTTGGGACTTGTTGGCCTTTATAATTGCATGAGCTAATTTACACACACACACACACACACACACACACACACCCTATTTGGTTCTGTTTCTTTGCAGAACCCTAATACCCTGAATAAATGAACCCTAGTTCCACATAAATATTCCAGTGAGCCCTAAGACTTTCCAGCTCAGCGTGTATGTGTGTGTCTGTATGCGTATGTGAGTGTGTGCATGTATGTATAGTGTCGGGGATGGAACTCAGGGCCTAACACTGGCTAGGCAAGTGTTTGATCACTGAACTACACCCTCAGCCCCAAGAGATAGTCTTCTAGGTTCTCAAAGTCATAAACACAGTCACTCCCATAATCAGCATTACCAGTTTGAGGGATTCTTCTTCATATCTCCCTTTCCTGGTTCAGGACAGCTTCCAGGTGGAATCACCCAGCAGGAACTGGGCATGTTTGTGCCCCCTCCCCTAGCCCTTGAGGGGGAGGGGCAGAGGACCAAGGCTTCTCTGACCTGGTTCTCTCTGAGTCTAATAGGGGTCTAAAGCTAATTCTCCATCTTTTGGGAATTGTCATCGGTTCTTCGGAGATTTTTACCAAAATCTTCTTTCAAGGTCTGAAATATGGTAGGGGCATGGGCATGGCCTCCCTTAGCTCTGGGAACTCAGCAGTTCCCTCCAACAAAACACACCCGGCTTACACATTTGTTTTTTTTAAATGTTGATGAAGATATTCTTCAAAAAGTTAAAACTGCTTTCCACAAAGTTTGATGTATGTGGCACAAGTTGACACCTCAAACGGTGTGAATTCCATCAAAAAAGCACTGTTCACAATACTCAGAAAAATTTGACATGTCTACTTCAGTGTCTTAGGGAGTAAGAATGTACTTGTAATAGGTAGATTGATGAACCCATTTGTACATTACTGTTTCAATAACTTCACCTATATGAAAGGAAATAAAGTGACAAAGAGAAATGATATTTTTATGTCAAGTAAGCCTAAACACTTAGAATTATATAATAGTTCTATAACACAAAAAATAACAAAAAATATTTTCTCAAAGGCACAAAAGCATGAATATTAAATGAAGGTAGTATTTTGAAAAGTGTACAATTTTTCAGTGGAGTGCAGTTGCTAACTGTGACAAAGATTACACTGTACCTTTAAAAGTGATACAAGGGATATACCTCAGTGGCACAATCACTTGCCTAAAAGTGATACAAAACCCAGGTACAATGTGCACACCTGTAATTCCAGCACTTGGGAGGCTGAGGCAGGAGGATGGCTTCAAGTTCAAGGCCAGCCTGGGCTACAAAGTGAGTTCAAGTTCAGCCTGAACTGCATAGTGAAACCCTGTCTCAAAAAAGACAAAAAAATACAAAAATAAAATAAATATCTATTGCTGTAACAATATTTTCCATGCCCTGTTATCTTTTCACAGCCAGCAACATCTCACTAAATGGGGAATAACTGAAGGCAGAGTACATTTAACTAAAACAAAAATGCATGTGTCTAATTATTACTCATCTAAATTTTTATGTGAGAATTTTTTATAAGGTCATAAATCCTAGAAACTATCATGAGGCTTTAAGATAGCTGAATCCCTGTGTGAAGGAAGATTAAATTCAGTAGGGAATTTCAAAGTCAAAACTTCTGGCTAAATACCAAGTTATGGGGCAACCCATTTGGGATCCCTCCTGTCTCTTAGGAGCTATTCCTGCTCCCCATTCCTTCTCCCCAATAAATTTTCCTACTCTTAAAAAATAACAACAACAAAGTTATATGTTTTAAATCCACATCCTGAAACTAATACAAGTGTCAACCTAAAGTTAAGCCACCAATTCCTGAGTGTTATGTTCAATTCATAGGAACTTATATAACTAAAAACATAAAAGGATTATTAGATTGGATATATGCTTTCTGTGTAGAAGAAACAGTCATAAATAATTTTTAATTTTACTTATTTATTTTAGCTAATTTATTTATTTGAGACAGGCTCTCATTATGCAGTTCAGGCTGGCCTTGAGCTCACTTTGTAGCCCAAACTGGTCTCAAACTTACAATGATCCTCCTGCCTCAGCCTACTGAGTTCTGAGATTACAGGCATGTACCATCATATTTTTAGTTTTTTAATTCTGGCTAAAAACCCGTAACATGTGCCCTACAAGGAAATCTAAAAAAGATGAAGAAAATATTACCTTTCCATACAAGCGAAACAGGGCCAGGGATACAGCTCAGCAGCACAGCACCTGCCTGGCAAGTGCGAGGTCCTAAATTCAATTCCTGGTACCAAAACAAACAAACAAAACATACAAAGGAAACACTATTCAAACCAGATGAAAATAATATACAAGTAGATAAGACCAAAACCCAAAGGTAGGCCACCTAGAAAAACCAAATTTTTAGGGTTTAGAGATGAAATGACTTTTGTGATCAACCAATAATGTAATACTAATCTAAACCATTAAAAACACAAAACATATAATATTTATAAAATATGCCAATGAACCAGGTGTGATGGCTCATGCCTATAATCCCAGCACTCGGGAGGCTGAGGCAGGAGGATCGTTGCAAATTTGAGACAGCCTAGGCTACAAAATGAGCTCAAGGCCAGCCTACACTTTGAGACCCTGTCTCAGACAAAAAAATATGCCAATGAGTAGGCAGTTGAGCATAAATTGGTACTAGAATGTGAATACAAAAAACACATTAACAAATATGAAATATAAGCCCCAAAATTCACACGTTCTAAAATAGTTATGAAAATACTGGATATAGCTGGGTGTTGTGGGACACACCTGTAATCTCAACACTTAGGAGGCTGAGGCAGGACTGCTGCAAATTCGGGGCCAGCCTAGGCTCCAAAGTGAGCTCAAGGCCAGCCTGAACTACATAGTGAAACTCTGTCTCAAAAAGAAAAAAAGGAAGAAAGGAAATACTGGATATAGCTATATATTGTTTGTGCTGTTATCAACTTAAAATTATTTTCACTTGTACACATGGAATATGGCACAGTTTTGCTAACATTACATAAGGAACAGCTCTTATTAAATCCTAGGGATACTTAAGATAGTCATATTAGGGGAAAAATTAGGTTTCGTCATTTTCAATTTTCACAAATTGGCAATCATCCCTTAATTTTATATTTATCAGGGCATGAAGAATTGCCTATAACTTTACTACTGTCTCATAGTCTCTTCTGTGAGATGGCAGAAGTAACTGGTGCAATTATTCTTTTGATCTTCATTTTCATTTTAAAAATTATTTCAGAAATCTTACCTCCAAAATGCAAAGATACACTTTAGAACAGCATATTCCTAAACTTAACAACTTTTGCAAAATTTGTCTTTAAGAACTATAACTATTTATGTGAAAAACAAAGTGAAAAATTAAACTGAAGAAATATGAAAAAAAAGAGGAAAAATTTTTGCCTGGACCTGAACAAAAAGAATCTTAAATAATTGTGGTTTGTCAGCACTCAGGAGGCTGAGCCAGGAAAACTGCCTTGAGTTTGAGGTCAGCCTGGACTACAGAATGAGACCCTATCTCAAAAAAACAAACAAAAAGCCGGGTATGGTAGCATACCCTTGTAATCCCAGCATTTGCGAGGCTGAGGCAGGAGGATCGTAGCAAGTTCAAGACCAGTCTGGGCCACAAAGTGAGCCCAAGACTAGCCTGAACCGCATAGTGAGACCCTGTCTCAAAAAGACAAAAAAAAAAAAAAAGGACTGGGGGTTTAGCTCAGTGGCATAAGTGCCTGCTCGGCAAGCATGAGGTCATGAGTTCGATCCTCAGTACCCTTTCCCAAAAAAAGAAAAGAAATGAACTATAGTTTTGCCACAGAATGACATCCTAAGAAAAAAGGGAATAATAATTAAACTTCAAAACTTGATACTCTTAGATGCTCAACCTCTTGCAGTTTAAAGGAAACAATTTTCTCTTTTTTCCTTTCTTTTATGTGTGCGTGTGTGTGTGTGTGTGTGTGTGTGTCTGTGCGTGCGTGTGTGCACGCGCGCGCACACGCGTGCATACCAGGAATCAAACTCAGGATCTAGTACTTGTCAGGCAGACACTGTGCCACTGAGCTATATTACTGGCCCAGGAAGCAATTTTAATGTACACATACAGGCCATCACCCAGTGTCTTCTTGTTTTGTTTTGGTTTTTTTTACCGGGAATCATACTTAGGACATCATGCTTGCCAGCCAGACACTGTGTCACAGAGCTACATCCCTGGCCAGCCTCCAGTGTCTTTTATTGTCACTCTCCTTTTGGCTTCTGAGGTAAAATATTGGTTGTAACATTTTTTGTTCTACTTATTTGTTGAACACACTGCAGTCTAAATGGTGGATAAATGTTTTTCATAAAGAAAAAACAAAGTGACAGTATTTCCTATGTCCTATAAATATCTCTAGAATTTGGTCTCTGTTGACTTAAAGTGAAAAAAAGGTCAGCAATCAATTCTGACCACACTGTTCAGCAAGTGCTTTAGGCAGGGTTGTAATGAATAGGTTCGAGTAGTACACACCAGTTTCCTACGCTGATATACACATAAGTACATGTATACTTGTTTCTATATCCAGTCAGGTTTTTTTCTTTTTTCTCCACCCAATCAGTTTCAATCAGTGGTAGGTCTGCATCATACATTAAACAGATCAGAGTGAAGATTTTCTAATAAATCTTTTCTGATACTACAGCTTCTTCCTGCTGTATCCAGTAGGCCATCCTGAAGTGAGAAAAGAGAAGACTGGGCTGAGCTGCTCAGAGGAAATTCTCAAGTCAATGTTTCCTTTTTACAAGGAAATGGGACACAGAGGGCCAGTTCCAACCCCACAGAAAAAAAGGGGTTAATAGGCAATAAACATGTTGCTCTACCTTCTCCCTTTCTCAAAAAGAAGCTGCAGGCATGACACCACACGCCTGTAATCCAAGCACACCGGAGGCTGAGACAGGAGGATCACCTGGAGTTCGAGGCCAGCCAGGGCTATATAGGAAGACTCTGTCTGGAAGAGAAAAGAAGAGAAGAGAAGAGGGGAGGGGGGAAGAGGGAGGGGAGGAGAGGAGAGGAGAGGAGAGGAGAGGAGAGGGGAGGGGAGGGGAGGGGAGGGGAGGGGAGGAGAGGAGAAGACAAGAGAAGAGAAGAGAAGAGAAGAGAAGAGAGGAGAAGAGGAGACTGATTTTCCAAGACTACATTCTTACATGGAAGCTTATGTTACCTGTAACATCATGCGTAGCTTGGACCCAAGGGAGCAGCGATCAGTTCGGAGTGGCCAGAGCACATTCTATATTGTCCGTGTGCACATTATGCGAGTCTCTGTTAATGAGCATGAAATCTGGTAACCGTAAAATAATTATGAGATGGGGAAAAAACAAACAGAGGAGGCCACCCTGTGGCGGGTTTTCGTGAAAAGCATTGGAGCTCCGGGGAGAGTTTTCCTGTCGTAGAGGAAAGATGTGCTGTCCCTTAAACCCCGGGAACCCCGAGGGGCTGGGCGACAGTGGCGAGGTTGGGGCTCCCGAGAACCTGGCCGCGCGTGAACAAAGGGGCTGGCAGTCCGGGACCTGAGGTACAGCCCCCGCCCCGCGCGCGCCTCCGCCCCAGAGCTCAGGGTGACCACCGCGGGCCTGCATCCCTGGCGCCCCCGCGCGGCGGAGACAGCGGGGCTCAGGGAGCGGCGGGGGGCACGGGCGGGGCGCCCGGGCGACACCCGGAAGGAGCCGGGCCTCGGGACCGCCGAGCCAGCCCCAGCCTCCCGCCCGCTCGTCCCCGGCCCGACCCGACCCGGGCGGGCCGCGGCTCCCCGCCCTGCTAACGGTGGCTTCCGGGCTCTGTGCCCCGCGACTCCCAAACGCAGAGCAGCACCCCCGGCTCGGGCTGCTCCCGCGAGGCTCGGGGCCTAGGCCTCCTGAGCTTCCACACGGCCAAACTGGGCGGAAGTACTGTAGGTAGGCAGGCAGGGTCTGGGGAATAGGTGCAGAAGAGGGGACCCACCACAAGAGGAGTAAAGTGGGGCGGGGATTTAGCTCAGCGGCTCACATGCCTGCCTGGCAAGCTGAGGCCCTGAGTCGAGATCTCTAGGGGTGGGCCTGGGCTCCCACCCACGAAGGCTAAAACCGCTGAAACCAAAACATTACTACACATTATGGCTGACTTGATGACATCTTCACCCCTATGCAGTTGCTACCATTGATCAGCATTACCTAAGTGACCAGACTTGCAATCTTGTTGGTTGATCATAATTTTGAACCATATTGTAACCCACTTCGTGACTTTGCGTGATAAACTTCCTTTGAGGAGTGGGCTCATTGGCAACCCATTCAGAACCCCGCCTGTCTTCCAGGAGCTCCTATACCCTTTGCTTTTCTTTGCCCCCCCCCCCTTTCTTCAATTCATTTTCCTACATTTTTTTCTTTTCTTTTTTTTTGAAATAGGGTTTCACAATGCAGTTCAAGCTGGCCTCAAACTCACAGCAATCCTCTTGCCTCAGCCTCCTGAGTGCTGGGACTACAGGCATGTGTCGCCACACCCGTCCAAATTTTCCTACTCTTAAGCGCCATTGTTCCTTAGAATTTATTCTTGTACTTAGGGGAAAAAAGAACTCAGTGTATCTGACATCTAGCATTCGCTTGAACCCATCCTATTTGTCTCACATCTCTGAGGCTTTCCTAAATCTCCTTAGTCTCTCTCCTGTCTTCTCTTTCTTTCACTGATTTCATTGTCATATGCTGTAAATGTGACCCATAGCCCCCGGCCAAGAGCCCTCCTGCTCTGCAGAAAGGAATCCTGAAGACCAGAGGGTTTTGTGGGAAGCCCTTTCTCCCCTTCTCTCTCTGTAGCAGTACCTCTGTATTACTAGGGCTGCTCTGGACCAGATACATAAAGTGTTGGTTCCCAGCCTCCCTTGCAGTTGAGGATGACCAAGGACATGTAAATGGAAATTGATGAATGAGGTTTCTAGGAAAGGCCTTTTGTTTGTTTGTTTTGGGTCTTGGATTTTTTTTCTTTTGGTATTTTTGAGACAGGTGTCCCTATGCAGTTCAGGGTGGTCCTGGACTCACTATGTAGCCCAGTCTCAAATTCATAGCGATCCTCCTGCCTCAGCTTCCCAAGTGCTGGCATTACAGCAGTAGGCTACCACACCTGAAATGAGGAAAGGCCTTTTGCGCCTTACTTTTCCCCCATTTGCTGCCTAGAATATTAAGTGTGGTGCTAGATTTCTGGCAACCATTTTGTGATCTTAAGGATAGAAGCCATGTTCTATAAATGAGGGAGGAGAAGGATGAAAGTACTGGGGCTTGGTCTGCTTTTCTCTGGATTTCTCTTATGCAAAACAGAAATAACCTTCTATCTTATTTAAAGCATTAAATTTATTTTCTGTCTTACCAGTCACACTTAATCCTAGCGGATACAGCAAACAGGAAATCAGATTTTACAAAGGAGAATAGCCCAGAGCTATTCTTTAAAGATCCATTTAGGGGCTGGGGATTTAGCTCAGCGGCGTAAGAACCTGCCTTGCAAGCAGGCAGTCGTGAGTTCGATCCCCGGTACCGATAAAAAGAAAAAAGACAAGATCCATTTAGAAGTCGGGCAATGGTGGCTTACACCTGTAATCCGAGCACTCAGGAGGCTGAGGCAGGAGGATTGTTGCAAGTTCGAGACCAGCCAGGGCTACAAAGTGAGCTCAAGGCTAGCCTGAACTGCATAGAGACCCTGTCTCAAAAAGACAAAAAAAAAATACATTTAGAAATTTTTGTTTCTTTTCTCTCTCTCTCTCTCTCTTTTTTTAGATCAGGTCTTGCCACATAGTTCAGACCAGCCTCAAATTCACTACGTAGCACAAACTGGCCTGGAAGTCACAGTTCTCTTCCCCCGGCCTCCCAAATGCTGGGTGCTGGGATAATAGGCATGTACCACCACACCAGCCTTTGCTAAATCCTAGTTTTAATGTACAGCCCTCCCTCTGTATCCAGAGGGGCTTGGTTCTAGGACCAAGGATACCAAAATCTGCAGATTAGCGCTAAAGTCTTGCATCCAAAAAGGTGTAGTTTTGGTACATAAGCTAACACATCCTCCTGTATACTTTAAATCACCTCTGGAGGACCAATATTAACACAGCATAAATGGTATTAAGTTGTTATACAGCACCACTGTAACAAATAAGGACACAAAAATAAGCCCATGCATGTTCAGTACACATGTGACAGTGTGTTTGTGTATGATACTGTTTTTATTGTTTGGGGGCTTAGGACTTGGGATGGGATATATGTGTGATTTTTGGGGGTTGAATCCATGGGTATGGAACTCTCGGATACAGAGTGTCTCTGTGTGGTGCCAGTCTTCAAGTCCAGGGCCTCAGGTATGCTAGGCAGGTGCAGTACCACTGAGCCACACCCCCAGGGCCAAAGCATTGTATTGTTTTCATTTTAACATGAATGCAATGGCCATGTAACATACTGAGAAGTGAAGACTGGTTAAGAGCGAGAAAGAGGAAATAGTAATTTTAAAATTGGGGTTTTCTTTTCTTTTTTTTGAGACAGGGTTTCACTCTGTAGTTCAGGCTGGTCTTGAATTCACTTTGTAGTCTAGGTTAGCCTCGAACTCACAGTGATCCTCCTGCCTCTGGTTCCAAAGTGCTGGGATGACAGGCATGTTCTACCATGCCCAGCTAAAACTGTATTTTGAAGAAAACTGCAGTTTCAGGACACAATCAAAATTACCCAATGTTACAATGTTTTTTTCCTTCCCAGGAAACTCCAGGAGAAAAAAATTGTAAGGGTCTTAAAGATACAGTACCCACATCTCTCTGCCACCCCAGGAACCTTGGATCAGAGGAACCCAGGTGCCTAACCCAATCCCCTGCACCACGGGATGGGCAGCGAACTCAGGAAACGCCCAGGACTCGGCAACCAGCTGATTCAGAGGAACACAGGAAAATGTCAGGCAAAGGAACAGAGTGCACACCTCTAGCAGACCTCTAGCCTACCTAGAACAACAAGTCCAGGAGACAGACACAAAAGACATTAGAAGCTGCACACCTGAAATTTCTGAAATGAAAGCAACTGAAGAAATAACTTAGTGTTTATATTGTTTGATTAACTTTGCATGCCTATATCTCACCCCGAACAAGTCCAGGAGACGGAGACATAGAGGAAATTAGAACCACACACCAGAAAGTTCTGAGATGATGGCAACTGAAGGAAAGAAACAACTTAGTGCTTGTGCTGTTTTTTTGTTTTGTTTTGTTTTGTTTTTTACCAGTACCGGGAATCGAACTCACGACCACCTGCTTGCAAGGCAGGTGCTTATGCTGCTGAGCTAAACCCCCAGCCCCATGCTTGTGCTGTTTGATTGACTTTGCACGCCTGTGTCTGGTGGTCTGAGCATCTATTTAGAGGATGACAATGTGCATTACAGTAACTATGGTTGATTTCCTACTCTCTTGTTTTTGAAATCCAGTATCATTCCCATTGTTTTGTTTTGTTTTATTCTCTTTAAAAGAAAAAAGAAAAAGAAAAAAACGTATAATAGATATTGGGAAATGGGAAGAAAATGTTCAGATGAGAATGGAAACAAGAAGACAGTGGAGGATAAAAGTGAAGAATGAGCAAGAAAGAATAGAAGGAAAAAGTGGAAACAAAGCTTTTGTAAGTAAGTAGGAGAAGAGAAACTGAAGGGGGGAGGGAGAGGAAGGGAATGGGAAAAAAGAAGCAAGATATGTCACATACAGGTACAAGTTCCCTGTGATGAATTGTAATATTATGTATATCTAAAATGTACCAATAAAATAAAAACACACACACAAATACAATAAGCCTGTGGAGGCTGTACTTTTCACCTGTAAACTGAGTCTCAGAGATTTTCCTCCAATACTGAAGGTTCACAATCAGGAGACGTGCAGCATTAAGCAAATAGCACTATAAAGTAGGAGGCACCCAAATGGCTTGCATTCTAACACAGCCCACTAATGGTTAAACTCAGAATACACATCCTAGATCATCCTTATTTATTTATTTATTTATTTGAGACAAAGTCTTGCTTGAATTCGAAGCAATCCTCCTGCCTCAGCCTCCTGAGTGCTGGGATTACAGGCATGCGCCACCAAGCCAGGCTCTTTCAATTTCTTATCGTTTTTCTCACCAAGGACTCCGATTTTCAGGCCTGTTCCATTGTTTCTAATTGCCACAAATTATTCTGGGATGCGACGCCCATCCATCCAGCTATCCACAGTCCCCAAGACAGACACAATCCCTGCCGCATGGCGGGGGGGGGGGGGTCCACAGTCATCCTGTGCACCCTCCCTGGGCCAGTGAGAGCCCCTTGGGCAGAGAAGCGGGAAGTCAGCAGGCCTAGCTCCTGGCCCCACAAGGCCTGAGTACCAGGTCAGGCCCCTGCTGGCACAACACAGCTTCAGCAGACTCCTGCTTTCCCTCGACAGAGAGCTCAAACCCCCAGGAAAAGCCCTGACAGCCAAGTCCAAAAGAGCTTCCCTGTACCAAATGGTACCGGAGGAAATGCGAGTGCTAGGCCAGGCCATGGGCTCCGCTGGAGGAGGACCCCTGGGAGGCCTGGGCCCCTCTCCCATTGGACCTGCCCCGCCATGCCCTTGGCTGATTCTTCTGTGGACCCCTTTGTCGAGCTAAGCCAAGGCAATGGTGTACCTGTGTGCAGAGTCTCGGAATCTTCAGACTAGCCAGTGGCTTATTAGGGACCAGGCTATGTGATAGATCATGGGGGGCTCCAGACTCTGTGACTCAAAGCCCCCTCCCACAGTCCCAAAGTCGGTATGACTGCTTCAAGAACGCAGAGGTATGAGGAAGGCCACATGTCCCCTGGTTACGGGCTGAATGCTAATAACCCGGCACTCCTGAGGCCAAGTAGCCTCTGCTGAGGGCAGATGTGGGAATACAGGCATTTAAAGACATCTGGTTCCTTATTCACGTAATCCTTATCCACCCACTTTGTATAGTTACTGTTGTGAACCTCGTGCTCCCCTCCTCCTATGCTTCTTAATAAAAGTACTTCCCCAGCCCTTTAAAAGTACTGGGGAGATTGAGGCGGGAAAACCCGAGCTGACCTTGGAGGAAGTTAGCCAGTCCTCTGGAAGTGAGCTCCTCTCGGTTACCCCCCAACCCTAAAATTGTTTGTTTTTGGTACCAGGATCAAACTCATGACTTTGTACTTGCCAGACAGGTGCTTATGCCACTGAGCTAAATCCCTAGCACTATACCCTGAAATGGGTCTTGGTCTGTTTGTCTTTCTTTATTCCCCATTGTCCCTCCTACAGGTATCCAAGGGTCCAATCAGCTGTCAGTAGTGCATGGTCTTGGGGCGCCCCACGTGTGCAGGGGAAGGGACAGCTGGGCATGCACTACAAACATCAGAGCTCAGGAAGTCGGCTCCTTCTCCCCTGCCAAGTCTGGGCCCTGCTCCCAGCCTCTTTCCCATGCCCCTCTCGATCTTTCTTCATATATAACCTCCCTAATCCTTTGGTTTGGTTTTGCTTTTAGTTTGGTTTTTGGTGTTTTGAGACAGAGTCTCACCATGTAGTCCAGTTTGGCTTTGAACTCACAGCAATCCTCCTGTCTCAGCCTCGTGAGTGCTGGAATTACAGGCATGTACCACTATGCCCAGCTCAAAATAAAAACTTTTTTGCTTTTTTTTTTTTTTGTCTTTTTGAGGCAGGGTCTCACTATGCAGTTCAGGGCGATCTCGAACTTGCAATGATTTTCCTGCCTTAATCTCCCCAGTACTTTTAAAGGGCTGGGGAAGTACTTTTTTAAAGGGCTGGAGACTTTTTTTTTTTTTTTTTTTTTTTTTTTGTCTTTTTCATTTTTACCGGTACCGGGGATCGAACTCACAACTGCCTGCTTTCAAGGCAGGCGCTTATGCCGCTGAGCTAAATCCCGAGCCCCTAATTTTTTTCAAAATAAAGGGTTGGGGATGTAGCTCAGTGCAAACAAAGGTCCTGGGTTCAATCCCAAGTATGGCCAAAAACAAAACAAAAAAGCAGTTGTTGAGGTGGTTAAGTAGAAATATACACAAAGTACTTTTAAGAACTAATTTGGGGGGGAGGGTACCGGGGACTGAGCTCATGACCTTGTGCTTACCAGGCAGGCACTTGTACCACTGAGCTAGCCCCCCCCCCCACAAAGTACTTCTAAAGGTATCTGGCACATCCTAAGCAGTCAGTATAACTGGCCCTGCACGTCTGTGGGTCCCCCATCCACGGCTTCAACTCTTCACAGATTGAAAATGCTGGGGAAAGGGGTGAAAATACTGACCATGTGGCACATGCCTCCAAGAGCTGTGACTCAGAAGGAGGAGGATTCCAAATTTGCGGCCAGCTGGGTGTGGTGATTCACACCTGTGATCCCAGCACTCAGGAGGTTGAGGCCAGAGGATCACTGCAAGTCTGAGGCCAGCTCCCAGACTGGTTCAACCCCCAGAACCTCACAAAGAAGAGAGATAAAAAAGATTACATCTATACTAAACATATAGAGTTCTTCCTTGTCTTTATTCTGTAAACAAAGAATATAACTATGTAGCATTCCCACTATCTTAGGTATTATAAGTCATCTAGAAATGATTTGAACTATACTGGAGGTGAGTTCAAAACCAGTCTAGCCAGGTTTGATGACACAAGCCTGTAATCCCCAGCACTCAGGTGACAGGCAAGAGGATCGCTAGGAGTTCAAGGACAGCCTGGGCTACAAAGTGAGTTTAAGGCCAGCCTCAACTGTACAGTAAAGCCCTGTCTCAAAAACAATGACAAAACAAAAACAAAAAAACCCATCCCAAATTACCCAGAGACCCTATTTCAAAATAATCATAATCAGTAATCTGGGAGGATTGTTAAATTCCTGCGCAAATACTACACCATTTTATGATAAGGATTTTTTTTCTTTTGTACCAGGGATCCAACTCACGACCTCATGCTTACCAAGCAGGGGCTTGTGCCGCTGAACCATATGCCTGGCCCTATACCATTTTATATAAGGCCCTCGAGCATCGGGGGATTTGGGCGTGTGCCCAGGCCAACTGTCCCTTTAAAGTTCTCCTGGCCATGGCAGGCCGCTACAGGCCCAGCGCGGGCAGCTGTGCGGGACAGCTGCTTGCAGCACGAGGGTGCTGGTCTATCTCCGGGGAAACAAGGAGGCGATGCGTGGGCAGCCGCCCCTCCCCCAAACGCAGCCCGCGCCGCAGCGCGCTGGCGACCCCGTGCTGGGCGAGGGCCTCGTTGCCGCCCTCTGTCGGGACAGCTCGGTTGGGTCTCCTGGCTCCGCCCCCTCCTCCCAGACCCTCCCCTCCCCTTCTCGCCTCCCCTCCTCCCTTCCTTCTCTTTTCAATGAAAGGTTGTTTTTGCAGTACTGGGAATGGAAGTCAGGGCCTCCTCACGCCAGGCAAGGTCTCTAGCACACTTGCCCCGTTAAAAACCCGCAGGCTAGAAAAGATGAAGTCAACGTTTTGTACAGTTTGGACGATGGCTAAAACTAGGAATGCCAAGATCTCTCATTTGCCGTATTCTGTAAATATTATTTTCTCTTTTCGTAAGGGAAAAGCATGCGATTCCAGTTTATTTGTGGGACTGAATAAACTTTTCCCTTCGTCGGAAAGTGTCATATGCTGTGCACACTAAATGAGAGAATAATGAAAAAATATAAACAGGAAATTTTTACCATGTATGTCAAATGAATTGCTAAGTGAAAGGAGACAATCTGAGCCAGGTATGGTAGTGCACACCTGTGATCCCAGCACTTGGGAGGCTGAGGCAGGAGGACTGTCATGAACTAGACTGCATGGTGAGATCAAGGACAACTGAACTACAGTGAGACCTTGTTTAAAAAAAAAAGAAAAAGGGGGGAAAAGCCTATCATAAAAAACTACATGGTATGACTCTACTACAATATGTGACATTCTAGCGAAGGCAAAACTATGGAAATTTTTAGGGTTTTTTTGGAATAAGAAATTGAACTCAAGACCTCAAGATTCACAGGCAGGCGCTGTGACACTGAGCTATATCCCCAGCCCTTGGAAATTATTTTGTTTTTAAAAAATCAAGCTGGGTATGGTGACCTACACTTGTAATTCCAGCACTCGGGAGGCTGAGGCAGGAGGATCACCTCAAATTCAAGGCCATCCTGGGCTACATAGTGAGTTCCAACCCAGCCTGAATTATGTGGCAAGATCCTGTCTCAACCCTCTTCCCGCTGAAAAAGGAGAATGAAAAAACAGGCCTGGCTTTAAGGGCATATGTGTTTTTGGTTTTGGTTTTGGTTTTGGTCTTGTTTTGTTTTGTCTTTTTGAGACAGAATCTCACTGTGCAGTTCAGGCTGGCCTTGAGCTCACTTTATAGCCCAGGCTGATCTCAAATTTGCAGTGATCTTCCGGCCTCAGCCTCTGAGTGCTGGGAATAGAGGGCCTACCATTTAGACATCTGCCAAGGGCAAGTCACACACATTTCAAACTCACTAGACCTCAGATTATTCCTAGGTTTGAAGTGCCTTGTGAACCAGACCCAACCACCACCATCAACACACACACATCTCATTTTTTATTTGTTAGTGCGAGGGATTGAATCCAGGGCTTTCACACTGAGCTACATCTCCAGACTTGTGTTGTTTGTTTATTTATTTATTTATTTTGGGGTTTTTTTGTGATGGTCTCTCACTATGTAGTGCAGGCTGGTCTTGAACTCATTATGTAGCCTAGGATGACCTCAAATTTGTTGCAAGTCTCCTGCCTCAGCCTCCCATGTACTGGGATTATAAGTGTGCGCCACCACACCTGACTTATTTTTATATTATTTTCCTCTGTCTTCTTCTCTTTCTCTGTTCCAATTCCTGGGCATGGAACCTCCAATCGAGGCCTAAGGTCCAGGACAGTGCCCTACTCCCAGCCTCATAGCTCTGGCCCTGTGGCTGCAGCTGCGACTGGGGCTCAGTGCCTAGGCCCTAGGGAAGTGTGTGTGCAGGGTGTGGGGAACTAGGTGTTTGTATGGGGTGGCTTTTAGGTGCGCTGGGGAGGTCATGGTAGCTGCTAGCAGGAGGCTGCCCGCTTCCCGCACCCAACGCTCTCCAGCCACCTGGCCGACGCACACTGGATCCTTCCACCACCCAGAGGCCTTCCTCCTTCCATAACCAACGGCAACCCTGGGCTGCTAGCCCTCTGCTGCTTCTTTCCTCCCCACTGCGGTCCGTCGTGCATTTTACTCATCATTGTGCAGACAGAAAGAGTTGCACGGTGACCTTGCCCGGGGCACCGTGTCCCACGCGCCCTTGCTGCAGCCCAGTGACTTCCAGCCTCCTTCCCTTCTCCTCCCCTCCCCCGTTACTCCCCTCCCCCCAGCCGGACCGGATGTCCTCGCAAGAAAGGATTCTGTAGTCCCCGCCATCGCGGTTGACACTAGGGCTCTAGGCAGCCTGGAGGCAGTGGTCCCAATCCGGAAGGATCCCAGCCCAGGGGACTCAGGGACACAGGCTCCCAGACCCTGGCGCCCAGCACCCACTTTGACTCCCAGGGCGAGGCACTAGCAAGCACTAGGCTGGAAAGACTAGGCCAGAGGCTAAGGGTGCCGAGGTCGCCTCAAGTAAAGGATTTGTCGCCCCTCACAGCACTCCCGCTGCGGCAGTCCCGCAGGCCAAACGGAGGATCGCTCTGCTGGACCAGCCGCTGGAGGCGCCCGCCCTGCTGGAAACCCCAGCTGCCTTCCGAGCCAGTGCAGCAAGGAGGGTCCTGCCAGGTCTCTTCACAGCACCCGCCTGTGACCCCCCTCCAAGAAAGTACAGGTTTCTAAGCACTCTGGGGTGAGGTGAAGATTTGGGGAGTCAGAATACGCCCTGGTGGGGGAAATGTATTTCATTTTCTGTGTATGGTATCATGTAAAGAAAATGAAATACAAACAATTCGAGAAAGTTATCAGGTGTTAAGTATGAAAATTTTTTAATGAAATCTTTCCACTACCACCCCACTTTTGTTGAACTCCTTTCTGTGTTTGTTCTTTGACACAGGGTCTCAATATATAGCCAACACTGAAGGCTGGGGTATCCAGCCTTCTCCCCACCAAAATATAGCCAACACTGCCCTCAAGCTCAGCGATCCTGCATCAGCTTCCCAGTGTGGTAGGATTACAGGTCCGCACCACCATGGTGGACTGTTTAACTCACTATTATGAAAAATTTCAAACATGCAAAGATCAGTGAAGCTGGGATTGGTAATGTATGCCTGTAATCCTAGGACTCTAGAGGCTGAGGCAAGAGGTTAGCCAGGGCTACATAGTAAGTTCAAGGCCAGCCTGAACTACAGAGTGAGACTGTTTTTTTAAAAAAGAAACGAAGGGGCTGGGGATTTAGCTCAGCGGCATAAGCGCCTGCCTTGCAAGCAGGCAGTCGTGAGTTCGATCCCGGGTACCGATAAAAAGGAAAAAGACAAAAAAATAAATAAATAAATAAATAAAAAAGAAACGAACAAACAAAACAAAAATCACTACTGCAACTTGTTTCTCTCTTTTCTTCTTTTTGCTTGCTTGCTTGAGATAGGTTCTCACTATGTAGTTTAGGTTGGCCTTGAACTCATCAAGTAGCCCAGGCGGGCCTCACATCTTGAGCTGATCCTCCTGTCTCAGCCTCCCAAGTACTGGGATTACAGGTATGCACCACCATGTCCAGTTCACAGAAGGGCCGCTGCATGATGACAGCAGCTCTGCCAGGTGGCTTAAACACCATGTAAACACCACGGCAGCCCCGAGGAACAGAGGCACCTGATAGCCACCCCATCCTTCATTCTATGGCCATCCCTTGGTCTGAGCTGTGGACACCGAAAGGAACCTTCTACCTCTGCAGTTCCAGGAACCTTTGTGCACAATGGGGCCACTGAATTTGTCACTTGTGCTCATCACCCATGATGACTGGGGACACACAATCCATTCTACTGTTCCTGGATCACTCTATAAAGAATCTGGAGATGATTACTCCAGGGACCCCAACCCAGAATCCTGAGGACTGAGGGAACCCTTGCTCCAGGCTTCCATAAAGTTGTTCCCTTAGCATGAGAATTGCAGGCGATGTGGTGAGGCACACTCAGGACCCACTGGTTCTTTTTTGCTTCGTTTGTGTATTCATATTTGTTTCAGCCATTCAAAATACAATATTATCCTGATTCTAAAGAGGAAGGTGAATGATAAAAACCAGATTTCACCACTGAATATTGTGATCCATTTACATTACTACGAGACTGTAGCAGCCTTACATTTAAAATTTCAGAGGGAAGCAGGAATGCTTGTGTATGCCTGTAATCCTGACATATGGGAGGCTGAAGCAGATCACTGGGTTCAAGGCGCCAGCCTTAACTACATAGTGAGACCTTATCTCAAAAAAAAAAAAATTGAAGTCAGCCTAGTCTACATAATGAGACACCGTCTCAAATAAAATAAATAATAAACTAAATGACGTGGCTGAAGGTGTGGCTCAATCCTAGTAGGCAGCAGCCTTGGGTTCCAAGGAGTGGGAAGGAAAGGCGAAGAGGATGCGGGGGGGGGGCACCCTGCGAGGGCTTCCAGACGTTGGAGGGGTCGCAGGAAGGACGGGGCCGCCGACCCAGAGTCGCGGTCGCTTCGCATCCCCGCAGCTGGCCCTGCGCCTGCAGCTCAGCTCCGGCTTGCTTTCTGTGAAAAGCACAGCCCTATTTTGGTGCCTTAACCCGGTTTTGTCCATCTGGTGCGCCCTTCCGCCTCCTCTATCTCCACTAGCACCAGCAGACGCGGGAGGCCACCCCCCGCCTGGAGTTAGAGCCGTCTCGCCCCGGGTGCGGGGCGGGGGGACACGTGCGACACTTTGGAGGGCCCGCGACCTCGCCACAGGCGGCAGCTGCTCACCTCTGAGCGGCGGACTTTTTAAAGCCTTCTCGCTATAAATATCAAGGAATGAAAAACGAATTTAGCTTATGAAACGCCAACGTGAAACGTGAGCGCTGCTTCCCCCAGGACAGACGCTGCCTGTCCCAAAATATCCGAAGGGAAAGGGAAGCAGAACCGCACTTCGGTCCCAGAACGGCCACATAACGGCCCGAAGCTGACCTCTTCCACTCCTTTAGCAGCGACGCTAAAGCAAAGGGAGGCGCTGCGGCCACCAACAGGAAAAAGAGCTTCGTCCGGAAATTTAGCTTCGTTACTACAAAGAAGCATCCGTGCAGCAGGCGCCGGGGAAATGCGCGCGTCTCAAACAGGCGCGCATGCGCGGGTGGGACGGCGTGCGCGTGCGCCTAGGGGACGGTCCAGGTTTGGGGGCGCTTGAAGGTTATAAAGCTTTTTGTTTGTTTGTTTGTTTGTTTGGGCTTTTTTTTTTTTTTTTTTTTTGGTATCAGGGATCGAACTCACGACCCCGCGCTTGCCAGTATATAAAGCTTTTTTAAAAAAAATTAAAACAGCTGGGTGTGGTGGCACAAACGAGAAGGCGGAGAGATGGGGGAGGGAGAGGATGAGGGAGGGAGGGAAAGAGGAGGAGGAGAGAGGGAGGGCAGGGGGGGAGAGAGAGAGACCGAGAGAGAATGGGAGGGGGAGAGAGAGCAGAGGAGGACAATGATGCCAACAGGGCTGGGGTGTGGCTCAGCGGTAGAGCAAAAATTCATAATTTTAAAAGCTGAGAAATATCTCAGATTTCACAAAATTCAGGAAACTAATAACGTCTGGTTGACTGACAAGTTTCAGTGCTACTTTTTTCCCCTACAAAATTTGGGCTGCACACTCTGCTTTTTTCCATGACAAATTTTATACTTTCTAGCGGAGGAATAGAAAAAAATACTTATTTTCTTTCATCCTTTTGAGATAAGGTCTCGCTATGCAGGTAAGGCTGGCCTCCAACTCACTTTGTAATCCGGGCTGGCCTGGCCTTCACAGCAATCCTGCTGCCTCAGCCTCCCAAGTGCTGGGATTACAGGCATGTGCCACTATGCCCTGCTATTGTTTTTACTTTAGCACGGTTGATGGGAATTTGACTTTCAATACTGATAAACTTGCAGCTTATAGTTGTGTACATTTTCAGATGGTGGTCAAATTTAAGGAAACCTCTACCAAGTTTCTTTGGTAAAAGCTGTACATTGTGTATCAACGTCAGTACATCAGTACATCAGTACATCTCTCCTCCAGCTACTCACCAGCCCGAGGCAGGAGGATTGTAAATTGGAGGCAAGCTTGAGTAATTTAACAAGGTTATCTTTTAAAACAGGCTGAGGATGTAGCTCAGTACTTCCTGGTTTCAATCCCTGATACTATAAATAAAACTACATTTTTGCAGCACATGAAACTTCCATGTTCAGGAACCAAATTTTATTTTTTAACAGGAACTAATTTTCTTTAAGTATACTAATCTTTTTTGGGGGGGTGCTGGATAGGCCCAGCCCCATATTTTTATTGGTACATGTTAGATATACACAATGATGACATTCATCATAGGGAATTTGAATCTGTGCATGATATATCTTTTTTTCTTAACTGAAGATAGAACTCAGGATCTCACGCACCAGGCAGGCACTTCCGCCGCTGAGCTAGATCCCAGGCCCCTACTGGTATATCTTACTGCTTTTTTTCTCATCCTCTCCACTCTCTTCAACCTCTCTTTCCCTTCTTATTTACAAACGCTTTGTTTCCACTTTTTTCTTCTGTCCTTTTTTGTCCCTTCTTTCCCTTCCCCTGCCCTCCTCCCTTGTTCCCCTTTCCAGTTGAACATTTCCTTCCCGTTTCCCATGTCTGTTACACATATTGAATCCTCATTTACACTTTCAGTTTCTCTCACCAGAGAAACAATGCGATATTAAACATATGTGTTGGATTTACTTCACTTAAGAGTATTGTCTCAAGGTACATCCATTTAGCTAGAAATGTCTCAAGTTTATCCTTATTTACTCCATTGTATTTTTTTTATTTTAAAGAGAGTAAAATTAAATAACAACAGAACAAATTAGGACATAAGAAAGAATGTAAGAGATATAAATTTCAAAGCTAGATGACCTCAGATCTTCACTGTCTATCATATTGTCCCTGATTTTCTTCCGAATAGTTGTGCATGTCTTCACATACAGAGAATTCATACAAAACAACACAGTATAAAACTGATCCGAACTGAATGAGGAAGGTATTTGAGATCTTTAAAACCAGACAATAGGGAAGTCACTAATGGCTGTCGTAGAGTCTCTGGTTCTCTTCAAAATAGCTGTCCATACTTTCATGTATATTGAAGTTCAACAAAACAAAACAGGCAAGGGGGAGGGGTTGCTTGGTTTCCTGATGCTTTAGGTCCCAGCATGGCGCCGGTCTCTGTAAATGCCAGTGGCTCCCATCCTGGGCCTCAGGAGCCTGCCAAGCTCACAGCTGTATTAAAATAAATAAAGAAAGAAGCCAAATCTTCTTTATCCAATCATTGGTTGATGCAGTTTTGCTTCCTGTGGTATCTGCCTTTGCAGTCAGGGCAAGGCATGGGGGGGGGGCTCTTAGGGCAGTCCCTCTTAAGGTGACCTGGCTTTCCACAGTAGTTGAGCCTAGTCAATAAGCTTTTCTTGGGGCTGGGGGTTTAGCTCAGCAGTATAAGTGCCTGCTTGGTAAACGTAAAGTTGAAAGTTAGATCCCCGGCACCAAAAAACAAAAATTTAGCACAGCAGCAAGCAAGCGGTCGTGAGTTTGATCCCGGTACAGATAAAAAAAAAAAAAAGAAAGAAAGAAAAAGCTCTTCTTGAAGCCTTGGGTCTTAAGGCTGGAGCAAAGGCAGTCACTTTTTGGTCTCTTTGCTTTTTCTCTTTTTTTTTAAGCCAGTCAAATTTATTAGTGTGTGTGTGGGGGGGTGGTATACCAACTTTAGTGACATTAATGTTAATAAGTTCTGATAACCCACTGCCATGAGACCAGCCTGCTTTTTCTCTTTGACTGTCTCAAATATAGACTACTAAGGAGTCAGTTTTTACTAAAGCATGAAGTGAGCTAAACTTACCAAAAGCTTTTTTAAAATTTTATTTAAAGAAAACAAAACAGTAAAAGGGTACAAGTAATACAAAATTTTAAAAAAACACTAAGAAATCACTAGTTAATAGATTACATATTGTCATCTTAGAAATAGTTGTTCAAGTTACAAAATTAAATCATACAAAGTAGACATTCAAACAGTGAGACTGCAAACAATTCTGTTCAATGATCCAACAAAAACTTAGTAATATGGTCATCTATTTTACACATCTAAACACACTTGCAGTTGTGTCCTTTATTCTCCTCTCTTTTTTACTATAACGTTTACACATTTTGGGTTTTATTATTCCCACAGTTCTTATTACTTTTTTTTTGGAAGAGAATAAAACCAAATGTGACAAAACAAAGCAGTCAGTGAAAACAAAAGATGGACACAGTACATGATGTAAAAACAGAATACAAGGTAATCAGCAAAGGTTACCATAATGCCTCTTTGCTACCTTAAAAAGAATTGCCTATATCATTAGGTATAATAAAATTGAACAATACAGTATAAAACAAAACTAACAAAACCTAAACATTGGATACATTACTGGACTTCAAAAGAAGATAACAGTCAAACCAGAATGGGCATCTTAGTGAATCTTATTGCCTTCAAAGTAGTTACCTATACCCTCAAACTTGATACTATCAAACAGAACAGAATATGGTAAAATCAGTCAAAACAAGATGGTGAGAACAATACAGGTCTTCAAATCAAGTTAATAGGAAATCAAAAAAGTTACTATAATATATCCTGCTAATTTTTTTAATTTTTCCCTTAATTAAAAAAATAATAATAAAATAAATTTTTAAAAAGGGGGGAGATTGAGATAAAAGAGGACATAACAACATAACAATACAGGTCAGAACAGAACAATTTAAGCAACATAGTGTTTCACCACAAGATAACCCGACTTAATAGTAGCTACCATAGTGTCTCTTTCCTTGAAATATTTGAGTATAACTTCGTATACTATAGCATCAAACGTATCAAGACAGTGTGAAACCATTCAAGAGGATGAAAGTATTACAGGGTATTTAGAACCAACTAACAGAAAACGAACAATGGTTTCTATATTATCTCTTTGCCTATAAAAATTTTGTTTATACTGTCACATATAATAAAATCCAGTAAGATACAACATGATAAAAGCAATGGAGACAGAAGAACAACAGTTTGATGGGACTTTAAAACAAGATGATATTAAATCAGCACTAGCTATTATGATGTCTTGTTTTCTTCAAAATAGCTGTTTATATCATCACAGACAAAAATATCAAACAGCCCAGAATAAAACCATTCCAATTAATGAGTGAAAACTTTATAAGGCTTCAAAGCCCTATAATGGGAATCACGATTACCACATACTTTTATGTATTTGTATCATTTCTTACACTAGGGAAACTATTCAGTATTCATACATGTGAGTTTGATTTATTTCACTTACGAGTATGGTCTCAAGCTGCGCCCATTTATTTGTATCTCAGTGTGGTCCTTCTTTATATCTGAGTAGTACTCCACTGTATAAAAATACAACTTTTTTATCCATTCCTCAGTTGATGGACACTTAGGTTGTTTCCAAGATATGGCTATTACAAAATGTGCTGTTATAAACATGGGTGCACATATATCACTGTGCTTTTTTTTTTTTTTTTTTTTTTTTTTTTTGAGACAAGGTCTCACTATGCAGTTCAGGCTGGCCTTGAGCTCACTTTGTAATCCAGGCTGGTCTTTGACTCCAAATGATCCGCCTGCCTCAGCCTCACAGTGCTGGGATTATAGACATGTGCCACCACATCCGGTGAAAAACAGCCCCCCCCCCTTTTTTGTATCAAGGATCGAACTGATGACCTCACACTTGCCAGGCAAGCACTTACACCACTGAGCTAAATCCTCAGCCTGCAAAAGCTATTTTTTGTAACTTTTTCTTAATTTCACTCATAGTCTTTGCCTATAGCAAATGGGGCTGATGACTGAATAAATGTATCTTTAAGCATAATCTGTCCTTCTATCCAATCAGAAGCTATGGACATGTTTTACCAGTGCCTCTAGTAAAGTATCTAAGAAGGCAGAGAGGTGCTCGTCTTTCTCCTGATAAATAGCTGACAATTTAAAATAACTAGAGGCCTTGGTTTCTGTCCTTCTTAGACCTTCAAGAATATATACTTGAAAACATCTCCTGCTCTAATCTCCAGTCGGCTGTTAGGCCAGCAGGGAATTTGGGTGAGGACTGCCTGGCTTCCAGTGGGAACAAGTGGATCCCCTGGCGGTCAATCTTCTGGCCATTTAAAAAAAAAAATTTTTTTTTTTTTTTTGGCTTTTTCGTTTTTACCGGTACCAGGGATCGAACTCCCAACTGCCTGCTTTCAAGGCAGGCGCTTATGCTGCTGAGCTAAATCCCCAGCCCCCAATTTAAAATTAACAATATTCACCCTCAAATGCAACAGCAGCTTGTAATGCTGCCTGTCTCTCATTAGAAATCAATGTTTGATTTAAGAGTAACATTATGTCTTTCCAGCCTAGCTTATAGGTCTGAGTAAATCCTCTAAAGACATCAATGTATTTATCAGGGTCATCTGAAATTTTTCTGGATCTAACTTGATCTGCTTAAGATCATTGAGAGACAGAGACATATGAACATGAGTAGTCTCATGGATTATAATTATACTTTGAGCATACATAAGAATTATTTCTTAATGTAAAGAAGGTTTGAATATAAGGCAATTCTGACCATTTTCCCTTTTCCTATAGTATGATTCTAGTTGTAAATTAACATCATAATTAATACTTCCCTGTGCATTCCATTTTGGCTCTAGAGGATAGGCAGGACATGAGTGTGTGCAGAAAAATATCAAATAGCTCTTTTCTTTTCTTTTTTTTTTTTTTTTTTTGTCTTTTCCTTTTTTATCGGTACCGGGGATCGAACTCACGACTGCCTGGTTTCAAAGCAGGCACTTATGCTGCTGAGCTAAATCCCTAGCCCCCTAAATAGCACTTTTCAACATGTAAGGGTAAAACATTTTCCAGTGGTTAAGAATATATTCCAAAGAGTGGGCTGGGGATTTAGCTCAGTGGCATAAGCACCTGCCTGGCAAGCACGTGGTCATGAGTTCAATCTCTGGTACCAAAAAAAAAAAAAAAAAAAAAAAAAAAAATATATATATATATATATATATATATATATATATATTCCAAAGGAGTACAAGACTTTGACACAGAGCTCCCCATGTCTCTGTTCAATGATATTAGTGGAAGACCTCCAAATGATATAGGGAAAGAAACTGCCAACCTGCTAGATGGCTGGTGTGAGTTTGTGTTCTCTAAAATCACAGCATGACTTCTAGGAACAACAGAAGTTAAGAGCAGAGTATACTTATTGGGGAAAGCAAGCTTTTGTCTGAGAGAAAGACAGAAGGGGTCCTGAATGGGTTGCCTGAATTGGGTCTTTAAATTTGGAGAAGTCTGATTTCTTTCGAGTTCTTTATATATTGTAGATATTGGTCCTTTTCTTGGGAGCAGCGGGAAAACATTCTTTCCCACACTGTGGGTTGTCTCTTCAACCCTGTTTCTCTTGCTGTATAAAAGCTTTTTAATAGGGTGAGATCCCAGTTGTTGATTCTTTGTGATAGTTCCTGAGTGATCAGGTTTTGCTCATAAAGTCTTTGCCTATACCAATGTCTTCAACACTTCTACCTATTCTATCCTCCAGCAGATTTATTGTTTTTGTTTTAAGATTTGGATCTTTGATCAATTTTGATTTTAGTTTAGTGTATGGTGCAAGGTATGAATCTAGTTTTAATCTTCAGCATGTGGAAAGTCAGTTTTTCCAGCACCATTTACTGAAGAGGCTATCTTACTTCCAGTGAAGGTGTTGGTCTCCTTTGTCAAAGACAAGGTGAGCAAACCAAGGGTTTAGCTCAGTGGCATAAGCCCTTGCCTGGTAAGCATGGGGTCATGAGTTCAATCCTCAGTACAAAAAAAAAATTAACAAAGACAAGGTGGCTGAGTGTGTTTGGAATCATTTCTAAATCTTCTAATCTGTTCCATTGATCCTCAGGTCTGTTTTGGGTTTGGTTTGGTTTTTTGCCAGTACCATGCTGTTTTTATTACAGTAGCTCTGTAGTATAAAGTCAGGGATTGTGATGCTTGCCTTACCTTTGCTGCCCAGAATTGCATTGCTTTGCTTTGCTTTTTTTTTCCTTTTCTTTCTTTCCTTTTTTTTCAAAACTGTTTTTGTATTCTAGGTCTCTTATGATTCCAAATGAATTTTAGAATTGTTTTCTCTCATTCTGAGAGATATGCTATTGGAATTTTGATTTGGATTGCATTAAATCTATATAACAACTTTAGAAGAATGGTCATTTTTACTATATTGATGGCCATTTTTACTATATTGATTCTTCCTATCTAAGAGTAAGGGATATCTTTCCATTTTCTGATATTGTTTTCAATCTCCTTTTCCAGAGTAGTGTAGTGTCTTGTTTGTTTGCTGAGACAGGCTTTCTCTATGCAGTTCGGGCTGGTTTGAACTCACTTTGTAGTCCAAACTGGGCTTGAACTTGCAGCAATCCTCCTGGCTCAGCCTCCCAAGTGCTGGGATTACAGGAATGCACACCATGCCTGGCTACTGTAGTTTTCAGTATAGAGGTCTTTTACTTCTTCCGTTAGATTGATTCCTTTCTTTCTTTTTTTTTAATTTTATTTTGAAAGTATACAACAGAATAAGTCAGAATAAAGCCAACTAAGATCGTACAGTGAACTTCACAGCAGGTTACCGGGATAACAGTAATAGGTATCACAGTACATTTTGTTATCTTTTTTTTTTTTTTTTTTTTTTTTGTCTTTTTCCTTTTTATCGGTACCGGGGATCAAACTCACAACCGCCTGCTTGCAAGGCAGGCACTTATGCCACTGAGCTAAATCCCCAGCCCCGTATTTTGTTATCTTTATAATAGTTGTTCTTTCAACCACGTATATCAAAATGAGATGAAATATAGAACACTATAGAACTTAAAAAAACAGAATATTGAATAGAGCAGTACCATTAATCAGAAAAGAGCAAAACAGTAGTAAAAATATTTGCCTTCAAAGAAATGGTAGAAGGAAGTCCCCCTTATTTGCTATGGTCAACTTCCCAGGAGATGCTCAGATTTCTGGTTTCCATTTGCTAATGGGCGGGGAGGGGGAGAAGGAGGAGGATAGGGGAAGTGGGATATTTGACTCTAGGCCATGTAGCAGCAGGTTCACTATTGCTTAGCAGGGTGGCAGGATGGTCATTTGTTTTCACAGGGTCCTCAGTTCCAACATGGTGCGGATCTCAGGAGACACTGCTGGTTCTCCCCCTGGAAGGGCTGCAGTCTGCCACCCTGCCTCCGCTTACCAGGGAGGGGAGGTGCCTTCTTGGCTTCCCAGAGTCCTAAGTTCCAACATGGCGTGTATCTCAGGAGACACTGCTGGTTTGATTACTAAATATTTCTTTTTTTTTTTTTTTTTTTGGATGATCTTGTAAAAGCTGTTGTTTCCCTAATTTCTCTCTCAGTGAGTTTATATACAGGAAAACTATTGATTTTTTGAGTGTTGATTTTGTATTCAGCTATGCTATTGAATTTGGTTATTAATTCCTAGAGGTCTAGGGCTGGGGATTTAACTCAATGGCTTAAGCACCTGCCTGGCAAGCTCAAGGTCGTGAGTTAGATTCCTGGTACCAAAAAAAAAAAAAATTCTAGAAGTCTATTGGTGGAGTTTTGGGAGTCTTCTATGTAGAGTATCATGTCATATGCAAATAAGGGTAATTTAACTTCTTCCTTTCCTATCCTTACTCCTTTTATTCTGTCTTTTGTCTAATTGCTCTGGCTAACATTTCCAGACCTATACTGAATAAGAGTGATGGCAGTGGACATCTTGTTCCTGATTTTGGAGTGAAAGCTTTCAGTTTTTGTCCATTTAATATGATGTTACCTGTTGGTTTGTCATAGATGGCTTTTATCACATTGAGATAAAGGTCATATATTCCAATTTTCTGTATGATTTTTTTTCACGTCAGATGGGTAATGTGCCAAGGTCGTAACAAGGTTCAAAGGAGGCACATGTCATGCATGGAGCATGAGCACCCAATCATCACGCTTATGAACCTGAGGATTAATTTTCTGTATGATTTTTTACCACGAATGGGTGTTGGGCTTTGTCAAACACCTTTTTTTGCATTTATTGAGATGGTCATGTGACTTTTGTCTTTGGTTGTTAATATAATGTATATCTTGGTTACTTTTCTCGCATTGCTGGGACAAAATACCTGATACCCAAAGTGAAGGAAGGAAGAGTTTATTTAGCTCGGTTTGTGGAGGTTTCTCATTATTTTGACACTCAACCTGAGGCAGCACAGAGAAAATGAGAGAAAAGATAGAGACTAGAGAGGCCTTTAATGAGGAGACTAGAGAGTTGCAAAAGAAGTGTAGGTGCTCTCTAGGCAGACAAAGGGCTGAGGGCTGCTCATATTTCATGGGGTGGAGCTAAAGAAGCTGCTGACGGTGGAGCAGGGTAGTTTTATCTGGGAATTGGAAAGTCTTTGGCTCCAGTAGGAAGGGAAGGTGGGAAGTCTATTTTGGGTCAGGAAGAAGTCTCATAAGGTACCTTTTTGTAATGTCCTCACCATGTTGGATCTCTGCTATGATGACTTAGCAGATTTATGTGAGCAAAAACCTGTCAGTTTCAGTTCCTAATCAGCTGGCTCCAAATCAGGGTGGCACATGGCAAAGGGCAACAGTTCATGATGGCAGAAAACAGTACAAGCAACAAGAGCAAAAGGGGAAGAACATGGAGAGAAGACTCTTTCTGTCCCTTATATTGTATGTAGACCATACCCACTTGGATGTACACTCACACCCATAATCCCAGCATTAGACCATGAGTCATTCATAAACTCTAGAAGCATGCCTCCCTGACTGCATGAGGCTTGGGGGGGGGGCATGCAGACTCAAACCATAACAGTGTATTGCATTTATTGATTTACATATGTTGAAGCATCCCTGCATCCTGGGATGAATAGCACTTGGTCATGCTGTATAGCCTTGATGATTTGCTGCATTCTGTTTGCCAGTATCTTACTGAGGATTTTTGCATCTCTGTTCAATAGGAAGATTGGCTCATAATTCTCTTTTTTCTTCTTTTGGTACTGGGGATTGAACTCACAACCTGGAGTTTGCCAAGCAGGCACTTACCCAACTGAGCTAAATCCTCAGCCTGATAGTTCTTTTTTTGGTTGGATCCTTCTGTGGTTTTATCCAGGAATCACTTTAGGAGTATTACTTCCCTTTCAATTTCAATTAGAGAGTTTGGGAAGTAGTGACATTAATTCTTTTCTAAATTTCTTGTAAAATTCAACAGTGAATCTGTCAGGGCTTGGGCCTTTCTTTGTTGGTAGGTTTTTAATTAGGTCTTCAATTTCATTGACTGATATTGGTCTGTTTAGAATTTTTTTAAATTTTTTTCTTTTTTCTTTTAATCGGTATCAGGGATTGAACTCATGACTGCATGCTTGCAAGGCAGGCACTTATGCCCCTGAGCTATATCCCCAGCCCCTGTTTAGAATTTTTATATCTTCTTGATTCAGCTTTGGTAATTCATATGTATCTAGGAATCTGTCCATTTCTTCTGTGCTTTCCATCTTACGAGAATACAATTTGGGGGAAGTCTTTGTAAGACAGGGTCTTGCTATGTAGTTTAAGCTGCCCTTAAACTCGCTTTGTAGCCCAGGTTGTATTCCAATTTGTAGCAATCCTGCCTTAGCCTCCCAAATGCTGCGATTACAGGTGTGCACTACCATGCCCAACCTCAGGGTTTCATATTTTGTGTCAGGGTCTCTCTATGTAGCCCAGGCTGGCCTTGAACTCACAATCCTCCTGCCTCAGACTCTGAAACTACTGGGATGACCTGCCTACACCACAACTACCCATTGTTTCCCCTTCTATATCAGGGATTGAACCCTGGGTCTTTGTGCTCAGCTACATCCGCAGCCCTTTTAATTTTTTATGTTGAGATAGTACCGCTAAATTGCCCCGGTGGGACTCAAATTTGCAGTCACCCTGCTTCAGCCTCTCTCAATGCAGAGATTACAGCCTTTCACCACTATACCTGGCTTGTTTTCCTTTTTAAAAAACTAATAAGAGGCAAGCGCAAAATCCTGACTTCAATTTCCCAAACCACCTGCCACCACCCCCACCGCCAATTAACAAGGAGCTGCTGGGGGGAGGGAGGCAGGAGACAGGAGGATTCCAATTTCAAGAGGAGCCTGGACTAGGTTGAGACAGACTATCTCAAAAAACAAAACAGGGTAGTTCAGTGGTCCTCCACACACACACAAACACGCGCGCACACCCGCACACCAATACCACTACCACACATCACTCAACCAGGGAGTAGCTGCAGAGCGCCAAAAAGCCGAGTTCAGAGCATCTGTCTCTGTGTGGTTGCCTGAGCCCATGGCGACTCCCCTAAACGTGTCCTCACCCGGCCGCTCCTGATCCTCGCGCGCAGTGTAGCCTCGCAGCCGCTAGAGGTCGCCAAGTTCTCATTCTAGGCAGCCTGGCGGTTTCCGGGACAAAGACCGGCCACACGACTGGGCAGCCCGGGGGACTTCCGAGCCTTGCTGCTGGACGCGCTCTCCGGAACTTGCGTGGCTTCAGTGGCAGCGGGAACCCGCCCCCTAGGCTGGTTGTGCGGTGTTGGGGTCCCAAAGAATTTTTATTACCTGCTTCCTGCCTTGGGCCCTAAAGGAAGCGGCTCTGGACCCTCGCGGCTCTGCGAGGGGCTGTGCCTGACCCCAGGTCTCCTCATGGGACTTTGCAGCCCCTTGCGCGCCTGGGGCGAAGGGGCTCGTTAGGTGACGTGGAGGGGGATTGTGACTAGGGAAGGCCAAGTGTCAGGGTTGCTCTCTCCAGAAGACAATGGGGTGCGAGGGGCCCCTACTTGGGCACAAGCCGCGGCCAAGGACAGGAGTCCCTACAGAGAAGCCAAAGATGTGCCAGAGAGTGCTGAGAAGATCCTAAGCTCGAGGCTAGCAGAGGCAATTTAGCGACTCAGCAAGACCCTGTCTTTCGTTTTGGGGGTGTTTGGTTTCGCGTGTTTTTGGAGACAGACCGGCCTCAAACTTGCCGCGATCTTCCTGCCTCAGCCTCCTGAGTGCTGAGATGACAGCTCGCGGGGCCACGCCATGGTGGTGGCGGTGCCGGGGTTGGAACCCAGAGCTCCTGCCTGCCAAGGCGGCTGCCCCAGGCCGGAGAGCTCAGTAAATGCAGGAAACTCAGTTCCGCTGAAATCATTACTTCACCGTCTGGTGGGGGTACAAGGCAGTTCACCCTCGATAAGTTGTCGGTCAAATCTCAGGTCGCTCATCCAGAAAAATCGGGGAAGTCTGGGACCTGAGAACGGTTCAGGAAAGCTGAGCCTCTGTGAAGGACAATTCCACCCTTGTGCAGAGCGGAGAACCGGCCAGCGCGGCGCCCCTCTCGGCCGGAAAAAGGATAGGAGGTGACCCCAGATGGGATGGAGGTGACGACGGGTGGCTCTCAGCTGCCAGACCTCATCTGCATCACGAGACAGCCGGGGCCACTGCGCACCTCCTTCTCCAACGCTCCCCAACCCCCCCTCCATCCAAGCAATGCGGTGCAGAAAGCGCTCCCGAGGTCTCCTCCGTCAGCCACGCAGCCCACTGCTCGCCGCCCAGCAAGCTGAGGCAGGCGCTTATTTTGCAAAGAAAGAAGGTTCTGTTTAAAGCCAGCCCAGAGGAGGATTGGCTTCAAATCTCGGTTCCCTGCTTGCAAGGGTGTTTGGGGGGGGGGCGCGAGGGACCGTGCAGCTCTTCACACCTGCTTTGTCACTTCCAGCCATCATCAGCTCTTTGTCCCCTTTCTTGTGGAAAGGACACTGGTTCCAGCCTCCTGGGGCCCGTAATCTGCTTATTCTGTGCGTTCCTAGCTGCGGAGGACAGGAGGGGGTGGGGTCCTGTGCTCAGCAGACAGAAGCTTGGAGCAGCGGCTCATGGCGTCTCTCCAAGAAAAGAAATCTCGCTTTGAAACGAGCATGATGACCCACGTTTGTAATCCCTGCGGTAGGGAGACTGAGGCAAGAGGATCGCTGCGAGTTTAGGCCAGCCTGGACTCCATGATGATTTCAAGGTCCGCCTGAACTGCATGGAGACCCTGTCTCACAGCTCCATGTGGAGCTGCTAGTTACACTGGATTATTTCATATATTAAAATGATCGAAGCTTCAGAAAGGCAAAGGGTAAATTTCAGTCTTTCTTGCAGCCTGGAGCTGTCTCATCCTGTACTGGTTTTGCCCAGACACAGTCCCCAAGGGTTCTAAGGCTCTGAAACCGGCAGGCATAGATGCCACCCGAGGGCGCTTCTCTGGGGTGGTCGCGCTGCCTGAAGTGTTATCGTTTCCTGCCTCAGCTTCTCCTGGGAGCGTTGGTTGGGTAGGAATCGCCGGCTCGCACTACAGCCTCTCATAGCATATAGAAATCTCCGTATTAGTGATGCACAACTTTTAACTTCCCCTACAAGAGCCAGTTCAGGGGAACAGTGAAGCTTCGGATGCTTTTCAGTGTTTTACCCTAACATTAGTTGTCAGGCTGAAGCTAGAGATAGGCAGTGATCACCAGCAGTGCTTCCTTCCATGCCTTTTGATGCATCAGACTTGTTGGGAGCTAAGGCCGGAAAGCCACTCACTAAGAATCCTGCCTGTTGTTAATCCACTGCCAATTGTGCAGCTCAGCGACTTCGGTGTCATCTAGGGGAGCCTGGCATGGCAGAACTAGAGCAACTGCTGGACCCAGGAAACAAGGGCTTCCTCAGAAGTCCTCAGGAGAGGAGAAGGAGAACCCACTGGAGTGGCTCCTCCTGCAGGCTCACAAACAAAACAAAAGGACATAAAGATGAGAGTGCTTATTTGTTATCGGCAGAATCTTTTTTATTGTAGTACTGGGGATGTGACTCAGGAGGGATCACCCACTAAGCTACACCCCCAGTCCTCTTTTTTCTTTTTTCTTTGCTTTTTCCTTTTTAAAAAAAATTTTCCTCTACTTCTTTGAAAATGAAAAATTTTTTGAGACAAGGTCTTGCTATATAGTCCTGGATTACATAGCAAGATTGTCTTTTAAAAAGGGGATAATTAATTAACTTTATTGGTACATTTTAGGTATACATAATGATCACATTCATCATAGGGAATTTGTACCTGTACATTATATAACTTGATTCTTTTTTTTTCATTCTCCTCCCCCTCTTCAACCCATCGCCTCTCCATTTACAAAGGCTTTGTTTCCATTTTTTCCTTCTTTTCTCATCATTTTTTTCTTATCCTTTTCTTCCATCCCCCCTTTCTCTCTCCCTAGTTTTCCTTCTCATTTGAATATTTTCTTCCTATTTTGCAGTATCTATTACACATTTTGATTCCTTATTTACTCTTTCCGTTTCTCACACCGGAAAAACAATGTGGTGTTTACACTTGTGTGTTGGATTTATTTCACTTAAGAAAATGGCCTCAAGATGTATCCATTTAGGTAGAAATGGCTCAAGTTTATCCTTCTTTATGTCAGGGTAGTACTCTATTGTACTAAAAAACCACATCTTCTTTATCCATTCACCAGCTGATGGGCATTTGGGGTGTTTCCAAAATTTAGCTATTACAAACTGCACTGCTAAAAGCATGGGTGTGGAGGACCACGGGACAATTATGCTTGAATAAAGAGCAATTATCTCCACCTTGGCTGACCCCGGCCCTATCTCCATGTACTGAAACTACAGAGCTGGCTAAGCCATTTCCTTTTCCCTTCAATTGGCTCTAAGCAATGTAAACAGGACTGGCTGAAGTGCTGGTGCATAATCCTTGAAGCCAAGGGACAGCCCTGTTTCCTCCCTGGGTCTCTCTAAAAGGTTCAGCACAGTGGGATGGTAGAGCAAATGCTCCAAAAATGTCAGTTGGATTCAGTCTCAAAACAAGAGGTTGACTTCCCACGGCAAAAAAGGTTTACATATCAGGACTAAAACACCAGCCCCCTAAACGTTAAATGGTTCTTCAATTATGTCATGCAAATTGGTCTTACTGCATATCCTTTTCTCTGCATCCTGCAGAGGTGCTTTCTGGCCTCTTAGCTAGCTCACCTCTCAATACTCATGTAATTTCCACCGTTCTCACAGTCACTCATCCACTAGCCACTTCCTTCATCGTGAATTAACACATTCTGGGTGAGGCCCAGGTTGAGGCCTTTGTTCAGAGAATCCTCATCTGGACCAGAGTCAGAACCCCTTAGCTGCCTGCAACTGTAAATATGTCTTGGTGTCTCTACTCTCGACATGCATTGCACAAGAGGTGGTAGCTTAGAATTAATTTGTCGAGATTCCAGTAACATTTCCATGGGATTACAAGTATAAACTTCCCAGGCCACGAGGAGAATGGGAAAAAGGATTCCTATACTAGTCCATATTTTTTTTTTTTTTTTTTGTACCGGGGATCAATTTCATGGCCTCGTGTTTGCCAGCCAAGCGCCGCTGTGTCACTGAGCTGTATCCCAGATCCTCTAGTCCTAGTTTTTGGAGGAATCTCCACACTGATTTCCACAGTGGTTGCACCAGTCTACTCTCCCACCAAGAGGGAAGAAGGGTTCAGTGGCCAGGGATTTAGTTCAGCGGCATAAGTGCCTGTCTGACAAGTGTGAGGTCGAGTTCAGTTCCTGGTACCACAAGAAAAAAGAATAAAACCCAACAAGCCAGGCATGGTGGCACATGCCTGTAATCCCAGCATTCCGGAGGCTGAGGCAGGGAGATTGCTGTGAGTTCGAAGCCAACCTGGACTACAAAGGGAGTCTGAGCCCAACCTGAACTGCATGGTGACACTCTGCCTCAAAAAAAATTTAAAAAAAAAATAAAGCCCAGCAAAACAAAACAGGATAAAGCTAGTCAAAAGAAAGCAATGAAAATAGTACAGAACCTCAAAACAGGATAATAGGAAATCAACAATGGCTAACATAATATATCTTGCTATTTTCACAATAGTTGTCCATTCCATCAGACATAGCAAAATCAAAACAAAACAATAAAACCAATCAACACATAACATTGAATAAAACAAAACAATGAGTTGGAGCAAAACAAAACAGAACAATACTGCACACTATTATCTTCAAAATAGTTGCTCAGGTTACCAGATGCAGGGATAAAACAACAGTAAAATGGAACAAAACATTGGATTTCAGAAACCATACAGGAGGAAATCCTCCACAGCTGATACTGCACACTGTGCCCTCCAAGTAGTGCCCAGACCACCAACCCCAGCCTGCAGAGTCAACCACAAAGTGAGGCAGTAACAAATGGTGGTGGGGCTGTGAGGGAAAAGGAACACTTCTTGGTGCCTGCCCGTGAAGCAGCTCCATTACACTGACGGGTAAGAGATATAGCCAAGCAGAAAAACTATGCCTTTGGGTCGGGAATTTAGATTAGTGGCCTAAGTGCCTGTCTGACAAGCTTGAGGTTGTGAGTTTGATCCCTAGTACACACACACACACACACACACACACACACACACACACACACAAACAACCAGAAGAGCACCCCACTGCTGATTTAGAGGACTCAGGGTGACAACTAAGGGTTACAGAATAGCTTGATGCTATGTTACTGGCTCACTTTTTTTCCTTTAGCAAATCTTTTATTCTTTTTTGTTTTGTTTTGTTTTTATCGGTACCGGGGATCGAACTCACGACTGAGTGCTTGCAAGGCAGGCGCTTATGCCGCTGAGCTAAATCCCCAGCCCCTTTGTTCTTATATTTATTTGTTTGTTTCTGTCTTTTTGAGACAGGGTCTTATGCACTCCAGGCTGGCTTAAGCTCACTTTGTAGCCCAGGCTGGTCTCAAACTCGATACAATCCTCCTGCCTCAGCCTCCTGAGTGCTGGGATTACAGGCATGTGCCACCATGCATGGCCTTAAAACAAAATTTCAAAACCAGATAATTAGAGGGTAATAATGGTTAATACATTTTGTACTGTTATCTTTATTTTATTTTATTTTTTTGTACTGTTATCTTTAAATTAGCTTATCTTTAAATCAGAGTACAAAATATCTGCATATAGCGGGGGGGGGGGGGTGGCTCACGCTGTAATCCCAGCACTCAGGACGCTGAGGCGGAAGGGTCCTTGTGAGTTCGAGACCAGCCTGGACTACAAAGTGAGCTCAAGGCCAGCCTGAACTGCACAGCAAAACCCTGTCTCAAAAAAGACAAAAAAAAAAAAAAAAAAAAAAAAAAAAAAAGATATCTGCATTTAATTGTCCAAACAATATTTTTTTTTGTCTTTTTCTATTGGTACCGGAGGTCGAACTCATGACCACCTGCTTGCAAAGCAGGTGCTTATGCCTCTGAGCTAAATCCCCAGCATTGTCCAAACAATATTAGCACAAACATTTCTTTTCAATGAACTAAGTAAAATTAGAAGAATACCTATTTTAACTATCTTTCATATTTATATAAATACACACATGTATACATATATTATTTCTTTCAGCTTCTCACACTAGGGAGACAATACAAGGTTTAAAAATATGTTTATACATGCAAGTCTTATTTATTTCACTTATGAGTATGGCCTCTAGTTATATCCATTTACCTATGAAAGGCTCAAGTTTATCTTTCTTTATGGCTGAGTAGCACTCCATCATATAAATATAGTCACATCTTTTTATCTATTTTTTGGTTGATGGGCATTTAGATTGTTTCCAAGATCTGGCTATTACAAATTGTGCTGCTATGGGGCTAGGGATTTTAGGTCAGCGGCATAAGCACCTGCCTTGCAAGCAGGCGGTCGTGAGTTCGATCCCTGGTACCGATAAAAAGTTAAAAAAAAAAAAAAAGACAAAACAAATTGTACTGCTATAAACATGGATGCATATATATCACTGTGGTATGATGTTTTAAATTCTGGGGAGATACCCAGCAGGAATACCTGGGCCAAATGGGACCTCCAATCTCAGTTTTTTGAGGAATCTCCACACTGATTCCAGAGTGGTTGCACTACATTCCCACCAACAGTGGAGAAGTGTTTTTTTTTTGGTCTTTTTCCTTTTTATCGGTACCAGGGATGGAACTCACAACCGCCTGCTTGCAAGGCAGGCGCTTATGCTGCTGAGCTAAATCCCCAGCCCCTAGAAGGGTTCTTTTTTACCCACAGCCCCTCCAGCATTTGTTATTGGTTGACTTGTTGATACTAGTCATTCTTTCTGTGGTGATATGGAATCTCAGTGTTGTTTTAATTTGCATCCTTGAATGACCATTGATGCTGAATATTTTTTCATATATTTATTTGCCATTTGTATTTCTTCATCTGAGAAGTGTGTATTCATCTCAGATGTCATTTTTGGGTTGGATCTTTAAATTTGGGGGGTCTGATTTTGTTGTTGTTGCTTATATATCCTTGATATTGGTCCTTTATCTGAGGAACAGCTGGGAAAAACTTTTTCTCACATTGTAGATTGTCTCCTCACTCTTTTGGTGGTTTCTCTTGCTGTGAAAAAGCTTTTTTTTTTTCCCATTTTTTAAAAATCGGTACCAGGGATCAAACTCACAACTGCCTGATTACAAGGCAGGTGCTTATGCCACTGAGCTAAATCCCCAGCCCCTGCAAAAGCTTTTTAATAAGATGAAATCCCAGTTGTTGATTCTTTGTGATAGTTCCTATGTGATTGGGGTTTTGCTCGTAAAGTCTTTGCGTATACTTCTGTTTTCAAGAGCTCTACCTAGTCTATCTGCCTGAAGATTTAGTGTTTGTGTTTTAATATTAAGATCTTTGATCCATTTTGATTTTAGTTTAATGCATGGTGTTAAACATAGGTCTAGTTTTAATCCTCCTCATGTGGAAAGTCACTTTTTCTATCACCGTGTACTGCAGACGTTATCTTTTCTCCAGTGAAGGTGTTTGTCTCCTTTGTGAAAGACAAAGTGGCTGAGTGTGTTTGAAGTTGTGTCTGTGTCTTCTAATCTGTTCCACTGATCGTCAGGTCGGTATTTTTGCCACTACAATACTGTTTGGTTGTTTTGCTTTGTTTTGGTGCCTGGGATCAAACTCATGATCTTGCATATGCCAGGAAGGCACTTGTGCTGCTGAGTTAAATCCCCAGCCCTACAATTCTGTTTTATCACAGTAGCTCTATAGTATAGTTTCAAGTCAGGGATAGTGGTACCTCACACCTTACCTTTGTTGCCCAGAATTGCCTTTGTTATTCTAGAGCTATTCTGGTTCTAGGTGAATTTTAGGATTGTTTTCTCTAATTATATGAGAATGCTATTGGAACTTTGATTGGGATTACCTATATAACAATTTTGGAAGTATGACCATTTTCACTATATTGGTTCTTCTTACCTGAGAACAAGGGATATTTTCCATTTTATTTATTTATTTATTTATTTATTTACTTAATACCTTCCCATTTTCTGATGTCCTCTTCCTTTTTTTTTTTTTTTTTTTTTTTTTGTCTTTTTCATTTTTATCGGTACCAGGGATTGAACTCACGACCACACACTTGTAAGGAAGGCGCTTATGCCGCTGAGCTAAATCCTCAGCCCCTCTGGTGTCCTTGTCAATGTCCTTTTTCAGAGCACTATAGTTTTCAGTGTGAAAGCCTTTTGCTTCCTTTGTTAGATTGGTTGCTAGGTATTTCATTTTTTAGATGCTATTGTGAAAGGTGTTGTTTCCCTAATTTCTCTCTCAGTGAGTTTGTTATTTGTGTACGACTGCCTGCTTACAAGGCAGGCGCTTATGCCACTGAGCTAAATCCCCAGCCCCTCAGAGTCATGATTTTTAAGTCTCTATGTGTGTTATTTGGACAAAACTACTTTTTTTTTAAATATTTTTTTTATCGGTACCGGGGTTTGACCACACACTTGCAAGGCAGGTCCTTATGCCGCTGAGCTAAATCCCCAGCCCCTCCTTCTCTCTTTCTTTATTGTGATACTACAGATTCAATACTGGGCCTTCACACTGGCCTATGTATTGTAATCCCAAGTACTGAGTACAGTCATCCAAGTATTGTAATCCCTTTTGCAGTCTTCCTCACAATTCAGAAAGTTATTATTTACAATCCCATTGAGATGTTATTGGAATCCCAGCAAGTTAATTCCAATCTACCACCTCCAACGCAACCCATAGCAAGAGTAAAGACAGCAAGGCATTCCAAGAGCAGCTAAGGAGTCTTAAATCCAATTCCCATGAGGATGTGAGGACAAAGGCCCTGATCCTAGGCCTCTCCCAGAATTTATTATCTTGTGAAGAAGGGGATGGCTGGAGGATGAGGGACAGTGAGGATGGCGGGAATTGGGTGAGTAGCTTGAGCTGGCAGCCAGGTAGGCAGAAAAGCATCTCTGCAAAATGCCGAGATCAGGATACGCAGAAGGGTCAATTTGCATAATTCATTTAAGGTAGCAACTGAGAATTGTTTTTGGAGGCTGTTGCTTTGGTTTCTTTTTTTTTCTTTTTTTTTTTGCTTTGGTTTCTGATATGTAAATTTTTGTGCTCTGGGGAGTCATAGCCTCTTTATCTAGAGACTCATACCCAGTTGACATTCCTGGAGCTGACTGGATCTACCATTACATATTTGAGAGAGAGCACTATGGGAGGAAACAGGAGACTGTCTGAGGGCTTTAGAGATTACATACTAGTACCTGGGCTAGCCTTATTTACAATGCTTAGGCCAGTTGAAGAGAGAAGAGAATACCACAGTCAGCTCTGTACATATCAGTATAAGGAAGTAAGTCTCCAAATAATCAAACTCACAGTAATTGTTCTGCATTCAAGGGGAGTCACTTGAGTTTCTCCCATACCTCCTCATCTGGCTAGGCCCTATATTTTTGAGGAGCATATTAACACTTTTTCTTCTCATTCCAAGCAGTGGCTACAAGAAACCCTTAGCTGAGCCACTGGAAACACGTCAGGGTAAATTTGCAATGTATAATATTTTAAAATGAGGTTTAAAATCAGAGCTGTGAAAAAGTCAAAGGCATATTTCAACTTTCAGGGTGTCACCAATCATGGTATCTGTAACAAGTGCTGCTCCACACTGGGGGTGGTGGTGCACGCCCATGGGAAGCTGAGGCAGGAGGATTGCAGCAAGTTCAAGGTCAGCCTAGGCTATAGAGTGAGACCCTGTCTCAAAGTAACCAAAATATATAAAAAAAGAGCTGCTCCATAGCAAGAGCTCACATTCCTCACAAAGAATTTCTGCAATTTGTGTGTATAATTGAAACATATGGAATGTATTATTATAGGATGCTGGATTTCCTTTTTAATCTAGATACAAAATGTAATGCTACATGCCAGAATGTATATATCAGCAAACAAATTCAGAATATAGAAACAAAGCACCCTCATTCATTAGCCACAGTTTGAATGCCAACTTTCAAAAGCTGTTTTTAAACCAAACTAACATGGAGAATATAGCTCAGCAGCACAAGTATCTGCCTGGCCAGTGTGAGGTTGTAAATTTGATCCCTAGTACAAAAAAAAAAAAAAACCCTAACATGAAGCTTCAGTATTTACTACTATGTCCAGGTATGACAAATGTATGTAGGTTTTTGCAGTTAGCCTTATATTGTCACTTCATTCTGGACTTTTGAAAAAGCAGCCTTTAGGGTCAGGGATATAGCTCAGCAGCACAGCGCCTGCCCAGCAAGTGTGAGGTTGTGAGTTCAATTCCATTATTAAAGCAGCTTCCCTATGATATAAACAATTACTCTTCTTCTCAACCTCAAACTGATTTTGTAATGATGGTAGCCCACCTAGTTTGGGCGCAGTAGACAGTAATGAAAAGTTTAGTAAAGAGAGGGCATCAATATGGGGGAAGGCAAGTGTGCTGGTGCATGCCTGTAATCCTAGTACTTGGAGGCTGAGGCAGGAGGGTTGCTATGAGTTTGAGGCCAGACTGGGCTCCATAGAAATTTTAAGGCCAGCCTGAACTATACTGCAAGACCACGTGTCAAAGAAACCCAAAAAACCAAACATACAAAAAACGAGAGAGAGAGAGAGAGAGAGAGAGAGAGAGAGAGAGAGAGAGAGAGAGATGGCAAAGCATTGAGTGGCAGCAAAATTCAGCTTCTTGGGAAGGAACTGACAAAAAGATTAAAAGCTACAGGTAAATTGCGTGTCATCCTTGTGCAGGGGCCATGCTAATCTTCTCTGTATCATTCCAATTTTAGTATATGTGCTGCCCAAGCAAGCATAAAAGCTACAGGTATATTGGAGAGATGGAAATTAGCATAATAATATCTCTCATAATAGTATCAAGAAAAATAAAATACCTAGAAATTAACCTAAGAAAGTGAAAGATCTCTACAATGAAAACTACAGTATTCTGCAAAAGGAGATTGAAGAGGACATCAGAAGATGGAAAGATGTCCCCTGTTCCTGGATGGAAAGAATTGATTTTGTCAAAATGGTCAGGCTTCAAAAACTCATATATAGATTTAATGCAATCCCAGTCAAAATACCAACTGCATTTTCACCATAAAATTCCTATGGAGCCAGAAGAGACCTAGAACAGGAAAAGCAACTCTGGGCAACAAAGTTCAGACAGGGGCATTGCAACTGCAGACTACAAAGCTATAGTGATAAAAACAGATTTATTAACCAAAAGACTGTGATCTTATTTGTGCATTTTGTCATGTTTGTAATATTCAACGGCTTTTTAAAAGTGTATAGACATTAGATTTCACTAACCAGGGTTCTCTCTCTGTTCAGGATATCACTTTCTATTTTTGTTAAGTGAATGAACCTTTGGATGTTAAAAGGAATAGATCATAATACTCGGGGAAAAGCTGGGGATGGGGTGTAGCTCACTGGTGAGTTAACTTGTCTAGCATGTGCAAGGCTCTGGGTCCCATCCCTAGCATCATCATACAAAATAAAAAAACAATTCAGATGTGGATTGCACACTGACAAATTATTAATGCTCAAAGGCAAATGTGTTGCCCTTGGTAACTTGCCAATGTTTTCTTAATCCTACTGGACCTTTTAAAGTTAGATTTTTTTTAATTGGTATCAGGGATTGAACTCACAACCGCGTGCTTGCAAGGCAGGCACTTATGCCACTGAGCTAAATCCCAGCCCGCCAATGTTTTCTTTCTTTCTTTTTTCTTTCTAGGATTCTTCAATAATATTCACCCGGCTGGGCATGGTGGTGCATGCCTGTAATCCCAGCACTCGGGAAGCTGAGGCAGGAGGATTACCACATTCAAGGCCAGCCTGGGCTACAAAGTGAGATCAAGGTCAGCCTGAACTGCATAGTGAGACCCTGCCCCAAAAAAACAAAACTACACAAAACAAAGAAACAAAAAAATTCACCCAAAAAGTCAAATGCAGAAAAGTGCAGGAGATCAATCCATGCACTAGAGATCCAAATAATCCAGAGAGGGCCTGGGTCCCACAGCAATGTCCTGCACGAGTCCAACTGGATGCCCAGAGCCCACGACAATGTTTCCTGGAAGTCTGTATCAAGGGAAGGCACAAAGGTCAGTGGTGGAAGCTAGAAAGTCTGCACCTGTGGGATGAAAGATCTGTGCCAGCAGGCTGAGGGATCTGCGTGGAGCCAGAAAGCAGTGCTCAAGGCAAGGACCAGAGCTCCCCCAAAGTCAATCGCAGCCATCCTCAGCAACAGCTAGGACCCGAGGTCCTCTGATGGTAACAGCCAAGTTTGTATCAGAAGAGCCAGCGTGACAAGCTCCTCCAGGAGATTCAAGAGCACCTCAACTTCCCCTCCAGTCCTCCTTTTATGCTCCTGGCAACAACCCTCAGGTTTGCCACTATTTTTTAGAGACAAAAATACACAGCTGGAGGGACATCTTTTTTTTTTTTTTTTTTTTTTTTTGGTAACAGGGATTGAACTCATGACCACGAACTTGGAAGACAGGCGCTTATGCCGCTAAGCTAAATCCCTGGCCCGTGGAGGGACATCTTGCAGCCATAAGTTTTATCACTCATTCTGCAACAGTATTCTCCCTGTAAGAAGACTATTTGATCTTCTCATACCTATCTAAGTAACTTTTTGTGACTGTATCAGCAATAAGAAATACCTTAGATGACACTCAAGATTTGGAGGCATGGGGGCTGGGGATTTAGCTCAGTGGCATAAGCACCTGCTTTGCAAGCAGGCAGTCATGAGTTCAATCCCTGGTACCGATGAAAAGGAAAAAGACAAAAAAAAAAAAAAAAAAAAAAAGATTTGGAGGCAGATTTATTTACATCGATGGGCACTGATCAGGATCATTCCCAGAATGTCAGGTCCCAATCGCTGGTCGTCTAGGGTTTATACAGTGTGCATCATAGTGACCAGCTATGTATCACAGTGACCAGCTGTTTCTAAGAGACAAGAGCAACTGGAATTGAAACAGGAACTGTTATGTGGGCAACTAAGAAACTGAAGTAGACTGGCTGGGGTGTGCGTGTGCGTGTGTGCATCTTTTGCTACATAATGCTGAGTTGCTTGCTTGCTGGTTTATATGTTTATTTGCTGGGCTATGGGTGGATTACAGGGCTTTGCATATGTCAGGACAGCAATCTACCACTGAGATATATCACCCTGACTCTAATCATACCTATGGAGCTACTAGCCCAGACTCCAGTGGCAGTTGGACAAGCAAACCTGTTCATATTTTAGTGCAAGTCTGACCGGGGATCGAACTCATGACCTCGCGCTTGCCAGGCAGGTGCTTATGCTACTGAGCTAAATCCCCAGCCCCAGTTTCTATTATTTTTTTTTAAATACAATCTTGGAGCAGAAAAGGCTAACTATAACCTAAGAGCCTGTTTTTTGCCTTTTTGTGTGTGTGTACCGGGATCAAACTCATGACTCTGCGCTTGCAAGGCAGGCACTAAATCCCCAGCCCCTTTTTGGTTTGTTTTTTGAGATGGGATTTCGTTATGCAGTTCAGACTGGCTTGGAACTCAGTATGTAGCCCAGGCTGGCCTCGAATTCATGGTGATTCTCTTCCCTCAGCCTCTGGAGTGCTAGGATTATAAGTATGTACCACCAGGCCTGACTGCATAAACCTGGTATTCATTTTTTCCCTTGAGATAGGACAGGCAGGCCTTGAACTCAGTGATCCTCCTGCCTCAGCCTCCCCAGTGCTGGGGTTATAGGCGTGCACTACTGCACCCAGCTTTATGGTTTTAGTTTTTGACTAAAATTTCCTAAAAAAGATAATGCTTAATATTAGCTTTGGGAATTTGGGTAAGGTCCAGTTCCCCTGGGTTCATAACAAATGCCTAAGAAAACACTTTAAAGCCGGTGGCTGAATAATCAGTACTTTGTATGTTGAGGGGGGGCAGGTGCTGGGATGAAACTTGGCCTTTGCACTAAACTACACCCCCATACCTTTTTATTTTTTCAAGACCTGATTTCACCCAGTTGCTCAGTCTGGCCTTGAACTTGAAGTAAAAAATATTAAGATGTGTTATGTGCAAGTACCGGTGCCCCATGATGAATGTAATCATTATGTATTGCAAATGTGTACTAACAAACATTTAAAATACTAAAAACTATAAAATGACTTCTATTCCTCATTCATATAAATTTTTTCCAAGGACTCCATGAAAACAATCCTTTCCAGTGTTCCAGTAGCCATTTTGAACGTTTTTCCATCTTTACAATTGAAAACAGCAAAGTCTACACAGGAACTTTTATCTTTTTTTTCCCAGAAGCTCTATTTCGCATGGAGACACCCACTGGGTAACTTCTGGGGTGGGAGCACAGCAGAGGAAGGTCAAGGAAGTCAGTCGCCTCACTTCTCCCCTAACATTGGCAGAACTTTGACACACTAAGCCCAGGCATCTGACCAGCAGGTAGAGCCACAAAGTACCGTAACAGAAACCCTTTCTATGGCACTTCAGAGTTGGATAAGCTCTCCAAGGTTTAGTTCCATCAAGCTGCCTCGTAAATCTGTACAATTAGCTAACTTTACCAGCAAGCACCTGTAAATAGGACTTGGATATACCAAGATAAAGTAAGCAAAAGCCTACAACACGCCCACAAGTCCCAGTACTGGCTGAGGCAGAAAGTCTGAGGCCAGGCTCCACTACACAGCAAGACTCCTCAAAAACTTTTATGTGCAAGCATTAGAAGGCATTCAGCATGACACAGATTACTACCAGAGGGAGTGCTCACGCTTTAAAATGTCCCTGAACATGGCCAGCCTACTGGTGTACCTTTGATTGGGTGAAATGTAGCAAGTTCTTTTTAGTGTTAAGAGCAAAATAAATCTACTGTGCCTTAGATGATAACTCATGTATTTCTAAGTGGAATGCCTTTAAAAAGAATCAACTCACTTCCTTTAGGGTCTGAAATTAGTTTTGGAAGGTTTGGGGTTGAGAGCGTAGTTAAGTGGTAGACAGATTACATCCAGCATGTGCTAAACTCTCTGGGCTCCATTTCATATGAGCACTGTGCGGGGGGGGGGGGGCAGAGTTGTAAACCCAAGGCCACTATGAATACTGCATAACATTTTCAGGGTAGGTGTACAAGGTATATATGAAATGTGAATTTTTTTTGGAGACAGGGTATCACTATGTAGTTCAGGCTGGCCTCGAACTTGTAGTGATCCTCCTGCCTCAGCATCCTGAGGGTTGCAATTACAGGCATGCACACCTGGCCATGAATTTTGTTAAGTTTGGGTCCCCTTTAGAGGTATACCAAATCTGAAAAATATTTCCAGTCTCAAGCATTTTATATAAGAGAACTCAACCTGTATTAAACATTCATACTGAAAGGCTGGGGATTTAGCTCAGTGGCTAAGTGCCTGTCTAACAAGCATGAGGTCATTTCAATCCCCGGTAACCCCCCCCAAAAAATTCACACTGAAATATAATGAAGCTGGGAGTTTTCCAAATGGAAGAGAAAGTTCCGATTCATTTTTTTTTAACTGATGTGGCCAGGCATGGTGGCTCAGGAAGCTAAGGAAGGAGGGTCACTGTGAGTTTGGGTCAGCCTGGGATATATAGTGAAAGTCTCAAAAACAGCCAAAAAACTCAAAACCAATCACAAAGCATAAAAACTTAAGCAGTAGGGGCTGGGGATTTAGCTCAGCGGCATAAGCACCTGCCTTGCAAGCAGGCAGTCGTGAGTTCGATCCCTGGTACCGATAAAAAGGAAAAAGACCAAAAAAAAAAAAAAAAAAAAAAACACTTAAGCAGTAGTCCTTTTTTTTGGTACTGGGAATTAAACTCGGGGACTTGTGCTTGCTAAGCAGGCACTGTGCTGCATAGCTATACCCCTGGCCCTAAAAGCAGTTCTTAAGTAACTCAACTTTAGTATCGTTTCTGTCCATGTTAGTTACTTAGAACATGCCAGCCAAAAGAGTTACTTCTTACACATTAAAAAATACCAGGTCGACTGAGAGTAGAAACTCAATTTTCCCTTCCGTAACACCCCCTTCAGTGACATGTGGGTTGCTGGACTTCAGTTTCAAAGCCATGTTCGGGCAGCAGCTAGATCTACAAGATGACAGCTGAATCATTCTCTGCATAAACATTTCCTTTAAAAATTCCCTCTGGGGCTGGGGGTGCAGCTCGGCAGGAGAGCGACAGCAGGGCCCCATATGTGGGGCCTCAGCATAGCAAAAAACAAAATCAACCCCTTCCAATCTTAGAAATCTTACTTTAATAAAAGAGGAAAAACCAAAATTTAATTTATAAAGTTTTATTTTGTATATGTGCTAAATCTTAGGAATTGTGGACAATCTTTATGTCAGTCTGTTGGCTTGTAAAAGGCTAAGTGTGTGATTTGGGCGGTGAAATTTCCTTTTGGGATTTCAAAATAAAGATTTGCATTTGTGACTTTAAAATGTGGCACACACCCCCTTTTTCACACCTATAAATTTGGAGGAAAAGTGCTACATCTCTGCAAGCACAAAATAATTGTTATAAATACAATCGGCAGCAAGTTCTTAATACATTTAGCACTTCTGTAGTGGTTTATCACACCCAAAACCTTATTTTCAAATACTAAACATGTAAGCGTAGGACCAATTCCCGGTCAAGCCCTACTAGGAAACCAGTACTAAATGTCTTTTTCTGGGTAACACAAAAGCTGGGGTGAGGGGATGCTGATTTTCCTTCTCGGCAGTAAGTCTACAGTACCTCTGAACTAAGGTCCAAAATGGGGCACTTCTAATGGAAAGGCAATTTTAAAAATCTGGTTGTGATTCTAAATAAGGCAGGATATAGCCACCAAATTAATCACAAAAATCAGCAAAGTATAATAGCTCACGGGAGAACATAAGCTGGAAAAATACTTATAAAAACCTGAAAGAACTATTCTGAAGTTGTCTTCTGAATATTCACAGACTGTTGCTTTCATTTACAAACTCAATTGAAATTAAAAAAGTGGTTTTTAACCACTAGGAAGATTAAAGACTTAAATTATCATTCACTAATAAAAGTTAATCATGAAAAAAATAGAAAACATTTTAATAATTCTAGATTTGTGTACATAATAGCGAAAAGACACAAAGCTGAGAAATTATCACTGAAAGAAAAATCAATGAAAAAAACCCAAATATGTCTTATGTTAACTCTGCTTCTATGATGTTGAGTATGAAATTTTGGTTGGTGAAGGGCTTAGAAACAGCAGCAACAGGGTGTTTAGCAAGTTGTACACTCAAATACTTAGATCCAACAGGGCAAAGCTCAGGCTCACACAATTTTACAACTAAAATCTTCAGTCTACATTAACAAATCTACTGTCTTCTATAGAGTAATCATGCCATTTAGAACTCTGGGAATTTTTCTTTCTGAGGAAGACTAGTGATTCTGCAACAAACATTTAAAGTAGGAAATATATGGCTCAAAAAAATCAGCTGGGGAGAATTAAATAATCTTTAGGCACTTCGAAGACTTGAAATTTAAAACGTGCCATTTATGTTCAGAAAAAGACCCCAAAATCACCACTATGTTGCTCTTACAGTAACATGCATTTTAAAATTTCTGGTTATACATTAACGCTTAAAGAGTTATATATAGAAAAAATTTGCACAAACAAACAAAAATAACTGTTCTCTCCCCCTCACTCTTGGTTGTAACAGGCCATTCTTTCCCAAGGGGAGGGAAAAAAATGATTCAGAAGCCCTCACCTGGCCTAGGGTGCTTATAAATTCCAAGCAAAGTTGGAATCTCTCTCCAAACAGAAAAATTCACAGCCTCTTAAAATGTCAAGTTTTTTTTTATAGGAAGTTATTGGGTTTTTAAATTAAGTACATTATATACTTTTGTTAAAGAGCAGGAAGCAAAACAAAAACACCTCTCAGTGAGATGGTGTAATTAGCAAAACTTGTACAAACAACCTTAATATAACTTCACTAGCTGAGAAGCTTGTAACTGAGGAATTTTTTAAGTTAAAATTGCCAATTGAAAATGCAAACAGTACAACCTTTGCTAAAATTTAAGATTCAGGCTAGGAATGCAGCTCAGTGGCAAAGCACTTGCTCAGCATGGGCAATGCCGATTTCCATCCCCAGCAAAAAACCCAACAAAAATTCGTATGTAACACAAAGTAAAAACAACCTTATTGGTGTCAAAATTTCCTAATGTTACAGCAAACCTAGAAGCCTAGACTATTAAGTACTGCAAGTAAAATACCCAAAGTCATAGCTTAAATACCTGCCCCTTGTAATCACAAAATAATGCAATGCTTGACTTTGTTTCTCCTTTCAATTCCAACTATAGCCTTTTGACAAAACATTTTCTCATTAACTGAATTGTTAAAAAATACAACCAAGCTTGTGCTCATTAAATATACATGTATATAAAAAACATACAAAAAGTACAAGATTGTTAGGAAACTTTTACAGTGTCAACATCCTGTTTTTTCTAAGTCTTTAGTAAAGGGCCAAAGGTCAAGTCTGTCTGTGCACAAAAACTTGGGTGTGCCTGGAATCCTGAATGCAGTGTCATGCCTATGCATGCTACGCACAGAATCTTAATATGCAGTCCTTAAAAAAAAAAAAAAAAAGACAAAAGGTAACCAAAAAACAAAAACACACCACAGGACGAAAAGTTCTTCTCAAATCAAATTCTATTTGTGAATTCAGCAAAATAACTTCTATAAAATAAAACAGCAAAATACTTAAATAGAATAGGGTGGGCTGTATCTGTTTGCAGGGGATATTTGGTTTTTAGACAGGTTCCAAAAATTTACACACATTCAAGCCACCAATTCTCTTTTCAATACAGTATTCACTGATGAGTTCCTTGTCTTTAATCAAATATTTATTCTGAAATTGTGATACCTCAATTGTATTAACCAGTAGTTTCTCTTTTAATTAGACCCTGCTTTGAACGTTAAAATTTTTGGAATAATGAAAGGACTTAGGACAATTCTTGCTTTCAAGTAAAATTGTGACTGAGCAGAAAATCAGCCAGACATCTTGGTGTAGAGGTACTTCAAGTACTGTGGGATTCAGACAACTTCCACGTCACTGGGATCCAGCAGAAGGAAAGTTTTAGAAGATTCACTTACTAAGCTCTACCAAAGAAACAAAACAAGCACACCAAATAGTCTTCCATTATGCTCCAGCATCAAGGCATAGCAAACTGCCTGCATATTTAAACTCCCATTACTGATACTTATGTTCTTTATCCCACCCAGAGACTGAACTGTCAAACAGAAGGAACCTATGTGCAACTGAAAACTGCTTGTCACATCTCTCCCCTTGTTTTGTGTTTTATATTCTAGATGTAAGGAAAAGCTCTGAGCAACACAGCTGTCACTCCAAGACAGCTGCAGTCATTATGGTATTTTGTCCTCACTGGCTACACTAACTTGGTGTGAAGCCATGCTAAATGTTACAGCATAACTATAGCTTCAAAGTGATTAACCTAATATCAGAATAAAAAGGCAATGAAAAAGATCTAGAAACAATATTACATCACCAATTTTCCACATCAACCAAATAATTTAAAGGTTACCAGCCTTACATTGTTCATAGTAAAACTGCTTCCAGTGGCAAAGAATTAACAAGAAACTATTGGTATGGTTGACATGAATGGGCTGTTTTGTTGCTGTTGGTTTATTTTTTGTTTTTGTAAAGGAACTGATCCAACTGCCACGAGGCAGGCAAACACGTAGTTTTTGTAGATGTGAGTCTCATCAAGAAAAGCTTCTTGCTTAAGAATTAACAGTCAACATTAATATACTATATACACCTTTGCCATTTACACATTAGCATCAGGCCATTTATTACAAAACACTATACACTTTCCACTGCAGGCGGGTTATATATTGACAGCAAATTTCTGCAGATAAGACAGTGAATAAACTCCACTCCATGTTGATTAGGAATAGTTTTTCTAGTTTTAAATATTAGCCAGACACAGAAAAAGGTTGGACTGTAAGGCCTGGGTGCACAGTCTTGATGGAACCAGTTTATATGTGCATTTCACTGCTCCTTCGGTTGAGGTGGAGACACTTCTTCACTGCCTTCGTAGTTTTCTTGTGCTCGCTGGCCAGTTCTCTGAGGATTGTTCATGTGATGTGCTGCTGGGCCAGTATATGGCTGTCCATGCACATGGTTATTCTGGGAGGGGACAAGAGAGCTTCATGTTACAACTTTCCCTACAGTCAACAGACTTTAAAATTGAAATTTGTAGAAAACTAAACATATCTTTAATTTTTGGGGTTTACATTAGTAGTGAAAAAGTAACCTCATTTGAAAGAGACAAAGCTAGTGTAAATATAAACCCCAAGGATCCAAATAAGAGCAGTGATGATGTAGGTCTCTTATTTGGCCAAAGTGATTTTTGGTGCCAAAATTTTTATATGAAAAAGTGATAATCAAGTGTCTGGTACTCGTTTTGCTTAAAAATCTTCACAATGACTTGTAGCCAGGCATGAGGCAGATGCCTGCAATTCCAGCTTCCTCGAAGGCTGAGGCAGAACTGGTAGTTTGAGGCCAGCGTGGGTAAGAGAATAACCAGACATGACCGATGTAAGATCTTTCTTGGGGCTTAAGCAAAGCAGCTTCTGTGAAATTTTTTTTTAATGGTACCAGGGATTGACCTCTTGCTTGCAAGGCAGATGCTTATGCTGCTGAGCTAAATCCCCAGCCCCTGTGAATTTGTGTTTTTAAACTTTTAAATGCCTGAAATCTACAGGGCTCTTATTTGTCTTTATATCCCCACTGGCCAAGCCAAGGTTTTAGGCTTTACTTTCTTTTTTTTTTTTTTTTTTGTCTTTTTCGTTTTTATCGGTACCAGGGATCGAACTCATGACTGGCTGCTTGCAAGGCAGGCGCTTATGACGCTGAGCTAAATCCCCAGCCCCTGGCTTTACTTTCTATATAATCTGTATTATAAAAATGAATTTTTTCAAATATGTACTATTTAGTATGTTTTCATTCATACCCAGAAACCTAAGAAAGAATGTCTGTTTCTTAGTCTGCAGGACTTGTTCCATGCTAACTTATGGTGCCAGCCCCTTTGGGGTGGGGACTGGCACCTTATGCTGCGACAATCAATCACCTGTGGAAATCTGCCAAATCCTTTTTTCTCCCTGTAATTTTTACTGTCGGCTAAAATCTGAGGCTAAGTAATCAACGACTCCTTTAACTTCACTCCTGTACCCTAATGTCTTTAGCAGGCCCCTTGCAGACTTAGCCTATAGGAAATAGCACTGTAATGTTTTATACTAGACAATCATCATCATTTTATGTTGACAATGATTTAAGTTCTAGTAACTGTAACTCTAGAGGGTTACCTGCTCTACCAGGAAATCCCACAGGGGCCAGTTCCAACTTGTACCATGACCTTACTCCAACCATTGCTCTTTTTATCTGGCCCCTAGTGCAAGCCCAGACAATTCTATTACTTCACAGTCACCACAAAAATTGCAGCCATCCTGTACAGTGAAGCATTAAGATTTGTTCTGGGGAAAAATACATCTGACTTGTTTACCTGTTGATACTGAGATCCAGGTGAATGGGGGTACAATGGAGCATCTTCAGGTGGAGGTGACTCATGCTCATCTGGGGCCTCTTGGTCATCTGGCTCCTAATGTTAAACATTTAAAGGGAAAGGAATTAAATAAATTCAAACTCATTTTTAACTTTTTCTATTTAAGCTAAAAATTTATTTATTTTTGAGACAAGGATTCACTATGCAGTTCAGAATGGCCTTGAACTCACTTTGTAGCCCAGGCTAGCCTCAAACTTGGGCGTGATTCTCCTGCCTCAGCCTCCGAGGGCTAGGATTATAGGTGTATACTACCATGCCCAGTCATGAACTAAATTTTAGGTTCTATAAAACTGCTAGTGTTTTCTCTTTTACTGAAGACACAGATGAACAAATTAAAGCAAATGAAAAAACCTTGATCTGGATTCTCAATACCTACCTTACAGAAAATTTCACAGAACCTCTTTCTCCAAAAAAAAAAAAACAAAAAAACCCCAAAACAAAAAACAAACAACAAAATCACAAAAACTCCTTAATTAACTTCATAGACTGTAAACATTAACTTATTTTTAACAGTATCATTAATACATAAACACTGGCCTATAAAGTAAAGAATTACTTTGCTTTCTTCCATTTCTATCGGGTGCACACTGGTGGCTTTTTTTACCTCCTCTGGACAGAGTTCACAAGCTTTTGCAAGTGTCATCCTAGCACTATGTGATCTCTCCAAGAAATAGCCATTAGAGGTTTCATTGCTTTGCACTGGGGGAGACCAGTTGTTATAAGTGTATTGAGGATTGCCAGTGTATGGTCTTCTTTCAAGTTCATCTCCAAGCCATTCCACTGCCCAGGTCCACTTCCTTTTTAGATCTCCATTGCCCTTTAAAAGAAAATAAAACCATGTATGAGGATATGGAATACTTCCAAACAGTTGAAAGAGACAACACCAAACTCTCAGCATTTTCTTCATTGAAAACATTATCCTTAATTCTGAGATTCTAATTTTTATGAAATAGTAAGAAAATCCCACCTGTAGGATTTGGTAGGCAACAGGACAATTGCTAAAGAGCGCTACCATACATTTTATACATTGGTATGCTCTTTTTTGATAGTGATTCTTAGAGCGCTGGATTGTATCAAATAGTCCATCTCGGTCATCTGGAATTCCTTTAAGAGCATTATGAATTCTAAAAGAGAACCACATAAAAGACAACTATTAAAATTGAATAGCAGCTAATGTTTAGTGTATTACGACGTCACTCAAAAAATGTCTGATCTCACCATTTAATCTCACATGGAAAAGTAGGTACTACACGCTTTAATAGAGGAGGAAATGGATGAGTTCAACAGCTTGCTCAAGCTGCCTAGCAGTCTGACTTGTCTGTGGTCCTCTAAACATGTTAACCAGTCCAAAAGGATTTTGGTATGTCTATTATTGATATGTATTACCAAAAATTTCAATGCTCAGAGTAATACAAACTTTAAAACTACATTTTTGAAGAAGTTAGAATACAGTGATTACGAAACACTGACATAATTTGGCAGTACAAAGTTAATTTGAATTCTAATCAGACTACATTATCAGCAAAACAACATTCATCAGCAATAATGCAATTTACCTAACATACCAATATAGGATTTCACTTCTGCTCCCACCAAACCAAAACAGAATATAATGCTAACTATTTCTGTTCATTTTTGACATAATCGATTTAAAAAAATGATTGTAGAGGCAAAAGTATGCCTTGTTTATGTTAAAAGGTATTATCTGCCATTTTGGGAGGGGTGATGACAGAGAAGGAAACAAAAAGAATTAAAATGTGTTATGTAGCCGGACCTGGTGGCTCACGCCTGTAATCCCAGCACTCGGGAGGCAGAGGCAGGAGGATCCTTGTGAGTTTGAGATCAGTGTAGCCTATGGCTATAAAGTGAGCTCAAGTCCAGCCTGAACTGCATAGAGAGACCTTGTCTCAAAAAGACAAAAAAAATGTATTATGTACAGGTATCATGTAATCATCATGTACTGCAAATATGTACTAACAAAAAAATTACCCACCAGTAAACAAAATGAGATATATACCGATATACCTATACAATCCAGGTATATAAAGGAAGGAAAATACTGATACACCCTAAAATATGGACAAATCCTGAAAACATGCAGAGTAAAAGCAGCCAGAAACAGAAGGCTATATATCGTATGATTTCTTTCTTTTTTTTTTTTTTAAAGTTTTTCTGGGAGAGGGTCTCTGGGGTTAAACTCACAATGATTCTCCTATCTCAGCTTCCTGTGGGCTAGGATTACAGGTGTGCTTGGACTGATTTCATTTAATGAAATGATCAGAATTGGGAGATCCAGACTTGGAAAACAGGCTAGTGAATGGTGGGGGCTGGAATGGACAGGTGGTGACTACAACTAAGTAAGGAATTTCCTTCTGGGGTCATAAAAAGTTTCTAGAATGACATAATGGTAATATACCAACACTGAATGCATTACCAACTGCTCAGTATATACTTTAAATTAGCTGAAATGGTTTACCTCAGTAAAATAACCTGGAGAGTCAGACTTTACACCAGGTCTCAAGCATGTTACACAAGTGCTCTACCATGGAGTCACATCCCTAGAACTTTGTACTTTTTAATATAGAGCCTTGCTAAGTTTCCCAGGCTGATCTGGACTTACAATTACAAGTGAGTACCACTACCTAGGCATTAGTTTTTTTTTTTTGTCTTTTTCCTTTTTATCAAAGGATCGAACTCACGACCGCCTGCTTGCAAGGCAGGTGCTTATGCCGCTGAGCTAAATCCCCAGCCCCTAGGCATTAGTTTTAGGAGTTATTGGCCATGAACCCTCTGTTAATAAATCAAGAATATGTACCAAACAGATGCACTCAAAAGGATGAATGTTTATTTAGGTGGTACCACCAGGGACTGAACTCATGACTTCATGCTTGCCTGGTAGGTGCTTACAACACTGAACTAAACCCCTAGTTGGTCGACAAAATGTTTAGTGGCACATACCTGTAGTAAGATCAGCAGTCTGGAGGATTGAGAGTTTAATTGGGCAAGAACAGTTTAGTGAGTCCTTGTCTCAAAATGAAAAAGGGAAGAGCTAGGGATATATTGGAATATGAATCTTAGAGGACTCTGGGTTCAGTTCTTAAGTATGGCAGCAAAACAAAACAGAACACCAAACCAAATCCAACAATACAACTCCCATCTCCACCCTAGGGATGAGGGTGGGGGCATTAAGCTCACAGGACTCTAAATGTATTTCCTCCTAGGGCAATGGGTTAGCATTCACTCTCTCCAGGACTGAACTATACAGCAATTTATAATGGGAAAGGAAGGTACTTAACCTAAGGACTATTTTAGATAACCACATGTTATTTCATGTGACTAATTCTAAAACTAATGTTTTTATAAAAATGCAACTCAAGTTAATAATAGTAGGAAATGTGGACTAAGAGAAAAAAAAAAAACAGAAAATGATAAATAATTGTAAGGAAAGGGAAGACTTGTTATTGACCTTTGTCCTGAATTTTCAATCACTTTTTTTCCCCAAAAAGTACAAGTTAGTAATACTGAATAGTGATACTCTTTTTGGGGACTTAGTACATATATATAAGTATTTTGGTTAATTTCAACATCCCACCCGCCTTGAGACAGGATCTCACTATGTAGTCCAGGCTGGCCTTGAACTCAGTGAGTCTGAGTGCTGGAACTGCAGGATGCAGGAGTGTGCCACCATGCAGGACTGAGTTTTTTAAACAATCACTAGAACTCCAAAAGGCTAAAAAAAAGTGTGATGAGTGTTAATTTTGAAAGTTATATCTAACACTTGGGCAAGTCTAATTAATTAGTTCAGTAATAAAATTAGTATCCACCTGTGAGTCTGCCAGGAATCCTCAATCAGTAAGATTTGCAAAAGTAGATCCAGATAGGGCCGAAGTTCATAGGTATAGGAATAAGCAACCTAAAAACAGGTAAGACATAGTGAGTAACTTAATTATAAGGATAACAAATCAAATCAGAGACCTATGAATGTTTATTTTCCTTTGACCTGCCAGAGAAGTTCACTGAGGACAGTGGATGAGAACTGAGGATTCTCCCAGCAGCAGAAGCGAAGTAATTTGACAGTTTCTTCTGAGTTACTGCAATCTTCGATAATTTTCTTCACATAACTTGTTCTCACAAATAAAATGTCTGCCACATTCTGCTGAATTGGCATTATAGGTTGTGACAAGTTAGGATCACCAAAAGGATTGGGAAGAGGAGGATTACCTAGAATACAGATTTGGCATCAATGAACAGTTAATAAGGTTCTTCACAGTAATATACAGATGTCACCGTAGTATTTACTTGTGAAGTTTTTATTTTGGAAAAAAAAAGTTTCAAAAGTATAATAAAGTAATATGAACTGCAATGATCGGATATGCCAAAATGATAAAATGCAAAAGGGCAGATGTGGTAGTGCACACCTGTGATCCTAGTACTCTGGGAGGTCTGAGTCCAGTTTGGGCAATTCAGTGAAAAGCTCTCCAAAAAAAAATCCTGTTAAATATGTGAAAAAGGCACAAGGCTCTAAAGTATGGATCTTCTTTATTTCTTCAGAACTATTTTTTTCTTTTTTTGTCTTTTTGAGACAGGGTCTCACTATGCAGTTCAGGCTGGCCTTGGGCTCACTGTGTAGCCCAGGTTGGTCTCGAATTTGCAACAATCCTCCTGCCTCAGCCTCCCAAGTGCTCAGAACTACATTAAATCAAGCACTTTACATATTCAGCAGTATTTAACAATTATTATCAAAAATGGGCTATTTTACCATTGATTGAAGACTGCATTCTTGATGAGACATTGCAACAACGGATTAGCTGTGACACTACTGAGTATAATTTGCCTAACTCAGCATACTGATACTTGATTGGAGGGCCTGGACCTTCATCCAAAGACACAAGCATAAAGGTCGCAGGTACACTCAGTTTCAGCAGCTGTGTCTTCTCTGCCACACCTACAATGAAGAAGAAAAGCAGAGTAGGGGGAAAAAACTGAAAGGAAAAAACGTTAGAATGGCAAGGGCTTTATGAATAAAAACTAGTTCCTCAAAAATATTTGCCGTTTTTATGATCTGAAGCATATCATGTTTATTTAACATTCAGAGACTTAACAAAATTGCTAGACAGACACCATGACTATGACCTTTTAGTCCTAGTAGGCCACAGAGAAGACCAACTTCCTATATCCAGGAAAGTCTAAAAGGACTAGCCTACATTTAACTCAATGTAAGGACACTGAAAGCAACAACTAAATTAAGTGAGAAATAAGAATTTTTAATAATTGCTGTTCTCTACAACCAAGCATCTTAAAAAAGATCCTTACACTTGGGCTCTCTACTTTCTTTCTCATTCTCATACCAATCTGGTTTCTACCCACCTTCCTTGGGTAAAGTTAATTAAGTTTTCGAACCATAACCATGTTTTCCTTGGATTTCTATCCATCCTTCTTGTTCTCACTTGGTCTCCTTTCTTACCTATTTTTAAAAAAGTAATATTCCTCAAGTTCCTAGACCAGGCCACCTTCTCATACCATATGCTTCTCCTGTATGACTAAGCCTATTTTCAGGTCCAGTTACTTTCATTTTGATGAGTCCATGAGTTTTTCCAGAAAAATGCCTTGCCATCCTAGTGTCACACAGGCTCAAACAGACCTCATCATTCTCCCTACACGTTTTTTCTTCTATGTCTCCCCCTCAGCAAATGGCATTGTTATCTGCTCAGCTGGTCAAACTGGAATTCTGGGCATCACTCTCCTTCCTGTCCCTTCCTCCAAGTATCTAATCACTAAATGCCACATACTGTCTCTTATAAAGTGCCACAACTCATGTCTGTAATTCTAGCACTTCAGAGGCCAAAGCAGGAGAATCATGAATTCAGAGTCAGCCTGAGTTACACAGGAAGTTCAATCCTAGCCTGGACTACACAATGAGACTCTGTCTCACAAAAACCAAATCAAAATAACAAAAAGCACTAGAATTTGCTCACTTTTACCTTTCTTACTGCCAGTTTTCCAGTGCAGGCTTTCTGCCTATAGATAATTTTAACTACTTCCAGCCTTACCTTATGTAATGCATTCTACACTGTGGCCAGGGATCTTTATACAAGGTATATCTTTTCAGAACTCCCACAATGCCTCGCCAGTGCTTCAGCGTAAGTCTGGATTTCCTCACAAGGCTTGGCAGAGAAGCATGAGCAGAGACTCCTCCTACACTTACCTTACCATATCTCTAAGTGAGATCCTGTAACTAATTACTTCCTTCAGTGAGGGAGTTAATTCCAAGTCTCTGCATCTATATTCACTCTGCATGGAAAACTCAACTAATCAATTCCCACACCAATTTTCCCATTGTCTTTCATACTCCCCAAATCCATCTTATCAGGTACCCTAATGACATACTTCCATAGACTTTCCTTATGACAGCCATGAGCATAGTTAATGGCAACAAAGTTTTAATTCACCTTCATATTCCATTTAGACAGTAGTGTTTTGACATAATAAACATCATTCTACAATCCCTTATCTGATATCCTGAGATGCAAAAAGGCTTTTTTTGGGGTGTGGGGGAGGGCTGTGTTAGGGATAGGGCCTTGTGCATACCGGCCCACTGCTCTCTCCCTGAGATGTATCTCCAACCCTGTAAAAGTTCTCTTTATAAAGTTCTCTTATAAAATAGGTGTCAAAATGTATTTGGTGAGAAAATCTAGTTTGAACTGACAAGAGGTTCTTGAGAATCTTCTTTCCCTCACCTTGTGCAAATATTCATGTTTTACTCAGATATCAAAGTGTTTGATAATAAGGAGCTGCCTTTTACTATCTATCCAATCAATCAAGAAACATTTACTGAGTGCCAATGTGCAAAGTTATTGATGTTTGCAATATAGCTGAAAACAACAGAAGCAATGTGACAGAAGCACAACAGGCTAAATGACTGGCAAAATTTTTAGGTGAGATGTACTAATCATGGAAAAGACGTGATCATGTGCTACTAGAAAGACGAGGGAACTTTGGGAAAGAGATCAATCATATAGAGGTAACAACAGAGAAATTTAAGTGAAATTGTTGGGGGGGGGGCTGAGATTGAACTCAGGGTTTCCTGGAAATGCTAGGCAAATACTCTACCACTGAACTCTCAGCTTTCAATTTTGCTTACTTCAAGCAAAATTTATGTACAAACTTCTACCCAAACTTAGTGAGTATTACAACCACCTAGGAACCTTTTAACAGTATGGATTCTTACATTAACTTCAGGAATTCTGATTAGATCAGAGTGGGATAAGGGCTAGAAATAAGTATGTTCAAAAAGCAGACAGATTTGGTACCACTACTTTACAAGATAAAATCCGATCAAAACATAAGATTCTCACCTGTGTCTACTGCAGAGATAAGAAATATGCATACTGTTATAAGATAAATTGTGTTCAGATTAAACTCATAATGCATTTTATGAAAACAATGGTTTTTATTTTAGACTAGGTTATATTTCATCTGTTGATCTAAATGACTTCACCACTTAATGTAACACATTATGGAAACCTAAATTCTTACCTAGGTTGGCATACATCACAAACAAATTGAAATACTGCTGTAAATGACGTCCATGTTCTGACACTTCCCTTCTTAAGAGATTTAGGACTGCTCTTAGTAAGTGATCACTCAAGCTTAAATTGTCATAAGCCTATAAAACATAAAACATTAGCAATATATATCTCAGTAACAAAGTTCGTGCATAACTCTATTGAATACCGACATCAGTATCTGGAAGGACTAATTACAGTAACTTTTTTGGGTTTTTTTCTGAGCCAGGGTCTTACTATGTAGTTCAAACTGGCCTCAAACTCTGTGGTGCTCCCCCTGCTTTAGCCTCCCAAATGCTGGCATTATAGGCATGTACCACCACACCTGGCTATTAAAAAGGGTTGCTAGTTGAGAAAGGGAATAATGATCTGTGGAGGATTTAAATATAAATCTTTTGGGCAGGGGGTTTAGCTCAGTGGCCTAAGTGCCTGCCTGGCAAGCACGAGATCCTGAGTTCAATGCCCCGTACCGCAAAAAAAAAAAAAAACAAAAAAAAAAACCCCGAATCTTTTATGCTGTTGTAAATTAAAAAGTTCTAAACTCTTTAGGGTAAAGGGGAAAAAAAGACTACTTAAGAGGCTTTTTTTTTTAGACGGAATCTTATTGTGTAGTTCAAGCGGGTTGTGAACTTACTATACAGCCCAGGTTGGCCTTGAATTCTTGGCAAGCCTCCTGTCTCAGCTTCCCCAAGGCTTCCCACCACATCCCTCCAGTTTTTATTTTTTGACACAGGTCTCCTTAACTTCTTAGGCTGGCCTCAAACTTTTTTTTTGGTATTGGGAATTGAACTCAGGACCTTGTGCTTACCAGGCAGGTGCTAAGCCAATACTCACTATTCGTTTCTATGCAGTAGTCTTAATGCAATCCACAGACATTAGACTGTGTGTATAAATGTTATTGAGGTTAACATATCAAAGAGATGTATATAAGTTTGTGACTTCACCTTTTAGGAAACATGTTTTGTCAAGCGCGTAATTGTTAGAAAGCTGTGCAATTACCTGACTAGAAGGTCCAGGAGATGCAAAAGGTGAAGGACACGGTCCATCTTGCAAGGAAAAGTGTGCAATAAAAACTATAAGTTTTGCAAAAGCACCTCTCACTTCTGCACTAGGGCATTCCAAAAGGTATTCAGAGAACCGATTTGAAACATTAAAGAGGACATTATGAGCAAACCAAAAACGTACGTTCTTGCTGTGACGAAGGAGAATACACAATGCATCATACCTAAAAAAAATTATAGGAAACCTATGATTTACTGATTCAATAACTTGTTTCTATAGTAAAGGGATGGATCTCTATGAACCAAAAAAGAAGCAAAGATCTCCTTTAACTGTAGGAGAGAATAGCAGCAATGGCTACTTCTAGGACTACATTAAAATGACAGATTCTATGTCTTTGGCTATTCTCAATAGTTTATGAATTAGGTGAAACCATGTACTACTCTCCTCTAAACATCCATTATCAAAGTTCAATGACAAAATAACTCTCTTCTCTTGTTTTATGGTCTTACTTCTGGAGGAATAATTAAAAATATGAAATATACTGGTTGCTGCACTTTTACAATTAGAAACTTAAAGAGAACCATTTTAGTATTTTACCTTCCGAATCTAGGGCAAAACTTAAGGAAGCTAAAATACAGTAACTTCAAGAGTAAATAGCTTAGATCTTTCAATTTAATTTTTATAATCTTTTTATTTTAAAATTCATTTCCTGGTGTTTTTGAGATAGGGTCTCACTATGTAGCTCAGGTTGGCCTTGAACTCACAGTGATCCTTCTACTACAACTTTCCCCTAAGTGCTGGGATTACAGGCATGTACCACCATGCCTCTTTTATATAGGGATGTATACCTTGTAGGATCGCCTACAAGGTTAGTGTGAAGCAGAAGCCAGCTTCTGAGTTATAGTAATCCATGTAAATACTAAATATATTAATAGGACTTCTCACATTACTCCTTTTTTTTCTAATGGTACTGGGGGGATTGAACACAGGACCTCACACATGCTAGGCAAATGCTCTACCACTGAGCTACATCCTCAGCCCTCTTGTACTATTCTTATCAAGAATTTTTCTATTGTCCATTTCAAATTTGAAGCAAGCTTCTTATGGTTTGGAAAAATGAAGCAGTCTATCAAAGAACCAAACCACATGTTAGTATAACAGAAATAAAAATCCAAAACAATGTACCAATCACTGGCAGAGCCACGGACTATTTTCTTTGTGTGAAATCCTGTAGTAAAGAGGAACCTAGCAGCAAGTTGAATACTAATCATAGTGATTTCTTCTGCTTCAGGCAACAGGTGATCTTGCCCTATAAATAAAATGTAGATATAAAAAAAAATCAAATAAATTTCTATTTTTAAACAAATTTACATTTTGAGGAGCCCTAAATTTTTAAAAATTCCTTGTTAGACTACTTATGAAACAATTTTCCTCATTTTAGCAGTTCACCAAAGCATGTCTGAAACTAATGTATAGTAAAAAACAAAACTGAACAAAAGCTTTGTCTCCAAACAGTAAGTCAACATACATTTTGCTCAAAGCTAAGGTTCACCTGAAATTTGATCTTTTTGTTTTTGTTTTTCTGAGACAGGGCCTCACTTTGTAGGTGCAGGCTGTCCTTGAATTGACAGTAATACTCCTGCCTCAGCCTCCTAGGGTGCTAGAATTATAGGCATGTGCCACCACACCTGGCTTTAAATGTGATTTTTAACACCAAGCAAAAATTTGGATCCATTTAGAGTGAAAATGTTAACTTCATGAACTTAAACATGCTGATGTCTACTATGAAATCCTACAAGTAAGAATTATTCTTTATTATTAGAAAGCTAAACTCTCAACACTTACCTGGAGGAGGGTTTAAGTAAACACCATTACATGTAAGCAGTTTTTTCATAAACTGGAAATACTCCAGACTGTACTGCATTCGGTTATGCATGAACTGGACATTCTGTTTCCGTACACTTCTCTCAATGGCCGATGGCATAACAATCTGATGGGGCCTTGTGGTGATAGCAAGCTCTGATATGTATTTTACCAACTCATTGTCTTGCTCTATTGTGTCCATTCGTTCATAAAATAGTATATAAGCATTCCACCACCTTTTCTGGCGCCTATATGACATGCGCTTCATCATGTGATCAAACACTTCTCCCATGTACTCTCCACCAAAACACTGGTTTTTCATTTCTTCATCATCATCCATTTTACACTCTGTTACATCTCCATCATCAAATTTATACCAGCGATTTCTCTCACCATCCCCACCATTCCTTTGAATGATGTAAGAGTAATAGTGTCCTCCACTTGCTTGGCCACTGTGTACAAGCACACCTACAAGTCTGTACTTTGTGCTTCCTGTTGCCTCGCTTTCAGACTGCTCATTCTGTTGTATCAACTGACTCTCAGGGTTTACATTATCTCCTTCCAGCTTAGCAACTCCTGCAACTGTGTAAGGTTCCATATCCAGCTCTCGAGGAAATTCAAAATAATCATTGAACTTGATTGCACATTCTCTTTCCCAGTCATAGTCAAATCGTTTTAGTTGGATAGCAAGAACAGGAGGTAATTTTTTAATTAGCAAGCGCTTTACGGTATCAACCTAAAACAAACAAAGTTTTTGGATTTTTTTTAATGACCAATGATCCACTAACAAAGAAGCAAACAAACAAAAACCGTAACAACCCTCTCGCCAAAGACTCAAGCACACTTCTAACTAAAAGGAGTTAACATAGAAAGGGGCCTGGGTTAGTTGCTATAAAACTGCAGAAATTAGTGACGTATAGACATCATTTGTTGACTGGTTTCTATACTACCACTGCTAGTCATTATTACTTGTTTGATGCTGTTATTCTAATGAAGGTGGTTTGCTTTGAGCAAACCGAAGATATACAATAACAATACTAACTAGTATTTATTAGGCAATTAGTTGCCAGGTAATATTCTAACTGCTGCACCAGGAATAATATATGTAACCCTTTCAGTCCTTTCAAGGCAGATACTACTGAACCATAATATAAAGACAAGGATTAGCAATCTCAGAGAAATAACTTGTCTCCAGTCTTTAAAGCTGTGGGGAGCTAGCAGAATGATCTTAGTAGCAATAATCTCAGTCTCTAGATGGTAATATTTTTAGCATTGTACAAGGCCAAAATAAGGTGACTTGGAAGTCAGAGGGTTTCAGAGCCCATAAAAATACATATTCTGTAACTATCTCTCCCAGAGGTCCTAAATTCTCACAGGCAAAAACTAGGTTGGTTACAAATCTGATTCAAGTAGTTTGAAAAGCACAGGTTAGCAAAAGAAATCTGATATGGATAAATAAAATAATTAACACTTTTAGCACAGCAATTCTAGATATAAGAGAAGAAATGTTTTTCTCAGCTCTGTAGCTTTGGGTTTTATTTTTTAACAGTTTCTTGGCAGAGGAAAAAAAGTATCTTACATTTACATAAGACAATGAGAGGTATTAGGCTATTTATAACATAATGATCTGTAAAATTATTTATTCAATTTATCTGTTCTCCCTAACCTCTCTGGTACTACTTTTTAAACTTATTTCCCTTAAAAGCCTTAAGTCAGCTATCTTAATCTCTATTAATGCTGCATCACAGTAAGGTAGAGCAGCAAAAATTTTTCTTTGGTGGTATTGGAGTTTGAAAGCAGGGCCTTTGCACTGAGCTACATTTCCAGCTCCTTTTTTATTTAAAAATGAATGAAATGGTTGGGTATGGAGGTGCATGTCTATAATCCCAGAACTCAGGACCCCGAGGCAGGAGGATCACTGTGAGTTCCAGGCCAGCCTGGGCTACATAGTGAGTTTAAGGCCAGTTCAAGTACACAGTGAGACCTTGTCTCAAAAAACCAAAAGTAACAAAAAAAATAAGTAACCACACATTTCCCTAAAATCCATTAAATCTCATAGATACTTTAAACACAACTGAACAATTCATACCTTTTTATTGCATTTTTCACAATGATATGCATTTGCACCTTCCAATAAATCTCCTTTGACATACTGCTCCAAAGAATCAAGAAGGTTTTGGTGATTTCTAATGTCTACATTCAGAGTTGTAAACGATTCTTCACATTCGTACCTAAAGTTATTATGTAAGAAATGATCAAAAGGATTAAATCATTAGTTTTCCTGTTTTGTTTTTTTTTTTGTTGGTACCAAGGATAAAACTCCCAAACTCACACTTACCAGGCAAGTGCTTGAACACTGAGTTAAATCCCTGGCCTACATTTGTTAGTTCCCAAAAGACACAGAATGTACCAATTCTGACAAGTTAACAAGGCAATTATTTATCATGTGCTGGTTCCTCATTATGTTTGTTATACAGTTTATATACAGTGATACCTCAGTTCATGAATGTTGTTTGCCAACTCTCCATTGGGTGAAAACACATGACCGTGAGGATCTTTCTCATATAAACGCAACCATGGTCATGAACCAAGTATCACCTTTACTAGGTTCTTTGTCTTCATGATAAACCCACTAGAGCCTTATCACTTTATAGAGATGAGGAAACAAATTCAGAAAGATTTAACATGGCCAAGATAACTAGGTAAAATAGTTTTTTACTTGGAGAGAGGGTACTAGGAATCAAATTTAGGACCTTGTGCTTGCCAGGCAGGCACTGTGCCACTGAGCTGTATTTCTGGCCCTATGAAATGGTTTGTTAAAGTCAAGTACGCCTGGACTCTGATTTTAAGCTCTTTATGGCCTACCATGCTGCTTTGAATGAGATTTGTGTGGAAGGTAATTAAGGGCCTTATCTCTGTGGCAACTACAAGATTCTGCTATTGTAGTAAAAGCAGCTGGACAGCACAAAATTGACTAAGCATGTTCCAATAAAACTACACAGAAACAGGTGTCAGGCTGAATGTGGCCTATGTTTTATAGTTTGCTGGTCTTGTTCTACACAAATAAAGTCTTACAATGGATGTGGGACTTTTTATGTAACATTATATGATGTAATAAGAATTGAAAGCAGTTTTGTTTTTGGTCATGCATTTAGGATCTGACTTCAATATTACATTTCCTTCTTGGCCATACTGGGGAATAAATGTAGGGCCTCATATACTCTATCACCAAGCTACACCTCTAGCTCTTTACTTTTGTGGTGCTGGGGATTAAACCCAGGGAAAGCTGTTCATCCTTTGTTGTTTTATGTTTGACATGGTCTCATTAGGTTTCCTAATGAGAAACCTGGCCTCAGCTTGCAATCTGATGGTGAACCTTCTAGAGCTTTCAGTGATACAAACAGTCTGCCACGGTACATGTACCATAGGTTCTCCAGCATTGCTTACATTAGTCTCCTATGGCGCTAGGGTCACAGATGTGCACCATTGTATTTTGCTTCTATATTATTGTGACACTGTCTCACTAAGTTAGCCAGAATGGCCCTGAGCTTGTGATTCTCTTGCCCTGTTACCTGAGTAGCTGGGAATACAGCTGTGTGTCACCAAACTCATCAAGATCACATTCTTTAACATTATCATTTGGCAAAGAAAACTAGTAATTTCCAAATAGTTTGGAAAACTATCTAAAACAAATTGAGGACTAAAAAAAAGACAGATGATCAAACAGGCTAACCAAACAGATGACCCAAACGGCTATTTTTTCAGTAATTAAAATCAAGAGCTTAGAATGACAAGTTAATGGTATGCCTAATGTAAAAGGTCTTTCCCAAGGACCAAAAGGTGCCCAGGCTAAGCAAACAAGTATATGCCCAAATTCTGAGTGAATGGTAACATTATAGCCTAATAGAAATTTTCCCATTTATACAATATTCTCCTGTAACATTTCCTTAAGTTCACAAAGTGCTAACCGGGCATAGTGGCACATGCCTGTAATTGCAGCATATGGGAGGTTGAGATAGGGAGGAGGACTGCTGCAATTATATTTAAAGCCCACCTGGACCACACAGTGAGTTCAAAGCTAACCTTAACTGCATAGCGAGACCACGTCTCAAAAAACAAAAATAAAAAAGCCCAAACACAAAAAACAAACTGCCTCCAACAATCACATACAAACCTAACAAGTATAATATATATACAATGTAGCAGGTAAAAAATACCATCTTACTATTTTGGAGAACAAGGATTGCAAACCAACATTAACTGGTAACAAGTTAAGGCCCAAAGTAATTGTGAAAGGTATGTTTTTCAGCAATTAACTGATTATGCAGCTATTTCAATAGGCATTAATGTCTCTTTAAAAAAACAAAACAAAATCCTTGTTATTTTCAACTCCTAATTTTTTGTATGCAAACATACTGAAGCTAATGCTGTTTTATTCATTCATTCATTTATTTATTGGTACAGAGGACTGAACTCATAACCTCACCTCGCACTTGCCAGGCAGGTGCTATGCTGTGGAGCTGTGTATATCCACTAATGTTGTCCCCCCCCCATGCTGCTTTAAAAGTATTATTTCATTTGAACAGGAAATACTACTCTAATCTTCAATCTTCTAAATCTGATGAATTTATAATATATTTAGACTCTGAGATAAAGAGCAAATTTGTAAGTAATACCTTAATTATATGCAAAACACCATTTTAGTTCTGAGGTACAGTCACAAAGATACACAGACTACAAAACAGTAAGAAATTAAGCAGAACAGAAAAGGAATCTAAAGTTATTTGACAAAACCAAACATAAATCCCACAGTAATCTGGTGTGCCATCAGTTCACAAATGTGTTTGCAAATTGTGTCACATTATAAACCCAACAGTGACCATCTTTTCCAAAATCATTGAATGATTAAGATCATGAACCAAGGCATCACTCATATAATTCATTCAGTTTCAGAAATTTTATGAACAGTGACACACTACTTTTGTACATGAGTGCTGATAAAATGTTATTTTTGTTAATGTATAAACTTTATATTTCTGATATGTAATTAGTACTCACCTATGTGGGCAGCCTTGGCAAATCTTCTGATCAGCAAAGGAACCTCCTAAGACTTTACTGAGCATAGCTGGATGTCCTAAGGCTTTTAAAGCTTCATCTAAACTATCCACCAAGGAATTAAAAAATTCTAAAGCATCATGTTGCTCACGGAGATTAACAGGCTCACCCCAAAGCCTAAGAAATGAATGAAATAAAACATGTAATGTATGACACAATACATACACTATTTTTTAGGGAGAAAAAAGCACAACACAACCACAAGTGAGATTTTATTCCTTGAATACATAGGAACAGGTGCACATTACCTACAGAGTATAATGAGAGTGAGCCTCAAAAGTAAAAGTGGAGCTCCCGGGGGCAAAGAACTGGCATGAAACTACTGGTGTGGTTGGAGAGTATGACTCCAGGAATAACAGCTGCTTCAGACAATGTGACACATACATGTATTTTGATTCAAATTCAAGATGCTATTAAAACGAGGCAGTGGATCTCTTATATGGATGGTAGGCCTTACATTAGGCAAACTAATCCCAGGAAAACAAATTGTGAATTGGGTGTACCTTGAAATGAAAACTGACATACAAAAGTTCAGACACTGATTCAAACTATCAATGACATCTGATTTTGTATTTTCAGAGTAAAGGAAGACAGATTTAATTTTTATATATACCAGAACGATCTTCTGATAAATACTTCTATGTGGCAAATAATGCCATCTCAATTATAATTTAGAAAAAACCAAAACTCACACGTAGTAAATGTAAAATCAGATATATAATTACTTGTTAAAACCAGTTTGTTTCATTATTTGAATGTAATTTCTATCTACTTTCAAAATATACTTGACTCTCCACCCTTTCAAACATGTATACAGTCAATTTATTAATTATAAAAGGAAAAAGTCACCCCTTAAAATGGATAGGCCTGTCATCAAGGGACTATAGTCATCATCACTAGCAAACAAATGGAAACATCTGCAATGCAGATGCAATGCACTGAAAAGCATGAAGCATCATTCCTGTGCTATTCTCGCTGTTTCCCTAAAAGTTTAACCTGAATCTAATGATTATATATATATATATATATATAAATAAACCAAGAGTGATATTCTTTAAGACAACTGGCCTGAACTCTTCAAAAATTTCAGGGACATGCAAGTCATGACAACAGATTATTTTAGATTTTAGGAAAGGACCGGGGGTATACCTCAGTTGCACAGTGCCTGCCTGGCAAGCGTGAGGTCCCGAGTTTGATTCCTAGTTCCAAATAAATAAATTGAATGCAGATTACAGGAGAATAACAGGTAAAGCAAAATTCTTGTGATTTTTTTCTTAAGATATTAGACTAGGATGGAAAACTAAAAAAAATTATAAAAACTATTTTGGGGAAATTGAACTATGTACTGATGAACATTAAAGATTACTAATACTACATTTTTTGGGTAAGAACATTATGGTTAAGTAGGAAAAAAAAAGGTGTATTTGACAGGTGTGATGTCACACAGCTGTAACCGAGCACTCGAGAAGCTGAGGGCAGGAGGACTATCATAGGTTCAAGCTCAGCCTGGGTTACACAGTGAGTTCAAGACTGGTCTGGGCTATGCTAGCCAGACACTGTCTCAAAAAACTGAAAGTATTTTTAGAATATATACATGTTAAAAGTATGCAAGGTGAAGTATCATGTTCACAATTTACTACCAACTGGTTCAGAAAAAATAAAACTCAGTAAATATATAAGTAAATAAATACACACACACATATACATACATACACACAGGGGAAGATAAGCAAATATGGCAAAATGTTTATCACAACCAGGCAACTCTAGAAAAAAAGTATAATATAAACATGATTGTTACACTACTCTCAACCTTTTCTAGAAGTTTGAAATTTTTGATAATAAATAAAAATCTCAGGGGTGAGGGATGTGTTTAAGGCATGTGCATCAAGAATAGATCACAAGGAAGGCCAGGGATTTAGCTCAGTGGCATAATTGCTTGCCTGGCAAGCACGAGGTCATGAGTTTGATCCCCAGTATCCCCCTCAATCACATGTCTTAAGTGTAGATAAAAAGTTCTCACCTAGATTAAGTGTGAGTGTACCAGCACAGGGAGTAAAAAAGCAAAAACAAAGACATTGGAGGGAGGGGGAGAGGGAGAAGGAGCAAACTGTGAGTGACGAACTCCAAGATGAAAGATCAACAAATATGGAATAATTTGGAGGAGAGGAACAGAACAGAACTGAAATACAGGAATATAGGGAGAGAGTGAGGGCTAGCTGTGAGGATAATGGCAACCATGGGGCATGAGTGTAAAACAGGGGCCTGGCTAGGGATGAAGGAACCAATGTGCTGGTGGTTCACCCACTGGACTGAAAAGCAGGGGTCCCTAAGCAACATACAGCTTCCTTCTGCCACAAGCAGGGAAGGTGGACCAAAAAAAGCAATTGCAGGCAACGTTTTTGCTTTCCTACTCCTCTCAGCTGTCTGAGAAGTAATGTGTGGGAGGATTTTTTTGGGGGTGGGCAAGGCCTCGTCTCATGCATGTAAGGTAAGTGCTGGATCCTAATCTAAAAAATATCAGTGAAAATCATTTATGAGACAAATGAGTTCAAACACTGTCCATATCTGCTAGTAAGCAATACTGGGTGATGAGCATGTCAGGATTAGTACTATTCTTTTTTATCCCTAGTTTTGTGATGGTCTTGTTATGTAGTCCAGGCTGACCTCAAATTCATGGCAATCTTTCTGCCTCAGCCTCCTGAGTGCTGTGATTGCAGGTGTGCACCACATTCTTGGCTAGGATTGATATTCTCTCTGATAATGCAATTTCCATAATAAAGTTAGTAATTATCTTGAGACTAAAAATTGCTGCCCCTTATATGTAGAAGTATCAAATAGGTGTAAGTTTTATGTGTCAACTAAAAACAAATAAATAAAAATGCTGTCCTTCTAGTAATGAATTTGTATCTTCTATGGGGACAATGAAGAGAAAACAGGAGCAGTTATAATTGCTAAAATATTAAACACATAGATGCCTTAAAATACATTATTTTAGAAGTTTACTGTTGGTATATTGAGATGTTCATCAAGTTTTTGGATTTTGCTTTTTGAGACAGTCTTCGTATACAGTTCTGGCTGGCTTTAAACTGCATAGACCGGGCTGGCCTCAGACTCTCAGGCAATGCCCAGACTCAGCCTCCTGAGTGCTGCAATTACTATAGACATGTGCCACAAGATGGTCATCAAATTTTAAGAACTAGCTTTACTGTTACTATCCTTCCAGTGGTATTACCTGAACTGTTTCCAAAATCCTCTGGGCACGTAGTACTGCAGCCGAGAAGCAGCCAAATGGCCGAAGATGACCTGAAGATGTCTTAAGACACCAATATTATACTCTTTCCTATCTTCTGTTTTACTTAATGATGGTTTGTCTTCAAATTGTTGAGGGTATCCAAATACATCATCCCTGGGATCAACATTGCTCTAGAAACCAAAAAATATCATTAATGAGCTACACTGTAATAAAATACAGTAATATAAATGCCAGTTAGCACACACAATCTATATTATTATTATTTCCAAAGCACTTCATTTGGGGAGCCATACTAGGGATAGAACCCAGGGGTGCTCTTCCACTGACCTATGTCCGTAGCACTTTTCAGAAATTTTTATTTTTAGTGTCTTACTAAGTTGCTAAATTGCCCAGGCTGCCCTCATACTTGAAATCCTCCTAATCTCAGCCACCCAGAGTGCTGGAATTCCAGGCACGTGCTACCATGCCCACCTTAATCTTCACTTTACAAAGCTTAGTCTTCTAGTGTTTGGCCCCATCATTTTACAAGACCTATTATTATTTTTTTCTGAGACAAGGTCTTGCTCTGTAGTTCAGGCTGGCCTCGAATTCATGGTGATCTTCATCCCTTCCCAAGTGTTGGGATTACAGGTGTGCACCACCATGCCTGGCTACAACAGTTATTATAAATGAATAACTCTCACCATGTATCAGAAAAGTAGATAGTATACAGTAGAGTTAGTGTGGTGATCAACTTAGACTAAACTGGACATAAATTCAGACTCTACCATTTACCAGTTGAAGACATTAATTTTCCAAAGATGACATACAAATGACCAATAATAAACATAGCAAAATAGTATCTACATCACTAACCATTAGGGAAATTGCAAATCACAACTACAATTCCATTAGAGATGTCTACATTGAAAAAAGAATGTAACAAGTGCTAAAGATGTGGAGAATGTGGATTCCTTGTGTGCTAATGGTGGCACTGTGAAATGGTATACTTGTTATAGAAAATTCTTTATGGAATTAGCCTATGACTGAACATTTCTACTTCTGGGCATGTACCCAAAAGAAATGAAAGCAGGGTGTTGAAGAGGTATTTTCACACCCATGTTCATTAATCACATTGATCACAGTAACAAACTAGGAAGCAAGTGTCCACAGAAAGATGGAGAAGCAAAATACTGGATAAATACAAATACAGTAGAATACTATTTAGCCTTTTTTTTTTTTTTTTGGTACCGGGAATCAAAGTCATGACCTTGGGCTTGCCAGGCAGGTGTTTATGCCACTGAGCTAAATCCCTTGCCTGTATTTTTGGTTTTTTTTGACCCTGAGCCTTGATAAGGAGTTCAGCGTGACCTTGAACTCATTATGTAGCCTTGGCTGACCTCAAAATTGCAGTGATTCTCCTACCTTGGCCTCCTAAGTGCTGGTATTAAAGTGTGTGCCATCATGCCTGGCTATTCAGCCCTTTAAAAAGAGGAAATTCTAACATATTACATCATGGATGAACCCTGAAGACACGCTAAGTAAAATAGTCATAAAATGACAAATACTGTATGAGTTCACTTAAACTACTTAAGACTGCCCAATTCATAGAGAATAAAGAATGGTGGGTGTTTGGGGCAGGGGTTTTAGAGGACTGATAAAGTTTTAAATGGATGGAGTTAGTTTTGCAAGGTAAAGACAGTTCTGGAGATGGATGATTGGGATTATACACAAAAATATTAAAGCACTTAATTATGTCTTTAAGAATCGTGTTTGACACCATCAATATAAAATAAGACAGTAAGCTGGGGATGGTGGCAGAATTTTTTGTCTTTTTCCTTTTTATCGGTACTGGGGATCAAACTCACGACTGCCTTCTTATAAGGCAGGCGCTTATGCCGCTGAGCTAAATCCCCAGCCCTCAGTGGCAGATTTTTTAACCCTACTTACTATGAAGGTGAGGCAGGAGGATCCCAAGTTTGAGGTTGGTCTAGCCAATTAAAAAGGACCCTGTCTCAAAAATGAAAACAAAACAAAGGGCTAGGGATATAGCTCAATGGTAGAGCACTTGTCCAGCATGTGCAAGGCATAGAATTCAAATTCCAGTAAAGGGAAAGAAAAAAGAAAGGAGCAAAGTAGACTCTGCCCAAAAGAAATTTATAGCCTAAGGAAGGAAACAAAAAAATACAAGCAGGCCAGGCGTGGTGGTGCAGTACTTAGAAGGTTGAAGCAGGAGAACCACAGTGACTTTCAGGCCAGCCTGGGGTACACAGTGACTTCTAGGCAGCCCGAAGTGCACAGTAAGACCCAGTTGTCAAAAAAAAAAAAAAAAAAAGAAAAAAATCAAAAGCATCCTGAGTAAGTAAAATTATAGGAACATGCAACTACAGCTAGGTAAATTGTCATTTGAGTGCCTCATTTACAGCTTTTCAGTGCAACCAGCTATACCTACTTGTGTCTAACTCAACATCTCAGGGATGTACAGTGGGCTACAGAACTAGAATTTAAATTCCAATTTTCCCTCAGAGCAGTGATTCCTAACTAGGTATGGGTGTAAGCATCCCCTAATGAAGTGTTTCCTTTCCTTTTTTTTTTTAAAGTGCTGGGGCTGGAATCCAGGGCCAGTGGTGGAGCTAGGAAAGTGCTCCACCACTAAGCTATACCCTCGGCCCCTAATCGCTAGGTGATCTGGTCCACAGGCCTAGGAAGGAGTTGAAGCAAGTATGTTTTGGAAGCCCTGCAAGTGGTAAATAACAACTGAAGGGAGGAAATGAGGAAAGAACCATTCAAGATATTTATTGCAATAAGAATATACTCTGGCTTCTCTCCTCTGTTCCCATTAATGCTATAAACATGAGAAGATAAAGAAATACAGCACAGGGTGGATACAAACTTGACCACAGCCTAAGTCTTGCTACCATCTGTTTTGAAAAGCAATGTTGGGGCTGGGGATTTAGCTCAGCGGCATAAGCGCCTGCCTTGCAAGCAGGCAGTCGTGAGTTCGATCCCTGGTACTGGTAAAAACGAAAAAGACAAAAAAAAAAAAAAAAAGAAAAAAGAAAGAAAAGCAATGTCATAGTCATGTCAACTGTGATCCACCACAACAGTCTTTTTGTTGGTTTATTTTGTATTGGATACACTGTAAGCAGCCTAAATTTTGCAATGAAATGGGGGAAAATGTAAGTGTAACCTAGAAGCAAGCATAGATAATAATTTAAGTGGTAGATATTATATAATTTGGCACAGATTAGTGATATATAACTAAAATGTGAAACAGAAAAGTAAAAATCTAATTTAAACTATTGAAAGAAGATGTATACAAACTCCAAATTACACTGAACACCACACAAAAACAATGTGTACATTAAATCACAGCAGTCCAGCCAACAGAGTCCACATATGGTTTTACAAATAGTTTATCAGGCCTGGTCAAAGTTGAATACAACTGGCCCTCTGTAACCACTGGCTTACATCTGCATAGTCACCAACTCCTGACCAAAGTTATTGGGAGAAAAACTGGGTCTGTACTGAACATGTACTGACTTTTTAAACTTGTCATATTCCCTAAACATCATAGTAAAATAACTATTTTCGTGGCATTTACATTGTGTTAGGTATAATAATTTAGAAGTTAATTAAATTATATAAGAGGGAGGGTGTGTATTGTATGTCAGTACTATGCCTTTTTTTTTTTTTTGGGTATCAGGGATCAAAGTCATAACCTTGCGCTTGCTAGGCAGGCACTTATGCCTGCTGAGCTAAATCTCTGATCCCACTATGTCTTTTCCTATGAGGACTTAAGTATCCAAAGGATGTTAACTGTACTCTCTTAAAAGAAAGGTATCGGGTTTCCGAACTTCAGACACAGAAAAGAGAAATGACTAAAAAAAATTTACCTCATTGTCCTGCTTCTCATCCCCAGACATATCATCATCTACATCACTACCTGTGCCTTCAATTGCAAGAATACCATTCCTGATGGAAGGGATCATGTAGAGTTGTTGAATCACAGAATTCATGTAACAAGTAGCACCAGCATTTTTCAACCCCACAAATCCTTTTGGTGGGCGGGGTCCAACAGGTGGCAGGTATTCCCACTCAGTAAGTGCTTCGCAAGCTGAGAGAAGGAAAGAGTCTTGTAGTATGAACACAACCATCCTGTCTTTTAGAGCTGTATTCCACACAAAGCGCCTCCACCACCCTTCCAGTAGCCTAAAGCAGTTCTTTCACTCCACCCTCAACACCCCTTAGACAGCAATACAGGCAGCTGCAGATTCTTATCCACACAGCCGTTCACTCAAATTTTATTTTATGTGGTTTTTGTTTCTGATAGCAGTCTCAGAACTGGTCATACAAGCAAGATGGCATATAGCAGGTTTGCTTTTATCTTTACGATCCATTCACTTCATTTTATACTTCTGTGTGTTTTTAAAAAAATGTCTTCAAACTTGCTATGGCATGAAATATACATGATGATTTGCTCAGTTTTAAACAGCCCTAACACCACTACTCTGTTTCTGACACCGATTTTTCTTTTTTGCTTCCAAACCAGATTGCAGATTTCAAAGTCTCATGAGAAATGTTAATCACCCCCATATAAACCTGGGTATCATTTTCTAAGGGACAAGTCAAGGGAATCATAGTCTACTGAATAAAGCCACTAAACAAAATTAGGTAAATACTTAAGAGATGGAGGAAAGGGGATAGTGACAGACCAAATATATCTTTAGACTTAATGGTAAAGCGAAAGACAAGCTGAAGAGTGTTTTCTAAAGGGGCTGGGGATTTAACTCAGCAGCATAAGCACCTGCTTGCAAGCAGGTGGTCGTGAGTTCGATCCACGGTACTGTTAAAAAAAAATTTAAAAAAGAGTAAAATGAAAATAATTTTTGTACGTAGATTTTGCATACAGAGAGAAGCTGGGAGGGCAGATGTGAACTGGTTATACCTAATAAAAGGGACTAGGAAATAAGCAGAAGCATACATTTTAGTGTATGTTTTTATGTTTAAGTATATTCTCTTTTAAGCACGTGAACATACCACTTAAAAATACATAAGCCTCTATTAAGTTTTTGTTTGTTTTTTGTGTCTGAGACGGGGTATCCTTATGCAGTTCAGGCTGGCCATGTGCTCACTTTGTACCCCAGGCTGGTCTCAAAACCGCAATAATCCTCCAGCCTCCACCCTCCTGAATGTTGGGATTGTAAGCATGTACCACCATGCCTGGCTCACCTATTAAGTCTTAAAAAACCATAACACTACATATATTTGAAAGAATAGCCAAAAGTCTAATCTTTTAAGCAATCCATTTAATCAGAAATACTCTGAGGTTATTTAAAAACCTTGCATTCTGAACCACAATGCATAAAAAACTTTACATTTGTAAAAGATTTAGCAATTATATTAAGTGCTAAAAACTGTACGTTTGCCAGGGATTTAGCTCAGCGGCATAAGTGCCTGCCTTGTAAGTGTGCGCTTTTAAGTTTGATCCGCAGTACCACAAAAAAACACCCAACCAAAAACCAAAAACCAAAAAAAAAAAAAAAACCCTGTGGGTTCTTCTGTATATTCTTCTACTCTATACTGTCTTGACCCTTTATGAGTTTTAGTTCAAGACCTGGTGTCTGCATCCCATATTCATAGGCTAAACAGAGGAATTAACTGGACATAAATAGCATGAACCAAATAGTAGATTTGCACACTCTCAGCACCAGAAAACCCCCATATTTTCTTAAAACTCATAGAAGTAATGCTGAACTGATATTTTTGTCTTTTAGATACAGGGTCTCGCCAAGCAGTTCAGGTTGATCTTCAACTCCTTTTTGTAGCCCAGGATGGCCTTGAACTCCCAGTGATTCTCATGTCTCAGCCTTCTAGAGTGCTGGAATTACAGGTATGTGCTACCATGCCCAGCTGAAAAACTTCTAAATGAGTTTTCTAATGGATGAGTTTTAAATCCCATTTTATTTTGGCTACTTATTACCCTGGAGTTCGTTTGACTTCAGATTTTAAAGTTGAAACTTAAGTTACCAAATACTTGTACTAGTTACTTAGTTAACACTTGAAAATTCTTCTATACAAAGCTATTTGCCTACAATATTACACATCCAATTGCTAAAATCATTTAACTGCTGAAAAATTATGACTTGATGTTTAGTAAAGGAAAAATCAGCAAAAAGAATTTGAAACATTAGAATTATCAACCATCACAACTTCTTTAAAGAACTGTGTATTTTTAAATACTTACTAGTTATTGCTGTGCCAATGTAATACATCTCAGTCAAAGAATCTACTATCTGTTTGAGATTCCTCACACAGCCAACAGCCAATGCCACAAGTAACTCAAAGCCAGCATTAATTGTAGCTGGTGAACTACACACTGGGATAGCCTGTTCGGCTGGGAGCTCTCCATTTCTCATATACTGCAGGTAAACATTGGATGCAGGGAAGATGAAATCATCAATTAATTCCTAAGAGTTAAAAAAGAATTATGTATTAGTAACGATATATTCAGGAAAGAAGTATCTACTTTAAGAAAGGAAATAATTTTAAAAATATTTATTGGAATTTAAGGTGTTATTACAACTCAGACAACATACTTGGATTTTCTAAACCCTCCCTGCTTTGGTTTTTTGAGACAAGGTCTTGTTGTATAGGTCATGCTGGCCTTAAACTTGAAGCAACCTTCTGCCTCAGCCTTCCAAGTACTAGGATTACAAGGCTTGCACCACTATGTTCACCTAAAACATTCCTTTTTTTTTTTTTTTTTTTTTGGTACTGGGGATGGAACTCACGATTGTGCACTTGCAAGGCAGGCACCTATGCCGCTGAGCTAAATTCCCAGCCAAGGGGCTGGGGATTTAGCTCAGCGGCATAAGCACCTGCCTTGTAAGCAGGCAGTCGTGAGTTCGATCCCTGGTACCGATAAAAAGGAAAAAGACAAAAAAAAAAAAAAAATTCCCAGCCAAACATTCCATTTTAAGTGCTATTTATTTATTTTTTGATAACAGGGATTGAACTCACAATCTCACGCTCACCAGGCAGATGCTTATACTGCTGAGCTACATCCCAGGCCCTTAAGTGCTATTTATTGAAACTAAAAACACACTCTTGCCATATCAAAAAAATTTCTGAGTATTAAAATCACTGGCTATGGCCAGTTGAGGTGATACACACCTGTAATCCCAGCACTTGGAAGGCTGAAGCAGGTGGTTGCCTCAAGTTTGAGACCAGCCTGAACTGCATAGCGAGACCCTGTCTCAAAAAAACCAAAAGCAAAACAAAAACCCACAAAAAAGTAACTACTGGCACTATGTATAAAAATAAACCATTTTCCCTCCCCCTAGGATTAGGAATCTAATCAGAGCCTTCCTGCTATCCCTGCCCAAAACACAGTCTTGCTATGTAGTTCATTGGTTGATTTTGGAACTCACTGTGATCCTCCTGCCTCCCAAATGCTGGGATTACAGGTATGTGTCACCACACCCAGCTAATCCCCAGCCATTTTAAAATATATTTTGAGACAGAGTGCTGCTAATTCATCCAAGCTGGAGTTGACCTTTCTTTCAATCTCCCTGCCTCAGCCACCCAGAATGCTGGAATTATAAGCATGTGCTACCATACTCTGCTTCAAACCAATTCTGAGTAAAAATAAAATGCATTAAAATACTTTTAATTTCTTTGAATTACCACACACAAGAAGACACTCATTAAAGAAATAATACATATGATATAGTCTTACAAATTAAAGGCTTACCTCATTTAAATAGTCTGACAAAATATTTACTTGATAAAATACTTTATCCTGAAATTTATTTACATATATTATTTAGTAGCATCTCCTGAATAATGTATGGCCCAAAGATCCTTTGAAGATTATTTAAATAAGGTGAAAAGATACTATCAACCAGACAGTGATATTTAGAAGTATACTTCTCATTTAGGACCAAGAATACTGTACTTATTCTATTTTGATTTTCTTTGGGGGGGGGTTACTAGGAACTGAACTTACTTTAATGAGATTAGCACCCCCCTTTTCACAGCCAATATGAAACTTCTTCTCAGGAGTTTGAAAGGCCAGTAACTCTTTTGTTACTCCCAGGTGTCCTTCCAAGATCGTCTCCTCCACACCTGTTTCACCTGTTCTTTTAACATCATCCTACCAAACCAAACAAACAATAAATGTATAACTTATAAAAGATATAAATGAGAAAGAGCCAGAATAAGACAGAGCTGAGGAGATATGAGGTAATTCTCCTAAACCAATAACGGTGAACCTTTTAGAGCTTTCAATGATATAGCCACTGCAGCATGGGTGACATAGATTTGCCACCACTGGTCTAAACCTTTCCATTCGAGCAGGTTTTCAAGTTTATTATTTTCAGGGCTGGGGATTTAGCTTGTGGCATAAGCGCCTGCCTAGTAAGCATGAGATCATAAGTTCCATCCCTGGTTCCAAAAAAAATAAAATTATTTTCAAAAGTTTCTAGAAGCAGGCTTAAGGAATGATCTGAAGGCTAAAATTCTAAATCTTACCAGGAGTAAACTCTGCCTTCATGATCAAATGCACTAGCCTATCAGATGCATTTTAATGAGAACGATTTCAATACTTTTAAATTGTTTTGCAAAAAGGCTTAATACACTAAAAATGGAAGCAACCAAACAGTAGTATTCCAAGTCTTAAGCAAAGCATTTTACACAACTAGTTATGTATTCATTTTGTGAATGGTGAGTTACTAACATCCACCAATTCAGTTATGTTATTTGCTCCATTTATTATTTTGGAGTTTTCTCTTTAAACAAAACATTCAAAACTATAAACCACCTATTAATAAAGCATCATCAACAATGACATAATAAATAGCATTGACTGTAACTTACCCTAATTCTTTTAAGCCAATCAATTTCATTGTTAAGAAGAACTTCAGCATTGGGTACATTAATATTACTGTTGTAAGCATAATTAAGAAGGTGCCTTAAGAGAGTGAAGTAGTCCCCTGAATGTTTAGCTCTCTCTCTGGCTGTGCTCTGCAAACAATAAACAACAATACGAATCTTCATGTCAATGATCAGAATCTAGTTCTAAAAATAGAGTAGATAATTACAATAGGGAAAATTTTAGTATTTTACCTATTAAATATAGCCTGACCTAGTTTTAATAAAAGCTAAAACCAAAATTAATATCCTGGTTCAAAGAATGAATCATACTGGTAAGCATATGAAAAATGTCTCACCCCCAAAACGGTAAAGAGCAGAGTAATGAAGAAAAGCAGAGGTCTGTGTCCCATGCAACATCTGGTGCACATTAAAAAGAACTGCTCCTGTGCCACCTGACGAACAGTTCTGAAACAGAAATGTGTCATACTTAATACATTATTCTCATTTTTTAAATTTTGAACACTGTTTTCTCTTGGCAAGGGGAATAAATAATGGGGATACAAAGGTAACCCCTATATAAACACACAGATGAACTTAGGCTGTATGGCTAGGACTACATACTGAAATTAGTGCTCAAAGTCTGAGGGATATCTTCTGACATGGTCTCTTCAAAATGCTGGAAACGCTACTTTATATTAAATGCTCTAGAGTAAGCCTTATTCAATCTTTCAGCCTTCTACAGGAATTTCATTTAATTGTGTTTGGGAACAACAGCTCTGGGAATTCTGCTGCAATCACAGTTAGGATATTTTTGCAGGTGTTCTTTGTATTATGAGTGATTCTGAAAGCATAGGTCTCAAGATCAGCAACATTAGAATCATATGGGAACCTGTGAAGAGAAAAGCCAATTCTCAAGTTCCATCCCAAAACTTTGAAATCAAACACTAGATGTGGGGTCCAATAATAAACCCTTTAATGCACCAAAGACTTGAGAACCACTATACAGTATCCCCTCTTCTATCATGATTCATGGGGAAAACGTGTCTCTGGTCTCAATACGAGGAATTTTACCTTATCATTATGAATTTTTAAAAACTGATTAAAAATTATATAGATCTGACTAGAATAAATGTTTCAAGGGGAAGGGGACATCTTCTCTTTCACATTATGCCTCTAGAACCTAAGAGTATCTGATATGAAGTTTGTGCTCAAAAACCAGTTACCAAAATACATGAACACTATTTGTTTACAAAATGATGGTCTGTCTCCATTAGAAAGTACGCTCTTCCACAGAGGACTCTTTGTTGTGCTGATGCCAGAATTTCAGGAACCTAGAACAATGTCTGATAAGTGGAAGAGACTTGACAAGTACCTGCTAACAAAGCATTTGTGTATCTTGCAGCTATCACAAACTATATTTTATGGGTATTTTTGATAGCTGCTAAAGAGCTCAGGATTTCCTCTATACCTCAAGCATAAAGAACTTAACAACATACATTTTATGTATTAAACTTTCACCTAGATTGGGGGGGGGTACTAGGAATCAAACTCAGGATCTTGCGCTAGCCCAGCAGGTGCTTATGCCACTGAACTATATCCCTGGCCCTTCTAGATAGTTTTTAAAACTCAGAAGCTCCTAAAATTCTTTGACTCTTTTTGGGGAACATAAAGGAAGTCATAAGTACTTAATTTTCTGGGAAGAGGGTCCATAATTTCCTCAGACTTACAAAGGTATAGGTTACTCCTGCTTTTAAACAAGTAAGGCATGTAGCCCAAAAAAAACTGGGGAATCTATGAAGAGTTGGTTGTTGCTTGTCAATTCCTCACATAATGCACCTAAGCACATGGGGACTTCCACAAACACGTGGACATTTCCACAGTGCTTCATAACAAATATTTTTGTTTCTATCTCACACCATGTCAAGGCTCTATCATTATCACTTCTACTATTGCTGTAGCTTCAAGCACTGTCATCTTTTATTTGGATCAACAGAATAATTAAGCTGCTTTTTCTAATACCCTAGAGCAGTGGTGGCAAATCTATGGCCTGAAAGTGGTATTTGCTTTACTTTTAAGACAAAAGATGTCAATGTACGAGATCTTCCTAAATGAAAACCTCAGTATTTAGGTTTAATTGCAGCATTGGCATTTTCTGATAAATAAGTGGGTTTTGGGTTGCAGTCTGGTCACCTGTCTCTAAAAGGTTCACCACAGAGTATGTGTGAGTTATCCTCCCTGATCTTACCACTATAGCTGCTCTCTGCCCCTTTCATTTTGCTCAGGCCACACTGGTTTCCCGACCGTTCTGCATCTATTGTTCTTCTGTGTAAAATACACTTCTCTGGTCACCTCCACAGTTACTTTATCCTTTCAGAACATTTTTTGAAGGTCATCTTAACTAGGAAATTTTCTCAGACTACTCTGGATAAAAATGAACCCTACTGGCCCCTGTTAATTGCCCACTTTGGTGAAATATATTACTTAGATCTCAGTGTTACAGGCCTTCTGTCACATTGACTCCCACTGAACTCTTTACAGGGTTATCTTCACCCCTCTACACATCAGAGTCCCTCAGCTCTGCTCTGAAAACAGTCTCTCAGGAGTGGCCAAGTCAAATGATTTGGTGGATCAGAAGGGTAAGCCTCGGGCCCTGGAGGGGTATGGAAAAGCATATCACACCTAAAGGAATTCAGATATTGTAACTTATTTGTGTTACTCCACATCCACTAATGTGGATGGAAGCATTTCTAACAGGACAGTGATCTGGAAAAAGTTATTGGAAAATATGCATTTAAATTGAAACTTATGAGTAGAAGTAGGGTCATATTGTAGAGTGTTTATAAGAGAAATTTAAATGTTTGGATTTAATTCAAAGGTAGTGGGAAGACCTGGAAAGATGTTAAGGAGGAAAGCAACAGATTTATATTTTGTAGCAATCGCTCTGCTTGAAGTGTGGTTAACAGGTTAGAGGGGTACAACACTAGGGATAGGAAGGTCAAGGATACTTTGGCTGCCAGGCAATAGGTCCCGATTCCTTAGCCAGGGCAGAAGAGGAAAGCATACAGTTGCAAAAACATAACTTCAAATGAGGGTAAGAGGAGAACACTAACTATAACCAAATTCCCTTGTTTTTTGATGGTGCTGGGGATGGAACTCAGGGCCTTTTGCATGCTATGCAAGTGCTCTACACCCTTAACACCTTATTTTACATTTTTATGCACATACAAACCCTACTCAAGCACAAACTCACATGCTACATCCTGCACAAAACTTTCACTCCTGCTCCTTTAAGACAAAAAGTAACCTATTCCTCTCCAACTCCCAAAGTACTTTACTTTTATGGCACCAAGTTCTGCCTCAAAGATTCTTATTTGACAGTGTCTTACACTCTACCAACGAGCTACCATTCTACCACCCACCTTAACACTGGATTTTAACTGCCAAGCACATACTAGAGATGCACTTATTTGCCAGTTTGTTACAATTATACCCAATAAATCAGAGTTCACTGGGCAGAATGAGTATCAGTTGTTTAATTTCAACAGTTTTAGCTCTACCAGCAAAGTCTGCCTCCTGGAATGTGTGTGTGTGTGTGTGAACACAGGGGTCCTGTGCCTAAACTACCGACTGTGAAGTTGTACTATACATCAAGCTCAAAGTCTTTTTTAAAAAATTGGTATGGCAATTAAGTGAGAAATGTTTTAGTAGTATCATTATTCAGGCATAAACTCAGATTTGTGTGCAGGTTCACAAGGCTTTTATCTGAAATGCTTGGGGCCAGATGTATACAAGGATGCAGATTTTAGAAAAAGTATCAATAACTAATGTTTAGGTCAAGTTTGCTAACAAATTCTTGTGAGCTTAAGATAAGGTCTTTTATCCTACAATATAATCCAAAATCAAAGTTACTTACTTTTTTAAAGTTTAAATTTTGGAACATTTAGCATTTTGGATTAAGGATGCTCAAAAACTTATCTATGCAAATATTCCAAAATCTGACAATTTCCAAAATCTGAAACATTTCTGTTTTCAAACACTTCAACCAAGAGACACTTAATCTGTAATAAGGTACAAATCAGATACCTAGCGCTCACAAAGACCCTAACTTTAAAAATCCTTTTATTATTGCAGATAAGATTTAGACATCATGAGATGGAGCACTCCCTAAAGCACTTTCCCTACTATGCGTATGTTTCAGGCAAGAGAGGGGCATAATTGTAACACAAGGAAATCTATATAAATTCTACAGGGCAGAAAACCTGCTAATCCAAATTTCTTAATTCTATTTGTCCGAAAAGGTGAAATATGTTCCTAATTGCAAGGATATTTTATTTTAATTTTAAGGATTTTTAAAAACATAAACACAGAACAAGAAATACGAAACCCCAGGTCCCGCTTCATTAACACTGCTGGACAATTATTTTTCCTCTCTTCACCACCCAAATGTATTGAATCGAATTAAGACTTACTCAATGTATCTCTCTTCAACATATATGTTATCCAGCCATCCTCAAGGATGGGATCAATGCCACTCTCCATCCCACTGTGGGGATGTTTTGGAAAAGGAGCTTCTTGGGGCTAGGGATTTAGCTCAGTGGCATAAGCGCCTGCCTGGCAAGTGCAAGGTCATGAATTCGATCCCCAGTACCACAAAAAATAAAAGAAAGGAAAAGGAGCTTCTGAATAGGCTATACTGGATGCCTTCAAGGAAATTATTCAAAGAACTTCCTAAAACAATAAGCATTCTTAAGTCCCTACTACATCACTTCCAAATATCTTTGGTGTGGGCAAGCTGGATCCATTCCATTACCTGATGTATTTTTACTTTTGTGGTACTAGGATAAAACCCAGAGTATGTGCACTGAGCTCCATTTCCAGCCTTAAAAAAAAATTCTGATACAGGGTCATGCTAAATCACTAAATTTCCCAGGCTGGGATAAACTTACAATCCTCCTGCTTCAGCCTCCCAAGTAGCTAAGATTACAAGTTTATGCCACAGCTCACTTTTGAAAGCTTGCTTTATTGTTAGACTTCATTTCATCCAAATGCTTATCCTGACTTGACACTAAACCTTCACCATTTTTGTTATTGTAGAATAGCAGATGACAGATACAGCGAACTTTTTGAAAAAAACAAAACGCATGTAAAACAGATTACATATAATAGTGACACTAAGAGTCTAAAAAGTTACAGTAAATTTTAAGGTCAGATTGACATATGCGGACAAAAAAAAAAAATCAACATTTTCTAAAAATCCGACTTGCACAAAAATAATCCTTAAGCAAAATTACTGTCGCTGATTAAATGCTCTTGAAATGAAAACAAATGCTTTATAACTGATCTCTATTCTAGTATAAAATGCAAAAGTTCTTACAGTAATGGTTTCATGACTCTTACATCAAACTCAAGGAAACCTGGAATCTAGGAATCTAACATAAAGGCCAATGTCCTAGTTAATTTAAATCTTGCAATTCAAATTTTTTAAAATGGGAATGTATATGCACCCTAGGTGACACAATTCTAAAGTAGAAAACTTAGTACCTTGAAAAAATGATGTTAGCATTTTACAAAAACTGAAATCAAATATAGGTTAAGAAAAATGCTATTAAATAAGATTTTCCTCAACACTAATAGATAATATTTGATTTATAATATCTGCTGTGCTAGCATAAATCAGTTAATTTCTGATTATAACAGGATTAAGTTTCTCAAGATTAAAAAAGATGCTTACTTGCTATGACAGTGCAACAGCAAGTCAATAATGAATGTCTGCCAAGCCTTTTCTTTACTGAGAGCATCCAAGGCTGTTGGAATCAAAGCAAAACACAACGTCATCACTTCCAATGCTTCACAGCAGACTTGCTCATCTTCCAAGTCCGGCTCATTGCCTGCATTGGTCTGTAAAATAATAAATGGAAACATATTACCAAGCAAAACATTTAATAAAACTATCTCAGGTGATTTCAAGTAGTGTAAATCATATCGCTCAGTTTCCTTACTTGCAATGCGTGAGGACCCTTTGGAATAGTGTAGAAAAAAACTGTAATAGAAAATTAACTCATAATTCTAGGATTTTGCTATATTCCAGAATGGGCTAAAAGAGCACACTGAACATGCCATCTGCTTCACTCTGCTTCAGGCTCCTAGAGTTTTTTTATATAAGCACTGCATGCTAACTGATTATGCCCCTGAAGCTTCCCTAGACTTTCTGAGTTGTGTATTTCTGTACCAACCACCATGCCTTGATTCCCAGCACTTGGGAGGCTGAGGCAAGAGGATTGAGCCACGCTATGGATAGAGTAAGTTCAAGCCAGCCTGAACTACACAGTAAAACCCTGTCTCAGAAAAAAAAATCTCAAAGAACCACTCTAGTACCTAATGGCAGTTAGGTACTTTTGACTAATTTCATTATTTAGCTTGTCTACTAGATGAACTTATCAAGAGTGACTGACTTGGACAACTGTTCAGGAAGGTTTTGAAAGATTTATAAAGCCTAAATTATGCCAATGTAACTTTATTCATTAAAAAGTAGTAACTATAATAGCATATGGCTTAAACATTCTAGGCAATCATTTGCTGAATGAATACTCAGGACAATACCAGACAGATACTATGGGATGCCAGTATGGTAATAAAGCAAATGCCTGTAAAAGGGAAAAGTACTGCCAAAGTAAGAAATCCCTAGTCTCCATTTTTCCTAAATAAGCATCAGTTTCTACCTATTATGGACAGATGCCTATGACAGAAACAGTAAAGATCAAGCATAGTTTCTTTTCTGTACATAGTTTATTCTAAATAGGTCAGTGTATTACCTGGCTGATACTTTCCTTACTTTTGATTGCTTTAGGAAAACAAAAAATACTTGAAATGCCATGTTACGGCAACTGACAGTTAACTAAACCACAATTTACCAGGACTAAAGGATGAAATAAGAAAATAGGAGAAAGCAAATTCAAGGAGACAACTCTATTTGACCCCAATGAGAAAGAGAAAAGTTTCATTTAAAAAAGCAGCCTCAAACTGGGGGTAGTGGTGCATGTTTATCATTCCAGTTCTTGGCAGTTGAGGCAGGAGGTCCAGCCATAAGTGCAAGACCAGCCTGAACTACACAGTGAGACCTTGTCTCCTTATCCAACCAAAATCCCCATGCAAGGATTCTTAAGTATTTTATTTTCAAGGTTAAACAAAACCCCCTTATAAATTTCTGTAGGTTTTTTTGAGACAGAGTCTTACTATGTAGCCCAGGTTGGTCTTAAACTCATGGTGATCTGGCCTCAGCCTCCCAAGTGCTGGGATTACAGGCATGCACAACCGTGTCTGGCTCAAAGAATAAAATTTTAGCTGGGTATGATGGTATAACATGTGTAATCCTAGCACTCTGGAGGCCAAGGCACGATTACTGTATGCTGGAGGCTAGCACGGACTACACAGTGAACTCAAAGTCAGCCTGAAACACACAGTAAGACCCTGTCTCAAACCAAACCACCTCCAAAAAATATCAAAGTAAAGTTTTACTATATTCTGAAGTATAGGTACAGTTACTTTTCAATCATTAAGAATCAAGTGGTTAGATTTTTAAATATAGCAAGCATAGTCACCCAACACAATTCGTTCTTACCTTCTCATAAATTTTAGAGATTTCTTCATTTGGGCTAAAAACTAGCTGTAATGACCCACATCCTGACGCCCAGATAATTTTTTGTATAGCTCGAATCACACAAATTTCAGGCATGTACCTTGAAGCCTGCAAGATAATGAGTAACTAAAAATGTTGATAAGAGTATTAGAGTGGAATAATGACTAGAACATTAAAATGTTTCTTCTTGTTAAAAAAAAAGCACCCATATATTTTATGTTCCCAAATTGCCTTTGTTCCCAACCCCTTGCCCACTTGCCCAACCCCTCACTTTTTTTCCCCTTAAACAGCAAGTACCACAACATATGCTTCCAAGTTAGAATCTGGCTATGCACTACTTTAATCAGAATCTTTGGGCAACAAAAACATCCATCCCACTTTTTGTTGCCTACCCAAGAGAAATGAGATCCTCTGTCTACATAAACATGTACAGAATTTCATAGCAGCTTTATGCACAGCCCAAAAGAGAAATAATCCAAGCGTATGGATGAACAAAATGTGGAACATTCATAACAGGACACTATTCAGCAATAAAAGGAGCGAACTGATTCCCAACATAGGCAATTCTGCAGGTGATTATTCTTAGTGAAAGAAGCTAGACACAAAAGAACACAAGGCATGATTCATTTGTATAAACATCTAGAAAATGTAAATTCTTCTACAAGGACAATAGAGATCAGAGCTTGAGGGAAAAATACAGAGTCTGCAACTTAGGGCTGCCTGTACATGGTACAAAGACCCTTAGTTTGAGTCCTAAGACCACAAAAAAAGAAAAACTTGTGCAGTGGTTTCACATGTTGCATGTGATTTATCAGCATTCACTGAACTATATATTTCAGATGAAGGATACTGATAATTATTATGATATGCAGCTGATTAAAAACAAAATGCTAATACTAATAAATTGATGTTAAGGGAACACTATTATCTAGGCTAAGATAGAAAAATGAGTTGAGTCAAACAAAATTAAACCTATCCTTATAATAAACTGTACAATATAACTTTCTTTTTACTTTTTTTGAGACAGAGTCTCACTATGTAGCTCAGGCTGGTCTCGAACTCATGGTGATCTTCCTGCCTCAACCTTGAATGTACTGGGATTATAGGCAGTGCCACCACACCTGGTTTACAATGTAACATTTTATGTTTATGTACATCTATAAAATCTACAAAACCTTTGCAAAACTAACCTCATCAGATATCTGCTGAGCAAGACGAACTGACACATTTCTAAGCATGCACTCAGATGAGGGGTTAGGAATGCTCTGAAGGGCACTTTGTAACACCACAGCTTGATCATGAGTAACTTGATTGACCTGGAAAAAGTTAACCATTTTGTATTAGTAGATACCTTGTACAGTGGGATGCCATGTGTCTTTCTCAAGCCCCATTCTAGATCAATTCAATGTGTGTCTCTATTTCTGGGCTTAGCTTACCTTGCATGGAACAAATGATAAACTGAACAGACTGGGTTCAATTTTACCTAGAGACTCGCTAAAGTATTACACATCTTTTACATACACATCCCTGTGCAGACCCTGCTTGTATTCCCCATTAATAAGTTCTGCCTCAAAAAGAAAAAATAAAAGAGAACAGGGCTAACATATGAAAGGTGCTGGGGATAATTTAGCTCAGCAGCACAAGCGCCTGCCTGGCAAATGCAAGGTCCTGAGTTTGATTTTGTTTGTACAAAGAACAACAAACAAAACAAAACAGAAAGGCAATGGTGTTTTTATTTAATACTACAACTAAGTTTTTAAGTTTATGAGAAACAATATTAAATTAAGATATTCCAATACTCTATCACCAATTTTACATTTAGCTCCCTACTGACTGCAAGCACCCCTTGCCACCCATAGTGGCACACTTGCTAAGCATTAGAGGGAAGGTAAACAGGGATGCCTAGGATTATTTTTTGAGTACTTCACTAAGGACCTGTGACAGGGATCATGAATAGAATCTGTTTTGATCCTAATAAGAAATCATCTTCTTTTAAACTTAACACATAAAGTACATTTTTTTTTTGTTGTACCAGGGAACAAACTCACACCCCATGCTTCTCAAACAGGTGCTTATGCTGCTGAGCTAAATTCATGGCCCTACAAAAACTACTTTAAAAAATCCTAACAGGTCTGAGGATTTAGCTCAGTAGCAAAGCACCTGCTGAACAAGTGTAAGGTCCTGAGTTCAAGTCCCCATCTAAAAAAACAAAACCAAAAAATACCCTACCAAAATGGACCCTCAATTAAAACAAACAACATAAAACAAGTCATTTTTATAACACCCTATTGTCCCCAGGGCCTTCACACTGAGTTATATCCCTAGCCCTTTTTCCCACCTTAGATTTTTATTTATTTTGTCTTTTTTGTTTTTGTCGGTACCAGGGATCGAATTCAAGACTGCCTGCTTGCAAGGCAGGCACTTATGCCACTGAGCTAAATCCCCAGCTCCTAGATTTTTATTTTTTGAGACAGGGTCTTGCTATGTAGTTCAGGCTAGCCTGGACTCACTATGTAGACCAGGCTGGTCTTAAAATTGTGGTAATCCTCCTGCCTCAGCCTCCTGAGTGTTGTGATTAAAAATTTTAGACTTCAAGACAAGTCTTTGCTACATCGCCCCGACTGGGTTTGAATTTTCACCCCTTCTGGTTCAGCCTCCTGAACAGCTAGAGTTACACGGGTATGCCACTGGGTCTGGCTATACAACTGTGTAACATGAAATTTCACTTTAAATCTGATGGTAGATCCATCTCAAGACTGTTTCCAGGCAAATCCTGCATATATAAATTTATCCAGGGCTGGGGATTTAGCTCAGTGCCTTAAGCGCCTGCCTGGCAAGCATGAGGTCATGAGTTCAATCCTCAGTACCAAAAATAAACCAAAACATTTATCCATAAATATTTCAGCAATTATTTCCAGGATACAGGGGAAGTTCTTCCTTTAAGAACACAACTGCATTATCATACCTAAAGCAACTATAGCAGGTAATATCATCATGGCTATTAACATTTCAGTGTTTTCCAAGTAAGACTCATGTCATTTCTAAAGGGAAAAATCTGTTATTCCTGAAACGTTCATCTTCTATCAGTAACTTATCAAGACTACCATTCATAATACATATTAAATAACTAGAATTTTAGTTAGAATGAAATGTATAGTTCCATTTCTCATAACTAGTTAACAAATTCTAGCATATATATTTTGAGAACTTTTAGAGCTACAGATCAATGACCCATCACATCATGGCAAAGACAGAGTCAGAACTGAAGACTAAGTCAAAGATCAAAATGAAAAGAAAAGTTACCACAAACTTAACTTATTCTCTCTTTTTTTGGCAGGGGCATTAAGGCAGGGTCTTATTTTGTAGTTCAGGCCTCAGAAGAACTCACAGCAAATCCCCTGACTGGAATTATAGGCATGCACCACCATGCCCAGCAGCATTTTTACTTCTAATAGGAAAACTGAAACAAGGTACCCAACTTGAGCCAACTTTGAACTCTACACTTACAAAATTTAATCTTAAAAATTACTATATATTGGTATGAAAAGATTGTTTGAAAGTCTGCATACCGATGTCATGAGATTCACGCCTTCTACACCTGGCTGACAAGCTTCTGCCACAGCCCGAACATGGCCATAGCCAACAGCAGTTAGTAACAGTTTGGCTATTTTAAGAGCATTGAGGTAGGCACCCCTTCGAGTTTCCATGTCTGCATTTGGTAGGAAGTTATTTCTGGTTAGCATACTCAGGACAAGGGGTAGGCCACCACTTTTCAAGAAGTGAAACTGAAAATCAGAGGAATCATCAGCAAGAGGTGCACCAGCAGGCATTAACAAGGCATAGACCACCTGGGGAAAAAAAGGGACACAGAAGCACTGTATTAAAGGATCTTTATAAAGTAACATATTCTTTGTTTTGTTTTTGAGATGTAGTCTCCCTGTGTAGTTCAGGTGGGCTTTGAACTCACTATGGAGCCCAACTGACCTTGAACTCATGGCAGTCTTCCTGCCTCATCTTTCCCAAGTGCTGGCCTGTGCCAATTACAGTTCTATGCCGATACATACACCCACAAGTAATGTAGTAACTTCTATTTTCCCTAGGATCACCACTAAGAATTCTTGACCATTTCAAAACCATCTCATTATAATTGTATCTATGTTCTTAACATTAACATTTTTTAAACAGTCAAAATTTTAAAACATGGAATAAATGCAAAAATGACAAAAACCAAAACCAACCTCTGTTAGGTATAGCACTTGTGAGGCTGAAGGACCAAAGAAAAGTGAGTCAAGAGATGGGCTAAGGCTACTTTCTCCAAGTTTGGCGTGGTCTAAACAAATAGCTCTTAATTTTTCTATTGTTGTGCTATCTGTAAGACAGAGAGAGAGACAGAGAGAGTCAGAAACAAAACAATTCATTTGTTCACAATATTTTACTCCTGATATTTTAAAGACTAGAATGAAATGGAATAACAACTTGAGTTCTAAACTTAAGAATTTAAGATACAATCAGAGCTGGATTGATTTAAAAAAAGAAAAACAACCAAGGCTTCCTAATCAGTCAGCCTAAGCACACAGGAGCAGTTTCCCACAAACAGGCCTCCTATCAACATGCCATCCCCTACCACTGAAAGAAATACAAATACTAAGTAATTCTCACTGAAAGTAACAATAACAACAACAAAATTACCAGTTTTTCCCTCCAACCTCTCCATTGTTTAAGTCCATGACACTATATTGTGCACTGTTATGTACTGTCTAGAGTTAACACCATGACTAAATTGCTTCACCGAGATTGGTACCCAAAAAACTGAACCCTTAAAAATCAAACATAAAAAATACAGTGCACAGTGCTTAAGCCAAAGTAAGCAGAACTGTTAATTTTGAGATAGGATCTCACTAGGTCATCACTAAGTTGCCCAGGCTGGGCTTAAACTTGAGATCCTTTTATACCTTAGCCTCCCTGAGTGCTAGGAATATAGGTGTGAGCTACCATACTTGGCTCATGAAGTTCTTTTAAATGACAGTAAAAAAAGATTAAGAGTTTTAAAACATAATTTCACAATACAATTAAAGCAGTTATAACCAAACACTCATGGGTTGTCAATCATGTCCAAGAAAATTTTTTAAAGTGTGTATTTGGGAGACACAAATTATATTCAACTTGGGGAACTGATATAGATACATTACATCTTGATCATTTTTATCAATTAAAAGTTGAATTTTGACAATCAGGCTGTTTCTAAGGTAACTCCGTATGATTAAAAACATAAAGTATTGGATAAAATTATCTTCCTTTCCCTTCAGCAGAAGCTTCTTTGAGATATAGAATGAACACAACTGAAAATTATTATATATTTTCTTAGGACAGTTTTATAGGCCCGGAAACAAGGGTCATATATTATTATTATTCTTTTTTGGTACCAGGGATTGAACTCACAACCTTGCACTTGTCATGTTGTAAAATATTTCTGAATATTTTCATGGCAGTAGTTGTCACATCCATCACTTAGTGATTAAAATGGCACTGTTATTTTGCCAGTTTTGTTTCTCTTACTTGGCATTTAGACATCTCTACAGTTCTTTTTTTTAATACTAAAAAATCCTCTCAGCTTAATCTTTGTAATTAATTGTGTCATGAAAATCCAATAAACACAAGAAATTAGGACCTAAAAAAGTCCAGTTTTGACACTTGGTGGCAAATTACTCCCTAAAGACAAACTAATTCCTGTATCTGGATGGATTTATCTCATTTCAAAATATTCTTAGTGGAGGATGGCACTAAAAGGATATGGAAGAAAAACAAAAGCTTAAGAAAAGGGAGTAGTGAATTCTAAAAAAATCATTTAATGGTATTGGATTATATAGTTCATTCACCTAAGGTATCTAACCAAATGTCAATACAGACTTGCATTTGTGCAGACACATGATTTTAGGTCCTTCATTACATATATGCTCATTTTACTATAAAATATGCAAAAGAAAACTTCAAACTATCTATACATAATTCTATTAACCAGGGATAATTATGACTTAGAATATTTTTAGTCTTGCAAGTCACTGTTTCATAAGGCAATATACACTTAGGTCAGTATTGAGCAAGTTTTTTCCCAGTTGAATGTAGAGAAAGGCCACAGGAGTTTTTAACTCTAGTATAGTTTATATGCACACATGCACAAACACTAAATGTCCAAATGTTACACAGCTAATTTACCACAGCCAGAAACAAAATTTATAACCATTTTCTTTTCTTAATAGCTCCTGCTTCTCTCTCTCTCTGAGGTAGGTAGGCTTCTTGATATGTTGCCTAGCCTGGTCTTGAACTCCTTGGTCAACAGATCCCCCTGGCTGTTTTTCTTTTTGCTTTTTGTTTTTAGTGCTTGGGATCAAACTCATGACCTCGCCTTTGCCAAGCAGGCACTTACACCGCTGAGCTAAACCCCCTGGCCCTGGCTGTTTTTCTTATACAAGTTTGGTGTGTGTATGCATAACAACTACAGTGACAGAGTGCGTTAATATTTGTTTAAATCTTAAGAGTCAGTTACTAGGTAAATTTTTCTTATACTTCACCTCATATTAATTCCTACAATTCTATGAGAAATTATCTTCTACATTTTTTTTTATTATCTCAAAAAGGAAAATCTGAAAAACTTAAATATGACAAAGGCTACATAGTAGCAACTAGAAGCAGGATTAGCGCTCAAGCTCCCTTGAGTCCAATACTTATACTAATTTGTCTACTGTACTAACAATCATTACTGGTTTTTTCAAATTTAGGTTCATACTATATTTTGTGTAATATCTGGGAAAAAAGCACCCTCTGAAATTTCCTGCCTGATGATTTTTAGGAAGAGCTCACTTTTGCCACTTGGTGGTATTAAACTCAAACCACAAGATTCTATCATTTGTTTTAAAATCTTGTAATGGTCCAATCTGCATAGAATACAAAGCAACAACTGTAACTGAGATACTAGTGAATGTAACAATACAAAGTCTAAACAATACAACAGATCAAGATTAAATAAAGTTGAGAAGACTTAACTGAGAATCTCACTCAAAGTGATTCTCTCCCATAGGAATCAGAAGAAAGGTCAACAAGATGTTTACTTCAGAAAAAGACGGTAATAGAAGAGAAGCACAAGACAGTTTTAAAAATTTTCTGGGCCAATTAAATGTGATATACTGAACTGTATCAGCAATGTATCCCTAAACGCTACTAGAATGAGAACGAATATGAAAATATATAAATGCAGAAGGGCATAAAAACAAGAGGAAGCAACACTAGAGAGATGCCAACAAATTACTGAAGGTGTGTAAGAGGGTAGAGGACAGGTTTAACTGAACCAAAAGGTGTATGGGAGCAGGGAGGAGAGAAAGAGGGCACCTAAAAGCAGCATCCCACTCAATTCTAGAAAAGTTAAGGCCTTAGAAACAAGTACTGGGGTGAACTACAGATGAAAACAAAAGACCTATATAAACAAAGATGAGTTTCTAAACCGATTATGAACCCAATGAATGAAATAATCCAGGAGTAAAAAGTGAGGCTGAGGCAGTAGGATTACAGGTTTGAGACCAGCCTGGGAAACTTAGTGAGACTGTCTCAAAATAAAAATTTTTATAAAGTGCTAGGGAGGACAGCTCAGTGATGAAGCAAGTGTTCCTGAGTTTGATCACCAGTATCCAACCTGTTCCCCAAAGTAAGAACACATATCTAGGCAGAAGACAAAGCATTATCTTCTAGTAGAATGCCAGTTAGTAGATGTAAAAGGTATGAAGAACTTAAAAATCATTATGCAATTATCATAATAACTGATTTAGGCCATCATCATAATAAAATGACAAAAACAATAATATGGTACAATTTTTGTCAGGAAAAAGAGTTATAGAATATTAAAGCATCTCTTCACAGAAGGAAAATAATGATGTCAGAGAGGAGAAACATTTCAGTTACCAACTAAGTGATCTGGGTTGCTGTTATCTAGAAATAATGCAGTTACTTGTGTCTCTATTGTAGTGCCCTGAAAGAAAAATACCATTACGTAAGTAGTATTCTGTTAGTAAAGATACAACTATATATAATCATCAGGAAACTGATACAACTAAAGGAGAGATATTCAAACATCACAACTAATCTCTGCTTTTTAGAAACATTTAAGTAATAGACAAAGACTAAGAAATTATTCAAGAATAAAGAAACCTAGAGAAACACAAACTTGGCATGCAGTGTATGAACCTAGGCAAGACCCTGAACCAGCAAATATTGTTATATAAGGCACATTACTGAGGTGTTGGTGAAGATGTCCAAGGTCTACAGATTTTATAGTAGTACTATGCTTGCTATATTTTCTGATTTTTATAGCCTTTTCTTTTTGTGGTACCAGGGATCGAACTTGAATACTGTTTTAATTTAAGAAGATGTCCTTGACTTTAGAAAACATACATTAAGCTATTTATGGACAAAAATATATGATTGTCTCCAACTGTCCCCCAGGTTAGAAAAACAAGCAGAGAGAATTGTATGACAATTATAGCAAAATGCTAGTTACTAAATTTGGGGCTTCTTTATAAATTTAAAGTTCTGTCAGTCTGTAAAGTTTTTTTTCTAAAAGGAGAAACTCAAAACAAAAGACAATGCTATCAACAGAAGTAAAGAAAATCACAATTAGCTCATATCCTATTAATCAAATACAGAGGCTGGACAGGAGGACCACTGTTGAGTTCAAAGCCAGTCTGTACTACATAGTGAGATCCCATCTCAAAATTAAAATAACATAAAATAATAATAATAATAATAAAAAAGGATCAATTGCCCAGTATAATGTCATCAGTATACAGTGTGTTCATCTATGATTTCTCCCAGTCAATCAGAGCCAGAGTATCAGGGGAAGAACTTTTCATCTTCAAGAACAAGCAAAATCAAGCAAACATCACCACAGACTGGTAGTGGTATAAATAGAAGCCTATTTAACTGGTTGGGGGACCAGAAATTGAACTCAGGACCTCATGCTTGTCAGGCAGGTGGTGTACTGCTACTGTTTAACTTTTTTTTTAAAAGGAAAATATACAGTGAGCACCTGCACCTGGGGCACATCCTAGGACTGTGCTCCCAGACTTCATGACTCTTGGCATATTTTACTTCCTCTGGTGCCCATGTTAATGGCAGCCCATCTGTCTCAGAGCAGTACTTCCTTTTGTATTATCTCAACACCATTAAACCAGCATTTCTTCTTTGTTGTTTTTTGTATCTTTTTATTCTATTCTCTCCTGGGTCATCTTCAGTTACACTGAACCATCTCTGCTTGGGACTGTCCACGATGTCTCAGAAGATACCAATTACTAGTCTTATTAGTCCTCTGTTTTAAGATTCTATATGGCAGCTGGGCATGTTAGCTCACACCTATAATCCCAGCACTCGGGAGGCTGAGGCAGGAGGATCGGAGCCAGTTTGAGACCAGCCTGGTCTACAAAGTGAGCTCAAGGCCAGCCTGAACTGCATAGTGAGACCCTGTTTCAAAAAAGACAAAAAAAAAAAAAAGATTCTATGTGGAAGGAGAGGGGACCATCCTAAGCGTAGAGTTAGAGATCATGTAGGGGGAGGACAGTCTACATAAGGGGATACTTCAGCATAAAGATTCAACTCAGACTGCATAAGGATGATGTCCATAGGGTGGAATGAGGCTCAACATTGAGAGTCAGTCCTACATAGACAAAAAAGTGGTGGTGGTGATGACTCATTTCATATAAATCATCACACACACACGTTAGAAGGATAACGGAATCCAGGCTTTTTACTATCAGAAAAAGAGCTGTAAATACAGATAAAAATCTAGAATGACTCTAGGATTAACCTTGGAGGATCTGGTCTGAGCTTTTTTAAAAGTACTTCAACATATACACACACATAGTGTACATACATACATATATATACCAAGGTTCCTTGGAGAAATGGCTGACTGTAGGACTGGGGCATACAGGATACAAGTTGTCAGCCTAGAACATCTTCAGCCAACAAGTACAGACATATGTGCTTGGAGATTGATGAGAACATGTAAAAGTGACACAAATCAACCTGCAGAAGTAACTACTAAGAGATTATTTTATTACTTTTTGGAGGGATACTGGGGATCCAACTTACAACCTCATACTTGCCAAGCAGGCGCTGTGCCACTGAGCTGTATCCCCAGCCCCACTGAGATTAATTTTAGCAAAATAAATGATGGTAACTGATTGTACCTCTGCAAAATAATTATAAAGGAAAAAGTAATTTTATAGTGCAGAATTAAGTAAAACCTCAAGCGATCACGGAAATCCTAAGGAGATATGCATAAAACTAAAATCACGTACTACCTGACTGGATACACTAAAAAGAACAGAGCATCACTTGGGGTAGGGGGTTGGGGTTTCCAGGAATCAAACTCAGGACCTCATGCTTGCCAGGGAGGTGCTGTGCTTCTGAGCTAAACCCCTGGCCCCAGAGCATCACTTGTGTGGAGTCACATCTCAGATGAATAGCCTGCAACTAATCATGATAAAACAGACAAAAAATTACTTATATTGTAATCCCCAAAAATATTCGAGGTCATGAAAGTCAAAGACAGAAAGAGGAATTATTCCAAAAGAAAACTAAAGGGAGATGTCAAGTAAGTGTAATGTATGATTAACTTATTTAGAGTGTTTTTTTGTCTTTACAGACTGGCCCTGAACTCATTTTGTAGCCCAGGCTGGCCTCAAACTTGCAGCGAGCCTCCTGCCACAGACTCCGGTGCTGAGATTATTTACAGGTGTGTACCACCACACCTGGCCTTTGTTTAGCTTTTTGAAACAGGGTTTCATTGTATAGTTCAGGCTGGCCTTGAACTCACTATTGTAGCCCAGACTGGTCACAAATTCAGTGATCTTCCTGCCTCAGCTTCATGAAGTGCTGGGATTGTAAAGGTGCACCACTACACCTGGCAGTAATGTAGAATTTTGAACTTCAACTTTTCACTCTGCAGAAAGATTATCAGAGACCCTTAGACAGTGTCTGTCTATTAGATAGTAGTAGGGAGTTGACATTAACTTTAGTACAGCTGTAGTTCAGTTACATCGATAAATTTTCTTGTCTGTAACGAATACATAATGAAGCATTTGAAGGTACAGCAGGCTAGTAAATGTCATGCAAATAGATCCCAAAAAAGTAGTTTTATCTCCCCCCACAAAAAAATTTTTAAATGTAGACATTGTATAGGATTGAATGATTTTTCCCAATGAATGTTTTCCCATAAAAGCCCTGTTTAGTGCATAATTTCACAGAATGTTAAGTTTTAAAGCAACACACATTTAGTAGATCAAAAATATATGCTAGTGAAAAAAATATAGAAAAAAGGCTCACTTTAAGAAAGATCTAGATAATTTTACACTACAATATAAATGAGGGTAAAAGTCAAAGACAAGCTATAAAAATGTAAAGAAAATCACTGCAAAGTAAAGTTAGTGAGAAAAAGTAAATTAATAAGCAATTAGACCTAGCAGTTTCAACACAAAACTCAAAACATTTTAGAAGGACACAAAAGCAAAATGTAGACCAAAAAACTAACCCCTAGGGGCTGGGGATTTAGCTCAGTGGCATAAGCGCTTGCTTTGCAAGCGTGCAGTCATGAGTTCGATCCCTGGTACTGATAAAAAAAAAATCTACCCCCTAACTCTGAATACAAATCTCACAACTGAGGAAATCCAGCTCACTGAAAACCAACTGTTACAAAGGAGATCTAATTCCACTAAGACATATCATTGTGAACTTTCAAAACTGAAGGATAAAACCAAAACTTCCATAAACAAGTATCACAAGAGCTCTTTTGTCATTTATCAGCAACACCATTAGCTATGAAGAATAAATTTTCAACCTAGAATTCTATAGCCAAACTACAACTTAAATGTGAGGGTTTGGCTGTTTCAGGAAGCTATCTCTTAGAGTAACATACCTTCCACATAGGCCTACTACCTACGGGGAGGTATAGTTCAACAAAATAAAATAGCACCTCAAGAATACCCAAAACATTCACTAGTAAACACAGAGCTGATACAGAAAACTAATACAAAGTTCCCAAATGAGAGCTGTGTGGCAGACGAAAAACCACCAGCAGAGAGGAAGAGGCATAGTTCTAGGCTAACAATGGAGGTAATGAATTACAAAATGTACAAAATAATGGAAAATTACCCTTTTTTTTTTGTCTTTTTCATTTTTATCGGTACCGGGGATCGAACTCAAGACCGCCTGCTTGCAAGGCAGGTGCTTACGCCGCTGAGCTAAATCCCCAGCCAATAATGCAAAATTATTTTGAGACATTACTAGAAGGTATGTGGGAACAAGTAAAGATAGATATATACAAAAATCAAGAAAATAAAAAGGAGAAATGATTAAACCTAGGATAAAAATTATCACTAGAGAATTACTTTTCACATAGTCTTGAAAATGTAAACATTAAATATAGATTTAAGCAAGTATTAGGAGGATGTGGGGATGGGTATTTTCACCTACAAGTAGAAAAGCAGTATAGATTTAAAAGTGACAAATAGCTGTTCACAGATATAACTGTATGTACATATACAAGAATAAAGACTAAAGATGAAAGTGATTATTTCTAAAGAATAAAAAAAATTATATAGTTTACACACATGATCCAAATTACAGGACAGGCACAGGCATGTATTTTCAGTGAAGGGCCAAAAAGTAAGTATTTTAGGTTTGTGGACTATCACAACTACTGAGCTCTAGTTACAAGACAAAAGTTATACACAATAAATGATTAAGTGGCTACATACCAATAAAACTTCAATTACACACTAAAATTTAAATTTCTGTAATTTTCATGTGTCACAAAATAGTTTCCTCTGGATTTTATTTTTTCATTGCCACTTAATTTTCTTTGCCATCCTTACATGTTGGGTGTGGGTAGTATAGAAAACAAGTGCTGAGCTGGACTGGCCTATGGGCTACAGTTTTTCAATTGTTATTACATGGCTTATTTAAAACATTTGACAATATATTCCTTTATTGTGATCATGTAAAAATTCTTACCTGGTGGCATAAGTTTCATAAGTACTCGTGCTCCATCTCTAAGAGGTGGCATATTTAGGCTGCTACCCAAGTCTGCAACTTGCCAAAGGAAGGAGATATATCTGGGGTGCAGTGACATTATCTAGAATCCAAAATACGCAAAATTATTACTTGTAAATTACTGCAAAAAAGATCCCCCAAGTTCATGTCAATTTTCAAACTTTATGTTATTTCAACTCTCTGTAATAGTTGGTCTTCATCTTCTCACTTTTACAAATCCTTTATGACACAGATTCAGAGACACTTCCAATTACAATTACTTCTTTGTGACAACACTTTTACTATTGTACTAAACCATGGCCACTAAGTTCCCAATCCAACTAGCATAGGGGCTGAATCCTTTTGACAGTAGAGGTGTTTAGTGTTGTAGTCCTTAAAATTTTTCTAGGTAGGAATCAAAAAGGAGGAGGAAAAAAGAAAAAAGAAAGAGGCCAAGAAAATGATTCATAGATTCACTGGATACAAGCTATCTTACTGATAAATCTGAGAAAGATTTCAGATTATTTCCCAACATATGTAAGTTTTGTGAGACAGATCTGACTAGATAGTCTTGGCTGACCATGAACTTGTGATCATCCTGCTCCACCTCTGGAATGCTGAGATTATAGACATGTACCACTACACTCAATAACCTACATTAAATAGTGCTAAAGGAAGGATCCTTTCTATGATACAAACGAAAAAAGTGATACAAAAAAAATTAATATACTCAGTGCTATAAATTAAGCTCTAATTGATAAATTCTACATATACATAGCTACACTGTATCTATAAGGGAAGTAGTGTTTTAAATTTATAATCACCTTTCAAAGGAATCCATTCTGAAGATGATGTAATTATACTTGGTATTTTGAGTTAAGAGTATATGCTTAATTATGTAATTATACTTGGTATTTTGAGTCATTTAACTGCTAGCTCAAGGAAAAGAGAACCATAAATTACTTTTTTATTCTCAAAGATCTTAGCTTAATCCCTTGCATACAGATGTTCAAAACAGAATCTACTCACCACTCCGGGTAAACAGCTTTCCACTTCAGGATTAGGACCATCACTATAATGATTACCATGGTTTCCAGGAGATCCAGTTGAGGAATCAGAAGAGCTATCAGGGCTTGAAGGCATATTGGAGCTGATCTGCGTAAGTTTGGCTGTAATTAGCTGAAAATGACAGACTATGTTAGTATCAAAGTCAAGGGAAAAATACATGAAACAGAATTTAACACTTAATAAACATAACAAAAACCTCCTCCAAATTCTACACTTTTCATAGATACATTTTAGAAGTACTGTTTCACATAACCACTTAGGTGTGTCTATTAGCCACTCAAAAGCTCTAAATCCTTTACTGATATACTGTGGGTGTCGTGATGCCCTTTAGTGTTATAATCCAAACATTCTAACACATATCAAATAATCAGCACTTACTGAATAAATGAAATATAGTCTCAAGTTTGTTTCTGTTAAAAACTCTGGCAACTATAAATACTTACCGATTTATCTTTTAGGTTTAATTGTCCAATCAGCTTTCTATCATCTCCAGGATCTATCAGCTCTCCACCCACAAAGAGCTCAATTTTTGTATGGGCTACATTGGCTTTAATGCGATTAAGAATACATCGTCGAACTGAACCAATTGTATCATTGGTATGAGACCATACTTCCAAGTCATCTACCTGTCTGCCCTGGTTTGGAAATCGAACTATAAAAGAGAGGTGTTTACCGCGGAAAGCTCTGGTAGGGGGAAAAAGGAAAACATCAATTTAGCACTTTCAAATCTTGTTTCAAAGCTGGGAATTTAACACTGAGTATTTTTTTATTAGACAAAAGAAAATGAATTAAAGATACCCAATAGAATCCCGAAAATTAAAACTGCTCCTTTTAAAAACTGTATATAAACGTCAGGACAAAATGATCACATTCCGTTATTACTTTTGTGTCTAAGACTGCAAAAAAGTATCTATTAAGAAATTAAGCCCGAGACATCATTTCGCTAGTTTTTATGCAACACAAGCTGAACTCACTAGACTATTTGTAAATCTATTCTGAAAAAATTCTTCATATCAAAAATCACATCAAAATTATATTGATGATAACACAGTAAGTTTTTGCAGGTAAGATACAAAATATAGATCACGAGGAGCAATTTTATATAATTTCGTTAACAAACAAACCTTTTTTTAAAACTCCCTAACTGATGGCATTTTGTATAAACATTTCTAAACTATAAATATCATTCAAATATTCAAGAATAAAACATTCAGAGAAATGCTGTAAGACCATCTGAAAATATTTCTTGCTGTTTGCTGTATTGTATGTAGTTATCTGTCAAAGCAGCTTTTAAGAGTACCTTTCAACTACAGTACTGAGTATGCAATTATTAACAAGGTGAATGAATGGCATCAAAATTACACTTCAACTGCAAAGTATCACTGTGACACAATCAGCAATGTCAATGGAAAACTATAAAAAGCAGAGAAAATTGGACTTAATGAGAATGACTTGCCAAAAAACGTACAATTTTAATCAGATCCTGGAAGAAATGTCAATTATTAGGATTCTGTAAGATACAAATAATGTTTTTGATGGGTAAGATATGATATTTTCAAATAAGAATGATTTCTTCCTCACTATCCTTTTATCTATACAGATCTATCATTTTATTTATTTATTTAATTTTTGGTACTGGGAACTGAACTCAGGATTGCCAGGCAGGTGCTGTGCCATTGAGCTATATCCCTGACCCCAGACCCATCATTTTAAAACAAAACCAAATGTTTATAAAATACTAAATGATTAACAACTTGTGCCAGCTGATGAGTCATTCACAAACCTTGACATAGGTAGAATGGTTCTTTCTTCATGATAATCACTGTCACATTCATTTATATATTCTCTTAAAACAGTTAATACTCGAACCATTCGAACAGCTTCCTGTCTTGCACAATTAATACTGTCTTTGTCACCATCCAAAACACACAATGTGTCATAAGAGGCTTTCAAACGATCAAAGCAAGACTGAATGAAGTCTTCGTGGATCACCACCTAAATGGACCAAATGAAGACAGATCAAGTTGTTTTGATATGCAAAAATGTGTAACATTAATCCTACCAGAAATGACAATGAGTAAATTAAAGATAGTTCTCAATTAGTAACAGTCATATTTAAGTACAGTCTATATTGATGAAATACATCATGTTATGTAAGTTTATAAGGATAAACTAGTCAGACTGGAAACCTTAAAAGATTAGGTGCTAGTATCAAAACATTCACAGTAGAATCTTTCGCCATTTCAAAATGTAATAATGTACTTTAAGCAAGATTCGCTTACGTGTTTTATGCAAATGACATATAAATATTTTATGTACTTTTTCCTTTTTTTTTTTTTTTAACCATACTAGGGGTTGAACTCATACTTTAGTGCTCTACTACTGACTACATCCCTAGCCCATTTGTTATCTTTTTTTATTTTTGAGACAGAGTCTTGCTAAATTGTCCAGATTGGCCTCAAAGTTGAGATCCTTTTGCCTCAGTCTCCCAACTATCTGGGATTACACGTGTAGGCCACTGCACTTGCCATGTTTGTTTTAATGTGCATTTATCCTCACCTGATTGACCTGCAGTCTTGGGCCAAGGTTCGTATATATCTCTTTAAGGAGATCGATAGCTCTGCTGGCAATATCATCATTACTCTGAATCACCACCTAGGTTCAAAAAGATTAAAGGGTTAATCCTTTCAAGAGATGCTTTAGTTAGGCATTTATATTCAACCAATATCCTTTAATTTTAATACACTATTCAAATGTATTGCAACATGACTTTCAAAATCAAAAGTAAAATTGAGAAAAGTGGAAAAGAATACAAAACATAAGTTTCCGAGAAAAGAAATTTAAGAATGAAAGACATTTTACCAAGGTTAACATATGCCTTAATCAGTACCTTTAACCTTCTATTTTAACATCTTGATAAACAAGTCATGAGGTGTTCAAGGAAGAAATCAAATTAGCTTGAAGCAAATAAGAGATTTTATAAAACACACCTTAGCATATAATGGACTATGCTCAGTTCCTACACCATGTTTATCACTCATCTAATTACCTTAGTGTTTTTCAAACTATATTCAGAATTCTAGGATTCAGAGGAAGTATTTTAGGGGCTAATCTCTGTAAGAGGCTTGGGTAGGGAAAGGTGTCAAAGCACTGGGACATGGAACAAAAGAAAAAGAAAATGCTTTCTTTATTCAACTACAACTATATACTGGACTAAATAATTTTTAAAAAGGGTTTCAACTATAGTAAGCCCCTGACTTACAAACATTCAAATTGCAAGCTTTTAAAGATACAAAACAGACATTGCATTATTATGAACATTCACAGTTGTGAACAAATTGTGGAAGTAGTTCAAGTGTCTGCTAGACATTGTCACAGTTGTACTGCTGTGTGCTTACTGTACAGTAGTACTGTGCTCAATCAGAGCCCTAGGATGTCTAGAAGCAAGAGGAAGAGAACAGTGGTGATGTGGAGGGGATTGCTACCAGCACAAAAGAATAACCACGGAAACAAAAGTGAGAACAATTGAGAGACTGGACTAAACAAAAAGATGATAGATGACATTCATTCTTATGACATGAATCATTCAATCATTGGCATAATTCTAAAGAATAAGGACAAGATCAGGGAACATGTGAGGTTTGCTGCACCAATGAAGTCAACAATAATATCCAAAATACACGGTAAAATGAGAGAGGAGATAGAGAAACTTCTCAGTGTGTGGATGCAGGTTCAGCATCAGTGTCTAGTCCCACTCAGCTTAATGATTATTTAAGAAAAAGCTAAAAGCCCGTTCAAAGACTTGAAAAAATAAGATGAACTGGGTGCGTCTTTTACTGCGAGCTATGGATGGTTTAACGACAAAAATTATTTATTTATAGTTGTACTGTACTATACCACCACTTTAAGGTAACTGTAAAAACAGCTTATACTATTTTTTGTGTGTGCAGTTTTTTTATGCTTTACAATATGCACTTGTGTCAAAGGTGTATAAAACTCACTTTGCTGGACTAACGAATCAGACTTAAGTTTCCCTGGAATGGAACTTGTTCATAAGTCAGGAACTTACTGCATTCAATTTGTACGTGTATGTGCGTGCTGGAGATTGAACTCTGGGCATCAGGTACAGCTAAGCACATGCTATCCCCAACTCCTATTGCTTTTAAAAACATTGAAAACCACTTATTTAAGAAGTTTTAAATACTCAAGATATTTCATTAAATGCCTTAAGTCTATCTATGGCTTTCAGAAAAACATTTCACAGAAACCTAGAAGTATAAGGTGCTGTGTAATATATCAAATTTATAAAGACAGGAACATTATATAAACTCTATAAGAGATGAATTTGCCTTAAATATACTTCCTCAGGTATTTATAAATATTCTAAGTTAAACAGTGCCAAAAAAGGATACTCTTATAATCACTTCTAAATAAAGTCTTCTATTTTAGCTTCAAATGGAGTAACAACCTACAATTTACACTGAAGGGAAGGAAATGAGAACTGCACTGAAAATTACACCCGGTGAATTAACTGGCATGGGGGAGTCATGGAAGAGCTGTGTGGTTTATATACTCACAAACATATCTGAACACATGGATTCTAATCCTAGACAACAGAAACAACAGCGGTAAAATGAGGGAGATTAAAAGAGAAAGAAATCTCTTGAATGACAAATGACTTAAGATAAAGATGAGCAATTATCACCCTCGACGCCCGAGTCAAGCATCAGAACAGAATACATATATACTTTACACGAAAAGTTGTAATTCCTTACTTGGTCAAATATATATTTAAGATAGAATGTTTAGAGTTCGTATTTTTGACTTACCCTCCAAAGATAGTCTAATCCTATCAACTCCAAATCATCCATCATGTAGGCTCTCCTTTTCGCTACTAGTTTTCCTTCTCGACAATTCACAGCTTTGAAGAATCGCTCAAAACATTTCATTCCATTTTCAGTTAATAGGGAAGGATCAAGCTGAAGCACATTACTTTCAAAGAAGTCCTTATTAATATCAGGATCTAAGTCTGGTTCATCCCCCATCAATTTGGAATACCATTTAAAACAGGCTTCGCGATCACAAAGGTAAACTGCATTCTCAGCTAAGCATTTCCATATTTGTTTTGCCTGAGGGGCACATAGCCACAGTTGGCCATCCTTCAATAAAAATCTTGGAAAAACATAAAAATGAGCAATTAGATTTACATAATTTTTATTCCAAAAGGCAATCTATTTGTATATGTATAAAACAACACATTTATCAAAATTATATTTTAATTCTAGATAAAAAGAGGTTAGTTCTTTCCAAAGAACCTATTTCTACAATTTTACTTGGTACCAAAATCACGTGAGATAATTCAACAACCCTATATTGGACATCCACCATGAGCCCTATAAAACTCAGCTAGGTGATTAGAAGTAAAACACAGTCCCTGAATTCAAACAGTTTAGTGTTTGAAACCAGACATTTTGAAACTAAGATTAATTAAGTAATTTGATTTTAACTATATTAAAAGATTTAGGGTTCCAGTTGTATGGCATTATCTGGATATGAGGTATTCAACTGCAACTTTCACGGGAAACTAATCTTTTATTGAAATTGCTTCAATTTTAACACTTTCTGATAATCTACTGTTCATCACTCAGTACCTGGTCACATTAAACACAGGAACTTACATATGACTTAACATGTAAGTTAAATTATGTTAATATCAACATATTAAACAGTTTAATTATGTTAATAATCAACAGAATGCTTATTATTCAAAGACGCTCTCAAGGATCTTTTTAGTTTTTTGACTGTAGGCTCTAACATTAAAATTTGACAGTAATGAAGGTGAATTCCACCATAACTTGTAACTGCAGTCTCTTCATTTTATTAGCTTTCTAACTGCCCTTGGCATTCACCCACTGCCCCTGCCCTGCCATATCTATGAATACACAAACAGTGAAGACCTCATTTTATTCCGAACAATCATGGTGCTACATTCCAGTTATAGTCCACGGTTCATATACTTTATCCTAGTAGGTTAGTTTCCATTTTAAAGTATTTTATCTAGCCTTGCCTGCCTCTAATTTACAGATAAACAGGTTCACTATAATAAAATGAAATGCTTTCACCGTTTTTCATTTTGTTTAAATTTAGCAACAAAAAACTTTCTTCGCGTGAAGATTCTATTTGAAAATGGGAGGCATAAAAGTAGAAGTGCTCCATTTGTTGGGAGGAGGTGTGAAATGGGAATGAAACTTTCTATTGCTTGATGAGAAATCTCTGAAAGAACCTACTCAGAACCCTAAAGCTCCAAGTCGGAATAATTATTGGTCTAACAGAAAGAGCACATATTTAAGTCAGACCTAACTGAGAAGTCCAATTCCATCACATACTGACTGTGTGATTTCAAACAAGCTACTCAAAGACATCTCAATCTTGTTTTCATACTGGTCAAATGGAACTAAACCTACTTTACTGTGTTGCTCAGAAATGTAAGTATGTAGTTTTTAACACAGGCTGAATATATAGCAGGCATTAAAGTTGTTATTTTGCCTTGAGGAAGTTGTTATAGGTCATAAAGATGAGTCAGTACTCATTGAGTAGGGGTTACAATAGGTTCTCTGATTCCAAACTTACATGTGGCCAAAAAAAAAAGGGCTTACAACCACTTTTCTGTTACAGTAAATTGAAGGGAACCAACATACGCCAATCAATAACAATGGCTCTCTACAGCAGTGATTCCACTCTAGGGAGGCAGCCACTTCTATTCAAGTGGTTGAAAAACAAAACACTACTTGATTTTAAATAAATGCTGCCTTTCTGAAAATTTGGTGGGTGGGTAGTTTTTCTCAAAACCATTATGTAATTATTCAAATTTCTCTACAAGCAATCAGATTTCAATAAAAATAAGGCCATAATTAACAAAGCCCGGGAGAATATCTTCTGGAACAGGTATCAAAATAATAAAAGTAATAGATTTGCTGAAGTGCTGATCAACCAATATTTGTTAGTACTCTTATGGCAAGAATAGACTCCTCTGCTACATATGGTTTTTGAATTCATAAGCTACCCGTCATCATCTAAACTTTTAACCACAAGGTAATTTTTACATCTTTAAATGTATTTGTTAAAACGAACATCTATGAGCACAATCAGGTTGGGACATTTCACATTGGTTTGAAGGAATAAACTTATTTTCCTCATCCTCATCAGAAATGATGTTATTAACACAACTTCATCTTGCCTTTGTCAGCTATTCTACCAGAAGAAAGTTAAAACTTAGCCAATAATTTTAAAGTATTTTTAAACAGGAAAACTTGTAATTCTAAGTAATGAATTTTATGTAAGGAAATAAAAGATGGAAGAGGATCACCTAACTAAGACCTAGCTATATAGCACATGCACTCTACGTTCCATTTTTATGTCTTACGAGCAATACTATTTAGGTAAAACAAACCTAAGGAAGTTAAGCCGTTCTTGCACTTCTTGAACATGACTATATCTACTTCCAAGCCTCACAGTTTGTGGATCATAGTCTTCATGGTCTGCAAATTAAGAAAAATCATGCATTATATACATAGATACCCACACCACTGCCAACTTCAAGCAACGAAACTGTCAAAATGTCATTAATCCTTTCTTATAAGGCACCCTGAAATCTAATAATGAAGTACTAATGAAAATGACGTTAAATGTGCTATCGAAAATAGTTCTTAAGAATAACCCTTTTAGCAATCTTCAAATACAATTAAACAATTTATGACTACAGCTTAAGATTGACCTTAATGGTCTGTAAATATAGATAACCAAGACAAAAAAAGGTTTTTGCTTCAGTTTCTGCTTGGTATACTAAAATATATTTGTGGAAAAATTACTCTGGTATAAAAAACTGTATTACTAATTTATACTTTAGGAAGTTAGATTAACAAAAGATATTACTCTGTATGACCAACTTACCATACAATTACAAAAAAAATTATCATCAACACCATGTTATAAACATCCTGAAATGTGCCATTTTTGTTTAGCATTGGTTACTGGTTTTTCTATGACAGATCCTGGACTTCACAGTATGTATACTATCATCAATGCGATTCTAATTGTGTGAGGCCTTTTGGAAATAATATAGTCTTGAAAGACAGCAAGTTTTTTCTGAACAAAATCTTAAATGTTATAAAGATTGGACACCTACAATGTTTGAAAAATAAAGTTTTATGTTTTAGTGAAGAACACAGGAACACATGTTTCCTGCTTACATAAATATTATTTGCCAAGTGTCTTAAACACATGTTAAGTGTGCTTAAGTCCTATTTTCTTATGAGTATTTTGTTAATTGTTTTAGATTCGAGTTCAGTTTTTATACATGGTGTAAAATGATATAAAGCACTTTTTCAACATGCACTGCCTATTTCATGAAAGTCCATTTCATAAGGGCTCATGATTTGAAGCACTACTTCGAGGTTTTTTTTAGGAAACTGGAAATTCTATTCTACGTAAAATTTTTCTTTTATATCACTATTTTTGAAGTATCTGATTAACCATTGGTGTTCATTGGGTAGGTACTTTTTTTTTTTTGAGATAGGGTCTCTATGCAGTTTGGGCAGGCCTTGAGCTCACTTTGTAGCCTAGGCTCGAACTCACAATGATCCTCCTGCCTCAGCCTCCTGAGTGCTGGGATTACAGGCGTGAGCCAGCAAGTTTGGCCAGGGCAGTATTAAAAGTATTGCATGGCTTTACTTGGCAAGTTTTTTGGGAAAACTTTCAATTTTAACAGTTTCAAACAAATTAAAAGCAGAAGAATTCCCGCATAACCTTTACACACATTCTCTAACGCTTTATATCTTGGCTCTACATGCTGCAACATATATAAATATACGTAATTTTTCTCAATTATTTGAGTGAATTGGACACATATCCCTTTATCCCTCAAAACTAGAATGAATACTGTATTTCCAAATAACAAAGAAACTAGCACTGATAAAAGACTTAACCCACGGTTTCTCAACTGCACATTGACATTTTGGGACAGTTATTTCTTTGCTATAGGGGACTGTCTTGTGTGCTGAATGATGGTTAGCAGCATTCTAAGCTTCTTCCTTGTAGTATCCTTGCCCTTACCCCAAGTTTAGACAATATAGCTTGAGACAGTATCAAATACCTACCCCATTGTTAGAGAACCAAGCATTAAATCAAGTCTACATTTCCATTTCATCTATTTTAATTTTCACAATAAAGTCCTTTTATGCTTTCTTTTCTCCAGGTTCAAAATTAAAGATACACTGTATTTGTTGTGTCTTTTCATTCTTTCATGTGGAGAATTTGGTTTTTTTTCTAGAGCCTTTTGAAAACTAGAAGCCCATTTTGTTAAACTGGGTCACTCTATTTGGGTATCTATGATGCTTCCTCATAGATTCAGGCTATAGCAGTCTGGCAACAAATACCACAATAGTGACACTATGTCTCTCTCAGTAACAATCACAATGCCAACATATAAGCAAAGTGGTTGTACCAGGTTTCTTCTCTGTAAAGTTACTTTTTGTACCTGCCAGTTTTAGCAACCAACCCGTTTCCATTTTTTCATTTAACTGCCAACACCCCAGACACAGGACAGAACTCTGGAAACACTCAATGAAAGATATATAATAATTAAACTATGAAGACCTTCATGTTAAATAAGAATGAAAAGGCCTTCTCATTACAGAGAAGCTTTTGGGCTGTTAAAAATCAACATGGCTGGCAGTTTTCATAACATCTTGAATTGTTAACAGTTAAATGAATAGGATGATTCATTTTTGACTTAGCTATCTAGGTGCCTGATATCCCACTGAAAATGGCAGAAGAAATAATAGACAAAATTAACTTCACTGTTTTTGAAAATAGGTGTGAAAAGGTGGTGAATCATGGCTGAGATTAACATAAATTGGTTCCTGTCAGCACTGTCTAGGGTCTGTTTGAGAGCTCATTATAAAGGTAAGTTCACCTACACACCTGTAATCTAAGCTACTCAGAAGGTTGAGGTAGGAGAGCTATAATTCAGAGCCAGCCTGGGCAACTTAGCAAGAGCTCTCAAAATATAACGGCTGAAGAAGCAGCTCAAATCTCCTCCTGTTCAATCCTCAGTACCACAAAAAGAAAAAAAAAGATAAAGAACCCTAAAGGTTTACTTGTTTTAAAAAAAACTCCTTAGTGAGCTATAACTCCATGATGGTACTGGGCCATCAAATCCAAGGCCACATACATGCTAGGCAAATGCTCTAGCACTGGGCTACATTCACAATCCTTTTGAAAAATTCTGAGATAGGATCTTACTGAGTTGCCTACTTGTCTTAGTTACTTTTTACTCGTCGCTGAGACAAAATACCTGAAGCCCAAAGTTGGGAAAGGAAAGGTTTATTTCTTACAGTTTTTGGAGGTTTCAGTCCACACTCAGTTGGCTCCAAGACAGGCAGGCATGGCTGGACCCTGCCGACAGCAAGCTCGAACCAGCAAAGAGAAAGACACACCTTCTTCCTGCCATTACATCACATCCTGGCTCCACCCCTATGTGGGTGGAGCACTGACACAATCAACCCAAGCACTAGACAACGAACGAATAACAGATGCACAATTCAAACTCTTGGGGGCTGGGGGACACAGACATAAATCATGACACTACTCCATCCTCAAACATACAATCCTTCAGCTTTAGTCTCCTAAATAATGGGATTACAGACATGAACCATCACAGGTGGCTTAAAACTCAGATTTCTCAGTAGAATGGGGTAATTATCATCACAGTCTACATTTACATTATTCAAAAAAAAAACTATATACAAAATCACTCTTTTCTATTATTCTCTACCCCTAGCCCTTTGTCTATTTGAGATCTTTTCATGTAAACGTAACCATTTAATTTGTGGTCTTTTATGAGTAGCATTTCCCACTTCAGCGTATATCCAAGGTTCATGCATGTTGCACCATATTGTGTTTTATCTTTGTAAATGATGAATAGTACTTCACTGTACAGACATACATATTTTGCTTATTCCTATCCTTCAACTAACAGACATTTGGGTTGCTTCCATTTTTTGGCATGATGAACAATGCTGCTATGAATATTCATGTACAAGTTGGTGCATCCATTTGTTTCCGTTTCACGAGCGTATGTAACTGGGGATGGGTCATATGGTAAATTGTTTAACATTTCTGAGGAACTGCTGATCCATTTAGCAAGGTGATTGCACCACTGTACAACTCCATAAGTAAAGTATAAAGCCTCTACTTTCTCTAAATCCTCGTAACACTTGCTGTCATCATGTTACCTCAGCAGGTGTCAAGGTGCACATCTTACTATGGTTTTCCTCTTATATTTCCCTAATGACTAATGATCCGAAGCATTTTTTTTCAAGTGGTTATTGGCCACCCAGAAAAATTACTATTCAGATTCTTTGCCCATTTCCTTAATTGGGTTTTAAAAAAATTTTTGTCAGTGAGTGATAAAGCTCTTTCTGGGCCCAAGCCTTTTATTAGACATGATTTGAAATCCTTTTTTCCTGTTCTTCAGTTGTTTTTTCACTCTTGATACTTCATTCATTTATAGCATAAGTTTTAAGTTGGATTCAGTCTAAGTTACCACCACTCCACCTTGGGTTTTCCCCCTAACCAAAAATCACACAGACTCCTGTCATCTTGTAAGAGCACAGTATTACATTTTAGTGTTAATTGCGTAAGATTCATTTTGAGTTCATTATTTACACATGGTGTGAGGTAGAAGCTCGTATGGTGTTCTTAAAGATGTAGACATTCAGCTGTTCCAGAAACATTTATGAAACCAATTCTTCATGTTCCACTGTATGTTCTCAGCGCCCTTATACTCAACTGACCATAAAAGGTTTATTTCTGATTATGCTACATTAATAGATACATCTATCATTATGCCAGCCTGTCTTATCAATATTGCTCTGTAGTTTTGAAATCATGACGTTAAGAGTCTGTCAACTGTGGTTTTTATCAAAATTGTTCTAGCTCTCTGAACACTTTCAATATCTTCATGAATTCAACTGGATCAGCTTTGCCAATTTATACAGGAAAATAAAGCAAGTTGGTATTTTTATAGAGATTATATTCAATATGCAGATCAACTTCAAGATTATGATCTGTTAAGTCTATTTTGTGCTGCTATAACAGAATACTTGAGATTGAGCAGTTTATACAGAACAGATTTATTCTCCTTAAAGTCCAAAATTGAAGGGCCTGCTTGCTGTGTGATACCATAGAGAGAGGTGGGAGAGCAAAAGAGGACTGATCTTTTATAATGAGCTTACTCTTAAAATAACCTCATTAGCTCAATGACACTAATATACATGGACTAATCACCAATTATTTGACCACATCTCCCAACGTTGTTGCTTGGGGACAGAGTTTCCAACACACAGACTTTGAGGAACATATTCAAACCATAGCATCATTATAACAGTGTTTTAAGTCTTCTATTCCATGGATACAGAATATCTTTGCATTTATATGGACCTTTAAGTTCCTTCAATGTTTTATAGTCATCAGTAACAAGCTTTTTCTTTTGTCTTTTTGAGACAGGGTCTCGATGTACAGTTTAGGTTGGCCTTGAGCTCACTTTGTATCCCTGGCTGGTCTCAAACTCACCCATTCTCTTTCCTTAGCTGAGTCCTGGGATTACAGGCGTGCACTGACACACCCGGCAATACTTTTTTTTTTTTTTTTGGTATCGGGGATCAAACTTACCACCTCATACTTGTCAGGTAGGTACTTGTGCCGCTGAGTCCCTGAGGGCAAGCTTTTTATTTCTTTGGTTCAAGTTAGTATTTTATGCTTTCTGATGCTACTATAATTGAAACATTACTTATAACTTTCTAATTCAGAAGCTTTTCATTCCTTTTTCTTATCTAGTTACCCTAACCTCATGTGGAATGTTAAGTATAATGGTTAGAACAGGTAACCCTGTCTCATTTCTTGTCCTAGACCTAGGAGACAGCAACTGTTATATAGTATGGTATCAGTTGCGGGTCAAGGTATCTTTGATTTGGTTGAGGAAATTCCCTTCTACTCCTGGTTTGTTCAATGTTTTTAAATGAAAGGATAGAAGATTTTGCTGAGATGATCATATACTTCTGTTAAGTTTCTACCATTTTGGGTAGTGGTGTATAGATGTGTTAGGTCTAGTTGGTTTAGTGTTAAAGTCTTCCATTTGTTTTCTAGAGATTGTGCCATTGATCTCACTTGGATTAAGCCTAACTACTGCCTTTAGGACTTCTTGTAAGGCAAGTCTGACAATAATGAATTTTCACCTCACTAGTCTTTACAATATAAGGGAACTAGAAAGAGCATTTTAACTATTCACCAAAATCTCCACTTCTTTTGGTAACACCCTGAGGTGTAGCATGCTCTGATCCAAGTGTCCCTATAAAGATTAAAGCTCAGCTCTTCACCTTATTGCTTCTCTCTCCCTCTGAGTCAAACACCTGTATTACTGTACAGGAGCCATGGGCAGAACAGCAGTCAGTTTCTCCCAAGATATCCCTGCCTTATGAGCAGGCATTCTCATGGGAGTAAAAAAGAAACCACTTGTTTTTTTTTTTTTTCTCAGACTATTTCCCCTGACAGGGAACCAGGGAACTTTTACATTTCGAGCAAACTGAGGTGGAGGGTAATCAGATCTCCAATGTTCTCAGACTGTAATGCCTGAAGTAAAGTTTCACCCTATTAGCAGGCACCAACTTGGGTTAAGAAGTGTCAGTCGTTTCGCCCGCATCTGCTTAGAATAGAGCTTGTGCAACACAGGACTGGGAAAGATAACAAATGCTGGTAGCAGCTGTTCCTAAAGTAAAACTGTAGCCCTAGACTAGCAGCTGTGGGGATACAGGGGTCTTCTTAGTCACACCTGCCCATAGTAAAGTTGCCACATCATAAAGCTGAATATGGAGAAGAGCAAGCTAGTGCTCAAGTACCCTAGGCTTGCTGGCTGTTCTTTTTTAAGATTTGCATCAGTATATATATTCATGTTATTCAGTGAGTTCAATTATTTTCATTATTTTGACCCAGTTTTGGCCAACAAAAGCCAACTCCTATACTGTTAATGACACGTCCACATGATTCCTTGAACACTTTCCCAAGTTTTGGGACTAAGATGTTGAAAGATAGCTTATACTTTCCTTCCAGGTCTGAAAACAGTCATTTCTCCAGACAGGCATACATAGTCTGTTTTTAAACCAGTAAGAACTCACACAGACTTAGTATTTCATGCCTGATATGTAGGAATGATCCAGATTACTTAGAAAGTGTAGGAAAGCCTATGCACCCCAAAAGAATACTGCTGGCTAATGCATTTATGAAGATAGCTACTTTTATGGAGAAAAGATTCTTAAAAACTGTCAGTGCTGGATATAAGAGAACTGAAAGATGTAATAGAAGGTGGAAGTCCTTAGAAAGCAGAGCAAACACAATCTATACTGAAGACAAGTCACTCAACTCTCTCCAGAATCAGGAAACATGGTAAATTAAACTTTCAGTAAGTGTTCAAGTGAGTGCAGTAACTACCATTTAGTTAAAACTTGACGAACAATTGAAAGATGGTTTATACTTTATTGCATCTGTTATGGTATATACCTACATGTCCCCCAACAACCTCAGGTGGTCATAAGAGGTTTTTCTGAGGTGGCTGGATATAGAGTGTATGATGCTGCAATTACCGTGCCCCATTCTGAGTCAGGTAGTACCACCCAAGCCTGGAAGGGATAAAAGGGAGAGGGGCAGGTTTCTGCTGCTGCTGCTTGCTGATTTGCAGTCTCCTGCCTGCTTGTCATACACTTTTTCTCCCCAGCAATGCCCCTCTGCCTTGGAGACTGATAATGGACTGAAACTTCTACAAACTGTTGGCCTTTCCTCCTTTAACTTTGGGTGTGGATATTTTGTCTCAGCAATGAGAAAAGTTACTAAGATAGTATCCATATGAAAAAAAAACTAGAGGGAGTCTTGGGAATCAAATTTGAGACCTTACACTTGCCACGCAGGCACTGTGCCACTGAGCTACATCCCTGGCCCATATGGAAAAATTTAAAGAATGATCAGTAAGCTTTAGCACATGAAAATGCAAATGTGAACATATGAGCAATTACTGGAGAAAATTTTAGTAAGTTCACTCCTAAGTAACATGGAATCAGCTGATCATGCTACTGAGAAAATGTTTTTTTCCCAAAACTAATGACACTAGAGATGAAATATGGGCAGAAAAAATGTACTACTGGTGAAATGGTTATCTGAAATTGAGACTATCAGTGAACTGTGCAAGTCTGATACTATCCTGCTGAATATTATGCCTCTTACCTAACAAGATTTACATAACAATTTCATTATGCAGAGGCAAAAAGCCATAATTTATTGCAGAATTGAAAATGTTACCACAGAAGTGATTTAATGTGGTCAAAAGTTTAGCAGAATTTTACTAGTTTGTTTATTTGGGGAGAAGGGAGGAACTCAGAATCAAACACACAAGTTTACGTCACTAGGCAGGCGCTTATGCTGCTGAGCTATAACCCTGGCCCCAGAATTTTAGTAGTTTAAAAAAACTATCCCTCTCACACTTAAGTATCTGTAGACTAATAAGAAGTAGAACAGTGTTAATAAATTAAAGCAAGTGGTGTATCAAGGTTATAAGAAATAGAAGGTATATAATGAGTACAGAGGAAAATATTATTAGGACTTACAAAAAAACCTTGCATACTGTATGCCAGGCACTATTTTAGCATAAATAGCTTCCCTAAGATCAAACACCTAAATATGTTTAAATCATGTTTCAAACCTAGGCAATCTGACTATGCAGATTCATCTCTCTTACTTTGTGGCAATACAGACAGTATAAGGAAGGAAAGCCGCATGTGGTGGTGCACCACCTGTAATGCAGCACATCGGGCAGGTCATGAGGATCCCAAGTTCAAGGCCAGCCTGAATTACACAGTGAAACCCTGTCTTAAAAAAGGAAGGGAAACTGAAAAATTAAATATTCCTGTGAGCATGAAATTGAGATGAGGCCGTAACAGAATTTGACTAAAACAGAAAACTTTAAGGAGGTACAACTGCACATGTACCAGCTCCAAAGTGCCTAACAGTAGATTTCCTAACCTCTGACAATGAAATGAAACACCACTTACAAATGAGGTAAAAAAAAAAAAATCAAGCACGAAAGAGTGTATCATTTATATAGCTCCACTATGGAGGAAGTGCTGCATTGATATCTGTGAAGGCTTTGTAACACAAAGGAGATTTTGATTCTAATTTATGCTGAACTGAGCCTGAATGTTTGGGTGTTTAGAGTATATACTACATAGAAACACCACTTATTACTCTCACTGACTTTGGTTTCCTTTGGTACAGACATATATTGTATGTTGCATTCATAATTCTATCCTGCTGCTTAGGAACCTAGGACTGAAATGAAAAAAAAAAAAAGATGGTGGTCTGTTGCCTGCCAGCTGTCTGATACTTAAGATTGCTTGTCTATCTCTACAACCTACTACTTGGAGGACTCAGCTGGCCCAAAGGGAAAAATGGAATAAAAAAGAGTCAAAAAAATCAGTAAGGCTATCTAAAGAGTTGCTTAATTTTTCCTTTACGTTTATTTGAATTTACGTATTCTTGAATTTAAGTACTCTACAATAGCAAGACTACTCTGCTCTTCAAATGAGAAATACATAATCTGAGCAACTACTTTGAAGACAACAATATACAATACACTAAGCATTGTTAATCTCCTATTATGCTGACTTGAAATTCTGTGCCATTGTTTTTAGTCTGTTTGGTTTTAAAATTTTAAAAATGATCAAATCAAAAACAAATCAATGAAAGTACAAGCATCTTCATTTTTTAGTATATACTACTTGATTTGCACATCATATTTTTTTTGTCTTTTTTTGAGACGGGGTCTTCGATATGCAGTTCAGGCTGACTTTGAGCTCACTTTGTAGCCCAGGCTGGTCTCGAACTCGCACCGATCCTCCCACCTCATCCTCCTGAGTGCTGGGATTACAGGTGTGAGCCACCACACCTGGCTAATTTGCACATCATATTATAACATCATGTTATGTGAATGCACATCATATTATAACATCATGTTATGTGAATGTTATGTTCAATTATCAGTATGTTCAATTCTGTCTCTAACATTTAAGTTCTCTTGTCTATGGCTCTGGGAACAGACTTCAGATTACAAATTGGACGGGGAGATTTCTGACTCTGGCATAGGACAGAGGAGAATGTGTAGTAAGAACCCATTTATACTTCAGCATACACAGATTCTGACAGAACTGACAGGGATATACATATGGCAGGCACTTAAAATTCACCTGTTGAAATCTCAACAAACTTTACTCCAGTATGTTTAAATTTTCAAAACATGTAAAAATCCAAATTTGTGTAGCATTTTATCTCTTAATTCCTAAGTATATAAGTCTGAAGCACTTACAAAACAGGATTATAAAAGAATTATATGTAAGTATAGACTTAAACAAGTTTTCCTGAAAAGCTACAGGTGGTGCTAAACAGGGAGATAAAGGCTAGAAACCAAAAAATATCTAAGAAGGCAATAGCCAACTGTAGTAGAGTGTATGAACTATCACTTTCCATCTTGTATGTCATTCCTAAGGTAATTAATTGAAAGAGGTCATTATTACTGCATTTTCATAATTTAATTTATCTTGTAATACTTACCTCTAGCATATAGTCTCATGCTTTCCATGTAAGTTGCAAGGTTTTCTGCTACCAGAGTAACTAGGGCATGATTGTGCTGAAGTTGATTGATTAAGTCATGGCGATAAAATACATGAGGACTTCGCTGAGTTTGACTGAAACGAGAAGAACTTAACAATATAATTAGGCAATTAAACTCTGATATAATCATGATTTTACACTATCTAAATGCTTAACTACTTATCAAAAAACAAGACTATAGTTTTCTTCATTTAATTCTTTTAATGACAATTTAAAATAATGTTGCAAACAGGAATTTTTCTTACATACACAGAAACAATGCATCAGTAGCATCTAGCTTCATCCCCTGGGAGTCTACTTCAGTGACTGATTTCTACTCCTGTACTACAGGAGTAACCAAAGTATTTGTGTCGGTTGCATAATCATTTCAGAATTATAAAATATTACTTGTAAGATTAGACTGCAACTGATAGTGAACACTTTACTCAAAGAAAATGTTTTCATAAAACTTATTACCTATTCAAGGTACACATTGGGAGACTTGGAATTTGTAGCCAAGGATGCCTATAAAGTGTCACCAAAAAACATACCTAGTTTCTTTCAATATTTTGTCACATTCATTGAAACCAGCCAGCTTTCACAGCCACTACGATTTCACTGGAGATGAAGTTACTGATCATCAGTAGAGTGATGAACTATCACGTATATCTCTAACAAATTAATTTGAAAAAAGACCAAGTAACATCCATATCTTGGGCCAAATACACTCATATGTCCCTCAAATGAATGTTGCTTTTAGGACCCAGGATATAGCTCAGTGGCACAGTGCCGAAATAAGATTCTCAGTTTGTTTCCCAGTACCCCTCAACCCCCACACAAAAAACAAAACAAATCAAACCAACGATACTTTTAAGAAAAATGTGTACATTTTTTCAGTGATTATTCCCATAGCTTTTCCAATTTCCTATTATTTTTTTCCGGCTTTAAGAAGAAAAAAAAAAAAAACACAAGGTAAATTCAACTGTTAACATACAAACATATATATGACTCTTCTACTTCTGGCCAACCCATGATGATAGTGATTCAGTTGTAATGGGAGTGGCCAATCAGTTAATCTTACCTAAGAAAAATGATTTTTTAGAAAATGTAAGATTAAATGACTGATTTGAAACAATGTTTGTATTTCACTGTGTTACTTTTCCTTTTTAAAAAAGTCAGTTCTAACTGTATTACAAGAAAATACAAGGACAAATTATTTCAATAAGCAGAACTTGGCATCTAAGATAGTGTGTTACTTTTTGATGGTACTGGGGATTTAATTCACCAACTGAGCTACATCCCCAACCCCAAGATAGTATTACCTAAAGACAGCTACTGGTATTAAAAAGAAACTTATCTTTAAAAAGTTTTAAAATGTATTTTTAAGTTGTACTGTATTTTGTTATCTTCCATTATTTGAAAGACAAAATCAACTTGAAAGATTACTTTAAAAAAAGTTTACTTTGACAACCACTCTGGTAATGTTTTAAAATTAATAAAGCTAGGAAAGGTAAAATAATTAATAGACATAACACATGCTATGAAACCATCTAGCATATTTGATGGAGGTATTATATATTTCTGAATCAAGAACTAAAGGCAGTATTCATTTTAATTCTGATATGTATCATTTAATTATGGCTTATTTCCCCATCAATAAAACAATGGTGAAGATGGCAAAGGGTACTTTTGTTTCAAACTAATCTTTCCCTTAATTCTCGTCTTTCACTAGCTTTCTTTAAAATTTGCTTTGTCAACCACTCTGCCATTTTCAACAGAATACTTAAATAAGAAAACTTAAAATTCTAGGTTTTAGTCTTACCTCAAATTCTGAGGTGCTTCACCAAACAAACTACAAATTTCTCTAATTTGTTTCAGTGCAGGAATAACCCATTTGTCATTTGTGCGAAGTTCTTCTATAAAGCGATCTATCCACTGGATCTTTTGTGTGTCACGGTCCTTAAACAAACAATTTCAATGTTTTACATAAATCTGTATTCATTCTTTTATTTTTATTTTGTGGTATAGAATAAAAGCCTTTAAAATTAGTATCCCAAACAGACTATAATTGAGTGTAAGGTTTTTAAGAAAAAGCTTTTTTTAAAATTCCACATTTACTCCTAAAACTCCAACTAGTAAAAACTAGTATTATGAAAATTCAGTGCTGTGTATTAAATTTTCTGGAGTATTTACTCATATCCAGTGTACTTAAGAGGTTCTGCCATATCACAGAATCAAACATTAACATTTGGCACACTGATTATATGTTTTACTGTTTAAGAAATTCTATTATTTTTCTTAACTTACCTATGACCAAAGAAAATATAATTTTTCTTACTTCTCAAGTCCCAAATCAGCTTTCACATTCATGATCTATTTGATTTTTTTTTAATCGGTACTGGGGATTGAACTCATGACCGCCTGCTTGCAAGGCAGGTGCTTATGCCACTGAGCTAAATCCCCAGCGCCCTATGATCTATCTGAAACAAGTATTTCTGTACCACACCTTTGACAATACTTAACAAGGAAACTCAACTGATTCATAAAACCTTAACGTACAGCCCTAAGTAAAGGAAAACAGGCTTAAATGAACAGAGCTAATTATTGTAGATCATTTTTAAAAATAACAATGTTGGGGTAACCTGGATCTATTCTGCAACTAAGCCATCCTAACTGTGCAGGAGAAAGGTCACAACAAATGAGCAAACAGCACACTCTTACCTGGGAGCAACTATAATCTAGTATTTTTATGTGAGCACTAAGAGCCAGGTCCATGATATCTACAGGCACATCATCGCTGTGGGCTAGATTCCACAGAAGGTTCAACACTTTATGTGCCATCACACCATCTTTATCATCTTCTGCAAGACGACGTATCAATTCAAGTAGCTTTTCACGTTGCTTTTTACTTGCATTTGTCCAGCTGGCCTACAAAAAGGATTTAAGTGACATGAAAATAACAATTTGATTATTTCGTCTTAAATACAGTGTTACCAGCATAACTAATTTCAGTTCACTGGAAAAATAACACAGATGGGCAGAGAATTATTCAAAGTACACTAGAAAGACAATAGTATTCATACACGAGAGTTAAATTCCAAGGGAAAAAAAAAAGAGAGGGAAACTTCCATTTACAGTTAAATACTTTAACATTTTAAAATCTTCCTCAACTTCAGTTCTAATGGACATTTTGGGCTGTAAACTTTTTATTGTGCAGGACAATCTTTTTGTGTGTTTTAAATACCTTTTTATACTTATAAAAGTAAAATTCTTACACATTTTTCTTCCATCCACTAACATAAGTGAAAGATCTTTTCAACAGAATTACCATACCCATTTACAATGGCAGATATGGGATATCTTCAAAGACAAGTTAACTTGGCATTCTCAGGAAAAAAAAAAACGTAAAGGAGCGCAAAAATATAACATGTTCATGCATTACTGATCAGGGATTTCAAAAACCCAAATACCGCAATGAGGTAACATTTCACAATACAGAGATTTGAAAATTTTAAATGCTGACAAAAGTGCTGCCAAGGTTGTGAAAACCTTCATGAAACTTCAAATTGATATAACTACTTAGAAAAAAAGTCTTACTTAGTACTCAAATATTTAAAAACTAGAATATGGGTCAAGAACCTATATAAAATCTGATTGAGGAAGTTAGGAACATTTGGGTGTAATGTAAAGAACTACAAAGAGACTCAGGCTTCATGCTTCCTTTGGTCACCTTTACTTTCAAAATACTCCATAGGAACTGCTAGATTTACCAATATCTTCACCAAAAAAAAGTGCTTGTATTATTTCTGAAATAACAACTGCTCAAAAAGATTTGGTAAGCCATAGAAAAATATCAATTATTTAGATCATCCTAAGCAGAAAGTGGACCATGAGATAAAAGAACAACTTTGTTTCTTCCATTATGGCCATTCACCGGTCATGTACCACCACTTCAGAAGTCATCACAAGACGTAAAACAAATGGCAATTAGCTGTATCTTTCACTTACATTAGTGGATGGAGAAAAAAAATGTGTATTTTATTTTTGTAAGTATAAAAAGGTATTTAAAATACACAAAAGATTCACTCAGTGCTTTGTTCCTTTCAAAGTTCAGTTTTTCTGTAAGGCAGGGGTTTACAACTTTAACATGCTTACAGGTCTGAGCATGTTTCTGAGAAACTTTAAAAATACAGATTGTCAGGTTGTATACCTAGTGTTTATAATTTTATATGCCTGGGGGTGGAAACCAGTGATCAGCTTCCCTCCCATATTCTGAAGTACATGTCCAGGAAAGTACAAACATAAGGATCATAATTACAGTATATATTATAAACATCTAACTATTACAAAACTCAAAAATAACACATGGTAAGTGGCACCCTAGATCCAGCTGGATTTCTGAAGTTTACGTTAATATAAATCAAAGGGTATGAATTAGTGACTTTATTCTTTTCTCCAATCTTCTAATTATAATTAGACTATCCAAGTGGTTTTGTTACTCTAATACATTCCTACTCTTTGCTGTGAAGTATTCCATTATACGAACATTCCACAATGTATCCCTAGTATTGTTCATCCATTCTACATGGTAGTTATTAGGTTTTTTTTTTTTTTTTTGTCTTTTTCATTTTTTATCGGTACCAGGGATCGAACTCACGACCGCCTGCTAGCAAGGCAGGTACTTATGCCGCTGAGCTAAATCCCCAGCCCCAGTTATTAGTTTTTACAAACAATTCTGCTACAACTGTTTCTGGACATGTATTCAGGTGCACATATGCATGAGTTTCTAAAGTATATATTCAAAAGTCAAGTACGTCATGAGAATTTTATACTTTACCAGAAATAAAGTGTTTATAGACCCTTTGAGAATACTGCCTTTAGGTCTTAGGTTTTTAATCCCCACATTCACTAATCACTCGGGCTCTTACAAATCCAACTTTAGCCTTCAGTGGGAGAGAGACTGTTACACAATATGGCCTTAAAGAAAGTACACGATGATATCAAGGCAAACACCACTGCCAGGGTCTTAGGCTTCCTGACTGAGTTACCTTTCTATTTAGGAATGTTTTGTTTGGGCTTATGTCCCTATAATTCCATAACATTATTATTCCCTTGCTATCATCTGTTAATTTTCATGGTAATCAATGATCTATTCAGTTAGTCTTATAGTTCTACTGCCAAAATACAAACTGCCAAGAAAAAAAAAATGCAAAATGATAACCCAAGTTCTGAAAGACAATGAGATTCCTTATTTATGAGGGCTTGTTATGGCTTGTGTAAAGATATGACTCATGTCGTCACAGGCAGGGCTTTGCAGAAGTGGCTGGATCTAGAGAATGTGACACTGGGATCAAGGATGTGTGATTACTACATTAGTCTGCTGATAGGTTTAGCATAGTTCTGGGAACAAATGATGGGAAGGCCCATGCTGGGTGTGAGTGCTACCTGCTCCAAGTGGGTATAGCCTGGATAGACTAAAAAGGACAGAAGGGACAGAAAGAGGGCTGCTATGGTCATTTGTAGCTTGCTGCCAGCTTGTTGCCTTCTGCCTGTCTTGAAGTGCTTCTCCTCTGCAATGTCCCTCTGCCATGCCATTCTGTCTTGGAGCCAGCCAACTATGAATCAAAACCTCTACAAACCGTGGGCTAAAGTAAAATTTCCTCCTTTAATTTTGGGTGTTAGGCATTTTGTCTCAGCAATAGGAAAATAACTAAGACAGAGCTATTAAAATCTATCACAAAATTAAAATCAAGTTCTCATTAGAAAACAATGACAAAGTCACCAAATATTGTTTACTAGGACTTGTATTTATCTATTGACTAAGAAAAATTCACAAACCTAATGAATTCGTTCTATTTAAAATAAAATGGTAATTACTTTCCTAACAATTACCTTAAAGCAATCAAAAAGATGATCAAGTTGTTCAGGTGAAAAATCCCATGCCAATTTTGCCAGTAGATCATGTACATTCTTCACAATGGCTTCATGTTTTCCTGCCTATTGAGAAACAAAAATAAAGAAAAACATAGCACAGTAGGATGTAATGATAGTGGCATATTCACTGCTGTAAACTACAAAGTTATTCCCATCTCTTTATCTAATTGTAAAACCTAAAATCCCTAATATATTTTTTCCCTTTGGTTTTTTTGAAAGAGGCTCTTGTTGGTAGTTAAGCTGGATCTCAACTCTCTATGTAGCTCAGGTGGCCTTGAACTCATGGGGATCCTCCTGCCTCAGCCTCCTGAGAGCTGCGATTACAGGTTTATATCACCATGCCTGGTTTTGAAAAATTCCTACTGTTATAAATGCTTTAAATTGAAACCATAGCAATTCTGAATATATACAGTTAATGTATATACTTTACCAGCTCACATGAGCCATTTATTTCAGTTTATGGAATTTAACATATCAATTTTAGTATTGTAAATAGGAGAAAAAGAAGGTTCCAAAGAAAAATAAGGGCTCCTAAATAAATAACATTTCAAAACTCTTTTTCATTTCTATAGACTAAATCATTACTGGTTTTTATATATAAAAACTTAAAAAATGAGTTAACTGTTGATACTGGAGGTTTCTTTTAACTATCTATCAAAAAAACTCATGACTCTTTCTTGATACACATTCATATATGCATGTTTGTTTGGTTTTTTGATACAGTCTCACTATGTAGTTCAGGCTGGTCTTGATCTCTCAGTGTTCCTCCTGCCCTAACATCCTGTGTGCTAGGATTTCAGGCATGCACACCACACCAAACTCAGCCACTTATTTATTTACAACTACCTATAAACCACAACCGTTGCCAAATAAAAAAGGCAGAATACCTTTACAAATATTATGGGTTATTTCAAAAAGTTTTCTGGCAGAGTTCTGTAAATATAAAAAGTACTTAAATGTTTTAAAAATCAAACAGCACAAGTCTGCATTCCATTTCTTGATCATACTGTATTTTACTTTTTAGCAGTTTTCATTTAAAAACTAAGCATCATCTTAAATTCCTTACCTGTGCTGCCCAAATATTATCAAGATCTTGCAATGTCAGAGCTTTTTCTTTGATGACAAAACGAAGAATCTTCTCTAGTTTCTCTACATATTGTGGCTGATGAAGACTATCTCGTAAAACTATGGATAAAATATTATTCTGCTGTATCCACTCCTAAATGTAACATAAAAACTTGTTTTAAAGCAGGAACTAAAACAAATTACTTATGTAGTATTTACACTATTAAACAGTAAGACATTCCAGAATACATTTACCAAAATACCCTAAAATTATGGGGGGAAACCCCACAATTTTTAAAACCCAATTTTGCACATACAGTAATGCTTCATAAATTAGAAACATGGAAATACAATATTATTTTTACAGTATTCACCTTATTGGGAATAAAAAGTACTCAGGCCCCAAAACGTTCTTAAAAAGTACATTCCCCAGCTGAAAAGGGATTAGTTTTTAAAATTTCAAATCTGTTGTAGGTAACTTCTTAAAATACAATAATAATGTGGCAATGTCAAATTGTTACTTTTTTCTTAAAGGTAAGTTCTTTTCTTTTTGGTACTGGGAACTGAGCTTGCCAGGCAGGCACTGTGCCACTGAACTACATCCCTGACCTGTAAGTAGATTCTTATTTATTAAAAAGAGAACCAAAACACATACTGCCATTCGTTCAGCTGTGAGCCACTCTTCCTCCTCAGGATTACCATGCCGATGAGTGTAGTATGATACACTAGAAATCACCTTATTAACTTCATTCAGTGCATTCATCTTTCCATTGAAAGAAGAAATTTGCAATAATCTGAAAACAAAATTAAGTGGTAAGTATGATTCAAAAAATCCACATACATGACTATTTCAAGAGATACCAGTAACTTACCTAAGTATCATTTTCAACCTAAATATTTCTAAATTTTTTACAGTTTCTTCTTGCCCTGGAACTCTTGAAGCTAAATTCTTCAAAGATTTAATAATCATGGAAAGGGCATCATTTTTGGCTTCATTCTTTGCTTCTTTTTTCAGTTCTTCATCAGTTAAATTTTCTAAAAATTGTGGAACCATTTCTATTATTGGAAGAAAATACTTTTTCACTGTATGAAGAGTGAGAAACTCATAGCACTGCCCAAATGGTCTGCAATGAAGAAAGATATGAAACCTGTAATACTCAATTTCTTAACAATTGAGAATACACGCTTGAGAATTTATTAAACCCACACTTAAATAATTCAATAAAAATCAAGCAATAATATTCCAATTTGAACACTACAATGAACATTCACTTAAAACATAACTTACTTAATGAGGGCTGCAATTATTTGCACGTTTAATGCAGATCCATTAAGAAATCGATCATGCAATATCTGGAACCCATTTAAAGTGCCAAATTTGTTGAGAAGATCCACTAGCCAACCCTGCAATACATTTAGTGAAAAAATTTTAACTTCCTGCTTGTGGGAAGAAAACAATACTATCTTGATTGATACATACTAGAAATAATAAATTCAGACTATGTCAAACAATCTTTGAAAAGACTTTAAAATTATGTTATGCATTATGTTCACACGAATCCCACCTGTGAGACAGAAGCAGCTCATTCACAAGTACAAATTAGATCACTGGGACACAGCTCTGTTCATATCAACAGTTAGTGAACAATTAGAAACCACACTTCTATTTCAATGATCCCATCATTAGTACCTGAAAACACTCTGTATTAAAATAATTAAGGAGATAAAGACTTCAAAAAAAATCAAGAAAAAGCTACTTAGTAACTAATGTAGTGAGTTCTGAATTCATTTCTTATTGTAGTTGTAAATATTAAGATTTCCAATAACCACAATAATGTTGAAGCCTCAGTGTGAATTATCAATTATAAACTAGCCCCTGGTGGGACTGTGATAAAGTGGTAGAAGGCTTGTCTACCATGCACAGGGATCTGGATTCTATCACTAGCACCACGACTACCAAAAAAGAAAAAGGAACCCATAAACCCCTAAGTTGTTATTATCCCTGGCACTTATAATGTCTGCTGTACCTAAGGAGAACATGCTGATTGATACTTCTGCTGACTTTTATGAATGTAACCAGTTCTTACCTTAGAACAAGCAGTGTACAACACTATGGATTGTCTTTCAACATCTTTAAGGAAGAGCAGTAACTCAAAGTACAACACACTGGCATAGGTAACAGCAGCGTAGTTAAAAGCACATTTATGTGGAAAAATTTAAGATGCATTAAAAGGTTATGTAAGTATTCAATATATCTAATGCGCCTAAGACAATCCTTCCTCTAACAGGCCACATCTTAAGACACCCCGAGGGAATAACATGGGGATAAGATGCAGATTCTCTACTACGCCTTAAGAATAATTCTATACTTACTCAAAAAAGTCTAGGAATGAGGGAAAAAAGATAAAGAAAAGTTTTACTATTAATATTTCTTTTAGCAAAATATAGTAGCTAGTAATTTTATGATAATCTAAAGCAACTAAATTCTCTATTAAGTCCACTATCACATTTCAACATAAGTTCATTATTTCTTTAACTTTTATTTGGTAACGTTCTTCAAAACAATTAAAATTAATTCCCCAGATCCTTTTTGGGATTCAGAAATTCTAAAAAAGTACATGCTAGTTACATAATATAGTTTTATCCCCTTAACTGAAGATGAGATTTTTGGACTAATACTCAATACTTAAGTGTTTTATTTTTATATATACATATATAAATATATATAAAATAGCAAGTATACCCACAGCTAATCTTTATGTATTTCTTCACATGAAATATGTTTGTGATTAGGTATTATGAATGCTTCTAATTGAAATGTAGTTATAAGCTAGCTTTAGCAGCTGTAAAAAAAATCTTATCTGGATCTAAGCTATTAAGACTTGAAGGGGCAGATCAGTTGCTTTACATAAAAATGATCAAACACATTACAGCTTGTCATATTTTCCAAATGTAATTTCATCTATTACAAACTCCCTTTTTTTAAATCTTTTTGAGACAGGGTCTCGCTATCCAGTTCAGGCTGACCTCAAACTTGCGACAATCCTGCCTCAGCCTCAAGTGCTGGGATTACAGGTATGCACCACACCATGCCTGGCTACCTGAGACCTTTTATCTCAATCTAATTTTTACTAAATTATTTTTAACATTTTGAATAAAAACTCATTTAAACTTCTTCAACTATCTTGGTGGGAGGTTGGGGGCAGAGGAGATGCTACCAGTCAGACAAATCATTCTCTCACAGGCAGCCCTGACAGCTTTAGTTCTGTCAAGGTTCAAACACTAGGCCATAAAATGTAATTGGGGGAGGGGGTTTGTACTGTAAAGAAAATAAATGGTGAAACAGAAGACCTAACCAGAACTCCTAGAGGATGATTAAGTAGTATAGTTCAAAAATATTCCCTAACCCAAAACTGTGAACTATGATGCATTCAAAATTTTGGATTAGGGACATACAACCAGTGAATTATTTATGTAAGTATTTCAAAATCTGAACAACAACAACAAAAACCCCAGATCTGAAACACGTATGGTCCTATGCATTTCAAAAGAAGGATGTTTTAACCTATACCACCATTGGAGAATAAGACAAAAAATTTATGGGCTTTACATTTCCTTCAGCACATTGTATCTTGGTGCTTATATACATCTACGGATATATTATAGTTGAAAATTCTGCCAAATACATCTTTTAATCAATTCTTTAAAAAGTTAGGCAAGTTGGTGCATGCTTGTAATTCCAACTACGTGGGAGGCTGGGGCAAGAAAAATCCAAGTTTGAGGCCATCCTGTCACAAACAGAAAGACAGCTGGGGGAATAGCTCAGTTATAGACCACCTGCCTAATATGTATGAGGTCCTGGGTTCAATCCCTACTACTATAGAAAAAAAATGTGAGTATAGATGGAAGTTTTGATTTTAGAGATCCTAGAGTTTTATTTTCATATTAATCTGATCTACTTAAGCAAAAGTAAGACTCCTAGTGGCACCAATATGAACAGGAAAATAGCATAAACTGTCACTTCTAAGTTCAACACCTTTTTGATGATTTCAGCTTCTAAAAAAATAAACCCAGAATTGTATATGACTTCAAATATTTCTGGCTGTTGGAAAACTGCAAGATCTACAATACCAAAAACACCTAACTTCTAAAATTTTAAAATTACATATTAAAAGAAACTTTTCTTTTTGAGACAGTTTTACGAGGGAGCTCAGGCTGGCTTTAAACTCAGAAATCTTCTCGCTTCCGCTTCTTGAGTACTGGCACCACACCCAGCTAGAAGAAACCTAAGGATATATATATTTTTAAGTGTACAGGATTTATAAAAAGTATATAATCTGCTTATACTGATACAAGGAAGTTTAAATTTAGGTACAAAAAAATTGTGTATTTAAGTGATTTTAAAAATTTAGTTAGCTTTTCGATTCCTGGTACCAAAAAAAAAAAAAAGAAAAAAAGAAAAAATTTAGTTAGCTTTATAATTTCTAAAGATTTACCTCTGTGATATGCATTTACAGGATATACTTGATTTTGTGGTCTAAATCTTAGAATGTGAAAAATGGCCTTCCTGGTCAACGCTGATCTTTAATCAAAGAATCAACCTTTTAATCTACTCTTATTATGAAGGAAAAATATGATCCATTTGATGTTAACCTAAATGATGACTATTTTCAAAGATGCTGGTCAGAAGACAATAGGTATTAACTATACATGGGAAACGTAAAAAAAAGATAGCCATAAACATTGAACTACAATGCTATGGCTGTGAAAAAGGTTCCTCATTCCATCTTATTTTCATATGAAGTCTCAAAGTCAGTTTAACCATTATACTTTATTTCAACACAGAAAAACTAGAGTAGTAGAAACTAAATACTACAACTTTGGTTTAAAAAAAATCTGTAACAAAATTTAAGCAGAATCTCCTTAAGAGTAATATGAAACTACTCTTCACTATGTTAACAGGAGGTTCAGATTACTGAAAGATCTATGGCAGAGCAAAACAACTGTAAGATTTAATTTTGAATATAACAAACCAACACACTTTTGGTGATCGAGGGTCTGGAGAACGAGCGAAGAGTTCATCTTCAGGCAACTGAACACTTGCAGAAACTGATTCACATGGACGTGTACCATTGTAGATATGAAATTTGCAATGAGGATTTAAGGCCATGGCAAGAAGTTCTAGAAGTGGAAACCAGTCTTGGGACAGCTTGGCCACACATAACTCCACTAGCCGATGAGTATTGTTAATAATACATCTCTGTTATACATGGGAGAAAGGTGTTTAGAATATCAAAACATTGCAATTTCAAACATAAATATTATCTTGTAAGATTATCTTATAATGACTTCTCAATTTTTTATTTTGAATTACACTGAATTGCACTGGTACTGGAATCAAATTATTGAAAAACATTAGCATTTATTTACTTGTTTTATTTGGTACCTACTTTCAAAAGCTTTTTGTTGTGGCTTAAAAAACAAAGTAGGTGGGGCCGGGGATTTAGCTCAACAGCATAAGCGCCTGCCTGGCAAGGATGAGGTTGCGAGTTCGATCCCCAGTACCACCAAAAAAACAAAACAAAACAAAAAAACAAAGCAGGTGCTGTAATTTACCAATTTTGCCTTATACCCATAGAGAAGATAATAATTACCACATCCTGTTTGGAATTTGTATACCACAAGCAGCAATTATAAAATATGTCAATTATCCAAAATGGAGTAGCTTTGCTATCCTTATATTCAAATTTGCTTTCCCTTTTACTCTTTTTTTGCAAATAGGGTCTCACTATGTAGTTTTGGGATTACAGGTGTGTGCTACCATGCCCAGTCCAAACATTCCATTTCTTTCTTTCTTTTTGGTACTAGGGATCCAACTCATGACCTGCATGCTTGCAAGGGGAGGTGCTTATGCTGTTGAGCTACATCCCCAGCCCCTCCATTTCTAAGCCCATAATATAACCTATTACGTGTAACAGATGATCAAAATATACAGTTACTGTTTAAATTATTTTTTAAAAAAACTTTGTTATAGTAAAAGACACACTGCCAAGAATGTACTTGAAAGATAACTTTGAGTTCTTTGATGAGGAGTAATGGCAATATGTCTTGTAATTAAACATTCACTGTAGTTTTGATCAGCTGTGTACAACCTACGATAAAACACAGTAAATCAGAAGATCCCAGAATTTTTATGCCATGATCACAGCTGGGAAAGTTCATAGATCACAAAAATTAGATGCTTTACAACTTATGACCATTTTCACAGTAAAACAAGGAACAGAGACTTGGACAAATTACAACATTTAAAAAGCCTAATACACAAATATTTTTTCTTTTTAAGATTTCTGAAATCTGACTTTATTTTATAATCAATGAGGTAATGAAGTATTTGTAGAGATCTGAGTTTACAACTGTCACTTCAGGACAACACTCAACTGAGACCACTTTCAATACCCCACTTTGGCTTATGGTTTAAATTTTTAGATCACTTTTTCTCCCTGTACCAAGTGCCAAAGCTGAAACATTCAAATTTCTTTGTTGTCCCTTTCTGTATGAATAGCATATTTTTCATGTATCTTTACACTAACCCTTTTGGTGTCTCAACTGTGTTATATTCCCTATCTTGGGTGGTTTTCTTCCTTAATCGTACATAGAATAATGGTGCATCTAACAACTGATAGTATCATATCTTCTATGAAATGTTGAAGGTCACAAGACATTTGTGAACCCGTAAAGACTAAATTTTCTCACTGTAAATCTCATGCTTTTTCTAAGACAAGGTCTTGCTATGTAGCCAGGCTGGCCTTGAGCTCATGGTGATCCTCCTATCTCAGTCTCCCAAATGCTGAAATTACAGGCGTGCACCACCTTACTCAGCTCATGCTCATTCTTACTGACTGTGCTGCCTTTAATAGATTTGTGGAAAAAAATATTTTAAATGCTTCATTTTTAATTCAGTTAATGGATCAAAATGTACCCAAATATACCTGATCCCAACCATCTCCTTCTTTACTCTAGAGACTGCTATGTAAATTTAATCTTTTAAAGTCAAATGCAAGACTTACATGAATTTCAAACTTCCAGCCACTTACTGCTTCATCTGTAAGGATTTTAGTGAATGATATTGTCAGCCCGTCTCGAAAAAATCGCTGACATGCTTCACTTTTAACATCAAGGCCTATGAAAAGAAAAACAATGTAAACGAAGTATTTCTCCAGTTGTTTTACAATGTCCAAATATACAAAACAAAATAATAAAAAACTTGATACTGTTCAATGACATCTCACAAATGCAGAGTGAGGGAGGCGCTTACAGTATGTAAAAGGCAATAATACTGTCAAGTTATTATCATTTTGAAATTCTTATACTATATAAGATAAACTGATTCACAAAGAAAAATACTCAACATTTTAAAATATTTAATTATGTAAAGATGTATTAAACCTAGTGATGCTACCTGGAAACATTAAATTTTATGACATTGGATCCTAAACATAAAATGGTTGTCAACAACATGTGGTAAGGAATCTAAATACTTCGTAGCATTTTACTCACTGAAAATAAACCTTAAAGAACATTCACAAATTTTTAAAATCTTGTCCATAAATCACCAATTTAGTATCCACATCCTTATAAGTTTTTTCAAATAAGATGAATTTTATTAACCTGTCTGAATGCTTATATACTTCTATCTTTGCTGAATTGTATTTTATTTCAAAAGATAATAGAGCCATCTGCTACCAAACAGAAAGAACATCCATAACTCTTCAAGACAGAATGAATAACTATTCCATTTATGGAGTCCCACTGTCCCACTACTTGGTAGGGATTGAACTAAGGCCCTAACACTGAGCTACATGTCCAGCCCCCATTTTAAAATTTGAGACAAAAGTCTTGCCAAGTTGTGTAGGCAGGGTTCAAACTTTTGACCCGTCTGCCTCAGGATCATGCTGGGATTAAAAGTATGTGTCTCAAAGCAAATTACAAGTGGAAAAAAATTTAAAATATATAAATAAACAATTAATTTGAGTAGTGGAAAACAATTATAATTTGGTTAACTTTTTGGGGGGGGACAGGGACTCACTGTGCAATTCAGGCTGGCCTTTAGCTTACTTTGCAGCCTAGACTGGTCTTGAATTCACAATGATCCTCCTGCCTCAGCCTCCCGAGTGCTGGGATTACAGGTATGAGCTACCACGCCCGGCTAGAGGTAGAACCTTTTATTTTAGACAGTGACAGTGAACCTTTTAGAATTTTCAATGACACAAACAGCCCTCTATAGTCCTTGTGCCATAGATTCACCACCACTGGCTAGAGGAAGGTCTTGGGACATGGAGGCACGCTCTCAAGAGGTAATCCTGGGACAGCATTATCTTTCGCCATCTCTTGTACTTCTGGCCACCAGGAGGTAACATTCCTCCAATGTACAGGGTCTACCATGATGACATGCAGTTTCACCATGGGCCCAAAGCAACAGGACCAATGTAACATGGAACAAAACCTCCAAAGCAGTGAGCTGTAAGCTCATTACCTCAGGTATTTGTTACAGTTAACAGTCAACACACATGGTGATCCCTATTCAGAAAACAAAATGTTACTGCTTTTTATCTTGATCTCTCATGCCTTAAAAATCAGAGTATTACAGTAGTCCTGATAAATTTAATTCCATTACAACTGAAATAGAACAAAGTAACTTAAAACCATTATTAATTCCTACATTGTTTTACTTCTGAACAATTGAATATAAGAATAATTTCTTCTCATTAGTTTAAAAAAATTTTTTAAACAGAATCCCATCTTTCAAGTGTTTTAGAGGGGGAAAAAAATCACACCATTTCTGTGCATTTAAAAAAAAATCACAAGTAGTGACTAGGTGTGGTGCTGCACACCTGTAACCCAGCACTTGAGAAGATGAGGCAGAAGATTGCCAAGAGTTCAAGGTCAACCTGAAATACATAGTGAGTACAAAGTGAGCAGAAACTATAGAGCAAGACTTTGTTTCAAAGAAACTAAAGCATATGAAGTAATTTAATTTTAAAACAGTATTAATAAAATGGCAACCCTTAGGATCAACCCTAGTAGACAAGATTCTACTAGGTACAGAGATCCTCTGTACACTTGCCTCATAAAGGGCAAGTGTACACAATTTGTAGGTTTACATAGTGCATATTTTGAGACCAGAAATGGCTCAGGACAAATATGCACACAAAGCCAGCTACATCTGAAGTCCTCCCCATTCATCATGTAGAGTACCAAACATAATTGTAATATGTTCTTTCATGTATTATCATTTCCCCTAAAACAGATGGGACTCTAGTTTCTTTCTTTCTAAATTTTTATTTTAAAGAGGGTAAAATTAAACAGAACAGATCATAAGAAAACAATTTAAGAAACATAGATTGCAAAGCAAGACCACCAGAGATCCTCACTATCACATTGTGTCTTATTTTCTTCCAAATAGTTGTCCATATCTTCACACACAATGAATACATACTGAACAATATAGTACTAAACTGATCAGAACAGGATGATAAAGGCATTTTAGGTTTTCAAGACCAGACAAGAGGGAAGTCAATAATGGCTGCAATAATGTCTCTCGTTTTCTTCGAAATAGCTGTCCATATCTTTACGTATGTTGAAATTAAAAGAAAATAGACTAATACACTCTAAACACAGAATAATAGTATTGCTAGATTTTATATTGTAACGTTTCAAAATAAAATGTAACCTTTAACAACCCTTTTACAAATAGGACTAAACAATAGATCTGCTCCTTTGAAATATGAATATATATACAAATTGAATGTGTTCAGAGTTCATAAACATCCTTGAAGGCTTTAAAAGCCTCAGCTAGCAAACAGAAATAAAGTAAACTATGAATCTAAGTAGCATACATCATGGAAAGTATGATAACATCAAAACTTACCTTTCTTACTAAGATCAATAGCAGCTTCTAAAAGCACTTCTAATTCCCCTTTCGGCAAAACTGGAACCACCCATCGAGGCCTAAGAGTTTTTATAAAATAAAAAGATGCTTACTGGTTATGACTGTAAGAGGCACTATAAATGAGTTGCTAATTATAATTACTTACCTTGCTGTGAAAATATTATACTAAAATAACAAAGTACTGTATTAAAAGATTCAGGTTGGCAGAATATCTGCTTTATGTGACTGAGCACCATCAATTGTGTCTACAAACAGAATTTCTTAAAGATACCATGAATCAAAAGACACGTTAATGAGAGAGGGAATAAAACTCATTTCAATAAAGTATAGCAAAGTACTATAATAATTATCAGCTAATTATGTATCAGATGCCTATAATTAAAAGTTCACAGGAAAGGGTTATTTCAGGATAGATTAGAAGAGACATGTCTTGAACTTCTTCACAAAGTACAAAAACTTTTTAGGAAGCAAGGAAATGATTTATGCCTCCATTCATCGTAATTCTTTGATTTTTTCTGATGGTTAAGTGGGCCATAGGGGTCTGCAGCCTCCATGTTTCCACAGATGCCTCTCCTCCCTCAAACAGGGATGCAACCTATACACAAGTGATGCTTTCTCGCTGAGTACAGTTCTGAGCCAACCTTCTAGTTACCCATCCTTCTCCAACCCTTTCCTCCTAAATCAACACCCCGTTCACTCACTGCCTCCTAAAAGAGGTAGCTTTCTTCAATTTATCCCTTATTAATCTCTGTCCTAAGAGCTGACAAAATACGCCCTGTAATTTAATAAAAGGCATTCCATTACCATATAGTTAAAAACAAATATATCTATCTTTGCCATTGTTTTTATTTACATTAAGAATCCTATATTTTCCTTTCCTTAAAGATAACATGCATGTAGTCCTCTGTTTAGACAGCAAAAACAACAAGCAACAACCACCAGTTAAAACTGCAAAACAACCATACAATCTTCTGTTTTGATATTTTTGCTATAGAGAACAGTGAGGAGCTGTTACAAACACATTTATATCATTCTTCATTGTAACTCATTGTACTATAGGTAGCTTCCAGAATCATATATAATGTATTGTTTTAAAATTTATGACTTAACTATTAGGAAAAATATGCAAGATAAATGAAGGAAAGAAAACAAGTTACAAATTATAGGAAGAATCTTGTATCTGTAGCAATACTAAACACAAAGAATCTGCTCAAATGTACCACTAATTGTTAATAGTAACTTTGATTGGGACATGTGATAGGGAAATTAAGAGAAACCTACCTACATAATATAGTTCTACTTTGACAATGCATACCTATTCATTCATATTTTAAATGCAAAGGGTATTTACTTCCCCTGACATGCACACAAAGTGAAAACACAATGAAGAACACTTGGTAAAATAAGTGTCTGTAAGACTCCGTATTCATTACTTTCCTTTTTGCAGGTCAGGGGAATATGTCACACCTGTCTAGTGCTTCCTTGTCCACCCCATGGATGCAAGGAAGACCATACCCATATGGGGCTCCTTGACATGTCTTCTCTTATTTTCTTACAGTCTTTTTCTTGCCTTGTGCAGAAGCATAAAGTTTCACTCAGGATTCACAAAGGACAAGCTTTGAGTAATTCAGTCTTCTCATAACCTAGTTTATCTGAAGGCCATCTCAAAGTTATTAAAGTCACTGAGCAAGTAACCTGCTAATGAGAAAGAAAGCTTCATAAACTCTACAAAAAGGAAATGGCACAGTTCCATTTCTACTTCAGAAACACATCAATTAGGATCCTCATTCATCTAAAAACACCCCTTCATTTATTAAATTAAAAAGCAAAGTACTTGGCAGTGGCTAAGATGTGAGGCAACCGAAGTGGCAGTGGGGTCACTACAATATTCCTCTTTACTCTTCCTATCTACTATCAGGCACAATGCTGAGAAACGTGGTTGTTTTTCTTACATTTGACATACATTATAAAACTAAAACCAGGAGAGAGCAGAAAAGATGGCGGATAGATAACAGCAGCTACAGAGGCTCTCTGAGATAGTCAACTTACATTCCAAAAAATAATACAGCATGGGGAGTCACAAACAGAGGGACATATACCCTGCCGACCCAGGAACCAACTAAGCTGAGAGAAACCAATTAAAAATACAGTCCTGGTGCTACGACTGGAACAGCTAAAGTCTCGCTGCCGCTGCTTGTACTCGCAGTTTGGGTACCTTGCTGCTGCCACACCTGAATTGGCGTAGCCAGGATAGCCCACTAGTTTCAACTCACTGGAGACACCAATGCTCTCAGAGCGGAAATCAGCAAACTGAACTGAGAGTAGAGCTAGCAGAGAACCCTGCATCGACCTGCAGTGAGTGAGATGAATAAAAACCCTTCCATAGACAAAGAGGCTCCATCAGACGACATTTTGGGACTGGGCAAACTGGCCAGAACAAGGGGCTGCATTGACTTCAGTCAGATAGTCCCTTCTCCAGCGGGATTGGTGGGAGGAGCACTTGACCTGGGTGACACCATGGACTGAGGCCCAATAGGCTAGCCCTAACCAAGTCCCTACACCTGACAGTGCATCCTAATGCAGTGACGCCTTCAGTAGGTTGACCTGGAGGGGCGGGCCCAACATAAGCTGTGCGGGTCTGTACCTCCTGGTACACTGCAGTGGGCAGGAACACCTTGTCAGCACACTTCAGGCAAAGAAAGAAATTGGGCCTCCTATATATGCCTGTATGGAAGGAACAAAAAAATATGAGACGAGGAGGCAACAAGAAAGGGTCTGTCCTCAGTCCCCAATCCTGAGAACACTGATGCAGGAAAGGTAAATGCAAAGGAGAATGAGGACAGAAAACATGCAATATCAGGTATGGCACCAATGGACATAAAGCGTTATCTTAAGGACCTCACAGACGAGTTCAAAAGTGAAGTATTTAACCAAATAAAGCAAGATACAAATAGAATTAAAGAAATGTTAAGCACCTCCCAAGAAAAAACAGATGGTAGAATGGAAGAACACAAAAAAGGGGAGAATTGTTTGATGGAGAAAATACAGAGAAAACATAGAATACATGAAGCAGGTTCAAAGAGATTACCAGGAAATTAAAAACTCTATTATAAACTGGCATACCAGCTTGAAAGAACCTAAGGATAGATTATCTGAATTGAAGGACAGGTTTGTAATGTGGGAACATGAAAGGAAAAACTTCTTACACAAAGATGACAAGAGGATCTATAACTTAAGAATAAAGAATGTGAATGAAGAAGCAAGGGTACAAACAAAGGAACTGCAAAGGGTAGTCACAGAAATAATTAAGGAAAACTTCCCAAACAAAGGAAAAGATGCTCAGATGTATGAGGCATACAGAACTCCAGCCACCTACAATCAAAACAGAACTACACCCAGGCATATAATAATCAAGATTCCAGAAATCCAATATAAGAACAGAATACTAAAAGCTGTCACAGACAAGAAACAGATCACTTACAAGGGAAAACTCATCAGAATTACAGCAGACTTCTCGGCACAAACCATCAAATCACAAAGAGAGTGGGGCAAAATAATCCAAGCCTTGAAAGACAATAATCTCCAGCCAAGATTGATATATCTTGCACAACTGTCCCTAGAAATTAATGGAGAAATAAGGTGCTTCCAAGATAAAGAGGAACTGGGGGAATTTACAACCACCAATACAACTCTACAGAGAATACTACAGGACATTCTTAAGAGAGAGAAAAGCACAAGGATTTCAGGAAGAGTGGCAGAGAAGCCCCAACAAATGGAACAAAAAGTGAAATGAAGAGACAGACAACTAATGACAGAAAAAGAGCACAACAGAAATGAGACACAGAAGGTTGGATATAATTTCTAATATAGATGGCCTAGATACACTAACTTAAGGGAAAAGAGAACCACAGGCAGAGTGGATCAAGAGGTAGGGTCCACCGAGAGGCTCTTTATAAGAAATATAATTAGCCTGAAGAAGGTTATATGGACCAAAATCAAATATGAGAAAATGGAACTCGATGTGAAAGGGAACCAGAGAGTAATAGGGGTAATTGGACCAGTATTTATGGATAGGTTGAACAGACAGGCTTTAATAAGTGAAGAAATATAACTAGAAATCCAGTCCAGGAGTGAGAAAGTTCAGAAACACTTAGGTAAATAGCAGGTTGCCCCCCAATATAAAACCATAAGTGTTGGGGAGACCCAAAAATACACAGTTCATCCTGGGAGAGTGAAAAACAGCGGAATCCAAAAAAATAAAATAATAAAATAAAAAGATTAAAAAAAAAAACAGCGGAAGATAAAGCTAATAGTGTATGAGGACTTAAAACCCTTATTACTCGCACCACTCTGCTTGGACAGAACTTGTTCCGTCCTAGTTTGTATACAAGCACTGGATCTGAGGGCACAGACAACTGTCCTGAAGATATCAGGACATAGCACAGTGGTCATCATTAATTTCCTGTTAACTCAATCAGATCCCTGTATGACTTATACTGTTGTATCATGACTGATCTTAGTTAAATCTGATTTGCTTCATTGCTGCTTATTAGTCACAGATTTTATTCAAAATTGTTAGGTTGCTGGTATCAAGTTGAGGAGTATAGACCACTATACTGAAAATGACAATGATTCACTACAATATCCATTCTGATTTGATTACTACCTGTTTCTATAGCTCTACACTATCTAAAAAGTTGTATTTCTATTAATTCTATTATGTACTGATATATTCAATTATACTTTATCTGATGATATAGCCAATTCTGTCGATAACAAGAAACAGCACAGTGTCCATGGAAGAATTCCTTATACAGCAGTTTTATATGTCTTTTTAGTTTTATGTGTCTATAGGAATATGTTTAGTTCTGTCCTGCTTTGTTCTGTTTCTCCAATATAGAGAGGATAGAAATACATGTTAAGACTCATGCTTGCTTAAAACCTATAAACAGTTTATGAGAACTGATCTTATAACACATGATGAAATGAACAAATACTTTGAAGGAAAGAAAGGGCACTGCAGTACCCAGTGCTGATTCCGGAGTGTTATGATGTGAAATCCAGCAATATTATTAATCTCTGTTCAAAATGATTTTTATAAGTTTTGTTAGGTCTCAACATAAATGAAGATATGGATAAATACGTACATGTCTAAGTGTATAGGATAGACATATTAATAATTAGTTTTTGTTGGATAGTTGAACCGAACTGTTTGCAGGCTCCTTGGTTGAATTCCCATTTATATGTTCTACTTTTATATATTAAACAACTATTTGTGGGGGGACAATATGTATACATCAACTAGTGATTTATTACCGTTTCTTTTTTTTTGAAAGTATGTACTATTTCTGCCCGTTCTATTTTGTTTTGTCTTTCTTTACATAATAAAAAAAAAACCTAAAACCAAAACTGACTCACCTATTGATCATATCATCCAACTTTGCCAAGTCAGTATGTGGAAATGCAGGTTCCTCATCTTCAATCTGTGGTGGGGCATCACCTTGACCTTGTTCATCTGGTGGAGTTGCCGGGGAATTTTCATTGGAAGAATCGGGTGATGAAGTCTTGGTTAAAAAATTAAATATCCAAATTTCAGTTTCTTTAACATTTTGTGCAATATTCAGTAAGTCAAAAACAGGTTAGTGTTGCAAATTATAAAAAATGTTGTAAATGCTATAAAGTCTTATAAATAATACTAATGAAAGTTTGAGTCTCAGGGCACCTCTGTGCTACTGTGCTAAAATTTCATTTGGTACTCAACAGCCTAACAAAGTATTCTATTGCTGTTTAGCAGATGAGAAAACAAACTCAGTAAGGTCACACATAGCTCAAACTCTGGAGAGTCAGGATTTGAAAGTCTGGGTTCTTAATCTATACCACTTCTCTGCTTATACTATTAAATGAGCCCTGTTCATGATATATAAATTATATACATCTGAAGCATTCACAGATTTATTTGTAACTTACACTTTTAAAATTAGAAAAAAAATTTTCTGTAATTTCCCTACTTCTCACACTCTTATCCAACAACATTAACTTTAAAACATCATAATTTAGTTTTTAAATATGCCACATCTCTTTTAATAGGGATAATTTTCACTTCTGTCATTCCTTATTTTTTTAGCACATTTCTTTCCCCCAACTTCAGCTATACATAGTATTTTCACAATAATGTAAATAAACTTTTATCATTCCTAATGCCCTATTTTCCTCAGTATTGATGACTGAACCCAGGGCCTTGAACATTCCAGGCAAACACATTACCTATTCAGCTATACCCTCAGCCCATGCTCCTTACTTTTAATTTAGAAAGCAAGTGGTATTTTCTCTTTCAAAATGAAAACAACCGAGATTTTAAATTTATTTTTACTCATATATTCTCAAATTTTCCAGTCACCACTGGTGGACAGCCCTTTTAGAAAAGAGAGCTCCTCTCCCTATTATTTAAGTACCTACAGTACACAGTTACAATCAATAGAGTTGCATAACTAAATGCTTACATGAAGACAGCTGGTACACCACCATTAATTCTACTTAAAACATTTTACATGAACTCCTAAGGTCAATTAAAAATTAAATGATGTTGTGGGCTGGGGATTTAGCTCAGTGGCATAAGTGCCTGCCTAGCAAGTGTAAGGTGATAAGTTCAATCCTCAGGACAAAAAAAAAAACAATTAAATGGTCAACTTTTTTTCTGATATAAGAGACATGCACAGCTAGTCTCAAGGCACAGAATTCAAGTGCAAAAACTCCAAAAGAAATAACCCATTTCAAGTATGTTAACTTTAAAAATCTGATTCAAAGATGAAAAATTTTCCCCTGCTATATATGTACTATACACATACTCATAGAAAATAGACAAAAATAAGAATTTTAAAACATCTGTAATACAAACTTGGCACAGTGTACAGCCTTATAATACCAGTATCTCCAGACACTGAGGTGGGAGGACTGCTGAATATGAGGGTAGCCTGGGCACTTAAGGGAGATCACCTCAAAATAAAAGGATTGGGGATATAGCTCAGAGGTAAGGTACTGGTCTCAACCGCTAGTACTTCAAAACAATAAAAATCTGTAACATCACACCAATTACAGTTATTTCCTGTGATCGTTATGAGCTAAACGAAAACTTTACATGTATGAATTTTCAGTAAAATTAACATTAGACCTGCTTACATTTGTGGCCTTTCCCATTAGATACCTGAGTATTCATTTTTTTTAATTACCAAGAATCTTAAAGAAAAAATTAATGGTCAAGTTGGGCACAGGGTTGCACCTATTGTCCCAGCTACCTGGGACACTGAGGCAGGAGGATCACTTGAACCCAAGAGCTCAACACAAGTCTAGGCAACAGTGAGACCTCATCTCAAAAGGGGAATGGGGCTTAGAAAGACGAGCTGTTGCCTAGCACACGTAAGGCCCTGGGTTTCATGCCAAAAACCTCAAATAAGAAAAGAAGGCTAGAGAGTATTACTTGAATGAAGTAAAACCAATGCACATTTAGTATTTTGTCATTTATAGAATATAATTTTTTCATTTATAAATCTTGGTGTTGAACTTCAATTTTTCCCTAAGGTAGGATCCTAGAAATATAATTACTAGAACAAGAGTATAAACAATTTCTTTTAAGGCCACCAAAACAAATTGAGGTAGGAGGAGACACACAAAATAGTAATTTAAAAATAGTAATCTTTGGCAAAACCATACTTAAAGAAATCTGAGTACTGGCCATCAAATTTGTAACAGAGGAAAGACCTAATTCTGCCCAAGACCAAATGCATTACTACTTAATGTCTTAAGACTGGGAACTAGAGGGGAAAAAGTAATAAAGTTGACACATTTATTTTGGATAAAGATACCTGATGTGCTCATTTCTCTAAAATGGCAGAGAAAAAAGAAGATAGGAAACTTGTGACAGATTTGTCTGTTGTGTAATAACTGTACTATAAAAACTTCTAAATTCTACAATAACAATACTTTTGCCTTAAAACTTTACAGACTCCACAAAAAATACATACTAACAGTAGGCCACAAATTTGTGAGTTATATATATACTCCCTGCTAATTTACCCATAAGTACCACCTGAGCTACCTATGAAAACTGTTAATGTTTGTCTTAGTGTAATACTTCCCAATATAAAACTATACACATATACACGTATATACATCTCAAAGTGTTAAAATCATTATCTAAACTTCCAAGAAATAACAACAGTGAATCAAATCCAAAAGTGGTAAGAACAACAAAGAGATAAGGGTAAGGGGGGGGCACCCAAAGCCAAAATAGTTGGGTTTTTGGAAAGATTTATTGAAATTGTTGAATCCCTAGAAAAACTGATCAGGAAGGAGAACACAAATTGCGAGTTTTCATAAACAAACAAGGATATAGTGCTCCAGGTCCCAAGACACTGAAAGATAACTGAACTGGTTCTATTGTGGACAAGGGAGTTTAGTGGTAGAATATGTGCTACATGTGCCAAGACCCTGTTTGATCTCCAGCACAAATGCACATGTACATATGCACATAAACAACTACTCTATGTCTTTTTGTTGTTGTTGTTGTTGTTGTTGTTTTGTCTTTTTCTTTTTTATCGGTACCGGGGATTGAACTCACAACTGCCTGCTTGCAAGGCAGGTGCTTATGCCACTGAGCTAAATCCCCAGCCCCCTAAACAACTACTCTAATTTGACAATCTAGATGAAATGGACAGATCCCTTGTAACACTCAACTTACCAAAAGACACAAACAGGGAGAAAAAAAGTCAAAAGACTACTTTTAAAAAGTTGGATCTCCAAAGTAAAACCTTTCCACAAATAAAATCCCAGATCAGATGGTTCCACCAGTAAAATCTTCCATATAATTAACGAAAAATGTACTGAAGCCTTTTCTATCTGAAGAGCTTTAAGGCCAGTACAAAATCCTGACAGCAAAATCTATGCTAACCCGTTGGCAAACATGATCTTGGTTAACTGTCATTTACAGTGCCATGAAGTAGTGACACAATTATTACACCTCACTATACAGATAAAGAAATTGAAGCAGACAGGTGACATAAATGACTTAAAAGTCTTAAAGCTAGTAGGGTGCATAACTGAAATCATTTTTAAATTTATTTTTAAAGAGGGTAAAATTAAACAGAACACAATAGATCATAAGATAACAATGTAAGAGACAGATTTTAAAGCAAGACAACCAGAGATCTTCACTATCTATCACATTATCTCTTGTTTTCTTCCAAATAGTTGCCCATATCTTCACATACAATGAATTTACACAAAACAAAATAGTATAAAACTGATCAGAAAAGAATGATGAAGGCATTTTAGGTCTTCAAGACCAACAATAAGGAAGTCAACAATGGCTGCCATAATGTCTCTCATTCTCTTCAAAATAGCTGTCCATACCTTCATGTATTTTGAAAAGAGACTAAAATCACTCTGAACAAATAATAATAGTATTGCTGGATTTCATATCATGATGCTACAGAATCAGCACTGGGTACCTCAGTGTCTCTTTTTCTTCAAAGTAGCTATTCATTTCATCGTGCATTATCGATTCTCATAAACCTTTTAGAAGTTCTACACATGCATGAGTCTCTACATGTATACCTATCCTTTCTGTATCAGAGAGAAAAACAGAACAAAACAAGACAAAACAAAACAAATTCCTAGAAAAACATGAAACAAAAAAGACATACAAACAACAATAGCAAAGAGCCCAGAGCACTGACAGTATAGGCCTTCAAAACAAGGTGGTATGAGCATAACTAAGGCTGTTATTTTACATAATGATCTTCAAGAGTTCCCCAAGTCACTATACAATAATATGCACAATTGTTCCAATCCTATGAATGTTAACTATTTTGTTCCAAGAACTTGTAGAGTTTATAGTACAATCATCTTAGCTATTCTAAGTGTATTTATATAATTTTAGACATTTTTTCTTTTCCCTTCCTTTTTCTTTTTCCTCATTTTCCCTGACATATTATTTTTCCCCTTTATGTATATTATAAAGCCTTTCACTGTAATTACTGAGTTTTTTGTATCTTATGTACTCTTAACATGTCTTACACTAGGGAGACTATATAGTATTTACACATGTGAGTTTGATTTATTTCACTTATGAGTATCATCTACAGTTGTATCCATTTGCTTATAAATATCTCAGTGTGATCATTCTCTATAACAAAGTGGTACTCCATTCTATAAAAATACCACATCTTTTTTATCCATTCCTCAGTTGGTGGGCATTTAGGTTGTTTCCAAGATCTGGCTATTACAAATTGTGCTGTTATAAACATGAGTGTATATATATCACTGTGGTATGATGTTTTCAGTTCTTCTGAGAATATGCCCAGAAGTGGGATAGCTGAGTCAAATGGGACTTCCAAACTCAGCTTTTTGAGGAACCTCTAGACTGACCTCTACAGTGGTTACACCAGTCTACACACATAACTGAAATCTTAACACTAGCAATATAACTTGAGACTACGCTCTTTCTTTAAAAACAAATTACTAATTGAATGCAGATATCTTGTGCTCTGGAGTGAATGCTTTGGGAATGACAATGAGCAATGTATGTACCATTGTTGCCCCCTGACTGACGTGTTTTGACATTTTGTTTTCTCTCTCTGAAATAAAATGGATTTGAAAAATAAAAACTGTAAACTGACAACTTATAACTGTCTACATTTATGAGATACAAATTTATGAGATACAAAGTAGTGTTCTGGCTTATCTTGGCTTCATGCTTTCTCCCAGAATAGACACAGCTTAAACACTTAATTTTGATGATGACTGACAATATTCATTAACAAAAAAAGATGGACAATATACTCAAACATCACTATCTACAACACTTGCACTTTCTTGCTACTATGCAAGACCTATGTTCACTTTCTTAAAAAGATAACCATTTTATGGCTACTTCTTATTCCGAACACTCTTCATCATTCACCACCTCAAGAGTAGACATACCACCACAGTAATTTCAACATCCTACCTGATTCTGTTGGAGGGGGGGCTGAGACTGGCCATCAGGAGCCTGGCCCTGGTTGTCATTCCCTCCGACTGGAGAGCCACGAGTCGTGGCTGTCATACTCGACACAGGGCAGATCTTTGCAATTTTGTCTGCTTATGTAGTTGTCTTGAGAAAAGAAATTATAGTCCACTTATAGAAGATGAAGTACCAGCATTTGTCAGTCTTAAAAAGCTCCAATTCAAGAATAAACCATCTTGCAGAGACCATTGCATAACCTACAAGTAGAAGAAAAAAAAGTACATTTGTTTTAGATATGAAGAACATGAATTAAAACTGAAAATTTGTTATGGGCAAGTAAATCAGGTCAGAAGAAGATGGCTATATAAATGAAAGGGAAAGCCAGGCATGGTGGCACCCGCCTGTAATCCCAGCATGTAAGAGGCTGAAGCAGGACTGCTGCGTGTTTGAGGTCAGTCAAACATTCAGCAAGACCCTGTCTCAAAAATACTAGAGAGGAAAGTAAAAAGTTAGTTTCATTACCACATTTGACATAAACTGAGATATGCCAGCCACTGATTGTACCAAGAAAATATGAAAATATATCTTATGTAAGATTTCAGTTGTTTCCAGCACTGAATCCAAAGATAATATATCAAGATACTTACAAGACTTAGCTGCTACTTTCATTATGGAATGAGAAACTGTCCTCCATTTGCTAATGCTTTAAATATACTACAAAATCACGTGTACTAAAGTTGTAAAGCAAAAAATAATTTCTAAAATCATTTCAGGAAAGACCATGCACACATATATCACTGACATTACAACATTAAAATGGTTTTAACATAAGCTTATTTTAACACTATGGAGAAAAACTCCAAGAGAGAGGCATATACACGAAAGACCACACGAATACAGCAAAACTGAGGCCATCTTCAAGCTAAAGACAGGTCTCAGAAGAAAACCAAACATTCAACATCTTGATCTTAGACTGTCAGCCTGCAGAACTGTGAGAAAACAAATTTCTCTTTAAATTCCCCTAGCAATTGTATATAAGAAGAGAATGTCCCCAAACCCTCAAATTCTATTTTTTCTCTCAAATTCTATTTTTACTAGACCAGTGAATTTCATCCTTAGCTGCATAGTAAAATCATTTGAAGTACTTCTAAGAAGAACTGATGCCCAGGTTCCTCTCTAGATGGAACATCATTTGGTTATAAGGCCTACATATCAGTGCTTTTCAAAAATCTCCCAGATGGGGATGGGGGGTAGGCTCAGCAGCACAAGTGCTTGCCTGACAATCGTGAGGTCGTGAGTCAAATCCCCAGTACTACCAAAAAATAAATAAATAACCGGTTGATTCTAATGTAGTCACCAGATGGAGAAACTTAGCTAATTGATTATAAGTATTTGGTTCTAAATAAGGTGACCACTACTTGCCGTTTTGTCCAAAAAAGTCCATCTACAGCTACCATTGAAATACATAACTTGAAGGAGAGAGGGGAGAAAGGTTGCTTTCCCACAAATATGCCAATGTTTCATTTCTAGCTTTTAAAATCATAACCTGGTTTAAGATATTCAAGTACAAATTTACAGTATGGCATATAAAAATCTAGGGCTCACCTGCATAGGTAAGTATTAACACCCAAATACAGTGTTTATCACAAGACGCTTAGGTGAGCAAAATGTCACATCTGCAAAGAACAAAAGATTTCTGAATGCTATACTATTACTCACTGATTCACACTACCAATCTACATAGCACAGAAAGTGACGACAATTACCTCCATTTTAGAGGATCATACAAAAGAACTGCACAGCTTGTCTAAGTTTATGGAGTCAACTGTCATTCAGATCTGACTTTTTTTTTTCTTTTTGAGACAGGGTTTCACTATGCAGTTCAGGCTGGCTTGGTCTCACTTTGTAGCCCAGGATGGGATTACAGCCATGAACCTCCATACCCGGACTGACTTCCATGACATGTCTTCCTCTCCAAATTCTCCTTACCATTTTCAAACTAAGTGACGTGTACTTTATACTACACCAAAAAAATAAATTATAGGTAGGTTGATGAGGAAAAGTATAACAAAGAAACTATAATACAGTTATTAGAGGGAGATATATATATATATATATATATATATATAAACCTGATTTGAAACACACATGCAAAACTCTGATTTTAAAATTTATCTTGGGTAAGCACAAGGTCGTGAGTTGGATTCCCGGTACAAACAAAACAAAACAAGTTATGATTTTAAAACTTAGAAATTAAACATTGCCACGTTTATGGGGAAGCAACCTTTCTCACATCTCCTTCAAGTTATGTATTTTAACGGGAGCTGTATATGGACTATTACCTTTTAGGCATCAGGGAGAAAACTGAGGAATCTGAGAAAACTAAAAGTTATGGGTGAGGGATGTAGTTTAATGGTAGAGCACTTGCTCAGCACTTTTATGGCCCCAAGTTCCATCTCCAACACCGCAAAAACTAAAAGGAGAATGAAAGAAGAAACCTGTACTATGTCCAAAGCGTTGCAAAATAAAGAGGCACTGCACCAGAAAACCAGGCAAAGGATACAGAAGAGAAGTCTCAGAAAAAGAAACATAAGGGGGTTTTTTTGCTGTTTTTTCAGACAGGGTCTTACTATGTATGTTAGGTTGGCATTGAGCTTGCAGTGATCCATCTGTCTCAGCCTCCCAAGTGCTCGGATTACAAGTAGGGTGCTACCATGCTCGGTTCAGTTAACTTTAAAATAAAGAGTTTTTCACATAGTAGGCACTGTTTGAAGTAATCTAATTCTCCCTAATGTATACAGCAGGAACTTTTATCAATTTCTACTTACAAATGAGAAAAGAGTGAAAGAAATTACCTGTACCAGCACTGACAGGCAAAACTGGGACTTTAAGCTAAGGAGTCCACAGTCCTTAACTGCTACACTAGCCTGTATCTCTCTGCCTCTTTAGTGATTATGAGAACGCAAATTCAAAACCAAGATTTTGTTTCACTAATCAGATCAAACTGGCAAACATAACAAAAAAAGTTTTAAACTTATACTGTGGACATAGAAGCTCTTCAAGTGAAATAATTAAAAGATATTAATATTCTCTCATTTTTTTCCATTCTATACCTAAATTACAAGATATTACATGAAGTAGATAATTTTAAAAACCTGACTGCCTATTATTTTCCTCAGTAATTTGGGGTCTGCTGACAAATTATTTGAATAAATTTTTTGCTAGGCATTCTAAACACTAACTAGCCAATTCAAGTTCCATTTTTCCTTCAAATGTGATCCTATTTTTATCTCTTGTCCTGCACCCCGGGCTTGTGATCCTATGGTATCTGTTTCTCCAATGGATGATGCTCCCCACTCATCATCACCCCCCCTTCGATCTTTTCCTGGATTGCTTTTCTTAGCCTGTGCTTCAATCTTCCCTACTGAAAAATTACCAATCTCTGTCTTTTCTTAATACAAACATCTTTTTTAAAAAATTGTTTCTGCCTCCTCTTTCATTTCTTCCATTCTGACTCATCGCAGTCAACAGTACCAAAATTGCTTTAAACCCAGGGGGTCTTTATGAATGGGTTTGAAGATTTTTAAAAGTACATACAAAGCTTTGTCAGTATGTTCAGGGGGGTGGTGGTGAAAAGAAGGTCTGGTTCAGAGAACAATGGTCTACTAATTGACAAATCAAATGACTGCTTCCCAGTATTCACCTATCTACTCTTCTCAATATCAGACAAAATTAAAACACTGTAGTACTCTTTAGGCAAACCATTACCATTTATGTACAAATTTGTGCTATTTCTACAAATTACAAAAACCAGGGCTCCAACTCCTTACATGACTTGACCCAAATATAGGTAGAAGCTGAAATGACTAGAACTAATTCTATCATCTTGTCCACTAAACCATCATTTAAAAAAACAGTCCAGGAAGCAACCCAGGTGTCCACTAACAGATACATGGACAAGCAAAATGCTGTACACACACACAATGGAATAGATCTCTTTTTTAAAAAGGAAGGAAACTGACAAGTGCTACCATGTGAATTAATCTCGAGGGCATTATGCTAAGTGTAATAAGCTAGACAAAACAGGTCAAATAATTGCATGACCCCACTTACAAGGGAACTGAGAAATAGTTGCACTCACAACAGAAAGTAGAATGGTGGTTTCCAGAGGCGAGGGAGAATGGAGAGTTACTATTTACAGGATACAGAGCTTCAGGCCAAGAAGATGAAAAGGTGCTAGAAATGGATGATGACATTGGTTACAGGCATTAGACCTCATTATTAACTATTTAAATTCTAACTGACCAGGTATGGTGGTGCCTGCCTGTAATCTCAGCACTTGGGAGAGACTGAGGCAGGAGGATCGCCACAAGTTTGAGGCTTTCCTGGGCTACATATGTGTCTCAAAATTAACTAATTAATTAATTCTAACTAACTACAAATGCCTTTGGGAAACTGTCTTGCAGTTAACATTCTAGCAAGCAGGGAAAAGAAATTATACTAGCTTTAAATTATTTATGCATAATGTGCCATCTATATGTATTCCAATTACCCTCCATCTATAAACAATATAAATCAAAAATATCTGGCAAGCCAGACACAGTAGTACATGCCTGTAATTCCAGCTATTCAAGAGGAAAGGCAGGAGGATTCCAAGTTCGAGGCCAGCCTGTACACTTAGATCCTGTCTCAAAGTAAAATAAAAAGAGCTGAAATATAGCTCAGCACTTCCTGGGTTCAATTCCCAATAACACAAAAGAATAAAAAAATCTGACAAAAGTGAGGAAAACACTATTCCAGACCAAACTATATAGGTAAGAATTCTTTTAAACAAACTCCAAGAGAAATGGGAAAAGTGACAGTATAAAGACTCTCAAACACAACTTTCTCTCAGACCAGAATTAAATCACCATCTGCCTGCCTCCTGTAGGACATTCGATCAGCAAAGACCATATCTATTCATTTTGTCTTGCCCTTGTAGCTCTTGCTTTACCTGCTGCTTCTACTTCTGTCAAATTCTCATTTCTACATTTCCACTGTTGCTGGCAGGTATGTAAGGTATCAGCACAGCATACCTGCTGTATTCTGATGTTTTTAAAAGTATCCCTGTAAGAATTTGGGCCAGTGGCATCTTTGCAGACATATGAGTTTCAATTCTACTGTCACTTGCAAGTGCAGGCTCAGCGTGAACTTTGTCAGGTAGCTGTAATACCTGGCAGGCCTTTCTCCCTCCCTCTTTCCTTCCCTTATCCTAACTCCCTTTTAGTTCCTTTCTTTCCTATTTGTTTTTTTTTTTAGCTGACATTTTAAAAGGGAAAGTACCAGTGTTCAGATTTGAACTATAATAGTTTGTATATTCAACATTTGAAATATATTCTATTTTGTTGTACTCTTGTTTCAAAGTGTATTTAAGGTAGGTTTTCTGAAATATAGAAATGAAATTTATTTTAAAAAAAAAGAATTTGGGCCAGGTGTGGTGGCACACACCTATAATCCCAGCACTCAGGAGACTGAGGCAGGGAATTGCAGCGAGTGCAAGGCCAGCCTGAACTACACAGTAAGACTCTTGTCTCAACAAACAAAAAAGAATGTGTTACCTTTCCCTTAATATGTTTAGGTTGTTACCAAAAGGGCAAGAGGCAGAGAGCAATTAAAAGTAATTTCTGCATTCAAACTTAACACTCCTGTTCACAAATCTTACCTCTGCTACTTATACCTAAAAATCCACTTATAATCTTTTTCCCAACTCTTAAAACTGAGATGATATACCCACAAAAATGTCATGAGATTTGAATTCAAGGTGACCCTCACAAGTACCAAGCACACAGTAATTCTTTAAAAATGTAGTTTTCAACCAGGCATGGTGGCACACACCTGTAATCCCAGCACTTGGGAAAGGCTGAGGCAGAAGGATCCCTGCAAATTCGAAGCTAACCCAGGCTACAAAGTGAATTCAAGGTCAGCCTGAAATGCATAGCAAAACCCTGTCTCAGAAAGACCAAACCAGTTTTCTTTCCTTTTTCTATAAGGTATTCTGCAAGGTTCTTGAGTATTTAAGGAGCAAATTTAAAAATGTTTTTAGGTATGATTTGGAAATGTGTAAACGGAGGAAAACATCTCATAACATATATTCTAACTATACTACAGTACTTTTTTTAAAACCAATCCCTTTCAATCAAAGTAGGAGAATAGCTTGGACTTGCTTTACTTGGTTTCAAGTAGCAGTCTCATGGGTCAGAGCTTGTTTCCTGTGTCACTAAGCTAATTTAGGCACATAAGCAAGACTAGAACTAGCTTTCTTCCAAGTCAGAGAAAAAGTATCCTACACAAACTGATCAGCTCAATAATCAATCAAACCATTTAAAGCTTGATATAATAATCACCCGCTCCTATAAGAATGCACATATATTCAACTAATCCCAATGTGAAATTTTACTGCATAAAGCTTTGTTTCATTTTTAAAAAAGTACTGAATAAGTAGAAAGCACCTTGGATTTTCTACAATGCAAAATACAATCAAACTAGCAATATCGGGTTGCTATCATTATCATTTGAATATGAAAATAGCATTTTTCTCATATTCAGATGTAACACCCTAACATCACTGATGATGAGAAAAGCATCACCTTTACTTAAAGATTATGGTTGGACTATATTCTCTTAAATAGTCTCCCACTATGTAAGTGGCAAACCATTTAGGTATTTTAAACTTTGCAAAACTGATTTTCATCAACCCCAGAGAGCCTTAGTACTAGACAAATCCCTCAGGGACACAGACTGGTTCTTCTGTACTCAGGCACTATTTCTCTGTGCTCAAGAATTCTCCCCCATTCCAGAATCTCTCTCACACAATCCTCTATGATTTTATGTGTGAACCTAGTATACTACTATGGTTTGCATTTTTTAAAAGTATCCAACACAACAATAGTTTTCCCACACAAGATGAGAAGACACACAGAAACTGTTCAGACCCCAAAGCTATATGAAGCAGAACACAAAAATAACAAATTCACACTCTGTCTTTAACTTATTACAACTCTCTCTCTCACATTCTTCTATTTCAATGCTACAGTCACATTGACATACTTCAAATTTTACACTTTTTCTTATTAGTGGTTAAAATGTGTTTGCTTTGTGCCAGGCATTATTCTAAGCAAGTTAATCATCAGAATTGTACTATTGTCCCCATTTCATGAGTAACTGTGGCACAGAAAGAAATTGTCAACGTGGCAGATTCAGGATTTGAACACAGGCAGTATAAGCTCTAGTACTGTCCCACAGTTTTACTTACCATACCATACATTAGTAATGCTAGAAAATGAGAAAAAAAGCTACCACTAATCTTAACCATATTCCAACCCCAGAGATAAGCTTTTTTTGGTATCAAAATTTTTTGATGCAGAAATGTTTTTGAAAAACTGAAAAACTTCACTTAATTCATGATTTTCTCACATTATGTATTCTTTCAAAACAACTGGCTGAGGATTTAGCTTTGTGGTATAAGCACGTGTGTGTGTGGCAAGTGTGAGGTTGCAAGTTCAATCCTTGGTATCAAAAAAAAAAAGGTAAAACAATTAGGTGTATCCCTAGAATGATATAGCATAATTAGAAATAACATCTATAACTGGTGTTACATTTTAGATGTAAGATGTCCCCCAAGAGCCTCACTCTCAGTTGAGAGTGGGGCTTGTGGAAGGTCATTATGGCAGACTGCTGGGAGGTAGGGTCTGGTTAGAAAAGCTGGGTCTCTGTGGGCCTGACCGGGAAGGGTATACTCTCCTCCCTCCCTTTTCTCTCTACTTGCCATGATGTATCTTTCCTCTGCCAGACCCTTTCACCATGCCTTCCTGCCTTGGAGCTGACCAACTGCCAATTAACATGAGCCAAAATAAACCTTGCTCTTTCAAGTTCCAGGTGTGGGGCACTTTGTTCCAACAATGAAAAAGTGGTTAAAACAACGGGGCATAGTGGTACATGCCTATAATCCCAGCACTTGGGAGGTTGAGGCAGGAGGATCAGTGTGAATTTGAGATCAGCCTGGGCTACAAAGTGAGCACAAAGCCTGCCTAAACCGCATAGCAAGACCCTGTTTGTAGTCGTTTTTTGTCAAAAAAGACAAAAAAAAAGAGTAAGAAAAATAAAGGGCTACAAGTGTAACTCAGTGTGGAGGCTCTAGGTTTGGGAGAAGATCATATCATAAAAACTGTTGTTCAACAGAGAGCTAGAATTTTATGTTAAGGAATTTGAAATACAGTATTTAATATCTGAGTCCACAGCTATAAACCTCAACATTCCTAAGCAATTTAAAATGTAATCATTCCTGAAGAGTAAAAGATTTTCTTTTCCTAGCTCCACCAGCACTGCTCTTATCCCACATTACTGTGATAAATTAGACACAAAGCCAGTTGAAACAATCATAAGTACAGTCCCCTAAAGTGTGATGTTCTAGACAGCCTCACAGCTAATCAATAACTCAGAAAATTCAAGTGAAGATGTCCGATTAATCTTTGTTAATGTGTCACTTGAGCTAAATGCTTTCTTTTTTTTCTAACACAGGGTCTCATTATATAGTCCAGGCTGACCTTGAACTCACACTGATCCTCCTGCCTGAGCCTCCCAAATGTTGACATCACAGGCATATGCTACCATGCCCAGCTTCACTTCTATTTTCAATACTATTTTGAAATATTCTTAATTTTTGTCACTGACATCACTGTATTCTGTACATCTATGGTTACTTCCTAGACGTCACAGCAACAGAACTGCACCCTGCACTTGAAACTCTACTTCATGCAGAAATGCTTGACAATTAGTCAAACACTTTTACAAAATTTCTTTATATCCAGGTCTGTCAAATAATGTGTACACAATTAGGGTACTGAAAGCTTTTATATGTCCCTAAAAACTTCAGTGAGCTTTGGCATCCTTTTTAAGGCATTCTCAAACACAAAATTTTAAGTGGTTTTATTCGATTTGGGTAATTTTACATAAAAAATAAGTTGTGGAATGAAGGTATGATAAGCTCTGTGAGCAGTTTCCCAATGAAAACACCATAACAGGTGAAAATTATTTTTTCAAAAACAAAACATCTAAGGTCTCTAGAAATTATCCTAAGAATAGTCTTAGGACAAATGAAGCAGCTTTTTTTTAATCAGGAAAATCTACCATACTTCAGTAAGCACAGAGTCTGGCATTTAAGCCAACTCAGCAGGACAGAAGTTGCACTAAAGGCAAGTACAGCAAAAATACCTCTGGGCTCCTCAGCTCCAGGAGAGGAAAGTACCAGCATTCCTCATCATCCTCAACTGTGAGTTGCACAGTCTCTATCACAGCCAAGAGTGGCATTCGAGTGAGTCTCAGGGCCCTTTCCTTCCACCCAGGCCTCACTTGTGGGGGTACAGCAAGCCAAGAACCAGGTAGTCCTAATGGCTATCACTCCGCCTCACCCACGAGAGACCAAGTAAGACCCCTAGGAAAAATAAGCTAAGACTAGAGGCTACTCAGTCTGCCCAAAGTGCAATTTCTTTGAAAGAAGTGAACCACACTGTCTGTCTCAGGTCTGAAGCAGCAGTATTCAGATTTTATCAAGAGGAAAAGCAGCCCATAAGAACAGAAAGCTCTGTGAAGTTCTCTTAAACTGACAACAGTATTTGGGATTATTAAGAAGCTGATAGTTTCATGAAGGCAACAAGTTAAACCATCCAGCTAGCAGTTTACCAGAGAGAACCAGAAACACACAGCTAAGAACTGCCTTAGTGTGGTCAGAATAAACCTCAAACTTCAGACACTGGTGCCCTCGATTCCAACAAATGTGAAGAGATCAGAAGGTAGGGGAAGGAAATTTACATTCCTAGGCACCAGTCTGTGATTAGTAGAGGCTAACGTTTACAAGTGAAACCATGCTTAATGAAAAGGAAAATATGACAATTTCTAAATTCAGGAATGGTGGCACAAACCTGTAATTCCAGTTACTTGGGAGGCCAAAGTAGGAAGATGGCTAGGAGGAAGCCAGCCTGAGCAATTTAGTAAGGTTTTGTCTCAAAATAAAAGACCTGGAATCCAGTATGTAGCTCAGTGGACAAGGTGTTGGGTTCAAGTCCCAGCACAAAAAGAGATACACTTCACACCCACTAGGATGTCAACTGTGAAGACCAACATGTTGGCAAAATTGGAAAGAAATTAAGAGTCATTGTGTGCTGCTGTTCAGAAACAGTACAGTTACTGTGGAAAACAGTATGGTAAGTCCTTAGAAAATTAAATAGAGTTTACCACAAGATCTGGCCCAAAATGATTAAAAGGGACTTGAACAGGTAGAAATATTTGTACACCCATATTCATGGCAACATTACTCGCAGTACCCAACAGACAGAAGCAATCCAAATGCACAAGGAGGATGAATAAACAAAATGTGGGATGCACAAACAATGAAATATTATCCAGCTTTTTTTTGGTACCAGGGATTGAACTCAGGACCTTGTGCTTGCCAGGCAAGCACTTACACTGCTTCGCTAAATCTCTGGCCCTTATTACCTAGCTTTTAAAAGGGAAACTTTGATGCTACAACAAGGATGAACTTTGAGAACATTAAGCAAAATAAACTAGTCACAAAAGGACACAAATACTGTATGATTCCATTTATGTGAGGTACAAAGGTCACCAAACTCACAAAGAAAATAAAACAATGGTTGCCAGGTTTCCCTTTAACATAGTATTTTGCACCCAAAAATAACAGAAACTAAATTCAATACAGAGGTGGTAGTTAGACAGCCAGACCAGATGCCTAGGGCCCACATTCTATTTCTTGCCTTTATCAGGTCACACAGTCTTAGGATTTATGCAGTACTACCTGATCTGCATACATTTTAGGCTTGTGTCTTAACTCACCTTTCTTGCTTTGTAGTTCATAGTACCCTTCAACTATGTAGCCCAGGCTAGCCTGGTGATCTTTCTGCCTCAGCATCCCAAGTTCTCAAGTTACACATATGCTCCACCACACCTGGCTTAAGGTTACTTTTTAAAGTCCTACATTTATTAAAGATTTTCAGGAATTTAGAATCTTTTAAAGTTATTCATTTTATTAGAATTTTTGTTTTGGTTAGCACTCTGATTATAAAGTCAACACAGCTTTTGAGAGATCAGTTTGTTCTTAATCCCCATTTCCCTCATAAACTTCGTTGTGTTTTTTTTTTTTTTTTTTTTTTTTTTTTTGGTGCAGTTTTGCAGAACATGGGTTTTTCAGCAATGCATATACTACAATACAGCAGACCTACAACAGATGATATTTAAATGTCAAGTATCATCTCTTTTTCTCAAGGTGGCTAACACCTCCAGAGATTGTTGGAAAGCTTTAACGAGAGCATGTACATAAAGTGCCGGGCACACAGAAGGGGCCCAGCAAATGATAGGTGTTTTAGTAAGTACCGTACTGGTTATTTCTATTCCAATGTTAATCAGATTTGCCCTACTTTTGACAATTCTTATTTTTGGACCTGTAGAGGCTCATTATGAATATTGTCTCCAGATCAGCCCAAGGAGAAATTATTCTGCCAAGTATAAATACCAGGACTTTCTGCTCTTAATATACACACCAAATTGCTGAGGGTGACTTTTATCTAAGTGAACTTCAACAGCTTTACTAATGTTAACTTTTTATTATTCTACTGCATTAACAACATCCTACCACACTTTTAACCTGTCATGTATTACTTTATATGCGGTCTGCTTTGTTTTGTTTTTGACACAGGGTCTTGCTATAAGCCCAGGCTGACCTCAAACTCACGGTGATCCTCCTCCCTCGCCTCTTGAGTGCTGGGATTACAAGTATATGCCATTATGCCCAGTTCATGTATTACTTTATAAAAGGTAAATTCCAAATCAAAGATATTTTCCCCCTAGAAGACAATTCATAGCACGACATTCCTATCAGCCTGTGCTGGCTCTAAATATGAGAGTAGGGAGAATAACCACACAAGACATCATCGAAATTATGCAGTGCTATACAACTAATTATATGTTCAGGCAAAGAATAAACAAATGAACTGCCTTTTAAGGTAAAAATATAAAACAGAAAATAAGCTAGTAAATATGAAATCAACTGATTCCTAGGGGCAAGTTTTCTATCAATAATACTAAGTTGGCTCAAGTTCACTAATTCTGTGAACTTGAATTACTGCATTAAACACTAATTTGATTAATTTCTATCTTAATGTTGCTTAAATGTACAAGTAAAATTAGGAATGAACTCCTTATGTTTACTGCTCATGCATAACTATAAACCAAAACAAACTATAAAACTAAACACAAACAAATATATTACTATTAATGACAGATGGCAGGGTATTTATGACTAAGGCATGGGTTCCTGAGTTTTTCATGGCTATATTACCACCATTATTGGTCATGAGGGAGACCTAGCTCTCCTACTTCAAGTCACTACACAACCTTGTACACATAGTGAGCTGTGACATCACTTGCCTTGGCACGAGCACATCATTCATGTGTTAAATTGGCCTCTGGTATTCTCATTATCCCAAAATCAAATGGTACAGTTGAGCACAAAGCCATCAAAAACAATGTTAACATCAAGTACTGAAATGATATACCTGTTCTTGTTTATAATGCAACCATGTAGACAGTTTAACATACATGTACCTATGATCAACAGTACAACAAAAATGAAGACAAACTTGTCTTAAAAAGAAGACTTTGTTTTCACTTGAACATAAAAGAGGCACCCAAGAAATACTTACAAGACCTAGATGTGACTAAAAGAACATTAAAATTTGGAAATCAACCATTCCAAATTCTTTTTCTATTTTCTCCTTGGGCATTTTGTTACAACACTATAGAGACCACTGCTATCAGCTAATGATCTTTTTTCTTTCCATTCAAAAACCCATTTCCTTTGTGAATGAAATACCCATTAGGTATAGCTCTGCCCCTAAACGTAAGGTCAATTCTTTTTTTTTTTTTGTCTTTTTCATTTTTATCGGTACCGGGGATCGAACTCACGACCGCCTGCTTGCAAGGCAGGTGCTTATGCCGCTGAGCTAAATCCCCAGCCCCCCATAAGGTCAATTCTTACATCATACTTGATGTCATAATCTTTCAAGAAACTAAGATTTACTAGATACATACACCTTGATCTCTTTTCAAGAAAAGGATATACTTTTACTTAAATACTCCTTTACTTATTGAATCCTTACAAAGGTGCAAGATCGTATTAAGTTCCAGTCCCTAAACAAATCAACCAATAAAAATAAGCAATGTTAAAATATTAAGATGCAAGTCACGTGCCAAGTAGACCTTCTGTAACACTAGTCTACTTTGTTGAAATAATAGGTTAGAATAAACACCAACTTAATAGTATTTACCAATCTTAGCCAAATTATCTCCATTCTTTTGTAAGTTACTAATCAAAACCATGAAATGCTGATCCAACAAACTGAAACAAAGACCTCATTTCATCTAGTCAACATTTTAAGCAAAAGAAGATCATTAATTAACATTTATTTGCATCCTTTTGCTTGGATCTTTCACAACTAGAATGGTTAGGCCATACATGTAAAGGATCAAAAAAGAAACTAAGAATTTCAAATTGCTTTTCATCAATGAAAATTAGTATCTTCAATGTATTCAACAGCCTTCAGATCTCATTCACATACCATACAAAACATTCACCTGAAATGTACAATTACCACCACAATCTTTTCAGAATATTTTCACCACCTCCAAAAGAAACACCATTTTGGGGATGGGGGTATAGGTATATAGCTCAGTAGTAGAGCACGCACTTAGCATGCACAATTGTACAACATTTGAGCTAGCAAATCCCTTGGTCAATCCCTATTGCAGCACAAACAAAACAAAAAGCCTCATATAGAAATAGTTTCATGTCCTGACCAGGAGTGGTGGCACACACCTGTAATCTCAGCACCTGGGAAGCTGAGCCAAGAGGATCACACACAGCAAGGCTAGCCTGAGCTACATAGTGACTTCAAGTCAGCCTGAATTAGGTGAAATCCTGTCTCAAAACACTCCCCCCCTCCACCAAAAAAAAGTTCTATGTCCTGAAATAAAGATTACATGATAAACTACAATTTCCTAATATTTTCTATTTTTTAAAACAGGGTCTCGCTATGTAGTCCAGGCTGGCCTCAAATTCATGGCAATCCTCCTGCCTCAGTCTCCAAAGTGTGGTATTACAGGAATGGGCCACCACGCCTTGCTTCCCAAGGTTTTACCAATATTTAAATGTAAATTATATTAAAGACCTACCAGAAGGCATATACAAAATGTCTGTGGCTATACTTTTTATTGGCAAGAACATAATCTGAATGTCCACAAATGGTAGAATTGAGAAATAAATCGAGTTATGTACTTCACTGAATGGAGTATCACACAGTAATGAGAAAAGTTGTGAATCATGTGTTACAAAAAGCAGCCAGATGCAAAAGTGTACAGTATTACTTCATTTATAAAAAGTCTAAAGCTAGTGAAAGATCAGAATAGGGCAGAGAAGGGGTGGAAGCATAAAGAAACCTTTGAGAAGATTGGAAATAGCGTCTTGATTTGACTGGTGGCTACAGAGATGTATACATTAAAAAAAATTTACCAAGCTACTGTATTTGCCCAAGATTTGTACATTTTACTGTATTTAAGTTATATTTCAAAAGCTGAAATTTTGTAATAGACAAGCCACTCAAAAAGATAGTGCCAAATTCTCTTGGTTTTGCAGTTTAATGCACTGGTTTTCAAAGTATGAACTAGGGACTGTTCCTTTTGCAAGAGATCTGAGAGGTCAAACTCGTTTCTTTATAATAAAACAGTATTTGTCATTTTCACTGTCATTCTCTCAAATGTACATACAGTAGCCTTCTTTCAGAGAATACATGATTGATATAATATAAGACTGAAGGCAGAAGCAGACACAGCATCCTGCTGTTCAGAGATTTGTAAGAACTGGCAAACAACGACAATCATTTAACTATTTTGCAAAAGGTATTTTCACAAAAACATTTATACTAACACATCCAATGGGCTTTTTAATGTATGCTTAATTTTTTAAAAGGTCTGTTTAAATTTCCAATATAGTATATTGATATAATTACACATAAAAGCAGTTTGGGATCCTTAAAAATTTAAAGAGTATATGGGTCCTGAGACCAAGAAGTTTGAGAGTGATTGGACCAATAATTTCAACCTAAATGCTATTTTCTCTAGCGGATGACATCATTTTTTAGGAACAATAATGTTCTTAAAGCTTACACTAGACTTCAGATGAAAATTTAATCAAGCTTTGGGCTGAGTGTATAGCTCAATAGTACAGCACTTGCCCAGTACGAGTGAGGGCCTGGATTTTCTTTCCTGAACTGCAAATCCAAACCAAAGCCAAACAAAACCAAAAAACCTTAACCAAGCCTGAAGTTGCTCTACTAATAAAGAATTATACCTCTAGCTACCAACTACCAAGTCTATAAATTCACAATACAAGCTATCAGAAAAACAATTAACCCACAGAATTCTAAAGAAAATAAAGCATTCCAGGCCCCATGCAGGGATAGAATCAAGGGGTAGGAAACACTTAAGTTGTTATATATTATCTCTCCATTTATTTGTCAATCCAACAACTCCTAAATTCATTAACTCCTTTTTTATCTTTCCTATTTTCCTTTACTTGAAATTTTTCTTGTCTAGACTGTGTTTTCCTCTACATTTCTAGGGATAAAAATAAATTTTAAGCTTAAAAGAAGTTTTAAATGACCTCTTATGGACTTTTATAGATGCAACTTGAGACCATACTCATAAGTGAAATAAGACACATGTGTAAACACTGTATTATCTCACTAGTGTGAGAAGCTGGATAAAATATATGTATATATGTATATATGTGTGTGTGTATATATATATATATATATATAAGCTAGTTAGGATATTTATACTACTGATTTCTCTGAGCTCAATGAAGATTTGTGCTGGTACTGTTCAGACAACTGAATGCAGATGTGTTGTGCTCTGGGTGAATGATTTGGCAACGACAATGCACAATGTATGTACCATTGCTGCTACCCCACTGATATGTTTTGAAATTTTGCTTTTTCTTCTTTTATTTTTTCGTCCTTGAAATAAAATGGATTAGGGGGGAAAATGGGTACCAAGGGGGAAAAATTAATTATCTCTTGTGCAACTCTTTGGTTTTACAGGTGTTATAGAGAAACAAGAGGTTAGTGATTTAATATTGAATAGAACTGGAATTCTAAAACACAGCCCTTTTGACCAACTACAGTACCCTTCCACTGACTACCCCATTCTCATTTAAAATGTAAACACCGTTTTAAACGAAATAGGAAATGAAATTATTGCCAACTACTCAGAAAAATTATCAAATTCTTTTTAAAGTGGCAAAATAGTATCCTAACAAACCAAAGAGAGCCAACAAATAATACTCTCTAGATGCCAGCTTCTGCACCCTCTCCCCTCATGGGGAGCTGAGTTTAAGAACTGGATGTGGCTTGATTTAAAGTAAAGCAACCATACTGAAACAGTACAATCATTATACATAACTCAGATTTTTTTCTCTATCACTTTTCAACTTTCTCAAAAGACAACAATACTTAGTGAGAGAAAAAGTGAGGCTGAGAAAAGGAATTGAAAAAGACTAGAAGTGTTTTGCTTAGGACTCCGTATCTGTGACACAGAAGTCCAAGTCAAATCAGCAGTACCTCCTCCTTACAATGGAGCCTCATAGATTTCATTCTTTTATGCCATTTTTATCATCACTTAGCAGTATTACTGTCTTTGGTCTGGTGGGAAGGTATAGATCCCAGCACTCAAGAGTCTGAGCAGGAAGATCATAAATTCAAGCCTAGGCTTGGGCACTTAGCAATTAAGACTCTCAAAACAGAAAAAGGCTAGGCATGTAGCACACAATGCGAAGACCCTGTGTTTAATCTCCAGTACTACAAAAAAAATTGTCAATTCTGCAAACTACCCAACATATCCAACCATGATGCCACCAGAATTATTTTAAAATCCCCAAAACTAGTGTCATCTTTCAATTAAATGCTTATCTCATTACCTTAGAAACAAAACCTACCTACTCTAAGCAAGGTACAAACTTCTCTTGTGATTTTAGCTCCAAACTATTTTCCTAGTCTCATCTGTTATAATCCTTACTTTCACATACTATTAGTTTTTCCTCTAAAAATATCCTTTCACACTTCCTCTGATCCAATTTCAAATAATGAATCTTAATTTTGCTCCCAGGATATATAACTAGTGATACCTGCCTGAAGACATTTTTAGTTGTCACAAAATGATGTGGTACTGGCATCTTGTGTGTAGAGGTCAGAGATGATTAGGACAGCATCCCCCAGAGCAAAGAATTATCCAGTCAAATAGTATCTGGTCAATAATTTAAAAGTTAAGAAATCTTTAAGAAATCTTGCCTGATCAAGTTGTTCCCTCTGTGTGGAAGTCCATTCATAGGACGAACAAAATGGCTCATCTCTGAAATAGCAAACCTATTTCTCTCTTCTACCACTACTTTTTTTTCAGTGTTTTGGTTTTTGATGCTGGAGATTGAACCCAGGGCCTCATGCTTGCTAAGCATAAACTGTACCACTGAGCTACACCAGCAGCCCCTCCCAAGCATAATTCTTATCATACTATATAAACCATCAGGCTCACTAAACCTTAGAACTCTGATGTGGAGATTAATCCTCTTTGTACTTTCTCTGCCCAAAATGCTATTAAGTGAATGAATTTACTTCAACAGTTTAGAGTAGGAGTCCAGATAAATGCTGCCATAAAGGCAGTACCCCTTCAAACATAATGCATTCCTAGAAATGCAACAGAAGCCAAGTCTTTCATAGTCAAACAATAGTCACATGTTTTTAGAGGCTTTCCTACTCCCAGATTGCAGGAAAATACTATAAAAATCCCTGATTAACCTCATCCATCAATTTGCCATACTTCATTTTTTTTCTTGTTCTTTCCTTTTCCTTCCTTTTTTTTGTGATGGTGAGCATCAAACCCAAGGTAAGGCAAGAGCTCTATCACTGAGTCACATCCCCAGCCCTGCCATAATTAATGTATTTCATTTTAATTACTTCTTTTACCTGATTCACATTCCTAATCCAGTGATGATGAACCATTTAGAGCTTTCAATGATAACATACAGTTGGCTGCTGCACACATGCCATAGATTTGCCACCACTACCCTCATCAGTTCCCTGTCTCAAGGAGTATCAAATTTAAAGCTGTGGAAGCACACACTTGTAATTCCAGGACTAAAGAGGCTGAGGTTAAGACAGGAGGATTGCAGTTAATTCAAGACTAGCCTGAATGACAGTAGGACAATTTTCAAAAGACAAAAAATATAAAAAACAAAACGAAGTTTCAGACCTCCAGCTGATTTACAGCTTTTGCTTTCCCATTCATATTTATAAAAAGGCACAGCTGAACTTGTAAACAAACACACAAGGTACTGCAGTAACACTCCTGAAACCAAACTGTTCTCAAATAGGCAATTCCACTTCACAAAACAGCAAAGACAAAAACAACTCTTTCATCAGCTGACATACAGAAGTCTGAACTTAAGGGAAGTCTAGGGTTGTCAACAATGTGTATAGGAATGGAAACTACACAAAATGTAATATTTCACAGTTAAGGACTAGCTAACATTTTCAAATGGGAAAAGGGTGTAGAACAAGAATCAAAGCTCATCACAAAGCAACTGCAAGAGACTCATTTTTTACATTAAACCATAATATGCACTGTCATCTCATTTTCCAGTCCACAGCACACTAAAAAAAATCAAAGACCAGAAAATAAGCTAAATGATGAAAATAAGTTATGAAAAAAAAATTTTTTTGGTGGTTTTGAGACAGGGTCTCACTATGTAGCCCAGGCTGGCCTCAAATTTGTGGCAATCCTCCTGCCTCAGCCTCCCAAGTATTAGAACTCAGGCATGTGCCACCACACCTGGCTCTGAAAAGGGAATAGTTCTCAGAATTATTCAAAAATGCGTGAGGTCCTGTAACGTACATGGTAAAACCAACCTGTAAACTTCATTACCACTGAAGATAAAAAGAAACAGATGCATAAAATGAAACAGGCCACAAAACAGATTAGGTTCATGATGTAACTGGCTTTTGCAATGAGAATCCCCTAAACAGGATATCGGAAAAACAAAATTGTAGAAGTAGAAAAACATAGGGGCTATCTGGAAAATGAGGCGTTAAATCAATGGAAGCCTGGGGATTAAAAAAGAAAAAGTGGGTTGGAAAGTTTTATCAAAATCAACTTTATGATGGAAGTTTTGAATAGTATTTAGTTGGGCTCAGTGACATGTGCCTGTAAGCCCAAGCTTCCTAGGAGACTATGGCAAGGACCCCTTGAGCCCAAGAGTTTTGTGCCAGCCTGGGCAACACAGCAGGATCTCATCTCAAAAAGTTAAGTTCCAAACAACACATAAGTAAAGTCCTGAGCAGAGATAGAGGACACCTAAATGTGATTAAGTTCATTATGTAACTGATGAGAACCTTATCAGAAATTCAGAGAAAAACATTAACCCCAAAATGTTCACTACAATGTACCAGCAAAAAATGAGATTATTTGTAAGGCATCGGGGCAACTAATAAACTCATCGGATGGAATGTTACAGAGCTATGAAAAATACCTGTGGTAAGCCAGTGATTTCGCTCAATGGCATACAAGCTTGCCTGGCAAGCTCAAGATCATGAGTTCCATCACTGGTACAAAAAAAAGTCTAGTTGTAAGTTTTGAAATAAAATGGAAAAAAGTACACCTACAGTATTTGTCACCTTAAAGATAAAAAACAGGGTAGAAATAGACCTATAAAAAATATGGCTGCTTCTATATGGTAAAATTATCAGAAGTAGAGTTTGTATTTTGCCCAAATCCCTTATCTCATTCTCCAATCTTAAGAGATTTTATAATCAGATAAAAATTAAGACAAAATATATGACATTTTATGAAGTTTTCCATCAAACATTAAATTATAGCTTCAATATTTGAAAGATAGCTTTGATGTTCTGAAAATAATATAGAACATTATCTCCCAAGACACCAAATTAATGAAATATTACTGTATTTAACCAAGCCCTTTTCCAATTTAGCTTATGCTACTGGCCTGCTTTCAAAATAGTATTGTCTCACAGACTAACCTCTAAAGTGTTTGTGGAAATTGATTTTTTAAATTCACTCTAACCAATACATAGGACTGAGACAATTCTGTTCTTCCTTTTAGCTGGTATGATACCCAGTATATAATGAGGCCTTTAACACATAATTGTTGAATTTAAAATAAAGTTTAAAAAACTGATCTCAAGATAGAATTAGAGGAAATGATAAACTGGTGGGAAGTAAAGTATGCTGGAATTAATCTTTAAATCAATAAGCCTCTAGCACCTAAGAACTTGTTAGAAATGCATTACTGCAGGGCTCTACTCCAGACTCAATGAATCAAATTTTAGGTGCCAGTATAGCAATCTATTTTAACCAGCTCTCCAGGTTGAGAATCACCGCTGTAAAGTAGGAGCTGGCAAATGATGGTCACTGAGCAAATCCAGTCTCCTGTTTTTGTTCAGTCCATAAGCTAAGAATGGGTTTCACGTAGGAATATTTGCAATCAATTTGATGATAGAGAAGAACATTAATTTTGAATCTGTTAACCAAATACAGTATTATTTCCTTCCATACACATCAAATCCTTCTATTTTCACTGGACCTGGATTAGATGTGATTATACCCAAATAGCACTGTATTTTTAATTCATCAATATGAAATTTACCAAAAGTTCCAAAGTTCCCTTAGTCCACAAAGTTCAAAATACTTATATGGCCCTTTACAAAAAAAGGTTTACAAATCTCTGCTCAGAATTCAAGGTATTTTCAAGGAAAGCAAGATCTTGCCACACTGTGTCTGTCAGACGCAAAATACCCTGTTATGGTAGAACATGGCTCTAATACCATGTTCTCTGGGGTTGATGTTAGTAATGAGAAGATTTAAAAAATTCCAAGAATTAGTTGAGAGAAAAAGCCAGGAAAAAAAGATGCAATCAATAATCAAAATGTTCAAGTCCAAAACCACCAGTAGCAAGAAGGAAACAAGCATAAAGGACAGGAAATGAGAGGCTTCCCCTACTCCCTTTTCTTCCTAATTCAGACAGTAGAAGATAGAATCTAATATCCAAGACTACCAGCTCGAAAGCATCCCAAGGAGCTGGACACAGTGGTACATACTTGTAACCTCAGCTACTCTGGAAACTAAGGCAGCAGAACTATGAGTTCAAGACTAGCCTGGGCAATACATAGACTCTGTCCCTAAAATTAGAAAAAAAAAGACATCCCAGGGAAAATAATTCCATGCACAAAGATGGATGGGTCTAACACATTCAAAGCTCATGTGCTTGATCAGTTACAGAAAAGATAAACTGTATCATAAAATGATGCATTGATCCTGTGCAGATTTGGAGTAAGTGAAATTACTGTCCTAGATTTTGCCATTTAGGCAATAGTTATTGTAAACAGCATCATTCTAGGTGTTCTATAATACAAAAAAGTAAAAAAGCCAGAAGCCCAGATCATACTACCCATAACCAGAGAGAGAATTTGGCATTACTTATATGTTTAGAAAATAATGCGATTTGTTAAGAAATAGTGTCATGAAGAAGGTAGTCTATGTATGCTACCTTGGTCATATTACTTCATTTCTTTGAGCCATTTTCCTGATCTGAAACATGAAGGATTTGATTAGAACGAAGATCCATTCTAAAACTTATAAAATGATTATTAGGTCAAGCATCTCCAAGAAGCAACTTAGCAAAAGAGGGAAAAAAAAATCATACCAGTACTGACTACATTAATTCAACAAGTATAGCAGTTACTGAATGTCTACGTGCCAGGCACTTTCTCTGCACCAAAGATGTACCAATCAGTGACTTGGGATCTTGAGTATGAGTAGATAGAAGCCATCAACATAAAAGAATTTATAGGACAAGTTTTTTGGTTTTTTTTTTGTTTTTTTTAGATAGGATTTATGTTGTTCAGGCCAGCTTAAACATCTGAGCTCAAATGATTTTCCTGCTTCAGCTTCCTTAGTAGCTAGGACTACAGACTTGGGAAGAAAAATTAAAACACCTGAACAAAATAAAACAAAAATGAAAAGCAGTGTAGCAATAATAAAGCATCAATACAGAAAAGTAAAGGTAAGAGGAAGGGGTAACACCAGAAAATGTCATTTCTGGTGAAAAATTAAAAATATCTTCAGAATAGCAATTCCTAAAGTCAATATGCCAAGAAATTAATTTCTACTAGCACTCTGATATGTGCTCACTGGGAAAAACAAGTTCAGAATAAAATTCTACTTTACTTAAAGAAACTATATGGTAACAGGACAATGCCACTGGCTTATATCATAACAAGGTCTATTTCTTACAAATTAATCCCGCCTCCTACAAGACACAAAAAAAAAATGAAGAAAATGACAGTCAGACTTTAGAGATTCTTACTTTATACAATTAAGCTTCTAGACAACAGTAATTGCCAGAACAGTGCCACCCATGTAACAGGTGCCCAATAAATATTTGCTGACTGGATAAAAGAGGAAACCAATACCTTAACACGTATTTAAAATGTTAAATTTTTGAGCTGGAACCCTAACTCCAAGTGCTTAAAAGCAAGAATACATATTGCAGCCTAGTGACAAAACAAATGCAAAAGGCCTCAATCTCCCTTCCCCTAAAATGAATTGTAAAAAGCCCCTACCTATACAGATTGCCATTGCGTTTTCTAAAATGCCCAGTTCCCCCTATAAATCCACTCTAATTACAATTTAGATTAGAAAGAGTAAGATCTAGTCAAATACATATTTTGAAATGATTCTGATCCTCAATTGAGGCAGAAAAATCACTACTGACAGTGATTAAGAATAAAGCTGAAAACCATCTGCCTATAGTCCTAGATACTTGGGCGTGGGGCATGGGTGGGTTGGTGCTTCAGCCCCGAAGTTATAGCTAGCCTGTCTGAGAAAGAGACTAATTCTCAAAGAGGAAAAAACTGGAAACCCATTTGCTGCTGAATATACATACAGGACAAATCTTTGTATGCAATGTTCAAGGCCATAAAACAGCATGGGTATATTTAAAAACACATTTTAGGTAAGTAGCTCATCCTAACAAACTCTTTTAAACATTTTATTTCCTAAAAGTATGTTACATAGTGATCATCACTTTATAATCGACAGTAATAACTGAATGATAAATCTAAACTCCCCAAGACATATTTCAGTAAACTTCACTTAGGCTTTTTTCCTTGTTATTTCATAAACTTTTAGGGTAACTAAAATTCTATTTTCTATAATTTTACAGAAAGATGTTTGAGGAATCTTGTGTCACATTAAAAATGTTCATAAGGTTAGAGGTCATTCAGTAGTAGAGATACACTCCCTGCATGCAGGCCCTCCTGGGTTCCATCCCCAACAATGCAAAAAAAGAAAAAAAGAAAGCTCATAGATCCTACACTACTAGGCTCTTTCTCCCATACAGTATTTAGCAAAACAGATCAAGGAAGTTAAGAGACAGTTAATAAAAGTCTATTGTTGCTATTTTGTTATCACAAAACAATCATCAACCAATGCTACCAGAATGCGAAATAAACTCAAAGTTTAAAAAGTCACTTTGTGAAAATTCATTATTAAATTAAGCTAAGTAAAACTCAGAATTCTTGAAATGATAAACTTGAAAATACTATATGCTTGTTTACAGGATAATTTAAGTAAATTACCAGGAGGACAAGTGACTGTTTTTACATCTTTAGGAAAGTTGAGCTGCCATCAAACTATCACTCCAAACATAATGGAAGATATATGAAAGGCAAAGAAACTGCGTGCTATACAGTTTCTACTTCTTCCTTGGCCAAACAAGATATTTCTCAAATTGCAGACTATGCTGATAGTCTTAAGCATTACTGTTGCAGCAAACAAAAAGTCCTGAATGTTTTATTAAAAATCAGTATTTCACTAACATGGCACAGCAGGAAGCTAAAGCACCACTGCTTAAGCCTGACAGACCACAGTCTCCTTACCTGTATAAAAAAATACTGCTATCTACAAAACTAAATAAATGGAAATGCTTGTGCTGACACAATCAATTCTCAATAAATAATAATTATGTTGGAAAGTGAAAACAACTGGGAAAAATTCCATTCTTCTCATTTATCCACTTCAAAGTTCTAATAACAACATGCCAGAGCCTGCCCTACTGGTGCATGCCTGTTATCCCAGCACTCAGAAGGTAGGAGGACTGCAAACTCAAGGTCAGTCTAGGCCACACAGGGAGACCCTGCCTCAAAACAAAAAACAACAGCCCAGTACTTTCCACTCTGTGTATCATAGGCAGCTCCTAAAAGAACTGAAAGAAAACTAGAATCCTATTTCTCAATTTTGAAAACAAAAACATTTCAAGATTCAGAAAATACACCAAAAAAAGAAAAAGAAAAATATGATACAGGGGATCACAAATATTACATTACTTTAGAATAAAGATTGACTACTTCCATAACCGTAAGATTCCTTCCCCTAGTTGATTGCCCAGAAGACTTACAAGAGAACTAATCCTCCTAACACATATCTGTTTCAAATAACTCAACCTGCTTCAAAAACTGGATTCAATATTAAAAAATTAAAAAGCAACGTCATGAAATTTTAGAAACCACTAAAAGAACGCCTGCATGTGTTCAACTAATAAAGACCTGAATGACTGGCAAATACATAACACTGATTTTGAAAACTATAAGCACCATTATTAATACCCTGTCAAAGAAAGTCGATCTGTGAAGAAATAATCCACAAAATCCCTCATCTTCTTGACATCAGAAAATGTATTTCAAGACTCTGGCAGACAAAAGACCCACAGTAAATCCTACCATACTTGAGTATTCCACTGATACTCCCTAAGAGAACTGCAGAATACCAACAAAAGATAACAATAATTTGACGAAAGGTGAAAGAATTTACATTCTCTTATGCACTCTGGTCCTTTCAGAAATTCAGAAACTACCAAGTTCAGCAAACAAAAGAAACACCAAGGGAACATTAAGACAACAAGAAGTAAAAGTTAGATGTCTGAGCACACAAAGCGTGGAAAATAAATTCGCATAGTTCCCAAACTGCAATTTCAAATCAGAGAAAGCAAAACATACTGACAACAAATACGTTTTGAGTTCACCATGGGAACATCAATTCTAAATACTTCAACTTCTCATTGTACCCGAATACTAGCACAATAAAGTTCAAAGGGTTAAAATTACAAGTACGACAAAGCACAGGAGTTTAAAAGTTGAAAAAACAAATACTGACATCTTTGTATACTTAACACCCAAATCTTTCAAGATTTGGAAGGCATTTGCTGAAACCAAAATGGCAGCCCAGTGAATCAGTATAACAGTGAAATCTAAAGGAGAGTTTGTGGTCTCTATTTTTAAGTTCAAGCCTACGGGTTGAGAAAGCCAGGCTAGTCGTGGTTAACTATGCCTTGTCACAAAGGCGGATAACAGGCTCCAACAGAAAATTAAGTACCTCCTGAAAAGTTTCTTCCCTAATCAGTACACCCAAAATTATTCTTCCTCAAAGTGAAATTATACATTTCAGGGGCTCATGGGATTGTAGATGAAAGAATGCTACAAATCTCGCCTCTCCAAATAAATTACTGGACCTGTACGAATATTTAACCTAAACCTACAACTCAATTTAAATTCAAAGACAATCTGAGCAATTGTACACACCTGTAAACTGCAACGTGAAAATTCAATTAATGCTGTTTCTGAACTTCCCTGCCCCGCCAATACTTGCTTAATTTAAGCAGGTTCTACGAAAATCTTAAAAACTCCCAAGCCGCTGCAGAAATTCATACAAACAAAAAAGAGCTTATACACCGGCGGCTCCGTAACTCTAACTTCATTTTTTCACAATGAATGAAAAATAAATCACTCATCAAACCCGCAGCCTCACATCGCATAATCTTAAGGTTTCATCACTAACCAACTCGCACATACTGATATTTTTTGCAGAAAACAGTTAAAAATAGAAAGGTGGCAGGTCCAACCTCACTTGGAATCGATCCCTGCAGCCAGACACCTTTCACGGCTCCGGCCCTACACTCCGGCCCTACACAAACGAAGGGGGGCGAAGGAGGTGGCGGCAGCCGATAACTCGCCCCGGACTCCCGGAGCACAGGGCCGAGAAGTGGCGTGTTATCGCGGGCGGGTGGGGGGAGCGGACAAGTCGTCTGGCCCGATAGTCGGGCGGGCGGAGGCGAGGCCTAGCGCTCCGGCTCCAAATCACTCCACCTCAGAAATGGCGTTTGGTGTCAAGTGGAAGGAGACCCGGGAGGCCAGCGGCGCCGAGTCCGCGGAGCGCCAGGCTGCAGGGCCCCGGGCGGGGGCGGCGCTGACCCGGCCCCCGGCGGGCGGGGGGGGGGGCTGCTCACTCGCGGCGCCCGGAGCCGCCATCCTCCCACTCGGCCCCAGACAGGACGGGAAGGGGGAGGAGGGGGAGGGACGGAGCCGTCAGCCATTTTCCCTTCCCGTCCAAAACACAGCCACGCTCCTGGGACGCCGGCCGGGCTCACAGCGCAGCCCCGCGCCCGCCCCGCCCGGCCGCCGGCACAGAAGGAGGGGGAGCTCTCGGCCCCGGGCGGCCCTGGAGGGAGGGACTTCACACGCCCCCCGCGCCACATCCAGCTGTTGGCCCGGGAGCGGCTGGCTACTCACCGCACGTCACGGGCGTCTACTCAGAAGCAGGACACACGTTGGCGGGAGCACCAGGCGACGGCCAAGCTCAGTCCCGGGCCACGGCCTAACCTGAGTGCATCCCAGGGCTGAGGGTGACGGGCAACAAAGTGCGTCGAGGGGTTGCAGCGATCAGGTTCCGGGCTGCGGGCGTGGAAACTAGGGCTGCACCCGGGCCCCGGAGCTCGCTCCTCCCCGCGCCCGCTCTGCAGCAGCAGCAGCAGCAGCGGCCGCAGCCGCCTCCACCTCTTCAGCCGACGGCCGCCCTCTTCCCCTTCTCGCCTCGGGCTGGGGCTCTCGCTGAGCTCAGACGGGCTCCGGGCGGTGCGTTTGTCCTGCGTCACCTCCTCCTGCTCCTCCTCCTGCAGCGGCGGCTTCACCTTCCCTTAGTCGCCGCCTCTGTCCCCGCTCCCAGCCTGGCCGCTTCGCCGCGGCTCGTTCCCCGGTCCCGGCGCCAACTGGAGCACCGGACGCTAAGGCGACCGCCTCCCGCGAGAGAGAGGCGGCAGCGGCGGGCTCCCGAGTGGCCCGAGCGCTGTGCGAGGCGGGAGGAACTCGGCGGCAGAGGCCCGAACGGGCCGGGCACAGAGAGGTTGCGGCTCCGACGGCGGCGGAGACTAGCTTCCGCAGCCGCGAGTGCCCGTCCTCGTCAATATGGCGGATCCGGCAAACCGAAAAAAAAAAAAGAAAAACCGCTCGGCCGGTGGCGGTAGCGGTGGCAGCAGGAGCAACGGCAGGAGCGGCGGCGCAGACTATTAGCCCCAGCACCGCCCAAAACCCCGAGGTTCTCGGCCGTCAGGTCCCGCCCCTCGCAGGCGCCGCCTCCCAGTCCTCCCCTTGCCCCTGCCCAGCCCCCGCCCGGCCCCCTCTCGCTCAGTTGACCCCCCTTCTCCGCCACCCGGGGCTGTGGAGCCAGCGGGACGGAGCGTACCTCTCAGGAGGCTGGGCCATTTGAGAGACGCTTGGAACGCGGAGTTGGGTGGGGGAGGGGAAGACAATGCGGTAAAGTGTGTCCGCGCAGTACCTTTCCTTCCGGTTAGCTCCTCCAGGGGTCATGCTACGGGCAGCCCCCGAGTTCCGTACCCCTCGGCTCGGGAATGGGGTGTGGGCAGAGTTGGCGCGACGACGGACAGAAGTGGGGGAAGGGAGACCCGAGAGGATTGGTATACCACAGCAGAGAGCTAGGCGGTGGGGATTGGTAGTGTGTGACGGTCAGGACAGGGTTAACCGCGAGCCGCAGCCGCGTCGCGGAGTTTTACTTGGGCCGCTTGTTTTTGTTCCATTGTGAAGCGTGGCCCCGCCGCCAAGTGCCCGGATGATGACGTCACTGGCCTCCCCCTTTTCCGGGATTGTGGGGGAGGGGCGGCGGAAAGAAGAGAGCCTGAGACCCAGCACTAGGCGGTCTCTGCCTGGGTGCCTGGGGGTCCCGGCGGCACAGCTGACCCGTGTCACGTGATATTGGAACGGGCCGGGTCACGGGGCGGGGGCAATGCCATGTCCTGAGGGTTTGGCCACCTGCTCTGCGCCGATATGGGAAGGTGTGGCTACAGCTCCTGCAGGGGGATGGGGGGGGAGCATGGGAGTTAGGGCCTCCTTCCTTGCCTGTGAGGGAGGTGCTGTGACAAACTCATTCACAGGGTGCTGCTGCCTCATCTTCTGAAAGCATTTAGGGTTCCTCAAAGCCTAATTGACTGTGACAGACCATTCTTTGGCCATAGAAGCCCTTAAAACAGGCTAGCAAATATAAAAAGTATGCGGTGGCAAGGACGAAAGCACAGCTGCATATAGCAGGATTAGCCTCTGTTGCCAAATCGTCAGCACGACACAAATGTGAGAACCCGGAAGGGACTCAGAACTCATCCGCTATGTCATGGACTATTTTCTACACGTTTATAACCGAAAATGCGGGCTGCATAGGAAAAATTTATCATTTATAATCTCAAATAAATGGCGTGCCTAAAACAACTCTATAAACTCAACCTAGGTGAAGAGGAAACAAATGAAGTTCCCAATTTACATTTCCTTTTGATTCAAAAATGTTTCTAGGCACCACCAAAACACAAAATCATAGTAAGTCCTATAAAACAAGACATATTATATTTTATATTTTTTACAGGGTTGAATGTAGTTAGGCTAAAATTATGCTAGTTCCTAAAAAGGATTGTTCCCTGGGATTCAAACTAACTTAGGTGACATACAACACAATACTGGTGTGTTAAAATTTTAAACCATTTCTCTAGTATAGCAGAAGACTCTTCACAACATATCATTTCATAGCCCTAAAATCTTAGCACGTGTTGCTTGATTTTATAATTATTTCCATGCATGATTTTCCTCCCCCAGTAGATAATAGGCTCCTAAAAAGTAGGCACTACCGCCCATGTACATTGTAGATTTGCAAAGTACATCGTGATTTTATTTAATCCTCAGAACTCTGCAAGGTAGTCAGAATGTAGGTTGCACTCCTTGATTTTAGATAAGGAAACAAAGGATAAGTGATTTTTCTAAGATAGGATAGGCTAAGTGTTGTACACAGGTCTCTTAACATTATCAAAAGTTCACCTTTAACAAAAGTATTCATAAAACAATCAAAAAACAAAAGAAAGATGTCTACTCTCAGCAATTCTATTCAAGCAAATCTATTCTTGAAATTCTAGCCAGGGCAATAAAAAGAAATGAAAGACATTTCTTTCCGGTCAGAAAGGAACAATTAAACTCTCCGTTTGTATATATGACATGAGTCTATACACAGAAAATCGTGGATCATGTATCACTATAAAAATTACCGCTAATAAATGAATTTAACATGGTTGCAAGATCAATAGTTTTAAATCAAATATATTTCTATCCACTGCCAACAATCTGAAAAATTCCAATTACAATAGCATAAAAAGAATAAATAAAAGAATTCATTAAATGAGGCACAAGGTTTGTACACTGCAAACTACAAAACATCATTGAAAAAAACATCAAAATAAATGGAGAAACAGTCCACGCTTAAGGATTAAAAAAACAATACAGGCTCCATGGCACACGCCTGTACTCCCAGCTACTCCAGGGGCTGACCAAGGAGAATTACTTGAGTCCAGGAGTTCGAGGTCAGAGTGGGCAACATACCTACCTCAAAACAAACAAGAAGCTACTATATCACACTGCATAAATATCTGAAACTACCATGTGTCAAAAGTAAAAATTTTTCAGTCACATTGTTTAGTATATAAAACAAACTAGGAGACACTATCACACTATAAATATCTGTAATTACTACATGTCAAAAATAAATTTTCAGTTACATTTCTTTTCATTAGAGTATGTTTGAGATGATATATAATAGTTACACTCATTTTGGAAAATTAGTACATATATAATGTCTTGATTATGCATTTCTTGATCATTTATTGATCAGTTTTGATCCCTTTACCCACCTTCCCCTCCCCTCATTTTGTCCCTCCTTTCTTCCCAATCTCTGTCCCCTTCTCCAAAAATCAGCCCTCCCTGCTTGTTACAATCTCTCTTTTTACTCTTTAATTAATTTATATGTTGGATTTTCTAATGTAAGAGAAACCTTGTGATGTTCCACTTCCTGTGTCTAGCTTATTTCATTTAACAGTACGATCTCAAGATCCTGCAAATGGCATGATTTCATTCTTTATGAATTGCTTGAGTCTAGGAGTTCAATGTCAGCCTGGGCAACATAGTGAAACTCAAGTCTCAAAACAAGAAGATACTACATCACACGGTATAAATATCTGTAATTATTATATGTCAAAAAATCTTTAAAATTTTTTTAAAAACACTGTCATAAGTGACAAGACAACCTACAAAATGGGAGAAAATATTTGCAAACCATATGAGTTTGGTAAATGAGTAAATGATTTCTCTAAGATCAACAGGATAAGTAAATGTTGAACATAGGTCTTTCTATGCTCAAAAAAATTTTGTTGGTGTATGTTTGCAATATATAGTAAATATGCTCACTGTGGGGAAACTGGCACACACACGTATGGAAACTTAATCCTTTTTACTTTCCATTCACCTCCACCCTTCCTCCTATCCCCAATCTCCCTCCCGTCTGTTCAAAGAAGCAACTCTTTGATTCTTTGGTATTTTGTGTTTTTTTTTTCAGTTTCAATTTAATTAATTTCCACTCTGATCTTTATAGGTTTTTTCCTTCTATTAGTTTCAGATTTGGACTGATCTTGTCTAAGACCTTGACAACATCATTAGATTATTTATTTGGGATAGCTCTCTTCTTTTTATGTGTGTATTTACAGTTATAACCTTCCCTCTTAGAACTGCTTTCATTGTGAACACAGGTCTCTAACCCTACCAAAAGTCTACCTTTAACAAAAATGTCCATGAACAAACAATAACATCCCTTATATCTGATAAAGGATTACTATCCAGAATATATAAAGAACTAAAGCTCAAAGACAGCAAAACAAAACAAGTCAATTTACAAATAGGAAAGAGATTTGAATTTCTCCACAGATGTACAAGTAGCCGATAAACACCTGGAAAGATACTCAACATCACTAGTTATTAGAGAAATGCAAATAAAACCACAATGAAAGATCATACTTCACACCCATTACAAAAGCAAAACAGTGGGCTGGGGATGTGCCTAGCATGCTTGAAACCCTGAATTCTATCTGCACCATTAGCAGGGGTAAAAAACAAAAAGAAATAATGAAAGAAGCAAAAACTAAGGAAGGGGATAGGAGATAGGGAGGGAGTGAGGAATGAAGGAAAAGGAGAATGACAAGTTAAACAATATTAGCCAGAATACAGAGAAACCAGAATTTTCTGACATTGCTAGTGGGAATGTAAAATGGTACAACTGCAGATCCTCAAAAAGCTAAACATAAAATTATCATATGACCCAGCAATTCCATTCCTAGATTCAGGCTAGATACTCTTACAAAGAATCAAAAGCAGGGACTCACACATGTACACCAATGTTCATAGTAGTATTGTTCCTACAGCCAAAATGTAGAAACCACCCAAATGTCCAATAGATATATAAACAAAATGTGATATATACACACAATGAAATGTTACTCAGTCTTAAAGAATGAAACTCTGATACATGCTACATGTCATAACCACATGAAGGAAGCATGCTAAGTAAAAGAAGTCAGACACAAAAATTCACATATTATATGATTCCACTGAACCTGAGGGACCTAGAGTAGTCAAACTTATGAAGACAAAAAGTAGAACAGTGGTCACCAGGAAAGGACTGGGAGAAGGTAACATTTAAAGGGCACAGAGTTTTCTGTTGAAGGATGATGAAAAACTGGAAATGGAGGGGGCTGGGGATTTAGCTCAGCGGCATAAGCGCCTGCTTTGCAAGTAGGCAGTCGCGAGTTCGATCCCTGGTACCGATAAAAACGAAAAAGACAAAAAAAAAAAAACTGGAAATGGAAACTGCTAACCGTTGTACAACATTGTGAATATAATTAATACCACTGAATGATACACTTAAAAAGTTACTATGGTAAATTTCATATATATTTCACCATCAAAATAAGTAAATAAAAGGCAGGGGATGTCACTCAGTGACCCTGGATTTAATCTCCAGTAACGCCCCCCCCAAAAAAAGAAAATCCTGTTCGACACAGGCAATTTCCTATGATTGAGCCTATAAATTACTCTCTAGTCTCAATTTAAGTTCACCAATAACTGCTTCTCAAAATCTGTGAAGCTACCTAAAATGTACACACACACACTCACATGCCCTATGCCCTCCCAAGGTATGTCCTACCCCACTGTTTCCTTTGATACTTTCCACTCAATAAATGGAATAGAAAATGAACAGTTCTGAGTTCAAAGAATAAATTCAATGTCATGGTGCAATTCACATTCAAATGCATATAATCTGAGTTGTTTTTTCTTCCTTCTTTTGTTTTGGTTTCTCTTTTTTAACACCTGTCCTTTAGCTTCACAACTGTAATTTTTTTTTTTTACTTCTTGGTTCTGCCTCATTAGAGCAAACATTATTATATTACATTTCCTCATAAAATTTCCCATTGCATTCTCTCCCCTCTTCCCCACTCCCAACCCCAGAAATAATTTGGTAAATATACTCATTGTTTAGTAAGGTATGTCCTTTTTGTGAGAGCAGGAGACACAAAGTGTCTTGCTAGTCCAGACTGGCTTCAAACCTACTATGCATAGCCAGGCAGGCTCCATTCGCTCCATTCTCTTCCCTCAACCTCCCAAGTGCTGGGATCACAGGCCTGTGCCACCATGCATGGCTTACTAGTACACATTTTAAAGGACAGATTTCCAGGGTAAGTTGACATCATTTAATTATTTAACACTTTCAGAGCTAGCTATGGATACAGGTTTCAGTGCTTCACACCTTTGGAAATACCTTCTAAGTTAATGGCCAAACTAATACAGAAGAGAAGAGAGCTTTGATAATATGCCCCCACAAGGCTTCATGATCAAATGGAATGAAGAAAAGTCGAAAATGACTTACAATTTTAATCTACAAATATGATTAGGAATCTAAGTAGGTGGACCTATTTCATCTTGATAATAGGCAGAGAAAATAGCTACGAAGAATGAGGAGCAAGTTAAAAAGATCACAGTTGATAATATGCTATTGCACATGGATATTCATTTGCATTTGAAATACCAGTGCTGACCAACATGGTTAGTAATTGTTATGGTTTGTGTCTAGATGTCCTCCCAAAGCCTCTTGCAGTCACAACTGGGGCTTTTTCAGAGGTGGCTGGATCTAGAGTGTTTGACAGATTCACAGTGCAGTGCTAGGATTAAGAGTGCTAGGATTAAGGGTAAGTGATTACTGAATCAGTCCACTGATTGTTTTGGCACTGCCCTAATCCTGGTAGCCTGGATACAATCAAAGGGACAGAAAAAAGCCTTATCTTGGGGCTGGGGATTTAGCTCAGCGGCATAAGCGCCTGCCTTGCAAGCAGGCAGTCGTGAGTTCGATCCCTGGTACCAATAAAAACGAAAAAGACCAAAAAAAAAAAAAAAAAAAGCCTTATCTTGCCCTTTGTTTGCTTGCTTTACTACCTTCTGTCTGCCATGAACTGTGTCTCTTCTGCCATGCCACCCTGCCTTGGAGCCAGCTGGGTACAGCCCAAAACCTCTACAAACTATGAGCTAAATAAATCTTTCCTCCCTTAACTTGTGGGTGTTGAGTATTTTGTCTCAGCAATGAGAAAAGTAACTAAGACAGAAATCGTATCTCCATCTTGCTGTGGGAAACTCTGAATTTGACCTGTCTCCAGCCAGGGACTTGGATGTAGAGTCCTATGGGGACACCAGAAGTAGGCCCCATCGTTGGATCATTCCTATACTCTGGAGACAGGTAGTTCTAAGGCAAAATTGCCCTTTTGCCTGCCCACATGAGGGAGACTAGCTTCTTGGTCTTAATTGTGATACACGAGGCTCAGATGCTAAGCAATGCCATTGATACTACAAGGAGAACATCAAGGACAAGCTGGGTAATACACTTTATCAAGCCAATATTTAGCTCTCTACCTGGACAAAAACCTTGAAAACTTGCAGATTATATAGGAAAGAAACTTGATAGTTATTTCAAATTTGATAATAATCTTTAACATGTATTTGCTATTACTGCCAAGTTGCTAAGCTGAACAAATTTTCTAAATTATTCATCAGAAAAAAACATTTTGATCAACCATGATTTTTTTCCCTGGATTTCATGCTTTTTTAGTTGGTTCATCTATTGGAAACTTATAATTTGTAGTGATTTCTATTTATTTATTTTTTATTTATTTATTTATTTATTTTTTTTTTTTTGGTACTAGGGATCAAACTCATGACCTTGCGCTTGCCGGCACTTAAGTCACTGAGCTAAATCCCCAACCCATGACTTCTTATTTTAACGATTCCCTTTTGTACCTTATTTTGCATTTGTAATTTTGAGGCATTTTTGTTACAGAATGTTCCCCAGACTGTATAAACTGCAAGCTTCAAAAAGCCCAGGTTCAACCCTCTTAAGAAAAGTAAGAGCCAAATGTGGTGGTTTTGTCTTGAATTCCAGCACTAGACAAGCTGAGGCAGGAGGACTCCTGCAAGTCCGAGGCCAACCTGGGCTACATAGTGAGTTCAAGGCCAGCCTGAATTATAATAACAAGACTCAATCTCAAAAAACAAAAAGGAAACAAAAGAGGGATAAGATAATAACAGCAAATAAATAATAATAAAAGGCCCAACCACGGTATCCTTAGTGTCAGTGAAGAAAGTCTCTTATTTTCTGTTAGTTTCTGTTAAAAAACAAAAAACAGGTGCTGGGGATTTAGCTCAGCGGCATAAGCGCCTGCCTTGCAAGCAGGCAGTCGTGAGTTCGATCCCCGGTACCGATATATTAAAAAAAAAAAAAAAAAAACACCAAAAATTTCCAGCAATGTTAAAAAGTCAAGAAAAAACACAAAAGAAAAAAATACATGTGACAAGATGAAGTGTTTTTTCTCCTGATTTTTGAAAGAACTTTGAAAGGTCCTGGAGGTGAAACATGAGCCCCCAGAGCCCAGGCATTGGATTGGACAGCTCTGCCGGAAGCCTGGAGGAGCACAGGAAGGAAGGAGCAAAAAGAGAGGAGTCACTCAGCCACCAGACAGGGAAAAGGAGCCTGGCTAGGGATTCCAGAGGTAGGATGCCTTGGAGAAGTGCAGGAGATGGATGGCTATTTAACAGAAGGTGGCTTTTCATAATTCTGATACTGTGGAGCAGCTACCCTGGATAATGGGATCCCATCATTGTCACCCTCAGGAAATGACCTCTTCTAGCAATGAACGCATTCCAATTGCAAGTTAGGCTCCTCTGGATTTGGCTGGCATAAGGTTATCAAGCATAGACTGGTCATCTGTAGGTATTAAAGTTTTGGAAAAAACAAGATTTGAAAACTGATAGCAAAATGCCAGAGCTGACTCCAAGCCAACCTGGTATATCTCCAGGAGTATATGCTACCTGCAACAAGACGCATCACCTAGTATTTTACCCAGTCTATTAGCTAGTGTTAAAGGTATTATTTCACTGCTTTTAGAATTTTTGGATCATTTTGGCTTTAAAATTTTGTTTTCTTTTGTTTGTTTTTGATACAGGGTCATCTTGTGTAGTTCAGGCTAGCCTCAAACTCACAGTGCTCCTCCTGTCTCAGTCTCCCTAGTGCCCCCATGTCTGGCCTTTGACTTTAAAATTTGAAAGGTTTTATTTATAGTATACAAAATTACATTTTGTGTATATAATCTACCACAGTGCAAAATAATCTGATCCTTTTGTTTTTATTTGCAAGTTGCTTATCTTGTCTGTTAGTTACCACCAGCAGTTTGTGGCACCTATTATGCCTCACTCCTGTTTTTCTGCTAGTTCTAGTATGCTTCTTGCTCCTAAACAGAGGTATAGCTCTCATCTACTCATATATTTGTCTGGAAGATTCCACAATGTCCAGGTACTGCCTACCTAAAATACAAGTCTGATGATTTAAACAAGGGCAGTGAACTCAACCTGGTTTTCTCAAACATTTTTGCAAAGAAAACTGTCTCAGAATTTTAAAAAGATTTTTGAAAAGGGGCTGGGGATGTACCTTTGTGCAAAGACCCTGGATTCAATCCCCAGCACAAAACCAAACCAAAACAAAAAACTGTACTAGTCCCACCAGGACCAACCATTTGGTCATTCACAAGCCAAATTCATTTATCATTTTACCCTGGAACCAGGTCCATCTTGCTGTCTGCAGAAGCATATACTCCTATTATCTTCCAGACCAGGCTAGAAGTTTTATAGAAAAGGGGGGGGGGGGCTTTTTTCGTTTTTCTTTCTTTCTTTTTTTTTTTTTTTTTTTTTTTTGAGATGTTTCGCTATGTAGTTCAGGCTGACCTTGAACTCATTTTGTAGCTCAGGATGGCCTCAAATGCACAGTGATCCTCGTGCCTCAGTCTCCCTAGTGCTGGGATTACAGGCATGTGTAGTCCATGCCCAGTTTAAATTTTCAACATATTCTTCCTTTTACTAGAATTTCTTCAAAATCTACTCTAATCTGGGAATACTTTTACTTATTTCAGAAAAAAGCAAACACTTTTTATTGGTCTTTTTCCTTTTTATCAGTACTGGGGATCGAACTCATGACTGCCTGGCTTGCATACAGACGCTTATGCCGCTGAGCTAAATCCCCAGCCGCCCAAACACTTTTAAGCTCATAAAAATACATGCTCCTCTACTACCAATTTATATACTACAACATCATTCATTTGGATCTCACTTGAGATCTATCTTGAATTTTATGAAGGAGGAACTATCTTGAATTTTATGAAGGGGGAAAGGAAAGAAAAACAGGAGAGGTCATTTAAATTAGCATAATTCTCTTAGAAACCAAATTATAGGAGAATTATTTACAATATCTCTTAATACTGTTATGTTGAACATTTAAAATTCCTTAAAGTACTAAACTCCCTGATCTTAGTACAGTAAATTTTTTTTATTTAAGGAGAAAAAAAATAGAAAAAGGGTAGAAGTTATACAGAATTTCAGAAAACATAAACAGTAGGAAATCACTAGTCAATAGATTACACATTGTTACCTTAGAAATAGTTGTTCAACTTACAAAATTAAAGCATATAAAGTGGACTTTCAAACAGTGAGACTGCAAACAGTTTTTTTCAATGATTCAACAAAACTCAGTAATATGGTTATCTATCTTATACACTTAATATATATGCAGTTATATTCTTTAGAGTACTTTCTTTTCCTTTCTTTTATACAATGACAATTACACATTTTGGGTTTTATTACTCCCACAGTTCTTACTACTTTTTTTTGAAGACATTAAAACCAAATGTGCCATAGCAGAACAGAGTCAGTCAAATCAAAAGGATGGACATAATAGATAATGTAAAAACAAAATACTAGGTGATCAACAATGGTTACCATACTGCCTCTTGCTATCTTAAAAAGAATTGCCTATATCATCAGTTATAATAAAATTGAACAAAATAGTAAAGAATAAAACCAAAACATTGGAGACATTACAGGACTTTAAAAGAAGATAACAGTCAATCGGGATGGGTGTCATAATGAATCTTATTGTCTTCACAGTTTTGCCTATACTTTCGAACTTGGTTTAGTACAGTAAATTAAAACCATTTCTCTAAAGCGCCTGGGACAAGCATAGTCATGACCTGAGGGCTTAGTTTCACAGAGAACTTTCTAAAATCAAGAGAGGCAGGACCAAGAGGCAAGTGAAAGGTAACCTCCCTCACTAAGGGACTCCACCACAGACTACTAAAGTTTGAGGTCCACTTTCAGGACTTTTAAAACAGAAATTATCAGCTGTGTGTTTCTCTAAAGATATCCTGCAATTCAAATTTCTCACTAATTCAAAGAGGCTTTCTTTCCATTAAAACTGGTAAAATTTCTGGTGTGTGTTTATTTATGTATGTAATCTAACAATTGCATTTTTGATTGCTAAAAAAGGCAGTTCTTTTTTGGCTCTTAGCTTATTTTCCCCTTCCATTCTTTTAGATAAATTTTATTCTTTTTAGGAAAAAAATGTAAATGAAGATTTGTTAACTATCCTCTCCCTTCTAATTTTGGGTTCATGCCCAAACCTCCTGCTACTTTGGGGGGGGGGCTACCCTGAGTAGCACTGCAGCCACCATGGCTCTGCCCTTGCGTTTGTCACTTGCAGAAAGTGCTGTTATTTCTGGTTGCACTGCATGCTCATTCACAGTTTGCTTAAGACTCAAAGATCTCTCCTAGTAGTCCATCAAATCCTTCAACAAACGTAAGATTGCATCTGGAAATAGTGACAAACGATCGCTTTTAAACACATGCTATAACTCTGCTGAGCTCGGTGATGCACACCTGTAATCCCAGCACTCAGAAGGGTGAAGCAAGAGGATTTCCGTGAATGTGAGGCCAGCCTGTGCTACATAGTGAGTTCAAGACCGGCCTGAACTACATAGCAAGACCCTGCCTCAAAATAAAAAATATGGTGATTATAATTCTGGCATATTTTCTACTAGTTATTTAAATTTAATTTGTTATGAAGAATAGTAGATGTAGGGGGCTGGGGATTTAGCTCAACGGCATAAGCCCCTGCCTTGCAATCGCCCAGTGGTGAGTTCGATCCCTGGTACTGATAAAAAAAAAGAAAAGAAAAGAAAAGAAAATGCTGACTTCTAGCTTCTGGTCCAACATGTAAAGAACAAAAAAAGTTATCACTCCCAACCTCACAATAACAAAAATGCTGAGCAAACCCAAAGTCAGTAACTCCTCTTAGAACGATCAGAAAATGAGGTAACAGGGCTAACTGCTGTCCCCTAAATTGGAGACACAATCACAGAAGCCTCAAAATGGAACCCTGCAGCTAGACCCAGAACTAGGATAGGAAGCTGAAACTATAATTGATGAATTGTTGGAGGTGAGTGAGAACAAACTTAAGGTAAAAATTCCACATGTAGGCCAGTTTGCTTTGTGCATTTTACTGCAGGAGCCTACCAGGTTCTCAGTGGGGGGAGGGGTAGGGGGGGTGTCCAGCAGCTTCTCAGCAGGGGTAGAGGAAAAGTAGCTGCTTCTCAGCAGGGGTAGAGGAAAAGTAGCTGCTTCTCAGCAGGGGTAGAGGAAAAGTAGCTGCTTCTCAGCAGGGGTAGAGGAAAAGTAGCTGCTTCTCAGCAGGGGTAGAGGAAAAGTAGCTATTTTGAAATATACTAAAGTGTTCCAGACAAAACAAAACAAAAGCATACCTGCAAAAGAACTCAGGGTCTGCGTGTGCGTGTGCGTGTGCGTGTGCGTGTGCGTGTGTGTGTGTATGAGACATGCATCTGTGGTACTGGGAACTGAACCTGCATCCTTTACATTGAGCTACATCTCCAACCCTCCAGGCTGGGCTCAAATTTCCAATCCTCCTGCCTCTCAGAGTGCTGAGGCGTGCACCACACCTGACAAGGGAAGCAATTTCACCAGCATCTAAACACCTTGCATGTTAACAATCTAACCAACCTAGCAGGGCCCTCTAGCCTTACACACTGGGGAAAAGAATACCCGACTGCAGCCCTCCCACGTCCTCTAGTCTCATCTAAAGGATATGAGGAGATTTAGAAACATTTGTGAAGTCCACCACCCCAGTAGCTGTGCAGGGTCACTAAAAGACTAAGTCCTAATTCATGAGACTATAGAATCCTTCCACCTCTCCACATACTAGTACCATATCACTTAAGATTTGTTTGCTAGTTTCTTTTACCCAGTGCATCGTATCTACTTTTCAACAAAACATTAAAAGGCATACTAAAAAATTAAAAAACACAGTTTAAAGAAGTAGAACAAGCATCACAAACAGAATCAGGTAAGGCAGAGATATCGGGATTATCAGACCAGAAATTCAAAACAACTATCATTAATATGGTAAGAAATGTAATGAAAAAGGTAAACAGCATGCAAGAACAGATGGATAATATAAGCAAAGAACTAGAAATTCTAAGAAAGAATCAAAAAGAAATGCTAGAAACTCAAAGCACTGTAAAAAGGGCTGGGGGGGTAGTCTAGGGTACAGCAAGTGCTAGAGTACACAAGGCCCTGGGTTCCATTCGCAGCCCTAAGCACTAGAGGCAACACTAATAGAAATGAAAAATGTCTATGTGGCCTGTGCATGGCCAAGGGAAAAGAATTCAGCAAGCTTGAAGATGTCAGCAGAAACTTTCAAACCATTAATGCAAAGTTTAAGAATAAAAGGGATAAAAAGGACTGATCAGAATATTAAAGACCTATGGCACAATCACAAAAACTGTTAACAGGAACAGTAGAAAGAGAAACAGGAACAGAAGAAATATCTGATACAATAATGGCTGAGAATTTCCTTGTATTATTGACAGACACTGAATTACAGAGCCAAGACGTTCAGACAAACATGGAGGGAATCTGTTGTTGGTAGAATTATCTTGAAAGAAATGTTAAAAGAAGTGCTTCAGAAAAAAGGAACACCACATAGGTCAGAAACTCAGCTCTTGGTGGCTGTGGTCTGTAATCCCAGCACTCAGGAGGATGAGGCAGGAGGACTGTTTCGAGTTTGAGGCCAGTCTGGGCTACATAGTGAGTTTACAGCCAGGCCAAATTACAGCAAGACCTTGCCTTAAAAAAAAAAAAAAAGAAACAAAACTAAAAACAGAAAAAAAAACCATACACACACACTCAGATCTACATTAAGAAAGAAAGATTAGAGGAAAAAAATAAAAGTAAAATCTTTCATTTTTCTTTTTTTTTTGGTCTTTTTCATTTTTATCGGTACCGGGGATCGAACTCACGACCGCCTCCTTGTAAGGCAGGTGCTTATGCCACTGAGCTAAACCTCCAGCCCCAATCTTTCATTTTTCTTATCCTTAGTTGGTCTCACAGCAGTTTGTTCAAAATAATAATAGCAGCAATGTATTCAGTGATTATAGTTTACAGACAGCTGAAATGAACCACAGGAATTGGGAATATTTTGTTATAAGATATTTGTACTACCTGAAAGTAGCATAGTGTTATTTGAAAGCGGAGTAGAATTAGTTTTAAGTACATATGGCAAACTCTAGGAACAACTTTAAATTTTTTCTCCTATTTTAGAGACACTATTTTGCCCATACTGACCTGAACTCCTAGGTTCAAGTGTTCCTCCTGCCTCAGCCTCTGGCGTAGATGGGACAAAGGCACACATCACTAAGCCTGGCTTGAGATAACTTTGAAAGAAAAGAAGTTTTCTTATAACTGATAGGCTACTACTTTAAATCCACTTTTTTTTGAATCAGGGTCTTGCTATGCAGTTCAAGCTGGCCTTGAACTGGCTTATGTAACCCAGGCTGGCCTCAAATTCATGGTGATCCTCCTGCCTCAGCCTCCCAAGTGCTGGAATTGCAGGCATGTGCTGCCATGGCCAGGGTCTAAATCCATTTTAAATATAAAGACACAGATTAAGAATAAAAGGGTGGAGCTTTCTCTTGCTAATCTGGATCATGAAAAAACTGATGGGAGGGGACGTAGATCCAGATCCATGCTAAAGTACTTTCACAAGGTCCTGGATCAGGCTTGAGTAACACTCCCCCCATGCCGTCCCCATACACACAGCTGGAGTAACTATTAATTTCAGACAAAATAGTTACAATAAATATCACTATAGATATTCTTTTTTCTTATTATATCTCTTTTTCTAAAATTTGTTTTGTTTTTTCTCCTTAATGAATGAATAAGGTACATACAGTAAAGTGGATAAAATGCACTAAAGCATTTAACGGTTTGGCTTTTTCTATGCATACATACATTTTTCACATATTTTAACAATGGCATCAAATCACTTATCACCTACTAAACACTGTTCTAAGAATTTTACATATGTTGATTCCTTCGATCCTCATATTAAACCTGTAAGTTAGGCACTGTTATCATCCCATTTTAGATAAGGAAACTACAGCACAGACTGATTAAGCAGTTGGCCAGATTTGTATGAGTAATAAACTCAGACAGAATTCAGATTTAAGCAGTTAGACTCCAGGGTCTATGTTTTTAGCCTTTCTAGATGATAACTACACATAAAGATAATCATAGAAAGGGTTTTTCCCAAAGCGTGATGCACATTCTTAAATGCTCAATGTTATCATCATTTTTACTGCGTTTCATTGAATTTGAGGTGTCATCAATTGCAAGATACATCAGTATTTAAAATGCCACTAATGAAGAAAGAAAACACTGTCAATTATAATATTGAAGATCTTATTGAGTGTTGTAAGATGCCTCCCAATTTCAAAGATGTGAGAAAATGTACTTTGTGGGAAGAACGAACTATTTTTGGATATACAGTTTTTCATTTAGTGTCTCATAGCTATTCATACCATCTACATCTTGAAGGCCCCCAAATTTATACTTTCAGCCTGGACCATTCCTTTGAATGGAAGATCTACACACCCAACGCTTATTTGCTATTTCCACAGGCACTTCAAAAATAACATGCCTCAAACTGAGGTCTCAAAAACCTACCACCTTTGTATAAGGCAATTCTATTCTTTCTGTTATTCAGGCCAAAAACCTCAGCATTGACAAATCCTAATGTCTCTACTTTCAGTATAAATCCGTAACTGGGGCATTTCTCATGACTCGCTGTCAGTCACTATTGTGCAGCCTCTGTGGCAGAGGTCTCTAGCTGCTCACCTCCTCCACACTTTCCGTTTCCTTCTGGGCAGACATTTTCCAGTCTTCTTTACAGTTGGATATGATAAGCAATGGGATACGACAACAAATATCATATGCTACTTTCAAGCCTGCTTCTATAAAACTCGCAAGAATATTTTATCTGCTCTTCTCCCAGTTTGTGGCACCGGAGTTGGCTCTGCATCTTATCCTCAAAGACAACCTGCTTAGCTCTGTGTGGAAGACAGCAGAGTTGGTCAGCCTGGGCTTTTCCATGACTGCATGGAAGATGGCTGCCCTACAGACTTTTTCATCTATTCATGAATTAGTCACCCTCCTGTCACTAGGACAAAATACTCAGAATTCAAAAGAGGAAAGGTTTATTTTGGCTCAGAGGTTTTAGAGGATTCAGTCCATGGTTGGATGGCTCCAAGGCAGACACAGCATGGAAGAGGGGCATGGTGGAGGAAAGGTGCTCACCTCATGTCAACCAGGAAGCAGAGAGAAAGGGCAGCAGTGGGGGCCAAGAATACACCCTTCCAGGTCACACCCCCAGTGATGCTGACCAGGCTGTATCTCCAAGCATGAGACTTTTGGGGGACATTCTAGATCTAAGTCATAACGTTCCACTTTCGGACCCACAAAGGCTCATGTCCTTTGCATTATGTAAAATATATTTTATCTACCTTTGAGAGTTACAGCCTTAAAAGTCTTAACAGTTCCATCACTGTTCAAGTCCAAGCTCCAAGTCTCTTCTGAAACTCAAGGTAAACTCTTAGCTGTGAGCCCCTATAAAAATGTAAAAAGTTAGCTACTTCCAACATACAATGGCACAGGGTTAACATACCTATCCCAAAAGGGAAAAATAGGCAGTTAAAAAGGAAAACAAGACAAATTTAGCAAGGGAAACACCAAATCCTGAAGCTTCATTTCCAACACCCAGAGCAGACCATGGTGAGATGTGAAACTTTGAAGGGCTTCGGTGACCCAGCCCATATGACCTTTGGTTGTAACACACATGGCCTCTCTCCTGAGCTGGCTCCACTTGCTACCTACAGCTTTCCTGAGCAAACATTCCACGTTCTTGGCATCTCTGCTGCACATTTGGCCTCTCACAGTTTTACATACTGTCCTCATGGGGCATGCTGCCCGACCTCCTAGCCCCTACTCTGAAATCTTGGCGGAATCATCTATGACCCCATAACTCTTATATTTGACATGCCAATAAAACCAGTACCACATGGGTAATGCCAGAGTCTGCCGCCAGCTTGAGTAGTAGCCAGACCCCCATGGACCATGGTTAACAGTGGCCTCTGAGTACCTGGATGGCTGAATATGCTGAAATGAATCCTAGGGACTTCCTTAGCTTAGGTTAAAAGGTTAGACATTTTGGAAACAGCTATTTTGAGAAATAAGCTGAGAGAACAACTGTATTAGGCACTGGTAATCATGATCATGTTTCTTTAGATCAGGGGACATGAGGACTACTTCTGTCTTCCTACTTAAGAGGAAGACTTGTTATGAGTCAGGCATATGCAAGAGATACAGATGGGGGGATAAAACTATCATTTGTTACAAGTTCTCACATTTTCACACTTCAAAAATGGCAGGATTACATATTAGTCTGGAAGACAATAGGTTCAGTCACCTCATTTACTATTTATTCTTGCTGCTCTGGTAAAAGTAAGCCAATGTCATTTGTTTTTCCTCTCTCTGTTCCACATTTCAAACTATTAGAAATCTGAAATTTGGGAGGAAGGTTCACCTTATAGACCTCAGGCTATGATTCCTAGAGTTCTACTATAAGGTTGCAGGTATAAAGCACTTTACTTTTTGCTTCTTTGTACCGTATCATGTGAACTTGATTCCTGTATAACCTAAGAGTGAAATATTTCAGCAGAGGACCCAGAGGCTCTCTTTTCAAATGAAAAGTTTGTACATTTGCACCTTGCACCTATACTGGGTAGGGTCCTGTGGATTTCTCAGATACCTTTGAGCCATATTTCCTGCTGTCTTGATGCAAAGTAGTTGGCTTCTCTTTAATGCCAACCTTTTCAGCAACCAGGTTTTCCTTGGCTCCAACTTTGTAGGTGGTTCCTTTCTGGTGAAACTGCAAGTTTTTTACACGTACTTTTGCTCCTGACACTCACATTAGATCTTGCCAAAGGAAGCCAGTAATATCCATGCCACTGTCTGAGCACTGGGTTGCCTTGAACTTTCCTCCACAAGATTAATTAACTTTCTACTTTTACATCCAGCCTCTCACAAAGTTTTGGGACACGGACAAAACATAGACAAATTCTTTGCCAAAATGCAACACACATGACCTCTAGTCCAATTTCCAAAAATGTCATCATTGCCATCTGAAATTGAGTGAACCTGATCTTTACTGTCTGCAATTCTATCAGATTCTGGTCTTCTGCCCTCCAACCAGAATCTTCCATCAAGCTCAGCATCTAGTAGTCTAGGACTATTCTAGTTGGTATCACTAAACCTTTCTAAACTCCTCCCACAAAATAGTTCCAAAGGTTTCTAAGCCATGTAGTCAGGTACAATCATAGCAAAGCCTCCCATTCTAGTACCAGTTTTCTGTATTAGTCACTCTCCCATGGTTTAGGCAAAATAATCAACCATCCCAACTTAAAGGAGAAGTTTCTTTTGGCTCATAACCTTTAGAGGATTCAGCCCATAATTGGCTGGTTTTAGGGTGGAAATAACATGGCAAAAGGGTATGGTGAAGGAAAAGTGCTCACCCCATGGTAGCCAGAGAGCAGAGAGAAAAGGAAAGAGTTGGGGACAAGAATACATTCTCACAGGTTATGCTCCCAGTGACTCTGACCAGACCCCACTTCTGAGACTTTTGAGGGAATATTTAGTACAACTCAGTACCATAAAATGAGCAACAAATTTTCTGTTGTGCTTGAGCCAGTGGGTAGTGAGAAAACTGATATTGGCATATAGAAAGATGGAGAGTCATGTTAAAAGGCAGCAAAATTCTTGATTAAAATGTCACCCGTGATAAATTGGAAGTCACATCAAATGCCTCCCCAGCCTATAACTTTGGGCAAAGAGGATGAAAAGCAATGTTAGTTATTTCCAAGGTATTTCCAGAGCAAGGAAAGTTCATGCAAGAATAGGATGGTTCAAGAGTAAAAATAAAATGAAATTAGAGTTGGGAGATTCGTGGATACAGAGTAAGAAGAGGAGACTGCGAGCCAGGCACAGTGATGATACTTGTAATCCTAGCACTTTGGGAAGCTGAGGCAGGAGGATACATAGTTAAGTTCAAGTTCTGCCTGGCCAACTTAAGTTACATTCTATCATAAAAATAAAGAGGGGTTGGGGATGTACCTCATTTGTAGAACACTCCTGGGTTCAATCCCTAGTTCTAAAAAAATTTTAAAATTAAAAATATAATAAAATAAATAAAATCTGATCGCACAGTATCCTAAATATGACAAGTCTGTGAAAGGCTTTGTGTAACTAAGTGTGAGGGAATGGCTCAGTTGTGACATGCCGGTGACTTTGCATAACTTCACCTAGGCCACATGAGCAAGGCTTGACTACAAGCCAACCTAAGTCTTGGCGGAATGCCCTGTGATTGCCCTGGAGCAAGAGATGATAAGGACAGGAGCTGCTGAGAGGCAGTCTCCAGTCGGTATCTTGTGAGAGACTGCCCCAAGGCTATTTCTCATCCCTCTCCAACTCTGGGAGGGCTGCCCTCTCCACCCTCCCCTCCATCCCAGCAACTGCACAGCTCAAAACTGCTCTCCATAGGAGAGCAACCTACCTGCTGCTCAGGTGATTGGTCACTTGGTTCCTCAGCTCAAGTATCATCCTCTGGAACTAGGGCCTGTGGAGCTGACCTCACACTGACCTTGCTTATGTTGTTGCAACATACCATCTAAACCCCTTTGGCCTCATTGTTTGTTACCAGCCAAATATACATGGCCCACCCGCAGCAGGTATCAGCTACCATGCTGCTGCCTGGGAGCTGCTGGGCCACTTGACAAAAGAGCCCATTAAAAAACCCCTCTGTTTAAGGGCTGGGGATTTAGCTCAGCGGTGTAAGCCCCTGCCTTGCAAGCAAGCAAGCAAGTCAAGAGTTTGATCCCTGGTACCGATAAAAAGGAAAAAGACAAAAAAAAAAAAAGACCCCTCTGTTTGAAACTGGGTGTGGTGGCACACACCTTTATCCCAGTACTTGGGAGGAGGAGGCAGGAGGATTGATTGAGTGTGAGTACATAGCGAGACCCTCTTTCAAAAACTAAAAAAAAAAAAAAAAAAACAAAGCAAAAAAAAAAAAAAAACTCCTCTGTTATAAACACAGGAACCTTGCCCTGAAACAAAAATCAGATTATGGGAAGTGGTGGCTCCTCATCTAAGCCTGGTTGTTTTTATATGACATCAAGGTGAGCAGCATTAATTTAAAAGGGAAAGAAGCACGGGAGCAAGGACATACCTAAGCACATAAAGCAAACTTTACAGCTATAGCTAGAAAAGAACTGTGGGCATGGTTACTGCCCAGGGAACTATTCAAAAGCAAGGGTGTCTGGAAAAGAACTGTGGTTACAGCCCATGCAACCATCTACTAGTAGAAGCAAATAGATTATGTCTGCAAACCAAAACAATAAAATGTTGGTGACAGTTACAGCCCATGTAACTGTCTAGAAGCAAACATGTCCAGGAAAGCATCTGGGTATGGTTACAGCACACAGGACTGTCTGGAAAGAAACAAATTTGAATCCTCCTACAGTTTTGAGTGAATTAAAATACAAAAGAAATGAAGAGCCTGGTCTGAAAAAGCTGTGAACATTAAAACAACCCTTGGGCAGGAAGTGACCTGGGAAAACTAATACTCTCCCATCCTCATCATTATGTCTCTGAAGTCATTTCCTACTTTTTCCCTTTACTGCCTCTGTTTCAATCCGCCTTTTTTTTTATGATACTAGGGATGGAACTCATGACCTTATGCTTGCCAGGCAGACACCGCTAAGCTAAATCCCTGGCCCCCAATCCGGCACTTTACCGTACTTTTTTTTTTAACCCGATAAACACACCAACACTCCAGATACTTTGTCTTTGTTGCTTCCTCTGCCAGGAAAGAAAACATTTTTTCCAGATATTCATGTGGTAAAACACACCATGGATCCCAGCTTCAGGTAAAAGTGAAAGAGATGGTCTAGCTTTCTCTGTACTGCCACTCCTGGTGACAACATAAAATGAACACTAGGAATAACCAAATTGTTCTGCCACTTGGTCATGCAAGAAGCTCAGATCCCTACAAAGCACACCTTCTTTCTAGGAGCTGCTAGGGGTTGTCACAGGTACAGGAAAAAGTCCACTCCAATGGATATGTTATTAACATCTAATGCCATGTTGAAAATACATTCTCTTTTATCTAGCATTTCTACTACTCTGAATCTATCCTAGACAACCATTCCTAAACAGGTACAAAAGAACAAGGATACAGCCATTAATCATGGAACTTTTGCAATAGTGAATATGTGACAACAGAGAAATAACCCACGACTTACATAGACTTGGAAATAGTATACAGAGGTTAAAAAGAATGATCTATATATCATAATACGGAATGACTCCCAAGACACATTAATGAATAATAGATAGCTATGTATACTATGGGATAAAAATCTCAAGACATACAAATAATATCATACATTTCAAGGAGCATATATAAGCATAGGAAAACACAGAAATCACAACTGATGGAAGTGGTAGCCTTTGGAGAGAAATGAAGAGAAGGAAAACACGACTGAGGGTGGTGATGAAGAGAGCTTTTTGCCTCACTCTTAATAATGGAGTGTCTTTCAAAGACAAAGAATGCTTCTGTAATTAGAAATCAACGTTTCTTTTTTTTTTTTTTAATCGGTACCAGGGATCGAACTCACGACTGCCTGCTTGCAAGGCAGGCGCTTATGCCGCTGAGCTAAATCCCCAGCAGAAATCAACTTTTCAAATGCTGTATACTGGAGATGGAACCCAAGGGCACTTTGTCGCTGATGTTTTTGTTTTGAGGCAATCTCATTAAGTTGCTCAAGCTGGCCTCAAACTTTCAAGCCTTTTGTCTGAGCCTCCTAAGGAGCCGGGAATATAGGCAAGGGCCACTATGCCTGGCTTAGAAATAAATTTTTTTTTAATCGGTACGGGAGATCGAACTCATGACCGCCTGCTTGCAAAGTCAGGTGCTTATGCCGCTGAGCTAAAACCCCAGCCCCAGAAATAAATTTTTTAAAAAGGCCTTCTGACTGTGTGGCAGACGTCCCTCTCCCTTATCAATTCAGCACACTCTGGCCCAACTTCCAACTACTGGCTTCTGCATTACTGCCTGCGGGCTGCGGTGAGCCTCATCATCCTCCAGACATAAGGGAATGCTGGGGGGATCGAGCTCCCAGCAAGCAGCGCTTATAATGACTGGTGGGAGTCAGTGTACCTCTCCGCCACTATCGGAAGCACAGAAGCCACCTTAGGAACTTAGAAGGTGAAAAGAGAACTAACTCCAAGGTATTGAAGAGTCAGTAAGTACAAGTACCATTCCCCAAAGCTGGGAGAATAAGAAAAAGGGGAAAATATTACAGTTTACAAGCTTCTCCCGAAACCCAGGGGTAGGAATGCTCTCACCTCATGCTGGTGTCTGCGATGCGGGTGCCAGGAGGCCGCTTCTGTGCAGCTGGATAACTGCAAACTGGACTCAGCTAGAGAGCCTGGGAAGGGCCTCTGCTGCAGAACCCAAGCTGATAGGAAGAACAGAAAGTTGTTTGTCCTATGGCCTTGGAGTCTCCCTCCCTCACCCTGGATGGGGGTGTGGCCCAGAGGCAGAGCACTTGCCTAGCAAGCTCCATCCCTAGTTCCAAAAACAACAAAACAGTTTTGAAGGCTAGGTTGAAGTGTAACAAGTCAATTGTTTTTAACAGACAGCAGTTTAGTGAGTGCAACTTTTTTTTTTTACTGGTACCGAGGATCGCACTCAGGACCACGCGCTTGCAAGGCAGGCGCTCATGCCGCTGAGCTAAATCCCCAGCCCCTTGTTTTTTGAGACAGAGTCTCTTGCTGTGTGGTTGAGGCTGTCCTTAAACTCACTGTGCACCTAGACCAGCCTCAAACTCATGACCCTCCTGCCTCAGCATCCTGAGTGCTGGGGTTACATACATGCACCACCATCGTTGGCTTGTGAGTCCAAATTTATTCACCAACAATTATTATTTGCCTTTCTTGCTTCATTTATTTCCCTCCACATTTTTCTCCTACCATATTTGAAAGCAAATCACATGATTTCACTTATAAATAATTTGGTATTTATGAAATACAGACTTTAAGAACACAATACAATGAAGACCAATAATAACCTAGTTCCCACTCTGTTCAAATTATCTTGATTGTTGGGACTGGAGATTTAGCTCAGCGGCATAAGCACCTGCCTTGCAAGCAGGCAGTGGTGAGTTCGATCTCCGGTACCGATAAAAAGGAAAAAGACAAAAAAAAATTATCTTGATTGTTGCCAGTTGTAGTGGTGTACACCTGTAATCCCAGAAGTCAGGAGGCTGAGGCAAAGAGGATCACTTCAAATTTGAGGGCAGCCTAGTCTACACAATGAGTTCAAGATCAGCTGAGCTACATAGCAAGATCTTGCCTCAAAAAAAAAAAAAAGAGCCTGTTTAAAAAATGACATTCTAGGGCCTGGGGATTTAGCTCAGCAGAGTAAGTAACTGCCTGGCAAACGCAAGGTCATGAGTTAGATTCCTGGTACCAAAAAAGGAAAAAAAGGCATTTTATAATTAGTTTATTTGAATCAGGACCCAAACATTGTTTTGGTCAATACTTCTGGCTTCATCTTTCCTTTTCTTCTCTCCTTTTCCCCTTTCTTTATTGACAAACGTCAGTATTGCCTAGGCTGGTCTTGAACTTGTGAGCTCCAGTTAACTTCCTCTGTAGTTGGGGCTACAGGCATGTGCTACTATAGTCGGCTGGTTAATATATATCTCTTGCCTCTTTTATTCTGTAATCCTTCTGCTGTGGTTTGAATGTGTTTCCCCAAAACATATGTTGGAAACTTAATTCCCCATGGAGCAGTGTTGAGAGGTGTGGCCCAACGCAAGGCCATAGGATATGTCATTGTATTCATCATAGATTAAGGCCATTATCATGAAAATGGGCTCCTTATCTCCAGAATGGGTTTCTTATAAAAGACAATTGAACTCTTTTTTCTCTCATAACTTTTGCCATGACACAGCACAAATGCCCTTATTAGATGCTGGTGCCTTCATCTTGGACGTACCAACCTACAGAACTGTGAGAAATAAGTTTCCGTTCATTATAAATTACCCAGTTCCTTATATTCCATTATAGCATCACAAAACAGACTAAGACACCTTCCTTTCCCCTTCCTCTTTTCTTTAATGTGTGTGTGTGTGTGTGTGTATGTGTGTGTGTGTCTTTTTGAGACAGGGTCTCACTGTGTAGTTCAGGCTGGTCTTGGGCTCACTTTGTAGCCCAGGCTGGTCTCAAACTTGCAACAGTCCTCCTGCCCCAACCTCCCAAGTGCTAGGATTACAGGACTGTGTCACCATTCCCACCTTTAATGTCATTTATGCATTGAAGAAACCATATCATTCATCCTGTAAAATGTCCCCTATTCTAAATTCACCTGGGTGTATCCTGCTGGTATCATTTAACATGTTCCTCTCTACCTTTTTTTTTACTGTAAGCTGGTAGTTACCTCTAGAGGTTGGATTAGATTCAATTTTTTTGGTAAAAATATTTCATATGTGCTGTGTATTTCTTTACTGGAAGGTACACTTATACCTCATTCGAATGCACAATGATTTTTTTTAAATTGAGGTATAGGGCTGGGAGTGTAGCTCTGTGGTAGAGCACTTGCCTACACGTATCAGGCCCTTGGCTCTATCCTCAGCTGCCAAAAGCATACAAATTAACATGAAATATAACTTTTAAATTGAGGTAAAATTAAGATATACTTTATCTATAATAAAATGCATAAATACTAGCAAACAGCTTAATAAATATTTACATATTATATAACCATGTAACTACCACTTAGTTCAAGGTATAAAGCATTTCCACAGAACCTGTGGCACACATGTTGTTTTTCTTTTAAGACAAAAGATATGAATATATGAGTTGTTTTTTCTAAACTAAAACTTCAGTATTCAGGTTTATTTGCAGCATTGGCAGTTTGTGATACATAAGTAGGTTTTGGGTCACACTTTGGGCATTGTCTCTAAAAGGTTTGCCATCACTGACATAGACTATTCCTGCATAAAATGGTGATTTTTCCAGTTCTGTTATTCTTTCTGGGCCTGAAATCTTTTATGACAAAGAAATTTCCCATCAATTCTGGATGTGCTGAAATATACTTTCCACAAGGCAAAATAAATGCTTAATTCTTTCCATTTATTTGCCAATTTTACAATTAGTAAGTTGGCATCCTAGCAGCTTTCAAAAAGAGTAATGAGGCTTTATATGTTCTTTAGTATCATTTAGAGCTCATGGAGTTTTTAAAATATTTGACATATAAATATATACAGTACTTTGCAGGCACTATGCTCTTTGATGCCCAATCTGACCTACCTTGGGCTAGTAAGATCCTCTTAGAAATTTGGTTCCTTAGTCCTTTAATATGACCTTTGTACCAGGTTCATCTTTTACATATCTAGCCTTTGAGTTGGAGTCAGCCATTTCCTTAAGGAGTTCTGCATGTTTGTTTATTTTAAGCTATATTTAATCACTATGAGGTAAATGTTGAATGTTTATTGTTCTTATAATTTCTTTCAGGTCTTTCAGTGCACAAGACTAGGAAAGATATTTTTTAAAAAATACAAATAAATTAGGAATAAATACTATTTCCTATCTAAAGATTAAAGGCTTTCCACTTAATTTCTTTGATTTTGTGTTCCTATCTCTCTTCTCTCATGTGTAAAATCTTGTTTCCTAATGATATTAACATAATGACCTATTTGCTTTATTCCACTATGCAGACAGAATGGCTTCAGGATAATGACAGTAATGTTATTAGTTACAATTAGATCACCGAATGCCATGTAAGATTTATTCACAGTTATTTTTGTTCTCAGGATCCAGCCCACTAGGGATATACAGTAAAAATACTGTGATTGTAAGTCATTTGAAATAATTAGCTGTATGGTTTTGCCACTAATTCGTTAGGCTCATTTGTTTCAGTTTGTCTTTAATTTTTAAAGACTGCCTTTTTTCAATTTGATTATAGTCAGTTTTTAAATTATTAAAAAACAATCTTACTGTTCTAACATGTATTAGTGATGCATTGCTTCCTAACAAATGATATAAACTAGCAGCTCAAAATAACAAGCATTGGTTATCTCACAGTTTCCAAAGTCAGGAATCTGGAGCAGTTCAGCTGGGCCGTTCTGGCTCAGGATCTCTCATGACACACACAGCTGTCACCCGGAGCTGCTGGTGCCCTAAGGCTTGATAGGTGCTGGAAGATTTACTTCCAGGATGGCTTGATTCTTCTTGTGAGCAAAGGGCTTCCCCTAGAGCAGGTGGCCCAAGAGGGCAGGGTAGACAGGAAGCACACTGTCTCTTGGAACACAATCCCAGAGGGCCATACCTTCGCTTCTGCCAGACACTGTGGGTCACACATGGTACAGTGTGTCAAAGGGGACATCCCAAGGAAATACCAGGAGGTGGAGATCCTTGAAGGTTTTTATACAAAGAAAAAAAGAAATATGAAACAAGTATACCCAGAGAGATCTGGTTTGCAACTTAGTACTTTCTATAGTCCCTACCTTTACTTTTAGGAAATCACTTTTATTCCTTTTGGTACTGGGAATTGAACTTAAGACCTTGAGCTTGCCAGGCAAATGCTGTGCCACTGAACTATATCCCCGGCCCCTTTATATTCACTTTTGCTGTATCTTCCCATTGTTTTATCCTTTAAAAAATCAGAAAATATGTACATATATTTCTAGTCCCAAAAGTTAACTTACTACACAACTTTTCTGTACCTTGCTTTTCACAGTTAACATTGTATGCTAATAGAACTTACAGAGATCTCTTTCACTGCACTTATTAAACTCTATTCCAGAGCTATACTGCAGTTTAAATGTTTTAAAGGTATCATCATTTATTTATTCTTGTCCAAGTTTTGTAATTTTCATCATTGTAACTATGGTGCAGTGAATTATATAAAACTAACTGTATCAAAGTTTTCTAGATGGAGGATTATTGCTTAGAGTATACTTCAAGGTATACATTTAATAAGATGAAGGTTCAATACCTTCTTTGCTGTTTATATATTGCTAAACTGGTTCTGAAAAGAGTTCTCTCACATTACATCTCTATCTGCTACATAGAAAAATTTCATTTTCTCTGTGTTCTGCTCCACACTGGGTTAATCCTTACTATTTGCTTTTTTTTTTTTTTTTTGGTCTTTTTTTGAGACAGGGTCTAACTATGCAGTTCAACCTTGCCTTGAGCTTACTTTGTAGCCAATGCTGGTCTTGAACTCTCAACAATCCTCTTGCTCAGCTTCCTGAGTGCTGGGATTACAGGTGTGAGCCACCATGCCCAATAATCCTTACTATTTGAACAGCTGTATCTAAGTCTATTCTTGTAGTGTCCATATACTTTTACACTGTATTTTAGTGCTAAATTAGTTGACCTTATGACAAAGTATTTCAATGATAATTCATTACTTTAGGAACTATATTTTTTAAATGCCGTTTTGGACTATTTTGGTTTTCTGAAGTATATATGAACTTGTAAAATATTTTTAAGCTAGTAAAAATATTTTTTCTTTATTCAAATTTTTGGGTTTTTGTTTAAATAATAAATTCAGTGTTCACATTTTTATAATGAACCCAGTCACTAGAACATAGTGGCACATACTTGTAACCTCAGCACTCAGGAGGCTGAGGCAGGGGGATCACTGTGAGTTTGAGGCCTGAATGCATAGCAAGACTCTGTCTAAAAAAATAACATGAATGAACCCAGTTTTGGGCAGTCCTACCAGCTTCTAGTGTGAACTCTCTGTCCAAGGCTCTGGGGAACCCTGAAAAGTAGTCTATGGGAGAGCAAATCTGTGACAGGCCCATGTGCTCAGTCCCTGAGCCAGTAAATGTTTAGAATTTACATACAACACTATAACATGTCTGGAAGAAGGATAGCCTCTTTAATAAATGGTGCTGGAAAAACTGGCTCTCCACATGCTAAAGACAAAAACTAAACCCATGTCTATCCCCATGCACTAAAGTCAAAATTAATCTAAGTATTAAAACAGAAACACTAAATCTACTGGAAGAGAAAGTAGATAGAAATCTTGAAGACATAGGGGTAGGCAGAGTTCACGAACAAAAACCAAACTGCATGGGAAGTGCTTTGAAGAATCATTGACTGGGATCTCATCTTATTAAAAAGTTTCTGCACATCAAAAGAAATCACCGACAAAGTGAAAAGAAAACCAACAGAGTGGGAAAAAATTTTAGCCAACTGTTCCTCAGACAAAAGACTTCTGTCTAGAACATATTCAGAATTGGAAAAAATCAAGCCCCCCAAATTCAAAGACCCAATCCAAAAATGGGCATCTGAGATGAATACATACTTCTCAGATGAAGAAATACAAATGGCAAATAAATATATGTAAAAATGTTCAGCATCATTGGTCATTTGAGAAATGTAAGTTAAAACAACACTGAGATTCCATCTCACTCCAGAAAGAATGGCTATTATCAAGAAATCAAGCAATAGCAAATGCTAGTGGAACTGTGGGGAAAAAGAAACACTTCTCCACTGTTGGTGGGAGTGTTGACTGGTGCAACCACCGGAAATCAGTATAGAGATTCCTCAAAAAACTCGGATTAAAGGTTCCATTCTACCTAGCTAATCCCCCTCTGGCTATCTTCCCAAAAGTATTAAAAATATCATACCACAGTGATAATTTGTAACAGCTAAATCTTGGAAACAACCCAAATGCTCATCAACGGAGGAATGGATAAAAAAGATGTGATTTTTTTATATAATGAAGTTCTAGTCAGCTATAAAGAAGGATAAACTCGAGGTTTTTATAGGTAAATGGATACTAGACTAGAGACCATACTCATAAGCAAAATAAATCATACTCCTGTGTAAAGATCCTATTGTCTTCCTAGTGTAAGAAACTGAAAAAGTAAGTAAGATCCAAAGTCTACAATAGATATTATGAAAGGGAAATAAACTTCTCAAAAGGAAAGAACAATTCGGATGGGGAAAAGGAGAAAAGAAGGAAAGGAAAAGTCATATAACTTTCAATAAAAATTATTCCAACAACTTTTAATTTATACTTAGAAGTCATAAAGCATTCAAATTATTTTGTCAGACCTGTAGCACTACAGTTTTATTTTGGTGTTTGTAATAACTGTTAACTTCTTTTTACTAACAAACTCTAAACTAGAGTTAAAGATCTACTCTTCACGGACTATATACTCAGTCGATGCTTTCAAATCAACATGGCCATGTTTCCCATTATGGCAGCTGCAGCATGTGTTTCTAAGTTTCTGGGTCCTTGTTCTCCACTGGGTTAGCAAAATGATTTCCTTTTCCTTTTCTGAGTGATATTTTAAAAAGCATTTCTGAGGCTTGATGTGCTAGTGCACACCTGCAATCCCAGCACTCTGTGAGTTCGAGGCTAGTTTGGTCTACAAAGTTAGTTCAAGGCCAGCCTGAACTGCATAGTGAAACCCTATCTCAAAAAAGAAAAAAGAAACAAAAAGATACCATACACAAAAGTTTTCTGCCACTGTGCTCAGAAAAGAAGAAAAGAAAAAAATTCTGAGGTTAGGGGGGGATGGTGGTACACTCCGGTTATCCCAGCACTAGGGAGGCCTGAGGCAGGTGAATTGTTGCAAGTTTGAGACCAGCCTGGGCTACAAAGTGAGCCCAAGGTCAGCCTGAACTGCATAGTGAGACCCTGTCTCAAAAAGACAAAAAAAAAAAAATTCTGAGTTGAATGCAGTGGCGCATATAACATTGAGGGAATTCCAACATTGAGGGAAGCTGAGGCAGGACAATCTCATTTGCCTCTGTCTCAAAATAAAGTATTTTAAAAATCGCTAGGAATTCAAGAGGCATTATGGTAACTATTGTTGATCACCTTGTATTCTGTTTTTACATTATGTACTGTGTCCATCCTTTTGAGTTGACTGATTCTGTTTTGTTATGTCACATTTTATTCTCTTCAAAAAAAGTAATAAGAACTGTGGGAGTAATAAAACCCAAAATGTGTAATTGTCATTGTACAAAACAGAGGAAAAGAAAGTGCTCTAAAGGATATAACTGCATGTATATTTAAGTGTATAAGATAGATAACCATATTACTGAGTTTTTGTTGGATCATTGAACAGAACTGTTTGCAGTTTCACTGTTTGAATGTCCACTTTATATGCTTTAATTTTGTAACTTGAACAACTATTTCTAAGATGACAATATTTAATCTATTAACTAGTGATTTCCTACTGTTTATTTTTTCTGAAATTCTGTATAACTTGTACCCCTTTTCTGTTTTTTTTTCTTTTTCTCCTTAAATAAAATTTAAAAAAAAATAGCTAAGAATGCAAGGCGTGGTGGCACATACCCATAACCCTCCCACTCTCAGGAGATGGAGGCAGGAGGATTGCCACAAGTTTGAGGTCAGTTTGGGCCACAGAGTGAGTTCAAGACTAGCCTGGACTTCACTGCAAGACCCATTCTCCAAAAACAAACAAACAAAAAAACCACTAGGAACGTAGCTCAGTGGTAGAAGACCCCTGGATTCCATCCACAGTACTCAAAAAGGAATGACATACAGAGTGCAATTTATGGGTCATAAAATAATTATGCATATAATTAAACTGCTTTTGCACAGACCTGCTATTGATACTGTGAATACTAATTGTGACAGTATATTTAAATTTTTGGATTTAGATACTTAGCTGTTTTTCTGAAATGTGAGAAGACTCACTAGCAGAGGGGTGGGGGAAGTCAGACAACAGTCACATGAAGACCAACTGAACCATCAATCTCATTGTTCACAGCAAGTGTAACAAACTGTGTTGAAGTTTCTTGAAATTCCTTGAATCCCAGGTAAAACTATGTTACTGTGTTTCATGCTTTGAACCCTTACAGCCCAAGAGTGAAACATGGGCTACCCCAAAGCTTTCCCAAAGGCTAAAACAGTTTAAAGCACATGTTTTCAGACTACAATGCTACTTTTCCAGTTCCTCCTGCACCCAGGTGGGGGGCATTTTAGCCCTGGGGGTTGAAGTCAGGAAACAATGGGATACAGTTCTAGCTCCTTCTTTCCATTTTAAGGCAAGATCTCAAGTTTCCTAGAGTGTCCTCCCCCTACTCCAATTAGGAATCTTACTGCCTCAGCCTCCCGAGAAGCTGAGCCAACACTGGGACTTTTCAAAAAGTTTTTGCTTTCCTTATAAAAGGGACAGATACCGTTGGTGCCAGCAATCATCTACTGCGGAACCTGAAGCGGGAGACTAACCCCTACGTAGTAAGCAAAGGTTGGTTATGTTTCCTGCTCTATGGAGCCCACAGCGTCCCAAATTCTGGTGGATTCCGTGAGTGCTGCTCGGCCTCTCCCTCCCCTCGGGGCCACAGGGAGTGTTAGGGCTGCCAGGCTTCACCGCAGGCTGGCTCTGGGAACTGTAGTTGCTTGCAGTCAGCGGCTTCGCCCAAGGACGGCCCGGCTCTCGAGTCTCGCAGGCCCAGGCCACATCAAACAGCACGCGAGTAGAAATGCCCCGGCTGCTTTCTGCAGCTCGGGACAATGGCGAAGGCCCCGGAGCCAGCAAGCCAAAACTGGGGTGGCTACCGCGCCATCCCCAGCGCGCGACTTCCCCTCAGGTCTAATCCTACCTCATTCCCTTCCCCCATCCGCGCCGAATCCTGAAATCACTCCCGGCTCGCCTTCCTGCGCAGATCTCTGTCTGAGTCTGTTTCCTGGGAAACCCCACCTACCACCCTACCGATACAGTTATTCAGATGAAAAGATGTTCACCACGAATGGCTTCATGACAAAACAGCAGGTTATAGAGCAGGATGCACAATAGCATCCTATTTTCTTGTTATGTGAATTCTGTATCTGCGTAGAAATAAACATCCGGGAAACTTTTTAGGAAATCATGTAAGAGAATATCTTTATGATCTCATGATAGGGGAAAATTTCTTTGAAAGGACAAAAAGTGCAAACTGTGGAGGAAGGTGTATACATTCAACTACATTTCAATTAAAAATTGCATTAAAGGATGCTACAAAGCAAAGCAAAATGATAAAGAGATAATGTCTTTGTATTTTCAGCATGAGCACTGACAACAGATTGCATCCAGAAGGTATAAAAAATTAGGAAAAAAAGAAATCAGGAAAACAAGGCTAAGAATATGAAAAGGCAATTAGCCAAAATTACACATGGCCAAAGATACTTCCAACCTTACCAACTCGCAGGATAAGGCCAAAGGTTTTTCGCCCAGTAGGGGACAAAGATGCAAAAGACAGTAATACTCAGTGCTGGCAAGAGTGTGGAGAACCAGGCATTAAGACACTCTGTTTTGCTGGGTGTGGTAGTGCACACCTGTAATGCCAGCACTCAAGAGGCTGAGACAGGAAAATCGCTTGAGTTTGAGATCAGCCTGGGGGCTACAAAGTGAGCCCAAGGCCAGCCTGAACTGCCGGAACCAGAGTAGATTCTTTAGAGTTCTGCAAATGTCCTTTGATCCAAAGCCCTATCAAGATAACACTTACAAAACCCAATCTCATCAGAGGCAATTACTGCCCTGATTTTTTCCATTCTACATTTGTTTTGCACACTTTGGATTTTTGTCTAAATACAATCATACAATATGTACTTTTTTGTGTAAGGCTTCTTCTACTTAATTTTATAGTTGTAAGATTCTTCAAATTGGGGCTGGGGATTTAGCTCAGCGGCATAAGCACCTGCCTTGCAAGCAGGCAGTTGTGAGTTCAATCCCTGGTACCGATAAAAAAGTTTAAAAAAAAAAAAAAAGATTCTTCAAATTGTTGCGCATGTCCATAGTCCACTGCCTCTGAGTAGAGTCAAAGAGTTCTGAACATGCTACTCCAAAATATTCCACTCTGGTGTATTGACTTTTTTTTTTTAGTATGTGAGGTACTGAAGAATTGAATCTGGGGCTTCATGCAAGCTAGGCAAGTGCTCTGCCACTGAGCTACATCCCCAGCCCTGCTACTCCTTTTTTAATATTTGATTTTGAGACAGTGCCTTGCTAACTGTGCAAACGGGCCTTGAAGTTGCAATCCTCCTGTCTCAGCCTCCTGAGTACCTGGGGTCACAGGCATATACCACAGAGCCCATATTGATCATTTTGAGTTAAAATCATTTGAAATACAACAGATAAAGATAGGCATTGTGGCCTGTGCCTGCAGTCCCAGCATTCTGAGAGGCTAAAGCAGGAGGCTCACAAGTTCAATCTTAGCCTGGGTCATTTAGTGACTTAGGGAGACCCATCTCAAAATAAAAAAAATGTAAAAGGCAAGGGATATAGCTCAGTGTGAAGACTCTGGGTTTAATCAACTTAGTAGTTAATTTTGATGAACTCTCATCAGTGTTTTCTTTTGTGCTTACTGCTCCCTGTGAGATAGGCAAACTTTGCCTATTTCAAATTAGGAAAATACTCTCTGAGGTGTCCTCGGAAAGATACATGGTTTTATGATTTACACTTCGGTGTATGACTTCCAGTTATTTCGGCATCATTTGTTGCACTAACCTCTTTTTCTTTTTGGTGCCAGGGCATGACCCAGGATCTCTCTCACTCATGCTAGCGAGCCATATTCCCAGCCCTGCGCAGTGCAGCAATTGCATTGCTTTGGTGCTTTGGTAAAAAAAAAAAAAAACAAAACAAAACAAAAAAAACAAACAAACAAACTAATGGTTACCTAGGCATGGGTCTATTTCTAGCTCTTTAATCTATTTTTCAATTTATAGGTCATACTTACAATTTTAATGTAACCCTTGAAACCAGTAGTATAAGTTCTCCAACTGTGGGTTTTTTTTTTCTGATCTCTAATTTTCTAGTCCTTTACATTTCCATATAAACTCTTTCTTTCTTTCTTCTGTCTCTCTCTGTCTTTCTCTTTCCTTCTTCCTTCCTTTCTTAAACAGAGTCTCACTATGTAGTTTATGCTGGCCTTGAATGCACTATGTAGCCCAGGCTGGCCTCAAACTCACAGTGATCCTGCTGCCTTAGCTTCTAAATGCTGAGATTACAGGCATGCGCCCCCACACCTGACATAGACTCTTTTTCTTATCACTGTGCTATAACTGCAACCCTCATATATACTTTAGAACTAGTTTTTCAATATCTACAAAACTGACTGCTGATATCTGAAAATAGATTGCACTAAATGTGTAGATGAATTAGAGAGAATCAACTCTAATTCATTAACACTGTTGCATCTTTCAGTTTATGAACGTGGCCTTTCTCCTCATCTATAATTTTTCTTTGTCTCAAACATGTTTTGTAATATAGAACTTTTTTTAATGTTAGGTTAGTTCCTGAGTATTTTGTTTTTGACGCCATTATGTATGAAATTTCATTTAAAATTTTATTTTCCAAAAGTTTGCTGGTAGCATGACAAAGTACAATTGAGTTGTTTTGTTTTGTTTTTGAGACAAGGTCTCTTTATGTAGCTCAGGCAAGCTTTGAACTCACTGTGTAGCCTAGGCTGGCCGCGAACTCACAACAATCCTCCTGCCTCAGCCTCCCTAGTGTTGAGATTAAAGGCATGTGCCACCATACCCTGCCTGTAGAATTCAGTTTTTAACATACTAATTTTGTATTCTGTCACTGAAAAATTAGCAGTTGTTGGGTATTATTTCCTATGGTTTTCTAAACAATCATGTTACCTGCAAATAAGTACTGTTTCCTTTCTGGTTAGCTTGCCCTTCATTGCCTTCTCCTTGCAGAAAGACTTCTAGTACTCTTGACTAGAAGTGAGAATAGTCTTACTTTGTTCTTGATTTTGAAAAGAAAATGTTCACTATTTCACCGTGAGCTATAATGTTATCTGTAGAGTTTTGTAGTTTCCCTTCATCATTTTGGTAAACAATAACCACAAAAAATAGTGAATTAAGCCAGGCGTGGTGACTCACACCTGTAATCCCAGCACTCAGGGGGCTCAGGCAGGAGGATCATTGCGAGTTCGAGACCAGCCTGGGCTACAAAGTGAGCTCAAGGCCAGACTGAACTGCATAGTGAGACCCTGTCTCAAAAAAAGAATAGTGAACTTGAAGACACAGCAGTACAAATTATCCAAAATTCAGCACATAGAAAAAGAGGGAGTTAAAGATTTAAAGTGCATTAGTAAGGTGTTTGACAACTTCAAGGGGCCCAATAATTATACCTGGAGCCCTAAAAGGGGAAGGGAAGACAGGGAAGAACATTTGAAGGAATAATGGCTGAAACATCCCACAGTCAATAAAAATGTAAACCTAGTAACTCAACAAATCCCAAACATAAGAAACATGGAAAAAATGAGAATTCTGCACCTGAAAAAATGTCTTTCATGAACAAAGGCAATATAAAGATATTTCCAGGTATCAAAAAGCTAGAAGAATGCATCAGCTGCATAGCCATGGTAGAGAAATGTTAATGTTTTCTTGGGAGGGGGTGATACCAGATGGAGATCTGGACCTATGAAAAGGAATGAAGGAACCAGAAACAGTTACCCACATAGGTAAATGTAAGGTTTTTAACATCTTACTTTATTATTTGTCTGTGTGTGGTGCTGGGGGTAGAACCAAAAACCTCACTCCTGCTAGGCCATTGCTCCTCCCCTGAGCTACCTCCCCAGCTCCATAAGAATTTTTTTTTAATTTTTTGAGACAGGGTCTCACTCTGCAGTTCAAGTGGTCTTGAGCTCACTTTGTAGCCCAGTCTGGTCTCAAAGTCGCAATGATCCTCCTGCCTAGCCTCCTGAGTGCTGGCATTACAGGCGTGTGCTACCACATCCAGTTGATGGCAACATATTTTGAGGTCCTAACATGTATAAAAATTAAGTGCATGTACAATAGCATGAAGCCAGGAGGAGAAAAATGAAGTATTGTAGGGCTCATATACAAGTGGTGTGATGTCACTTGCAGGTAGACTGATAAATTAAAGGTGTGTACTAGGAATCTCAAAAAGCACTAACTTTAAAATTCTGTATTTATTTTCTATTTCTGCATAGCAAATGATCACACATTCAGCAGTTTAAAACAAGACCCATTCGTTAGCTTCTAATTCCATAGGTCACAGGTGGGCCTGGGGAAAGCTTAGGAGCTCTTAGTCAGGAGGCTGAAACGAGCTATTTTCCAAGTGGGGCTCTTGCTCAGTAGTTTCAGGGGAGGAAACCACATTCACACTCATTTTTGTCAACAGATTTCAGTTCCTCATGCTGTGGAATGAAGACTGAAATGCATCTCTTGGTGGCTGTCCTCTAGGACCGTTCTTAGCTCATAGAGCCTGCCTGCATTTGAGACTTGTCACCTCTTCCATCTTCAAGAGAACAAAGACATACTGAGTTCTTCTCATGCTTCTACTCTTTGACTTCCTTTTCGTATAAGACAAAATGATTAAAATGGAATCACAGATGATGTATGATGAAGATTCCTCCCCTCCAAAAAGACAAAAGAGGCAAAAGGGGACAACGAACAAATGGGACAGACAAAAAGCAAGTGGCTAAATGATGGACTCAAACCTAACTGCAACAAAAATCACACTAAATGTTAATGATTTTAACATCACAATTATAAGGTAACTGTATGCCTGGGTGCAGCTCTGTGGAAGAAGTCTTGCCTTCCACATGGCAGGCCCTGAGTTCAATCCCCAGGCAAGGCCGAATCAAAACCAAATGAAACCAAGCCCTCAGAAAAGTGAAAAATAAAAAATGAAAAGAAAGAAAAGTGAAAAACAAAACAACAAAAACTTCCAGAGCACATAATTAGCAACTACTCACCTCTGCAATGAGCAGTAATCATTCCTGGACTGAAAACTGCTCCAAATTCACTTAACAAGTAATGAAAAGAAGACCAAAGAAGATAAAACTGTTTCTAAGTGGCTGAACTACATCCCAAAAAAAAGCTTCAGCATAGTTATAGAAATACAAAATCATCCACCTCAACAAGGTAAAATTTTTGTTCTTTGAAAGACATAATAGAATGAAAAAATAAGCTGCAAACTAGGAAGACATATTTACAAAGCATATATATTTTAAAAATTCTAAATTGGGAGTAAAATACATATAACAAAACTACCATCTAAAATGTTTTTTGCCATACATGTGAACTAAGTTCATTTTATTTTATTTTTTCTTCTATCAAATTTTATTGGTACATGTTAGATATATGTAATGATCACATTCACCAGAGTGTTTGTACCTGTACATAATATAACTTGATTCTTTTTTTCAAATTCCCCTACTGTCCCTTCAATCCCTTTTCCCCTTGCAAGTTACAAAATAAAACATTTTTAAGTGCCCAGTTCAGCGCCTTTTTTTTTTTTTTTTTTTTTTTGGTAACTGGGATCAAACTCATGACCTTGCGCTTACCAGGCAGACACTTATGCCACTGAGTTCAATCCCCACCTATATAGTTCAGTGTCTTAAGTATATCCATGTTGTGCAATCAACCTCCAGAATGATTTTCCTTTTTGGGGGGCAGTGATAGAGTTTGAATTCAGGGTCTTTGCAGTGAGCTACAACACCAGGCCTCCCTCTGTTTTAAAATGATTGATTGATTGATGTTTCGATCAAGGTTTCATTCTGTAGCCCGGCTGGCCTTGAATTTAAAGTGATCCTCCTGCCTCAGCCTCCCAAGTACTGTGATTACAGGCATGAGCCACCACACCCAGCTTTTGTTTTTTAAATTTTGAGATGGTGTTTTGCTAAATTGCCCAGGCTAGGCTCAAATTTGTAATTCCTACCTCAACCTCCCAAAGTACTAGAATTACAGATATGTACCACCACATTCAGCTTGTGTGTGTGTGTGCATGCGTGCACACGCGTGTGTGCATTGGGAATGAAACCCGAGGTTTTAGCCAGGCATGGTGGCACACACTTGTAATCTTAGCACTCAGGAAGCTGAGGCAGGAGGATTCCATGTTTGAGGCTATCGAGGGCTACCCAGTGAATTCAAGGCCAGCTTGAACTACATAGCAAAATTGTGTCTCAAAAATCCAAAAAAAGAAACCCAAGGTCTTGTGTCATGGTGGGCACATATGTGCTTTACCACTAAGCTGCACTCAAGCCCTACCTTTTCTTTTTGCAAAACTAAAGCTCTATGTGAATTAAACAACAGAATCCAATTTCTTCCTTGTCCCATCTCCTGGCAATCACCATTCTGTTTCCTGCTTTTGTTTCTTTTTTTTTTTTTAGCAGTCTAACAAACCATATTCAAATAAGATCAGTCATAGTAAGACAATGTAAGTTATACAGGGCTTCAGTTTAATAGGAAATTAAGGATAGTTACTGTAGGGGCTGGGGATTTAGCTCAGCGGCATAAGCACCTGCCTTGCAAGCAGGCAGTTGTGAGTTTGATCCCCAGTACCGGTAAAAAGAAAAAAAAAAAAAAAAGGATAGTTACTGTAGTATATATCCTGCTATTTTTGAGATGGCTGTCTGTGCCCTCAAATCTAGTATGAGTAGACAGACTGGAACAGAATAAAATGAAACTAAACAGAGCAATAAGACTAATGTAGCTTTTAAATCCTGATACACTATTAACAATGTCCTCTGCCTTCCTGTTTTAGACAGTTCCTCCCCTTTCCTTTTCTCAGGGTGCTTTGTATATTTTGGATTCCACTAACTCCTTTAGTTTTTAGATTAGGGGGGCAACCCGCTATCTATCTAAGTGGTGCTGAACTTTTTTACCCCTGAGCTTGATCTTGAGCTGTATTCCTTTACTTACTAAAGTCACAAGGTTTTCCTTCCTTCTAGCTGTGTAGTTCTACACTGCACAAAAGTGTCATGACTTTGCAACTTATCTATGGCTTCTGGACAAGCTGTCTCTATTTCTCTCTGGTTCCCTGTTACATAGAGCTTGTTTTCTTATCTTTGACTTTTGGTTTATTAACACTCTTTCAGGTTGAGTGTATTTCCTATTCAGAGCATCTCGATGGATCCTGCTTCCTAATCTACTCTGCCTGTGTTTCTTTTTGTTAGTGTACTAAGGTTATCTATATTAGAGATTATAGCCCAACTTCTTTGCCTCATCTCTGCTATTCTATTTTTATGCTATTATTTGTCCACTTTTCTCCTTCATTTCACTGTCTGCCCCATTCGTTGAGACCTCTCTGCTACTGTTGCTGGAATCCTGATATTTTTTTTCTCTCTCTCTCTCTAGAATGTCCTTCAGTATTTTTCGTAGGGTTGGATTGGTGGTCACAAACTCCCACAGTTCCTCTTTGTCATGGAAACATCTTGTTTCTCCATTAATTTTGAGAGAAAGTTTCTCAGGGTACATCAATCTGGGTTGGAGGTTATTTTCTTTCAGGGCTTGGACCACTTCACTCCAGGCTCTTCTTGATTTGATAGTTTGTGTTGAGAAGTCTGTCATGATTTTGATGGATTTTCCTTTATTGGTAATCTGTTTCTTTTCTCTGACCGCTTTTAATATTCTGTTCTTTTGGTGAATTTCTGGGATCTTGATCATTACATGTCTGAGTGTAGATCTGTTTCGGTTGTAGTTGTTTGGAGTTCTGTATGCCTCATTTATCTGGATATCATTTCCTTTTCCTATGCTTGGGAAGTTTTCCTTAATTATTTCTGTGAATAGCCTTTGTATTTCCTTTGTGTTTACTCCTACTTCTTTGCCCACATTTTTTATTCTTAAGTTATAGGTCCTCTTGTCATCTTTTAGCCTTTCAATTGTTACTTCCTGGTTCCTTGTTATTTTTAATGGGTCTTTTCTTTCAGGATCACACATTGCAAATCTATCTTCAAATTTTGAAAGGCTAATTTTACTTTCTGTCAAGGCATTTTGCCAGCTTTCAATGGAGTTTTTTTTTTTTTGTCTTTTTCCTTTTTATTGGTACGAGGGATGAACTCACAACTGCCTGTTTGCAAGGCAGGCGCTTATGCCGCTGAGCTAAATCCCCAGCCCTCAATGGAGTTTTTAACTTCCTGGTAATCTCTTTGGATCTGTTTCATGTATTCTAGATTTTGTTTATATTCTTTACCAAAGGTTTCTCTTCCTTTTCTGGGTTCCTCCATTCTTCCATCTATGTCTTCTTGAGAGGGGCTTAGCATTTCTTTTATTAATCTTTTTATATCTTGCCTCACTTGGATTAGAATTTAAGTTTTAAATTCACCTATGAGGTCACATAGGTATTTCTTTATGTCTGCTGATGCTATGGCTGATATTGCATGATTGATGCACTGGTTCTATTCTGTATTTACCTCTCCTGGACTTATTTTCCCAGGGTCAGTGGCTGGAGGCTTTTTCTTATTTCTTTCTCTTGTCATGTTTCTGGTTTCTTTCAGACAGGTATATGGTGGAGGTCTCAGGCCCTCTCTGTATTGCTTATGGTTTTTCTGAAGCGTGCTGGCCGGGGGCTTGCTGCCCTCTCCAGTTTACTGTTATCTGAGGTGCACGCAGGGATGATGTAGGCTAACTGCTCTTCTCTGAGCCAGTCAACCTGCAAGTGCCTTCAGCACGTTAGTCTGTGCTGTGCAGACATCACAGGTTTGGGACAGTTTTGTCCCTGGCTATTGGGTCCCTACCAGGGGAGTGACTGAGCCCAAGCAGATCCCACCAGTCCCGTCTGGGCCAGGGGCGGCTGACTGACTCCACTCCAGTTCTGGGTTCAGGCCTGTCCTGCCCAACTCCAATATGTCTTCCAGCCGGCCACACCCACTGGGGGACCCAATTTCCAGCACTCACCACGAATTAATGCAGTTCTCCACCTTGGCTGCACTCCATGCTGCGCCGCGTCCTCCTTCTAAGGGCCCCGGACTCACCAACTCTCAACATCCGCAGCCGTGGCTTCAGTGCAACTGTGACTCGTCCAACTCCATGGCGCGCCCAGCACAATGTGGGACCGCTAGTGAAGCGTCTGGCTCCAGCCTTTCATCCAGGTTTTTCTTTCCTTCCTTTCTTTTTCTTTTCCCTCAGTTTCTTCCTGGGTGGTGAGAATCCCTCTCTTTTCGTCTGGTCTTCTCCATGGTGTTAAATTCTAGTGTCTCTGTTGTTTTTCTCAGAGAGGCTCTCTACCCTGCTACCCATCAAGCCACCATCTTCAGAACTGCCTGCTTTTGTTTCTAACTACTTTAGGAACCTCATTTAAGTGGAATCATACAGCATTAATTTTGTGGCTGTTTCATTTAGCATGCTGTCCTTAAGGCTCATCCCTGTTAACAGCGAGTCAGAACTTCCTTCTTTTTTTAAAGCAAATGATATTCCATTTCACAGCTATACCACATTTTATTTACACATGTATCTGTCTGTGAACACTTGCATTGCTTCTGTCTTTTGACAGAAATAATTTTGCAATTAATGCTGCTTTCCACATAGGTGCACAACTATCTCTTTGATTCTCTACTTTCAATCCTTTTGGAAACATATCCAGAAGCAAAATTTCTGGATCATATAGGTTACTATAGATTATTACTTGTAATTATAAGGCATATATTTTAATAATGGATTTATACCTTAAATATAGAAAAAATTCACAAAACTCAATAATAAGGAAACAACCTACTAAAATTGAGGCAAGCACTTTGAACAGATCTTTCATCAAAGAAGATATATGGATAATAAAAGCATTTGAAAGATGCTAGGTATCATTACTACCAAGAGAGCAATGCAAAATTAATCCCATATATGATGCCACCATATATCTATTAAAAGAGCAAAAATTAAAAAGACTACACTGAGTTTGGCTAGGATATAGAAACACTAGAACTGCCATGCATTGCTGGTGGAAATGTAAAATGATATAATCACTTTGTAAAATATTTAGTGGTTTCTTAAAAAGTTAAATATACGCCTCTCTTATAGGTATAAGTAGCCATTTTTATACCTACTATTATAGTATACATTCTACTGTTATGTACTTACAGAAGAGCAGACAAAGCTTATATCCACACAAAGAATCATATGTAAATGTTCAGAGCTTTATTCATAATAGTAAAAAGTGGAAACAACCCAAACGCTCATCAGCAGGGGAAAGGATACACAAACTGTAATATATTCATGCAATGGAATACTACTCGGCCATGAAACGAATGAGATTCATTAATATATGCAACATAAATGAATCGTATCTTATGCTGTGTGAAAGAAGCCACTCCATAATTTGTACATTTATATAAGATTCTAGAAGATGCAAAATAATTTATAGAGAAAGCAGATTGGTGGCTGCTGGGGTGAAGAAGGGTTGAAAACAGAAATTCCAGTGGGTACCAGGAAAGTTTGTGAGGATGACATAAATGTTTCCTGTTTTCATTGTGGTGATGCTTCCATGGCAATGTATGTGTATATGAAATCATACATTTTAAATTTGTGCATTTTTAATGTATTGATCATATCTCAGTAAAAACATGCAAGAAACTACCAGAATTGAGTTTGTTACCCTCTCCCCCAAACAGGGGCTATGTTTTCTTACTTAATCTTGACAGCATGGAGAGAAGGGAGAAACGTTTGTCTTTTTATGTTTTTGGTTTTTTGAGACAGGTCTCAAATGTAGCTCAAACTGGCCTTGAACTCAATATGTAGCCCAGGGAAACCTGGAACTCATCATGATCCTCTTGCCTCGGCCTCCCTAGTACTGGCATTCCAGGCCTGTGCCACTACACTCCACTGTCTTTTTTCTTTTTTTTTTTTTTTTATTGAAGGAGAAAAAGAAAAATACAGAAAAAGGGTACAAGTAATACAAAATTTAAAAAATAAGCAGTAAAAAATCACTAGTTAATAGATTACATATTCTCATCTTAGAAATAGTTGCTCAAATTACATAATTAAAGCATATAAAGTGGACTTTCAAACAGTGAGAGTGCAAACAGTTTTGTTCAATGATCCAAAAAAACTCAGTAATATGGTTATCTATCTTATACACTTAAACATATATGCAGTTATAACCTTTAGAGCACTTTCTTTTCTTTTCTTTTGTACAATGACAATTACACATTTTGGGTTTTATTACTCCCACAGTTCTTATTACTTTTTTTGAAGAGAGTAAAACCAAATGCGACATATCAGAACAGAGTCAGTCAAATCAAAAGGATGGACATAACAGATAATGTAAAAACAGAATACAAGGTGATCAACAATGGTTACCATACTGGCTCTTGCTATTTTAAGAAGAATTGCCAGTTATAATAAAATTGAACAAAACAGTAAAGAATAAAACCAAAACATTGGAGACATTACAGGACTTTAAAAGAAGATAATAGTCAACCGGGATGGGCGTCATAATGAACCTTATTGTCTTCACAGTTGTTGCCTATACTTTCGAACTTGGTACTATAAAGCAAAGCAGAATAGGGGAAAATCAGTCAAAACAAGATGGTGAGGGCAATACAGGATTTCAAATCAAGTTAATAGGAAATCAAAGTAGGTTACTATAATGTATCCTGCTATTTTTTATTTATTTTTCCCTTAATTAAAAAGATAAAATAAAAAAGTAAATAATTTTTAAAAAGGGATTGAGATAAAAGAGGGCATAACAACAGAACAGCACAGGTCAAAACAACCATTTAAGCAAAATAGTGTTTGACCACAAGATATCCTGACATAAAAATAGTTACCATAGTGTCTCTTTCCTTGAAATCTTTGAGTATAACTTCATATACTGTAGCCCCAAACATATCAAGACACTATAAAACCATTCAAAAGAATGACATTATTACAGGGTATTTAGAACCAATTAACAGAAAATGAACAATGGTTTCTGTATAATCTCCTTGTCTATAAAAGTTTTTGCTTCTATTATCATATATAATAAAATCCAATAAGATATAACCTTTTAAGACTGATTGAGACAGAAGAATACAAGTTTGATAGGACTTCAAAACAAGATGATACTAAATCAGCATTAGCTATTATGATGTCTTGTTTTCTCCAAAATAGCTGTTCCTACCATCCAATCTTCTCTGCCTCATTTCTGTTGAGCTCTTTTTCTGTCGTTTGTTGTCAGTTTGTCTTCTTCATTTCGCTTTCTGCTCCATTCATTGTGGCTTCTCTGCCACTATTTCTGGAATCTTGGTATTTTCCTTTTTTAGAATATCCTGCAGTATTCTCTGTAGAGTTGAATTGGTGGTTGCAAATTCCTCTTTATCCTGGAAGCACCTTGTTTTTCCATCAATTTCTAGGGACAGTTGTGCAGGATATATTAATCTTGGCTTCACTGCTAGGGTACACCTCCAGGCCCTGGGACATGGTTTGGGCTAGCTTACTGGGTCTTAGTCAGTGGCATCACCCAGACCAGGCACTCCCCACCATTCCCGCTTGAGAGGGGAATATGTGACTGAAGTCACTGCAGCATCCTGTTCCGGCTAGTCTGCTCGGTCTCAGTATGTCCTTTGCTGAAGCCTCCTACTCTATGGAGGGGTCCCTGATCCACTCACTCACCGCAGGTCAATGCAGGGCTCCTGGCCAGTCCCGTTCTCAACTCCATTCACCGCTTCCCACTCTCAGAGCTTTCGCGCCTCTCTCCTTGCCGTGCTGATTGGGATGCAGCAGCGGCTGCAGGAAATTCAAATTGTGGCTTCCAGTGGCTCGGGCTCCAGCTTCTGTGCTGAGACCTTATCTGTTCCTGTTATATCACTGGGATTGCATTTCCAGTTGGTTTCTCTTAGTTTAGTTTGTTCCTGGGTCGGCAAAGTATATCTCCTCTTGCTTAAGACTTCTTGCTCGGCACCATTCCTAGATTTTAAGTGCGGTTTCTCAGAGAGCCTCTGAAGCTGCTGCTATCTATCCACCATGTTCTCCCGGAAGTCCCACTCCACTGTCTTTTTAAAAACCCACTAATTAATTTTTGTTTCTCCCTCCCTCCTTTCCTTCCTTCTGGCTTTTGGAAGTATTGCCATGCAGTCCAGGATAGCTTTGTACTCATTGTCCAGGCTGGTTTTGAACTCATGATCTTCCTGCCTTAGTCTTCCAAATGCTGGGATTACAATTCTACAAGATGTCACCCAAGTTAATAATTCATTGTCTAAGAGTATTCCCCATCTGACACGGGCCCCTTACAGTAAATAAGGCTCATTGACCCCCAAATATAGAGTAGTGTTAGAATAACTTTCCTGATTGTGGCAAAGTATCTATCAAAAGGCAGCCTTGGAACTTCTGTGAAGATGGAGAAAATGTACTTTTTCCCCCAATTCCTTCTTCAAAGTACAGCTCCCTCCCTCCTTCGGTTTAAATGTAAAGTAAGGCAGAGGGAAAGGGGGAAATCTGCTAGAGGCCTCAGGACCCCAGAAAAAATAGGGCTGTGAATTCCATTTTCCTTTCTTGCAAGTTGGCTTGTTGGAGAGGCCAGCGACCCAGAAACAGCAGCAAGCACAGGAAAGGAAACAAAACACACAAACACAAACAAGGACAATCTGTTCTTTCTAGCAGACATCAGGAAACGTGTGGGCAGTTAATTCCTCCCAGCAGGAGCAGTCTGCGGCCCCACCCTCTGGGCAGGCCCAGCAAAGAGCCCTTTGCACCTTTGAGCCCCTTAAGGAGTGGGCTCCCCAATATCCCCCACGCAGAGGTGCCAGGAAGCGGCTGTTACAGCCCTGCGGGGACAGGGAGGAAGACAGGACAGACAGTGCAGGCAGTGGACTTTCCCCTGCGCCAGCAGGAACCTGGCCCCATCCCTCCTCCTGAGGTGAAGTTGGGGACTTAGAGTGGGTGTGAGAGAGGTCATCCCTACCAGGGCATCTGCAGGGGACAGTAACAAAGTGCCACCAACCCTCCCAGCCAGTGGAAGCCTGAACTCTTACCCCTGTCTGGCAGTAACACACGCACAAACACACACCCTCACTGATCAACACAAGCTGAGCAGAGAACCTGGACTTTACCCCTTGACTGGCATCAGCAAAAAGTCTATGCCTGGCCACTTAAGCAGCAGGCAGGGCTGCTGAAACACAGGATTTCAAGACTATTTGGGATTTCATTGCATTGTCCCCAGAGTATCCTGGTTTCTACTTTTAAAAATCACTTTTCATATCAATAATCTGAAAGGTCTCAACAAAGGAGAAAAGATAACCAAAGTGACGGACTTGTTAGAATGATCTGATTGGGACTTTTAAACAGTTGTTGTAAAAACATACTGGCAAACAATGACAAACGTGATTGCTTGAAACAAATTTTTAAAAAGCTCTTGGCAAAGAAATAGAAGCTATAAGGGAGAATCACTGGAATTTTTTTAACTAAATGACAATAATTGGAATTTTTAAAAACCTCAATGTATAGACTCTAGCAAAATATAGAGGGCTAAAGAATCAGAATTTGAGGATAAATAGAATTTATTCTATCTGACTGACCCACAGAGAGAAAAACAGATTGGAAATGAAACACCACTTCAGGGACATGTGAGACTATAACCAAAAATGTAATGTTTGGATCTTGGCAGTTTCAGAAGGAGAGGAGAAAAAAGCTGTAGCTGAAGTAATATTCAAAGAAATAATGGCTGAATCTTTCTGAAATGAGGCAAAAGACATAAACGTACAGATTCAAGAAGCTGATGAGAGGTGTGGCAGCACGTATCTGTAATCCCAGCATTTGGGAGGCTGAAAAAGGACTTTGGGTTTGAGGCCAGCCCGGGCTAGACAGTGAGGCTGTCCCAAAACTGCAGTAGTTTTCAAGTGTTGAAAAAAATTTAATTCAAAATTGTATAGCTAGCAAAAATATCCTTCAAGAATGAAGGGTGAATCAAGATATTCTCTGCAAGCATAAAACTAGGAATTTGTTGCCAGTAGACATACACTGATGAATGGCCAAAGAAATTCTTTAAACAAAAAGAAAATGATCAAAGAAGAAATTTTCGCCTATCAGGAAAGAAGAAAGAATGACAGAGCTAAAATATGGGTAGCTACAATAGACTTTTGTTCTCTTCTTGGGTTTTCTAAATTGTGTCTGACAGTTGAAAGAAAACTGGTTTATGTGGTTTTTGTATGTAGAAAAAACAGCACAATTATAAATGGGGGAGGACTAAGAGTTACGAAAGGAGTTCTATACTCTACTTAAACTGGTAAAATGTTGACACCAGTGGACTGTTAACGCATATATTATTGTAATGCTTAGAGTAAACCATTAAACATGCCACACAGTCAGATATGTACAGCCCAGTGTGGTGGTATGGGCCTGGAACTGCATCACTTGAGAGGCTGAGACAGGAGGACTGTTTGACCCTAGGTGTTTGGGGCTAGTCTAGGCACAGAGTAAAAGCCCATCTCTCTCTCTCTTTTTTTTTTTTTGTCTTTTTTTCATTTTTACCGGTACTGGGGATCGAACTCACGACTGCCTGCTTGCAAGGCAGGTACTTATGCCGCTGAGCTAAATCCCCAGCCCCAAAAGCCCATCTCTTAAGGAAAGAAAGAAAAGGATGGGGGAAAGCCAGGGTACTCTTGTGATCCTGGAGAAGATAAGGCAGGAGACTGAAAGTTTAAGGACAGCCTAGACTAATTTGCGGACACCTTGTCTCAAAATTAAAAAACAAACAAGGGTTATGGCTTGTAGAATGGTTGCCTAGCAAGTACAAAGCCCTGGATTCACTCCCGAGCACTCCAAAAAACAAAACAAAACAAGACAACAACAAACCCAAGCAATGACAACAAACAACCCCCTCCCCCACAAAAACTCCCAAAGAAACCCCCAAAGAACACTATGGCTAAATCAACAAGGAACCTTCCACCCCACTCCAAAGTTCCAGCAATGCATAAGATGGACAAGGAGCAGGCTATTCTCAGGGGAAGTGTGGGGCTAGAGCTCACTTTGTCTTTGGAGCACCGTCCATTCTGCTGCACTGGGGTGCACTGGGAGTGGAAATAGGGCACCGAGCCCCTGTCCAGTCACTTTCTAGTGGTACTGGTGCTCACACGGGGATCTTGCCAGGCCTCAGCCAGGCCTGCTGCTCCACCGGAAGAGGCCTCCAGCCAAGGTGTGGGTGCAGCCCACCCGCTGGAAAGGGCCCCCCTCTGACAATTTGGTGCTTTCCACTGGAATTCTAGCAGCCAAGAGCAACACTGCGTGTGTGACTTATACTACTGCTAAAATGGAATTAAAATGTCTTTGAAAAGGGCCTGATGCAACTTTGGCAAGGGGTAAAAGCAAGCTCAATACATTTGGAACTGTGCCCTGAATGCTTAAGTGATATTTGGGTTCCAAATCAGACAACCTTGGCAAATTCTCCCTACCAGATATTAAGACCTATTTTCACAGGCAGCTTTAGCCTTGGAGCTTCGAGCGATTCAGAAGGAAGTGTGTACTGAGCTCTGGACTATTCAGGGTAGCAAGCAAGCCCAGGATCTTATAGTAGATCACTTCCTAGGCCCTGTTGGCCCTGGGTTTCTGGCTTCTTCCATCCTGATCTCCCAGAATACCTCTGAAGAATCTCCATTAGAGTTATTTATAATTTTGGTACTTTTAAAAAAGAAAAAAGATGTGACTAGGTGGGGTGGCACATGCCTACAATCCTGGCACGCGGGAGGCTGAAGCAGGAGGATCTTGAGGCCAGCCTGGGCTACATGGTGAGTTCAAGGCCAGCCTGAACTGCATAGTAAGACTGTGACTCACTATGTCATAGTCAAAAGACAAAATAAAATAAAAGAAATAAAGAAAAGAAAAAGATAAAAGATAAGATGTGACTGGATGCTATTTGCACATGCCATGCCATTCATTATTCCAAATGCCTTTTTTTTTGAGACAATCAAGGTCTCACTATAAGTTCAGGCTGGCCGTGGGCTTTCTTTGAAACCCAGGCTAATCTCTAATTTGCAAGTGATTCTCCTGCCTCAGCTTCCCAAGTGCTGGGTTTATAGGAGTGCACCACTACACGCGGTTTTCTAAATGTCCTTTTAATCAGGCCAACACAAAAATATCTTACCGTCCTCAACAATGGCACTGGTAACTTCAAATATTAAAATCCATATTAAAAAATTAGCCACCTAATTCCCCTTATCGACACAATATATGTAAGAGATGATAAAATTAGCAGATTTGTGGAAAATTGGTTGCTTTGCAGGACAAAGTCTTCTAGTCGAGGTTTCCTTGCATTTCTATTCATAATAGTAATAGTATTCTATAGCTTTCCCTGTAGAGTTCTTGCACAAGTGTGGCAAACTTAAGTATTTGGTGATTTTGATGCCCTTGCTAATTATTTCTTATAGAATTTCACTTCCTAATTTTTGTTGTTACTGTTGTTTTTGAGACAGCATCTCACTATTTAGTTCAATGTGGCCTTGAACTCACTATATAGCCCAGGCTGGCCTCAAACTTGTAGCAATCCTCCTGCCTCAGCTTCCTGTGTGCTGGGATTATAGGTGTGTGCCACCTAATTGGCTTCATTTCCTAATTGTTTTTGATGGCATACAAAAAGGCAGCTGACTGGGGACTGGGGATTTAGCTCAGCGGCATAAGCACCTGCCTTGCAAGCAGGCAGTCGTGAGTTCGATCCCTGGTACCGATAAAAACGAAAAAGACAAAAAAAAAAAAAAAAAAGCAGCTGACTTTAGACACTGATATTTTGTCCTGCACCTTGTTGACCTTCTATATACACAAATATTCACACAGAAATTACTCTTCCCAGCTAGATATAAGGTATTCTCATGTATTCTTTCTTGCTTTATTGTAGTGGCTAGGAGCTATGTTACAATGATGATTAAGTAGTGAGAGTGGACAATCTTGTCTTATTTTGATTTCAGAGATTTCAATATTTGTTCATAGTGTGCGATGTTAGCTGTAGGCATCATTTGAAAGAAATCCATCTCTATTTGGAGCTTTCTAAGAATTTTTTTTCGATCACGAATGGATGTTGTAACAAGTGTTTTAATGTATTTTGAGATACTTATCATTTTGTTCCTTTATTCTTTTAATACGAGGAAAAACCTTTATTTTCAAATTGTGCACCGATCCTGTGTTTCTGAAATAAACAAATCCTTTTTCATAAAAATACAAGGCAGCCTCTCTACCAGCTCTGGCCAGCCTGCGTCATAGTGACTCACAGCAGCAGCTCTCTGGAGCTTTGCATATTTCTGATGTTATGTGCTGGAATTTTGTGCTCTAAGAGGTAATAGCCTCAACTGGGAAAATCTTAAAAAAGATTTACTGGTTGATTTCTTACATAAATGCGGGCATGGCTCTGTGTGTGTGTGTACTTTAAAACCAGATGCATAATTATCCATCCTTATGTTATATAGCTATTATTTTGCTTATGCATTGCTTCACACTTATGTGTAGATGTAGCCTCTATGATGCTGGCTTCCAACTCACAGGGATCCTCCTCCCTCAGCCTCCCAAATGCTGGGATTACAGTCATGCACCAACATACCTGGCTGATGTGCCCTTTTAATTCTTAATATTTACAGTTCTCTTCTTGACCATGTATCTAAAGGTTTATCAGTTTTATTGATATTTTCAAATATAACCATCTTTCGATTTTATTGCTTGTATTGTTCTCTATTTTCCTTTTTTTGAGACAGGGTCTCACTATGCAAATTGGCTGGCCTTGAGCTCACTTTGAAACTCAGGCTGGTCTGAACTTGCAACGATTCTCCCGCCTCAGCCTTTCAAGTGCTGGCATTATAGGCATGAGCCACCATGCCCATCAATATTCCATTTTGTTGATTTGTACTTTTTACTTTGTTTTTCTTCTACTTTATTTTTTTCTTTTAAATTACTTTAGGTTTAATATATTGATCTTTTTCTCTTTGTTAAGATCAGAACTTTAAATAATTGGTTTTAGATTTCTTCTAATGTAAGTAATCAATGTTATGAAATTTCCTTAAAGGTTGAAGCATTATTCTAGTTGCAGCTCACACATTTTGTATTTTCATTTTCATCCTATTAAGAAAAGGAATTCATTGTATTAATTCCTTTGTGATTTCTTCTTTGACCCATGGGCTAGTTAAAAATGTGTTATTTCACTTCCAAATATCCAGATATGTTTTACTTATTTTGATTTATAATTTAATTCTGTTGTGGTCCAGGTGTATGCTCTGTATTCTGTCTTCTTACTTTTATTAGGTTTTGTTATGATGCAGCATATGGCTTGCTGGGTGAATGTTCCATGTGATCTGAAAAGAATGAATATGTGATAGTTAAGTGGAGCATTTGTAAATGTCAGGCCAACTTTAATGATTATGTTAAGTATTCTTTACTCATTGCTTTTCTGTCTGCTTGCATTATCAATTACTATGAGTATTATGTTGGAATCTCCAATTTCCTTGATTTTATCCGTTTCTTCTTTGAATTTTTTTTTTTTTTTGAGACAAAGCTCTCTATATAGTCCAGGCTGGCCTTGAACACACTATGTAGACTAGACGGCCTGGAACGCTCAGTGATCTTCCTGCCTTAGCCTCCCGAGTGCTGGGATTACAGACCCATACCATCATACCTGGCTGCTTCCTTCAATTCTGTCAATGTTTGTTTCTTAGCATATGGGTGAGTCATACTTTAAAAAACAAAACCAAACTAATTTCTACTTTTGGGGGAGCATTTAAACCATTTACATTTAGTATACCAGTATGATTAGCTTTAAATTAAAAACTCTTTGTCCACCTGCCATCATCAAATGCTAGGGATCTAACACAGAGTCACTCTGTCACTGAGCTATACTCCGTTTTAAATTTTTATTTTTGAGATGAGGTCTTGTTAAATTGCCTTAAATTTGCAATCCTCTTGCCTCAGTCTCCTAGGTAGCTGGGATTGTAGGTATGCCCCACCATGCCTGGATATTTGCTTATTCTCTATATTTCTTTATTTAGTTTGAGGTGGCTTCTCTAGAGTTTACAAAATGCTTCCTTAACTTACCACAGTTTGTTTCCAAATAATATGGTGGCAATTCACTTATTGGGTAAGAATCCTTTGCCTACCTACCCCCACCCTTTGTGTTTATTTACCAAATATTTCACACCTACACAGGCTATAGTCTGCAGTGCACTGTTTTCATCTTTTTTTTAAACAAGTCTCTTGAAAAGCAATTAGAAAATTGGAAAGATAATTTTGATATTTAACCACCTATTACCCTTTTAGCCTTCTTTATTCCTTTGTGTTGATCTCAAATTTCTTTCTGGTATCATGTTTCTCTGCTAGAAGAACTTTTATAAAGTTTGCTTAGAATGCAGGTGTGCGCGTGCCAGAACCTCCCAGTTTTTTTTGTTTTTTTTTTTTTTTTTTGTTTTGTTTTTGTCTTTTTCGTTTTTATCGGTACCGGGGATCGAACTCACGACCGCCTGCTTGCAAGGCAGGTGCTTATGCCGCTGAGCTAAATCCCCAGCCCCGAACCTCCCAGTTTTTGTCTGAAACTGCCCCCCCTCCACCCGCCTTCTGTGCGTGCGTGTTATGTGCGTTCGTGCATGTGTGTGTGACGCTGGGACTTGGGTCTTTCTGTAGCCTGGCACCTGCTCTACTGCTGAGCTGTACCCCTAGCCCCACACCGTAATTTTTGAAGGTTATATTTTCAGGGTAGAAAATTCTAGGTAGACTTTTCCCCCACCTTCAGCTCTGTAAAGAGCTATTTTTATGCCTTTTGCAGTCCCTGTGGAGAAATCGACAATGATTCCTACCTTTGTATGTCTGTATGTAGTGTTTCTTTCTTCTTGGGCTGCATTTGATTTTCTTTTTATTACTGATTTTCTTTTTAGCAATCTGACTTTGATGTGCCTTTAAAAATATTTTTATTTGTATTGGTATATGCTTGCAGCGTATGATTCCACCATGGTGGGGAGTTGGTACCTGTACATGACACGGGGCCTTTGTTCTTTTTATGTCTCTCCCCCGTTCCCACTGCCTCCTTCACCTGATGTCTTGGTGTCTTCATGTAGTTTTCTTTGTCTCATGTTTGGGAGGCCTTGTGTTATTTGGGTCTGTGATTTTACAGGATCTCAAAAACTGAATTTGGAAAATTTTGGCCATTGTTTCTTTGAAAATATATTTTGTGGGGGCTGGGGATTTAGCTCAGCGGCATAAGCGCCTGCCTTGCAAGCAGGCAGTCGTGAATTCGATCCCTGGTACCTATAAAAAAAAAAAAAATATATATATATATATATATATATATTGTTGTTGTTGTTCCCTTCTTTCCCTTCTTGTGGAAGTGTAACTGCACTCAAGCTAAATTGCTTGGTATTGTTGTTCAGGGCACTGAGGCTCTGTGTATTGTTTCTTAGCCTTTTTCTTTTTTGTGCTTCATTTTAAATAATTTGTGTTGCTAAAGACCTCTGATCTTTTTTTCTGTGGTGTCTAATCTGCTATTAATCTTATACAGTTATCTGTAATCCGAGCACTCTGGGAAGCCGAAGCAGGAGGATTGCAAATTCAAGCCCAGCCTGGGCAATTTAGTGACTTAGCAGGACCTGGTCCCAAAGTGAAAACACAGCAGAGGATGTAGCTCAGCACAAAGGTCTTGGGTTCAATCCCCAGTAGAGAGAGAGAAAGAGACAGAAGGAAATTGTACAGATATTACATTATTCATATCTAGAACTTTTATGTGCTTCTTTTCATGTAGCATCCATCTCTATTTCACTCTATTCATATTTTCTTTTACTATATTTCCTACTTTACTGTATTGAGCATATTTAATAATAGCTGTTTTATCATCCTTGTCTGTTATGCCCAGCATTCTGTAATTCTCAAGTCTATTTCTCTTGACTAATTTTCCTCTTGGTGATGGGTCATAGTTTCTGTTTCATTATGTGCTAGATCATTTCCAATTGGATGGCAGGCACAGGAACTTTGAGCTGTTGAGTTCTAGAACTTGCCCCGCAGCTTTGATCCTGTTGGACTTTGTTCTGCAGTCAGTTTATGTTCACTGCAAATCAGCTTGATCCCTTTGAGATTTGCTGTTAAGAATTTTCAGGGTAGGTCCAAAGTGGCCTTTCCACTAGGGCCACATTAGCCACACTCTGAAAGTGTGACACTCTGGATTCTCTACTTATGTTTCATCTACTCAGTGAGATGTCTGCACGCAAGCTGGCGGGGACCTAGAAGATCCTCCTCGATCATGTATGCACTCTGGGAATTGTTTGAACACAACTTCCTGGGCGTTCTTTCTACAGAAGTTGTACTTTGCTCTGCCACGGAGTTTTATTCCCTATATGTGGGACCCAGTATGCCTACTGTATTATGGCATTGGCCTACACACTTTCCTTTGCAGCTCTGTGCCCTGAACAATGCTGTGGTGAGGGTGACATTATGTAAACGTTCTGTATGAGCTATCTAATGACTTATCCAGTAATAAATCTCTTTGTATTGCAGTTCCATTTAGGTTTAATGTTTCAAGCAGTATGAGAAAAATTACATAGTACAGTGAAACTGTAAACACAAACATGGAATCAACATCACATTTGACACTTTATGGAAAAATTACTTTAGATAATTCAGATTGTCTGTTTTACCATAAGGCCCACTTGTTACCTGTGTTACCACATCCTGGATTGCCAGAATGGAGCAGAGCTCACATGCACAGGGAGCCTAGAACTCCAGCTCACTTCTTGGCCATGAACAAATCCCAAAGCTTTCTAAATGTGTTGGCTTTGCGGTCTGAAGAATTGTGAAGCCTTTGTTGATAAGGTAAATATAAAGCTTCCTGGAAGAGACACACTAATTATTGCCATTTCTTGCAAGTATGAGGAAGTCAGTTGGAATTGCATATCATGAAATATATAACAACACATAAGGAATTATCTTCAGACATATACGAGACTTCTTATTTGTTCTCTTCGGGGATGGTATCTTTAGTCAACATGTTAGCAAAATTTCAGGAACCTTTAAATATTTTTGCTTTGTCTATATGATAGCTTTACATTTTTAGGGAAAATAAATATAGTTTAATATTTTAATCATGTGATTGATAGAGTAAATACTTAACTAGATACATATTTTTAAGAGTAAGGATAATTGTTGACGTATTTCCATTTTTCACTCTCAATTTTTCAAATAAGAGTCCATTGTAAAAAAAATGCAGGAAAGGTACCACATTGTTTCACAAGAAGACAATTATAGGATAAATGCAAGTGTGATGGCACACACTTGTAATCCTGCACTCTGGGAGGCTGGGCAGGGGGATTTTTTTTTTTGAGTATTACTTTTTAAAAATAAATAGACTTAACATTCCTTTATTTTTATTTAGTTTTGCAGATTTTTTTTCAGTGCCAGGGATCAAACCTAGGGTCTCACACATGCTGAGTAAATATTCTATCACTGAACCACATTCCCTGTTCTGTATTTTTATTTTATTTTATTTTATATTGGAGACAGGGTCTTGCTATATAGTTCAGGCTGGTCTTGAACTCACTATGTAGCCCAGGTTGGCCAGCAACTCGCAGAAATCCTCCTGCCTCAGCTTCCATAGTGCTGGAATTACAGGCATGCACCACCATGGCAACTCAGTATTTTTAAATTTTTTTTTTGTCTTTTTCATTTATCGGTACCAGGGATTGAACTCACAACTGCCTGCTTACAAGGCAGGTGCTTATGCCACTGAGCTAAATCCCCAGCCCCTTAATTTTTAATTGACACAATAATTGTACATATTTATGGAGGTACAGTGTAGTACAGTATTTCAGTACATGCATGCAATGCATAATGATCAGATCAGGAAAATCAGTATTTCTGTCACCTCAAATATTTATCATTTCTTCATTTGGGAACATTCAAAAACCTCTCTACTAGGTATTTTTAAGATATGTGATTAGTTGTTGACATCGTTATCCTGCCATGCTATAGAACAATACAAATTCTTCCTCTTCTCCAGCTGTACCCATCTGTGCCTGTTAATCATCCTTTCTTTGTTCTCCTGCCACCTTCCTGGCCTCTCTGGAATGCTATCCTACTCTACTTCTGCAAGATCTGTGGGGGCAGCTGGGTAGCTCTGTGGTAAAATCGTGTGCTTAGCATGCAAAGGTAAAATAAAACTGTGAAATCCCTTCATCTATTTCTTGGTGTTGTCATTGAAAGTTGAAATCGTAAACCTCTAGTAAATGTGCATATTGCCAATGATGTAACTAAGAAATTGTAGCTATTCATGCAAAACCTCAAGTAGACTAAATGTCAGCGGAAGGGCTAACAATCCTTTAGTAAGAGGTGTGCAATACCACCTTTTGAGGTGGACGTTGCTAGGGATGGAATCTAAGATATGCCCAGTTCTCTTTCTCCCCAGAAAAGGAAAAACAAAAAACAATTGCACATATCTTACTGGAGGGTTCTATGCTTTCCGGAAAGTATAAAACCTCTACCACTGCACTATGCCTCAGCCCTTAGCTACGTATTTTTAGCAGCGCACTTGCTATCCGCCATCCAGCATAGCTGGTTTCAGGCAATGGGATGAGACAAACTGGGAAGGGCTGAGTTGTCCCTTGGACCATTGCTCTAGCTCTAGGCACAAAGACAAAGTTCATTCCAGAAGGTATGACACACTATGGAAGGAAGGGCAGCAACACTACTAAGGAGTTTGGCAGAAGACGAATAAAACGGTTAGCACTTGGGGCCAAGCCTGGAACTGGAGCACGAGCATTTCTCAGCCAGAGCGCAGAGCCTGCAGTTGTGATGCAGAGCAAAGCCAAGCGCTCAGATGGGTGGAAGACGGCAGGCAGCCGCCAGGTGGGTAGGCCCTGGGAGTGTCGGCTAGTGGATGCCAGGACACAGCCCAGCAGGACTCGCCCGTGCACAGGAGAATGACCACCCCTGAGACTTGGACACCTGGAACACGGCTGGAGCACTGGGGGCATCTCCTTGCTGGTGGCTGGCTGAGGGTCACATGGCAGCCAACTCAATGCCAAGCCCCTGCACCGCGCTAGAGTTCTTCCTATCCAAGAAGTATGTTTGGTCGTAGGGCCGGGCTCAAACTGAGCCTGTAGGTGGGTCCAAGTGGCCCAAGCTTGGGATGGGTGGGTGACACAGACTGAGTGACACAGAACCTACAGAAGTGACTCTGCTGAGACAAGTTCAGCCCAGTTAAGAAGTAAAAAGGTAATGATACAGTGGTCAGCTCAGATTTCTGTCCAATCTATAGGAAATCCTGTTTTAAAAGGAAAATAGATGGTAAGTACCAGTGTATAGATTGACCAGTTCTACCCTTTTGTTTTTCCATTAACGATTTATCTTAGATGTATCTCCACACTGCTATGCAGAGGACTTTCTCATTTTTCCTTCACAGTCACCAGTATTCCATGAACACATCATAATTTGTATAACTAGTTTTCCACTGAAGGACATTTACATAGTATTCAAAGTAGCCTTGTACATATTTTATACATGTATAAATATTTTGTACGATAACTCAATGGAAATGGAATTAATGGGTCAAAAGATTTATGCATTTGTAATTTTGATACATTTAGCAAAATTAACCTCTAGGTTACACCAATTTACACTCCCACGGGCAATTTATGAGAACACCTAGCAACTGAATATTTTCACTGTGTATTTTATTGGTATAAAAAGGCTGATGCTATGATCACAGAGAAACATCTCATGGAGATGGTTCCTGTGAGCATAGGTTGCCAGGGAAGTATGAAGCCGGGAAGATCATGTTTTTTATGAAGTTGTGGGAAGCTGTTATTTTATTTATGGAAGCTCATTAAATAAACTTTATAATTCAGAATATTTAGTTCTTTCCTTTTTTTAAACTGAAGTGTGTAACCCCATGATAAGAAGCAAACTAAATATGCTGCGTTATAGTTTATGACTTGTTTTCCCACACACAGTTCTGTGGGTTGATAGATTAACTGATATTTCGGGTGCTGGGAATTGAACCCAGGGCCTCACCTGTGCTAAGTACATGATTTACTGCTGAGGTCCCCTTCCCCATTTTAAACCTACTTTTTTCCATACCTGAAGTCTAGTTGTATACTTCTGAATATTAAGGGCTTTGCTTCAGAAATATTAGAAAAATCCAAGTGAGCTGGAGCAAGACATCATTTATCACATTTATGCCCGCATGCTTCTCATGTCCACAGGGCCAGTTCTGCACTTCAAAGCAGTTATTTTTCTCTCTAATAGTGTTTGGAGCTCCCAGTGGCTCTTGAATCCAAGCCCATGTATTAAAAATGAATGACAACATCACATTATCATGGCTGATTCCTGCTTTAATCATTCTTGCAAAACCTCTTTGCATTCCAAGACAATGAAAAATGCAAAAAGCTGTTATAAACAGCTGAGTCAAGATTTAATTCTCCAGTATGTTTCTTCTTATTAAGTTTTACATACCCTCTTGGCAAAGGAGATTCAATAACACATTCTGGCAGAAATGAGCGTTACTGACAAACAGCTACATGGTGCTCGATGCAAAGGCATGACAAGAATCTTTCTATGGAATCTTTTAACCACCAATTTATTTAGCGTGGGTCACGTGATCATCTTTGCAGCTTGTGGAAGAGGAATAGAATTTTCTTGTGCGCTGCAGCAAGCCTTAAAGAGGTCTATTTTTTCCTCTGCAAAGTCCACAGTCACGAGACTCTTGAAAAGCCTAACAGCAGGAAAGAGTGCTATTCATTGGGAAAACAACCAAAGCCCATTTTCCACTAGTAATTCGTCCACAGATGTTTCCTAAAACTGATGGTTGTATATGTCAGACATATAATCCTAGCACTGCAAAAAGATATATTTTTAAAGAGCTTTTTAGTAGAAGATTCCCATGCACGTATTTAATATTAGTTGTCCAGACGGCTTTTTTTTTACCCTATGCTGTGCTGGGAGGGGGTGGCCCCATTTCTTTGTTTTCTTCAACAGCTGTGAATAACAACTCACCAATGACTTTCCATGATGAGCCATTTATCCACCCCCTCGGTTCCAGGAGAAAATATGGGAGAAATTTTCTAGAACAGTGTTTCTCAAGGTTTATATTTAAAACATGTTCAGTGTTGGGAATGGAATCCAGGGATTTGTGCCTGCTAGGTGACTCTACCCCTGAGCTACAGGCCCAGTTCTTTGAGTTTTCAAGTGCAACTTAATTGTAGGAAGAGGGAATCCGGTTAAAATGCAGAATCAGATTCAGTGACTCTGGATGGGTTTTCTTTCTTTCTTTCTTTCTTTCTTTCTCTCCTTCCTTCCTTCCTTTCTCTCTCTCTCTTTTGAGACAGGGTCTTACTATGTAGTTCAGGCTGGCCTTGAGCTCACTATGTAGCCCAGGCTGGTCTTGAGCTCACAGCAATCTTCCCACTTCAGCCTTCTGACTGCTGAGGGTTACAGGCAAGCACCACCACATTTCTAACGAATATTTCTTTTTCTTTTTTTTTGGTGCTGGGGATTGAACTAATGAATATTTCTAAATGAGTATGTCTGATGCTTCTGTTGCTCATCTTAGCACATGTGGGTAGCAAGAGCATCTGCCCTATAACCTGCGAGAGGATAAAATTTTTATAGTTATGACACAAAGTGCAAAAGCAATAAGGAAAAAATCAGATAAACTTGGTTACACTAAAATAACCCTTTGAATAAAAAAACAAGCAATGCTTTAGGTAGATAAGATACAAACATGAATGACAAAATGGGAAATTATTTCTTCTGTATCACAGAGGATTACTGACTCTAATTCATGAATACCTTTCAAAAGTAGAGAAGACTCTAAGTTCTGGAAAAGCAGCTAAAATTATGAGTGAAAAATTTAAGAGAAAGAAATCAAAATGGCTCTCTATGGCATAGAGAATCTCAGTCAAAGAAATGCAAATTCAAACCACACTGAAATAACTTTTATCTCCTACCAGGCTAGCAAAACTCCAAAAATTGGACAATCTTCTCGGTTGGCATTCCTACATTTAGGAATCTATCCCAAGGATACATTATGAAAAGAAGAAAGCACAAATCTATTTATTGCGGTGTTAATTAATTATAGTAGCAAAGGATTGCAAATAACCCTGCAATAACCCTGAGGACTTAGTTGAATAACTTTTGATGCATCTACCCAATGAGGTACTATTTACATATGAAAGGGAATAAAAGACACTTCTGTGAAGTATTCTCCAGGATAGACTGTTAAGCAAGGTAGAAAAATAAAAGCTAGTAATCTGAAAATGGGCATGATGGCTCACATCTGTAATCCCAGCATTCTGAGTTCAAGGTCAGGTTGTGCTACCTAGCAAGTCCATGTCTCAAAACATACACACACACACACACACACACACAGAGTATATATATTTATGTGTACATGTATATATATTCAAAGTTTCTGATGGGCACTAAAGATAAAAGGGAAATGCAAAATATTACTAAACTGATACTGTTGCTTTTGTTTTTCTGAAAATATATATTTTATATATAACATAATATAGTATAAATATGAATACTTATCCACATGATAGATAAAGCTTACAATTAATCATATTAGTGCCATCAGGAACCAAGATTATCAACATAGGAGAGGAAAAATTAAACTCTTTAATCCTATGAATAGGAACTCCCAAAATGAATTCATGATATTTTTTCTCTTTAATCTTTTTTTTTTTGAGACAGGGTCATGTTATATAGGTCAAGTTGGCTTTGAACTCACTATGTAGTCTAGGCTGCCTTAGAACTCAGGGTGATCCTCCTATCTCAGTTTCCCAAGTGCTGGGATTACAGGCATGCACCACCATATCCAACTAAAATAATATGTATTTTCATCCAAAGGAAATCCATAGAAAAAAATGACCAACTCAGTGGTAGGGAGCACTTGTACCAGTCTGTGTCCAGTGGAGAGAAAGCATGGGGGTAATGTGAACAGGGAAAGTGTAACATAAAGAATTACTCACTGTATAAGGAGAGTAGCTGACGGGATTGGCTAATCAGAAATCAAGAGAACCCAAACATAGAACAGCAGATACATGGTGCCATCATTACCCATAGGGATGCAGTGTTCAATGAAGAGTCCCTTCTGCCTCCAAAGATTGAAATCCACAGTTTTGGAGAAGACACGGAGTGGCAGAGTCATGATGCCCTATTTTGTGGGACTCAACAGAAATTACTCTCTGGAAATTTCTGGAAAATATTTTTTGAAGCTTGCTGAAAAGCTGTCCTCCGGAACGTGGGAGACAGCCACCTTCTGGGATATTTGGGAAAGCTGTTCCTTACTGGATCCTGCTGGCCACTGTATACTGCAGGACTGGGTATGGGCCTCGGCTGCAGGGCTGGAGCCCAGAGGGCACGCACCAGAAACAGGAAGCAGAGCCCTTTCCCTCTGCAGCGGCTCTTCAATGCCCACTCCAGATAGATTCAGTACCAGTTGGCATAGGGAAGAAGAAAAACAAAGGGCCCAGATTCATTTTCAAAGAGCTGTCTAGAAAGATGACCTGCCAGCAAGAGACAATACATTAATATCTGCCACAGCATTCCCGGCGCCCAGATTTTTGTGTGTGTGCGTGTGTGTGTAGTGTTATTGAAGACTGAACAGGGACCTTTGCACTAAGCTACATCTCTAGCCTTTTTAAGAAGTTTTATTTATCTATTCTTTGAAACAGAGTCTCACTATGCTGGCCTTGAACTCACCATGTAGCCCTGGCTGGTCTTGAACTAGAACTCCTGACAATCTTTCTGCTTCAGCTTCTCCAGTGCTGGGATTACAGGCATGCATCAGCACTCTTAGCTTTAAAAGTTTTAATTTTGAGACAGGATCTTGCTATATTGCTCAGGCTGGTCTTGAACTAGTGAACCGCCTGCCTCAGCCTCCCAGAGTGCAGGGATTACAGGTTTATACCATGATTCCCAGAGAAATTATGGCTTTTAAATACCATTTCCTACTAAAAGTCACTGGAGATCTTTAGAGAAATGGTTGATTCCAGGTCCCAGTCAGGAAAATACAGAAGGATCACTGACTATCTGGTCATCCAAAAAGGTAGAGAAGTTGGTGAAGATTGTCAGGATTGTATCAGAGAGACCCAGTAGCTAATGTGAAAAGACTCCTATTAGCAAATGATGGGACAATGTCAGTATCGATAGAAATAATAACTGCACCTGGCATGGTGGCGCACTCTTGCAATCCCAGCACTCGGGAGGCTGAGGCAGGAGGATCATTGCAAGTTTGAGATCAGCCTGGACTACAAAGTGAGCCCAACACCAGCCTGAACCACACAGAGAGACCCTGTCTCAAAAAACACACGAAAAGTTAATAGTAACTGCAATGGATCAAAACACCATATGTTAACATCTCTAAATTCGTAATGAAACAATCCAAAAACTTCTTGATTCCTTTTGAGAATGCAAGAGAATTTTCTTCAAAAAAAAAAAAAACTAGAAAACAAAAGGGAAATGATCAAGTTAATTTTTTTTCTTGTCCAAACTGACCTCAGTGTAATCACACAGTAGATAAGGGAAAATTTCTCCCCACAGAAATATTCCAATTTAAAAATGGTACAATTAGAATGGTGGTTCTTAAAGTGTGGCTTCTTGGATTTTTTCAGCGGTCCATGAAGTCAAATCATATTTGTTTCTTTCTTTTATTTTTGAAAGGGTCTCATTGTGTTGTCCAAGCTGATCTTGAACTCCTGGGCTCAAGGGATCCTCTTGCCTCGGCCTCCCAAACAAATGGGACTACAGGCATATGCCACCATGACCTGATAACTAATCAGTGTGTGTGTGTGTGTGTGTGTGTGTGTGTGTGTGTGTGTGTGTGTTACTGGGGATTGAACCCAGGACCCAGGGCCTTGGGACTGAATTACATCCCCAGATCTTCCTTTTTTAATTTTGAGATAGGGTCTCACTAAGTAACTAAACTTCTTAGATTGGGGTCAAACTTGAAATCCTCCTGCCTCAGCCTGCCAGAGTGCTGGAATTATAGGTGTCCACCACCAGGCCCAGCTAACCTGCCGCTTTCCTTGTGGAACATGATTTTTACTTGAAAGACCCACTGACAAGCAACCTACGGTTATTTAGAGATTGGAATTTGGCAGATGTTTTCTCAAAAATTAAGAAATAAGCCTGTCACTTCAAAGAAAAATAATTTGACAGCATTTGTTGCCAATGATAAAATTCAAGTTTTCAAGTAAAAACAGAAATTTTGGAAAACTTGTATCCACCACTCTAATATCTGCTCAATATTTTGAATACTCTTCTCTGATGAGATTGGTGATATTAAATGATTTCTAGACAGTGTGTGGTGAACTGTGGCAGCATTTGGGACACCTGCATGACTCAGTGAGCCAAAAGCTTGGAAATGACTAATGTGTGATGCTGCCACATTGTCAATGGTTTTAAACAATCCATTCAAAGCACAAGGCAGATTTCAATGAATACAAAATATATCAATGTGATTTTGGATTTCACACTGCAATTTAGCTTTGAAGAAAGTACCATTTCTTTTTTTAAAAAACGTTGTGTACAGTTGTCTACAGAGGCCTCTCAGATGCTCCTCCTGGGTTGGGGATGTGGTTTGGGGGCAGATCACGTACTTAGCCTACAAAAGTCCCTGGGTTTGAGGCCCAGTACTAGAGAATAAAATAAAATAACTGTATGACATGTTCCTCTCTTTTCTAACTATGGATCTGTGCAAAATTGGATATTCCCCATATGTTGCAACTAATATAACTGTATCACAACTGATAATGTAGAAGACATGAGAACCTGTTTTCTATGAAGCCAGCCATTAAAGAGATTTATACAAATACACAGTGCCAAATTTTCTCTTTAATATTTTATTTTGTTTTGGGTAATACAGTTATCTTTTGTAAGATGTTGTTTATGTTGTGTTTACTGTTACTCTTTTTTTTTCTAGTGCTGGCAATGAAACCCTGCCTACTCTATGCACGCTAGGCAAGTTCTCTACCATTGAGCTATACCCTCAGCCCTTCTTGTTACTCTTAAGTGAAGTTTATTAACTTTTTTGTTTGTTTGTCTTTATTTTTTTTATCCTTTTGGTACCAAGAATCAAACTCATGACCTTGCACTTGCCAGGCAGGCACTATGCTGCTGAGCTACATCCCTGACCCCTTTTTTGTCTTTTTTGAGACAGGGTCTTGCTATGCAGTTCAGGCTGACCTTAAACACACTTTGTAGCCCAAGCTGGCCTTGACCTCACAGTGATCCTCCTGCCTCAGCCTCCCAGGTGCTGGGATTACAGATGTACACCACCATACCTGGCTCTTAAGTGAAGTAATACATTTTAAATATCTTTGTATAATATTAAGCATGGTACATATCAATAGATACAATGTGTATAAACAAAACCTTGTGGAGTATAAAAGAAATCTGAGTTCAAAAAGTTTGAATACCTTTGAATTAGAATATTTTTATTTTTCAGAAAGTCAGTGAAGTAATGGCTCTAGGAATTGATCAATGACCACTATGTGACAGAGATACAGAGAGACACAGAGATAGAGACAGAGAGGCAGACACTCTTTAGGTCCTGATGAAGAGTTACAACATTTTACTTTGAAAAGGGTCTCACCAAGTTGCCCAAGCTGGCCTCAAACTCATGATCCCCCCACTTCAGATTCCTGAGTGGCTAGGATTACAGGTGTGCACCACTGCACCTGGCCCCTAGGTTCTTCTTTGCCTCTGGTAGGTAGATCTAGAGGCTTTCTTGGAATCATATTTTTTGTTTTGTTTTGTATTTTTTTTTTTTGGCACACACACACACACACACCAGGGTCCAACAAGCAAACCCCAGCTGCATAGCTCATTCCATAGGATAAATAATGGTATTTCTTCAATAAATAAATGGCACGGAGGGGTGGAAAGGGCAAGCCATGGCTTCCCGTTCCTATTGTCTGGATTACTTTGCCCTCTTTTGCCATGTGGTGAACTCTTACTCATTTTTCAAATCAAAGCTCAAATATTACACCTCCAGTGACGCCTTTCCTGCATACTCCAGCAAGAACCCATCTGCCCTCTATTGTATCCTAATGGCGATTCATACCGATCTTTGATTTTGCACTTACTATCTCGTATTACAGTGTTACCGTCCTGTATTACACTTACCATACTGTATTTCATGGGCAGCGCTCTCTTCTCCATGCTTGTGTATTTCCGAAGGCTCAGTATGACTTAAGTTCATAGCAGGCACTCAACAGATCTTCCATAGACAAATGAATGAGGTGATGGTTGTGTCCATGCTTAAAGTCCATGAATATACTCTTCATCCCTTTTCGGATGAATTCTGCTACCTTTGTTCCTTTCACATTTGTCTTCAGATTCTTCATCATTTCCCCTATCTAGGAAACCAGACTTCAGTGATCAAGGCTGTGACTGTTCATTTTTTTTTGGTACCAGGAATCGAACTCAGGACCTTGCACTTGCCAGAAAGGCTCTACACTACTGAGGTATATCCCCAGCTCTTGTGACTATTAATTGTGATAAGTCAATTTGATTGGACTAGGAAACCGGATTGGTAAAGCACACTTCTGGGTGTGTCCAGAAGCAATTGGCATGTAGACCAGCAAACTGAGGGGGTGGGATCCACCCCATTGTAGGTGGCACCAAATAGGCTTGCAGCCTGGATGGAATGAAAGGAAAGAAGGAAGTTGGCCCAAGTACTTGAACAGTTCTAGTCTGCTTGAGTGGCATGGCGGTGCTGCCTTTGGATGTCAGTCTCTGCTTTCTCTCGTCTTCCAGTACAGACTTACATCAGCAGCTCTCCAGGGAGCTTCTGGGTCTTTGACCTTGGGTTGATGCTGCATCCTTGATCTCTTCTGTTCTATGGCTTTCATCTTCTTGGCCTGAGCAGCTGAGCTGCTGGATTTTCTGGTTCTCCAGCATGTCAGTTGCCATTGTGGATTCTGACATCTTTGAGCTATCATCTATCCATCTTTTCTTCTAGGGGAATGCTAACCAATACGAAGACTCAGCTTGGCAGGGTACAAGTTTAACAATAAACATGGAATTCCCACTCTGTGGCAGGTACTGCTCTGGGTACAGGATGGTCTGAGGGTTATGCATCTAGGAACCTGCTATCTTGAGTTTACATCCTATTTGGGAGACAGCTAATAATCAAATGAACCCATAAAAATAATTCCAGTTTCTCTGAAGAAAACAAATTTGATCTTTGTGATGGAGACCTGGGGCATGCATGGAAACAAGTGAGGAGGATACACTAGTTAAAGTGGAAAAGGTAGAGGTAACATTTAAATTGATATTCAAGTGAGCCAGCCAAATGGAAAGGGGAGAAGACTTTGTCTTATGGAGTTGAGGAACAGTCAGTGCAAAGGCCCTAAGGCAGAAAAGCCTGTTATGTTCTGATTGCTGGAAGCCCACGGTGCCTGGAGATGAGTGAGTGCAGATGAGAGGAATGTGAGCTAATGGAGGAGGCATAGGAACACACACCGGGTTCTGCACACCAGGGTAAGGGCTTTAGCTTTCCTTCAATGAGCAATGGGAACTTTCTGGTGGGTGCGAGCATTGTCATAGGGGAGGGTGACAAGGTGGAAACCTGGATTTCCATCTGATTCCCAGTGGCGACTGAGACATTGTTAACGGCTGCAGAAGATGGAGGGGGTGGCATGGGGCTTTGCTGTGCTCATAAGAGCTGTCCAAAATAGCGAAGTACAAACTGCACAATAAAACCAAAAAGTGTTGTGGTGGCAGCCTTCTTTTTAAAGCCACCTTGCTGTATTTTATGGTTCATGGTCAATGTGTTCCCATTTAAGGTCCCTAGCCCTTACTGCCAGACTGCTGTGGTGGGCACTTTATTTCTTCCTCTAGTAAACTACCCTCTACTGAGTTTCATTTCTGAATTTCAGAACTGCAGAGTGAGGCTGGGAGTGCGCTTCAGTAGTTAAGAGTGCTTGCTTAGCATGCCAAAAGCCTGAGTTCCATCTCCAGCACAAGATATAAAAAAGACATCAGAAATAGATATTATATTAGAGTCATCTTCTATGTTTTTTTTTCTTTTTTCATATAAGTACTTGCTATGTTACTCAGGCTGGTCTCAAATTCCTTGACTCACGTGTCCTTCTGCCTCAGTTTTCCAAGTAGCTGGGACTACAGGTGTCATCACCACACTCTGGATTTAGACTCATGTAAATGAGTGCATTAAGTGAGTTCTGGGGTCTAAGGGCTCAAATTTGAAAACACGGTTTCCCAGCAACTAGTCTGACCTTGAAAAATAATAGTGAACCCAGTGCTTCTTCCCTCTTTTCCAGTGGTGGCCAAAGTCCTGCTGAACTGTCTGGCAGAGATTTCTTTTCCATCAAGCAAGAGTTAGAGGTACAATCTTTTTTATTTTTATTTTTCGTGGTGCTGGAGATGGACCCAGGGCCACTGGTGCACTAAGCAATGCCCACAAAGAGTACTGAATGCTATGGAAAGCCACCCATGACACCCAATACTCTTGTCCTTAGCTGGCCAGAACCAATCCTGAAGGTCAGGTAGCTCCTTCTTATCAGGCTGACCCACTGATTACCTGGGCTGTGCTGAAATACCGGAGGCACTGGGATATCTCTGACCAGCTCAGGTCTGCCTTTAAGATGCCATTCATGCCACCAGCTGACAGAGTGGATGAAACCACAGGTATTTTCACGTGGCCTGTGGACAGCTTGTCCAGCCACAGTCCACCCCTTTGCTGCCTCTCCAAGTTCTCTTTCTTTTGCTTGCTCCTCTGTAGGAGGAGATGTCTGCATCTCCTCTATAGCCCATGACAGGCCAGCACCTGGTCCCTTCTTCTTCCTCTTGAAACTCAGTGTTCTTTTTTTCCTACCAAAGCTAGCTTGCTCCAGGCCCGTGGTTTTTCTGTGGTTCCTGAAGATAATCTGTCTGCCTGCACTGGTGTCCAGGGTTTCGCAGGATAAGAAGAGCATTACCTCTCATGATGGGAAAGCCCTCCTTTGGGTCCTGTGTGAGGCAAATGAAAGCTCTTCTGAATTTCAGGAGCTGAGTGGGGTGTGACTAAGAGAGCAAGTTCCAGCATCAGGGATCACATCACACTCTCCTACTTGTTAACTGGTGATTTTGGTTGAGTCACATCACCTCTCTTGGCCACTATTTTGCCACATCTAGAGCAGGGGAAAGGCCACCAACCTCCAGTACTTGCAAGCATTAACCATTAGTTGACGTGGACGGCTGGGTTCAGATGGTGAAGAAAATCCTGGTCGCTCGGTGGTGCTAGGTTGCTTAGGTTGCCCCTTTGGGTCCACTCCCTGTTCTGCTTTGCACTGTTCTCCATCTCCCTGATTTCTGCTTGCTTTGTCTGAGGGTGAGTCCCAGCAAGAAATCAAAGGAAGAAGACAAGAGGAAGCCATGGACTCATTTCTTTTATTCTTGTCTCACTACAGTGTGTTGGTGTCCCTTAACATAGGTCCTCTCAACGCAGCCCTCAGAGTAAGACCTGTCCCTTGTGGGGACTCACTGCAGGTGGTGAACTTCGGGCCTAGGGGTGATATCCACCTCACGGGACTGCACTGAGCCTAGTTGACATATCTGGGAGCTCCTAGAGTGATACTCTTCTTGGTGAGTTCCTTCCTTCTCCAAGTTCTGGGCCCTTATTCATCTCTCCTCACAAGGCCTTTAGGAAATAATTGAATGCAGTATCACCTGGTATTCTCTGTCCACAATAAAACACCGAGAGCGCAGGAGTTGTATTACTACTGTTCATTGGCTAAAGTCTTTTGGGTGAGAAAGTGACTATAAGAGTCAGTGACCTGTGATGATTACCTTAGGCCACTTGTCCTATTTACGCACTTGGATTATAATTTCAAAACGCAATTCTGTATATGCAAGTGACATCCACCTATTGCTAATAACCTGAGAAAAGACCATTTTTAGGCATGTGGGTTTTAGGCAGGTCCCCCATTTGTAGCTGCTTGTCTCGTCTACTACAGAACCTAAGGAATTTAAAGACTTTGATTCTCGATAGGCTGTGGCCCACGGGCTCATTCAGGGCTCGACACATCTGTTGTACCAAAAGCTGAGGAAGACTTGTCTCTGTCTTCTTGGCTTGTGAATTATATGAATTTTGCAGTTTGATACGTACAATCTATTAGCACATGGGACTTTTCATTTCAGATCTGTTTTTCCCTCAGGCTACCTGACTAGCTGGTAGAGCTGGTGGGGAAACACATCTCACCCCTTTTGGTGCTGGGGTGAGGCAAGAAAGAAACTTTTGACGGCCTCCTCCCTGGAGCTAGTAGCTGCATCGTGCCCTCAAAACTCTACAAAGAAGATTGGTGTCTCTGTGGTCTCCTGACTTAACTCTGCCACCTCTTCTGATTGTTGTGGCTGACCTCCTTCATTTTTTTTTCTTGTCTTTCCTGAGACAGGGTCTTGCTATGCAGTTCAGGCTGGCCTTGGGCTTACTTTGTAGCCCAAGCTGGTCTCAAATTTGCAATAATCCTCCTTTCCTGCCTCAGCCTCTTGAGTGCTGGGATTACAAGCGTTCATCACCACGCCTGGCTCCTCCTTTGTATTTGACCCCACTGCTTCTAACTTTTCTAAAGTAATGTTCTTCTTGCTATAGTTTCAATCTGTAGTGTCCTCTATGTCCTTGAAAGCTTAGTTCCCAGCCTTGGTACTATGGGAAGAGGTAAGACCATTAAGAAGTTAAACCTGATGCGAGGAATTTAGGTTGATGGGGTGCTGACCTTGAAGGGAATATTGGGGTGATTGCCTCCCCACTTTTCTGCAGTAGTACGGATTAAACCCAGGGCCTTCTCCCTGAGCTGCATCTATAGCACTGCTATTTTTTCCTTTAAGACAAGGTCTTACTCCATTACCAAGTTGCCCAAGCCGGTCTTGAATTTGTGATCCTCCTGGCTCATCCTTCAGAGTGGTAGAATCACAGGCATGTGCCACTATACCTGGCTTCTTTTTGCTTCCTGGCTGTCATGATGTGAACAGGCCTCCTCCTATGTGCTTTAGTCATGTACCATGCTGGCACGGTCCAGAGAGGCATGTCCAAGTGACCATGGATAAGAATGTCTGAAACCAAAAGCTGAAATAAATCTTTTCTTCTTTTTAAAGTTGATTCTCTCAGGCATTTTGCCATAGTGACAGAAAGCTAACCCCTTCAGGTATCACTCATGAGATGTTACACAGCAGCTTCTCAGTCACCACCTGTCACTGCTTGATTTATGACTCACACGCAGGGAGGCATAACTCCTGGAACGAAGGAAGAGTCCTGCAGCAGTATGAGTAAAATGAGTTACATCGTGGCCATGGCTACAGAATTGAAGTAAATTCTGAAGTACTGTATGTATGTGGGACCAGCGAGTCCTACTTAACCCTAATTTCTATTCTTCATCCCTTTTCCCTCAAATCAGTGTACTAGTCACACACGCCTACTAGGGACCACATTTTGATTTGGTTGCGTTGTACTGCACAGAACACAAGGAGAAAGAAACTCTCAACTATTTTCTTTAATTGATGCCCAGAAGAGGCCTCTTTTCTTCCGAACATAATTACCTTTCATCACAACTGATTGCTGTCCTCCTCCACTCTTGTTATTCCACAGCTTCTTTTCTCCCTAAAAACAAAATGTTGTCCTTAAGGTCAGCATTTTAAAAAAAAATCCAGACTGGACCCAAGCTAATGGTAGAAATGTACTTTAGGAGCAGGACGATAATAAGCTGAAATTGCCTATACAGGCCTTGTAAACTCGGACTGTCTGCTGACCGCTCCGATCAGGCAGAGAGCTGGAACAATCCAGAAACCTGAAGGACACGAGCAAATGATACAGTGCTGAAAGCAGCACTGTGCTCTGGTGACACCCTGAAGCCACCCAGGCACAGGGACAGGGAGTCAGCTGGATCCCAGGGTGTCCAACTGGACACAATTCATTTGGTTCGAGTCAGCACTAACACTGGCGGTTAAGCTGCCTTTGGTTTTGGTTTGGGCTTGTTTTTGGTGCTGGTTGTCGATGTCCGCTCCCGGCCGGCAGGAAGGACACACGACAAAGTCTGGTAGTGGACAACCTTTTCTTTTTATTTTCCTTCTCCGTACAGCCTGCCCTGGGTTCTCCCAGCTGAAGCCTCCTCTGGTCCGCTCCCCGCGGCTCCTTTTGTGCTTCAGTCTGCCCCAAAGCCTCTACCGGTCCGCTCTCCGCGGCTCCTTTTGGGCTTCTACTTCCGGGCTTCTTCTTCCGCCCAGGGGTGGCACCGGTATATATACGGGTACAGTGTCCAATCATGTTAAAGTAAGCAAGGCAAGCTGATTGGCTAACATCATCAGTTGCCAGGCAGACTATATTGTTGAGCGGGTTGTTTACGCGGTAAGCAGGAAACTAACATATTCGATGGGAGGGGTAATCTACCTCAGGCTTTGCTCTTTACCACAGGCCTCACGTCCGCCAAGTAAGGCGACCGGGCTCGGGGCTGCGGCTCCCAACAGCTGGTGATGGAACTTGGCCTGGCCCAAGCTAAGTGTGCACTCTACCGCTGAGCTGCCCCCTTAACCCCTAGGTTGCTTTTTAAAAGAAAGGAAATATATTGGCTTTAAAAAACTCTTTTTTATTGACGTGTCCAGAAAAGTGAATAAATCTTAAGCAGAAAACTCTCTGACTTTTTAAACTGAACACTTCCTTGTGGTCAGCATGTAGACCAAGAAGTCACAAATGCCTAGTGACCTCCAGAAACTTCCATGGTGGCCTCTTCTAGTCGCCATCCAGTTCCTTTTTCCTGTTCTCTTTTTGCCTCTTCCACATTTCTATCTAGCATACTATATATTTACACTATTTTTCTTTTTTGAAATCTGCTGTCATCCCCAGAATGAGGTACAACTTTGATGAAGACAGGGATTTTTTGATCTGTTGTCAAGTGCTGTACCTTTAGCTTCTTGAACTAGAATAGAGTTGCTGCTCAGTAAATATTTATAAAACAAATGAATGAAATGCTGTAATAAGGAATGTCAAAAATACATCCAATTAATGAATACACTCTATCCCTGCACTGGAATATTGCTCAGCCATAAAAATGAATGCAGTACTGATACACATGAAAGATGCTATTTGTCTTAGTCACTTTCCTGTCTTTAGGACAAGATATTTGATATTCATAGTTTAAAGACATTTATTTTGCCTCATGGTTTCCTTCCATGGTTGCCAGCTCCAAGGCAGAAAGTCACCTTCCAAAAGTTACACTGATGCACACATGAGACTTATAGGGGGCATTCTAGGTCTAAACTATGACACTGATGAACCTTGAAAATATTATTCTGAGTGAAAGAAGTGAGACAAAAAAGGACACATGTGGCATGCTCCCATTTATATAAATGTCCAGAAAAGGCAAATTCGTAGAAACAAAAAGTAAACTATTCATTGCCTAGGGTTGGGGAAAGGGGAAAATGAGGAGAATTGCTTTAATGAATACAGGTTTTCTTTTGGGGTGATGAAGATATTTTGAAACTAGGTAGAGGAAATTCCTGCACAACATTGTGAATGTGCTAAATGCCACTGAATGCTACTTTATTGTTTGTCTTATGTGAATTTCACCTTAATAGAATACAATTTAAAAAAACAAACCTAGATGCCACATGCCTGTAATCCCAGCTACTTTGGAGACTAAGGTGGGAGGATTTCAAGTTCAAGGCCAGGCTGGGCAATTTAATGAGAACCTGTCTGAAGATAAAATATGAAAGGGTTGAGGATGTAGCTCAGTGCTAGAGCATTTACCTGGAAGATGAGCCAGCAAAGCTGAGTGAAGGAGGAAGAAGATGGAAGGAAATATTCAGAGACTTCAGGGCTGAGAGAGGAAATGGGATGAATCAGTGGAATGGGATTGTTGGGCCCAACACAGACTTTGGTGGAGTCAAGGATCATTTCTGAAGACAATAGGTAATTATTAATGAGTAAAACGCTGTAGAGACAGACTTGAAAGTTCTTATAAATACAGTTAAAGACTTCTAGCCAGGCATGGTGGCACATGCCTGTAATCCCAGCAGTCAGGAGGCTGAGGCAGGAGGATCATGCTTTTGAGACCAGCCTGGGCTATATGTCTCAAAAAACTAAACAAACAACCCCCCCCAAGCAAACAAAAACAAAAACATTCTGAGTCCAGGAATATCTTGCTTTGTAGTGGGTTGAATAGTGGCCCCCAAAAGATATGTTCCCATCCTAACACTGGAATTTGTGAATGTGACACCTTATTTGGCAAAAAGTCTTTGCATATGTAATTAAGTTAAGGACCTCAAGATGAAGACATCACCGTGGATTATCTGAATGGACCCTAAATTCCAAGAATAACTGGCCTTATGAAAGAAAGACAGATTCAAGACAGACAAGAGAAGACAGATGCTCAGGGACAGCAGAGGCTGAGATCCAAGTGCTGCAGCCATGGGCCAAGAAGGCCAAGCAGTGACGGTAACAGCCAAGGCCGACGGGTCCAACCCTATGGACCCCTTGATTTTGGCTCCCATAAGTGTGAGAGAATGCATTTTTATTTCCTTAGGCTACTAACTTTGTGGTAATTTATTACAGCAGCCCCAGGGAATCAGGGCTTCAACTGTAAATCAATACAATACACTGGAGGTGAAATCACATACAGAGCCAAGAGTTGGGGTCCCTGGGCATCCAAGGAATAATACTATTTCCTGTTTGGGTCTCTGAGGAGGAGTTGGTGGGTGTCAGGCTATATTATATAATGGTCACCTGTGTTCAGGTAAAACTCCAGGGGCTGAAGACTGGCTCTTAAGCATTTCCTACTCTTTGGCCACTGTTTTCATTAGTTGTCACAGAGTTTGGACACCAAGGAGAGCATTCTGGGAGGCTGAGGCAAAAAGATCTCAAGTTCAAGATCAGCCTAGGCAACTTAGTGATTTAGTAAAATCCTGTCTCATAATAAAAATTTTTTTTTAAAAATCTGGAGATGTAGCTCAGGGTGAAGCCCCTGAGTTCAATCCTTGGTACTGAAGAAAAGAAAAAAAGGCAGCCAAGGAGAAAGCAACTTATATCTGCTTGGCAGAAATAAAATTTTACTGCTCTATGAGCTGGGCTTATTAATTCAGAGTAGGGAAAGGGAACTGGCAAAGTCAGCCACCTTTTATTTGACAAAGTGACCAGCCACCTGCAGCCGGTGTGTTTCAGACACTGGGTGAAGGGCCCCCTGCATGAGGAGGGCAGGGGACGCAAGCAGGTTTGATTTGGTAAGCACAACCTCACAGAACACTACATACACACAAGTATGAGAAATATGGATGTCAAGCTTCTCTGTTGGAAAGCATTTTACAACCTTCTTTCTCTGTTGCAGAGGGAAGCATGATAAAGAGAGAGCAAGGATCATTGGCATGCTTATTTATTTGACATTAAAGCTTCGACTATACGCTTCAGTAGTATCTGGGTGGATATTATTGGGTTGGGTTCTAGAATGTTTACGAATCCTGGCTCCCATTCAAGTAAGTGTAATTTCATGTTGAAGGAACTGGATCTCCTAGCTAAGAATCACTCCTTTCTCTTTCAGTTCACAGAGGACAGAGATTATTTTCTTTGGCTATGTTCTGAGGAATTAATGGCAAAACTCAACGAAGATTTCCAAAGACTGCGAAAAACAGCTTCTTAGGCTACGGATGTGGTTTTGCCGTGGAGCATCCAGGGATGCCTTGGGTCACACCCCCAGTACCATGAAAAGATTTTCTTTGTTGGGTGTAATTCCAGTACTATGGGAAGCAGGAGGAGTGCATTACTTAGAGACATTCTGTCTCAAAAATGAGTGGGAGGGGAGCCCTGGGGACTTAGCTCGGTGCCAGGCCTCTAGGTTCAATTCCCAGTACTAGGGGTGAGGGTGAGGAAGCTTCACTACCTATATCTCTTCAATATCTCACTATAAAACAAGACAAAAAGGTAAGTATATTTTTTTATTTATTCCTTCCTCTTTTCTGAAGGAGGCCTACCTGTAATGCATGTACTGTATTATTCATCCTCCTCATTTTAAAATTCCCTTTCCTTATTTCCCACACAGCCAGTCTATAAATCAAACCTATGTAATATATGGATTCTAAATGTCAGACGGGCTACTTGTTAGGAGGTTTTACAATCCAAAACAATTCTGTTCTTGTGCTAGTTTTCATTTAAACTCAAGCAAAATCTGCAGGCCTGTGTGGCTCAGAATTCAGAGAAGCAGCAGGACCAGGATGAGCATTCTAGGAATCAGCAGGAGAAGCGAAGGTCCGGACGCGGAAGGGAGGGACGCGAGAGAGACACCAGCCACTGCGGAAAAGCGAGTGCAAGCTGCATGCAGCTGAGCTTGTAGAAAATTCCAGAAGCCGCACGTCCAGCTACGGCGTAGAGGGCTCTGGGGGCGGGGAGCTATGGGACGCTGCGGCGGCCGCTGTAGGGCTCCGCGCGTGCGGAGGGAGGGACGCCAGGCTGGCGGGTGCTGGGCCTGAGGCAGCTGCTGGCCGGAGCGGAGCCAGCGGCGGGGGGGGGGGGGGGGGGGCGGGGCACCCCTGTTTCTGTCCCTCACTGCAGTCTGATGGGAAACCCACCCGCTAAGGGAGCTCGCCTTCTGCCGCGCAGCGCTCCCCAACGAAGGTGCGAGGCCGAGGCTTAGAGGAAACGGAGTCCCCAGCCCGACTCAGACGCCGGAGCCCTGGGGTGGCGTCACGACGCGCAAAAGCCAGTTTAAAACAACTCCCCCAGTCCCCTGCCCTCAGCTCCGAATTGAGACCGCGCCCTCGGGCCTCCTCTGGCGGGGACTCAGCGAGGGGCGCCCTCCGTTCCCTCACCTGGGTGGCTCCCGATGCTTCCCGGGGAAAGCAGAAGCCACAGCCCCTCGAGACCTGCCAAATGCCATGCTGCCGGTAATTTTCTTGATTTCAAGGAATATTCTTCAGCTTGGCGTATGCTTAGGGTTTACACACAGAGTGTATACTCAAAGGTAATTGGGAAGTGAATGCATTCATGAATGAATGGAACTCGCCACAATAGAAGAAAATGGAAGGTTTCGGTTGAGACATAATTTCAGGTACAGAAACTGCTAGAGGAGCATCTTTTCTCCCCCAAGTCAGCCCACCTCATGACCTGCATCAGGGACATGACACCCTAGAGGTTACCATGCATCTAGAGGTCAGTATATTTTCTAGGTAACAAACAGAGCATTGTCACCATCATCGTCATTTGCTTCAAGGGCCATTGCAATGGAGCTCTGCCAATAGCAGAGCAATTATTGTTCACTTCACTGAGGGGCAGTCATAGAAGTTCACCTAGTGATCCAGGAATTCCCTTGTGGGAGTTTATGGAAAGAAGTGCCATCACATGCACAGTTGTGGAAGGCCTGGGCCTTAGCATTCTGGCCAGAGGTGGCTGCATCTCTCGCTGAAGAAAGCGCCTGTAAAAACGTGGATGGGGAGCGCTCCTCTTTTTGGGTAGCACTTGACCTTTCATAAGGTAGCCCGAGAATGTTATCAACAATTTGAGGGGCAAGGAGACACCATAAAACCATATTAACTGATGTATTAGAAAGGGCGGGACCTGAGTGGTGAAATTAGAAGTAACATACTTTACCTTTTTACTTTCTCCTTTTTCAAAAATGTTTTACAGTAAATGTTTATAACTAGAGCAAGCCAGAAATATTTTAAATAACAATTCACTGGTGTGTGAATTTCACGTATACTGTATATATTCCATGTATCTTTTATATATTTTGTTAAAAGATTTTTAAGGATAGAATATAAAATCATTTTTATAAATGTTAGCAGCTAGGGTAACTACACTGGAATTTTAGGATAATCTAGCCTTCTTAGTCCTTGAATCAATTTATCGGTCAAATGACTTACCTGATAAGAAACGGGTTCTAAGTACTTTAGAACATTAATCATATTTGCATGGGGATTCAAAGTACGCCTGCCTTTTCCATTGCCCAGTATTTATATTTATGATAATGTTCTGGTATTTCACCTTGAAATAATTTTGGTGTATGGTATAAGGTAGAGGCAAAGTTTAATTTTTTTCCTAATCTGATGTTTGCTGAAGCCAATACAAGTTATTTCTAGTTCTTTGTCTTTCCAATAATTCCTTTCCAGAGCAGGACATAAATAGAAAAAAAGCTCTGAGAGAATGAACCATTTGTAAACCCTGATTTCTAGCAATGGGGCAATCACTTTTCCTCATTTGGTGACATAGCTTCTCTTCAGAAGATTTGGTGCCATGCTTACATGGAACATTTTCACTTAAAAATGAAAGTTCTTAAATCCAGATGGTGCTCAAAGAAGCCGTAGTCTGCTTAACACTGCTGTAACACAGTACCATAGACTGAGTCATTTATAATAAACAGAAATATATTTGACTTACAGTTCTGGAAGCTGAGAAGTCCAAGGTAGAAGTGCCGGCATCTGGTGAGGGCCCTTTGGCTGCATCCTAACATGGCTGAAAGCATGATAAATGGGCAAAGAAAAGGAGAGGCACCCACCCCCCACCCCACGAAAGGCACCAGTCCATTGGGAAGGGAGAGCCCTTATTATCTAAATACTTCTTAACAGCCTCCTCCACACACACACTGCTGCAACGCAGTTACACAACAACATGGCTTTGGGAGAGATCAGACACTCAAACTAGAAACTATCAGATTGGTTTCAACCAGTGGAAGCAGAGTTAGGTCAAGCTCCCTGGTTGTTAGTTTTGTCCAGTTGGAGTCATATGCTAGGAATCTTTGGGTAAATCAGTTTACTTTGTTGTTCTTCTAGTTTCAAGACACCTTGTGACCATACTCTGAAATATCCATGTGCTCCCTTATGTTTCCCAACCTCTTTTGTGGTTAAGCTGAGACCACATGATGAGTTAGCATCAAAATATGGACAAGCTGGGGCATGGTGGAGTAATCCCAGAACTTTAAAGGCTGAGGCAGGAGGATCACAATTTCAAAGCCAGTGGACTATACAGTAAGCCCCTGTTGCAATTTAAAAAAATATGAATAGAAGTGATGTACTATTTCTAAAGAGCAGATAAGAGTTCTCCATGCCCTTCTCTCTTATAGTAGTGAGGGAGAAAGGAAATTTCAAGATAACTAAGTTCCAAAATGGAAGTGACCTACATTTCTCAGGCACCATTGAGGAGACTTGTCTGATTTGAGTAAAGCAACTGAAAAATAAATCTTTGTTATTACCAAGACTTTAGGGTTAATTTGCTACTGAAGCCCAGCCTCACCTCACCAAGGCAACCTTATTGTGTCTGTCTTAGTTACTTTTATTACTGCTGAGACAACATACCTGACACTCAAAGGTAAAGGAGGAAATGTTTATTTAGCTCACAGTTTGTAGAGGTTTCAGTCTATAACCAAGGCAGGGTGGATGGCAGGCAGGTTTTGCAGAGGAGAAGCAGTTCGTGGCAGGTAGACGGTAGCAAAGCAAGGGACCTTAGCACCTTCTTTCTGCCCCTTTTATATTCTATCTAGGCTACCAGGATTAGAGCGGTGCCAAACCAATGAGTGGACTGATTTAGTAATCACACATCCTTAATCACAGCATCACATACTCTTGATCCAGCCACATCTGAAAAGCCCCACCCTATGACCACATGATGTTTTGGAGGACATCTAGACATATACCATAACAGTGTCATTGAAATCAGTCAACTCCAAGTACCAATGATCAATCTTCTACCACATTCTGTCAGATCATGAGCTGGGCATGAAAAGTCAACCAGATGGATAATGGTTGCTTTTATTATGTAATGTTTACTTATTTTAAAGTTTTTATTGATTTGTTTATAACTGATAAGCAAGGACCCTGACTTTAAAGTAGCTCATTATCTGATGGGGAGACAGGAGTGCATGTGAAAATTTGAACCAGCTCTGAAAAGTAAAAGGTTCTTATTGGCATTCAAATTACTTCATTTTAAGTGCAAGTAAAAAACTCAAATGGTTCAAAATCCAAAACTTTAACAAGATATAAAATAAAAAGTCTCCTTTTGTTTCCTGTGACTGGGTACTCAGTTTTTGTCCTTAAAAGCAATTAATACTACCAGGGAAAGAATGGTTAGGTTTATTTTTAAATAACCACTCAGTCAATGTGGTGTGCACATTAAAAGTCCTTATGAATCATTGTTAGAGTTTGCATTATTTCTATAATGAATATGTTTCAGGGTTTTTGTTTTTGTTTTTGAGACAGGAAGTTCAGGCAGTCCTTGAACCCTCTACAGAGCCTAGGTTGGCCTCAAATTCACAGTGATCCTCCTGCCTCCAACTCCCGAGTGCTGGGATTACAGATGTGCACTACCATGCCCAGCTACAGACTAGCTTTTTTTGGGTACACTTCAAGTAACTGCAGAGAGGTTCACGAGGTCCTGGTTTCAAATTTCACCTGTTGATAATACAGACACGTATAATCGAGATGATTCTGGAGGGCTCGGATGTGCTCAAAACTCTTGTGGTAGACCAGCTCCAGAAGGAAAATGATTGCAGAGATCTTGATGTTTCCAAGCTGTCACTTATTTTCTGAGGGCAAAGAACTGCAGGAGACTCACTGGGTTCACAGAGGAGTATGCAGGAGACACATGGATGATGATCTTGACAGTAGGAGCACATGCCTCAGAGATAAGTACACCAGCTGCCGCAGGCCGTGTAGCCCTGAAGGTGGGCATTTCTGGTCTCTGATGCCTCCTTTAAGAGCCTGGCTGGATGGTGAGTTCCCTGAAGGTGCACATTACCAATCGTGTTTGTGCAAAGCAACTCTGAAGAGCTGGTATGGCATGCCGTATTCTTCCATGTGTACACAACCAAATCGTCAGTGATTAATATCGAAAGCTTCTGAAGGCCACTTTCCCAGGTGCTGGTCAAAGCCTCATCATGGTTCCGGGATCGTTGAGGAAGTCAGTGTGCTAAACAAGCAGACACATGGCATTACTATTTTCCACTTCCGACCCCTGCACCAAGCAGAAGCAGGGACCCAGCCTCCGGGACTCCCAAATGCAGCACCTTTAGGGAAAAGTCCCATTTTCTCACTTAGTCCAATCACCAAGAGACTGATGTAAATGCAAACGTGGGCATCATGTGCGTGCGTATGTGTGTGCTCACATGTGCACTGGGATGACATCGAATTTCTCAGATGATACCCTGGGGAATTGGAAGCTTCGGTTGTGACTCTAAGGTGGAGCTTGGAAGTGGGCTGACCTGGTGGGAAGCTCAGGGTTAGCAGAGCCACTGAGCTGTCCAAAGCTGGGAGGAGAGTGCTGAGCTTCTGCACTTGCATTGAGCTGCTGGGTGTGGGCTGTTCTAGCAGCTCCCAAGGCTCAGGTGAGGGGCTGATGGCTGAGGACGGTCTTGTGATCACACTCTTGAGGTCAGAAAACAAGCCTTTTGTTAAAGGGGAATAGGGCAAGACATCCCCACACCCAATACGATGACCATTTGGAGGGACATATTCATAACCAAACAGAATTTGGAGCATTGAAAATGTAATGCCACCTTCTCTACCAGAAAGAGTGTATGGATTCATATTCAATTTTAATCTGGAATAAAGAACTTTTGCGAGCCAGTGTTTAAAAAATAACTTAGTTACAGCCCAGCAAGGGACTTGCACAGGCATTTCACCGGAGGCGACTTACAAATGGTTGGTAAGCACCTGAAAAAAATGCTAGATGTTATTATGACTAGAGAAATGGAAATTAGAGATGAGCTATTTGACTCTCCTAGGATGGTCACAATCAGGAGGACTGACCATAGCAAATGCTGAAATGAGTGCTGACAAAGGAGAACTGTCATATACAGCCAGTAGATATAAACATTTGGTACAATCAATTGGGAAAATAGTTTCGCTGTTTCTTAAAAAGTGAAGCCTAATCATACCATTGTGACCCTGAAGCTCCACTTCTACGTGTCCACAGAAGAGCAATGGAGGTGTATGTCCACGTGAATACTCGATGCCCATGTTCATAGCAGTGTTATTGATTACAACCAAAAGCTGGAACTAATCCAAACATCTATCCATGCACTGAAGGATGGATAAACAAAATATGGTCTCTCCCAGGCAGTGCAATATCATTTTTTCATAAAAAGCTATGAAGTATTGATCCATGCTGTAATGTGGATGAACCTCGAAAATGTTCTGCACACTGAAGGAAGTCTGACTTAAAAAACCCACACTGTACTGCTGCATTTACATGGAAAGTCCAGGAAAAGCAAATCTGAGAGACACTGGCTGCCTGTGGCTGGCTCAATGAGAGTGTTCTAAAATTGGAATGCAGTGATGGTTGCACAACTCTACATTTACTACAAATCACTGCCTTAATTTTATGGCAGTAAATTATGCATCAGTAAAGTTGTGTTGAAAATTTCAACCTGGGTTTGCAATTGCCCCCAACCTAGATCTAGAATATTTACTAAATAATAATCTGAAAAATAAACCAATGTCACGGGTGAATCTCCATTTAATTTAGAAAAATTAACATGTAGGGCTGGGGCTGTAGCCCAAGGGTAGAGCCCTTGCCTAGCATGAACAAGGCCATGGGTTCCATCCCTAATATTGCAGAAGAAAAAAAATTAGTAACTCAACCAAGTTCTACTTTGTAAAAGTGTGTTAGACATCTCAGACTCTGACTCAAAACCCTTTCTGGGCACAGGAGTGGTACAGGCAGTAAATAATTTTCTCCTTCTCTGGGCAATGAAGTAGGATCTTGAACTGATCAATATGATTAGATAACAAGTGGTAATCAACTTTTATAAAATAAGTTCAGTAGGTAATATGCAGAAGAAAACTGAGCAAAGTTTATTTTCAACATCCATTCAATAATTCCTGCATGAGGAATTAATTTCCTGTTCCCAACACAAATTCAGTGAAATGCATCATTACACACTGCTGTGTGAGTTCAGTCACCCTCCTGAGAGAAAAAAAAATTATCACTTTTTTCCTGTGTACTTGTTGTGGTTGAACCTAGGGACTTCCTACTGAGCTACATCCGCAACCGTTTTTTAGATATTTTATTTTGAGATTGGGTCTCACCAAGTTGCTAAGTTGCCAAGGCTAGCCTTGAGACCCTCCTGCCTCAGCCTCCCAGAGTGCTGGGGTTACAGGCAGGCAACATCCAGATTTGTCTTTAAGTCACCATTTGTGGGGGCTTGTTTCACTCCAACAACCTGGGTGGGAGAATAGCCTGACCAGGCTCCTAGAGTGGAGCAGCCTGCTGAGGGTCTGGCATCTTCTGTCTCCCTATTTCTCTCAGCAGCCTCCCATCCTCCTAGTTGCCTCATCAGGAAATTTACAGCATCCTCTGTGCCTGCTGTCTCTCAGCTCCCAGGCTGGGCCAATCGCTAAGTCCTGTCACTTCTGCATTGCTTGCCTCTCTGTGCTCCTCATCAGACTCACAGATCCCCATCCTGCTTGCCTCGGATCTCATCACAGTTCTCTCCTATCTTTTCTCTCTGCCAATCCCTCCCCCATTCTAACTCCTAGCCTCCAAATCCTTCCTCATTCTCATAGCCTACACACCAGCACTTAAGGTCTCTCCTGCATGGGTCCTCGCCTTTCTGGGGTAGGCATTAGTTTCACATGGCAACTTGCCTAGGTCAGGGAGTCCCCAGATACTGGGTCAAAAATTATTCTACAAGGGTATTTTTTGATGAGATTACCGCACACAATGGTAGATTTCCACAGCAGCAGACGGCTCTCCATACTGTGGGTGGGCCTTGCCCAATCAGTTGCAGCTTGACTAGACCAGCCGTGCCAGCCTCTTTCAAGCAAGGAGAATTCAATAGCAGACTGTGCTTGGACTTTGCCTGCAGCGGTAGCTTTTCCTGGTTCTTTAAGCAGGTAGCAGCCTTAGGGGCTCCCCAGGGGCTCCATCCTGCTGGCCTACCCTGCCAGTTAACATAATTACATGAGCCCATGCCTTGGAATATTTTCTGTCTTGCTCCATACACACGCGCGCGCACACACACACATGCGCACACGCACACACGCACACACACGCCGTGCTATGTTGCTTGGAGGTCTTCCCTACCCCTCCCCGGGCACCTCATCTGTTGTAATATCTCACGTTATGGTATCATGGATTTTTTTTTAAAGAAAACACATGGTCCTCTTGATTATATTGTGAGCGACCAAAGGCAAATCGTACTCTTTTTCTCAATTACAGAACTGCCTGTCTGATTGATGTTCATAGCGATGACAAAGTTGTTTCAAAAGGTGCATGCCACACATGAGCCCGATCTTCCCCATCAAACATGATCTTCTCTCTGAGTTATTTGTGTCAGCAACCACGGGCGGGGACCCTGGGAGACACTGAGATCTACAAGAGGGGACTGAGGAGTCTCTGGAAACTGACACCACAGGGAGTAAAGGAAGCTGGACTGGGAAGGAAGGAAGAAGTTGGGTGTTGATGTGCTTGTGACAGTGGGTCCCACGAGGCACTTGGAGTTGGCATCGCCTTGTCCTGATGTCCTGTCCTGGTAGAGCGGGCTGAATACGATTCTCCACGTGGACCAATCGCCAAGTGTGGAGCTTACATCCTGGTACTGAGAGACAGATGGTAAGCAATAAACACAAGGAGTAAGTAAGTTCTAGAGTACGTTAGAAGGTGCAAGGTATAATGGAAGCGAAAGAGGATAATAAAAAGGATTAGGAGATAGGGAGGTGTAGGTTGCACTGACTAGGTGACATTTGAACAAGGCATGAATGAAACAGTTATACAGATATATATGGGAGAAAAGAGGTCCAGGCAGCATTGTTTAAATGTTTTACGATCAGCATTTATTACTTTTGTTAATGATACCCCCCCAAGAGGTAACCATTATTCTGACATCTATTACAATTGATAAGTTTTGCCTGTTCTTGAATTGTATATAAATGGAATCACACTCTATTTACTCTTTTGTGTGTAGCTTCTTTCACTCATATTATCTGTGATATATGCCTGTGTCATTGCATTTACCTGTCATGTGCTCTGTGGGTGCTTCTGTATTATTCCTGTCTATGAATACTCTACCAGCAGCACATCCATGCCTTCTCCTGTTGATGGACATTTGGGTTCTTTCCATTGTTCATCACATGAATGGAACTGCTGTAAATACTCTTTTTCTGTTCATTTCTTTCTTTTATTTTTTTAGGCAGCGGCTCACTGTGTAGTTCAGGCTGGCCTTGAACTCACTATGGAGCCCAGGCTGGCCTCATGCTCATGGTAATCTTTCTGCCTCAGCCTCCCAAGTGCTGGGATTATAGGTGTATGCCACCACACCCAGGCCGCTATAAATATTCTTAAGCATGCATTTTGGTGAACACATACACTCATTTCTTTTGACTATATACTCAGTAGTAAAATTGTTGGATCATAAGGCAGGCATATATTTAACTTCAGTAGATTCTATAAAACTACTTTTCAAAATGGTTGTATTAATTTTCACTCTTCTAACCATGTATGAAAGTTGTAATTGCTGTACATCCTTTAGGTGGTGGTTATCATGCAATGTTAATTGAATTTTTTTTGTATGTCTTCTTGAGATATGGTGTCACTATGCAGTTCAGGCCGGCCTTGAGCTCACTTTGTAGCCCAGACTGGTCTTAAACTTGCAACAATTCTCCTGCCTCAACCTCCCCACTGCTGGAATTACAGGTGTGCACCACCATGCCAGGCCAAATGAATATTCTAATACTTTGACTAGTGAATTTTTCATGCTTTAATGTATGTATATCTCTTTTACAAAGTGGGGTTATGAGTGTGACAGACTTTCAGGAATAATTTCACAAACTTATTCTGCTGTTATTTTCTTTTTAATATTCAAAAGTGAGAAAAATGAATGCCTAGATAAATCTAGCTGAGCGTGGTGTCACATGCCTGTAATCCCAGCTGAGGCTGAGGCAAGAAGATCGCCATGAGTTTGAGGATAGCTTGGGCTATATAGTGAGTTCAAGGCCACTCTAAACTACATAGCAAGACTTTGTCTCAAAAAAAAAGTCTAAAAAGACTATCTTAATAAATTGAATATTACGGTGCACATCTGTAAACTCAGCACTCTGGGAAGCAGAGGCAAGAGGTTCACAAATTTAAGCCCAGCATGGACAATTTAGCAACTTTGTGAGACCCTGACTCAGAAATAAAAAATAAAAGGGGTTGGGGATGTAGCTCAGTGCAAAGACCTAGGGTTCAATTTCCAGCACTGCAAAAACAAAATTAAAAGACCTCTCTGGTAAATAGAAGACAAAAATTCTAAGTGATGAAAAACACACATTTGTGTGCCCACATATTTTTAGCTTAGTGTTTCTTCCATAGTCAGTCACTTCCCAGTGAGACAGCAAAATGTTCCATCCCCTCGTTCGACCCCAGCCCAGAGTGCACAGAGCTAAAGTTGTCTGTGGGGGCTCTGAAGGCCCCATCTAGAGAATAGCAGCTGCACAGCTGTGCCCAAAAAGCCTGACGTAGGTCATTGACATGTACTTGGTGAAGGCCATCAGGTCTGTCCTTAAGGAGCTTCTGCTAAACCTTCCACAATGTTCAAGCCCATCCTTGCCCATGTCTTTGCCCTTACCGCAGGAGCTGGGGGACTCCATGCTTTCCACCCTCCCAGTGCCAACCAGGAGCAGATTCTACCATGTTCTGCCTCTCTTTGAGCGAGCCCATTCCCATGCCTCGATGACTCTGAGGACAGTTAAAGGAGTGACCATATTTCACACACTTGGGGCATAATGTGTAGAAAACACGAAGAGCAAACACTGGACCCAGAAATCTGTTCTAGCAGACCCCCCATGACTGGACTATGAAGTGCTGTGCATAATTTAATCAACCTTTCCTTTGTATACTTTTAAAAGTCAAGAAAAATGTTAATCCAGTTTCACAGCAGCAATTGAGAGCTTTTTCCCTCCATTTTATTCGATTCTCAGAACTGTTATTAGACCTTTAATTGGATTCATAGATACAACGTTCGCAGATTTTTTCTTTCTGAGATTTAATATTATGTGTTCCCTGACCCCTGTGATTCCCAAGTTTCTATAAATGTGTAAATTATTTATGGTCCAGATGGTGATTTGATAGTATTCTGGATTTTAAAATCTTTTGCACTTTTGCTGTCTGCACAGTCACTGAAGTACAAAATTCAGATTTGTCATTAGGTACTGTCCTAAAAGCCCAAGGCATCCTTGATTACAAATAAATACTCTTTTTCCCATTTGTCTTTCATTGCTTAAAATTAAAAGCCATCTTTCTGTGGGAGCTATCAAATTAAAGAAGAGAAAAAGGAAATTTCTGATTTTTAATTTTGTTGGAGTGGAGAAACATTTTTTTTCTTCAGATCATTATAAACTTTCAAATCTGAAAATGGGTGGCTGTGGATGGACAGACTGCTGATTGTTCCTCAATACCTTTTTCTTTTTTGTCCTTTCTTTCTTACTGTTTTTTGGTAGTTATAGAAACCTTGACCTTGGAAAGGTAAAATGGCTTCCCAGAATAGAAACTACATTACCCAGCCTCCCTCACAACCAGGTGTGATCTTGGGCTGCATTCTGGCCAACCCCGTGCGAACAGAACTTATAGATCCAACTTCTGGGTCAGTTCCAAAGGGTAGTGTTTGCTACTGCTTCTCACACTTCCAGCTGGCTGAAAGGATGTGCTATCGAGGCATCTTGAACCATGTGGATAAAGTGCCAAGGGATGGCATTTTCTTAAATAAAGGAGCCAGGAAACTACAATGGTGGGCACTGAGCTCCCTGGACTATATAATCGTAGAGGAAGAAATGGTCTTTCCCTCTTGTCTTCTCTCCCCTCCTCTCCTCTCCTCTTACTTTTCCTCTGCAAACCCCTCCCAATGGCCCCAGACCTTTTAATTTTTAGTTTGAGATAGCACCCTGTCAGGTTGCCCAGGTTGACCCCAAACTTGTGGTCCTCCTGCCTCAGCTTCCCAAGTTGTGTGCACTACCATGCTTGGCTCTGAACTACTTTCCTATGACATTGCTATTTTGGTTCTCAGAGACAACACTTGAAGCTCTATTCTAATGAAAAGCACAACCACTTAATCAGTTAAGAACATTTGACTAAAGGAACAGACAAATGATCACAAAAGGTCTCCATACTCCATGTTCAATTGTGGGTTGGATCAAAAGACAGGCATCGATGGATTTTTCTTAATACACACAGATGTGCTTTGACTAGATGGTTGAAGAAAGGTGCTCTTGAGTCTTAAGCCAAGGGACAGATTCAGCACTTGGGAATGATTTACGAAGGGTCTCAAATAAATCAGAAGGGGCTGCTAATGTATCAGGAGGGATCTCAGAGACATCAGAAAAAGTTTCATATTCATAAGGATCACTCTCAAAGAAGTCAGGAAAGGTCTAAAATATATAAGAGTTTCAAATGGGTCCCAAAGCATCTCATGTATGTCAGAAGGAGAATCAAAGAAGTCACGAAGGATCTTGAATAGGTAAGGAAGGACCAAAAATATATCAGAATGGAGAACTCATAAACAGTGTCAAAAAGAGGAAGGATCCAGGTGCAATGGTGTATGCTTGTAATCCTAGCATTTGGGAGGCTGAGGCAGGTGGAATGCTTTGAGCTCAAGGCCAGTTTAACCTACATAGTGAGACTCTGCCTCAAAAACAACAAAAAAGCTCAGATACCTGTGGAAGCAAGTGAAGAAGAGTGTTAAATATGTAAATGTTCCAAACAGAAAGTGACAGTCTCAAATGGTTGCAAAAAGTTTGAAATACATCAGAAAAGGTCTCAAGAAAGAGTAAAAAAAAAAAATCTCAAATGTGTTCCAAATAGTCTGGTAGCATCTCAGTAAGTTATGAAGAACCTCAAGTATGTCAAAAGCAGCTCAAACAAGTCACAAAAGGTCTCAAACATGTTAAGAAATGTCTCAAACTCACAAGGAAATATTTCAGATACATCAGGAAGGAATTCACTCACACAAGAAAGGCCTCAAATACACCAGAGAAGGCCTCAAACATGTCAGTACATGTCTTAAACTGTCCTCAAGAGATTCAACTATATAAAATGGGACCACAAAGTTGTTAAAGGAAATGTGGTCTTTGAAAAGGCTTTCACACAGACAAAGTCACAAAGGACTGAAACACATCAGGAAGGGTGTTAAACATGTCAGAAAGGATTGTACCTGATTGGAGGTGTCTCAATGTCATTGGGAAAGCTTGATCAGGAATGGTCCCAACTAGGTGAGGAAGTGTCCTGGATGGGTGAGCAAGCTTCGCAAATACATCCAGAAGAGCAGCCCTCACGTCAGGAAGAACATTGAGCTCGTCTGACGTCATTTCAAATGTCATAGGAAGCATCTCAAATATGTTAGGAGCTGTCTGTCATTCACCAGGAGTGTTTTCAAACAGACAAAAAGAACTTGCCAGGGAGAAATTTTTGAAATAAAGGTTTCAAACAAATAAGAATGGGTCTTGGACATGCCAGGAAGGATTTCAAACAAATCAGGAAGGATTCCTTCAAGAGGGAAAGAGTCCTACATGCACCCTGGCAAGTCTCAGATATGTCAGGCATCTTAAGCATACCATGAAGGGTCTCGAACAGGTCAGGAAGTTCCCAAATGTGACAGAAAGGCCTTAAAGTCATCAGGAAGTCTCATGTCCTTCAAAGACAGCTTCACATACATTCAGTATGTCCAGGAGAACCTGAATTATGTCAGGAAAAATACCTAGTATAAGTCAGGAAGGGTCAAAAAGCTAGAGGCAAGAATCTTACCTGGTCAGGATGGGTCTCAAATATTGAAAAGAAGGTCTTAAGCAATCAAAAAGAATCTTAAATAAATTGGGAAAGATGTAAACAGTGGCAGGAAGGGTCTCAAAATCAGCAGGAAGAGTATTAAATCATCAAAAAGATTTTTGATGAGACAAATTAGAAAGTTTAAGGAATCAGGAAGAGAATTTAGCACACTGGCTTCCCACTATTTGAGTTAAGTGGGATATGTCCCCAACAAATCAGTAAAAGTCTCAATTAAATTGAGAAGGGTCTCACGTGGTATGGTAGTGCACACTTATAATCCGGGCACTCAGAAGGCCGAGGCGGGAGGATCACCATGAGTTCCAGGACAGTCTGGGCTACACTGTGAGTTTAAGGCCAGCTTGAACTACATAGCTATGCTCTGTTGCAAAAAAATGAAATAAAACAAACAGTAGGAAAAGTCTCAAACAATCAGGAAGAACATGTTAGAAAGACTCTCAAACATGTTAGTCATGATCTAAGATCGTCAGGAAGGTCTGAAATCAGAAACAAAAACTGATATTTCAGGAACCTTCTCAACCAAGCAGGAAGTGTCTCAGATGATCAGAAAAAAACTTAAACAAGTTAGTAACGTTCTCAACTACAAGTCCAAAAGGGTCTCACTCAAGTTAGGAAGGCTCTTGAAGAGAAAAGAAATGTCTCAAACCTATGTAAAAGGGTATTTAACATGTCAAGAAGTGTCCCACAGAAATTATAAAGGCTCTCAAGTAAGTCAGAATGATTACAAATATGTTAGAAGAGTTGAAAAGTCATGAAGGATCCTAGACATTTCAGAGTCATGTTTTATAAACGTAAAGCACTTTCTTGAATTATAATATACACACCACACAATCTACCCATGTACAGTATACAATCCAGTGGTGTTTAGTATATCCACACTTATGTGTGATCATTACCACACGCTTACACACATCTTCATCACTTAGCAAAAAAACCCCACTTAGCCTTTAGCCACCACACCTGTATTATTCCTCCTCCCTCAATCATAAGCAACCACTAACCTTCTGTTTCTATAGATTTTCCTATTCTGAACTTATGTATAGTCCCCTGATATGTGGTCTTTTAAGAAAAAACTGGCTTATTTTAGTTAAGCTCAAACTTGTTGCAGGGTGTATTCATACTTTTTAATTTTATTTCATTTTATTTTTTGAGATGAAGTTTTTCTGTTCCTCAGACTGTCCTCAAACTCCTGTGCTCAAGTGTTTCTCTTTCCTCAGCCTTGCAAGGGGTTGGGATTACAGGTGCATGCCAGCATACCTGAAAGTATCTTGTTCTTTTTTATGGCTAGATAATATTCCACTGCATGGAGTCACTGTATTTTGTATATCAATCCATCCACTTATGACAATTTGGGCTGACTTCACTTTGTGGTTATTGTAAGTATAGGTATTAGTGGTTAGGTTTCTGTATAGCTATATGCTTTTACTTTTCTTGGATAGATAGGAGTGGAATTGTCAGATCATATTGTTATTCTGTTTGGAACTTCCAGACTTTTTTTTTTGGTATGGGGAATCAAACTCACGACTGTACACTTGCAAGACAGGCACTTATTCCCTGAGCTAAATCCCCAGCCCCTCAGACTTTTTGTCCAAAGTAGATACATCATTTTACATTCCCATCAGTAGCATATGAGGGTCATGATTTTGCCACACCATTGCCAACATTTCTTGCTGGACTGCCTCTAGCCATGCCAGTGGGTGATAAAGGCAATGTCACTGTGCTCTTGAAAGAGTATCATACATGGCAGGGAAGGTTCTCAAACAGAAAGGAAGCATCGCAAATAGAAAAAGATCTCGCACTCATCAGAAAAGTTTGCCAAAAGTCAAGAGGTCTTAAACATGTTTGATTGTTCTAAAAACAGATGGGCGGTATCTGTGTTAGTCAGTAATACTGTTTAATACATCAGAAAGGATTTCTATTCTCAAATATGCTCTTATAGGTCTTAAAAAATCGGAACAAGGCTTAAATATGTCAGGAAGAATCTCAAAGTTGAAAATTGTAAGGAAGGGTTTTTTATTGATATATAATTCACATGCAATAAAATTTACCTCTTTAAAGAATACAGTTCATCTGTGCGTGGTAGCACATGTCTGTACCCTCAGAAGGCTGAGGCAGGAGGATCACTGTGAGTTTGAGGCCAGCTTGGGCTACATAGTGAGTTTAAGGCAGCCTGAACTACATAATGAAACCCTGTCTCAAAAAATCAGAAAGAAAGAAAAACACGATGTACAACTCAGTGGTTTTTTTTGACTGTTTGTGCACAGGGCTGTGCCATCATCACTGCTATCTAATTCCAGAATGTTTTCATCATCCTGAAAAGAAACACTCTCCTTGTTCATTAGCAGTCAGTCTCCATTTCCCCCTATTCCAGACAATGGCAATGACTCATCTACTTTTTGTCCCCATGGAATTGCCTATTCTAGACATTTTATATGAATGGAATCATGCAACATGTAGCATTTTTGTCCAGTTCCTTTCTCTTACTGTAGTATTTTCAGAAACATCCATGTTGTACTATGTAGCAGCGCTTCATTCCTTTCTATGGATAAATATTGTGCCACTATACAAATATATCACATTTTATTTACCTATTTATCAGCTGATGGACCTCAGGGTTGTTTGTAATTTTTGGCTTTTATGAATAATGCTATTATATTTGAGTACAATTTTTTTCTTGAGACAGGGTCTTACTATGTAATTCAAACTGCCTTGAACTCAGTTTGTAGCCTAGATTGGCCTCAAACTCAGGGAAATTCTCCTGCCTCAGCCTCCCAAGTACTGAGATTACAGGCATGCACCAATAGGTCTGGTTTGAGTACAAATTCTTGTGGGAACATAAGTCTTCAGATTTCTTGGGTACATACTTAGGAGTGGACTTACTGAGTTGTGGTGTAGGGAAGAATTTTAATTCCTATAGGAAAGGTCATAGGTCAAATAAGAAGACTCTCCATCATACAGGAAGGGTTTAAATATATCAGGAAGTGTCCCAAATATGTCACAAACACTCTCAAAGACAGAAGAGAAGAGTCTCAAATATGTTATAAGTCTCATGCAAGTCTGTAATAGTCTCAGCTCAATCAGGAGCATTTCAAAATATGTCAGTAAAGGGTGCAAAGGGCTGAGAGGAATACTTTGAGTATGTCACAAAAGGGTGTCATACTTAAAGGAAGAGTATCAAATAATCAGGAAAGGTCACAACCTGTTAAGAAGGGTCTCAAAAAGTATCAGAAAGGACCTCTAATAATTAGAAAAGGTAGCAGTAAATCTGCAAGAGTCTCAAATATATTAGGAGTCATCTTATTCAGACAGGAAGAATCTCAAATCATCTGTCCAAGTGTCTAACACGACAAGAAGAGAGTGCAACAAGTTGATACAGGTCTGAAGTTGGTAAGGCAGGATCTCAAATTCATCAGGCAGAGTTTAAAGTATGCTTCTTCAGAAGAATATGAAATATTTCAAACAACCTCAAAACTGTCAGGAAGAGTGTTGAACATGGCAGGAAGGGTCACAAATGGTGACCAGATGCCTCAAATCCTTCGCAAATCATCTCAGACAAGGCAGGAACAGTTTTCAAAGTAGGAAGAGTTTTAAGTCGGTCAATCAGTGTCTCAAACTGAGAGCAACAATCTCAAATAGTTGGGGAAGGTCACAACTATCTCAAGAAGTCTCAGACTTGTCAAGAAGAGTCTCGAATAAGTACAGGTCTTAAAAATGTCAGAAAGAGTTTCAGAGAAGTCAAGTTGAGTTTCATGCAAGTCAGAATGGGCTTCAAACACCCTCCAGAGAGGGCATCAATAACATCGAGAAGAGTCTCAATCACATCAGAAAGTGTCTTCACGTCACAATGTGCTTCAGACATTACAGGAAGTGTCAGAGACCAAAGACAGATCTGTAATACATCATTAATTCTTTAAACCAAACTGGAAGCTTATCGACATAGTAAGCAAGATCTTTCAAATTTGTCAGTGAAGGATACAAACATGAAATGTCTCAAGGAAGTTAGAAAAGTTATCTCAGATGTTACGTGAAAGTCATGAAGGCTCATAAATTGTTCTTGCCTTGTTTGAGATAGTTTGTAAAGGATTTGACACACTTGATCTCTACTTATGAGTCTTTTTTCATGGTTTTTGTTGTTCTTGTTGTTTGTTTGTTTGATAGTTTTGAAATACTTTCTGTCAGGAGAAGTGTTAGACACATTGAGAAGCCTCTCCAGTACATTAGAAAAGTCTCAGACACATTAGGAGGTGTCTCAAACATGACAGGAAAGGATTCAGGCTTGTCAGGAAATGTATAAAACAGAAAGAGTTTCATATACATGAGGAAGCGTCCCAAACAAGTTTGGTGGTTTCTCAAACCAAAGTAGTGAGGAAGAGTTACAAATTAGTAAGAGTCTCAAGCAAAATGGAATGTCTCAGAACCAAACCAGAGTGTCAATACGTTGAGAGTGCTCTCCAACCTTCAGGAAGGGGCTCAACAAAATCAGAAAGAGTAGCAAACACATCAGGAAGTGTTGCAGGGGGAAGGTTCTCACATCAGAAATCTTCTCAAACATGTGTGGAAGGCCTCAAAGGAAACAGGAAAAGCATTAAATATGTAAACAAGGGACTCAAAAAGAGAGAAAGAGTTTTTAATATCTCTAAATGGTCCCAAAGTTGTAAGGAAAGTTTTTGAGTAAGTTAGGAAGGATCTTGAACAAGTCAGAGATGTTCCTAATATGGGAGGAAGAGTCACAAAGTTTCTCTAACACACATAAGGAAAGAGTAGGTCAAACATTAGGAAGTTTCTCAAATATGTGAGGGAGCCTCAAACGTGGCAGGAAGGGTCTCAAACTCCTTAGAAACTATACAGAAAAGAGAAGAAGATTCTTAAATATCTAAGGAAACACCTCGAACATTAGGAACATTCCCAAGGCAGTAAGGATGAGCCATATGGAAGTCAGTAAAGTTTACCAAACATAAGGGAGAGTTTCAAATTCATTTGAGAGAAACTCAGTCACTCCAGGAAGATTCTCAAACAAATGAAGAAAGGTCTCAAGCAAGTTAGAAATATCAGGAAGAGTTTCAAAAGTAATATGAAGAGTCTCAACTATGTCAGTAAGACTCTCAAATAGGAAAGGAAGGTTTTCAAAACTGCCAGGAATGATTAAAAAGACACAAGAAGAGTCTCAAATATGTCATAATGGTCTCAAATAGGAAATGTCTCAAAGGCATCAAGAAGATGCTTACACACATCAGAAAGAATAGCAAACATGTCAGGGGCAGACTCAAACATAGAAAAAAATCTCACACAAATCAGGAATGATCTCACACATGTGAGGAAGCTTCTCCAACAGGCCAGGCTGTGTCTCCAACAGATTGGAAGCATCTTGACTCTTTCAGGAATGATCACATACAGGTCAACAAGGCTCTTAAATGTATCAAGGAGGGTCATGAATGACAGAAAAAGTTTTAAACACATCAAGGAAGGGCCTCAACCTCATTAGGATGTCTCAAATACATCAGTAAGAGTCTCAAATGTGAACAGGATGTTCCAGAAACATGACAGGAAGCGCTCCCAAGACGGAGAAAAGGACCCCTGCATTAGGAATCCTCTCAAACTGTATTGGAAGGATTTCTGAGTAGACAGAAAGAGCATTGCATTTCTCAGTATGGATCAGTTAAAGTCTCAATTACAGCTGGAAGGGTCTTAGAAATTTCAGTAAGAGACTCAAATGAGTTGATAAGCCTCTTGAGCAAGTCAGAAAAGATCTTCAATTTCTCACAAAGAGTCACAAAGGAGCCCAAAAACTCAAACATGTCCAGAAGAGTCTTAATGTGTTCTCAAATTTGCCTTAAGCAAAAAGAGTCTTGCTTAAACATTTTAGAAACTGTTGTAATCTTCTCAGGAACCATCTAGAAGAGCGATAAAGGATCTTAATTACATCAGCAATCCTTTCAAACAGACCCAGAAAGGCTTTAAAACTCTTGCTGACAACTTAGAGATGGAAAGAGGCACAAACATCTTCAGATAGTCTCAAACTAGTGAGAAAAATATCTATTAGACAAATAAGAGTTTCAAACAAATCATGAAGGTTGTCAAACATGCCAGGAAGAGATTTAGATACAACAGGAAGGTCTGAAAATATATTGGAGAGAACCTCAAGCATGATAGGGTATGTTCCAAACTTCTAAGGAACTATTTATTTATTTATTTAATAGTACTAGGCATTGAACCCCAGGTCTTTACCCTGAGCTGCATCCCCAGCCTTAAAAAAATTTTTTTTGAGACAGGGTTTCACTAAGTTGCTAAATTGCCCAGGCTGGGCTCAAACTTGTGACCCTCCTGACTCAGCCTCCCAGAATGCTGGGATTACAAGGGTGCACAAGTATCCCTGGCCCCTAAGTAGGTTTTCAGAAAAGCAGTGGAGAATCTCACATGCCATTCCATGTAAGTCATGCAGGTTCTCAGACATGTCAGGAAGAATCTAGAATATGTTTTAAGTACACTAGGCAGGTTCTAAAATAAATTAGAATGAATATTTTACAGAAAATGTTATGAAGGAAAGTGTCTCAAACTTCTTATAAATATTCTAGGATGCAGAGGAATGTTTGTGAACATATTAGGAAGCATCTCAAGTGTGAACTCTTTTCAGAGTACTAAGGATGAGGTGTAAACAATTCTGTAATATGCCTCAAAAAGATGGAAAGGTCTCAGTCTGAGAGTCTCAAACATGTCAGGAAGGGTCTCAAAAAATCAAGGAAGCTCTCAGTTAAATCAGAAAAAGTACATAAGGAAGTACATAAGGAAGAGCCTTATTCAAGACATGAAGGATCACAAACACATGGACAGAAGTCTTAAAACATTCTCAAATCCAGACAGGAAGAATCTTAAAAATGTCAAAAACAGTCTCAAATCCAGAAATTATTACAAATATCTCAGAACAAGTAGCATCATGTCAACAATGAACTCGAACATGTCACAAAAAGTTTTGAAAAATTAGGAAGAGTTGTAAGCAAGGCGGAAAAGGTTTTGAAATATTTTGAAATTTATGAAAAAATCTGGAAGGGTTTTAATCTCTCAGGAAGAGTCTAAAAGGATTATAAATCTCCAACCAGACTGGATCTCAAGGAGAGCAAGAAGAGCTTCATATTCATTGGTAAGGGTTTCAGACAAAAAGAAGAGCCTGAGGTAAATCTGAAAGGGTCTCAGTAAGGGGCCCAAACAAGTTGAGAAGGGTCTTGAACACGTTAGAAAAAAATTCGAAATATACTACAAAATATCTCATATAAGCTGTGTTGGCTCTCAAAGAAGTCTGGAAGAGTCTTATTTATATAAGGAATATTTTTACATATGACAGGAAAAGTCTCAAATATATCAGAAAGTGCCTTAAACTTGCCAGAAAGTTTCTAGAACAGAGGCAGACTCTTGAATATAGGAAGAAACAACTCAAACAAATCTGGGAGGTTCTCAAATAAGAGCTATAATGAAGTTGAAAAGGGTCTCAAACAGAAGGGAAGTGTCTCAGATTGAGTTGAGAGTGTTAGTGGCAGGAAAAGTCTTAAAAACCTTGAGAGGAATCCCCTGCACAGCTGGCAGACTAACACATGTCAGAAAGTCCTACGGAGAGAGAGAGTCTCAAATACATCAGGAATCTCATCGAACAAGTCTGGGAGGTTCTCAAGGTAGTCAGAAGCTCTAAAGAGTCAGTGTTCATTTCCAACTGAGAGAAAGGAACCTGAATACCTCCAGAAGGGTCTCAAGCATGCCACAGAGGGTTTCAGGTAGGTTGGGAAGAGTCTCAAGCAAGTCGGAAACGGTGTATATGTCATGAAGAGCCTCCAACAAGTCACGAAGGCTCTCAAATATGTTAGGAAATCTAAAATACCTGAGACGGGTTCTCAAACATGGCAAGAAAGGTTCAGGAAGAGTCTCAAACTTGTTAGAAGGTATCCAGAACAGAGAGCAAGAGTGTCAACTAAAGCAGAAACATCTCAGGCCAGGAAGTTTCTCAGAGTAATGAGAATAAGCTAGATGAGTTAGGAAGATGTTCCAAAGAACAAGAAGTGTCTTAATACATCTTAGAGATTCCACAGATGTCAGGAAATGTCTTGAGTCAAGAAGGACTCAAAGCCAGGCATGGTGGCACATATTTGTCATCACAGAACTCAGGAGGCTGAGGCCTCTAAGTTAGAGGCCAATCTGTGCTACATAGTAAGTTCAAAGCAGCCTAGACTACACAGTGAGACCCTCTCTCAAAAATCAAAACAAAACAAAATGACTCAAGAAAGAAGAAAGTCAACAAAAGTTTTATAAATATCTGGAAGAGTCTAAAAAATTTATGAAGTCTCTTAAACATGTTAGAAAAAAAGTATTAAACAGGTAAAAGAGATTCTCACATTCTGCAAGAATGGTCTCTAGAAGATGAGAAGAGTCTCCAATATGCCAAGATTTATGTCAGACCATCAGCAAATATTTCAGATAAATCAGAAAGATTCACAAATATGTCAGAAAGAGTAATAAAAATGGAAGAGATCATCCCACACAAACCAAGAAGAGTCTCATACAAGAAGAGTTGCAAGCAAATTATAAAGGATTTCAGCTATATCAGTAAAAGTCTCAGAAAGTCAGGAGGCATTGTAAGCAAGTCAAAAAGTACCTAAAATTCTCCAAAGTTTACAATGTATCTCAAAGGATGTCAGCCAGACAGGCACAATCAGGAAGTCTCAGATAGGATAGTGGGGTACAGAGTTTAACAGTGTTTCCTCAAAATTCATATGGACCTGAAAGCTCACAAAGTGACTTTATTTGGAAATAAGGTCTTTTCAGATGTAAGGGTAAGATGAGGTTGACCTGGATGAGAGTGCGCCCTAAAGCCCGTGCAGGCCATGGAAGATAGAAATGACTGCTGTGTGAAGAAGGGGACAGAGAGCTGAGCGATGTGTCCACAAGGCAAAGAATAACAGGGATTGCCAGCAACCACTGGAAGCTAGGAGAGGGGCATAGGACACACTGTCTCTCAGAGAATCCAAAATGATCCAATCATAGTGACCCATTGATTGCAGACTTTGGGCCTCCTGAAGTGTGAGAGAATTAATTTCTGTAGCTTTAAGACACCCAGTTTGTGGTCTTTCTTTCAGAAAGGATGAAAGCAGTTCTTGTGGGATCCCTAAGCTAGTTCTCAAGAGAGGGTTATTATGAAAGAACAAACCTGGCCACTCCCCAGCCTGTTTGGCTTCCTGTCTAGTGATTGATCTCTCCTTTTTATAGGCACTTTCACCATTGTGTTTTCATCTATCATGAGCCCTTCATCAGAGATGAAATGATGACTTTGAAAATCCAGAATCATGAACTCCTTTACTTTTAAAAGTTCTTGGCCTCAAGTAGTTTGCTATAGTAAAGGAGGGCATGCTAATACAGGAATGCTCTCAAACAAATCAGAAGAACTTGGTGAAATGTTAGGAATCTTTTACATGGGTCAAGAAAGATCTCATATTTAAAGAAGAATTTTACATAGTCAGAAAGTTCTCAAACCTATTAGGAAGGCTCTTGACACACAGATAGGGTCTCAAAAGTATCAGAGAGGTCTGAAATATTCGGGAAAGGACACAAATAATATAAAAAGGGGCTCAGAAATGTCAGGGAGATGCTCACATTCATTAGGTAGAGATAAGGGACAAGAAGAATCTAATATAGATCAGGAAGAGACTAACACAACTCAGAATGTTGTCACATAGTCAGAAAGTATCCCAGAATCATCAGCAAGAGTTTCAAATAGGAAGGGTCTCAAAAATGTCAGGAAGCATCTCAAATAAGTTAAAAAAGGATCTTAAAGTAAGCAGAAAAGCTTTCAGGTGTGCTGGTAAGACTCTCAAAGAGTCTCAAGTAATTTAAGTATGGTCTGTAGTCAGAAAAATTGTGAAAATTGTCAGTTCAAGTCTTGAATGTATCAGGAAGGGTGTCAGTAATACAGGGAAGAATATGAGATCTATCCAAAAGGGTTTCAAACTCACAGGAAGGGGTAAATTACATCAGCCAGTGTCTCTACCACCCCAAGGAATGTCTCAAACGTGTCAGGAAGAGACTCAGTGACTCAGTGACTCAGAAATGGTCTCTACCAAGTGAAGAAGGAGTTGGCTATTTGGAAACATCTCAAACTAGCCCTTAATGGTTTCCAACACAGAAGAAAGGATCTCAAAGTTGTCGGGAAGAGTTTTCATGATCTCAACGAGGCTCTCAGATACACAGGAGGAGTCTTAGCAAGTTGAGAAAGATTTCAAATAGTTTTTGAAGAATCATAGCAGAGGAAATGTCTTCACTAGTCAATAATGTGTTCTAATGTGTCAGGAATAGCCTTAAACACATCAGAAAATTTGCCAAATAGATCGAGCAAAGTCTCAAACCACTTAGGAAGGGTCTCAAAGATGTTGAGCGGTTTCTTACATAATCAGAAAGGCTATAAGACAAGTCATATAGCATCTCAGGCATGTCAGGAAGGGTCTGAAATATCTGGTGGGATCTCCAATGTGTTGAAAATCATCTGATACAAATTAGGAAGTGTCTAGAATAGTTGAGAAGAGTTTTAAGTATATAGGAACCTCAAACATGTAGGAATGACCTTAATATATCAGGAATGTTAGGAAAGGTTTAAATACATCTGAAAGAGACTCAAACAAGTCACAGTGGATCTCCAAGTTGTCAGAGCTTCAAATATGTCTGGAAAGGCCTCAAACAGACAGGAAAGGTCCCAACTGTATGCAGAACTGCCTCGTATGTGTCCAAAATTATGCCAAAATCCTCAGGACAACTCAGACACATCGGCAAGGGTCTCAAACATGTTAGAACAGGTTCCAAAGAAGTCTGGAAGAGTCACAATTAGGTCAGGAAGAATCTCAAAACCATTAGGAAGCCTCACACAAATGAGGAAGTGCCTCTAATACATCAGGAAATATATCAGCTGAGCCAGGAACTGTCTCAAATATGTCGGGAAGGGTCTCTCACATGAAAGGATGAAACTAAAACAAATTAGGAATAATGTCAAACATGTTACCGTTTGTCTAGATATTTCTCCAAAGCCTCATGTACCTACATTTAGATGGGGCTTTTTTGGAAGCAGCTGAATCTAGAGTTTGTGACTGATTCATACTGTAACACTGCAATTAAGGGTGCTGGGACTAAGGCTGGATGATTGCTGGATCAGTCCATAGACTGGATTGGCTCTGGCCTAATCCCAGCAGTCTGGATAAAATAAAAGGGGCAAAAAGAGGCTTGCTTCACAACTTTTGCTTGTTGCTTTTGCTGTCTTCCACCACCATGAATGGTTTTCCCTCTGCCATGAGCCACCCTGACTTGGAGCCTGAGCAGACTGTGGATTGAACCCTTTACAAACTGTGAGCTAAATAGACCTTTCCCCTATTATCTTTGGGTGCTCGGTATTTTGTCTGAGCAATGAGAAAAGTAACAAAGATGCATGTTCAGAAGGGCCTCAGATTAAGTTAGGAAGGGTTGTATATCAGAACTCAAAACAACTCAGAAAGGGCTTAAATAAGTCAAAAAGAGTCTCAAATAAGTCTGAAATCTTTTTACTTACCTCCATAAGGTTGTTAGCTTAGATATGGACAGTTAATTCTAAGGAAATAAATGCTTTTGGTTGCTGTTTCATCACTGCAATGATCTTGGGCCTCTAGCTGCATGCTCTGATGTGCTCAGAATCTCAGAAAGGGCCAGAATATGTGGACTCATCCTCTCATGCCTCTCCCTCGCTCTATCCCTCCCCCAACCCAGGAATTTGTTTTGCAGCCAAGTGAACAGAATGCCAGACTTTTCTGACAAAACTTGCAGGTCATGGTTAAAGACCCAGTGTTTGTTGTTTCCTTCTCTGTGCATTTATATCACAGCTGTCAGCTGGAATTGTCTCAACAGCAAAATGAATCCAAACTTAGAAGCACCTAAGAGTTTTTTTAAAGACTGGTTTTTGATCATTTGTGTTCAAATTAATAGCACTTAATTCTACACAAAGAAATTCAGTGAGTAAAACTGATTGACATTTTTTTAAAATAGAAAACTGGAAAGGGGTCCTGTTGTGTAGAAATTAAACCATGGCATGCCTGTAATTAGTGGTTTACATCCTCTTTCAATGGAAAATAAACACTGGGTTCAGCATGGCTGGTCTTCCACTTCCTTATTTACAGAGGTGTCTGGGTATCCTTATCAATCATTTGTTTACTGTAAATGCCCTAATTAGATATTGGCCAAACTTGCCACTAACTTTGCATTTTTTAACTCTAGGAAAAAAAATTTTAACCCCAAGTAGAGGCTATTGTGCTTGTATTATGCACATGAAAAAGAAATAAAATATGCTCTCCTGGACTGTGTTTTAGATAATGACACAGAAAATGTGGGAGTCAGCAAATGTGGTTAAAGGGTAAGAAGGAAATCTTTTGTGCCTTGAAAGTAAAGAATTAAAGAAAGAATACCTTAGGAAAGAAAACACCTACAGTTCCTCAACTCTGAAGAATTATTGCATGTGAGAGCAGATCTGAATTATAATTTGTCAAATTAATAGCTACAATAATTAAAAATAGATGACCTAATTTGGTTTCATAAATTATTTTTGAGAATAACCAACTCATGCCAAAGTGTCTCTTCAGTGAAGACTTCGCCTTCTCTGGTGTCTTCCCAGCCAGCTTCACAGGTGGAGGTTCTGGGGGCTCCCTAGCTCCCTGTCCCACCCTGTAGGCCTGGGCCTAATCTGCCAGCCAGGGTTCTCTGTAATGAGTACCTTCTGGAGGTGTTAGTGAATACTTCCATGAGTGTCCTTGAAATTCACATTTTTATCTATGGATCAGATACTGGGGAAAGGGGACACTTCCTGTGGTGGATTAAAGATGGATCTTAACCTTCCCCCAAAGCCTATGAGTTAAATAGCTCCTGAGGAGAGCTATTAGTTTGAGGCTAGTAGGAGGCTTTAGGTCTTTGGGCACAGTGGGAATCCCCTTTCTTTTGCCTTTTCAGGGCTCAACAAGATGATATTTTACCAGTTCTTACTGGTGTGCTGCACTGCCCCAAGCTGGCAGTCTGGCTATGTGGCCCAGGCTGACCTTGAACTTCTGACCCTTTTGCCTCAGCCTTCCTAGTAGCTGCACCCAAAGGACCTGTCAGAAAAACCTTTTACTCTGGAGCATTTCTAAACACATACACTAATAATACAGTATATGAACACCTAACCCCTGCTTTCAACAATTGCAAACACATGACCAATCTTGTTTCTGCATTCCCAGCTATTTCTGTCACCCTATCATGAGATTATCTTAAAGCAAATGACAGACATCATATCCTTGCCCTGGAAAATAGTTAAGTAACTTTAAAAAATAAAGAGATTTCTTTTCTCCACATATCATCGCTATCACAAAACATTTTTTGACAATAATTTTTATATCTGTCCAGTCTTCCATCTCATATCTTCTTTGTTCTTTTTCCTTTTTTTGTTACCTGGGGTCAAACCCAGGGCTTTTGTACTTAGCTACACCTCCAGCCCACCTCCAAGCTAGGCTAGACTCACAATTCTGCCTCAGCCTTCCAGAGTGCTGGGATTAGAGGCATATGCCCACCATTCATGGTTAATTTTTTCTTCTTTCTTCCTTTTTTTTTGACAGTGTTTCATTGTGTAGTACAGGCTGACTTTGAACTCAGAATCCTCCTGTCTCAGGTTGTCAAGTACTGGGATTACAGGTGTGTGCCCAGCTTATATTGATAACCGGTTTCTGTAAACTAGGAACCAGGAAAGGTCTCTCATCACATGTAGTAAATATGTCCCTTAAGTCTATTTGAAGGTTACACTTATCTTATATTCTTGCCATTTGTTTGTGGAAATACTGGAGTATTTGACCTGGAAAATTTCCCAGAGTCAGTTATTTTACTGGCTTCATCTACCTCTCTTGTGTCATTTAATATTGTCCCTTAAACTTTGTATTTCCTATAATTTGGAAGTTAGATTTAGAACATGATCAAATTCAGGCTTGATTTTCTTAGCAACAGTACTTTGCAGGTGGTACTATGTACTTCCTAGCACCATCACATCAGGGGGACCCATAATGTCCCATTTCTAGTGATATTAACATTCAACAGTGGATTCCTGTGTTATATACTTCCCTTTTAAGGTTCCTATCAGCTTTTTATATAATAGAACTGCCTAGTTCCTTTATTTCATTAGGGCTTACAAATTTGTTAGATTCTAATTCTATAATTTTTTCTGCCTATACCAGGTAGAATTTTCCTATGATAATGAATTTTATCAATTTGATACTTGGAGGTATAGTTCACATAGGAAAGATAGAAAAGTTTGGTTCTTTAGCTTTATTTATCTATTTTCAGAAAAATGAATTGATAGTCTAAAGATGACCAGAGGTTTTTTTCTTTAAATTAGAGCCTATGGATTTTAGCATATTTCATGTGTTTTACACATGATCTTAGCCAAAAGGCCAAGAAGCGATGTTTTAATGTTACATTTATTATTCATTTTAGACTCTTCATCCTTTAACAGTTTCATGGAGTTATAATTCACATACAGTTCACTCATTTAAAATGCACAGTTCAGTTGTTTTTAATCCTTTTTTGGGATGGGTACTGGGTATCTACAAATGACTCAAGTTTATCTTTCTTTATGGCAGAGTAGTACTCCATTGTATATAAATACATTTTCTTTATCCATTCTGTTGATGGACATATAGGCCACTTTTAAAATTTAGCTAGTATGTATTGTGCTGCTATAAACATGTTTATGCATGTTTCTCTGTAATATTATATCTTTAACGCTTTGGGGAAAGATACCTAGGAGGGGAATACCTGGGTAAAATGGAATTTCTAGCTTTAGTTTTTTGAGGAATCTCAGCATTTGCTTTTATTTGATTTCTTGATGGTAGCCATACTTTCTGGAGTAAGATAGAATTTCAGTGTTACTTTCATTTGCATTTCTCTAATGGCCAGAGATGTTGAACATTTTTTCATGTATTCATTGGCTGTTTGTATTTCTTCCGAGAAGTATCTATTCATTACAGTTGCTCACTTTCTGATCGGGCCTTTACATGGAGGGGGTCTAATTTTTTTTGAGTTCTTTATATAGTCTAGATACTAGTCCTTGGTTTGAGGAGTAGCTGGTAAAAATTTTCCCTATTCTGTAGGCTGTCACTTCACTCTTTTGCTTGTTTCCTTTCATGTACAGAAGCTTTTTAATTTGGTGTGATCCCATTTATTGATTCTCAGTTCTATTTCTTGTGCCCCTGGGTTTCAGTTCGCAAGGTCCTTGCCTTAACTGTGTAGGCACAAATACTATAGCTCCTTTATTACCCTCGGTCTTGTATCAGCTAAGAAATGTTCCACAACGTGTGGCAGAAACCCAAATTAAAATGGCTTAAATTTGACAGGGGTTTACTCCTGTAAAAGGAGTTCTTTCTGATCCTTTCTACTTTAGTGCATGGCTCGCACTATCGGGAGTGCTTCCTGGTCCTCGGTGCCTGATGCGATGGCGATGGCGCAGGCTCCTTATGTGCATCTGGCGGGCCCTAAGCAGGGGGAAGCGAGAGAGGCCAAGCGCAAAAGGTGAAATCACTCACATGACTCAGTTCCCTATCCAAAGCTTTCTCAGAAGCTTCACGCAGTGACTTTTGCTTTCACCTCCTTGGGCCCCAGTATCTGCAGGGTAAGCTGGAAAAGTATTGTTTGAAAACTGGGCACCTCACCACCCTGAACAGCACAGTATCAGGCTTCTTTCCCTTCATGGTGAAGGTGCGAAGAAAGAGCAACAGGTAAGTGACGAATAATCTGTGCCACGATATCAGTAAATCCTTGTGCTCCATGACTTTGTGAGATGCTTGTTGCACACTCTGAACGCGGCCACTTCAGGATCACAGCGGGTGCCCTGACAATAAGAACAGAGACTCTTCAACTGCGTCCTCTTACACTGCTTGCACACAGAGCAAGGCTGTCAGGGCTGCTTCCTGTTTCTTAAGATTTCACTTCTTTGCCAACACTGTGGCCCCACCATCTCTTTTACAGCAGTTCTCTTGCCTGGATTTGGTGACTCTCACACTAATGCCTCCATCTGTTTTCACCCCAGGCTCCTGCTTGTGCTTGCACCGTCTGATGACCGCTCCGCTGTCCCCTCATGTCCAATCTTGACCTCTACCCTATTTTCACACAGCTTTTTTTTTTTTTTTTTGGCTTTTTCCTTTTTTATCGGTACCGGGGATCAAACTCACGACTGCCTTCTTGCAAGGCAGGTGCTTATGCCGCTGAGCTAAATCCCCAGCCCTCTACCCTATTTTCAACTTCAGCATTCTCAGGTTGTCTGAAAAGCTCCAACCTTCCATGAGGGTAAATTTCAGTTCTGCTAACAGTAACCATCTCAATCTGCGTGCATACCTGTTAAATTGTAGCCCAGATGTTAGGAACTTTTTAATAACCAAAGATAAACTGCTTAAACAAGCAAGCAGGAAACAGAGGTGCTGTGCCATCATTTATTTATTTTTCAACCAGTGGTTTTTTGAGCACTTTCTTTGTGTTCTTGTGGACTACAGAATGCTGTGGGCTCATTTTGTAAACTCTCTGTTCCCTAAAATGAACCTGCGTCTACAACCAGCCATTTCTCCAAGAGACGAGGCTCCTCTTCTATTACAAAATGGTATTTGAAATCAAGTCAGTCCTAGGCATTAGGTGTGCTCTTGGTCAATCAGTGCTCCTAGGCATGGCCAGCTGACAGAGGAAGGAGACATGTGTGTTCACTACCATTGTGTATCTACAAATCTGTGAGTGTTTCTGTATGTACCCACTCACATCTGTATTAAGTTAAACATGGCGAACATGGCAGGCTGAATGTCTCAGACTCAATCTAGTACCACCTCAGATCATTTTTACCTTCTCCCTTTGCTTCTCTGTAACTTCCCACCCTGACAGTGGGAAACCTGGCTTCCATTGTCTGCCATTCATTTGCTCAGTTGTTCCCTTTCAGAGAACATGCAAAGCAGGATTAGAGCCTTCAATGCATACCCTCATGGGAAACAACGTTAACAACCAAGGTATAGTGTTCATGTGTAGTTCCTTTTGCCTTTAGTCTTAAACTTATTGCCAAAGTGACCTAAGTCAGCACTCTCCCAGGAAATTGTTTCTTATATCTATGATGCATTTAGATTCATTTGTCCTATTCTGCATGTTGTAGTTAGGGGTTGTGAAGAACTATTAAAATCAGGACATGGAATTTATACTATTATTTTATGATGGTCACACACAAGAATTAACACAAGAAAGTGCAGGAAATCTATCCACAACACCGAAGACACAGAATATTCAGCCAAAGGCCTGGATCTCACAGCAGTGTCCTGTATGAGTCCAGATGAAGACGCAGAGCTCATGACAGCGTCTTCCACAAGTCCAACTGGAGGTCTAGAGCCCACAAGAAGGACTCACACCAGTCTGTTTTATGGATCCATGCTGGGAAGGCCCAAAGTTCAGTGGTGGAAGCTAGAAAGTCTATGCCAGCAGGGTGAAGGAGCTGTGCTGGTAGGCTGAGGGTTCTACGCTGGAGCCGAGAAGTCATGCTCAAAGCAAAGACCAGGGCTGTCCTGAAAAACACCACAGCCATCCTCAGCGACACAAAGGCCCCGAGCTCCTCTGATGATAAGCACAGTTGAGTACATGCCAGGAAGCCAGCATGAGGAGTTCATACTGGAGATTAAGCAGCACACGTCTTCCCCTCCAGAGCCAGGAAGCAACGCTCGACGTGAGGACCAGAGCTTCTCCAGGAGACCTAACAGCTCAAACAACAACTTGTAGGAGAACCCACAATGCCTCCATGCCTCACCGCCTTAACGCCTCCCTTCTCCACATCTCTATTTATGCTGGCAACTTTCCTCAGGTGAAACATCGATGCTTAGCACCATGGTGATTTAATTCTGCTGGTGTTAAGTTGACCACCAGTTTTTAACCTATAACACTGCCTTCCATCTTTGGACCCCCTGTCTCCCTGAGTGATTTTTTAAGAAAAATTGCATACATTAGAGTTCATTCTTTGTGCTATGATGTTGTATAGGTTTTGCAAAAATGCATAATGTCGTGTGTCTGCCACTATAGCAGCACCCAGAATAGTTACGCTGCCCTAAAAATCCCCTGAACCTTACTTACTCAATCTTCTCTATTCCCCAAGCCCCTTGAAACCACCAATCTTATTAGCTCTGATTTTTACAAAATGACATACAAAAGGCAATCGCACATTGCATAGTCTTTTCAGACTGCTTACTTTCACTTAGAAAAAAGCATTTACAAATTCATCTGTATCTTTCCATGGCTCAATAGTGCATTCCTTTTTATCAGCAAAAGTAGTAGTGTACTATGCACCACAGTTTGTTTATGCATTTATGTAATAAAAGACCTTTTGGTTGCTTCTAATTTTCACTAATTATGAATAAAGCTGATTTAAATATTCATGTGGGGAAAACTGAAATCAGTTGGTAGATACGTAGGAGTGCAATTGCTGGATTATATGGTATGTTTAGCTTCATAAGAAACTGCCACGCAGTCTTCTGAAGTGGCTGTAGTATTTTTATATTCACCACTAGCAGTGAATGGTAGTTCCTGTTGCTCCACATCCTTGCCAACAGTTGATATTGTCAGTTTTTGGATTTTAGGATCCAAACACTTGTGTACTGGTGTTTTGTTGTTGAACACAATCTTCGGTAGACCACACTATTTCTCCTGTTCTGACATTACATGCTGCTTTCCCCTTGAGGACTCACATCTGAGCTTTTTGGCATCTTTTATGTAATTAGACCTTGCCTTCTCCAGATTTCTTGGTGGAAAGAGAACTGGCTGTCACCTTGATACAGCTTCAGGTGCACTGCATGTGGATGATAAGGAAAGTACCATGTTTTTTCTGTATGAAATGGTGTCTCTAGAGGATAACACTGCCTCCCTTACAACTCTAGACAGCACAATAATCAAGGTGCAGTTCCAGGTTTTTTCTGGTAACCAGCAGGTCTGTGCTATTGCATCCAGAGAGCTAAATTGTTCCAGGAACTAAAGTATAGTTCACTCAATACAACTTCTGATGCCTTCCCCATCCATTTCTGCCTGGAATTCAAGCTGTCTTAGCCCAAACTCATGGTCACATTTAGTTGTTGCTTGCCCACATGTAGCTGGGCAAATTATATCATTTTATTTTCATTAATTAGGTACAATACTTTTATAAAGAGATACTTCCCCAATCTACTGTGTGATCATTTACTGTACAGTTTCTATAGGAAAAGAATATATGTTTGATCCTTTCCCTTTATTTATCAGTTTTCAGGTGCTGAAACAGTACCCTGACATCCTTCAATGTGTCCAATTATTAAATAGCAACATGAACTTTAAAATCAAAGTATTCATTGGAATTTTTATTGTGGTAAAATACATATAACATATGGTTTTTGTGGCATTAAGCATCCATAGCATTTCAGTACCCATTGAAAAATCCATCTAAAACCATCTTTTACTATTTCCTAGTCGTGGGCCTTTCGAGTGAAATGAGGAAAATTTCATTCTCACATTTGCTTTCCTCTTTCGTCCCTAATTTCCAGTTAACACAAGTGAGAAGTGAAACGCCCCACCTCCTGAATGCTGTGTGCAGTGTCACATTATGAGTCACATTTAGCATGGACACTGTCACCAGAGTCTACAGGATACAGGCCCAATAAGTATGCCAGGGCTGAGGTTTTAAAACAAATGCAGTTTCAACATGAGAGTGATGTTTAAATCGGAGTTGAATTACTTTCCTCCTATTTATGTTTCCTTAAAATTCATCACTGGATCTTTCATGTATGAAAGTGTTTGCATTTCACATACTTTGACATGTCTTTTACATTGGAAACTATGTGCATGGAAATCTTTCCCTTTGAACTTTAACCCAGACTTCAGCAGCTGAGCAGACAGCTGCAGAAATCTTACACAATACAGTTGAATGGACAAGTTGTTCTCATCTTTACCCATTTCTCTCCTTTTCAGTTTATTGAATCTCAGTTTTTTACCCTCCCTCCATCTTCCTTTTGGGCTTATACACTCAGTTGGATAAATAGTTGGAAATCAAACCTGTAAGTTTACATAGAAGCATTACAAGTTTCTGTTGTAAAGTCTACAGGAAAAGCTTACATTAAGAAATCAAAGCCCACATGTAAACAGCTTTCAGAAAAGCAGAAAGAATTTGCATAAGGAACAAATTTTGTATATAAAGAAGCCCTGCAATCCAGAAGGCTTCAAAAAGTGTGACATACCCAGTTACTCCAATGCTGTGACATCTTTATGTTAACAAGTACTCAGAGGAACAATGATGGCTTGGTGATTGACAGCCATGTCAAATAAAATGTTATTTTTGAGCTTATCTGCTGAAATAAAGATGAAAGAATGAGTAGCTTACTCATTGGATATTTCAGAAATACCAATTATATACTAAACTCTATGCCTGGCATTGGCATCGTGGCTATGAAAGGTCCTCGTGGATCAATGGTTGAGAAGGAAAAGCTGCCTGGTATCAAGAATTGTGAAGGGTCTGAAATTTTATTCCACTTGCAAGTTAATAAGTTAACCTGGCACAGTTTTGCGGTTGTTGGAAGAAGACATGCGACTCCTGGGTCAAAGGCAAAGGATTTTATTACTCATGGAACAGCGAGCAGCATGAGCATGAATATATTTGTGCCAGTTTTTCTGCCCCCGAGTCTGATGAGGGTGATGTGGATAGGCTCAAGTGAATGCCTACACACATACTGCATTGCATTACAGGAGAAACGCACTAAAGTTAGGGAACCTGAATCTTTTAGAATTGGTGATAAGCATGCTTCTCCTTTCCTTTGGAGGGAGACACTATCTCTATCCCTCAAACCTGTTGGCTATACAAACATCATTAAAAAGACAGTCCCAGGGGCTGGAGGTTTAGCTCAGCGGCATAAGTGCCTGCCTTGCAAGCAGGCAGTCGTGAGTTCGATCCCCGGTACCAATAAAAAGGAAAAAGACAAAAAAAAAAAAAAAAAAGACAGTCCCAAACATGCCACTGCCCATCAGCCCACAGGCAAACACTGTCAGGTGTCCGTTATGGTTGGTATCTAGATGACCCCCTAATACGTCATGCACTCATAGGAGGACCTTTGGAAGATGATCGGATTATAGGGCATTAGAGCTGATTGACTGTCACAAAGTGGGGCCTGTTATAAAGAGGTGGGTCAGGGGCTGGGGGTTTAGCTCAGCGGCATAAGCACCTGCCTTGCAAGCAGGCGGTCGTGAGTTCGATCCCCGGTACCGATAAAAATGAAAAAGACAAAAAAAAAAAAAAAAAAAAAAAAAAAAAAAAGAGGTGGGTCACTGTGGGTGTGACATGAAGGGTTATATCTCTCTTCCTGGTTCCTCCCTTCCCTCTCTGTTTTCTGTCTGCCATGGTATGGGAAGCTCTTCCCAGCCATGCTCCTCCACCATACTATTTCTTCTTGTGAGCTGCTGACTATGGACTGAAGTATGAGCCAAAATAAATCCCTTCTCCTTTAAGTTGCAAGTATTGAGTATTTTGTCCCAGTGACAAGAAAAGTGATTAAGACAACGTGTGGATCAGCCTAGACGAGATGAGCAGAGTGGCCTAGCTGACCTCTAGTTGACTCCAGACATGGGAGCAATAAACTCAGTTGTTTATTACTCTGGTTTTGTGATTTATACATAGCATTATTGTGGCAATAAATGACTGATACCATCACCAATGGTTTCTTAGTTTCCAAATCTAATTTGTCTTTCCCACTGTAAGTAAAGCTATTTTCTGAAATAAAGATCTTATCAGATCTCTTACTATCTAAAAGCTTTCTGGTATCGACTACAACTCAAACACAGAATCCAAAGCCTTTAGTGATCTGATCCTTATTTTGCTTTTATTTCTTTATTGACAAATAAAAATCGTACTTATTTATACTGTACTACATGGTGTTTTGCCCATGGGGTTTTTCCCACGTCATCCTTCACTTCTCTTCCCTCCTTTTCTATTTTGCTTCCGGCATTCTGCTTACAGAGACCACACAAATGTTTTCTCAATGAGGAAAAACAAAATCCTTAGAACAATTTTAAGATTATAAAAGTATTAATTCACGTCACTACATCTGGAAACTACAGACATGGACAAAGCGCATCACCCAGGGCAACATTCCCTTGAGGTTTTTACCACTCAGGTCTTTTTGCGTATATGCTAATTTCAGATTCATTTCTTTTTTTCTGGAGGCATAAAAAAAGTTTTAGGAATAAATTTAAAAGTACACACTCAAAGAAATAGAGTGTGGGCCCTCAAGAAAGAGAGGTACATTATTCCCTTGAACTAGGATCATTTATGTTTCCCTTGAGAAGGTGAGAACTCTATTGGAAGTTCCGTCCTGGGTCTTGGTTTATGGGAAAAGGGTGGCCCACCCACAGAAAGATAATACTCCATTCATAAGGAAAATCCCACTTTATAGGTGAAAAGAAATGATCCACCTTCACAGATGGAAAAGGCCAGTTTTCAGGTGAAAAGGTATTTCCCAGACAGTGTGTTTTATGAGAAGAGAAAAACATTATCTCTTTCTACCTATCTTTATATCTTCTGTCCCACCTCATTTCTCCCCCTAAGACTTGGGTCCCTTATTCTCAAGGGATACAGAGGGGCCCAAGGTCCTCCTTCTTATAATAGCTTCAGGCTGAGGAAGGACACTGATCCTGCCTAGCCAGGGATCAGAAAGTTTCGCCCTCTCTTACAGGAGACAAAAGAAGATGGATTTTGTTGAACAATCATCTTTTGATAGTCGGAAAAAGCAGACAAGAACATCAGCAGGTCATTGACACAAGCTTCATTTTATAACCATTTTAAATAAACAGGGGCTTAAAATTAAAAGCAACGTATTAATGAATGTCAACTCAAAAAGTTGCAGAAGTCAGACAAAATCAGCATTTGGGATAAGGCTTTTATCTTTCATATTAACCTCTATTTGTAGAGAATAGTTAACCCAAGTACAAGTGTATTCTGGTGCAATACAAAAGCAAAAAGTACAAAACGAATAGGTTTATTGAGCAGAGGTTGTGGAAAGGAGCACACAACCCATGGCGGCTGGGCTGTCTCCTTTGATCAGATACCGAGAGGCAGAGGGTCTGATGACCTCTGGCCGGAAGTGGTGCATGGGGCGGGCACTGATGACGTGTGAGGAACTGATTGGAACTCTGTGCCTGCAAACAGGAAGGGGAGTTGCAATTAGGGCTGAAAAAGAAGCAGGAAGTGGTAAGTGTTCCCACTTTGGCCTTCTGCCACGTTAGACCACTGCCAGATTTGTACAGTAATTTATACTAGGGCAGGAACCTTTCAATAAGAGGTATAGGTTAAGAACATACAGACTCTTCCCTGTTTTGTGAAAGAAATCTAATGTCTTTTCTATTCTTCTTTTCCTTCCCTCTTTCCTTTTCTCTTTCTTGGTTGTCTTTCTTTCTTTTTGATGCTGGGGATTACTGGGGAACCCAGAGCCTTTGCATTGAGCTTTTTATTTTTTATTATGAGACAGGGTTTTACTAATTTGCTAAATTGCCCAGGCTGGACTTGAACTTGTGATTCTCTTGTTTTAGCCCTATAGCGCTCTGGGGATTACAGTTATGGGTCACGATGCCAGCTCAGATGTTTTTTTTTAACATTAAATTTGGAGGAACAAACATCATTAAGAGAGACAAATGAGCATTTATGGAAAATAATGCAGTATCTGTGATAGACTGGGTTAATAGCTTTCCCATATAAACAGCTTATTAAAGTCCATTAAAAAGTGCACATGGATTTGTAAAAAAGACAAAGAACAAGAATAAGCAACTCTCGAATGGTTACAAATACCCTCCACTCCAGCCCAAAACAAAACAAAAAACATGTTTAACCATAACGTTGCAAATTATAACTATGATCTAAAAGTTTTGGCTTGCAAGATTAGCTGGGGAAAAATAGTACATGGAGTGTTAGCAGGGGTACTCACATGTACTGCTGGTCACATATAAAATTCACATTTTGGGAGGGCAGTGTAGCACTGTTTGCCGAAAGATCTATAATATTCTGACTGTTTGGTCCTATGATTCTGCTTCTTGAAATTTATTTTAAAGATCAGATATGTGTCTGTAGAGCTATGTTCACTGCAAGTCCATGTAATAGAAAACAAGGAGAAACGCCAACATTCCCGAGGACAAGAAATAGAATAAATTAATTATAGTACATTCAATCAATAGGCTAGTGACCATTAAAATAATAAGATAGGGCAGGGGATGTAATTCAGTGCTTGCTTAGCATGTGCAAGACCCTGTGCTCCATTCTGAGAGACACAGAAAAGAAAAAGAAAAAAAAGAGCTATATTTATTCACAGCGGAAGCTGCTCAGAATCATTGTTAGGTGAGAAAAATGGAGATATAGAACTGAATGTTTCATAAGGTCACCTCTCCATGTATGTATATAATATTTCTTGAAATAATATCAATAGTTATATGATTTTTGGAGACAGGGTCTCACTATGCAATTTAGGTTGGCCTTAAACTCACGGTGTAGGGTAGGCTGGCCTCAAATTTGTAGTGATCTTCCTGCTTCAGCCTCTTGAGTGTTGAGATTAAGATATGTGTCACTGAACCTGGCCAATGTTTAGATACTGTTTCTTTACCTGATATACCAAGACATGCAGCATTTTCCCACTTAGCTGTGGAACGTAAAATTGCAGACTCATGGAAGTAGAAAGTAGAATGGTGGTTGCCAGAGGAGGCAGGAGCGCGGTGATAAGAAGAGGATAGATACGAACAAAGGTTATAAAGTTGTTAGGTAGGAGGAGTAAATTCTGGTGGTTTGCTTCCCAGAATGACGACTATAGTTAATGATAATGACTATTTCAGCTGGTCATGGTGGTGCACGCCTATAATCCCAGCACTTGAGAAGCCGACACAGAAAGATCACCATGAATTCGAGGTCAGCCTGGCTACATAGAGAGTTCAAGGCCAGTCTGAACTGCATAGTGAGACCCTGTCTCAAAAAACAGTAAGAAAAAAGAATAATGTAATTTGAAAACTACTACTAGATTTTAAAGACTCTTACCACAGAGTAATAATAAATAAGAAGGGTCAAAAATATGTAAATCAGCCTGATTTACTCCTTCTATAATGTATTCATCACCCACATCATCATATACCCCATATTATTTGCCCATTAAAAAAAAGTTTAGAGTGAAATATTATGATGGTTATTTCTGGGTGGTAGGATTATGGTAGTATTTCAAATTATTTTTGAAGTTTTACTTTTTAATATGTCTACAGTGAAATATGAATTATTTATTAGAAAAAAGAGGGTTGAGTCATTCCTTTTAGTTATTTGAAAATATTATATTTTCTGGGGTGTCTTGATATACTTAGAGCCCCGAGTGACTTCAAAGTGCTGCTGGTCGTGGTTTTGATGGGCTCCAGGCCCCAGGCCACTTCATAATTCTGCTATAGTTGAGACTTTCTTTGCTCAGAGTCTTTGGGAGGCAGCCTGGGGCAGGGAGCCCTTGGTCACTGAGAGGGGCCCTCACCAAGGCACTTGTGGTATTGGTTCCAGGATTTCCAATTTGGCTTGGATCAAGTGTAGTTCGTTTGGCCAAGTCTAGGAGCGCTGAGCTTGTTGATGAACGGAGAAGGATTTAAATATACAGAAGCATGGATTTCAAAAATTCAAATAGGATGCCTCATGGGACAACTCTGAAGTCCTTCTAGAAACTGCACTCTCTGCTTCCTCATATGCTTCCTGTATTAGTTATCTATTATTGCATAACAAATTATTTAAAATTGCAGTGACTCACAACAATCATAATCATTTGAGTATCTCTGATGCTTTCTGTGGTTGGAGATTCAAGCAGGGGACGTGCAGAGACAGCTTCTCTCTGCTCCACAATCTCTAGGTCTCAGCTGGAAAGACTTGGTGAGCCAGAACCAGAATCCTCTGACGTCCCACTTGCCCTCAGTGGTTGATGCTGGTTGCCAGCCAGAACAACTATGCATCCTTGTGGTCTTCTCGAGACCCAGACAGCAAAGTATCCTGGAATGAGCCCATTGGAAGCTGTGTCCTTTCTACCACTTAGCCTCGGGTGTCGCATTAGCCTGTGCCACCATACTGTATGGGCTGGGGCAGCAGTGAGCCTCTGCCCAAGTTCCAGAGGAGGAAACAGTTTTTGATGGAGGGGCCACCGTCACACTGAAAGAAGAGCATGTGGGATGAGAGATGTTGATTGAAGCAGCCAGAGCAGGAAACTACACCCTTCCCAAGTTTCTGTGAACTCACCAAACATTGTGGATCCATATTGTAAAAATGAAATCAAATCTTTCCTCTCCACCTTTTCGCCCTTCTCTCCCATCCTCTAGCTTTGCTTCCTTCACTTTCCTGTTTCTTCCTTTCAGTTATAAGCAGCACAACTGACCCTGAGTTGTTTCACAGGATCATCTTCATAGTCTGCTCAGAGGCTCCTTAAATCATTTTCTTTTTGCTATGTTTACATTTGATTTTCTCCATCACCATATCCTTTATGCTCTAGGGATCAGGAGGCTGTCTCTCCAAATGATCCCTTGTTACATCTTACCTAATTATTTCCAAGAAAGATTTTGTAGCATTAAAAACATTAGAATGGGGACAATGCTCTTATTTAACAAATCCTTTAGAGTGCTCGCTAGGTGCCAGGCACTGTTTTAAGCAGGCACTTTACAAAATATTATCCTGCTTCACTTTCAAAAATTATCCCAATATATAGGTGAGGAAATGGCGGCCCAGAGATGTTAAGCAACTTGCCCAAAGTCACAAAGCTATATCACATGGCAAAACTAGGTGTCGAACTCAGAGCATCTGCCTCCCAAATCTGTATTCTTAGCCACCATGGTGTGCTGTCCCTGTATCACTGTTCTGCTGGCCCCTGAGTAACTTGAGCAACAAGGACTCTTTAGTCTCTAGAAGAAATGCAAGCTTTCAGATGTACAAAACAGTAGGTAGCTAGGGAAATATGCCTGGATGTCTGTGCAAGGCCTGGAAGGGAGGGTTGTGTAGCAGCCCCAATCTAGCCCTGTCCCTGCCCTAGCAACACTGCTCTATCCAGAGGGACTGAGTGGGAGGAGCGATGGCCATTTGCTAGAGTTAAGTGGTGAAATAGAAAAGAAACTCAAAGTATTTGTTAATATTTTGTATTGCTGCTTCCTCCTGCAGTTGCAGAGAGACAAAGAGATTTCCAGTGACTTCCGGTAAAGACTTGTGAGACAGGAACAAAGTTCTGCAGACACCAGGCCTGGGACTGTTCCGTCTTCGAAAAGTAATCTTCCCCAAACAGCCTCTCCAGACAGTGTCAGGTTTCCTGGGCTGAGTATTTATTTAGGAGGCTGCTGGTGATTCTAATCGCTTGGGACATCTTAACAACTGAAGTCGCATTTGACGGAAAAACTCATAAAGAAGCTGTGGGTGATTGAGGGCATGTTGTCAGAAGCCTGGCTCCAAATATCTGTGATGCCACGTAGGTGGAATTCTGCAGTGAGAATGCAGAAATATTTTGATGAAAATATCAGAGGGGTTTATCTGATTCTTCTAATACAGTGTTTTCAACAAGAAAGAAACAAGTTCTCCATGAGCTGAAAAGCACCATTTATTTGAAGTAAGTAAGTAAATGAAGTTATTTGTTATTGGAGTTAAAAAAAAAAAAAGCTAAGCTATAACATGGTTCCTTGAGGCAGATTTTCAGGAAGCCCAGAAGGAGGAGAGAAAGGAAAGAACTAAAAGAGAGAAGGCTTGGAAAAATATGCAGCTTGGTCTTGGTCATTCGCCAGGAAAAGCTGGGTAATGAAGGACTAAAACCAAAACAAAAACCAAAAGGAAACAAGGGTAAGGAAAAGGCCACAGGGAATAAAGAACTGGCCATGTGGTCAATAAAAATGAAAAGCCCCGAGTCTTGTCACGGGTAGAGGGTGTGGGCCCAGGGAGTGGGGCGCAGGCCAAGGTCAAACGCAGGGTGGGAAAAAAACTCCCCACAAATGGCAAATAAATGAACAGAGAAGAAAAGAGGAATACGGAGCTAGAATAGAAGAGAAAAGGAAGCAATTTTAACAGGAAGCTGACCAAAATAGATATGTATAGTGTGAGCTGAAGGGAAAGGAAGAGAAGGGGCAGTTAACACTATGCAAGCTGAGGAATTCAAGGAGGGTTGATTTTCAGTACTAAACAGCTGAGGTCCTTCCAATTACCTGCAGAGTCTCTGCAGAGTGTGGACTGTAGAGGATGTTGTCACAGGAACAGCTTCCGTGATTTGGCCAGGACCCCAACTGCTGGGTTTTAAGTGCTCCAGAGGCTGAGGGTGGCAGGCAGCAGGGTCAGGTGGGACAAGGGGATGTGCAAGGCCACAAGGAAGGCACTGGGATGCGCCAGTGGTTGGTTGGTGAGATGCCCTGGCCGGGGCTGGGTGGAGCTCAGTGGTAAAGCACTTGGCTACCACGCACAGGCCCACGGCTTCATCCCCAGCACAGATACCACACCAGCCTAGCAGAGCCCAGCCCAATCTAACCCTAGCCAACTGGCTGTAAGTATCACAGCAGAAAGGGACCAGGCCTCGTCTAGCTGCTAGCCTGAGTCGTCCCCTGACTATGAGGGCCACATGGCCTACATCTGTTGATGTAGCTCTAGGAAGAATTCTGGCCTCAGCTGGAATTTCTCGGGGGCCCTGGTTCCATATGCTGAGATCAGCAACAGGGAAACAGTGCTGCTTATGTTGTCTTGACCTTAGGTTTTTCTTTTTCTTTTCCTCTTTTTTGGTCTCCCTAACTGGAAGCCACAGATATACCTGTTCTTAGCCACAGTTCTCCTTTTTGCCCTTCTTTTGGTCCTGGCTTTGTTCCTTATGTTTAAGGCACCGTGGGCACCTGTCTGCTTCCTAATACCCTCCAAGGCTGGGGCTTGTGGTTTAGTCTTGCAGGTTCCTTGCATAATTCTGAGTCCTGCCCAGACTCCTTCCCAGTGATTGGCTCCAGCTATTAGACTCTGTCACCCATTGCCCATCTGTCCCCTTGGCTCAGCACTGTCTAGGCCTGGATTCCATCACATGCTTTAAGCACCTTTGTGGTCCTTCTGTCACCCAACTTTGATCTTTCCAGTGCTGTCCCCATCATGGCCTCTGCCATCCTTTGCCATAGCTGTGAGACTCGTGGGCTGCTCTCAGCCCAGAATTGAGGGTCTCTTGCCCTGTATTCCCACAGCTGTGCCTGTCCCAAAAACATCTGTGAATTGGAGGTGGGAAGCACAGTTTTAGATGTCAGTCTCTCCCAGCCTGTTCCATCTACTGTAGACAACTTGGTCATTCCCAGATGGCTTTTTGGACTTAAAAAAAAGGAAAAGAAAAATCAATAGCTTGTTTCAGTATCTTCAAAATATTTTACTAGCAGGGTTGTATATTTAACTACACTGGAGTCCAGCAGAAACTAGGAAAAACACATTTAAAATTCAGAGATGTGGCGGATACTGGCCCATTCATAGCCCTTTGGCACCGGCTCCTCCAGCACAGGACTGAGCTTCGACTGAGGCACTGGGCCCACTCCCCAGACTGTGGGCTGCCAGGCAGGAAGTACCAAGAGCCACCCCCAGCCCAAGATGGAAGGGACTTTAGGATCACTGCCCGTGCTTCCTATTTTTAGTGTGTGGTGTATGCACAACCCCAAAGCATGTTCTACACTCTCTTCCCGAGTTCCTCAGTGGGATGGAGCCTTCATTGCCCAGAATTAGAACATGCTCAATAACTCATCCTTTTGAAAAATGAGTGCATATTAATTATACATAGTAATGGGTTTCATTGTGGCCTTTTTATACATGCATATAATATACTTTTATCATATCCATCTTCCCATTACCCCTCCCCCCTCCTCTCGCCAATAGTCTTCCTTCTACTTCCATGTTGGTTTTTTGTGGTTGTTTTATTTTTTTCATCCCCAGATCACACATGAGAGAAAACATGCAATACTTACCTTTCTGAATCTGGCTTATTTCAGTTACAGGATGCAATACAAATAACTCACTCCTCCTCCTCCTCCCCCCCTTCTTCTTTGAGACAGGATCTCATTATGCAGTTCAGGCTGCCCTTGAACTCACTATGTATCCTACATAGTGACTCATGGCAATCGTTCTGCTTCAGCCTCCAGAGTACTCGCGTTACCGATTTGTGCTGCCATGCCTGGCTAATAGCACACCTCTTACAGCTTCTTTTCTTTATGTCACTTTCCAATTCCTCTATTGGTGTTTTCTGAGATTGCCTCTCCCTTGTCTCCCAAATTTGGGCTCATATGCTTGTCTTGGAGCCTGCTTCTGGAGACATCCAAACTAAGGGGAGAGATCTTGTGTTCCAGGTTAAGGATTTACTCCTCTTCTTGAGAAGCACACTCACTTTCAACACAAGCATCTTAATGCATTTTCTATAATACACTGAGACAGGAAATAGCAAAGTCCCCTGTGAATAGCACATCTTACCTGGGTCACATGAACTCTACTGGCCTTTGAGATAATGGGGGATATGATACTTGGGGGAAAAATAAACTTAGGTTATAATTAAGCAGCTGTCTTCACCTCAGTACTCCTATAAATTTTGTTTGTTTGAGAAAGGGTGTCACTTTGTAGGCCAGCCTGGCCTTGAACTTGTAGCAATCCTCCTGCCTCAGTCTCCTAATGCTGGGTTACAAGTGTGTGCCACCATGCCTGGTTCTTAATGAGCTTTGTACATTTCCAGAAGTGCATTTCACAGGCTTCCTAAGTTTACCTGCTCTTACAGTCCCATTTCCTGCGCATGCCTTTCTGGAGGCCTGTGTTGCCAGAAATACAGTAGGGAAAGACCTTGGTGCCTGACCTACAGAATTAAGCAAGCTCATTGGTGGATGGAATGCTCATTTCAGGGCACCATGTTTTCTTTAAAACCTCAGCCAACTAGAACAGACAGCTATGGGCTGAGGTCAGGTGTTAACGTTTCTGTTATACAGAAAACCAGTGATATCATTGGTTTGACTTGACCGAACATTTGATGCGGCAGAGATACTTGTTTCCTTAATGTGTGCTCTGCAGCAGGCAGTGTGAGCATCAGCTGCAAAACTGAGAAACACTGAATCTCAGGCCTCATCTAGACCTGAGTCCCAGCGTGTACTTTAACAAGAGCCCCAGATGATTTCTAGGTACATGAATATTTGAGAACCCCAGGCTTAGCAGTCAACTCAGGTGAACTTCCGCCTGGTGTAGGGATCTCCTGCAGTCTGTAGTCCTTGTGGCAGGAAATCACTACCTCACTGCATTATTAGCAAGGTCCGTGATTAGAAAATGAGTCTTTCTGGTGAGCAAAAATTTCTTCTCTGCATCTTCCATTCTTGGTTCTGCGAGGAATGAGACAAAACTGTCCTTTAGAAAACAACTCTGTGACTATTCCAAGGCAACTAACTGTCTGGTCTCTGGTAAGTTTTGTCTTTTCTTAGTTAAACACTTACTGGTTTTTCAAACATTTTTATGCCATCAATTATGCACCAGACACTGTGTCAAAAGCTGAGGATACAGAAATGCACAAGGTAGAAATGATCCTTGAGAACACGCTGTCTCTGAAGGGAAGCAGAATTAACACAAAGGATTATTTTGACTGCTGTTTCTGCTTATGGAAGATGAAGATGTAAGTGCCTTTCTCTGTCCTTTGCACTAAGCACTGAGAACCCCCTGGATAGTCTGTGTTCAGTGAACCTAAGAAGACTGAGAGGTGGCAAGAAGGCTGTCCAGTTGCAGCCGTCCTGAGCTCCTCAGTCTCCTGTTCTGCCAGCCGCCTTCAGCAGGTTATTCTACATTGGCCCCAAAATGCACAAAAGTGGCCACGTGTGAACAACAAACCGAACTCACTGCCTCCCAGAGCCTCTGCCTTTCACAGCCCAAACCAAGGTACCACCATCATGTGTTTTTCCTTTCCCTACACCCTCAGATGGGAGGAATGACATGGCAGTAAGCTCCCTGAGTTCTCCTTTTGCCTCATCTGTCCAACCCTGGCTACTGGAGAAGCTGGCAACACAGAAACACCAACTTTCGCCAGCTGCAGCGGGGAGCTCTGAGTCCCCTCTGTCAGGGGTGCCCAAGACGGGAGCCTGGCTTTCTGCTCGAGGGCACTCTGTGGAGGCATTATCATATGTTTGATCACCCTCATAAAAACGGCCATGAAAAAGGACTTCCGGAACTGTTGTGGCACACATTTGTGATCCCAACACTCTGAGAGGCTAAGGCAGGGGGCTGCAAGTTCAAGCCCTGCCTGGGCAATTTAAAGACTTGGCAAGACCCTGTCTCAAAATGTAAAGAAATGAAAAGGGCTAGGGAGGTAGCTCACTGTGAAGGCCCTGGGTTCAATCCTCAGTAACCTTTTCTCCTCCCCTCGTAGGCTAAGCGAGTTTGATACGAAGGGGATTATTCTGAGGAGGATTAATAGCAATATATCTTTTACTGTAATAAATTTTTATTTTTATTATTATTTTTTGAGACAGGGTCTCGCTGTGCAGTTCAGCCTGTCCTTGAGCTCACTTTGTAGCCCTGACTGGTCTCAAACTTGCAACCATCCTCCTGCCTCAGCCTCCCAAATGCTGCGATTACAGGTGTGAGCCACTATGCCTGGCTTACTATAATAAATTTTTAAAAATGTAAACATTCACTGTATCTTTCATCACCCTTTGCATAAGTAATGTGAATATATATGACAAACAAAGGGGTAAAGAAAGTCACTCTTAGATAATGGAAATCCAAGAGAATTTGTCAACAGTGAGACCAATGCTTTGATTTTTTCTTAACATTCCCAGGACTTTTAAAAATTTCATTTTAGTAGTAGATGTTTACAGTATATATAAGTGCTTATATTTCTGTAAGGAAATAGGTGCATGTAGTTAACACATCTTAATTCTTTTTAATCCCTGCCCCTCCCCTCCCTGCCCCTCCTTCCTTCCCCCCCTTCCTTTTCCCCCATCTGTGTTTCCTTTTGCCCTAACTAGCAGATCTATCTTAGAGAGTGGCTAGAAAAATTCATTAACACAGAGAATCTTGTGATAACAGAAGGAATCTTGGAATAGCAAGAAAGAAGAAAGAACAAAGGAAAGACCAAAAACTTGGGTAAATACAATAGATTTGCCTTTTTCCCTTGCATATAATAAATTGTACTTGATGGTTGAATAAAAAATTAATATGCCATTGTATATGGCTTTAAATGTATGTGGAGGAAATATTTAAGAAAATTATAAATTGGGGAGGGAGGAAAGCATAAGATTTTATACATTCAACTGAAAACATGACAGCACAGGTAGACTATGATAGGTTATATACAATTTATAATGCATTGTAGACACAGAACTGCATACATATATTATCATGAAGGGCCAATAGAAGAACTATAGGGAACATACACTCAATAATACTACAGATGAATAGAAAAAGAATCCTAAAAAAATACTCAAGTTACCTATAGGAAGGCAGGAAAAAGAAAATAGAAATAGAAAATAAAGGAAAAGCAAAAACTAAAATTCAGACTTAAGCTTTTACATATCAATAATCATACTAAATTTAAATCGCCTAAAATACAATTATAAGACAGAGTTTGGCAGAGCAGATAAAAAGAATCATGGTCCAACTATATGTTGTCTACAAGACACACACTTCAAATATAATGATATAGGAGGTTGAAAATAAAAACAAAGGAAAAGTGTATATTCAAATACCAATCAAAAGAAAAGAGTGGCTAGGGCTGGGGATTTAGATCAATGCCTTAAGTGCCTATGCGCCAAGCACAAGATAGTGAGTTCAATTCCTAGTACCAAAAAAGAAAGGAATGACTACACCATAGGAGATGAAGTATACTACAAAGAAAAAAGTTACCAGTGACAGAGGGACATTCCATAATAATAAACATGTTAATACACTAAGAAAACAGACATGATAGGACATAGGAAAGTAGACTTTGTGGAGATGGGAAGGAGATTTCAGGATGAGAAGGGAAGTAAAACTGATTAGGATGCAATATGTATGTATACCAATTCCCCAAATGAACGTAGCTGTTATGTATTGCAAACATACTATTTAGAAAAAATAAAAATTAAAAAATACACCAAGACAGATTTCTATGTGTGTATGGACCAAGTAACAGGGGAGCTAATAATGTGAATTAAAAATTGATAGAACTAGAAGGAGAAATAGACTAATCCACAATTCTAGTTGGAGGCTTCAACATTTGATGAGCAGCTGGGTCAAAAAAATCATAGAACATATCACCATCAACCAACAGGATGCAATAAACATTCTACCTAATAAGCAGAATATACATTTTTTAAAGTGTCCATGAAACACACGCAAAGATCCCAGGTCATAAAACAAATACAAATTGAAAAGAATGAAAACCATGTAGTGTGTTTTCTGACTGTGATGTAATCAAACTAAAAATCAGTGATAGAAATATCACAGAAAATCTCCAAATACTTTGAGATTAAACAAACAAACATCATTTTCAAATAATCCACGTGTCAGGGGATGACTCGATGAAATTAAAATATACATTATAAACTATCAAATTTTTTGCTATACGCCAGTGCTGAGAGGGAAATTTATAGCACAAAAAGTTTACGTCAGAAAGGGGGAAAGTCTCAAATCAAAGATTTGATTCCTACTTCAAGAACCTAAAGGGCTGGGGATTTACTCAATGGCATAAGCACCTGCCTTGCAAGCAGGCAGTCGTGAGTTTGATCCCTGGTACTGAGAAAAAAAAAACCTAAAAAAAGAAGAGCAAAGTAAACCCAAAGCACTCAGGAAGAAAATAATAAATGTAACATCAAAGATCGATAAAGTTGAAAACAAAAGAAAAGAGAAAAATCAATGAAACAAAAAGCTGATTTTTAAAAAAAGATCAATAGAAACCGTTGTGGTGACACAAATCTAAGCATGTGACAGAAGTGCACAGAACAATACACATGCATTGTGCCAATATCAGTTTCCTGGGTTGCATATTGTACTGTAATTATGTAAAATGTAATCACTGGGGGAAGCTAGGTAAGTGGCTCATGGCACCTCTCTGTATCATCTTTGCAACTTCCTCTGAATCTGTAATTATCTCAAGATAAAAAGTTGAAGTAATTGGACATCTGTACAATTTAAACATTTGTTTTGCAGTGCTATGTAAATTCTTTCCAGGAAACCTACAGGGTGCTAAGATAGCTTATAACTAGTAGCCCTTATTCCTTTATCTCGTCTCAATATTACATGACCTTGGCCTTCCAAGCACCTAGTCATCTCTCTCTGAAAGGTGTCTAAACTGTCAGTGTTCTTCAATAGTGCTGGGGGAAGGGCATTGAGCTTCAGATGGGCTATCACCTCCCTTTTCCCAGCCACAGTACTTTTTTTTAATGTGACCTTAGTCTTCTTTGGCTATCTTTGCATCCTTTTTTTTTTTTTTTTGTCTTTTTCCTTTTTATCAGTACCAGGGATCGAACTCACGACTGCCTGCTTGCAAGGCAGGCGCTTATGCCGCTGAACTAAATCCCCAGCCCCTTTTTGCATCCTTTTTAATCTTCTAGTCAAATGAAACTATCAGATCCTTGCATGTGAGTAGAAAAAGTATTTTCACCCTTAGTTCTTATTCAATAGGCTATCATGAACCTAAATGGGGATCCTTGTGGGGATTTCACCTTGTTGATTCAGGTCAGCTCTGTTCCAGCCAACAAGAGTTTTCAGCATTCTGGGAATCTGAGGCAAAAGGATCACAAGTTCGAATCTAGCTTGGGCAACTTAGACCATATCTCAAAATGTAAAATAAAAAGGACTGGGGATGTAGGTCAGTGCAATGGCCCTGGGTTCAGTCCCTAGTATGAAAAGAGATGGAAAGAAAGAGAAAGATTACAAACTTGTGTTATACTTGCATGTATAATAAGGACTATTCTCAGATTGTGAGTCAGCTGTAACCATATCAGTATTTCCAGATGCCTTCATCTCTGTCTCTGTCCCCTAAAATATTGAGCAGCCTTAGGTACAGTAGCCACACAGGTGCACTTCTCTGGTGCTCACAAAAGAATGAACCACCCAGGGGCCAGGGATTTAGCTCAGCGGCATAAGCACCTGCCTAGCAAGCATGAGGTTGTGACTTTGAGGCCTGGTACCAAAAACAAAACAAAAAAAACACCCAGCTGTGAGGAATAAAGTCAGCTCTGAGCCGTCAGCTGCTAATGCCTCCAGGCTCTGCCTTGACTTTTTAAAAAATTATAATATCAAAACTATATAATCTGAGATCTACCCTTTTGCAATTTTCAGCATATAATATTAATAACTATGAGTACAGCGCTGTACGGTTGATCTGTAGCACTTTCTTCTCACTTTATAGTTTGTTCTTCTAGCTTCTTGAGGTGTAGTCAGGCTATTCATTTGAGACTTTTCTTCCTGTTTCATATAAGCATTTACCACTGTAAGTTTCCCTCCTACAATTACTTTTAACTGCTTTTAACTATATTCCATGAAACAACATGTTCTCTCTCTCTCTCTCTCTCTCTCTCTCTCTCTCTCTCTCTCTCCCTCTCTCTCTCATACACAGGGATGGAACCTATTGAGCTGTACCCCCAGTCTCTTCTGTGTTTTCCTTTGTCTCACTATATTTTCTGATTCCCCTTTTGATTTCTTCTTTGACCCATAGGTTGTTCAAGAGTATGTTATTTAATTTCCACATATTTGTGAATTTTCCAGTTTTATTTCTGCTACTGATTTCTCATCTCATTCCATTGTGGTCAGAGAAAATACTTGGTATGATTTCAATTGTCTTATATTTGTTAAGACTTGTTTTGTTGATTTACCATGGATGATGTTCTGTGTGTGCTTGAGAAAAATGTGTATTATGTTGTTATTGGGTAGATTATTCCACATATATCTGTTAGGTCTATTTGGTCTGTCGTTCAAGTCTGCTGTTTCCTTATTTATTTTCTTCCTGGGCACTCTATCCATTATTGAACATGGGGCATGAAAATCACCCACTATTATTGTGTCACTGCTGTCAATTTTTTCCTTAAGTTATAGCAATGTTTGCTTCACATATTTAAGTGCTGTGATGCTGGCTGCATATATATATATATTTTTTTTATTTAAAGAGAAAAAAAGAAAGGAAATACATATTGTCGTCTTAGAAACAGTTGTCCAAATTATAAAATTAAACCATATAAAGTGTATATTCATACAATGAGATTGCAGACAGTGCCGTTCATTGATCCAACAAAAGCTCAGTAATATGGATTTCCATCCTACACACTCAAACATACATGCAGTTATATCCCTTAGACCACCTTCCTTTCCTCTCTTTTTAATAACAATTACACTTTTTGGGTTTTTTTTACTCCCACAGTTCTTATTACTTTTTTTGAAAAGAATAAAAACCTAACGTGACTAAACAAAACAGTCGGTTAGAACAGAAGGATGGGCATAGTACATGATGCAAAAATAGAATATCAGGTGATCAAAAATGGGTACCATTGTGTCTCTTGCTATTTTTAAAAACAGTTGCCTATATCATCAGGTATAATAGAATTGATCCTAACAGTACAGAACAAGACCAATAAAACCTACACTGGAGACCTTACAGGATTTCAAAAGAAGATAATAGTCAAACCATAATGGGCATCATAGTGAATCTTATTGCCTTCAAAGTGGTTGCCTATACCCTCAAACTTGATACTATCAAACAAAATAGAATATAGTAAAATCTGACAGAACAAGATGGGGAGAGCAATACTGGGGTTCAAGTCAGGTTAATAGGAAAACAAAAAAGTTACTATAATATGTCCTGCTGTTTTTTAATTTAGTTTTCCCTTAATGGAAAAAAAATGTAAGAGAAAAATAGATTAATTTTAAAAAGGGTGGAGATTGAGATAAAAGAGGACATTGTATTAGAACAACACAGGTCAGAACCAAACAATTTAAGCATCATTGTGTTTCAGCCCCAGATAATCTAACATAATAGTAGTCACCATAGTGCCTCCTTCCTTGTATTATTTGAGTATAACTTCATATACTATAGCATCAAGCCTATCAAGTCAGTCTAAAGCTATTGAAGACAATGGAGAAATTACAGGGTATTTAGAACCAGTTAACAGAAAACAACGGTTTCTATATTATCTCTTTGCCTATAAAAAATTTTGTTTTATACTACCACATATAGTAAAATATAGTAAGATACCACATGTTAAAACTAGTGGAAACAGATGTACAACAGCTTGATGGGACTTCAAAACAAGATGATATTAAATCAGCACTAGCTTTTATGATGTGTTGTTTTCTTCAGAATAGCTATTCGTACTATCACCGATACTAAAATCGAACAACCCAGGTTAAAACCATTGCAATTAATGAGTGATAACATTATATGGATTCAAACCAATATGATTAAGAATCATTATTACCACATACTTTTATGTATTCTTATCATTTCTTACACTAGGGAAACTATTTGGTATTTATACATGTGAGTTTGATTTATTTCACTTATGAGTATGGTCTCAAGCTGTGTCCATTTATTTATAAATATTTCAATGTGATCATTCTTTATAGCTGAGTAGTACTCCATTGTATAAAAATACCACAATTTTTTATCCATTCTTCAGTCGATGGACACTTAGGTTGTTTCCAAGATCTGGCTATTACAAATTGTACTGCTATAAACATGGGTGCATATATATCACTGTGGTATGATGCTTTCAGTTCTTCTGGAAATAGGCTGCATACATATTTGTAGATAGTATATCTTCTTGTGTAATTGACCCTATTATCAGTATGTCCTTTGTCTCTTGACAGTTTTTCATTTACCATCCATTTGACATAAGTATGGTCATCCCAGCTTTCCCTTGGTTCCATTTGCATGGAATATCTTTTTCCATCCTTTCATTTGTTCTTTCTAATTCTCAGCAGCACTCAACCTTCTAGAATACACTCAGAGACAGGTAAAACAGAAAGAGGCCCCAAATGCTGCCACAGTAGAAGCCACTGCCTCTGCGGCACCAGGTGCCCTGGGATCAGCAGTAACCCCCAGGCCTCGAGAGTACTATTGGTGCTGTCTGTCCTGGGAGACAAGCAAGACAGTGATCAGTCCCTCAGGCAACCCTTCAAAAACACTAACAATGAACACACACCGGTTCTCACTCTGCCTGAGGGCAGGCCTCTGAGAGCTGGGTTGGCAGGGGTGGGGGTGGTCCTCTGGAAAAACGGCTCGCTGCTGCCCGTACTGTTTTGCACTCAGCACCCCAGGCGGCTGAGGCAAGTTGAGTCCTGTTAGCACTCCAGATGAGCAAGACAGAAGCCAGTCCCTCAGGCAGCTCCTGACCCCAGGAAAGCCAGAATGTTCTGCATCCAGTCCCCTCTTCTTTTCTTCCCTAGGGAGAAGGCAGGAGCTTGGAATTTCCTTGCCAATCACACCCAGGAGGACAATAGTGGAAAGGTGTTGTGAATTTTTTAACGCCAAGGTGGCTGCTTTCGGACTCATCAGAGAAGCAAGAGCCTCTTCACTGGTTTCTAGACTTCTCATGAACAGAATTGGTCTGCGTGTTGTTGTGGAATTGGTGGCCCCATGGGAGTGAGGAGGGTTTGGGGGGTTCCTGTTCTACCATGTTGTTGATAGCACTCTGCCTCAGCTTTGGAGTTGAGACCACACTTTTCCTCAGGGGTCCCAAAACTGAATGGGGTACAGGAACTGAGCCCTGGCCACTGGAGAGCAGTCTTTGCTCCCACGGGCCACCCCCCTTGGATTGGCCAAGACACTGTCAAATCTGTATTGCAGTCTGAAGCTGCCCTTACCCTGCCTACACATCCTCCCTTCTACCCATCAGAAAACCTCCTCCCTCTTGCCTAGCTTATCATCTGCTTCCCGGAGGACCTAACTACCACACAAGATGGAGATCTCATAGCTCTCATGGCTCTGCCTCGGTTTCCACTCTAGGCTAACGGTGATTATTTAATGAACGCACTCTGGGGAAAGTCATCCAAATGACTTCTCTCCAGTTCATCCTCTACCTCCTCACCAGACCTATTATTGCTTCTTCCTGGGAGCATCACCAGACTACATTTCCCAGCCTCCCTTGCAGGCGGGTGGCTAGCAAAAAGAATACATTCTGTTTCTTCTCTTGAATTTGTAGTGCTTTTGGAATGTTAGAAAGAGGATATGATGGCCTCTAAGATGTATGATCACTGTTTCCTTTTCCTTGTTTCTCTCATCATCTAACTTAAAATGGACTCTGAGGGACCAGATAAGGAGATATGTAGTTGGATGGCAAAAAAAAAAAAAAAAAAATATTGTGTTGATTTGCAAGACCTGGTTGGGAAGTCTTTAATTGGATGAAGAGGGAGTCAGATTACCATCTGGAGGTAATGCTAGCGTGTTCATTATCACAGGGTTTCGTTAATGTAAGTGCCTAGCTGGTGAGGCCTATGCCCGCTCACTGGAGAGAAATCCAACTCCCTGTGCCACCTGCCCATAGATGCTGAGCCTCCTATTGTTCTGCAGTGACATTTTAGGTTCCGGTTAGGAAAATTGAAAATATTACTTATCATCTCTGGGAATGACTTGTATTTTGCTGATCTAACCTGTGCTGAATTCTCAATGAAGCTCAAAATGCCTGAACTGGGAATATCATGCCAGTGGAACTGGTGTTACAGGAGAACATGATTTGTGGCACCCTCTCTACAGTGGTCCTCCATCTGCCTCCAGATTCAAGACATTTGCCACCTAACCCCCGCAGCATCTCCCTGTGCTGATATAAAAGACATTCTGTAGTATATATAGTCCCTATGGTAATGGATAAGAACATGACAGAGGTTAATGACCAGCTTTTTTTGCTATTATTACTACTGTTAGCTGAATCTACAATTTCATTTTCTTTCATGAGTGACTTTATGGGCTACACATTAGCAAATGCGTGGCTATTTCAAGTCCCTTTTTGTTTTTTGTGACAAGGTCTCTTTCTGTTTCAGACTGGCTTTGAACGTACTATGTAGCCCAGGCTGGCCTCTGATGGTGGTCCTCTTGCCTCAGCCTCCCAAGTTCTGGGATTACAGTACATTATTTTACTTTATAAGCTATACAACTGAGTGCAGTCAGTGCTAAAATGCTTTCCTAGAATATGCAAGACCATGGGTTCAACCTCCAGCATGGCAGGAAAACAATTACTGTACAGTAAAAGGGACTTTTTCTTTTGTGTACAATCCTATGACTTTTAAACCATATATATTTGTGTAACTACAAGCCCAATAAGGACATCAAATTGTTCCATCACCCCGAAGTTTCCCTTATGCTGACACTTTATAGTCCCATCTACCACCCCAAACACTGCAGATCTGCTTCTGTGTGTATCAGTATTAATTGCTGAGTACAATTCTGTCATTGTGGGTATACCACCCACTATTAATTTATCCAGTCACCAACTGAACAACATTTGAGTGGCTTCCAGTTTGGGGTTAAAGCAATTGAGGGGATATTAATATTATGTCCAGGTTTCTATGTGAACTTAAATTTTCATTTCTTTAGGGCGGAGGTTGGTGATTTCTTTTCCTTTCTTTTTTTTCTGTAAAGGGTCACATAGTAAACATCTTAGGTTTTGTGGGTCACTTGTCCCTGTCATATGTTTAAAAATCACACACACAATTCTTTAAAAATGTAAAAAGCATTCTTATCAGGCATATTGTACAAAAACAGGGCACTGGCCTGATCTGGCCTGCTTGTCTTGGTTTGGTGACCCCTGCTCAAAGGTAAATATCTCAAAGTGGGATGGATACATCTGTTTAACTGTATATAAGAAGCTGCTGCCCTGTTTTTCAGAGCATCTGACCCATGCTGCCTTGTTAACATCAGTGTGAGAATTTCAGTTGCTCCACACCCTCAGCAGCATTTGATTTTGTCAGGGTTGGTGAGATTGTTGCCCTTCTAATAGCAGGGAGTAGCATCTCCTTGGGATTTTGTTTAGATTTCCCTAATAACTAATGATGTTGTTCATTTTTCATGTGCATATTTGCATCTATATATGTTCTTTAGTGAAAGTTTGCTTATATCTATATATATATCTATCTTATATCTATATATCTTTTATATATATATATATATATGTATGTATGTATGTATATGTTCTTTAGTGGAAGTCTGCTTATATATTTTGCCCATTTTCAAACTGATTTTTGTTTAGCCATTGAGCATTCCTTATGTCTCTTAGATAGGAGTCCTTCATCAGATATGTGGTTTGCAAATACTTTCCTCAGGCTAGAACTTGTTTTTTCACCATCTTAACAGGCTCTTTTGTAGAGAGAAAGGTAATTTTGACGAGGTAAAATTTATCAGTTTTCCTTTTACAGATTGTGTTTTCGGTGTCAGGTCTAAGAATTATTTTCTTAGCTTGAGGTCTTGAAGATTATCTCCTACTTTTTCTAAATGCGCTATAGTTTTGTTTTACATTAAACTCCTTGTTTCATTTTGAGTTAATGTTTGCATGAAATATAAAATTAAGGTTGAGATTTTTTCCCCCTGAGGATATCCAATTACTACAGCACCAGGTTGAAAAAGCAATTTTCCCTCCACTGAACTGCTTTTGCACTTTTATAAAAAGTCAGTTGTGGGTGTATTTCTGGGTGTTCTGTTTTGTTCCATTGACCTATGTGTCTATCCTGCTGCAAAATACCACACATTTTTGATTACAGTAACTATGTAATAAGTCCTCAAGTCAGGTAGTATAGTTCCTCCAACTTTATTCTTTTGTTTTCAGAATTGTTTAACTGCTCTAGTTCCTTTGCCTTTACATTTTAGAATCAACTTCTTTAAATCTGAAAAAAGAAATTCTTCTGGGATATTGACTGGAGTTTTGTTATTAGCTACATCGGTCGATCATTTTGAGGGAATTGACATCTTTCCTATGTCAAGTCCTCCAATTCATGGAAACACTATATCTCCACTTGTTTGACTTCTTTCATCAGTTTTTTATAGTTTTTAGCATACAGATGTTATGCATGATTTTTTAATATTTATACCTAGATATTTCATTGTATTAGAATTATATTATATCCAGGTTGACCTCAAACTCGAGTTGATCCTCCTGCCTCAGTCTCCTGAGTGCTGAGACTACAGGCATGTGTCACCATGCCTGGCTGTTAATCATATTTTAAAAAATAATTTACTTTCTAAAGTGTTGTAATATAAAAACTTGATAGCCAAATTGTTAGTATAGTACATAGAAATATGGTGTGTTGACTTTATACTCTGTGACCTTGCTAAACTTCTTATTTATTCAAGAATTTTTTTGTGGATTTCTTGGGTCTTTTTCCACAGATAACTGTGTTGCCTGTGAATAAAGATAGTTTTATCTTATTCTTTTCAGTATGTATACCTATTTATTTTTCTTGCTTTATTGCACTGTCTAGGACTTTCAATATAAAAATGAACAGGAGTGGTAACAATGTATTTCTTGGCCTTACTTCCGATCTTAAAAGCAAAGCATTTAATCTTTCATATATAACAATGAATTTGCTAAAGGTTTTTATAGATGCCTTTTATTAGCTTGAGAAAGTTTTCTTTGAAAAAAAAAAGTTTTCTTTGTGCACTTAGTTGACTGAGAGATTTTTTTGTTCCTTCCTGGATAGATGTTAGCTTTGGCTAAATGATTTTCTGCATTGGTTGAAATGATTATGTGAGTTTTCTTCAGTCGTTCATTGATATTATGGATTTCATTGATTTTTGTGAGTCTTGTATTCTTGGGATAAATCTCACTCGCTTATAGAGTATTATTCTCTTTATATGTTGCCAGAGTGGCTTGGCAATATCCATTTGTAACTATGGTGAAAGGAGATATTTGCTTTTCAACTTCTTTTCTTCTAATATCTTATCTGGTGTTTGTATCACAGTAATATTGCCCTCATAAAATAATCAGAAATTATTCTCTTGGATATTCTGGAAAAGATTGTGTAGAATTCATGTTACTTGTTCTTTAAATGATAGAATTTGCCATTGAAACTACATGGACTTGCAACTTTTCTTTCTAAAAGACATTTAACTATGATTTAGGTTTTAAAAATAAGCATTGGACTAGTAATAATTTTTAAAACCTAAAATTTAGTGAAAACTTGTTATAGTGCCCAGCACAGAACCCAGCACCAGGATTTATAGCACTTAATCTTGACAACATTTTGGGGTAAACAATATTAACCCACCACTGAGGAGTAAGTAAGGTGCTTTCATACCTTGTCTAAGATCACAAAGCTAGTAAGGGGCAGAACCTGGATTCAAACACAGATCTGTATGACTCCAGAGAATATATTCACTCATCGTCTTTGTGTTCTCCTCCCTGTGAACCACCAGATATAACAAGGAGAATGGCAAATAGACTCTAAAATTCACCTTCAGTGAGCACAGGAGGCAGCTAAGGCATAAGACTGAAATACGTCCAGGAGAGCTGCTTAGCGCAGTTAGGATGGGCACAGGCCAGGGAAGAGTCCCAGAAACGGCACCTGCTCTTCTGACGCCAGTCACATGTGGCAAAGCAGAGCCTTCTAGATTGTGTGGGACATCATTGTGGGCCAAATCAATAACACTTTGATACAGGAGATAGAGAATGGCAAAGCTGGCTGGGGAAATAAGCAGACCTGTCAATTACAAGACCTCAAGTCAATGCAAGGACCCCATATGTAGAACTTCTCACAAACTCCCATGAGATGTGGATGGCATGAAAAAGAATAGCCTTCCAAAAAATTGCTATTGTGTGGGAATTTTCTGGGTAGCCTGCGGGCATCTATTTTTAATTTTGCTTTTACCCTCTTTTTCTTTTTGTTCAACCCAAATTTACTCTGCAGACATGGTTTCTCCCACACCCCTTCACCCTTCACTTTTCAGATAAACTTCAGGCACCATCTTTGGCTTGTCTCATCCAATTCTATGTTCAAGGTAGGAAGGACCTGGAATACTTTTGAAAGGCGAGCCATTCTGAAGAAGCCACCCTAAACAACTTGAAGTGTCACCGTGTGATATGGGTGCACAGGCTGGTATAGATGTGGTGCCAGACCAGGAATCAGTGGTCAGCGATTTTGGCAGGCAGCAGTTTGTTGCTCTGGTAGGGTGGGAAGAACACTGGGATTGTGGTCATTGTAGGTGGGAAGAAGGAAAAGGTAACCCACTATACTTTTATACCTTAGCCTATACCTTGAGAGACTCCACACTCTGAACCAAGGAAATGATTTGCTTCATAAAGCTCTGCTCCATCCCTTCTACCTGGTACAAAGAGCTGGTCTAGGAAAAGCAGTCACTCCTGAAATATTAGTAATAATAAAAAGAAGCTATATGAAAATATGGTGAAGAATCAAGGGTTGAGGCCAAGAAAAGGCCAGAAACACATATGAACTTGAAATATCTAACCATGGGACAAAATTTAAAATCTTGACCAAAGATTTATACAGGTTGTTTATGTAAAACAACTTGATAAAAGCAACATGTGTGAACCAGGAGGTTAAACAGACATACAATAGCTCATGAGAAAGATAAGATTAAAAAGATTAAAAAGATTTTTAAAATCACTTGGCAGAGCTCAAGAAAGAAATGGAGACCTAAAAAAATAAAGGGGAAATGAAAATCATATTAGAAATAACAAAAAGGAAAGAGATTTTGCAAATAAACAGCCATGAACATGGAAGGAAGGCTTGAGAAAAGTAAACAAAATGAATGAGAATATAACAAATACTATATTATTATTTTATCTTATTTGTTTTTTGAGACAGGGTCTCACTATGTAGTTCAGGCTGGCCTTGAATTTGAGTTGATCCTCCTGCCTCAGCCTCCCCAGTGCTGGACCTACAGGTACACCACCACACCTGGCTAACAAACACTTTTTAAAGTGTGAGAACTTTAAAGAGAAAATAAGATACATAGAGAACAAAGGTGATCTACCATATTCACGATTGGTGTTTCTGAATAACATAATAGATTAAATGAGCTGACAACATCAACAGAAATGTTCAAATATATAATTCAGGAGTGCTTCCAGTAACAAGACTTGAATTTATAGCTTGAAAGAACAATCCACTCCTAGGTAAAATCACCAAAAAGCAAGTAAATTCAGTACATATCCTGATAAAGATACTAGACTTCAGAGATTTAAAAAAAGAATCCTAAGGGAAGCATTGCAAATAAACGAAATCACTTGTGAATGGGAAGAGAATTTGTCCGGCTTCTAACCTTTCCATAATAGCATTCAACATTAGAAGATGGAGGAGCAATGCCGAGTGAGTCTTCAGGGAATAAGAATGTGTGCCAGGCCAGACTGCCATCCAAATCCAGGGGTACAAACAGATGCCTTTATTGTTCCCAAGAGCCCTTCTTGAAGACAGAACTCTCCAATGAATTTCTACCAACAGATGCAATAGTGAAAATGACGAGGAGTGATCTATGGGCCCATTAAAAGCTAAAGCAACTCTAGAAGCAGAACACTGTGTAAATGTTATATATGCCATGATATAAAGAAATAATGTAACCAGCCAAATTCTGAAGATCCCCGAGGGGGAAACATGGCAGTGGTATATATGCCAGTTTTTCATCCTTTGAAAATTATTTAAAACCTATAACTCAGTAATAGAGATCGGAGTGTTTCTATTTGAAACTGTAAATTTGCTTGAAGCACTCGTTCTGTGCGGAGATTAAAGAATATTTATTCTTAGTATTTTATTTAAAAATAATTTTAGATTTACAGAAGAGTATTTCTGTATACCCTTCAGCCAACTTTCTCTTTCATCTTACATAATTTTGGCATATTCATTAAACCAAGGAATTAACACTGATACAATACTTTTAAGTAAACTACACTTTATTTAGATGTGTGCCTTTTCTCTTTTAAGCCCTAGCCCAAGATTCTATGTTGCATTTAATCATCCTGAGTCTCTTCCAATCTGTGATAGTTCTTTGTCTTTTCCTATCATTAAGGAACATTTATTTGTGAAGACTTTTTATTATGGAAAAATTCAAACATATACAAAAGTAGAAATTACAGTATATAAAGAATTCATCAGTTAGCTTCACTAATTATCAATGTCTTGCCTTCCTTGTACTGTTCATCCAATGGGACAATGTTTTTGTTGGAGTATTTAAAGCAAAATCTAGAGCATGTCATTTCACCCAGAACTGTCTCAGTAAAAATCTCTACTTAATAAGGACATTGAAAGTACTATAAATCCCCTGCCAGTGTTACACTTAAGATGAACAATAGCTTCCTAATGTCATCGCATCCTGAGCTATCTTTGGAGCTGATTTGTTCACATCAGGATCCAAGTGAGGTTCATAAGCTGTATTTGGTTATTACAAGTCTTAAATTTCTTTTATTCTATAATAGCCCCATCTCCTTTCTCCTCCCATACCACTGACTTATTGGGACAGCTGGATCATTTGTCCTGCAGAGTGTCTTACATTCTGGATTTGGTTGATTGCTTCTGAAAGATGTCATTTAACTTGTTCTCTATTTCCTGTGTTTCCTAAAAAATAGATAGAAAGGCTACTTAGATCGAGAAACCTTTGTTAATTAAAAATTTTATGGCAAAAATATTTAATAGGTACTTTCTGTCACATCCTATCAAAAAGTAAATAATGTGGGTTGTAGAGATACTGAAATTGGGATCGGATGGTGTCAGCCTGATTCCTATATTATAGAATTTTCTTTCAAGTTTATACCTAATGGTTTATGTAGTCATTAATGATCATCGCCAAGATCCATTACTTTATTAGAGCCTGAGAAATGGTGATATTCTTAGTCTATCAATTATTCTGTGTATCTTTTGAAGATGCACATGAATTATTGACAGATTAAATGATATAAGGCCTGGCAGTTGCTGCAAAACAATAATAGTAAAAGGGGGATAGTGAAAAAGGATATAGATAAAACAAGATTGGCTTTAAATTGTCAAAACTGTAAGATACGTATGCAGCGTTCTTTACATTAGTCTTTTTTTTTAAGGTTTGAAAATTTTCCGTGATAAAGTTTTTGCCAAAATGCTATGGGCAGGTGGTTAGACATACTCCATTTGTCCCTCGAGACCCACTCTCCACCCTTCCCTTTCCGGCCCTGCCCACTCGGGGTCCGTGCCCGGTTGGCTTTGGGAATCAGGATGCAAGGGAAGGAGAGTGAGTTTGGGCCTTTGCATTTTTGTGTTCTATGACTGATGAGTCATAGTGAACTGTCTGCCTTGGGCAACCAAGCACAGATCACAGCTCTTCCACACAACCCTCTTGGCTGCAAGATCCTATCCTTGCCCCCAAGGTGCTGCCCTGTCCCAAATGGTTTCCCTGTACCCTGCCCAGACTTTTATGTGTGGTCCTTTATTAAACAGTTCTCAGATGACCCAATGTGAGTGCACCATCTGCCTCTCACTGGGTCCCTCTCTGATCTGGGAAGGCAGTCAGCAGCCACAAGCTGGAGCAGGGAGGAGGGCATGGAAGGGCTTGAAGTGACAGGGCTGGCCACTAAGGACACAGGTGAACATCGCAGTATTTAACAAGAGTCAGGACACATTCTGCGTGTAAACAGCTAGTACTGATACTAGCACTGATGTATCCTGGTAGAGTCTTGGCTCTGCTGGGGTGGAGGTGGGGGAGTGGCTCAGACCTGCAGGACAGGCCTGGTTGGGTTATTTGAACTCAGGTTTTCCCAGATGGCTGGGGCCTGGTGGTTTGCAGGATCCTCAGATTCTTATCTCCCAGGGGAATCTCAGCTGCCAGCTGTGGCTCTGGGGGTGCAACCGGAGAGTCTCAGTGGCCTCTGGGAAAGCAGCCCTGAACTCCTCCCCAGGGAGCTGGGGTGGTAAAGGTAAGTGGTGGTTCCATTTAGGGCACAGTGCTTGGTCTGGAGAGTCCAAGTGAGGTGGGCAGATGGAGGGCCTTCTTCCCAGGCAAACTTGGTTGCACACAGCAAAGGAAAGTGACCAGGTATTCCTACAAAGATCATTTGGCTTCTTAATTCCATTGGTCCAGAGCTTTTTAAAATGTTTTCATTGTAAAATCCATTCACTTGACATTTTTCACAGCTAATAATTTCAAGGGATTCAGAAATCGAAGGTATAACTAGATCCGCAGTGAAATGTCTCTCTCTAAAGCCCTCTCATCCTCTGCAGTTCCTGCTCCCCAAACAAGCAGCCACAGTAACCTCTCAGAGTTTTTAAAGGTAAATTTGCGCCAATATGAATATTCATCTGCGTTCCCTTCCTTTTCACACTATATATGCTCTTTCCCACATCGTATTTTTTGCCCTTAAAATTTTATGAGAAATCTTTCCAAATTGATACATACAGTGCTTCTTTGTTCTTCTGTTGCTGTCATTACACAACAGCATGCCCAGAAAAATAACCTTTTGACTTGGTAAAACTTGTCTTTTCAGTTTTTGTGACACTATTTGAAGCACTGGAGATATTTTTTCCAGAAAAAGAATTTTGAGTCATCGGTAGACCATTATCCTATAACTGCTTGGGAGACCTGGGGTGTTTTCTAGGAAAATAAAGATTACTTAGAAAATTTACCTAGACAGCTAGGACTAAGATATTTTCAGCTGTAAATTCCCTTTGGCACAGATTAAAACTATGTTCATCTTTTTATACAGAAGTCACTATAGTTCAACTACATAAGCATACGACAGTGCACCCAATAAATTTTGAAGTCCTTTAACCTGGGTCTAAAAATCAAGGCTGGATCTTGTCCTTACCAACAACTGTGAACTTTACAGAGGGTAACAGGGAAGAATCTAACCCAAATCAACTATCTGTAAATGCTAATACTGCTCTATATCCAGTGACAGGGTTGACATCAAAGACCTGTCATCACACCTGAAATCATTCCAAAAGACGCTTTTCCTCACAGTCTTGTAGGCTTTGCATTCTTTTAAGTCTCTGCTTCATATCCTTTTAAATTAAATATTTTACTTTGAGATAATACTAGATTCACATCAAGTTGTCAGAAAAGATGTGGAGAGATTCCCACTTCTCTTTCCAGTGATAACATCTTGTAACACTTTAATTCAACATCGCTAGCAGGCAGGATTCTGACACCAACCGGAGTCAAGGTGCAGAACATCCCCACATCCCAGAATCTCATGTATTGCCCTCTGGTGACAACTCTCACTTCCCTCCCATCCTACCTCCTCCTGACCCTTGGCAAGCATTCATTGGTTCTGTGACTTTGTCTAGATAGTTATAGAAATGGAATCATATAGTATATAGCCTTTAGAGATTTAGCATTACTCACTCAAGAGAATTCTCTGGAGCTTCATGCAGGTTGTTCCTCATCCTTAGCCAACTTTGGTGGTACACGCTTGTAATCCCAGAAACTCTGGAAGGCTGAGGCAGGAGGACAGGAGGAACACAAGTTCAAATCTAGTTTGGGCAACTTAGTACCTAGTGAGATACTATCTCAAAATAAAAAAATAAAAATAAAAAAGAAACAGGGATGTGAAGTACAAAGGCCTTCGGTTCAGTCTCCAGTTATCACCCCCCAAAAGAAACCTCACTCTTTTTTGTTGCTGAGTAGTATTCTATTCTATGAATGTACTGTAGTTTATTTTCTTCTGTTAAAGACATCTGGGTTGTTTCCAATTGGAGGCTGTTATGAATAAAGCTGCTATAAACTTTTGTGTATGGGTTTTTATGTGAATATAAGTTTTTATCTCTCTTGTATAAATGCCCAGGAGTTCAAGCACTGGGTCATATGGCAAGCATATATTTAGTTTTTAAAGATAGTGCCAAACTGTTTTCCAGGGTGGCTGTATCTGTTTACATTCTCACCAGCAAGGCATAAGTGATCTAGTTTCTGTGCATCTCATCAGTGTTTGGTAGTGTCACTATTTTTCATTTTAGCGAGTCTGATGGGTAATTATTATATTCTGTGTGCTTATTTCCCAACTCTACATTCTTTCAGTGAAAATTTTTTTCATATTTTTGTCTTTTCGAAGTGGATTGTGTGTGTGTGAGTGATTTTTTTAAGTTTATGTTTTAATATTGAAGATTTTTGTTTTGTTTTTGTGGCGCTAAAGCTCATCTCTCACTCTCAAGAGTTCTTCCATTGAGCTACATCTCTACTTTCACCTCCTTTATAACATTTGATTTTGAAACAGGGTCTCGGGGGCTAGGGATTTAGCTCAGCGGCATAAGCGCCTGCCTTGCAAGCAGGCAGTCGTGAGTTCGATCCCTGGTACCGATAAAAAGGAAAAAAAACAAACAAACAAAAAAAACAGGGTCTCATTATGTTGTCATGCTGGCCTTGAACTTGCGATCTTTCTGTCTCAGCCTCCTGAATAGCAGGGTTTACAGACATAACCCATTGTGTCAGGCTAGTATTGAATTTGAAGAGTTCTTTATATATTCTAGACACCAGTCCTTGGTCAAATGTGTGGATTACACGTATTTTCTCCTGGTTTGCAGCTTGCCTTTTCATCTTCTTAGCAGGATCTTTCCCAGAGTAAATGTTTCTAATTTTGATGAGATTCAATTTATCAGTTTTCCTCTAATGGCTTGTGCTGTGGGTGTTAAATTTAGGATTTGCCTATTCCAGACTCTGATGATGTTCAATATATTTTTCCTAAAAGTTTTATAGTTTCGTGTATTAAATTTAAATTGCTGATCTGAGATCACTCTGTATGAGCGAGACTTCTTTCGTCAAGGTTCATTTGCTGCCTGTGGATGTCCAATAGCTCCAGCGCCATTTGTTGAGAAGACCCGCTTTGCTCCATTTCATTGCTTTTGCACCTTTGTCAAAGGTGTGTCCCCATATTCATACAGGTCTGTATCTAGGTTCTGGCTTCTATTACACTGATGTACGTGTCCTTCCCTCCACCAATACTACTCAGTCCTGCTTATTACAGCTATATGGTAAGTATTGAAACTGGATTTGTGAACATTGAAAAACAATTCCTCTTTATATTTTGTTTCAGTTACTGTAGTTCCTTGCCTTTCCATATACATTTAGAATGATCTTGTGTATATCTGCAAAAATTCTTGCCAGAATTTTTATAGTAATTGCATTAAACCCATATACTAAATTGAGAATTGATATATTATACTACATTAGATCTTCCAATCCATGAACACAGTGTGCTTTCCTAGATATTTAAAACTCATCACTGTTTTTGTAGTTTCTATTATATTTATATATATATGTTTTTAACCATTTTATTGTGTTTAAAAAGATATAAAATGTATTATCATAGTCATTTTTGAGTGTACTATTTAGTGGCATTAAACAGATTCCTGTTATATAACCATCACTACCATCAGGCTCCATAATTCTTTTCATCTTATAAAACTGAAACTCTGTACCCAGTAAAAAACTCCCCACTGCCCCCTCTCCCCAGCCTCTGGCCACGGCCATTCTCTCCCTCTGAACCTGACTACTGTAAGTACAGTACCTCATGAAAGTGGAATCAAGCATTTGTCTTTTTATGACTGGCTGATTTTACTTAGTATAGTTTCCTCAAGGTTTATCCACGCTGTAACATATGTCAGAATTCCTTCCTTTTCAGGCTGAATAACATGCCACAGTGTGTACATACTGTATTTTGCCTATCCACTCATCTGTTGATGGACATTAGAGTGCTTCCAGGTTTGGACATTTATGAGTACTATTTCTATGCATACTATGAACATGGGTGTACAAATACTCCTTAAGATCCTATTTTCAATTCTTTTGAGTATATACTCAGGAGTGGATCTGCTGAATTATATGCAATTTTATTTTTAATTTTTTTTGAGAAACTGCCATACTCTTTTATTTTCCTTTTTCTTTTGAGTTTTTGTTACAGGTTCTCTCTAAGTAGTTCAGGTCTGTTCTTGAACTCACTATGTAGCCTAGGCTGGCATTGAACTCATGCTAATCCTCCCAAGTGCCAAGATTACTGGCATGCACCACCATGGCCAGCATCATACTCTTTTCTACAATGGCTATACCATTTTATAGTCCACCAATAGTGTGCAGGTTTTTAATTTCTCCATTGCTACTTCGCAACACTTATTATTTCTTAAATAGTTGCAATGCTACTATGTGCAAAGTGGTATCTCATTGTAGTTTTGATTTACATTTTGTAAATGGCTAGTGATAAAAAACATCTTTTCATAGTTTATTGACCATTTGCGTATCTTGTTTGGAGAAATGTTATATCTTATTTTGAATGATTATAGATGATATTTTATATTTAATTTTTGTGCTGTAAGTTCATTGCTAGTATTTAGAAATATAATTAACTTTTTATGTTATTTTTGAATTGAATATTGTAGTTTTATTGGACTCATTTATCAGTTCTAGGAGGACTTTTTGTTTGTTTGTTTTAATTCCTTAGGATTTTCTACATAGACCATCATACCATCAGCAAACAAGAATAGTTTTATTTTTCCCTTTCCAATCTGTATGCCTTATATTTATTTTTCTTGTCTCATCACTCTACCCAGGACTTCTAGTATGATGTTAAGTAATAGTAGTGAGACCAACACTTCACAATGAATTAGTTTACCACAAGCTTATATTTATATTTAATAATAATAAATTTATTGATAAGATCACAAAACACCATAGAGTTTGAAATACCATTGTTCATGATTTATTTGTTCCTCAAAGATTCTTGAAAGATGAATGGCATTATTATCCCATTTCAAGTGAGAAAACTGAGGCTCAGAAAACTTAAATGATTTGTCTCAGGTCACCCAGGAAGTAAGCAGGAAGATTTAGCATCCATAGAGGAGACCATCCCATTTATGAAGTTTTAGAGAAAGCTTCATATCAGTCACATGACCATCACAGAGGGAGCAGGGCACTGTGCCCTGGAAGGCCAAGTAGGGAACCCTCAAGTGACCCAGAGAAAGAATGGGAAAGCATACTAGACAGACGAAATTCCAGGGACCACAATCCCTAGCGAGAGTAAAACAAATTCTTTGTATTTTGTGATTTTTATGGAAATGTTCTAATAATCCAAATTTCCCTCTGTCACTTTTCTGAATCCACATTTATATGATTCATTTTAACAGTTCAGAATCACATTTGATAAAACCTGAAATAGACTGGAATGGAAGAGACCATTTATCTTCTTATATAGATAAGAAAAAAGGGGCTGTGGATTTAGCTCAGCAGCATAAGCACCTGCCTTGCAAGCAGGCGGTTGTGAGTTTGATCCCTGGTACCAATTAAAAAAAAAAAAAAAAGTAAAAAAGAAAAAGGCTGGTAAGAAGCTACCTGGGGTTGACAGAAACCACACTGGGCCTGAAAGGAGTAACAAGAAGCCAATTTGCCTTTCCCATGAGCCAACTGATGTGTGGGCTGGGAAACCAGAACACTGCCTACCCCACCCCCACCCCAAGCAACTGGCTGATTCAGAGCACAGGCTGAGGTGATAGCAACTGAGGCACCAAACAACTTAAATGTTTGTATTGTTTGATTGACTTTACAGGCCCAAGGTCCATAGTCTGAGCATCTATTAAAAGGATAACACTCCTGGAAACAAAACCATCAGCCAAGGTTCCAAAGCCACCAAACCAGACATCACTGGCCACCTGATCCCTGATCCCTGGTCGCCCACCTTGGAGGGCAGTCTGCACCCCAGTATCAACTGTGCCCCCTCAACTTCCTAAGCTGGATGTTTCCTGCCTTCCCTCTAACTTCCTGATTAAAGCATTTTTCTGTAAAAAAAAAAAGGATAACAATATGCAAAATAGAAAATATGGGGGATTTCCTTCTGTCTTATTTTTGAAATCCAATATTATTCTGTTTTTGTTCTGTTTTATTATTTTGTTTTATTCAATGTTCAAAATTGATTTTATTCTATTCTGTTTTGTTTGATTTTATTATACCTGATGGTATGGACAACAATTTTGAAGACAACAAGAGTCATTATGGTAACCACTGTTGATTTCCTATTATCCTGTTTTGAAATGCTGTATCACTTTCACTGTTTTGTTTTGATTGGCTTTATTCTGTTCTTTTCATTTTGTTTTGCTTCATTCTCTTTAAAATATGCTTTCGTTCTTTTTTGACTGGTTTTATTCTGTTTTGTTTTGTTTGATTTTATTATGTCTGATGGCCTGGACAGCTATTTTGAAGAAAACAAAGAGACATTGATTTCCTATAATCTGTTTTGAAGTCCTGTATTACTTTCATTGTTCTGTTCTGATTAACTTTATTCTATTTTGTTTGGTTTGGTTTTATTCTCTTTAAAATTAAAAAAGAAGCTATCTTGACCAATTTCATACACAGTTGTTTTATGTTTTCCCTGTTTGCATTTATTGAAAGAATAATTTCAATATTATGTGAAAAAATTACTCTCAAACTTCAATATCCCAACACAATATTATCATGTATCATCTAGCCTTTGTCAGCTTTTTCATAGTTGGGCACAGTGGTGATAGTGCACATTGGTTTTCAAATATGATAAAAGGCAGCCGGCATGGTGGTGCACGCCTATAATCCTAGTACTCTGGGAGGCTGAGGCAAGAAGATCAAAGGCTGAAGTTTAGCTTGAGCAGCTTAGCGAAACCCTGTCTCAAAATAAAAAATAAAAAGAACCAGGGGTGTAGCTCAGTGTGAAGACCCTAGTTTCACTCACTAATAGTAACAGGTAAAAAGGGCTGAAGATGTGGTTCAGTGGCAGAGTGCGTGCCTAGTATGTAAGAGGCCCAGGGTTCAATCCCTAGTACTGGAAATAATAGCAATAAAAAAGATAAAAGGGCTTATATGCCTAATCGAACTACTAGCATATTTCTGTGATTTAGAATTTGTAAGTAACTGGCCTATACCCACTGCCTGATGAGAGGTGGATACCCTTTTGCCCAAGGGCAGAGGCTGTTTTTCCCTTTCTTTTTAGCTGAATCAGCACTTCCTCCTGTCCCAGAACCTCAGTCTTAAGGAAGATTGTGGGCTGGGTGGAGATCTCAAAGGATTTGTTCTTTTCTCTTTTAGATCCATATTCTTCCTTCAACACTGTTTCAATTCCACATCTCCTCAGTTGCTGCCTCTTTCTGAAGCCCTTTCTTGGCATCTAACTCCTGTTCAAGGACTCACTGGTGCTTTTAATCTCAACAGAAAATCATTCATAGTACAGCCTCTCAGGGACCTAACCATCAAAAGGAGACCCCTTTAAGACAGAAATGTTCCTGAACAGAGGGAAGAGAGGAAACCTGTCCTTTGAGGGCCCCCTTCATAAAGATCAGCCATAGTGCTGCAAAGCCAATGAGCCACAGCCCCCATCCCCACAGAACTCAAGTTGCATAGTTGGGCATAGTTGTGATAGAAAAAAGAAGCTGGTAAGAAGCTATCTTGGGTTGACAGAAACCACACTGGGCCTGAAAGGAGTACACAGTTCCTGGCTTCTTCCCAGGTACCTGAAGTAACTTCTGGCTGTCTGCAGGCTGCCCACCTCTGCCTAGAACAATGCCAGGGACTTAGACTCTCCATCAATAGGCCCTGTCAAACAGCCATCTGTATCATTCCAGGTCCTGGCAGGAAGCAGATGGCACCTCAGATTGGGTAAATTGAGAAGAGTTTAATAAAGAGACTATTTACAAAGGCATATCAGGGTATAGGGAAACCACAGGCCAGAAGGAACAGAAGGAGGAAGCAATTACTGGAAATTTGAGAGAGAAAATTCTGTGAGCAGGGCCTCTTGACAGGAGCTGTGACTTTTGGTCTAGAGATACAGCTAGTTAGCCCTTAAGGAGGAGAAAAGAAATACCCTGACCTCCCTCCTCACAGCCATCTCCTACTAGAAACCAATGCCAAGAAGACACAGGAGATTTTGGCAGAGTTCACTGAGGCCCACTGCTGGGGACACAGCTCGGCTGGGGAAGTGGAGAGGGAATCTGGAGGGGCAAGAAGGAGCCACGTGGCACACTGTCTGATTTTGGAAATGTTCTGTTGTGGTCCTTGCCTGAGGTTGTTGCTATCAGCGCTCCTGTGGGTGAGGGGTGAAAGGTGGCAGTGTTATCGCCTGGTTGGCGATGCCACAATATTGTCAAGTATTTCTTTATAAATGCCTCACCAACTAAAAGTATTCTAGGTCCTTCTTGCCTCAAGCAAAGAATTGGACGAGACAAGCCAAAACCTGTGCCAATAGTTTATTTGAAAAGTACAGAGTGAATGGGTATGGGAGAAACTAGCTCTGCAGAGTAAACATGGGCCAAAGAGAAAAAGAGGGTAAAAGCAAAAATAAAAGTGCATTCTGCATCTAGGAGATGCAGAGTGGACTACAGTGAAGAGAGCAGGCTTCTCAAAGCAGCTGGTCTCTTTTTTATGCCATCCATACCTGGTGGGAGCCTGTAAGTTCCGCATAGGGGGCCCTGGGAATTACTTGACACTATCCTGGGGTCTTGTAACTGACAGATGCAGCTTATTTCACCAGCCAGCATTGCCATGCCCTACCTCCTGTATCTGCAGGCTTGGCGTCTTCCCCTCCCTGGGCATTTCTAGCAGGATGTGGGATAGCCCTCCTTTTCCTCTTCGGTCTGTGTTTGGGGGCTTGAGTTTTCTCTCTGTTCACCCCACAGTATCTGTAAAGGGCAGTGCTGTCCATGAAGGAAGATGGTTGCCCTAGGCCCCAGCCTTCAGGCAGAAGCTTAGATTCCTATACCCATCCTGCCAGCCCTGTTTTTTCCCCCTGCCATGTCCTGAACAGCCACTGCAAGTGGGCTACCAAACATCCCTGCCGTGGCTGGTCCCTGACCTTGCATCCCTGCCATGCACCCTGACCTTGTTCCTGCATATCCCCATGGCTTCCCAGATTCAGAATGAAAGGACTTCACCTCAACTGTAGGCCAGCATGGGGTCCCACTAGTGCCCAGTCCATCCTGAAACTCCAGCTGGCCTCAGCTCCCTCGCCTGCTGGCAGCTCTGTCCCTCTTTATTCTTGGCCTGCCCTGTGGTATCTGCTGCAGTAGAATGCTTCTCCCTCTTAAATAAAATTTAACCCCTTCATAATTTAATAAGCCAGGATGATAATTTATGATCAGAACGCTAAGAACACTGGCTTCTTGGAGTTGCTTTACTGAAACTTTCTCTTCATATAAGACACAACGGAGCTTCAAAAGAGACCGAGGGAAGCTGGGGGAAATGAGAGACTGTCTTTTTACTTGACATTCATTTTTACTGAGACGCTTCGTTTTTAAACCAAGTCGGTATATGTAAAATTACATACTACTATTTAAAAAAAGAATTGTAGCTAATTGTAACCAGTGACTTTGAGTGGCATGGATGATAGCAGCACAGTGCAAATTGCAAATACATAGCCCCAAAAATGACAATGACAAATAGGGCAAAGCCACTGGGGATTGATTCGACACTTCTGCTCAAGGCAGCCCTCACTTGAAGTGGGACCACATATGCTTCCCTGGTATTGTTAGGAGTTGGATGGAACGCATGGTAACTTCTGTGGTAAGTTTCATCTATTCCCCCAGTGACCTGCATCCTACAGAGACAGGTGCCCTGGGATTCTGTTTGGTTGGATTCCCTACCTGGTCTCTATGTTGTCACCACACCTAATGGGAGATCCCTTTGTTACACTGGCGCTTCCCTGGGTTCTGTTTAATAATCACTGTAATGGATTGACATTCAGAGAGCTGTGATTTATTCTTTGGGTTCATTTGAATATTTATTAAGAATGAGGCCATTTCTGTCTCAAACTCTGAGGTTTTTATCTGCCACTCTTCTCCCTTCCTTTACTATCCACCTACCTGGCAGGGATGGGGAGAAGGGAGAATCCTGAGTGAGCACAGGCCTATGCTGATAGCTTCAGGAGAAACACTTCTGTCTCTCCTCTCATCATTTGCTAAAGCTCTGACTACTGGCCCCCAAGGTGAATGTAAATAAGAGACTCTTGATAAGAGCTGAGAGAAGCTTGACCCCCAACTGGCTTTGTGAGCTGAGGGAGATACTAAGATACATAAGGGATCTGTAACTAGGGATCCCTACAGATTTGTGTGAAGACCAACTCTGTGATAATTGCCAGTAAAACTTTTCAAAACAAGACCAGTAACAGTCCACTAGTATCTTGCCCTAATGAATATTAAAATTAATGATAAAGCTAGTGTAATCCAAAGGATAAGGTATTGGCACATGAACAGACAGATTAGTGGAATAGAATAGAAAGATATTGATTTTATGGGAATTTAACACAATGTGTAATAAAGGTGGCATTTCAGTTCACCAATGGCTTATTTGATAAGTCATCCTAGAACAATGACCTATTACATGGAAAGTACAAAGATAGAATATTTGGTTAATTACAGATGGATTAAAGATGCAAAGGTGAAGCAAACATTCTAGAAGTAAATTTAGGAAAATATTTATATAATATTCAGGGAGAGAAGTCTTCTCAAATCACACAAGAAGCCAGAAGCTACAAAGGAACCAAAATAGATTACATATATATATATATATATATATATATATATATATATATAACATTTTCTGTGGTAGAAGACACGACTTTAAAAAAAGGTCAGAGGAGAGCTAATAAGTTGTGAGAAAATAGTTGCAACCAAGTCAGATAAAGGATTAGTGTCCATAATATTAGAATATGAATATCCATAATATTAGATGCTGATAATCAACTGCTTTGAACTTCCAAAATGGCAGTTTGACATTTAAACCCAACACATAGTGCTTCGATATGTTGATTTTTTAAAAAGACAATCTAATAGAAAAAAGTGAAGTCTATAAGTTATAAACAGACAATTTATAAAAAACATGTCAGTAGCTGATCTACAAATATATGATTACAAATATCTGAATATATGTTAAAATGCTAACAGGAGGCTTCTAGCAATAAAACAGAAAATAACAAATGCTAGAAAGATGTGCAGAAACTGGGACCACTATACAATGTTAGTGCAAATGTAAAATGGTGCCCCTGCCACAGAAAATAATCTTCAAAAAATTAAGAGGGCCAGGCACAGTGGCTCACGCCTGTAATCCCAGCACTCGACGGGCTGAGGCAGGAGGATCGTTGTGAGTTCGAGAGCAGCCTGGGCTACAAAGTGAGCTCAAGGCCAGCCTGAACTGCGTAGTGAGACCCTGTCTCAAAAAGACAAAAAAAAAAAAATTAAAAGTAGAATGATATATGGTCTAGCATCTCACTTCTAGATAAATACACAAAATGATTAAAAGCAGGGTCTCAAGAAATATTCATGCATCCTTGTTCATGGCAGCCTTATTCACAACGGCCGAAAGGTGGGAAACACCCAACTATTCTTTGATAGATGAATGAGAAACAAAATGTGGTAGTTTCACACAATGAAATATTATTCAGCCTCACAAAGGAAGTCAATTCTGACATGTTCTAAAACATGGACGAATATTAAAGACATTGTGCTAAGTGAAACCAGCCAGACACAAGAGGAGAAATACTGTATGATTCCACTTGTCTGAGATATCTAGAGTAGTCAGATCCATGGGGACAGACAGCAGAATGGCAGTTGCCAGGGGCAGGGGGAGGGAGGAATAGACAATGTGTAATAGGTGGGGAGTTTTAGTTTTGCAAGATGAAAAGACTTTTGGAAACTGGCTGCACAACCACATGAATGTAGTTAACACAGCTGAATCGTATGCTTAATGGTTAAGATGGTAAATATGTTTTATATATTTTACAACTATTTAGGAAATTTAAAAAATATCCCCACACAAATCACAAGATAACATTTTTCACTCCTCTGGCAAAATTTAAAACTAATTTTGACACTGATGTGGGAAAATGTGTACTTGCTTTGTTCCTGGTTGGAGAGAGTTGTGATAGGGTTTTAATTGTTTAAGGGTTTAATAATTTGGTGGGATCTATTAAAATCAAAGATGCATATGCTCTTTGACATAGTAGTCCTATATTTGGAACTCTAGTCTATAGAAATCCATATACCAATACATAAATATATTTATATAAAGATGGTTTGTGTTGGTAATAATTAGAAATAATTCATTTTAAAATGCAAATGGTTGAATATTGAACAACTAGTTTAAAGAATGAGTAATATCTATAAGGATCAACCTGAAGAAATATGTGAGATATTATTTTACTAATAACGTGACATATTATTGTATAAAATAAGCAAGTTTCACAGGAAAGTATGTGGTATGTGTAAAAAGCAAATAAAAACCCTATGTTACGTTTATATGCTGTGATAGTTAATTTTATCTAACAACTTGACCAGGCTATGGTTCCAGGTGTTTTGGTCAAACATCAGCCTAGATGTTGCTGTGAAGATTACGTGACTATCAATAGCCTTTGAATGAAGCACATTGACCTGCATGGTATGTGGGGAGGCCTTATCCAAATCAGTCCAAGGTCCAACAAGCAATGACTGAGGTTCCCTGAACCTCAACCCTGCAACACGGAAGCACAGCCTGAGTTTTCACATTGCCTGGCCACCCCGGGGAATTTTCACTCAAGACTGTAACATCAACTCTTACTTAAATTCAGAGTTCAGCCGTGCCAGCTCACATGAGCTCTCAAGCCAACTCCTTAAAATAAAACATCTCTGTTGAGAAATTTAAAGCTTTCTCATTACAATCAGGAACAAGACAAGGATATCCTACTCTTACCACTGCTGGCCAACAACATAGTGAAGTCCTAACTAAGGCAGTAAGATGAGAAAAGGGATACAGATTGGGAAGGATGAGATAAAACTGTCTCTGTTCAGTGGACATCCATGTAGACAGTTCAAAACAATCCACATGAAAACTCCTTGAACTAATAAGTGATCATAGCAAGGTTGGAGAATACATCAACTATAAATACAGCACTCTGAGGAATAACACTGGGGAAGGATGTGGGGATCTCTGTACTTTCTTCTCAATATTGTTATGAACCTAAAACTGCTTTAAAATAAAGTCTTTTTTTTTTTAAACAGGGGATTGGACTCTTGACCTCCCACTTACCAGGCAAGTGCTTAAGCCACAGAGCCAAATCTCTGGCACTAAAAATAGTCTTTTATTTATTTATTTTGTGGTACCAGGGACCAAACTCACGCTTGCCAGGCAGGCACTTATGCCACTAAGCTAAATCCCTAGCCCAATAAAGTCTTTTAAAATAGACTTTTCTGTTTGTCTGTCTCTCTTCTACAGACAGACAGACAGACACACACACACACACACACACACACACACACACACACACGCACACATCTCCTGTTGGTTTTGTTTCTGTAAATAACTTTGACTAAGACATACGTATTTGTATGTTTTGTATAAATATAAAGAATATCAGCTGAATATGGTGGTGCACACCTATAACAACTCAGGAGACTGAGGCAGGAGGATCATGAGTTTGAGACCAGCCTGGGTAGCTCAGCAAGATCCTATGTCAAAAACAAAACAAAACCAAGAAAAAAATTAGATGGCTAATAAGCCAAATTTACCATTAGTGATCTCAAAGGTGGGATTAGAGTAGGGAAATAAATTTTTTTTTCTAAATGTCTTCCTCTCTGCTTAACTGGCTGCCATGTACATAAAGAAACTGCAAATAAGTCCATACAAAAGAGAGAAAACAAACCCTATGGGCCCTGTGGCTATCTTGCTACATAGTGGCAGACTTTTGAATTGAATTCTGGGGCCTAAATGCTCATTTATTGTGTAAATCAGCTTCCCCTTGCTGGAATAAACCCCTGAGATAAACAACTTCAAAGGACAAAAGCTTTATTTTGGAACATAGCTTCAGAGGTATCATCTGGGAGTACTTGTTGCTTTGGGCCAGTGATGAGGCAGCACAACATGATAAGGAGCCCGTGGTGGAAGAAAGCTGCCCACCTCGTGGCAGCTGAGAGAGAGAGACTGCAAAAAGGGCCAGGGTGCCACTGTCCCCTCCCAGAGCAATCCCCAGTGACCTAACTTTCTCCCCCTAGGTCCCACGTCCTTTTTTTCTTTTTTTGGGGGGGCGGGTACCGGGGTTTGATCTCACAATCTTGTACTTGCCAGGCAGGCCCTTGTGCTGCTGAGCTAAATCCCCGGCCCGGCCCCACTTCTTAAAGGGTCCTCCACTTCCCCATAGTACCACAGGCTGGGGGGACCAAGCCAGTAAACAATAACCCTATTCTTGGAGTGATCTGGAATTCACAAGAAGTGGTACAATCCAAGTATCTGCACTTGTGGACTGTTTCACTGTGTGTCAAATGAATGAAATAACTTGGGCTCTAACTGCCTTCTGAAATGGTCACCCTACATCTTAGGTGGTCCTGAGAAGCTATGGTGAATTGAGCCAGTGTACATATGGTTAGGACAATAATAGTACAAATCTCGTTTTGAAGAAATAGTTAATCAAGCACAGTTTTATAACGCCCAAATGAGAGGACCAAGATTGGGGCTCAGATGAGTGCTCTACTTCAGGCGCTCTTTTACGTTCACTTCCTAATGTGGACACTGAAGAGGGAAATTCAAAAGCTGTGTGACGTGCAGTGCTGTGATGACTATTTGGGCTGTTTTACTGGTGCAGTTTACACCTGGATCAGTAAGATCAGGCCTCAGCACACTGTGATTACTTCTTGCTGCACGGTTAGACTTCAAAATCAGCTAAGGGCCTCTTAAAAATAAAATCCCCAGGCTCCTTCCCTGGAGTTTCAGATTCAGTAGGTCAGGGGTGAAGCTGGATATTTCTACTTTTAAAAAGTTTTGGGGCTGGGGATTTAGCTCAGCAGCATAAGCACCTGCCTTGCAAGCAGGCAGTCGTGAGTTCAATCCCTGGTACCGATAAAAATGAGAAAGACCAAAAAAAAAAAGTTTCACACACCATTTTGACACAAGAGTTTGGTTAAGAACCAGAGGAGGGCTTAGGGGGTCAGCTTGGGTTCTGGGTTTTGTCCTGTCCAACCTGATTATAATAGGCAGCTTTTATCATATGTTGCAGGAAATGAATGGCGACCCTCAAAGGCAGAGAAGGGTGGTGTCATTTAAAAAAGCCCTGGTGAAGGGCCCAGGGGAAGAACTTCTATGAGGGGCACTGCTCTAGGGCTCAAGGACTTGTTGGGGATTCAGTCCTGCTCCAGCTGGCTCTCCAGTGGAACTCTTTATCACCTCCCCTTGATGCCACTCTATCTCACTCATCATGGGCCTGTCAATAGGCACTTTGTTTGACAGAAGGGCACCTAAACCCATCTGTACCTGAAACCCTCCTACTGGAGGTTGGACAGACAGATACCAGCTGGACCAAGACACCTCTTTCGATGCCTCTGTGCCCCCTTTTTGTGGACACTTCCTAGGACATGAATAATCCTTGAGGGTGATGCTAGGGGATTTGTGCAGCTGTATTTGATAAGGAATGGACTCAAGTTAAAACCCTTAAATTGGGATGTCAATCGTGTGAAATAGACAGGCCTTACTATCATTAACTTTGAAATTGGGAAACAGCATATAAAGTGATGAGTGTGCCATTGTCACACAGCTGGTCATTCACAAAACCAAGTCACTAACTCATCAATATCTTTCTACTCTTACGCCGTTATGCATTTCTCCACCTCACATTCAAAGAGCCAGATTTCCTGTGGACTTGCTACTGTACAAACTATCAAAGTTTCCATAAGTATGTTTAGTAGTTCCTTCTCGCTCCTTCTCTCTCTCCTTCCCTTCCTTCCTCTCTCCCGTCCTCCAGTGGGTATGGCAAGTCACCAACAAATTGACCTTGGGCCTCAGCTACAGCCTCTCAAATTCACCACCATGTTGGTGCTGAGGCCACAGCATACTCCCCACTAGAGACTGAGTGCAGCAGGGAAACAGGCAGGTCCCCACTCAAGATATGTGGAAATCCCTATGATTGACATCTTAGGCTCAAGGACTACCCACTGGCTGGGCCAAACCTTCCTTAGACCCCATTGCAAGCTAAGACGGTTCTGCCTAAACCTCCCTTTTCTCTCTCCTTTCTAAATGTTTAAAAATCCATTTTATTCAAGGCTAGAAAGAAAAAGAGGAGGAGGATGAGGAAAAGGAGGAAGAGAAAGAAGGGGAAGGGGGAGTAGAAGGAGAAAGAGGAAGAGGTGGAGAAAAACTACAACAAAATTTTAAAACACATCAATTAGGGGGCAACAGTGGTACATACCTTATGCACTGTCCTTTCCAAATCATTCACCCAGAGCCTTTTCCCTCTCCTTTGCAAGGCAGACCTGCATGGAGGGCTCATTGCCTCTAGTCCTCTCCATTTTGTGCCCATAGTTTCTCTCACTGGTCTTTTCTTTAATAAAGTTTGCAGGTTTGTTCTTTCTTTCGTTGTGAACTGAGCCCGAGGCCTTTGCACTCGGCTATATCTCCAGGCCTTTTTTAAATTTTAAATTTTAAGATAGGCTCTTCCTAAATTGCTAGTTTCCCAGGCTAGGCTTGAATTGGAAATCTTCCTGCCTCAGCCTTCCAGAGTGCTGGGGTCACAAGTGTGCATCACCATGCAAGGCATTAGCCTTGCTCTCCTTTCTCTGAAGACCAAACTAACACCATCCCTCTCTTTCTTCCTCCCTCCCTCTCTTGCTTCATTCTTTCTGTATTCTATGCCAACCATACCAGAGGTATGCAGATTTTATTATATGGTCTATGTTCTCAGGGTTTTTACAACCTATTAAAAGTGACAGACTAAAGAAGACATTAAAGTACCATGAGTCAAGCATAGTGACAGGAAGTATAAGAAAGCATTGGCAGGGCCAGAGGAGCTGTAGCTAACCCAACTGACGCTAACATGGAGGAAGCCACTGACTGAGAGAAAATAAGAACCAGCATGGTGGACCAGGCTGGCCGGAGGGAAGGGTAAGAAGACTTCCAGGCATGTTGCTGGGGCTGATGCTTTTAGGCAAAGAGGGTCAGGAGACAAGCCCAAAGAGGTGAGCAGAGGCTGGACGTTGGTGAACTGTGAATGCTTCCCCGAAGGCTGGATGTTTAGTCTGGGCCAGAATTTCCCAAATGTCAATCTAGGCTGGGCTAGAGGAGAATTACCTGGTGCCCAATAAGAATACACCTCACTTTGGAGTCCCCTATCAGAGGGGAGCCATTTGGGGATTAAATATGTGCTTTCCTCCTCTCCTTTTGCATTAAAATTTGTCCCTTCAAGCTCTAAAGGGGGCTAGACAATTCCTTAAAGGATATGTTTCTCTTAGTTTTTGACGGACTACCCCTCTACTGCATAGTGGTACTAGGTCCCACTCACTGCTCTGGGAAAATTTTTGTTGTTGTTTGTTTTCATTGCTTAAGTGGTCACTTCCTGCCATCACTCCCCAGCCAGGCAAAATGAGAAAGGCCCTGTTCAGTCTTTCCTGTGATAGTTGAGCCAGGGGCCTTCTATTATCATTCCAAGGGGGCTGGGACACTTGAGACCACCCTTTTCTCAACAAAAGATGACGACAGAAGGAGTAGTACAGGCACCCAGAATGGGGGGAGAGGGGATCAGAAAGCACAGTCCCTACTTCCCTGCCTTTCAACCAGACAGTTCCTAAAATGTGCCCAGCCTATATTGGATCCTGCTCAGTCCAGAACTTGGGTCTCTACCATTCTGAGCTTGTGAGGCCTGACCTTAGACTAGGCCCCATCCCACCATGCTTAATCTCATGGGCCCTGGCCTAAGATGAGAATTGGAAACACTCACAGAAGTGGAGGGAGCTGCTTCAGCAGGGAATGGGCATCCTTAGGAGGCAGGGTGAGTCTGAGGAGTGTTGTGAGTCGCAGGGAAGTTGTTAGGCAGGCAGCCGGGTAGAGGAGGCCTGGATACTGAGCAGTGGCCTGCTCTCCATATGTGGCCCCTGATGAGACTTAATTAGTAAAAGACAGCCTAGAACAGAGTGTAGAGTAAGAAAAGAAGGGAAGCATTAAGGTGTAGGCAGAAAAGAAAAAGTCCTTGAACAAGAAAAATGGTTCATGATGTATTATAAGGAATAGAAAGAAAACAAATGCTGTCAAAACAACTGAAGTAACAGTGAATTCTCACTCTGCACCAGTCATTAATCTAATTTCTTCATGAGCAATAAATAATTTCTCATAGAAATCTTCTAAAGTAAACTGGAGTAGATGCTGTACCACTTTAGTGCACCCTAGTGCACTTGAGAAGGAGTCCATTTGAGGAGTTGGCCCAGAACATGGTAGGACGGAGGTACCACAGATCTGACAACCCAGCTACCAGCAAAGACTATGGCTTATTAGAGTCCCAATACTCTAGCCCCCTCTCTCATGTGTGGTGACATCAGGCTCATATTCTATACCATTCCCAGAGTTCTCCAGTAGAATTGGGCCATAGTGACCCACACTTATATCTTGCTGGATAACCACCCTTTGAGGCTTTTCCTTTGTGGACTTTCTTCTGGACTCCCCTACCAATGTTGTCTTCACCCCTCAAATAAACTACTTGCACTCAAATACTTGTCTTATAGTCAGCTTCTAGAGGAATCCAAACTAAAATATCGATGTAGATCATAGAAAATGTGAGAACAACAAGAAGACTCTGAACATCGAAAAATGAAGAAGTAATCACTGAGGTGTAATGTTGTTAATCACCAACTCTTCAAATTTGACAAGAATGTGTATTTGTAAATCAAACACACAAACTTAACTATCGCATGGTTTCTCTTATGTGATATATATATATAAATATAAATAAAGAGCAAAATAAAAGATAATAGGAAATAGGGGGTTAGATATTTATCAAATAGGAAGGGGACCAAGAAACGGAGGGACGGGGGACAGAGGAGAAAGGGATGAGAAAAGGGCGAGGATGTGTAGCATACATGTACCAACTCCTCACGAGGAATGTAAGCACTCTGTGCTGCAAATATGTACCCCCACCAAAAAAAGTTGAAAAAAACAATGTGTATTTGTGCTCACACCAAAGCTTTTGACAGAGTATACACTCTTTTTGGTTATAAATATCACTAGAGATATCTTACCTTTACTAGGCATTAAAGCCTTTCTCCCTTTTCTCTGTGGTCAGGAGATCTCACCAAGTATTTATTTAAAAATATTAGCTTTAAAAAGCCCTTTAGGGCCGGGGTTTCGCTTAGTGGCACAAGAGCTTGCCTGTCAAGTGCAAGGTTATGAGTCCTCAGTACCAAAAAAAAAGCCCCTTTGCAGGAATGGGGCCATAGTTCAGCAGCACAGCACCTGCCTGGAAAGTGCAAGGTCCTCAGTTCAATTTCCAGTATCCCCCTCCAAAAGAAAAAAAGCTCTTTTGCTTTTCTTAATCTGCATTAAAACTTTTTTTTTTTTTTGTCTTTTTCTTTTTTATCGGTACTGGGGATCGAACTGACGACTGCCGCTGAGCTAAATCCCCAGCCCCAATCTGCATTAAAACTTAAACACACCTGTTACCTGGTTTTATTTATTTATTTAGAGACAGGGATTCCCTACATTGCCCAGGCTGGCATCAAATTCTTCAGCCAAAACAATATTCTTGCCTCCGTCTCCCAAGTACCTGGAGCTACATTCCTGTGGCACCATACTCAGATTGTTACCTGATTTTAAAGGAATCCTACCTCTTTCCATTTGCAAGTCTGAGCTCACTAGAAAATTAAATTTTATCAATCATATTTCAAGAAAATATAATAAAGACAAACATATCTTTGAAATGTTTTCTCTACATATACTCTCTTCCTAAGTTGCTTTTCAAAACACTGGAGAGTATAAATCCTAGCAATGTTTTATGTTGATTACGAGAAGCACAGTTTAATAAAATTTCAGCTACAATGAATTTTAAACAAGCATCAGGAGTATGTCACCAACCTACAAACATAATGTTAAACAAAATACTTCATATTGAAATGTAAACACTGTGCAATATAATAGGATAAAGGACTCCTTAGTTATTTCTATCAGTGGCCATTAACTTGCTTAAAAGAGCTTTTGTGACTCACAATCGTGATAAAATTTCATTAGGTCTTGCCTTTCGCAGTCCACGTTTACAATTACCAGCCACACTGTGGGCTTTATTAAGCAAATACTCTCGACAATATACATGACTTATATGTTGGCTTGTTGACTCCACCTGATACGTGTAAAATGTGCAGTTTAACATATTTGAGGCAACTTAACTACTTAACTGATAAATGTGGCCAATAAAGCCACCCCCTGCAGTCCTACATGAAAATGCATGTTTAAAATATGCTGAAAAAAGCTACTTTAAGGCTGGAAGATAAAGTCTACACCTTGAGTTTTGTAAAAGTGGTTTACATGAAGAATATTCTTGCTTTAGTATTTGAGTCATTCTTAGGACACACAAAGGGCAACAGTATCACTTAATTCATTTGAGGTCTACTTGCTAATAGACCTTTGGGCTTTTATTTTCCTTTCACTCAATTCAATGAACTTCCGGCAGGCAGAATTCTGCTTTTGTAAATAGTCACTTGTAAACTAATGTTATACTTAAATGTGAAAGGTTCTTTTTGAAAGGGTTGCTGGCCCAGACCGGACACTATAGCCAGAAAAAGCCTCAGCCGGAATTAGGGAGCTCCTGCCTCCCCCGCCCCTAGAGATTTACCTGTAACCCTGTACCCCCACCCTTAGAAACCTACCTCTGGCGCCAAACTAAGACCAATGGGCAACCTGTACATCCCTAATGCCCCTTAGGGTCCACCCCAGACCGAGGCTACTTATGTGCCTCACTCCACGTGTTGGGGGGGGGGGTGGAGATGCCGCGCCCCGGGGGGGGTCAGTGGTGTCTCTCCCCGCATTCCCGAAATAAAGGTTACTTATATTTTATACTTATCTTTTCAGTTCTATCAGACCTATCACTTTTTAATATGATTTGGCTCTCATGTAGCATATTTGCTTAAAAAGAATTGGATACAGTATCACGGAAACTGTAATAGCGAAGGTTACGAAAAGCAACAAGGGCTAACATTAATTCCATGATGCTATGATCCAAATGTTATTTGTCCCCCTCAATATTTTCATCTGTTGGCAGCTTGGTTTCCAGGGTGGCAATGTGGATGCCTATGAAACCTTTAAGAGGGAGGCCTAATGCGAGGTCCTGGGTCACTAGGCCCAAGCTCACAAATATTTTTCAGGTGATAGCACGTTCTCTCGAGAGGACTGTTGGAAAAGCCCTAGCCTGGTCCCACTCAGTCTCCTTGGCTTCCAGCTTGGCAACAGTGTCACTTCCTATGTGCACTTTCACCATTGCCACAACTCGAACCAATGCCAATGCCAGCCCGATGCCCTGGAACCTCCCAAACCAGAAGCTCAATAAATTTCTTTTTCTTCATGAGTAGCCTGCCTTGGGTACTTCATTATAGCAGTGAAACTTCACTAAGAGAAGTTCTTACAAAGCATCAGGCTTTCGTTTTGCTTTTGAGATAGGGTTTTGCGGGGCTGGGTATTTAGCTCAGTGGCATAAGAGCCTGTCTTGCAAGCAGGCAGTCGTGAGTTCGATCCCTGGTACTGATAAAAAAATGAAAAAAGACAAAAAAAAAAAAAAAAAAAAAAAAAAAAAAAAAGAGATAGGGTTTTGCTATGTAGTTCAAGCGGAGTTGAACGCACTTTGTAGCTCAGGCTGGCCTCGAACTCGAGATGATTCTTCTGCCTCAGCCTCCCAGGTGCTGGGATTACAGGTGTGCACCCACACATACCCGTAAGCCCCCCACACCTGTTACCAGGCATTCTTTATTTTTGCCACCTCATTTTAGCCTTATAAGAACTCAGCCCAGGCAAATCATTAAGGACCGCAAAGCAGGATTCATTCACAGCTTCCTGTAGAAACCCTTGATGCTACTTTGTGCTGAGTCATGGCTGAATCTGCCATAAGCAGCTGTGGAAAGTAACTAAAAACAAATATGAGATCAAGCCAAGGTTTGCATTTGTATTTTTGTTTTTTTTTAAATAAAACCATGTATTACAGTGGGAAATGACAGTCTAAATTTAGTTCTATATTTGCATTAAAGTCAAAATGAGGTACATAATGTGGAACCACTATCTTACCCATGCAAGTCATGTGGTACCCATAATTTAAAACTGGAAGATGGAAGATTCTTAATATGCCCTTTGTGTTAGTTTTTTTTTAAATTTTTTTTGTCTTTTTCTTTTTTATTGGTACCAGGGGCCGAACTCACGACCACAAACTTGCAAGGCAGGCGCTTATGCCACTGAGCTAATCCCCAGCCCCCCTTTGTGTTAGGTTTATTAATTCAGTTTTTCCTCCCAGGTTTATTGAGGTACAATTAACAAATAAAAATTATATAGAGTAATTATTTTTCTGATACTAAACCCAGGGAATGCTGACTTAAGTCCCTAGATTTTCTTTTTTTGGAGGGGGTAGGTCTTGCTAAGTTACTCAGGCTGTGGTCCAACTTCCGATTCTCCTGCCTCAGGTTTCCAAGTAGCTGAGATTACATGCCTGTGCCATCATGCCTGGCTGTAATGTGGGGGTCTTCTTGTTTGTTTTGTTTTGTTTCTGTTTTCTGATGTTGGGGCTCAAACCCAGAGCCTGGTACATGCCAGAGAAGCTCTCTACCACTGTGCTACAGTCCAGGGTCCCAGGAGTGAGGTTTCCTTAACAGCAGCCAGGTAACACAGTTCAGGTGTAGAAGCCTACTTTGAACACTGCAAGATTCTATGAGCTCCCCTTCTCTGTTGGGAGCTGTTGCAGCTGGAGATTGATCACATGTGTGGGGCTAAAGCAAGGCCAGCCCAGAAAAAAACAGAGACCAAAACAAGCTATGTAAACAAGTTGTTCCAGCACCAAAAAGGCAAGAGGCCCAGGCCAGTCAGGCAAACAAGTTGCTAAGCAGTGGGGTTGAAACTGGCATTCTTCTTTGTACTGTATAAATAAATGTGTTAACAGTCCTTGAGCACTCCACCTGACCCCAGATTTGTCTTTATTTTTCTCATCTTCTAGGGATCCTTAACCCTAAGAACCTCAGAAGCTGCATGGGTCCCCACATATTTTAATCCATCTCTTTTGTTTTGTTGTTGCAGAGGATGAGTGGTCAGTTGAAGCTGGAGAAGCTATATTGGAAAGCTCTGTAGAAGATCTTTTTAAGTGCAGTCCAAAGATTATAAATCCCTGCATTCTGAAATTGAAACTCTGTGAAGTGGATTAGTCTGTGACAGTAGTCAGCTATTAGTGTAGCTGGCAATTGTCAAAAGGTATTAGGGATTTGAGTTTCTTTTATAACAAATTACTTTTACATTGTTTTATATACCTTTAGTAGTTGTAAATATTCAGCAAGATGTTCAAGACCAAGTCCAGGTGAGATCTGTTTTATTTTTTATTTTTATTTACTTATCATTTATTTATTAACTGGTACCAGGGATCAAACTCATGACCTTGCACTTGCCAGGCAGGTGCTTACGCCACTGAGCTAAATCCCCAGCAAGACCTGTTTTAAACACAATCAATTATTGTTATGTATCAAGGTCAGTTAGGTCTCCTCAGGAATACCTTGGAACCAGCTACAGCACCTGTTAGTTTTTCCATTAGTGTCAGCCATTCAGATGTGTCATGGCCATTGCTTGACCAAGTTGTTTTCTGTGTAAGATTGGGAGTTTATTGCTCCTGGTGACTCTCCTTAGGCACAACACACACCAATGTGGTCTCACAGTCTTGATCAGAAGACCAGGGACTCACTGAGTATAGGATGATGCAGCAGAGGTTCTCTTATGTCCTGGGTCCTCACTGACCTTGGAGGGCTAGGACCAAAATACTAGCTCTCCTCTTAACCCAGCTGTCTCTCTCTAATTGTTGGTCTCTATACCTCAGTTGTTGAACATCCAGAAGAAAAGATTGAAAACGTATCATGCAGTTAGAGGCATTAACATCTTATCTAAATATCAAGTATCTTACAACACAAAAAAGGACCATTATTTTTAACAACTATGAATGTTTTAACATTTGAATACCTATGTTAACAGTTTCATATTTTACACAGAAAATTAGAAATCAAAACCATACCTGATACTTTAACACGACAATCATAATGACATTTTTAAACACACTTGAATTTGCATTTGACATCAAATATCTCCTTTTAGTCAATTATCTCTCTCTAATACATAAAGGTATTTACCTAACTTGATGATGTTTAGTGGGATGTAGATTTCAGAAGCATTTCTTGAAGGCAGAGGTCTGAATCTGAACCACTATAAATCCCTGTTTTACATTTTGGAAAACCAGTATATCTAGAAGCATGAATATATGAATACACCATGAGGTTAAAAGCAATCATCTGTCTAACAATATGAAAACCTTTGTATTGGCATTTTTAAAATAAAAAACATTACGGTATTATTTCTTTTGATGATGACCAAAGTGAACATATTATAATGATATTTTTCTATAACTTTAGTTGGAGTATCTCCTTAAGGCTATAAAGATCACTGGGGCCTCAGATCAATGAACAGGAACAGGTTAAAAATGTTACGAGGCAGCTGCTTTCTGATATATCAATTGAAGGCCTGTCCAATAATCCCAACCCCGAGGGACTTTTAAGTATCTTAATATAATTTTTGATGACTTATGAAAAACCCAATTATAACATTTAACCATTTAATTTTTAAACAAAGAGAGACTCTTTTTAGCACCATTTTTACTAACTGGGAACCGAGGTGGAAGCATGCTTTTAAGTCTATTATCCAAATTAACCTTGATTAAGTGATCCAGAAATGTAAACAAAATTTAAAAAAGAAAGAAGGAAAGAAAAAGGAGAAACATGGTTGAGCTCAAAATAAAAGTAACAGCTATTTACAGAATGGACAAATGGACAAACATGGACAGACAATCTGTACAGATTGAAACACGCAGAAACAAACATAGCTGTCAGTGTCCACAAGAACTCTGGGGGCTCTTTCACGCCCGTTTGCTGAACTCGCTCGCTTCTTACGCCCCGTGTCCTCGGAGTTGAAACACCTGTCACCTCCAGCACACCCTGCGCTCAGAGCGTTTCTCAGGTGCTCCGTGCCACTTGCACACTTGTGCTATGAACTCCTCACACGTGAGTGATCACTAGCTCAGTGACTTCCAACGACAGTTTAACTGACTGGACAAACAGACAGGTACACAGGAGACTGACGAACATCTTACACAATCAGAGTGCGCTCAAATATATTTTAGCCAAATTCAGTTACACAAAATTTTACAGTTGTAGAATTTGTAATTTTAAATAGACTAGTCAGATTTGTTGTAGGTCAATTAGCAGAGATCTCTTATCAAATAATTTGAAAAAGACAATCTTATCTGTAACACATTTTTGTCATAGGACTTAGCATACACTTCTATCATCTATTTGGGCCTTTTCTATTTTTTGTTACCATCTTCTGGCATCTTGGGTCAACTAAGGTTGGTTCTAGCTTCATCCTTTTCTACTGGTTGTGGCACGGTATCAAGGCATCACTGTCATAGGACTGAGCATCTGCTTCTTGAGAGGTGGAATCAACTCCTTTTCTGGGTTTGGGTCCATGATACCGCCAGATAGCACACACTGGCACCCAGAATGGCCATGTAACTTTTCCTGGAAAAACAAAGCATACCTTATACCCCCTATTAGCACTGCACTGGGTGCTTTTATTGTCCAGTATTAAGACTTTTCCAATGGACTTTTTTTAGCTTTATTTGATTGCGCCATACTTTCTGCTGCAGTAGTTATATCATTATTAGAATTAAATGTTTTAAATGGTATATACTGCCAAGAGAAATCTCCCCTTTTGATTTTGAAATTTAAATTGTGAGTGCATTAAAGTACTTTTCGATCTGAAGATTATAAAGACATTGTGATAACTTATAGAGAAAAAAGAAAGCTGCATTTTGCATTTGGGCACCTTGGGCTCTCTCTTGACACGCAGGTGGTGCTGCTGCTCTGGGCTGGAGGCCCCACTGTTGTTGGGGATCTGAGCATCAGCGCAGTGTAACCTTTTGATGCATAAAGCATGTGCACAGGTGAGAGGAAAAACCGGGGTGCCTCAGGCAGGCTAGAGCTGTGTTCCACCTCTCTAATCAGTATCAGAAGATCCAAAATCCTTAGGTACCCTTCTTTTACTTATAGATTTGCCAATTTTTGTCAAGGGAAGAATAACCAATTGAGCCATACAATACTGGAGGGAGATTTGAACTGTGTTTTGAGTAGGCTGAACCATAACCTTGATTTTCCCTTAAGCTGAAACTAGCAACATTGTTTCTTTACCTTCTTTGTCTGGGCCACATTCCAGGCTCAGTGGAGGCTTTGGTGCCCTGGGGGCCTGTGAGAAGTAGCAAGAGGAGCAGAAGGCAGCAGTTATCCCTGTTAAGTAACCCTTTAAAATCTGGAGAGGTCCAGCTAGACTTGTGTTGGTTTGTTTTCTTGCTAGTCTTGCTCTAAACTGTTTTTCAATTTCCTCCCAAGTATGTAAATTTAGGGTTTCTTCTTCTGGAGATGAACTCAAGCAATTTAGCAAGCTGTGTAGGGTCAGTGTATTAGAAATTAAAATTGAGGGGCTGGGGATTTAGCTCAGCGGGATAAGTGCCTGCCTTGCAAGCGCACAGTCGTGAGTTTGATCCCTGGTACCGATTAAAAAAAAAAAAGAAAATTAAAATTGACTGAAAGCAAAAAAGACCTAAATAAACATGGAGTTACATTAATCATCAATTTGAAATAAGTACCCCTGTAGTAAACAAATTTTGAAAAACAATGGAAGTTTAGAATTTACACTACTAGATATTAAGACTCACTACAAGGCCATAGTGAGACAGGGATATGCTGGAGGAGCCAGCCTATGATCAGCTGTGAAAGCCAAATGATGAATTTTTAGAAGTTTTAAAGGTTAGCTGTTGTTGTACTGGTTAGTTGAAACTGTCTTTTGTAAGAGCATTCTGTAAACAGAAAATCTGCAAACCACGAATCGGGACCATATTACCCCCAACCATTAGAAGCCTGCGGGGCCAAGCTAGGCCAGGGGAAATGTGTCAGAGCTGTCACACTCCTACTTTTGGCAGGGCTGCCCCAGGTCCAGCTGGAAGTTTTTCTTTTGTAACAGTTTGAATTTATGTCGAGTGGGCCAATGATCCTGTGGTCTACACTTTGGACAGATAGTTGAAGGTTTTGCTGAATGGACAGTTTAGTGGCTCAGTTAAGGTTATCAGGATGGTGGTCACGCTGCCATCTTTTCCCTGCTTGGAACCTGATTCTGAAACAGTGCCTGGAGCCAATTCCATTGTGGTTGTCTCAAGAAGTTCATGATTATTAAGATCTTGTCTAATCCAGATCCACAGAGGAAATGTAAGTGCTGGAATCAAGCATACAGCAAACACGTCCTTATACATTTGTGATTCTTTTGCATAAGTTTGCCACATAGTTAGACAGCTGATATAATCAATATACCTTTTTTTTTTCTCCTCAGGAGAAGCGTTTTCTCGCAGGCCCATTTATAACTGGCCCTTGAGAATAAAGGGAGTTTCAATGGCCCACTCTTTACACCTAATGAAGCCAATATCAATATACTCCAGTGATGACTATTGAGCTATACCAATGCACTTCTCCCCCTAAGTCGCGCGCACATGAGAAACATGTGCCCTCAATTTCTTACCCCATCTGTGTTCTGGCGCCATATGCCTCGACCCATTCAGCTCCTGAGGTTCTTGAGTTTAAGGACCCTAAAACGATGAGAAAAATAAAGAAAAGACAAAACTGGGGTCAGGTAGAATCTTCAACATCTCCAACACCCTCTCTCCTCTGTATGTTCTGTTTTCTTCACCAATCAGAATAGAAGTTATTCACAACAAAGAACCTGCCTGGTACCCATGCCACATGATTCTGCATTGCGATTTCCCTGTGTAGCTGTTTTAAGCAGAAGACATTGGGCATTTTGGAAAACAAGGGCCTCACACTTCACAGCGCACTCAGAGGTGGCAGTACTTCTCCAAACATGTCATCGAATGGCATCAGGGGAACCAGTCCTCTTGGCTAAACTTATTTTTCAACCCACACAACTTCTTTGTCTGCTGGATGCCACCTTATCCCCTGCTTTAGTTGTTTTACGAGTTCCTAAAGAGACCGAAGACAGCAGCAAGCCCATCCCTTCTTGTTTTGGCGCTCTAGGGTGCCTGGCTCAGAATTGAACCCCAGGAATCCTCAATGTACCACTTGACATAAAAGCATGAATGTCCAACCTTCTGACTTGTCTCAGTCACAATGAGTACACATGTAAAATATACATAGTATAGTTAATGTTTATAAGTAACAAAACTTAAGAAAATTTTTACATCAGCCAAAAAAAAAATAATGCAAGTGACCTGTGGGCTGCAGGTTGGACACACCTGCATGAGAGCATGAGGAGTGTGTGTGTGTGTGGGGGGGGGGTTCTTTACTGCCACCCTTCCAGTTCAGCATCACACGATGAATGAAGAGGACCTGGTAGCGTAGACAGTGGATACATGATTCTCCATGCATCTGCACCTCAGATGGAGTGGTGACACTGCAGAGACCAGGGCTCATAGAGATCTCCTCAGTCTCCGTCACTTCTGCACAGTCATACACACCTGCACCGCTGGATGGATGAGCTGCCACATAAGCTCCAGCATGTTCTTGACGAGCAAGTCACAACATGCAAAATATACCTGGAAAGCACTGACAGCTAGCTGTTCATCTCCCTGGCCAAAACTTCACACATTTTGCCATTTGTTTCTGGAACTTGGGAGTCCAAATGAATGGACATTCTGCTGCATGGGAATTATTGAGCTTTCTGTACCACCTGTTATTTACTTCATACAAATTGGTGGAAAATTGTGACTCAGCTCATTTTCCTTACAATGCACATATTCACATAATCATGTGAATTATGTAAGTAAAGTTTGAGTTCCTACATTATACAGCATTCTGCGTATGTGTGATGAATGTGATACTGTGAAGACATAGCTCCCTATTTTAAGCCCAGAGTACACCTTTTTGATTTATTTCATTAGTCTCGATTTCATTTTCCATTTCTTTAACAAAAAGAGTTGATGTTTGTTCCTATGACACAGTTTAGAGATTTGATGCTTGTTCTTAGATTCCAGGAATTCTGGTTGCTTAAATCCTGAATCATCTAACTGGTAATTGAAGCAATTAGTTAATTGCAAATTGATCAGGCTTTCCATCCTGTCTCCCATGTTGAATATAATTTCTGTTCTTGCTTGCTAGTCTTACTGTGATGTCCCCTTAGTCCTATCCTGAACAATTATTTCTTTGTGTGTAGTAGCTTCCATAATAAAGCAATATATCATTGCAACAGAAAAGCTCCGGATTGATTTCATTATTAGCTGGTGAGCCAGGAATATCATAATGCACAGGGTGAATATATTAAAAGCCATGTATGGAACAGTTAACCTGGCAGGGCCTTGCGTCAGTGTTGAGAATTATTGCTCCTGTGAGTTACTTGAAATTTAACTGTGCCCTCAGAGAATAATGTAACCCTTTAACCCCATTTGGTTAGGATATTTACTTCTCCGCACAGTCTTTAGCCACCATTCTGTCTTTTAGAAGTGACTTCCAAGCTGTTCTGAGCCCAATGCACGACGAGAAACACATTTTATATTACATACACAAACATATATAAAATGGAACAGAAGCTTAACAGAACCACATTTTTTCTATGATGCCTTCTCTTAATGTTTATTCTGTTCTGATTATAAAACAATAAACTGATATCCACTAAATTGATTTCAAAACCTGCTGAGTCATGTATGGTTGTCTGAAAAATACGATTTTGGAAGCAATTCCTGAAATATTCAGATAAAGAATAAGAAAAATCTTCATTTTCCAAACTGTTTGTTAGTTCTTTTAGGATTTACTTCATGTTTCTGTACTTTTTTCTTTCCCATTCTTTTCTGCTTTCCCTTTCTCTCTCGTCTTCCTCCTGCTCCTCATTCTTCTTTGCTTTTAGATATATTCATGTCTTATAGAGGATGAGGATTTAGTTTCCTTCTGTACATCACCTTCAAATATGCATGTATTTCCCTTCCCCTCCTAATATATTATGACTTTTTGACTATGAATCCTTATTTCTATGATCATACTTATGTGTATCAGGGTCCTAGCATGAAGCATATGGCACACTCAAGTTGGGGAATTTTCGAGGAATTGAAAAAGGGACTATTTATAAAAGTGTGGGAAGAGTATGGGGAAAGGGCTAGAGAAAGGGTTGGTCAAGCTGTGGGAACTCCACAACCACTCCTGGGCCCCAGAGAACCCAGAGACAGACAGCAGTAAAGGAAGAGCTGCCTGACAGACAGCTTTAACAAAAAGAGTTGATGTTAGAGTTGATGTGGGCCTGCCTTACAGGCCCACAGCCAGCCAGGAACAGAGCCAGGGAACTACATACCCCCACCCATCCACCTCCTCCCATCTGTGGCTGGGACAGCCCTGAGCCAGAACCCCCTGGCACCAGACACCCATGAGTGGAGTCCACTGATGTCACTACACCCTCAGCGCAGGGCAGGTGGAGAGAGCCAGCTTGTTATGTGACTGTTAGTCACAGCTGAGTACAGTTAGAGGTCTTCTTTTCTTAACTCTTCCTTGGAGTTAATAATTGGTTCTTTTTCTTTAAAAAAAAAAAAACCTTTGTTATCCTTTTTGTATTTCTTGAGCTTTAAATTTAGCTTTTATTTAAACTTCTACACAGTGCGACAGCTCTACCCAGCCAGTGATGATAAAGGACAGTCCTTGGTATCCCGTCCTCTTCCCTGACCACTGCCCAGGGTAACTGTCATGCATGGCTTTTCTCTTGACTGGGTCTGTCGCTAGTTCCCTTTGCATCACTAAATGATGTGGTGACCGTACTATCACTGACTGCACAGCATAGTCATTAACTACAGATGTCTCAGTGTGGAAAAGGATAGGTTTTGCTCCTTCACCAGTTTCCCCTTCCTTGCTTCCCAAACACAGCTCTATATATCTGTTCCCATACACATCCATACTTCCACTCCTCCACATTCAACCTTTCCATTAGTATGATTATGAAAATGTAATGCATGGCCAAACTATGTAGCACCCCTTGATTATTTTTTCTTGCTCACTCAACTTTTTACTTTTCCTGGAATTAATAAGGATCTGGGTTTCTTCCCTTCCTTCCCTCCTTATGAAGCATGAGCTCTACCACTTAAGCTAATTTTCCTTTCAAAATGTTCAGACACACATCAAATATCCACCAATTCTTTTTTTTTTTTTTTTTTTGAAGAACTCTTTCCTGGAGCTCTCCGTATTAGTCACTTTCTACTGATGCTTTGCTGCTGTCTTGTCTCCTGCGACCACCTGTTGCCTCTCTTTCAAGTTACAACTCCCCTTTCCTAGTCCCCTTGTCTTTCTCTTTCTTAGCTCTACCCCTTGATTTGATGGGGCAGCTCTGGCAGATTGTAAGAACTGGATGCATGGAAGCTAATTTTTTTGGGACTGCACATCTGAAAGTGTCTGTCATCTATCTTCACGTTAATGATTTTGCAGGTACAGAATTCTAGGTTGGAATTCATTTGCCCTGGCATTTGGGAGGCATTGGTCCATTATCTGCTAGGTTCTAAGTATTGCTATGAAATTCATACCTGTTCTAATGCATGATGCTATGTGACTAACTTTTTTCTGAAATGGTAAGAAAATTTTATTATCTCACATAGGAAGTCCAAAAGTTGACATGTTTTGGGATCAGCTAGGTCCTCATGAGCCTAGTTTTCTTCTGTGTTTATGCTCTTCCAATTTCAGCTTGCAGGCTTCCTTATGATGTTGCCCCCTCGTGGGCATAAGATGGCAGCCACAGGGCTAGGCATCCCATCCAGATACCACACGATGCAGCAGAAGACAAAGATAATTTCTTTCCTTTGCATCTTTTTTTTTTTTTAAGTTGAGCAAGCAAGAGTTTACGCTTGTTAAAGGGACTTCCGGGAAGATGGCGGAGCAGTAACCAGCAGAGAAAGCAGCGTCTCTGAGAGTCACTGTAGAAACACTGGAGTATAGCTCTGTGAGGAAGACAAGAAGGAAGGAAGGGGGTCCCCTTGGCCCAGGAAGAATCTGAAATGCAAGTTGAAGCCCACAGAGAAAGTAAAAAGGAAAACTTAAGCAAAGAAGAAGGTAGTAGCTGGCGACACCTTCACCCTGAGCCAGACTCACCGTGCACGAGGAGCTGCTGGCGACGCATGGTCACGGTGACAGTGGCGGCTGGCCAGCCTGGAGGCCTCTGCAGAGACACGGCAGTGGAGGGAAGCGGTGGACGTGGAGGACTGCACTGGTTCGCGGTGAGTGCAGAGGACTCAGTCCTCCCGCTGTAAAAACGATTGGCTGGGAGCCATTTTGGAATTGGGCAGAATACGCCGGAACCCGAACTGCTGCTAGCTTCCTCCAGCAGCTCCTAGCTGGGCGCCGACCCGGGGACACTGCTTAGACTGCGGCGAGCATAATGAGTCTGGTCTCAGAGCATGCCTGCTAAGGTTGTCTGCTACTCCACTATAAAGCAACTGCTGGCTTGTGAAGATAAGGTGGCACGATTCGGGACTGTGTCACCACAGGCTGTCTGTTAGTGAACTCAGAATCCTGGAAGTGGACTGTTTGGTTTTGTTGTTTCGTGGGGTATTTTGTTTGTTTTGCTTTGTTTTATTCAGTTGGTTTTTATTTCTTTCTCTTTTTTTGAGTGTGACAGTGGTTCCTAAGCTCTCTCTGTGTGGTTCTGTTCTCTTTTTCCTTTTATCTTTTCCATCTCTCTTCTCCTTCAGTCTTCTGCACCAGTTTCTCCAAGTTGGCGAGACCCACCTTTGTCCTCCAACCTTACTTGCAATCTCTTTCTCTTCTACTTACCTGTTTTCACCTTAACGTATTTTAAATTTTAACCCCGAGGGCAAAATTGACACATTATGTATTTATATATGGCACCTGGTTTGTTTTATGTTATGTTATATAGTCATGAATCTAGTTAACACAGTTAAAAGTTTCAAATTAAAGGTTAGCTCAGTTTGTTGTTTTCTAGGCTGTTTGTTGCTATTGGTGCCACTACAGCCAAAATTGACATAATTGTTCTAAACAGCTGTTGGCGCTGATAACCCATGATTGAAATTAACTAAAGGTCACAGAAAATACTACGGCACAGTGCCAAAGTGCCACTACACAATGCGGTTTCTGAGGTTCTTGGGATTAAGGACCTGAGATGATGAGGAAAATAAAGAAAAAACAAAGCTGGGGTCAGGTGGAGCCCTTATCCTCCTGATGAGAGAAAAATTACTGTTTAACCAATGCGGCATGTTTATTTACAAACTGGGAAAGATGATGTCAATTTCAGCCCCTCTGCCTGGCAACCCATTGCTTGGATTGTCTAGGAGCTTGGTGTTTTTCTGGGCTGTAGCAACTTCTTCACCTGGCTGACCTGGGTGCTCTTTGTTTTCTGGTAGGATCACCTCTGGGTCCTGCCCTAGGTCAATTTGCAGCTTCCACAGCTCCCAACGTATGCGTTTCTTTTGTTTTGTTGTTGCAGAGGATGAGTGGTCAGTTGAAGCTGGAGGAGCTGTGTTGGAAAGCTTTGTAGAAGATCTTTTTAAGTGCAGTCCGCGTTCTGAAATTGAAATTCTGTGAAGTCCATTGATTTGTGACAGTACTCAGCTACTAGTGTATCTGGCAATTGCCAAAAGGTATTAGGGATTTGAGTTTCTTTTATAACAAATTACTTTTGCATTGTTTTATATACCTTTAGTAGTTGTACGTTTTCAGTAGGATGTTCAACACCAAGTTCAAATGAGACCTGTTTTATTTTTATTTGCATATTACTTATTTATTTACTGGTACCAGGGATCAAACTCATGACCTTGCACTTGCCATGCAAGTGCTTACGCCATTGAACTAAATCCTAGGCAAGACCTGTTTTAAACACAATCAATTGTTGTTATGTATCAAGGTCAGTTAGGTCTCCTCAGGAATACTTTGGAACCAGCTACAGCACCTGTTAGTTTTTCCATTAGTGTCAGCCATTCAGATGAGTCACAACCATTGCTTGACCAAGTTGTTTTCTGTGAAAGATTGGGAGGTTAACAGACAGGTACACAGGAGACTGATGAACATCTTACACAATCAGAGTGCGCTCAAATATATTTTAGCCAAATTCAGTTACACAAAATTTTTACAATTGTAGAATTTGTAATTTTAAATAGACTAGTCAGATTTGTTGTAGGTCAATTAGCAGAGATCTCTTATCAAATAATTTGAAAAAGACAATCTTATCTGTAACACATTTTTGTCATAGGACTTAGCATACACTTCTATCATCTATTTGGGCCTTTTCTATTTTTTGTTACCATCTTCTGGCATCTTGGGTCAACTAAGGTTGGTTCTAGCTTCATCCTTTTCTACTGGTTGTGGCACGGTATCAAGGCATCACTGTCATAGGACTGAGCATCTGCTTCTTGAGAGGTGGAATCAACTCCTTTTCTGGGTTTGGGTCCATGATACCGCCAGATAGCACACACTGGCACCCAGAATGGCCATGTAACTTTTCCTGGAAAAACAAAGCATACCTTATACCCCCTATTAGCACTGCACTGGGTGCTTTTATTGTCCAGTATTAAGACTTTTCCAATGGACTCTTTTTAGCCTTTATTTGATTGCGCCATACTTTCTGCTGCAGTAGTTATATCATTATTAGAATTAAATATTTTAAATGGTATATACTGCCAGGAGAAATCTCCCCTTTTGATTTTGAAATTTAAATTGTGAGTGCATTAAAGTACTTTTCGATCTGAAGATTATAAAGACATTGTGATAACTTATAGAGAAAAAAGAAAGCTGCATTTTGCATTTGGGCACCTTGGGCTCTCTCTTGACACGCAGGTGGTGCTGCTGCTCTGGGCTGGAGGCCCCACTGTTGTTGGGGATCTGAGCATCAGCGCAGTGTAACCTTTTGATGCATAAAGCATGTGCACAGGTGAGAGGAAAAACCGGGGTGCCTCAGGCAGGCTAGAGCTGTGTTCCACCTCTCTAATCAGTATCAGAAGATCCAAAATCCTTAGGTACCCTTCTTTTACTTATAGATTTGCCAATTTTTGTCAAGGGAAGAATAACCTATTGAGCCATACAATACTGGAGGGAGATTTGAACTGTGTTTTGAGTAGGCTGAACCATAACCTTGCTTTTCCCTTAAGCTGAAACTAGCAACATTGTTTCTTTACCTTCTTTGTCTGGGCCACATTCCAGGCTCAGTGGAGGCTTTGGTGCCCTGGGGGCCTGTGAGAAGTAGTGAGAGGAGCAGAAGGCAGCAGTTATCCCTGTTAAGTAACCCTTTAAAATCTGGAGAGGTCCAGCTAGACTTGTGTTGGTTTGTTTTCTTGCTAGTCTTGCTCTAAGCTGTTTTTCAATTTCCTCCCAAGTATGTAAATTTAGGGTTTCTTCTTCTGGAGATGAACTCAAGCAATTTAGCAAGCTGTGTAGGGTCAGTGTATTGGAAATTAAAATTGAGGGGCTGGGGATTTAGCTCAGCGGGATAAGTGCCTGCCTTGCAAGCGCACAGTCGTGAGTTTGATCCCTGGTACCGATTAAAAAAAAAAAAGAAAATTAAAATTGACTGAAAGCAAAAAAGACCTAAATAAACATGGAGTTACATTAATCATCAATTTGAAATAAGTACCCCTGTAGTAAACAAATTTTGAAAAACAATGGAGGTTTAGAATTTACACTACTAGATATTAAGACTCACTACAAGGCCATAGTAAGACAGGGATATGCTGGAGGAGCCAGCCTATGATCAGCTGTGAAAGCCAAATGTTGAATTTTTAGAAGTTTTAAAGGTTAGCTGTTGTTGTACTGGTTAGTTGAAACTGTCTTTTGTAAGAGCATTCTGTAAACAGAAAATCTGCAAACCACGAATCGGGACCATATTACCCCCAACCATTAGAAGCCTGCGGGGCCAAGCTAGGCCAGGGGAAATGTGTCAGAGCTGTCACACTCCTACTTTTGGCAGGGCTGCCCCAGGTCCAGCTGGAAGTTTTTCTTTTGTAACAGTTTGAATTTATGTCGAGTGGGCCAGTGATACTGTGGTCTACACTTTGGACAGATAGTTGAAGGTTTTGCTGAATGGACAGTTAGTGGCTCAGTTAAGGTTATCAGGATGGTGGTCACGCTGCCATCTTTTCCCTGCTTGGAACCTGATTCTGAAACAGTGCCTGGAGCCAATTCCATTGTGGTTGTCTCAAGAAGTTCATGATTATTAAGATCTTGTCTAATCCAGATCCACAGAGGAAATGTAAGTGCTGGAATCAAGCATACAGCAAACAGGTCCTTATACATTTGTAACTCTTTTGAATAATTTTGTTCCATATTTAGGCAGGTGATATAATCAATATACCTCTTTTTTTTTCAAGGGGAGGGGTTTCTCTTAGACCTGTTTATAACTGGCCCTTGAGAATAAAGGGAGTTTCAATGCCCCACTCTTTATACCGGATGAAGCAGTATCCGTACAGTCCAGTGATGACTATTGACCTGTACCAATGCACTTCTCCCCCTAAATTGCACACTTATGAGACGTGTCCCCTCACCCTCAATCTCTTGCCCCTTCAGTGTTCTAGTACCACATGCTGTGACCCAACGAGGCTCCTGAGCTTCTTGGGATTAAGAACCCTGAGAGGATGAGAAAAATAAAAGACAAATCTGGGCTCAGGTGGAGTCCTTATCCTCCTGATGGGAGAAAAGGTACTGCTCAACCAATGCAGCATGTTTATTTATATACTGGGAAAGATGATGTCAATTTTAGTCCCTCGCCTTAGCAATCCCATGCTTCGATTGTCCAGAAGCTTGGTGTTTTTCTGGGCTGTAGCAACTTCTTTATGTGGCTACCCAGGCGCTCTTTGTTTTCTGGTAGGATCACATCTGGTTCTTGCCCTAGGTCAATTTATAGCTTCCATTGCTCCCAACACCAAAGAACCAGAGGCTAGGCCAAATGAACAACTTCTCATGTTCAAAAAGCTGAAAAGGTAGTATCTTCCAACAGACTCAAAACCTAAAATTCAGCTGTTACGGATTGAGAACTGGTGGTCAACTTAATGCCAGCTGGAAAAAATCAGCATGGCATTGTGCGAAGATGCTCCACCTGAGCCAGCATAAATAGGTGGAGAAGAAGGGAAGGTGTTGAGGGTTAAGGCATTAATGCCTTGTTGCGTGGAGGCATTGTGGGTTCTCCTGTGTGTTGCTGTTTGAGCTGTTGGTTCTCCTGGAAAAGCTCTGGTCCTCACATCAAGCATTGCTTCCTGGCTCCGTAGGGGAAGACATGTGCTGCTTGGTCTCCAGGATGGATTTGTCATGCTGCATCCTGGCACGTACCCGACTGTGCTTGTCGTAGGAGGAGCTCAGAGCCTCCCTGTTGCTGAGGATGGCTGTGGTGCCTTTCAGGCTAGCCCTGGTCTTTGTTGTGAGTGTAACTTCTCGGCTCCAGCGTAGAACCCTCATTCCACTAGCACAGCTCCTTCACCCCGCTGGCATGGACTTTCTGACTTCCACCGCTGACCTTCGGGTCTTCCCGGCATGGATCCGTAAAAGAGAGTGGCGTGAGTCCTTCTTGTGGGCTCCGGACCTCCAGTTGGGACTCCTGGGAGGCACTGTCCCGAGCTCTGGGTTTTTATCTGGACTCATGTGGGACACTGCTGTGGGATTTAGGCTCTTGACTAAATCTATGTCTTTGGTGTTGCACATAGATTTCCTGCATTTTCGTGTGTTAACTCCCAGTGACCATTATAAAAATAATGTTATAAACTCCATGTCCTGATCCTAATTGTTCTCTGCACAACCCCTGACTACAACAGCAGCTATACACCTGGAAGATCCCTCAGAGAAGTAATCCTCATCTAAGGGTCCTAAATACCAACAATAAAGCAACCCACCATAGCCAACTTGCAAGCATCACCCCAGGAATTAAACTAAAAAAAGAAAAGAAATAAAACACTTAAGATGCAATCTCAGACATCCAGTTCACCAAAGGCAAACCCAGGGGGCAGTGAAGTGGGACAATATGACCCATTAGGTCTCTCTGAAGTGGAAACAAAGCAACTGAATGAGGCTCTGGAAAAAATGAAATCAGAAATGATCTCCTAGATAACTACAGAGATTATCAAAATATACTTGTTAAAGGTTGGAAGAGAAACTTGCTCAGCAGAGCAAATGTGGGCGAATTTAAAAGTAGGGAAAGAAGTACACTCTACAGCATGAGAGCCAACCACTGTGAAAGAGATCAAGTGACCTCTTTCATCTTTAAAAAGTGAGAAAACCTTTCCCACAAACTCCTCAGTGACAGCTCTTCCTACATCTTTGGCCTACCTGAGTCTGGCCTCTAATACCACCACTGACAAAAGGAAGTAGAATCACTTGGACACTCAAGCTAGAGATAAGGTCTGTTTTCTTGAGGTACAGATAGATATCAGACAACATCAGGATCCTGCTAGTGGGTAAGGCATAGGATGGCTGTTAGGTAGACAGTCAACAGTGTTTATTTCAGCATGGAATCTTGTATTCAATAAACATTTTAGTCAGGGGTTGTACATAGAGAACAATTAGAATCAGGACATGGAGTTTATAATTTTATTTTTATAATGGTCACTGGGAGTTAACACAAGAAAATGTAGGAAATCTAACCACAACACTAAAGACATAGAATATTTAGCCAGGGGTCCAAATCCCACAGCAATGTCCCACATGAGTCCAGATAAAAACCCAGAGCTCGTGAGAGTGCCTCCCACGGGTCCAACTGGAGGTCCGGAGCCCACAAGAAGGACTCACGCCACTCTCTTTTACGGATCCATGCCGGCAAGGCCCAAAGGTCAGCGGTGGAAGCCAGAAAGTCCATGCCAGCGGGGTGAAGGAGCTGTGCTAGTGGGATGAGGGTTCTACGCTGGAGCTGAGAAGTCACACTCACAACAAAGACCAGGGCTAGCCTGAAAGGCACCACAGCCATCCTCAGCAACAGGGAGGCCCCGAGCTCCTCCGACAACAAGCACAGTCGGGTACGTGCCAGGAAGCAGCATGACAAGTTCATCCTGGAGACACAGCAGCACATGTTTTCCCCTCTGGAGCCAGGAAGCAGTGATCGATGTGAGGACCAGAGCTTCTCCAGGAGAACCAACAGCTCAGACAGCAACTCATAGGAGAACCCACAATGCCTCCACGCAACAAGGCATTAACGCCTCAACCCTCAACAACCTCCTTTTCCTTTTCCACCTATTTATCCTGGCAACTTTCTTCAGGTGGAGCATCTTCGCACAATGCCATGCTGATTTAATCCAGCTGGCATTAAGTTGACCACCAGTTCTTAATCCATAACAAACATTAACTATATGTTAGCAATTCTTATTAACTCTTACTAGCTGTGGGATCTTATGCAAGTCACATACCTCCCAAGGCTGTAATATCTTCATCCATCAAATGAGAATAGGATTATCTGGTTTGTTGGATGGTATACTATAAAATTAAATTATTTGGTGTATGTAAAGTCTTTGGTGCTTAATAGTAGCAAGTTATTAGAGTTGTACATAATTATTGTAGATGAGGTCTACAACAAAACTTTCTGAAGTTGGCCCTAGACAAATGCAACTATTTTTCTCCTGAAGCTCACAGGATCTTTTTTTGTCCCAGTGTTCTAAAATTCTATGATTGTTTGCCTTGAAACAGATCTTCTTCTTCTTTTTCTTTTTCTGCTTCTTCTTCTTCTTTTTCTTTTTATCTCTCTTTCTCTTTCTCTCTCATCTTTTGTGCTGTCTACTCGCAAATGTCCTTCAAGTCTGAGAAATTTTCTTGAATTATTTCTTTGATGATTTCTATTCTTCCATTTTTAACATGTTCTCACTCTGGAGCTCATGTTATTTATATGCTGAGCTTCTTGACAGACTCAATGATTTTATTATCTTTTCTCTGATCTTCCATCTCTTGTCTCTTTATTTCACACTTTGGGAGATTTCCTTAGCTTTCACTTCCAAACTTCCTATTGAGTTTCTCATTTCTGCTATCCTATTTTTAATTTCTAAGGGCCCTCCTTTCCCTATTCTTGAAATGTTTGCTCTTCATTTGGTTGCAATATCTTCTCTTATTTCTCAGAAAATATTAAATAACAAAGTGGTGATCTCAGAGCATAGTCTCTTGTTTTTGCCAGATTCTTTTACCCTCAGGGTTTTAGTCTCTGTCTCAGGATTTCCTGAGATATCTGATGGCCCTTGGCTAGCTGCTCGCATTTAAGATTATAACCTAAAAATACAACTGAAACAGAAGGTGGTGGGGGTTATTAGTTATAGATTTCACTGTAAATTATTAGACCATTATTTCAATGTCAGGATATTTGGGTATTTAAGTTGTCAGGTTCTCTGAGAAACTTTCTGGAAAGCAGACACTTAACTTTCAGTGGAGGTCAGCTGGGAGAAAAGGGCTGAGGTTCTGATGCCCAATAAGCGTCCACTTACTACCTATTTTCAATATGGGGTTCCACCCTCAACAGTGCTAAAAGCCACCCACCCGCCAACCCCCCCCCTCCCCAGAGAACATAGCTCAGGACCCAGCTGGCTGGGAGGAGCCACAATTGCCTTGCTGAAGTTGGGGGTTGGGTTCAATTTGATTCTGACACCAACGCTGCAAACTATGACATTGTCTTCGGGCTCTGAACTTAACCCTTCTCTGCTTGGCTTTGGGACATGGAAGGGGCCAAGGACACTGCGCACCACTGATTTTGCTAGCAGCTCCCTGTGAGTCATCACCCATAGAGGGCAATAGAGGGAAACGGAAGGCCAGGCAGAGTCAGGGGTGGCTGCTTTCTGCCGGCTTCCGGCTTCTGTGAGCAGCGCCCAGCCCCTGGTTGTCTTTCTTGCAGCAGCTCCACTGGAGCAGAGCAGCCTTGGGAAAGATGGGGCTTGCCTTTTATGACGGTCACACAGCCTGATTGTCCCTCCACCGGAGCAGAGCAGCCTTGGGGTGTATGTGTGTGTGTCTCCCAGCCCTTTGGAGCTCTTGATCCAGAAATTATGGCTTTTTAGTAATTGTAGCCTCTCCTGTTCCCTCAGCATCTGAAGTGGTTTAGCTCTTTCCTGTAGACACAACTTCCGCAATACCTCAGAATGCTTTTACCTTTTCAGTTACCCAGTTAACAACTTTATGCCTAGTTAATGATTCTTTATACTAAATTCCTTCAGTTCAAACAATTGGCATGGCTTCTGTTGCATCAATTTGATTATATGAAATTCCTTCGGTCTCAAATAATGGGCATGGTTTCAGACTCTACCCGAACTGATATACCTACCTACTTTGAACAAAACCTTCTTTCCAGCTGCAGCTGTGCCCCACTTTCACAGATATGGTTACCTCCAAATTCTGAGTCTCTCTGGAGTTTTACAGTGGAAATTAGCTTGCTTGTTAGTCTTCCTGGCCCCTTTAATAACAAGGACTAAGCAGCTGGGCATGGAGGTGCGTGCCTGTAATGTGGCATTTGGAAGGTTGAGGCCAGAGGATTGCTAGTTTCAGCCCAGCCTGGGCAACTGAGCAACATAGTGAGACTTTATCTCAAAATAAAAAATAAAGAACTGGTGATAAAAAATAAATAGCTCAGTGTGAAGTCTCTGGGTTCCATCCCCAATACTGAGGAAAAATCCAGGACTTGGGTTAGATCGTAGCTTAGTGAAGCAACATTTGCCTAGCGTGCGCAAGATCCTGGTTCCAGCCCCAGCACCACAAAACAAAAACAAAACCAAGGAACACCCCTCCAAAAAGTAAGACTCAGCCTCTCGTGGTCTGTGGGATCAGTAACTATTCTTTCTGTTTTCTAGCTTCTAAAGTTTTGTTTTCTTTCTCAGTATCTTTGTCCCTGTAGGGTTTACTTTTTTAAAAATCGAGCTTCATTATAATGAAATTTAGTGATAAAAACCTATTACTTAACAAAAATAAGAATAAAATACTTTACTTTTTAAAATAAATAACAACAAGCTTGAAAAAATATTTCAGGACAAGCCAGGAAAGTGGTCTATTGTAGGGGAGAGAATCAAGTGGGATCCAGAGGAAGCAGGTGGGGAGCTGGACTGGATTTCTCAATCGCGTGTGAGTTGTACTCACTCTGTGTATGGTTAACTTCACAACTTTAAACAAGTACACTTAAGACTACCTCTGTATCACTTAGCAGCTGCATAGAATAGAAGCTTAACCAAGTTAGCTCTGTCTTTCTCATATGGTTGAAGAGCTCAAACTGGGCATGGTGGAGCATGCCTGTAATACCAGCACTCAGGAGACTGAGGCAGGAGGATCACTGCAAGTTCAAAGCCAGCCTGAACAGCAGAGCAAGGCCCTATCTCAAAAAGACCAAAAAAAAAAAAAAAAGGACGGTGGCTCACATTTATAATTCTAATACTCCAAGAGGCTGAGGCAGGCAATTGTAAGTCAATGTAGTGACTTAGCAAGATACTGTCTCAAAATAAAAAATCTAAAAAGTGTCGGGAATGTAGCAGAGTGTGAAGGACTAGGTTCAACCCCTAGTACTGTTCTGAAGTGCCAGGGATTTCTTCTAGAGATTTTTCTTAGCTTCTTCTTGTCCTACACAAGAATTGGACAAAACAACTGTAAAAGTAGTGAGATTTTACATTTATTAAAGCGAGGAAAAGAAACACAGTCTGTAGGCGAGCGTGGGCCAATTGAAAGTAGGAAACAAATGTGCTCTATAGGGTGAGAGGCTTGTGCTGTCAGAGAGCACAGGGCTGCTGTGAGCTCAGTAGCCTCTGTCTTTGTGTCTCCCACTCCTCAGGCTGATGTCAGCTCCAGACCATCCTATCAACAACCTGCTTAAAATCTCCGAGAGAGGAATTGAAGATAGCATCCTGATTGGTCCCAGTTGCAGGACTTTGGGAACAGTTTTTCTGCTTATTTCCTGGATCTTTGTTATTGACAGATCAGGTCCTCTTGCTCAGCCACTTTGCCATTCCCTAATCGCCTGCCTCAGTACCAGAAAAAAAAAAAAAGTTCAGAGGAGAGCAACTCAGGGGTTGACACAACTTCTTCATGGTGCCCTGGGTACTCAGTAGCCTCCTAGCTCTTGGCACAGTCATATTTGTCATTTATCTTTCTGCTTCTGAGATGGCTGCTTCACTTCTGAGTATGACATATGTGTTCCAGAAGGAATGGCAAATGACAAAGGACAAAAGATAAGCCAGCAGAGCTGAACCCCCTTGAAAAGGCTTACCTGAGCCATCCAAACAGCTGTTTGGCCATGATTCTGTCACACGCCTCTCCAAGACAAAGAGAACATTGTGACTCTGAAGGAAACTGGGGCCTCGGGAGAAAAAAGGGTTCATGAAGTGGGTTCTTGGGAGGTAGCTGTTGCCACACAGTATCTACCCACTGGTGGCAAGGAGAAAAAGCAACGTGGGTATCAGGTAGGTGACCAACTATGGCTGTCACAGTTTCCAGAAGGATTGAAATCAATGATACGTGTAGAGTGTCTAGACTTACCCCAGCTTATCTGGCCCATGAAAGAGAAAAAAGTGAAAAAATGAGTCAAATGGATAATTTAAAAGATACCGTGAGAAACACTGTTAATTTTTAATCCTTATGCCCTTAGGGCTTTATTTGGTTATTTGTTTTTTTGTGGTACTGTTTTTTTTTTTTTTATCGGTACCAGGGATCAAACTGACAACCACCTGCTTGCAAGGCAGGTGCTTATGCCGCTGAGCTAAATCCCCAGCCCTGGTACTAAGGTTTGAACCCAGGGACTTCATACTGAGCTACATCCCCAGTTTGCTTTTTTTTTTTTTTTTTTTTTTTTTTTAAATTTTGAGACAGCTAATTAGCCCAGACTGAGCTCAGACATGTGATCTTCCTGTCTCATTATCCAGGACTCATATGAGTGTTTTCTCTTACTGTCTTCCTATCTTTAGTATGTCAGGTTTGGTCTTTATATTTGTGTCTCATGATCACACAATGGCTTTCGTAGCTCCAGGTACCATACTTCACAAAATGGCACTGAGGTAGGGAGCAAAAAAGGGAGAAATGCTTTCAGTTTTCTGGTGCTAAGAGTGAGCAAAACTTTCCCTGCATTCCCCCACCGGACTTGCTTTCTGATTTCATTGGTCTAGTTCGGATCACATACCCATGCCTGAACTGAAAATCACTTAATTGTCTGATACCTGGGTGGGGGAGGGGAGTACCTTCTCTGAGTGTGTGGCCACAGAAAGTGATTCTGTTTTCTCCCTTCCTTCCTTTTGTTTGTATGCGTGATTTTATTTTCTTTTTGTTTTGAAACAGGGCCTCACTTTGTAATTCAGGCTTGCCTTGAGTTCACAAGGCTCCTTTTGCTTCAGCCTTCTGAGTGTTATGATTACAGTTATGTGACACACTTGCAGCTTTTTCATTTTGTGTAGTCCAGGTTGGCCTTGAACTTGCCAATCTCCTGCCTTGGCCTCCTGAGTACTGGCATTATAGGTGGCCAGTGCTCCTCCTGGCTAGAGGGTGATTCTAAGGAGAAATGGATTTAGGTAGGCAACTAGCAGTGTCTACAATATTTGGTAATTCTAATCTACTGAAGAGAGAGAAAAACAGAGAGAATAAACAAGAGCGAGCGTGCGTGCTGGGAATGCTTAGAAAGAGGTAACGGTGTGGGAATTCTGATTCCTTCATGAAATGATTTCCAGTTTTGTTGACATGGATAGTCTTACTTGAGGTTTTAGGGTTTTTGTTACTTTTCTCTTTTTGCTGAGACAAAATAATCTGATTCCCAAAGTTAAAGCAGGAAAGATTTATTTGTTTCATAGTCTATAGAGGTTTCAATCTGATCGACTGACTCTGAGGCAGGGTAGGGTAGCATGGCAGATGAACATCACAAAAAAGAACAGTTCATGGCATGGGCGGCAGAAAGCAGCGAACAGCAGCAGCAAGTGACAAGTGACAAGCAGAGAGCCTCTTTCTGTCCCTTATATCTTATCCGCGCTTATCTGTACCCCTTAGGGTGGGGAGCACTCACAGCTCCAGGGTGAGGCAGCCTCAATGCTGGCATCACACCATGCACCCAGCCCAGCCTCACATCCCGTATCCCAGGATACAGACATCTAGGCACACGCTCTAACACGGTTCTCGCAGTTTGCAGTACTCTCCCTCATCTGTGGCTTCACTTGTGCCTTTAGTTACCCAAAATCAACCAAAAGGTCTTAAATGGAAAATTACAAAAATAAGTAATTCATAATTTTTAAACTACATTCCCTTCCAAGTAATGGGATGAAATCTTATGCCATTTCCACTGCATCCTGCCTGAGATATGAATCATCTCTGTCCACTCTCTCCATGCTGTATGGATGACCAGTTACTTATTAGTCATTCAAAAGCTACCTTGGTTATTAGATTGACTATTGTATTTTGTTTTGGTTGAACTCATGACCTCATGCTTGCCAAGCCGTCACTTATGCCGCTGAGCTAAATCCCCAGCCCCTTGACTGTTGTTATTTTAATGCTTATGTTCAAATAACCTTTACATAATGGTTTAACACTACATCACCACACCTAGGTTGCTCACCCCATGTCATCTCATCATGTACAGACCATGTCATCTCACAACATAACAAGAGTGGTGATTATAGTGCAGTGTTTCTCTACTAGGAGTGGTATTGCATACCTATAATCTCAGCACTTGAGAGGCTGAGGCAGGAAGATCACCATAAACTCAAGACCAGCCTGCGATATACAGTGAGTTCAAGGTCAGCCTAAACTGCATAGCAAAATCCTGTCTCAAAAAAAAAAACAAACAGGGTGCTGGGGATTTAGCTCAGCGGCATAAGCACCTGCCTTGCAAGCAGGCGGGTATGAGTTCGATCCCTGGTACCGATAAAAAGTTAAAAAAAAAAAAAGGAAGCAACAAAAAGGTATTTTGAGAGAGACAGAGTAAGGGACCATAGTCACATAGAATATTTTTATAACCGTTCTCTTTTATTATTATTAATCTCTTATTGGATCTAATTTATAAATTAAGCTTTGTCATTGTATGTATATTAACTGAGTTTGAGGGTGCTGGAGTCTCCTTCTAGAGCTGGTTTCTTCTTCCTGTCTTGAACAAAGAATTGGACAAAACTGCCACAAAAGGTCGTGAGGTCCTACATTTATTAAAGCTAAGAAAAGAAACATACCCTACAGAGTAAGTTTGGGTCAAGGGAAAGGAAAAGTAGACTGTGCAGCGTGAGAGAATACTGAGGAAGAGTGAACTTAAGCAGCCTGGAACTCAGTGCCAGCGTCCTTTTGTACTTCCTCCTCCTCCTCCTCCTCCTCCTCCTCCTGCTCGGGCTGCAGTCAGGTCTAGGCGGTCCTGTGGGAGATTTGCTCCAGTGCTCGAAAGATGAAGGGAAGCCAGCACTCTGGTTGGTTCCACATGCAGGGCTTTGGGAGCTGTTCTGCACACATCCTGGGACTTTGTGATTAACAGATCAAGGCCACTTCCCCAGCCAGCCTGCAATGCCCTAACATCCTTCCTCATGTATATATAGGAAAATACAGTACAGATGGGATTTGGTATGGGATATAAACTTCGGGTCTTGGAACGTATCACCCATGGATAAGGGGGAACCACTGTACCTATCTCCCTTACTTCTAAATAGCTACATGCTGTGTTCAAGTACTTATGCTCTAGCCCAGTTTTCCAGTTCAAGTTAAATCCTTCATTTCAAATGCTATTTTTTGTTTATTTGTTTTTCATTTTAAAGAGAATAAAACAGGCCAGAAGTTTAGCTCAGCGGCATAAAGTGCCTGCCAGGCAAGTGTGAGGTCGTAAGTTCAACTCCTGGTACCAAAAATAAAATAAAACAATGAGAATGATATTGGATTTCAAAAACAAGACAGCAGGAAATCAATACTAGTTACTATATTACCCATTGTTATCTTCTAAGTAATTGCTCAAACTACCAGGTGCAGGCATGCAAAGTTAATTAAACAATATAAACACTAAGTTGTTGCTTCAGTTGCTATCATTTCAGAAATTTCAGGTGTACAGCTTCTAATTTCTTTTGTGTCTATGTCTCCTGCACTTGTTCTGGATGGACTGGGGGTCTGAGACTGTACCCTGCGCCTTCATCTTGATATTTTCCTGTGTTCCTTTGAATCAGCTGGTGGCTGAGTCCCAGATGTTTCCTGCACTGGCTGCCTGTCCCATGGTGTAGGGGATTGGGCTAGGCACCTGGGTTTCTGTGATCCAAGGTTTCTGGGGTGGTGAAGAGGTGCAGGGTAGCAGTTCACCCGTACTCCCCAGATGGTGGCGGGGGCCTTGGGCGTGGCCTCTTCTCTTCCAGACCTGGGGTAGGGGTGCAGGTGGGGCTTATCAGGGGTGTGGCTTCTTTGCCTCAGAGCCTGTGGCATCACTTGCTGGGTTCCATTGTGGGTTTTTTTTGTTTTGTTTTTGGTACTGGGAATCAAACTCAGGACCTTGCGCTTGCCAGGCAGGCGCTTACATCACTTAGCTAAACCCTTGGAAGTATGTTTGGTTTTTGAGACAGGTTTCACTATGTAATTCAGGCTGGCCTTGAACTCACTGCATAGCTCAGGCTAGTCTCAAACTTGCAATGATCCTCCTGTCTCAGCCTCCTGAGTGCTGGGATTACAGGTATGCACCACCATGCCCAGCCATCTCAGAGAGTGAACAGGCCAGTCTGTATTATGGAGGAATAAAGTTGGCCCTCATTTGATGAGAATCATTCCTCTGTGGTCCCTAGCAGTCACTCAGAGCCCTGCCCCCTTTGGTGAGCTCGCTACCCCTCCACATTTACAGTACTCCTCCTTAGGCCTGATGACTCTGTTCAGATGGGGAAGGAAAGCAGTGTCCTTTCCAAGCCTTGTGTGGGGCACTTCACATGGCTTTGAATTGGATTTTCACAGGAACAAGAAGTAGATTTATACAGGGCTAGAGAGGAGCAATCGCCTCAGTGCTGTGACACACTTCAGACCAAGCCTGTCTCCGCAAGCCTCAGATCTCTGAGCAGCAGGGCCTCTTCTTCCTCCCCTGTGACTTACCCCACCTCCGCCTGCGCTTGGTGGCAGTAGGAGGGAGAATAAATCTGGAGTCACAACATCTGGCCTGGGATCCAGTGTCCTCGCATGGTACAGGGTGACCTCAGGCAGGGAAGGTTACTTCCCTCTTATGTGTCTTAATGATCTCACTGGTTACATGGGAAGAGCAACACCTGCCCCATGGGGCTGCTATGGAAATGAAGCGAGGTCATTGCCTGGAATTCTCTTTAGAAACTCCAAACACTATGTGAATGTCACAGTCATTATTATGGATGGATTTATTGTTTACCTACTCAGTAAGATACTAAAGTGGAACCTTCCCAGTGCCATTTTACATCAGTCCAAGAGAAACTGTATTGCACAATGAGTGTGGGCGGACCTATAGGGGCAGGGATGACAGATGCTCTAAGACTCTTGAGCGCCCTCAACAGTTTGATTATAAAGGCATCAAGTGAAAAAACCAGGAAGGAGGACTATGAAGAGAATTTTTTAAAGAAATCTCTCATACTTTGAGTATGTAACCCTCTCACTTGGGCGGCGGAGGGCTGTATTCTAACCTCAAGTCTTGTAAAACGGTGCATTGAGGAGACCTTTTAGGGGGGCATGGTGGCTCATGCCTGTAATTCCAGCATTCTGGAAGGCTGACATAGGAGGATTGCAAATTTGAGCCTACCGTGGGTAATTTAGTGACTTAGGGAGACCTGGTCTTAAAATAAAAAGTAAGAAAAAAGCTGAAGCTGCAGCTCAGTGGGAAGTCCCTGGGTTCAAGTCCTAGTAGCACAGAAACAGTGGGAGGCGCACCTTAAAGAGGTTGCTGTCTTTTTCCTGTGGTTGAGGAGCCAGCACTGGAGCCTGGGTAAACACAGCCTGTGACAATGGCAGAGGGGGCCCAGAGCAGCCACCAGCACCTCCACAGCTACGTACATATTTATGGATCTCATAAATATAAAGTTGAGAAAATGAAGCTGGGTACAAAAGGGTACAAGATTGTATGATTCAGTTTATATAAAGAACAAAAAAGAAGCAAAGCTAATTGATGCTATCAGTAGTGACACTGATGTAGGGGTTGTACTTAGCGGGTAGCAGAGATTGAACAGGGGTATGGGATCCCTGGGGATGCTGATGATTAATGCTCTGGTTACATGAGGGTGCTCTGTTGGAGAGAAGTCATCAAGCCATAAACTTGTTACTTGTGCACGCTATAATAGGTTTCTTAGATTTCCATAGAGGTCAACAGAAGACTCTAGTCTGACAACTTTGAAACTTAGCAAGACCCTGTCTCAAAATTTGAAAAGAACAAAAATAAAAGGGCTGGGGATATAGCTCAGTGTGAAGTTCAATCTCCAATACTAGGGGAAAAAAAGATGATTAATTCCTGATGAATGCACTAAGGTCATTATTGTGGAAGTGAGCTGGTTACTTCAAGAGTGGACTTGTGAGAATGATTGTGATCCCTCTTGCTCTCTTAGGATCTTTTGTCCTGGAACAACTAGCTGAAGGCCGTTGCTGGGTACCAATACATTTGATTTTGGCCTTCCCAAGCTCCAGAACTAGGAGAAATCCATTTCTTTGTAAAGGATGCAGTCTGTGGCTTTCTATTACAGCAACAGAAAGTAGATTGAGGTGGGGAATTTCCCGATGGGAACTACTGGGAACACCAGGATCATTCAATGCATGTTTTTTGGTCAACACAAGCACATATTTCTCTTGCAGATTTACCTAGGAGTGGGATTGCAGGCTCAAGGGGTGGTATTTGTAAAAGTTAGAGCAATATGAAGTTTTTCCCGAGTGGATTTGTTAGAGATGGCATGGATTCACACCCCTACTGCAACCATCAGCCCAAGAACCAGGAGCCAAAATAGTGCAGCGATTAGGGAAACAGTGTGGTCTGCTTCATTCATAAGAGATGAAATATAAATCTATCAAATTTTGATCAAAGACTTTGGATAATTAGACATTCCACACAGACCCAAAGAATCCTTCTTTTCCTCTGAGAATTTGTTTTATCACTTGCTACTGCTTTGTTCCTAATGCTTAGCATTTAACCGTTATATATAGAAAAAAGAAAAAAAAAGATTCCAGACATTATGTAGTCTCTGTCTGGAATGGCGTTATATTTCAACAGGATATTATCACTCAGGCAAAAAAGAAATAATTTTTACTGGGTAGAAAATTATTCCATTGTGCAGTATTATTCAAGCAATTAGAAATCACATTGCGTGGTGAATGATCATCTTTTTTCCCTGGAGTTGTTATTCTACTGTTCATATTTTAAATGTGAGGCTTCAGAAAGAAAAAGCCCTTTTCAGTAGACACATAGATGTGGAACAGTTCAGGCAGGTGAGCCAGCGTGGAATCTCATTGCCCAAGAAATTCTTTCTGGAGTTCCCCTGAAGTACCCTGGCTTACTTCACTCCTCAGCAAACTTGGTTCCTTGAATCCATTGCTTTTAAGCCAAGGAAAACTTAGCTTGCCACCTCCCCTCCCCCAGGGCTTTATGGAGAACTGACAACTGAAAAGTTGGTGTTGTTCCAAAAGTTTATTGGAAAATATGCCTTAGAATTCAAAACAGATTTTTCTTCAGTTCCATATGAATGACTTGGTTCCTAAGCAAGCCACCAGAGCCCACGTCACCCATGAGAAATGAGACTGTGGTATTAATGACGGTCAAGAGACTGATTACTGGGGAGAAGTGTTATTTCCTGGTGAAACCCATCTAAGCTTCACCTTGGGAGAACTGAAACATAGCTCACCCTCTTTCCTCCCAGAAGCAAGGGGCCCTGTAGCAGGAGGAATTGGGATGCCTAGGACAAGGAAAGGAGGTAAAAGGCATCCAGAAAACTGAGCAGGCAAGGTCTTCCCAGCAGAGACAGAAAGAAGGGAAAAGAAGCTAGGGTAGGCCCAGCAGTGAGGGAGGGGTGGCGGTAGATGTGTTTATAGCTTTGGCTGCCGGGAGAAGGAAAGCCCCTGGACATGGGGGTGATTTTGCTCATGGAACACTGGCAACTTGGGCAGTCATGACTGAGGTACTGTCCCAACCAATACAATCTGCTGTAACTTAACCTTTCTCCTTTTAAAAAATTATCATGGTTCTTCAAACAAAGGACTTTGGAAAAAAAATTATCATGGGAGCTGAGCAGGGTGGTGCACACCTGTAATTCTAGTACATGGGAAGGCTGAGGCAGAAGGATTGCAAGTTTAAGTACAACCTGGACAACTTAGTGTCATGCTATCTCAAAAAAAAAGAGATATAGCTCAAGTGCGAAGGGTTTGTGTTCAGTTCCCAGTAGTGAAAAAAGAAAAGCAAAAAATAAAATATTTCAGATACATCAAACATATGCAGAGCAATGTAACTAACAACCAGCTTAAGATATAAAACATTAGGGCCAGGGTTTTAGCACAGTGGTATAAATGCCTGCTTGGCAAACAAGAGGTCATGAGTTCAATCCCTGGTACCAAAAAAAAAAAAAGATATAAAATGTTTCACATATAGTTAGAGCCTTTTGTGTGCAAATTGTCTTATTTTCTTTATCTTTGAGACAAGCACAAATTTTCTATACTATTATTATTTTCGTGTATTATGACATGTATCACATACTATAAATCCTAAATGTATTAGTTTACTTTTCTGTTACTGTAATGACATACCTGAGGCTTTCTTTGTGAAGCAGAAAGGCTTTTCTAGCTCATAATTCTGGAGGATGAAAATCCAAACAGCATGTCACTGGCTCTTAGGAAGCACCCCTCTCCCCACATCATAACATGGCACAGGACATCATGGTAGAAGCAGACACCAGAGAAAAAGGTCACATGGTAAGATAAGTCAGAAGCAATTCAGTGATTGAACTTGCTCTTTCATAACAACTTGCTTTTGTGCAAATTAACTCAGGTCTCATGTGAGCCACCTTAATCCCTTCTGAGGACACCACTCACAATGATTTAATCAGTTCCTAGGCCCCACCTCTTAAGGTCTTACTACCTCTTAGCTTTGCCACACTGGAGACCAAGCTTCCAACTCATGTACCCCTGGGGAACACACTCAGATCATATCCAGACTGTAGCACTGTATCACTTATATCCTATTATAAATCATTAGGTGTGTTTATCGCTAATGATTTATAATATTTTGCCCATTTTAACATTGTATATGTATTTTAACATTCTATATGTCTTTCTGCATTTGTTTTTTCTTTTTTTTTCTGATGAGTGTGGATCTCAACAATTTGTTTTTTCTAACCATCATGTTTTAAAAATTAGTCCACGCTGAGAATATGGATCTGGGGCTTCTGGTGTATTGTGTCCATCTTCCAAATAGACACATCATTTCTACCAGCCAAACTTGGACTAGGTAGGCTGTGTATTCACTTTTTTCTGTCTTCCAGAGGATGTTGGACTCTTAGTTCATAGCCAGAATGACACCTCTTTCTAAGAACAAATTGTTCAGATCCCTCATGCAAACCCTCCTTCCTGGGTCTCAAGAGAAGCTTCCAGTGGACGTGGCAGGCTGCTTGATGTATGTATTCAAAGCATTATCAGACCTTGAGAATGAATTTGTCATGACCATGAGGTACAGGTGGAAGAAATGGCTCTGGTTCCAGTGGCCAAATGACTCATGTCCCTGAAATTCTCTGCCTCTTTCCCTTGCAGAGAGTCCAGGTCATGCTGTCAAAGTGTCATTGGTTCACTCTTTAAAAGGGGAAAAGGAACCCTCAGAATTTATAATAAAAGAATCACACAATGCAAGAGCTAGTTTACCTTGTCCCTTCCTCCTTCCCAACACTAGTGCAAGACGAAGGACATCTGGGCAGCAGCCAACCCAATTGTCTGAGCAGATTCAAGGAGAAGGGGGTGATGACTTGGAAAGGCCAGAAGCAGCGCCGAGCACCACCCTGATGGTCAGTCAGTGGCGTTTAGAGCCATTTCTCTCTCTTGGCTCTGCTCACCGAGGCAGGGCGTCTCCTGGCAAAAGCCCCTGTTGCAGGGTTTCTGGCACTCAGTGTTCTGGCCTGTGTCAAGCATTCCTTGAGAACTGTCTGGCCAGTCAAGTGCTGGCGCCTGCCACATTGTTCTGAGCAGGATTTTGAAGTACAGAAAGGGCTCCTTCAAGTTCAAGTTCCAACCCCGACTTGACTGCAGGGAAGCTGCTCATTTACCACTGCTTTCCCTGTCACCTTGCCATTCTGTGAGTGGACCTGCGAAGGGAGCCCAGCAACTTATGGTTGACAGGGACCCCGAAGGCCTGGCGCACCACCTGGGTTATCAGGCTGTTGGTTTAGTAGATAGATGTTAAGGACCTAGAGTGTGCCAGGCTCTGGGTTGGGCCTTGGGAATGCAGCAGTAACCAAAACCAGATGGGGCCGCTACCTGCTTGAGGATTGCATTACAGCCAGTGGGATCCCAGGGTGACCAATGCCGATCAATCAGACAAATGTTAAATACGGAATGCTGTGGGCCAGACTGAGGGGACCTCAAGGTGGGCTTCCCGGAAGAGGTGAGACTTGGCTGATTTGGGAAGGAGTAGGTTTAACACTACGAACAGAGAAGAACTTGGAGGAAAGGGAACTGCATGGGGTCAGATGGAGCATAGCAGACCGGAAGGCCACAAATGCCACGGGATCAAAGCAGAGAAGGTGAGATGAAGGGGGGCAGGTAGGAGTCACACTATGTGGAGCCTTGACCCCTGTGCTAAATGTTCTCATCTTTATCCTAAGAGCAATAGGAAGCTATCGAGGGGCTTCAGTGGGAGCACAGGACATAGTCAAAATGTGTCTTTGACCACTGTGTGGAAAACAGATTGGAGACTGTGTACAGGGGCAGGTTATTGAGGAGGTTATTTTAGGTGAGAGATACCAGTGGCACGGGCAAGGGTGGTGCAAGAGATGGTGATAAAGAGGAAGGGACAGGCTTGACAGATACTTGAGGCTAAAGCAATGTGATTTGATGATGGCATGGATACAAGGGTGACAAGGTGGTGTTCATTAAGGAGAGCATGCAGGCTTCTTCGGCAGCGGATACTGTCCAGGGTGAAAGAGGGTCAGGTTAGCAATGGAGGATGGAGTTTCAGGCGCTTTGGTCACATCTCAGAGATGTCATTCTGGCCAACACTTGGGTCTGGGACTATAAGAAGAGATCCGAGCTAAAGATCTATGTCCACTCTGGAGACATCTGCAAACAGGCAGTGAATCAGTTGCGGTCCCCAAAGGAAGTAGATGGCACAGTCAAATTCAGATAACCTAGTGAGTTTTAATAATTAGGTTTCTGCTGTGTGATAAACAACAGCATAGCCTCAGTGACTTTATAGAGCACACATTGTATCTCTTGGAGACTGCCATATGAGTTGGTTTTGATGTAGCTGATTTGGGTGGGCTCAGCTGGGCCGGGCTGAGGCCGGGCTGGATCCCATTCATTTCTATCCTGTGTGTCTAGAGCCCGCTGCAGAGGGTGCTGCACTGAAGACTTGGAGTTCACCAGTCAGGCCTCCAGTAGTGGGCTTGGGGAGGGAGCCCATGTTGTAGATGCCCTGACACAGGATAGCTGAGAGAAAAGGCTGGCTGCCATCCAGAGATACTGTCCAGTCCACTGGCCATTGATGACCTCGCTAGATGCCCTCTTTTGGGCATGGACATGTACATGAACACTGTCACGTCCCAGAGGTCCATTCACATATCTGCCCCAATATCTCCTTACCACCAGTTTCCCAGTCTTGTTTTTTCCAGGTTCCTGACCAATTGATTGTCCATCACCAAGGGGCAGGTGGACCCAGCCATCTGGCCATTCCAACAAAATGAACAACTGAAGAGGTCCCTGGAAGTTTTATCTCCTGAGAGGATTTTCCTTTATCACTGTCCTCAGGGCTACTCCTGAATAAGGCTGGAGTGTGACAGACACCCACTTCTGGCTGTGTCAGCAGACCATGCAGGCCAGGTCTTTTCCTGCTTTGCAAATAGGTCACACGGAATGGTGGCCATGAGACCACAGGCGTGGATTGAACAAGGAATAGAAAAACAGTAAGAACTGGCACTGTGGGCGTCCACCTGTGCAGTTTTCTATTGCTTTTCAAACATGCTGGGCCAGTTGGGCATTGTGGTACACACCAGTAACAACAGCACTTAGGAGGCTGAGGCAGGAGAATGGCTGCTAGTTCAAGGCCAACCTGGGCTACATAGTGAGTTCAAGGCCAGCCTGAACTGCATAGCAGCAAGACCTTGTCTCAAAAAACAAACAACAAACATGCTGGGCCTGGCCTCATATATTTCACTTCTATTTTATAATGTAACACTGTTAGGTATCTCCAAGTTTATGATCTGGTAGATCAGTGAATACCCAGCTTATAATGGGCATTCTTTGAAAAAGTGTAACAGTAGACACTGAATTTTATTAAATGCTGTTATAGGATCTGCAAAGATAAGAGTATGGTTTTTCCTCTTTTCATACAATTTTTCAGAAGAATTCCTGCACACAGAACTAACCTTGCATTCTTAGCATAAGATCCACTTAGAGAAGGTAATTTTTTTACTATGGTACTTTTGTTTGCTCATATTTTATTTTGGATTTTTACATTGATATTCATAAGTGACATTGGTCTGCAGCTTTATTTTGTGTGTTATTTTTTGCCAGCCTTCTCAGCTTACTAGGATGATATTTCCTTTTTTTATGCTGTAGAACACCTAAGGCATTAGAGTTATCCACTGCTTAGAGATTTGCTAGAATTTACTCCTGGAGCCACCTGGACCTGAAGTGTTGGGAGACTTGACCGTGACCTGTCGTTTCCAATGAGTGTCTTTGGTCAGCTCATCATGTGGGGAGAAAAAGCTGCTTTTAACAGAAAGAACTGCCAGCAGACAGGCCTTAGGTCAGTGTTGCTTGGAGTGTGGCCTGGAATGACCCAGGATACCAGTGAAAAGGACCTTTGACCTTTTGAGTTAGAGTTTCTTAGGGGAGATATCAAGTTCGCATTTTTAATGTGCTCTTTCTTACTCTCCTGGATGCTCTAGTTTGAAAACTCCATATTTTCAAGAAACCTCTAGTTGCTCCACAGTAAAATAAAAGATTATCTTAGTCTGTTTTCTCTGTGATCACAAAATACTGTAAGCCAGGTGGCTTATAAATAACAGACATTTGTTTCTCATTGCTCTGAAGACTGGGACGTTCAAGATGAAGGCTCTGGTAGGTTCAGTGCCTGCTGGGGACCCACTTCCTGGTTCTTAGATAGCTGCTTTCTCACTATACTCTCACATGGTGAAAGGGATTACTCTCGGCATGATGGTATCTATAATCCCAGCACTCGGGAGGCTGAGGCAGGAGGATCACCATGAGTACAAGGCCAGCTTGGAATACATAGGAAGACCCTGTCTCAAAACAAACAAGCAGCAGAAGGGGTGAGGGCACTCTGGGACCTCTTTTATAAAGGTACTAATATCATTCATGACTTACCCTCAAAGACTCCAACTCCTTGTACCATCACATTGGGGGGTTACAATTCTAATATCTGAATTTAGGGGGATACAAATATTCAGTCAATAACGAAGACTGTTATGTGTCCAGGTCTCCACCTTTCTGCTTAGATACGCTAAACAAAACTTATGTGTGCCTTGGAAGACACAGTCATGGTAAAAAAAAAAAAAAAAAACTTATGTGTGCCACTGCTTTAAACTGAGCTCCTACACTAGGCTCCAAAAGACCAACCCAAAATGGAGTCACTCGTGCTGAGGTCCCACATGACCAAACTGAAACTTATAGCTGTTTGCAGGTAACATCTAATCTTCCAAAATCAGAACAGGAAAAAAAAAATCAGAACAGAGATGATAGCCAACTCCCATTAAGCCCATGCAATGCTCCGCTTTTTTTTTTTTCTCAAAGGAAAGTAACTTTGAAACCACCAATCTCCTTTTTGTTCCTTGGTATTGCTTTCTTGCTTTTTTATTAGACTCTAAAGGCCACCCACTCTACCCCACTCATCTGATTCTTTCTGTTTTTTAGACTGGAGTAATGCCTGGATCATTAACAGAAACCAACTAGATCTTTAAAATTTCAATTTGCTGCAAGTTTTATTCTCCTCCTCTTCTTCCTCCTTCTCTTTCTTCTCCTTCTCCTCCTCTTTCTTCTTTTTTAAATCAGGATCGCACTATGTAGTCCAGGCTATCGTTGAACTGAGTAGTAGCCCAGGCTGGCCTCAAACGTGTGGCAATCCTCCTGCCTCAGCCTCCTGAATGCTAGGATTACAGGCATGCACACTGTGCCCACCCTGCAAATTTGTTCTTGGCAGGTGCCTATGAGCCAAGTAAAGCCAAAACACCTGTTTTCATCCTCTTGACCCTGGATCTAGTGGTGGCCTCAAGGAGAATCACATGCCCTGCCTCTAAAGTCTGTGTTTTCCCACCCTCTGAGGTCTCATTTGCCCACCCCTCTGCCCCCACTTACCTAATGATGCCTGTTGGGTTGGTAAAGCTTTCAACACTGGTCAGAACATCACTGACTAGAAGGGTCAGGGACGAGTAGGATGACTAAGTATCCTGGTCTGCCCAGGACTTTCCTCTTTGAGTACAGCCCCACCTCCTGGAACATCTAGGTCCCAGTCAAAGCAAGACAGTTGGCCACTATATCTTGTGTCACATCTAGTACAATCATGTGGTTCATCGACCTTTTGACACACCTAGCTGTCCAGAGTTTATTCTGGGAAATCTGGTTGGGTGAGTTGGAAAGAATACCGCCCCTTTAAACTGCATTTAACTCTTTAAATGCTGGGTCCGCGCTGCAATTTGGCTCTGAAATCTTGTTCAAACAAGATTCACATGCACATTCAAGTTTGAGAAGCACAGGCCTGGAGCACTTGCTCTCAGACTCAGCTGCACAGGGAATCACCTGAGGAATTTGGAAAAATTACCAACACCCAGTCTCATACACAGTGATTCTGATTTCCTCCGTCCAGGGTGAGGCTTGGATATCTGAACTGTTTGCCTGAAGTTCCCCAAGTGATTCTAAAGTGCAACCAAAGGGGAGAGCTGCTGTTCTAGAGTAAACAATGGAGTCATCTCAGCCTGTTCCTGCTTTTCTATCTGTCCAATTTTATCCCATACTGTACCATATAGTATCCTATGCCATGCTATACTGTTAGCGTCTACTGGCCACACAGTTATATTCATTCACAATTCTGATGGCGATTATGCTCTGCTAGAGTCTCAATACTCCAGTCATCTCCACCCAGCTCTTGCCCCTCTGGATTTCCATGACACTTGTAATCAGATTATACAGTACAACGCTTTATATATGTCAGCTCTTATAGCTCTCTAGTTGTTTACTCCTTATTCTGTTCAGTAATTTTTTGGTGACAAGTGACAGAAGTCTAGGTCAGCCTGGCATAAAATGAAAACCCAATATATTGGCTCATTAGAAAGGTTAGGATCTAGGTGCTCAACCCATGTCATCAGATGTCATGTCCTCCTTCACTCGATGGTGATTTCTTCTGTGCAGGCTTTGTTCTCAGGCAGGCTTTCTCCACTTGGTAGTCCAAATGACCACCCTAAAAGTTCAAAGGTTAAGGATCTTTAACTCTCAGAGCACTTTGAAATCTCTACTAGAGGGGCTGGGGATTTAGCTCAGCGGCATAAGCGCTTGCCTTGCAAGCAGGCAGTCGTGAGTTCGATCCCCAGTACCGATAAAAAGGAAAAAGACAAAAAAAAAAATCTCTACTAGATAAATCTCTACTAGAAATCTCTACTAGATAATTATGTTTCACATTATGCCTGGGACTTCAATGAGCCACTTATAATGTCAGCCACAGTTTACAGAAATTCAGGCCTACAAAGAACAAAAACAGAACAGAGAACACGGGCACACCTTGGGGACAAAAAAAAAGATAGGGACTAAAGACCTCACTCTGCTCTTTTATTAATGCTAGATGCCACACTGTGATAAGCAGTCATAAGTTCAAAGGACCTCACCATTTACCAGACATTTATGTGCCAACTACCATACATCAAGTACCGTGCTGGGGACCAATCAGGAAGATACAGGCTCAGAGGATGGCAAGTGAGACAGGCACACTTGTGGCCATGCCGCAAAGTGGCAGGCACACCATCAGAAGAAGAAGAAGAAGAAGAAGAAGAAGAAGAAGAAGAAGAAGAAGAAGAAGAAGAAGAAGAAAGATTGCATCAAAGATTTTCTAAAGTCCCTTCCAGTTTGAATTTCCTGATATTTATTTTTCACCCCATGAAGTCCTCCTTCCACGGAAACAAGGGTAGTTAGCTCTGTGGGGATGTGGGTGGATTCCATCTAAACCCACTTACAGATCGCCTTAGGAGTTCTTTTTCTAACAGTAAAAACTGTTTCCAAGGCCACTGTTTAAAATTACTTATGTGTTCCAGAGGGAAATCACGTGGAATGACAGAGCAAATGGAAAGTGGATGTTTCAGTGAAGACATGAAAAGATCTCAAATTTTGGTCAACTTACTGGAAAGGAAAGGAGACAGGCCCATGGCACAAGAAGAATTTCATCTGAATAACTCATATCTGCAATGTGAAGGGCAAATTTATGCTAAGTCCAGGAAAAGGCTTTAATGTCATTTTAGTTTTCAAGTAAAAACGTGTATGTGGACTGTAAATTTTGTGCTAAGCCTTGGGTATTATAACATCAAAATTTGAAGGGTTGGTTGTTCTGTAATCCCAGCACTCTGAGAGGCTGAGGCAGGAAGTTGCCAAGTTCAAGCCCAGCCTGGGCAACTTAATGACTTGGGAAGATCTTGTCTCTAAGTAAAAACTAAAAAAAGGGGCTAGGGATGTAGCTTGGTGTATACCATTAAAAAGACAAACAAGTGTCTGTTTTGCATCCCTTGGACATGGCCTTTTCTGCTCTTCCTGTGAGCGCTGGAAGGCTGTCAGTCTAGAGAGCAGCTCTGTGCATCATAACGGCCACTGCCACAGTTAGCATGCACCATTGTGCTTTTCATCCTCTCACCTGTCATACTTACTTAATCCTTGTTCTGTGACTGGCAGGCAAGTAACATCATCAGCCCCATTTTACCATCATGAAAAGGAGAACTCACAGAACTTGATATAATTTGCCCAAAGTCACCGGGCAAAGCAGACTCAAACATGGAGCTTCCTGGCTTCTTATAAATTTATTTGTAGGTACATGTTTGTGACACCTGACTACTTTCATTGTGGGTATTGTGTGCCTGTGCATGACACATTTTAATTCTTTTTGATGTCCCTCCCCCTGCTCCCCAGCCCTCTCCCTCCATCCCTTGGTCCCCTTCCCCTGCTCCCCAGCCCTCTCCCTCCATCTCTTGGTCCCCTTCCCCTGCTCCCCAGCCCTCTCCCTCCATCTCTTGGTCCCCTTCCCATCTGCAGCATATCTGGCTCTCTGCTTCCTTTTATCTTTTATTTTGCCTTTTACTTTACTCAGCCTTTAGACTTCTCATATGAGAGAAACCCTGCAGTATTTAAGCTGTACATCTGATTTATTTCACTTAATGTTTTGTTTTCAAGTTGCATCCATTTTCCTACAAGGGAGTCGAATTTATCCTTCTTTATAGCAGAGTAGTATTGTGTGTAAATACATTTTCTGTATCTGTTCATCTGTTGATGGACATATAGGCTGCTTCCAAGATTAAGCTATTACGAGTTTGTGTGTCTAAAAACATGGGCATGCATGTATCACTGTAATATGATGTCCTTAACTCCTTCTGGATGATTCCAAGCAGAGAAACAGCTGGCTCAAATGGAATTTCTAGTCCTAGTTTTTTGAGGAATCCCCACACTGATTTCCATAGTAGTTGTACCAGTCTACACGCCCACCAACAGTGGAGAAGGGTTCCTTTTCCCCCACAGCCCCGCCAACGTTTGTTATTGATTGATTTCTTGATGGTAGCTATTCTTTCTGGAGTGAGATGGAATCTCAGTTTGGTTTAATTTGCACTTCTTTAGTGGCCAGCAATATTGAACATTTTTTTACATATTTATGGGCCATTTGTATTGGTTCTTCTGAGAAGTAGTGTATTCATTTCAGTTGCCCATTTTTTGATTAGGCCTTTTATTTTAGGGGAGGGTCTAACTTTTTTTGAGTTCTTTGTATATTCTAGATATTAGTCCTCTGTCTGAGGAGTAACTGACAAATTTTTTTTCCCATTCTCTAGGCTGTCTCTTCACTCTGTTGGTTGTTTCCTTTGCTATGTGACTTTTAAATTTGATGTGATGCCATCTGTTGACTTTTGATGTTATTTCTTGTGCCACTGGAATTCTGTTCAGAAAGTCTTTGCCTGTGCCTGTGACTTTAAGAGTTTTATACCTATTTTATCTCCCAACAGGTTAAGTATTCTGTTTTAATATTTAGATTTTTAATCCATTTTGATTTTAGTTTAGTACATGGTAGGAGATATGAATCTAGCTTCAATCTTCTGTATATATATAGCTAAATTTTTTAGTACCATTTGTTATCCTCATATGTTTTTAGCTCCTTTGTGAAAGATTAGGTGGCTTAAAGTGTCTAGAGATGTTTTTGTATCCTCTATTCTGTTCCATTGATCCACAGGTATGTTTTTGTCCTAGTGCTATGCTGTTTTGGTCACTGTAGCTTTGTAGTATAACTTGAAGTCTAGGATTGTGAAGCCTCCTGCTTTGTTCTTGTTGCCCAGAATTGCTTTTCTACTCTAGGTCTCTGCTGGTTCTAAATGCATTTTAGAATTGTCAAACACAGAGCTTTTTTTTCTTTTGTTTTGTTGGTACTGGGGATCAAACTCACAACCTCATGCTTGCCTGGCAGGCACTTGTGCCGCTGAGCTACAGCCCCAGCCCCAACACAGAGCTAGTTCTAATACCAGGGGTCACCTAAAGATAGATTACAGACAGATGGATGATGTTGATGAGGAAGGAAATCCCTACTCTTATCTCTTACAGGGTTAACCAGCATCACAGACTTATTTAAAAGGGGCTTGAGGGAAATGTCCAAGTTAGTTACAAATTGAAGCCTGCAATTCTCACCCAGTTTCCCTGGCTTCCCAGGCACAAAGCCACCATGTAGCAAGACCTGGAGAAGCCCAGGGATTTGCGTTCCCAAGGATCCTTCTTTCTGTATCTTCTATATCCCAGAGGAATTTCTGAGCCTCGACAGGCAACAAATGGTCCCCATTTTCCCAACTTTGAATGAGAATCACTTGAAGCAATTTTTAAAATTTAGAATTGCCTGTTGAAATGATTACATCCTGAAATGATACTGTTGTGGAAATATTGGGTTAAATAAAATACATTATTAAAACCTATTTAACCTATGTCTTTTTAATTTTTAAGATGTGGTTGCTAGAAAATTGAAAATTACATGTGATTCATGTTTTATTTTATTTGGCAGGGGTGCTGTCAAGAGTATGCCAAGCTAGAAGTGTTCTCTGTGTGTGTGTGGTACCAGGGATTGAACCCAGGACCTTAACACTAGGCCACATCCCTAGCCCTTATTTTATTTTTTACGTGAGAGAGGCTCTCATTAAGTAGCCCAGGCTGGGCTTGAATTTGTGAGCATTCTTCCTCAGTCTCCCCAAGTGCTGGGATTACAGGCATGCATCCCTGTGCCTGGCCAGAAGGTCCATTTTAGGATGAAAGTGCTCCTGGGAGGGATAGGGAAAGAGATGGCTCATGAGTTCAGTGTGGCTGCCTGGTCCCAGGAGGTTGTAGGAGAAGGTCAGGGTAGGGTAGGAACGTTCTCTGTGGGCTCTTTCTCTCTGCATCTGTTCCATCTTCTCTCAACAAACCCCCCATCCCAGTCCCTCTCCTAGTCTACACAGAGCATGGCCTGTACTGGAGAGCTCCCAAGTTTAGATTTCTTTTGTTTGAACAGCTAAAGTCAGTTGAAAGCATGAGAGTCAAACTTTTCAGACAAGGCACAGCTCATGTCCTTGCACTAAGTCAGCTGTTCTTAAGGTCATAATCTCATTACCAAAGTGGCGGGATGGGGAAGGGAAGGATTCCCCCAGAAAACCCATGAGGGTGAAGGGAATAGAGGCACACCAAGTATACAAGGGTGTGATTGGCACTTGCTCGGTGCCAGGCTGTACTGTCACCTATGCCTGCACATAATGTTGGATGTGGCAATCAACAAACAGGTTGAGCCACAGAAGCCAAGGAAGCTGTCCCAGTGTGCTTGGCTGGCTTGTCATAGGCTGACTTGCATCTGTCCTGCCCTGCCCTCAACTCCAAGTTCCTTCCTTGAAGCTCTAAACACTCACTGTGACTGTATTTGGGGACTGGGCCTTTAGAGGGGCCTGAAGTTTAAATAAGGTCAGGGCAAAGCATATATGGTGTCCTTGTATACAGTGGAAGAGACACCAGATCTCACTTCCAGCCCCCAAGAACACCTGTAGTGTGCTCAAAACATACCATGCATGTTTAAATAGCTAAACATACTACAATGAAAGACACATTGCTGTTAATCCCCTCCACGTCCTCCCTTTCACTTCAAACACACTTAGCCCATTGTTCTTGCCACTTTCTGTAGCAGTTCTGGAAGTCTTCTCTCGAGTCTTTACAAGGTATGATTAAAAAATGTGGTGAATGCAGCTGTTAAGTGCCACCCAACAGAAAGGGGCATGTCGAAGCATTATGGTGCGTCCCTGTCCCCTGTATTCACCCAGTCTGGCACCATGCAACTTCCGGCTCTTCCCAAGAGGCAAGGTGACCATGAAAGGGAAATGTTTTGAATCAGTTCAGGACCTTGAGGAGGCCATGACAGAAGAAAGGCTGTGTGAAACTGCAGAAAGAGGATAGTAGTCTGTGAATGGGGAACAGGGGCCACCCCAGAAAGCAACTTCCATGGCACCTTGATTGTGAACTTGTAGCCTCAAGAATGGTGAACAAATAATTTTCTGTTTAAGCCACTCAGCCTGTGATATCCACTATGGCAGCCCAAGCCGACCAATAAGGAGTTGTTCAGTTTTCACTTACTACCTATTTTAGATTCCAAGAATGAAGCAAAGAGTTCTTTTTTTTTGGGGGGGGGGTACTGGGGATCGAACTCATGACCTCACATTTGCCAGGCAGGCACTTACGCTGTTGAGCTAAATCCCCAGCCCCAAGCAAAGAGTTCTTAAGACAATACCAAAAGTATGAGATATAGGAGGAAATTTTCATAAATTGTACATCAAAATTTAAAACTTTTACTCTATGAAAGCCCATATGAAAAGGATATAAAGGCAAGCTATAGCCTGGAGAGAATATATGCAAGCAGTATAATTAACAAAGAACTACCACCTCGCTAGACATTGTGGCATGTCTGTAATCCCAGCACTCCAGAGGCTGAATCAGGAGGATCCTGCAAGTTTGAGGCCAGTCTCAGCTATATAGTGTACTAGTGATTGAACCCAAGGCCTTCTCACTAAGCTGTGTCCCAAACCCTTTTTCCGTTTTTTTATATTCAGAGACAAGCTGGACTTGAACTTGCAGTCCTCATGCCTCAGCCTTGCAGAGTGCTGGGATTACAGGCATGTGCCACCAAGCCTGGCCAAAATATATTTTTTAAAAGCTCTCAAAACCCAGCAATAAGATCACAAATAATCCAATTAAAAATAGGCAAAAGACGTGAAGAGACACTTCACTGAAGACATACAGATGGCAAAGAGACATGTGAAAAGCCATTATAAATGAAGACCACAATGAGAGATTACCACACACTTAGGAGAATGGATACAAATTTAAAATAGTGACCAACACCAAATGTTGAAGGGGATGCAGAGAAGCTAGATTACTCCTACATTGCTGGTGAGACTGTAAACTGATATAGCCACTCTAGAAAAGGGTTGGTCAGTGTCTTTGAAAAATTAAACCTGTGGGCTGGTGCTTTACCTTAGTGGTAAAGCATCTGCTTTAATTAAACCCAGCAATAGCACTTCTGAGTGCTTCTCCCAGAAAAAAGAAGACTCATGTCCGGTCTATACAAAAACCTGTCCACAAATGTTCATAGTAGCTTGATTTATAATAGTCTAAAACTGGAATCAGCTCAGCTGCTCCTCAACAGATGAATGGTTAAACAAACTGCTATCCCATACTTTGCAATTCTATACCATGTAGTCTTCTGTTGCTATTTAACAACAAAAGGAAATGAACCATGGATACATACAGAGCCTAGATAAATCTAAAGCCAAGCACAAAAGTTTTGTGTGATCCCATGTGTATAACATGCTTGAAATGACAACATTTTAAAAATGTACGAAAAGATTGTGAGTTCGACTCCCAGTTTAAAAAAAAAAAAAGTAGCACAAATGAGCAGTTGTAGGGACTGAGGGTAGGAATGAGAGGGGAGTGGGTGTTGAAAAGTCAACAGGCAGAGACTTCCAAGTATAGAACTGCCCTGTGTCTTTACTGCAGTGATGGACATGTGACTATACAAGGATCAAATGGTATAGAACAAAAGGCGCACAGAAACACACAGCCACACATTCAGTAATGGAAGTATAGCTAGGGAAATCTAATTTATATCAGTAGGTTTGCTGGGCATGGCAATGCATGCTTGTTATCTCAGCACTCAGAAGGCTGAAGCAGGAGTATCACTGGGAGTGTGAGACCAGCCTGGGCTTCTCAGTGAACTCAAGGCCAGCCTAAACTACACAGTAAGACCCAATCTAAAAAAAAAAAAGGTATATTAAATCAATGTCAGTAACCTCGTTGTAATGTTACAATATAGTTTTCCAAAATGTTACTAGCGGGGCCAGTGTACCGAGAACTCTCTATATTATCTCCCCCCCAACACAAACTTTTTTTAAGACAAAGAAAAAAAAAAAAAAACAAAGCCTCTTAGACCTAAGCGACCCTCCCACCTCAGCCTGTTGAGTAGCTGGGACCATGCTACCACCCGCAACGATCTTGATAAATACATTAATTAAAAAATGTTCCTTACTGTAGAACAAAGCAAAAGGTTTGAAAGCTATTAAAGTGCTAAGAACAGTCCCATTCCCCCCCCCGTGGAATTTTATTGTCTTCCTCAGCACGTGCATCGCAGTGCTCATCATTGTTTGATAATTGTCTGCAGACTGTCTCCGACCACACTGTGAGCTACTGAAGGAGGGGTCGTGATTTATCCTTTGTCGCCTTGGTGCCAGACCCGCGTACGCCTCTCTGTGCGCCGGATGAATGGAATTCATTCAGCTCCAGCATGGCGGTTGGCAGATTACACCTCCGCGCGTTTGGTCGGCGGGAGCTGGATTGCAGCCCAGGGCCGGGAGAGCTTTGTGCTTTGTTCCCCGGCAGAGCCGAGGCTCTGCGCCGCGCGAGCTCGGGGAAGGGGGTGGGGGGCGTCTGCCCCCTACGCCCAGGTGCGGCGAATCGCTACAGGACCTGCACCTTTCTCACACGTTGGGAAGAGCAATCGGTCATCATGGTGGACTTCAGATACGTTAAAACTGGAGGTCACTGTGCCCCCTGTGCCTCAGGGAGTAGTGGGGATAACAAAAGAGCGACATTGCAGTCTGAAAGCGGCCTTTTTGTTCTAGGAGGTGCTGAAATTTCCCAAGCGTAGGAGGCAATTACTGGAGAAAGCGTGTTTGAAGTGAGCGAGCTACGCCGCACGAACAAGAAAAATCTGTAGTTTTTTTTAAAGCTAATATTACCCTCTAAAACCAAAGGCTGGGAGTATTGTGCGTTCCGGCCGGCTGAGGCTGCTGACAGCCCGCCGCTTGGCCGGGGTGCCGGTTTCCGCAGGCAGCAGCCCAGTTTCCCTCCCAGATAGAAACCTGGGGGAGGGGCGGCGAGGCAGTCAGAGCGGGGAGGATGGAAAGCACTCTTTCCGAGCCACTCGGCTCCCTCGCGCGGTCTCTACAAACCCAGGCCTCCTCGGCGAAGCGGGGGAGACCTCTGGATAGTTCTGATTGCTGGTGGAGACCAAATTAAATTGCCTCCTTCGAGGGGGATATTTCGTACTTGTTCCCCTAAAAGGCCTCTGGCCCCTTAAAAAAAAATCTATCTCCCAGGGTAGCTGCAGATGCTTGAAATTCCTCCTGGGCAAAAGGAATTCTCCTTTTCAGCCTTCACTTTTAAATGCAAATAATCTCTCGATTTACTGCAAAGAGAATAAATTTTCAGAGGTCACCAATGAACTCTGTCGGGTGTGTGTGTGTGTGTGCCTGTGCGCGCGCGCGCCGGTGTTATTAGGGACTGAACCCAGGAAATGCTGAGCTACATCACCCCTTTTGTTTCACAAAATTGGCCGGGCTGGCCTTGAACTTGTGATCCTCTTGCCTCAGCCTCCTGAGTAGCTGGGATTATAGGTGGAATAGATAGGATTATAGGGTGCACCACTGCACCCAGCAGCAACAGATGCTTACACAAATATAACATAAGATGAAAATCGTATGAATTAAAGACTATTAGGTATGTGACCACCGTAGCCTACTGAGAGAGAATAATTTCCTTTGTTCACATGTTTCCTGTTTGTTGAACAAGAAGGATGAAGCACAGCATCTTTAGTTTAAACTCAGCATCACTGTGTCTCAGGCACTCAACTAGGTACTGGAGAGAGTTCTTCATAATAAGGTATGGGGAATAAAATATGTGTACAGGGTAATAATAATATAGATGCTAAGGGCTATGACAGGGACGGGCCTATGGGCTGAGGTGGGTAGTCGGGGAAGGTTTCTCAGAAGAGGTGCCAAACTCACAGTGTCCTGAAAAGTGAGCACACCTGTCTTAAGGGACGTGGGAGGTCGGTCATCTCAGGGAGCAAGGAACTCAGTAGACATAGAGGCAAGGATTAAAAATATACTAGGCTGGCAGAGGTGCTACCCACACCTCTCTCCAAGCAAACCTGCTCCCAGTGAGGCAGGAAAAAAATAAATTTAGGTAGAAAGGTCACAAGGAAACTCAGTTTTTTGTCTCCCTGTTCAGCTCTGCACATGGGCAGGTTAATCATTCAAGGAGTACTTGTGTCATAGGGTTAATTATTACAAGTGGCCTAACTTTGCCTGGCCTGATCTCATCCTCTTTTGAGACTGAGGGCAGTGAGATAAAAGTAACTGACTTTCAGGATCTGTAGGACACTCAGTTGCCACATCGTTTGGACTGATGCCTAGAAGTCTCCATACCTCCACGCACCTTGATTCCAGGAAAGGCAGATCCTTGCAGACCACATACCATGAGGTCACCTCCCTTCCAAGAGGAACAAGAACACAGATAGAAGGATCTGAGGCAGCAGGGTCTCCAGCAAGGACCATCGTGGGAGCCAAGTCGCTCCTCAAAGCTATGAAGTCACAACTGAGCCAATGATCCAACCAGACCTGGCCTGCCCCAGCCAATCCGGAAAAGCTGGCCTCCTATGAGTAGGTGCCTACTAGTTCCTCAGGTGGGAGGAACCAGTTTCCCTTACTTTCTGATGCTGCCTAGTAAATCTGCCAAGGCTTTACACTGATGCATCCTCAAATTCTTTTTCTATGATGAGAGGCAAGAACTTATCCAGAGCCATGCGTGGGGGGCCCCTGCACCTGTAATCCCAGTGTCGAGGAGGCTGAGGCAGAAGGATTGCAAGTTCAAGCCTAGCCTGGGAAATTTACTGAGTTGCATCCCTAGTACCACCCCCCCCAACACACACACACACATGCACAAGCTCTGAAGTGTTGCCTCATCGAAGAAGTAGCAATGTGGTTAGAAGAAATGGAAAGTAGAGATATATGGCAATAATATGGTGGAATTGTTGATTAACTGGTTATGAAACACAATAGAGAGGGTGCAAAAGAAACTGAATTGCCAGCATTATATTGAAAAGAGGATTAAAAAAAAAAGAAAAGAAAAGAGGGGGTGGCTTCCTCCACCAGCTTTGCCAGAGAAACTTGGACCAGACTTGCTTTCCAGATGCAAATAACTAGAAATTAACAGAGCAGCTGGGATTTAGCTCAGTGGTGTAAGCACCTGCCTGGCAAGTGCGAGGTGGAGAGTTTGATCCCCGGGAGAAAAAAAAATCATAAAAATTTCCCACAAGAAAGAAATGGACAGTATACCCCTTCCAAATCTCCAGCAACAGGCAGCACGGAAGTGCGGTTTCTTAAAAAAAAAAAAAAAATAGGAATGCAAGGGAGGGTGACCTACAGCTTTGCTTTGGTTTGGACCTGCACTGTCCCCAAAAGGCCTTTGATCACCAGCTTGTGGCACTATTGGAAGGTGAGGGAACCTTTCAGAGATGGGGCCTAGTGGAAGGAAGAAAGGTTACTGGGCCCTACCCTTCAAGGAGACATTGGGACACCCTGGTCCCTTCCTGTCCCTCTCTTTTCACTTCCCTGCTGCTACAACATCAGCCTAGTCCTGCCCTAATAAAGCTGAAAAGCCTCAGGAGGATTAGCCCGAACTGCTTTTAATTGAACTACTTGTCCAAAAAAAAAGGCACTTTAGGCCTGTTGTTATAGCACAAGCCTAAATACTAGTAGTCTAGGAGGCTGAGGCAGGAGAATTGCAAGTTTGAGCCCAGCCTAGGCAACTTAGTGACTTAGAAAAATGCTGTCTCAAAGAAAAAGGAGTGGGTGGAGTGGGGCAAAGGAGACTGGGGAAGTAGCTTAGTGCAAAAGCCCTGAAAACCTGCAGTACCATGGGGAAAAAAAGGTTCAGTACTCCTTAAAAGAAGACAATAAAATTCAGACTTAATATTCATATGTTCAGCATCCAATCAAAATTGTTAAATTTACTAAAAGTCATAAAAACTTGGTTGCCCATACCAGGAGGAAAAATAACCAATAGAAACAAACCCAGAGGTGACAGAGATGAGGAAATTAGTAGACAAAGACTATTATAAACACATTAAAATACTTGGAGGACAACATAAACATGAAAGGGAGAAAATGGAAGACATTTAAAAAAGCCAAATGACCATTATTGTATTTTTCCACTTATATGTGATATCTAGAATGGCCAATTCATAAAGACAGAAAATAGAATGGTGATTGCCAGGGGCTGGGGAGAGGAAGAAATGGAAAATTTATTGCTTAATGGATACAGAGCTCCAGTTTGGAAAGATGAAAACATTTTGCAGATGGATGGTGGTGATTATTACACAACAACGTGAAGGTATTTAATGTCACTGAACTGTACACTTCGAAATGGTAAAAACTGTACATTTTATGTTATGTCTATTTCCCCACAGTTTAAGTAAAAAGAAACTTCTGGACAGAGAAAATATAATACCTAAAAGGAAATGTTCACTGAATGGACTTAAGAATAGATTGGATTGGGGGCTGGGGATTTAGCTCAGCGGCATAAGCACCTGCCTTGCAAGCAGGCGTTCGTGAGTTCGATCCCTGGTACCGATGAAAAAAAAAAGAATAGATTGGATCCTGTGGGAAAGAAGTGTGTTACTCAGTTTTCCATCACTGTGGCAAAACACCTGAGATAATCAACTTTCTTTTTTTGGTACCAGGGATTAAACAACTTTGCACTTGCCAGGCAGGTGCTCATGACACTAATCCCCAGCCTGAGATAATCAATTTAAAGTAAGAAAGTTTTATTTTGACTCATGATTTCAGACATTCCAGTCCATGGTTTGTTGGCTTTTGTGGCTTTCGGCCTGTGGCCAGGCTGAGAATCATGATGAGAAATATGTGGCAGAGAAGTTGCTCGCCCATGTGGCCTGGAAGCGAGGACTAGAATTCCAACATCCCCTTTAAGGGCACACCCATAAAGATCTACTTCCACTTAGGCCCCACCTCCTAAAGGTTCTACCATTCCTACAGATCCATGGACTACAAGAAATAGCTTATAGACCCTAGCTAGACTAAAGCATAAAAGGGGAAAAAATGTTCCAAAAAGAATGGAGTAACCTGTGGGAAGCAATATTGTATCATCTAACAAATGTTTAATGTGTAAGAAAATGGGTTAAACATCAGATTAGATGCTGCAGAACAAAAGATCAGTGAACTTGAACACACAACAATAAAAACTATCCAAAATAAGGTTGAGACAGAAATGAGACCTCACCAGCTTGAAGGGTAATATCAAGCAGGCAGTCTTGTTTACTTCAAAATGGAGTTCAAGGAGAGCAGGAAAGAGGAAATGGCAGGAAGAAATACTGAAGTCACTGATGATCAGCCTTTAAAAACTGAGTGAAAACTATAAACTTACACGTACAAGAAGCTCAATGAACCCAAGTAGAATACATCCTAAGGAGATCACCACAAGGAAAATCCTCACAATCCAATTCTTCTAAATAACATGGAGAAGACATTAAGATAGCCAAGAAAAAAATATTTTTTTGGCCGAGGAACAACAAAAAGTATCAGAATTTCTACCAAGCAGGAGAATATGGAATGACATCTTTAAATACCAAGGCAAAAAATGCCAGCTTAGAATTCTATGTACAAAGAAAATACAGCTAAAATATGAAGGTGAGAAAAGGACTTTTCCAGACAAACAGCTGAGAGAATCTGTTCTCAGCAGACAGGCACTACAGAAATGGTAAAGGGAGATAGATCTTCATTTGGAAGGAAAATAATACGAGCTTAGAAGCTAGATCAAGAGAAACAAATAAGCAGTATGGCAGTGGTAAATGTAGGACTTTTTTCTCTTTTTTTACCTTACTGAGAGGATATTGACTATTTGATGCCAAAAAAACCCAGATATATATTGTGAGGTTTATAATCCATATTGAAGCAAATATAGGCTAACCACAGCACAAAACATGGGAGAAGCAAAGCATGTGTGTTTTATGAGCTTCTGTTACATATAAAGTGGTACAATGTTTTTGCAAGGTATGGTACAAGTTAAAGGTGCTGGATGTAAACCCATGATAAACCCTAAAAATAAGAGATATCACTAATAAGGTAATAGAGATAAAGTGGAATGCTAAAAGTGCCAATCAAAATATGGCACGAAACTGCATGGCCTGTGGGGCAGCCTAGCAGAGCAGCCCTGCCTCTAGCCGGGACAGCAGTGACAGCCATCCTGGGACAGCAATGTGACACACCAGTAGCACCCCCCGAGCCAGCAAGGGCTCTGAATCCACAGTAGCCATCATCTCCGGGGGGAAAAAGTCGAGTGGGAGGCTGAGGCAAGAGGATTCCAGGTTTGAACCCTGCCTGGACAACTTAGCAACCTAGTGAGACCCTGTTTCAAGATAAAGAATAAAGAAGGGCTGGGAATGTAAAGGTCCTTGGCTTCAGTCCCCAGTACTAGAAAGGAAGAAAAAGAATGAGAGAGGATAGGGGGAGCCAAGAGAGGAAAAAAATAAATGTAGAAAAGGCATAAAAAGGAAGAAGAAAAACATAAAAAGCCAACTAGAAAACAAGTAGCAAGATTATACGTGGAAATCAAACCACAGTACTAATTAAATTGTTTAGTTTAAATACTGATTAAACTGTCAGAAGAGACTGTCAGACTGAATTTTCAAAAATACCTATTCACATTTATTCTCATTGTTTTCAGATTTGTTTCTGTCTGTTCTTTGTTGTCGGTGGACGTGCCACCTGCTAAGTGGATTTCACAGACAGCTGTCTTGAAAACATTTCTAATCTTCAAGGCACAGCAGTGAAGGATGTTCTAGTGTGTTCTCTTTTTTTTGTGCCGGGGATTGAACTCGCAACCTAGTGCTTGCTAGGCAGGCACTTATACTGCTGAGCTAAATCCCATTTTCTGTGGGATGTTTTGCTTTTCTTCCTGACATCAGGGGCTTCTGTTTAGAGAATAAAGTATGGTGTCTGATGATCTTTTGGAAACTCATTTTCTGCACAGTGCTGACACGTGACTGTGGAGAGGGACCATTTTTCTGTGTCATTTGGAGGCTTATTTCTTTGTAGTGGAGATGGTGGTAGAATCATGGCTAGTGATCTGGACTTGGGAGTCTGAAACCACCAAGGCTGGGAGACCGCACGGTCTTTTTGCTTTTTTTTGTCTTTCTCTTTCTTATCGGTACCGGGTATTGAACTCACGACCATGCACTTGCAAGGCAGGCGCTTATGCCACTGAGCTAAATCCCCAGCTCCAACCTCATGGTCTTCTGAGCTCTGAAGGCCACACTGGTGGTGGCCAGAAGTGGCTGGGAGTGGGGGTGTGAAGGGATTCAAGTTGTCTCATGGCAGATGTAAGTTAGGGTTGTGGAAGAATTTTTTGATCACCACATTGCTAAGGACAATTACAGTTCCAGGAGACCTTGGCAGGCCAAGGTCTAAGATGACGGAACGAGGTGCTGTTTGACCAAGAGGCAGGAATGAAGGATCTCTGTCTCTCACTGTCTCTCTGTCACCTGTAATTTCACCACTCGGGGAGGCTGAGGCAGGAGGATCAGGAGTTTGAACCCAGCCTGGGCAATTTAGGAAGATCTTGCATCAAAATGAAAAACAAATAGGCTTGAGGATATAGCTCAGTGCAATGTCCTTTGGTTCAATCCTTAGTAACAGAGAGAGAGAGAGAGAGAGAGAGAGAGAGAGAGAGACAGACAGAGACAGAGACAGAGACAGAGACAGAGACAGAGACAGAGACAGAAAGGGAGAAAGGGAGAAAGAAAGAAAACCAATTCAGAGATGGAAAGTAGTTCGCCCATGCTCACCCAGAAAGCGGTGTAGCCGGTACTTGAAACCCAGGTTTGTAAGCCAAGTCGGGCTTGGTGTGTCTACTCCTGCCTTCCTTCATTATTGTGCTGTGGTTCCAACCACACAACATAAATGCTGGCAGCTCTGTTTTCAAGTTGTCTTTCCCATTCTCTGACTGTATTTCTTAGTTTTTTGGCTCAGAAAATATAGGCCTAATCCTATGCAAGCATGGCAGTCTTCATACAGAAACTGCTACAATTATTTTAATATGGAGTGTGTGTGTGTGTTTGAGAGAAAGATTGAGCCTCGAGCTGCCACACTGAGCTACATTCCCAGCCTTTTTCTTTGTTTCTTTTGTACTGGGGATTGAACTCATGACCTTGCACCTGCCAGGCAGGCGCTGTGCTGCTGAGCTACATCCCTGGACCTTCCCAACCTTTTTTATTTTGTATTTTCAGTGCTCACTTTGGCAGCACATATACTAAAATTGGATACTTTTTATTTTCAGACAGGCTCTTGCTAAATTGCCCAGGCAGGGCTCAACTTGAGAACCTCCTGCCTCAGCCTCTTAAGAGTACTAGGATTGTAGATATGCACCACCACACCTGTGACATCTCTTTACAACCTGGCTGGACTGTCTCTGAGCTCATTTTCCTCATCTGTCCACAGTGGGGACAGCTGCTTTCCTGCAGTAGCATCGCCACCAGCAGATTTTTAGGGAGTGGTTGCTATAGTTTCGGTATCTGGTGCAGAATGATATTTATGTCAAGTAGTACCCAGTGGTTCTCAGACACAAGTTTTTTTTTTTAAAAAAAGGGGGGCACTTGAAGATACAGAGGGCATAGCTTTATTTTTGTAAGAGTGTGCAGACATATAATAGGGTGACTGGGAAGACACAGGCCACAATGGCTGAACCTGCAGATAGGAAGCCAGCCAGGCAGTCAGCAGAAAGAGTTGGAGTGGAGTGAAGGGCCTGAGCACAGAAAGGCAGGGATAAAGGACAAAAGGACCATCTGGGTGCAGATACTTTCTGTGCCTCAGTGTGGCCCTTGCCATTGGTAAACATAATGAATAAACTTTATCATCCTAAAAGGAGAGATATGCTGCGGAAAAAAGCAAAAGGACTGAAGGGGAAGGGGCATCGGGATGGTAAATTGGAGTGGTGGCTGCAGCAAGTAGGGTGTCCAGACAGCCTCATCAACAAGGTGACAAGGGAGCAAAGACTCAGAGGTGAAGGAGTGACCAGGCTGACTATCTAGTGCAAGAGCGACCCCAGCTGGGGGCACCACCAGTGCAAAGGCCCTGAGGCAGAGTGGCCTGGAGTGGTCTGGGGAGGCCAGCAAGGCTGGGGCAGAGGATACTGCCCCCTGCCCACACAGTACATCCCTTCTGCCATGATGTTTTCCCTCACCCCAGCCCACTGTGATGGAACCAGCCAGCCTTACGCTAAAATATCTGACCCCGTGACTTAAAATAAATCAGTCCTCCTCTCAGTTGTTTTGCTCATGTATTTTGTCACAGCGATGAAACGCTGACACATTTATTCTGTCCTAGTCTGGGTTCCCTGGAAGCAGTGCTGAGTGCCAGGAGTTTATGTGGAAGGTGACCTCCTACGTCCAGTAGGGGCGCCAGTCACAGACGTTGGGAAGCTGGGTTGGGTCAGCCGAAAAGCAGCAGCCACCACCCTGCAGTCCTCTGGGAAGCTGCACACACTTTGCCCCAGAGCTTATAATGGAAGAAAAACCTGAAAGAATCCTCTAACTCCACTTGCTTTTAACTACTGGTTTGTAGTTGACCCTGAAAAGCACCGGTTTGGGAGGTCACATAGCTGAGTAATCTGTTGCTGCTTATCTCCTACTGGCTGAGTTGGAGATAATACCTAGGCATGCAGGTCATTATGATAACAGTTGTCTGACTGCTTCCCAGGGGCTTGGAAGGCACTTTTGTCTGGAGCACTGACCCTTCACCTGGGCTGGAGCAAGTGTCCTATCTGTGAGCTTTTGACACCAGGAGGCTGAAAACCACCATGTTCTGAACATGTGTCCCTGAAGAACCATGAAGTTTGATAGTGTGTCACTGATTGCTTCACCTCCAATCAGCTTTCCCCATGTCTCAAAGCACCCAGCAGCTAGACTGCTAAATAGCTCAGGCTGGGCTGGAATCTGTGATCTCTTGCCTCAGCCTCCCAGAGTGCTGGGATTATAGGTCTGTGCCACCAGGTTTGGCTTGCCCAATTTCTTTATCACATCCCATCTAAACCCTATCTGGGGGAGGCTGATGTGAGACCTGGGTCTCCTTTATACATAGCTGCCTAGTCAGTATTCTTCCTGTCTTGTAAAACTTCTTGTCTCAGTGATTGGCACACTGTGGTGTGCAAAATGGGCCTGGTTCATGACAATTTGTCTCAGCTGAGGGGAAGAAGCCGGGGCATTTTTTTCCCCTCTGTCACAGGCCAAGGCCACAGTCTAGGGGTAGTGACCCATGGCCCTGGAAAGGCCCCAGGCAGAGGGCAGGAGATGGGAAGTGAGCGCCCAGGGCTCTACGTGGGCAGCCCCGTGTCTGTCTCAATGGCGCACACTGACTGGACAGCCTGCTGTGTACCCTGTGGCCTGGCGAGGCTGGACCCCTGGCCCCAGTGTGGTTGCAGGAAGGCAGATTAAATGTGGCCACAGGGCACTGGACTCCGTGTGGCTCTGGGCCTCCAGACTGGGTGAGGCAGCCCCAGCCAGGACACTGACCCTGGCCAGGGCAGGAGGAGAATTTGCCCTGTTTCCAAATAAATGAAAAGGAAGGCTGCACATACGGTTCAGGCGGGCTATGGGTTCAATCCCAGTTTCACCCAAAAAGGAAAGAAAATACAAATTGTTGGTGAGGATGTGGGAAAGTTGGGACCTTCCTACCACGCTGGTGGGGATGTAAATGCAGGACCCAGCAGTCTCATTTCTAGATCTACACACAGAATACTTGAAAATGGAACTCACACGGATTCTTGCAGGCCCCTGTTGATTGCAGCACCTTTCACAATAATCAAAAGATGGAAACAGCCCAAGTGTTGGCCGGCTGAAGTGGATAAACAGAGCTGCTGCTGAAATGCTGGTGTCTTGCTACTGCTTTTTTTATTTTTTATTTTTTTGTCTTTTTCTTTTTTATCGGTACCAGGGATCAAACTCACGACCACACACTTGCAAGGCACGTGCTTAAGCCGCTGAGCTAAATCCCCAGGCCCCCTGCTACTGCTTTTGCTCCAGAATCCATTTGTTGGCTTGAGAGTAGGGGGGAAATCGCAGACCTCGCACAGCTCCCGAGCATTTTGGGGAGGAGGATGGGACGTGTTATTGTGGGTACATGAATGGAACTGGAAGAAGAGTCACGAGAACTGGGAGGAAATATGTTGGCCAAAGGATCTGCTCAAACAGGCAATGCATGGTCCTCCATTAGTGGCTGTTGAAGAAGGATCCAAGGAGTGGGTGCAGGCCGAGGCCCAGAAAGTCAGCCCAAGGACTGCTGCCCAAACGGTGCTCTGGTTTTCGCTCACTGACCTCCAGGCAGAGGCAGCCAGCCCCAGAGCTGCCCACTGTGAAACTGCCGCTAAGAACCGTCTGCATGAACAGAAGCTTCTGCCATCTTGCAGACAATGGTGGCAGACATGTGTGGCAAGACCGCTGTGACCACTGACTCTGAGCAGATCCAGGCACGTGGTTAGTAGTTTGGCTGATTCTCTTGAGGGAGTGGTGCCCAGCAGTGCTTATCTGGTGACAGTGAAGCCATTGTACGCCTCAGCCCTCTATCACCTTTGTCTTAGATACACTGGGGAGGATGGTAAAAGGCTTCAAGAGTTTTTTGCAGTGGGTGCTGGCTGCTGTGAGGGAAATTAAGCTTCCCAGGGAGATTTCCCTGAGATAGACAAACCCCCAGGAAAAAGACAAGTGGCCACTGACTACTATTAAGGCTCCCGGTGATACCCAATTATATCCATTTTGCCCACCATGCAGTATGGTGATCACTGAAATGATGAGTCTCAAAAAAGATTTTATCCAAGAGGTGTCCAAGCATGAGGAGATGGGAGACTAAGGGTCAAACTGTCTCCTTAATGAGAAGGCTTGGGGGTATTTAGGGGATAACATAAGCAGAGTGATTTAAGGAGTAGGGAAAGGTGATCAGAGGTGATCGGTGGTCTGTACAAAGGTAGTCAACCTTAATAGCTCTTCATGGTTCACAAAGAAGCATATTCTAAAGGTGAAATTTTTGGCCCCATATCAAAAGGCTACACATCAGATGTGTGCACAGGCCCCATTGATGAGCTGGTGGCTTCAGCTCAAGTGAACTTCAATCCAAGCCTGATGGTACAGGCCTGTAATCCTAGCACTCAGGAGGCTGAGGCAGGAAGATTTCTGTGACTTCAAGGCCAGCCTGGGCTACATAGTAACACTCTGTCTCAAAAACAAACAACAACGAAAAACAAAAAGTGGACTTCAAGTCCCTGAAAAGTAACCTAGGCAACCATTATCATGACCCACTTATCAGAAACATTATTTATAGCAATGCTAGCAGGAAATAAATAACATTTCTCAACTGTAAGACCTCCAAAAGCAGTGATGTTTAAAGGCAACTAAAGCAAGTGACAAGCTGGGCATAGTGGTGCTGGCCTGTAATCCCAGCACTGTGGGAGGCTGAGGCAGGATAGCAATTGGAGCCTAGCCTAAGCAATTGAGTGACTTAGAGAGATCCTGTCTCAAAATGAAAAATAAAAAAGGGCTAGGATGTAGCTCAGTGTCAAAGCCCTGGGTTCAACCCCCAGTTTAAAAAAAAATCAAGTAACTAAAAGCAAGTGAAGCCAGAGGATTCATTCAGATTTTCTCTGTTTTATTACTGCCTCAAATTGGGTTTGCAGTGTAAACAGTGGTGTCCCACTGGAGAATGGAAGCCTGACCCAATCAAATCTAGGTGGGTTCTCAGAGCCAGCCAAGCAGCCCTGACAAACTTCCCTTGCTTGAGAGCAAGGAGAACGTAAGACCTGCTGTCTTGGGGATGGGGCTGCAGAGGCTCTAGATTAAAATGGAGCCTCAAAGAAGGATGCTGTGCTGGATGTGTGCGCTGTGCTGGAGTCAGCCAGACGGCCATGCAGCTCTGAGTGAAACAGTGCACAAAAGGGAACTCGGTGTCATCCATAAGGACCTCACTGTGCAGGAGAAAGTGTGGGTGACAAAAGGACTTCAGAAGTTTGTTTGGTTGCATCGTAATCTCCTCACATACTGCTTAAATACAAGGCCCTTTTAATACAATAGCTCAGAGCAGCATTATCCCTCTGAACACCTAAAACCATCCCTCTTCCTTTATCCGAACCTTAGCTACATTGAGAAAGATGAAGCCAGGTGTGATAGCACAAACCTGTAATCCCAACACACTGAGCACCCAAGGCAGGAGGATCATAGGTGCCAGACCAGCCTAGACAACTTGTGACTTAGTGAAACCTGTCTCTATCAAAATTAAAAACAGAGCTGGGGAGGTAGCTCAGAGTAGAAGCCCTGGATTCAGTGCCCAGTACTGAAAAGAAGAAGAAAAAAAAGGTGACTAGAGGTAGGACCAAGGTTTTCCTGACCACAAAAGCCCTCAGATTTAGCTAATATGCTTACCAATAGATAATGTTCATAATGAGGAAGAAAATCTAACCTGTGATGAGAATCCATAGGACTTGTTTTTAGTCAGTTTATTGCTGCTGAGACAAAATACCTGACACTTGCAACTTAAAGGAGGCAGAGTTTATCTTGGCTCATAATTTCAGAGGGTTCTGTCCATGCATGGTGGGTAAGTTCCACAGGAAAAACAGCATGGTGGAAAAGGAAAGCTGCTCACATCATGGCAGCCAGAAAACAGTGCAAGAAGGGAGGAGCCAGAGTGGGGACTGTTTCCTTCCAGGTCACACCCCAGTGAGCAACTGGAGCCAGGCCCCACCTCCTAATAGCAAGTGAGCTATGAATGAAACAATGGATTAGCACATTGGTGAATATAAATTTCCCGTGATCGGATCACCTTCCAAAAGCCCTGCTCTGAGTGCATGAGAGTTTGAGAGAACATTCTAGATCTAAACCACAACAGGACCAACTCAGTGTACTATGCTTGCTACTTTTGGACCTCAATTTGCAACAGGAGTTTGGTGTGGTATATCCCATTCCACAAATGCCAGCGTTCCCCCCGCCCCGAGGATATGAAAATTGTCATATAGAGAAATGCTAGAGGGGAAGTCTATATTGTTTTTCAACCCACCTTCCTATTTCATCCTCTGTGGTCCAACAGAAGCTAGAAGTATCCCAGGAAGAGAAAATGAAATCATAGTCTTGACTGAGGACTTAAAAGCATTGGCACTTAGTTTACTGTGCTATCTTACGGGTACTAGAAGACCAAATAAGCTTATATTGTGTGCTAGGTCTCCAAGATAAGTACTAAGCTTCCTGGCATTAGGGTCAGGATGTCCAAATCTTTCACTGTATGGACAATGCTTTGGAAGGCAGCTAAAGAAGTCTGTCTCAGTGACCTTGGTGGTAGTGTTGTCATATCATATGGGTAGCCAGCATGAGGGAGTGATAAACCCTGACAGATTTCAGGGGCTTACTCACCAAGCAAAGTTTCCAGGCATTATGTGGGTAGAGATATGTGGTGAATTGACAACTAGTGGTCACCTTGTAGCACTCAGCTGAACTGAGTCAGCATGGTGCTGGGCGTGGAAGGCCCACCTAAGGATTATTACCAACAGCATGAAAGGAGAACTGGAGGGGAAGATTGTGTGCTGTCGATTTCCCTAGAGGAGCTTGGTGCACTAGCTTTCCTAACATAAACTTAGCTGATCTCATCACTTGGGTCCTAGCTGTCACTGAGGATGGCTGCTGTTGACTTTAGGGGAGCTCTGGTCCTTACCTTGAGCATTGCTTCCTGGCTCCAGTGCAGATCCCTCAGCCTGATATTTCATCCCGCAGGTGCAGACTTCTTGGCTTCTACCACTGTCTTTTGGGCCTTCCCATTGCAGAATCTTGATATAGATTTGCATGAGATATTGTCGTGGGCTCCAGGTCTCCAGCTGGACTGGTGGAGGACATTGCCTTCGGCTCTAGATCTTTAGCTGGACTCATGCAGAACATAACCATGGGATCCAGGCCCTCAGCTGGATTCTTTGGAACTCTAGTGTGTGGACAGATCTCCTGTACTCTTTTATATTTGACTCTTTGGGTGACTACTATAAAATAATCCTATAAATTATGTGTCGGGTATTAAACTGTTTCCCTTGCAAAACTCTGACTGCAACAAATGTAACACTCAATCTCTCAGAGTTATAGAAAAATGAACTCCTTGCCTTGCCTCCTCCCCCTATGAAAAAGGAAGCCACTTAGTATTTTACTGGACTCTCTGGGTATTAGAGACATTATGACCTCACTTTGGTATGGTTCTAGATCTTTCATACCAGTTAACCTGCCAAATCAGCATCTTTTTTATGCTGCTTAAACTGACAGCTGTGTTGGAAGCTGTCTTACAAGCTGTGGCATGCTGTTCATCTGTAAGGTTCGGTAAACATCATGATCAAGATGGATAAGTGCTGACTAAAGACTGACAGAGAGAGGAAGCTTCTCCCCCAGAAATGTTCCTTGGGGGTTGGCACTTCCTGACAGGCGTTACTAGATGCAACCCTTTTTAAAAGCAGCTATTAGCTTGCTGTTGGGCACTGGTCAAAATGGAACATCTTTCCCAGCACCACAAAACAAACAAACTGGAACACCTGTTGGGCAGAGGTCTTGTGATTCTGTAGTCTGACGGTCCTGTTTTGGAGTTAACTCAGAATCTGTGGAAGATGGGCCCAGGAAACTTGTCAAAAAGGAAAGGGAGAGGCAGACACACAAGTTTAAATACCACATTGTTTCTCTGGTGTGAGAAACTCAAAGGCTAAACAAGGAGCAGAATGGAGTGTAGATACTGAGAAGCAGGAAGACCTTGTTCAGATGGGAAGGGGAACAAGGGAGGAGGGAGAGGACAGCAAGGAAGGGAAAGGGGATTTAGAGAAAGCGAGAACTAAAGGAAAAACTGGAAACACAGGTTTTATAAATGGGAAAAGAAGGTTTGAAGAGAGGAGAGGGAAATGGAAGAAAAAGTAGAATTAAGATATATTATGTACAGGTACAAATTCTCTATGAGGAATGTGATCATTACATATGGCAAATGTGTACCAATTTGCCATATGTAATGTACCAAAGACAGCTAAAAAAAGAAGAAAAGATAGAAAAGAAAAAGGATTAGAGAAAACACCTGACCTGGCTTGAGTAGCAGGTTAAAAAAAAGTGAATTATCCCTTTGTGGGTAATTTATCTCCCACTCTGGTGCCTAAAGCAAAGCTACTGGCTCAGTGGGACCCTCGATTCCTGGAAGTTCCCTCTAACACCTGGGCCTCTTCACTGATGGTTCAGCTAAGCTGAAACCCAGCAGCATCCCCTGGGATCCTACAGCTTCGCAACCTCCCACTAGCTTAGTGGGCAGGGCTCAAGGTCATTCCCATTGCTCTAACAAGCAGACTTTCCCTTAGATGAATCTCATTATGCTTTTGCTGGCTTCTTGGCTCTTGCCAATGGCTTGGTTGTGTGGTTTGCCACATGGATAACTATATATTGACAGATGAGGGAATCTCTCCCTGAGGCCATGTGAAGCAGATTAGGGCTGCGGAGCAGAGACCCTCTGGGTTACTCATCTAGAAACCCTTGGAGTGATCCATTCAGAAGAGGCCAATTATTGTGGCTTGTGTCTAGATGTCTGCCTGAAGCCTCATGTGGTCACAAGTGGGGCTTTCCCTAAGGTGGCTGGATCTAGAGTGCTGGGATCAAGGATATGTGATTACTAAATCAGTCCATTGATTGGTTTGGCACCGCCCTAATCCTGGTAGCCTAGATAGAATATAAAAGGGGCAAAAAAAAAAAAATGCTAAAGTCTCTTGAGTGCTCTTGTCCCCTGCCTATTTGCTGTAGACTATTTTTCCTCTGTCTCCACCCTGCCTTGGAGCCATCTGCCTGTGGACTAAAACCTCTACAAACTGTAAGCCAGCTAAAATGTTCCTCCCTCAATCTGGGTATCAGGTATCTTATCTCAGTAAGGAGGCAAGTAACTAAGCCACCAATCCAGCTGTTAACTGAGGCTGTACTGCACAGATTACCACCACTGCTGCCTGGGTCAGGTGTGGAAAGACACCCACCTCATAGACTGGGCCCAAAGTAGAAGAATTTATGTGTCTGATGTAGAAGCTACCATTACACCCCGGACTTGTAACTTCTGTATGGAGTTGACCTGTTTGTCTCACAATGAGGAAGGCCACTTTGCAGGGAATATTGACTCCACCTGTTCCTGGAAGAGTAACCACAGTGGACCTTTGACAACCCTCCCCTGTTGGGCCTATCAGTGGAGCCTCACTGCTGTTGATGCTTTTCGGGTTTTACTGTATTGCTGTTCCAGTATGATCAGTTGAGTCTGAACAAATCACTGTGATCCTTTAGGCTAATCTGTGTCACGTGATCAGCTTCCCAGACCTTTTGTAGACAGACAATTAATGCCCCTTTGCTCCAAAGCCACACACGAAGGGCTGATTGTCAAAGTGTTCAGTGGACCTTCTCTGCTCCCTGCCATCCACAGGCATCTGGTGTTAGGAAGTTTGACCAGCCCCTTCAAAAAGTCTTTTTTTTTTTTTAGTACTGGGGATTGAACTCATAACCTTGCGCTTGTAGCAGGTGCTTATGCTGCTGAGCTAAATCCCCAGCCCCAAAAATGTCTTAAAAAACATTTTTGGCTCTATTTTCCTCACCTTCTTCTGGTCTCCACATTGTAATAGGGCAATTTCATCACTGAATGTAGCAATTCCCGGAAGCCCTCCTCAGCTATGTCCTAAGTAATGATCAGGAAATGATAAGGAAAAAGGAGCAGGATTTATGGAGACCTACTTTGAAATTTCAGAATTCCACCTGGACTATTTCTAAGTAAGCTGCTTCTTCCTTTCCTTCAATGGCACCCCAACTCATCCTGGTTGGTGTACGTTCTGGCTGGCAAATCAGCATCAAGAAAGCCTAGGTTATTGAAACTGAATTCTGGTTCAGCCATCTGGATTCTTTTGTTGGACTACATGGTCTAGAATAATCACAAGGCTAATGACCACTTGGTAGAATGCACTACCTACTGAATTCCTCAGAGATCTACTTGGGCCAAAGTAGGCAACATAATGAGTCTAAGTTTTGAAAGAATACCCTTGTGCCTTTTGCATCTGAGTCTTGTGGACAAAAGGTCTGGGTATGATTAATAGATGATTAGAAAAGGTGAAGTTTTACCTGTTGGAATGGCCGTATCAATATCATGGAAATGGAAGGAGAGCAATAATTATATCTGTGATGATCAACAAGGCTCAGAAGAGGTGTGATGGTTAAGTTTGTCAACTTCATTGGCTCAAGAGCCACTAGTATTAGTAGAGTATGCTTCTGTGTCTGGGTAGGTCATGGAGACTTGACCTTGGGCACTGTATCTAGTCCCTGGCCCCTTCCTGTGGTGCTGTTCCCCTGATTTCCAGGAGCCATGATATAAGCAATTTTCCTCCACTGAACACTTCTACCATGATGTTTCTGCTTTGGAACCAGCCCACTACAGACTAACTCCTTTGAAATTGTGAGCCAAAGTGAATCTTTTCTGTTAATTTGTGAGTTCCAACAACAGGAAAGGTGTCCAATACAGGAGAGAATGCCTCAGATGCCACAATAAGCAGAGGAAGGGAGGAACATTAATGAATTGTCATCTTTTAGAGCCACCCTGAAGCCTTCCTCAAGAACAGATACCCTGTGTGGCTCTCCTTAACTGTTTTATTTGCTCACTTTAATTTCAGCTGACTTCTGAGCCTGCCAGCCTTGGCCAGACAGCTCTGACCACAATTTGATCACCATTGTCTTTTATCTTCTGACAACTCTATCAGAAACAGCAGAGGAGATACCCAACTGGCAAACTTTACACAAAACACCTGGCAGCACCTTGATGACTTCTTGACTCTGTTCCTATGGCTGTCATTCAATGAGACAAATGAATGCCACTCAACTGATACAGTGGACAAGTAAAACAGACTGGTCTGACTGCCCTCACACAACTCTCCAAAAATAAGGATCATACTCATTGTTCAAACAAAACTGGGAACCTTAATGTGTGCTAGCTGCCCAGAGGGCCACATTGTTAATCACTGCTCTGTAATGAAGGCCCCACTTAGGAGGAAGGGGCAGCAATTGTCAAGCTTAGATTAATAATATTCCAATTATATCCCTTGCTGGTGAGTAGAATAGCCCATCCTTTCACAGATGGATCTTTTTTTTTTTAACCTCTTCTCTCTACTGTGCTTCTTAGCTGCTTTTACCCCATAGCACCAAAACTTTTGTACAAGTTTACCACTTTGATTCTGACTCTTTGTTTCTTTCTTTCTTTTTTTGTGTGTGTGTCAGGGATTAAACTCATGACCTCACATTTGCCAAGCAGGCACTTATGCCACTGAGCTAAACCCCCAGCCCCTTCTGACTTTTTCTTTGTCATGTCTGCCAGTTTTATTTTATCTCAGCTATGCATGTTAAGAGATATTTACTTTACATTATCCAGAATTGATATATATTTTAGTTGACACTTTTTCAGATAACTGGTTACTCCTTTCCCCTTTTCAGTGTACTTCTATGACTCTTTAACTTTTTCCAACTCAGTTTCTACATTTTTATAATCTGAGTTTGTTCTTATTATTTTTCTGGGGTAGGTGATAGTTTTTAGTTTTTTTGAGACAAGCTCTCACTATGTAGTTCAGGTTGGCCTTGAATTCTCTATGTAGCCCAGGCTGGCGTCAAATTGACAATAATCCTCCTGCCTCAGCTTCCGAAGTGCTGAGATTACAGGTGTGAGCCACCATACTTGGCTGTTTTTGGTTTTTTTTTTTTGAGACAAGGTCTCACTATGTAGCATAAGCTGGACTTGAACTCACTACATAGGACACAATTACCTTGAATTCCATGTGAGCCTCCTGTCTCAGCCTCCTGAGTGTTGGGATTATAAGCATGCACCACCACCCCTTTCCATGTTCCTCTTATTAGTGATCTCATGGCTTCTCTATAGGCATGCACTACTTTTCAGCTTCCTTTGCTTTCTGTTTCATAGTTTTGAACTGTCATACCCAAGAGAGGCAATATGACAAAGCCAGCATGGCTTTCGGCACAAGCTGTATCAGGGTTTCCCAGTCGGCCTCACGACTGACTGCTCATTGGTCAGGTGCTGAGCCTGTCCAATCTGCTACACCCATGATTGATGATGGCAAACGGGGAGCAAACACTGAGTCAAATGGATCTAGAAGTGGTGCAGCTGTCTCAATAGGACCCAAAGATGGAGTAGGTTCCCTTAGGAGCTATGGGAGGAGAAATACTGGGCATATCTGAGAACTGCTGTGGAACACCATGTGACGGATGTATGGGCCTCTCTGGAACCTGTGTCTTCTCTTTCTGGACAGGGAAGAAGCAGGGAAATAAGAGGCTGGTGAGTGACTAAAAGGCAAATAAACAGAGACCATCAGATATAAACTATGCCAAGAGTCTTTTAATCTTTTTGCTCATAAATGGCTTAGAAGCAATTTAAGAGCTAGATGTGGTAGTCCAGCTGCTAAGGAAGTAGAAGCAAGAGGATGGGAAGTTTGAGGTCACCCTGGGCAACTTAGTGAGACTCAGTCTCAAACTTGAAACAAAACAAAACAAAAAAGAGTACTTATCAAGCACATCCAGTTTGTGTAAGGCCCTGGGTTCCATGCTTAGCACAAGAAAAAAAGAAAAAGAAAGATTGTCTTTTTTAAAAGGCAGACAACTGTTTACATTTTCACACATTTAGAAGTTATCTAATTTTTTCTTACATTTAGACAGTTGCAAATTACAAGTGATAGTTATGATGAAAGACTGCTATGACAAAGAGATCTCTATCACGTACAACCTTAAAGAATAAAGAATTTTATTTCTTTCCCAAGTAATGGTTTTAAATTTAAGGCTGGTTTATTATCAACACATGGTTTCCAAGATGAATCTAGTGGTTGGCATAACAGGCAGCAGAGAGCAAGAGCAGAATCCCAGGGTCAGAGTATATCTCTTAAGCAAGTGAAGCTACAGTTGCTGCATCACTTCTGCTCACATTCCTCAGGAGAAATCTTTGTCACATGACTGTAGTTTGGCTACAAGGGAGTCTGGGAAATGTGGTCCTGGGTTGGACAGCACATCCTAGCTACAACTTTATTGTTAGGGAAGAAAGGGAATGAATTTCAGCAAGGGTTTTGCCTCATGGTCTGTATATCTATAAACTAAAAAACAAATTATTGGGGGCTGGGGATTTAGCTCAGTGGCATAAGTGCCTGCCTTGCACGCAGGCAGTCGTGAGTTCGATCCCCGGTACCAATAAAAAGGAAAAAGACAAAAAAAAAATGTTTCCTTTCTAATCAATATCTAATGGTAATGTGAAAAAAAGTTAACTATTAGAAAAGTCCTATTGAAAGAAAGGAAGAATTCAAAACACTGCTAGTCATTGGTCTACTAATAGTCATGGTTCTTTAAACCCATTTAGCCAATACCAGTTCCTGTATTTACAGTAGGCTTAGTAGGCTACAACAGGCTACAGTAGGCTACAACAAAGATGCCTCCTAAAATTTAGATCTTTAAAAAATGTCTATTTCTCCTATGTTACATAGTGAACTGAAGGTTCTAGGTCTCCACACAGTCGAACAGGGAACCAATCAGACGGGGAACCAGTGCACACAGTTGGACAGGGAACTAGTCTTGTGACAAATCTGTCTTCTTTAATGTGAGACTTCCAAGGTCACTGTAATCATTTCTATTCCAGCCAGTGAGCCAGGAGAAGGTGGGATTATCCAGGGCTAGAAATTGTCTCTTAACCAGTTACTTGTGCTCAAACTTCACTTATGAGAGGTTAGTCCAATGGTCACTGTCTTAGTTACTTTTCTTATTGCTGAGCCAAAATACCAGACACCCGACGTTAAAGGAGGAAAGTTGTATTTCAGTTCATAGTTTATAGAGGTTTCAGTTCATAGTTACATGGCTCCAAAGCAGGTTGGCATGGCAGAGGGGCATTGCAGAGGAGAAACAGTTCATGGTGGGTAGAGGGCAGCAAAGCACAAGGCAGCAAGGGAGCAGGCAGTAAAGTACCAAAGTAGCATGCAACCATAGCAGCCCTCTTTCTGTCCCTTATATTCTGTCCAGGTTACGCTCCCAAGTGTAGCACTCCCACTCAGGGAGGGCCTTGCCATTATCCACTCCCGGAACTATGCCAAACCAATCAGTAGATTAATTTAGTAATCATATACCCTTGATCCCAGCACCACACACTCTAGATCCAGCCACCTCTGCAAAGCCTTACTTATGGCTGCATGAGACTTTGGAGGGACATCTAGACACAAGCCATAACAGTCACACTGAATTTTAAGAGAGAAGAAATTTAGTTTCTAGTTGGTAGCCAGAGCTCAGCTATGATACTGTAATGGAGAGAATGGGTTTTAGTGAACACCTGGTGATTTCCATCACAAGGTATAATTTCCAACATATTAAAACTGACATTTCAAAGTAAGATGTATGCCATTTTCATTAAGTATATCAAATTGATACTAAATTCTGTAGTAATCTGATGTGCATTATCTGTTTCTTTTTTAAAGCTTAAACAAGCTCTTCTTTAACAGCTGGATATATTGCATTATTCTGTTCACTCTTTTAAGTCAAAATTCCCTTCCATTCCATTTTACTTCCCCCACAAAATGTTAATGTACTATATTTTTAGGTTTGAAGATCTTTTATTAATTACCCTATCACATGTCTCTGAAACAAAAAATGTGTACATGTGTGTGTGTGTGTGTGTGTGTGTGTGTGTGTGTGTATGCTATGTATATACAAGAATATATTTAAAATAAATGTCTTTAGGGGCTGGGGGTTTAGCTCAGCAGCATAAGCTCCTGCCTTGCAAACTTGTAGTCGTGAGTTCCATCCCTGGTACTGATTAAAAAAAAAAAGTCTTTTAAAAACAAACATTTAATTTTCTGCAACCAAAAGGCTCTAAGTGCTAAATACTGTTCTTTTAGATTAAATTATCATTATAATAGTTCATAGAACCTGATTGATCAAAACAACCTAAATTTACCATGGATTTTGAAAATTAATCATTAAAACCTTTATTTAAAACATATCACAACAAAAATTTTTAAAAAACACTTCACTTAAAAAATGTAAATAAAATCACTTAAGTTGGATGGACTTTTTCTTCATAGTTCATGTATACATGGATGACTACTGCTAAAATGAGACATGTTCAGCATCAGCTGTATCCCTGTTTTTCATTTTTATAGTTACAAGCATTGAGAAAAATTACTCATATAAGTAAGTAGTATTATGGCTTATAGCTAGATGTCCCTTCAGAGTCTCATGTGGTCACAGGAGGGACATTTCAAAGGTAGTTGGATTAGGGTGTGTGACTATGGATTAAGGGTGTGGTTCGGGGACTAAGGATGTGGGAATGGAAGCCCTGCCCTGGGTGTGGGTAGAACCAACCAGTCGGCTTGTAGCCTGCATAGACTATGAAGGGGCAGGAAGAAGGCCCGCTTGCTGTGTGCTACTTGCTTCCTGCTGCCTTCTGCCTGCCATGCTGCTTTCTGTCTGTCATGCGGTGAATTGTTTGTCCTCTGTGATGTTCCTCTGGCATTCCACCCTGCTTTGCTTTCAGCTGGACTGAAACCTCTATTAACTATGAACAGAAATAAACCTTTCTTCCATATCAGCAACAAGAAAAGTAACTAAGACAAATAGCATTAGAAAGGGTTTTGTTCTAGTAACATTTATTCATTAAATGCTTGCTTTCTTCTTTCTTTCTTTTTGACACAGGGTCTTGCTATGCGGTTCAGGCTGGCCTTGGGCTCACTGTTTAGCCCAGACTGGTCTCAAACTTCCAAAGATCCTCCTGCCTCAGCCTCCTGAGTGCTGGATTATAGGAGTATGCTACCATGCCTGGCTAAATAACTTATTTCAAAATGTGTGAGGACAGGCAATTGTGCTCAGGGAACAACCAAGGTAGAAATTTAACAGGAAGCCCTTTTCCTATAATGCAGGACCACTGTATTTTCCAACAATAGGACAAACCTCCATTTGCATTGTAGTTTAGGACATGCTCCCTGGAAATATGAATGATGCCTTCTGGAGTGAAACAATATGGAGGCCCCACCTCCCAGATTGATTCCTTTAATGGAAAAGTGAGCAAGAAGTACATTTGGGCTGGGCCTAGTGGTGCACACCTATAATCCCAGCACTGGAGAGTTTGAGGCAGGAGGATTGCTGTGAGTTCAAGGCCAGCCTGGGCTAAGTAGTAAACTCAAGGCCAGCCTGAAGTACCTAGGGAGAATGTGCCTCAAAAAAAAGCACATCATTTGGGTTTTAGAGTGCATTAAAGAAGATAGAATGCTTTGATTTTCTATGGAAAAAATGTTAGCAACTACCACAGATCTAAAAGAATTGAGAAATAAACTCATGTTTATGAGTTATAAGACAAAGTGTAAAGATGTCAGTCATCTCCCAGGTGATATATAGATTCAATGCATAGCCAATCAAAACCCCAAGAGACATTCTGTGAAACCTTAGAAACTAACTCCAAATTTTATATAGAAATGTAAATAGATGAGAATAGCCATATTACTACTGAAAAACATGGCAAGGATAACCGCCTTACCAACTAAAATGTCAATATAAAGATATAGTAATTTAGGCAGTGTGGGATTGTACTGCAGACAAAATGACTAATGGAACAGGACAGGAAGCCCAGAAATAAGCCTGGACATGCTAGCAGAGGTGATATTCCAGATCACTGAAAAAGGTAAAGTTTTCAATGAATTGCCTGAGATAAGTGGCTAGCTATGTAAAAGGAAAAATATCAGCTGGACTCCTATCTCAGGTCACACACAAATATCAGTTTTAGGTGGCGTACAGGCAGCCTGACATAAAGTTTGCATCTTTTTTCTCTCAGTAGAAGCCCGAGTAGGAAATGTTTGTTGATGGTGGGGACACTCGTCTTCCCAGGGGTGTCTGAGAATCATTGGAGAAATCCCAGCCCTGGTGAAATGGGCATCTTTCCTCCAAACTGTGGTTCCCTCCATGTACCATGTGACATCTGAAGCCTTCTTGGATGAGGTGTTTCTATGGCACTGGCTCCAGTTCCAGAGTTAATACAACTACTCACAGCCATGTACTCCCGAGTGCAAACAAAGAGTTTATACAGGGTGACTTCACTGGGAGTAAGAGAGCAAGACCCAGGAAGGTGTGGACCCACTTAGTCCCCAGAGAAAACAGAGACCCTGGCAAGCAGATGTGTCTTGCCTCAGGGTTGTTTTGCTGAATGACACAGCCTAAAACAACTGAGTCTGTCACCCTCCCACTCCCAGACCCTGTCTGAAGACAGCATCCTGAAAGTTGCTGCCAGGTGTGGGGAGAGGGGTCAGGGAAGGAGAAGGGAAAACCTGAGGCTCCCTGTGTGCCCCAGTTTCCGCTCCACAGAAACTTCACCAAGGCCTGCCTTCCTTTCCTTTCTGTTCATTTCATTCCCAAATGACATAATAGTTTCATGATTCCGGTGCAGTGGTTTAGATCCCATGGAGAATGGACTGGAATGTTGGATATGGGATGCGATACCTTTTCCTGAACGAGTTATGGTGATGAAAAGCCATCAAATACTAAATAAGAAACACACACAAATTTAATTTAACACATTCTGAAGAGAAAAATCATTCTGATAATAAATGCAAATAAATAAAAGGCAGAGTCAAATTAAAATGCAAAATAGCAGCTAAACAAAAAACTAAGGGATGGAAGGGGCATTAAAGATACATAAGAGGCACTTGATTTAAAATGCTTATCTCACATGCATGATAAAATAAGCGATTCATAGTCAAGTAGATTGCAAACAGAAATGAATGCAGAAAATCAAAATTTAAACAATGATGCTTTTAAGACACTTGGATAAAAAACAGTTGGACCTTTTACTTTTTTATTTTCTATTTTTTTTAGTTGGACCTTTTAAAAGATAAAAATTAAGAGAGGCATGGTGGTGCATTCTGGGAGATCTGTTTTGGCATGACCCTTTAAATTTTAAAGATCTTTTCACTCTTATCTGGAAAATCCTCTTCTCTTCCTCAACCCTTTGTTTATTCAAATCCTACCCAACTCCCAAAGAACCAGTTTAAGTGACAGTCCTCCCCTGGAGACCTTACATGGCATTTATTGCATCTACTACTTATTTTGGCACTTAATAATAGCAGGTGCCACATAGGAGTATTTATTATGTACAAGTTCTGAACTAGATCTTCAGGGACAGATCTCACTAAACACTCACAACAATCCTTAAGGTAGCCAGTATTGTTCTCCTGTTGGGACACAATTATAATGTAGAAATGCATTCATGAGATGGTAAATTTATAGATATTTCTAGAAGACTCGGACCAAGTTGCTATTCTGTTGTCTCTGGTAAATTCAGTTGACCCTGACAATGTCAGAGCAATTGCTTTCATTCAGTAAAAGCTCTCTCCCCCACAACATTCCTATATTATGGTAAATCCTTAATCACTTTCTTTCAGTCAAGGCTCTGTCTCTCTCTGTCTCTGTCTCTGTCTCTGTCTCTGTCTCTGTCTCTCTCTCTCTCTCAAACAATTCCTATATTATGGTAATGTTCTTAAGTATACTCATTCTGTAAGAGCCTCCTCCCCTGGTTCCTGGAATTTTTCTATTGTTTCAAGACTAGCCTATCAATATATGATTCAATGTATGTAACCAATCATGTAACATTTGATCACTTGCTTTGTAACCTCCCACTTCTAATTCTACATAGACTAAACTCCTTCCTGATCCAGGATGGTTGCTTTAGAGGAATTATCCCTGCAACAGTCTGCTCCTATAAACATTAAATGCTCCTTTCTTATCTCCTCGGTGCAGTCTTTTAGTTTGGTTTGGTTTGGTTTGGTTTGGCTTGACTTGGGAAATTTCCCCCAACACTCCCATTTACATAAAAGAAAATGAAGACCTTTCAAGGAGGATCAGAATGAAAAAAAAAAAAAGAAAATGAAGACCCTGAGAGACTTGTCCAAAATCACAGTTGCAGAGTTAGAACTCAAATTGGAGTTTTTTCTTTCAGGTAATCAATATTACATCCCATCTGTCTATCTAATTTTTTTTTAAACAGGGTCTTGCTATGCAGTTCAGGCTGGCCTTGAACTCACTATGTAACCCAGACTGGCCTCAAACTCTTGGTGATCCTCTTATCTTAGCCTCCCTCCTGTGTATGGGGATTACAGGTGTTTGTCACCACAACTAACTTGTATCCTAGAATTTTTGAATCATTCTGTAATTGGCTAATGTGAACGCACTTACCTATGATGTCACCATTATTATGTATCACATTCTATATTAATACTTAGATTAATAATGTGATTTATCTATTCCACTTAAAAATTTAGGAGTTGGCAATTATGTTCAAAACAAACCAGGTGGTGGCGCACGCCTATAATCTCAGCACATTGGAGGCTGAGGCAAAAGGTCGCCAGACCAGCCAAGCTAGATAATGAGTGAGTTCAAGGCCAGCCTGAACAGTAGTGAGACACTGTCTCAAAAAATCAAACCAAAACAAAACAAAGTAAAAACATAATAATGGGAAAGGAAAATGTAAAATTTATTTTCTGTAACTGATGTTATTATATACTGCACAAACCCAATTGTCAGTAAAATACATTAACATAAACAATAAGAAAATTCACTTAAATAATGGGTATTAGCATGCAGAAATCAAAAGCCTTTGTATAAAATCTACTGCTAGTATCACATCCACAGTGAAAAGTTGTAGGTTTTCCTCTAAGATCAGGTACAAAAGACAAGGACGCTGGCCTTCCCTACTTCCATTCAACATAGGACTTGGAGTCTCAGCCAGCACAATTAGGAAAAAGAAAAAAACAAAAGTCATCCGAATTGGAAGGTCAAAGCTAAATTGTCCCTGTTTGCAGGTAACACAATCTTACATATAAAACTAAATTGTCCCTGTTTGCAGGTAACCCCACCAAAAAAATTCTTGGAACTAGTAAACTAATTCAGTAAAATTGCATGATACAAAGCTAACATACAAAAATCAGTAATATTTCTCTATATTAACAATGATCTGAAAAAGAAGTCAACAACAATTCCATTTATAGTAGCTACCAAAAAAATACTAGGAGGTCTGGAGATTTAGCTCAGTACTGTAAGTGCCTGCCTGGCAAGCCCAAGGTCGTGAGTTCAATCCCTGGTACCAAAAAAAGAAAGAAAGAAAGAAAAACATTAGGGATAAATTTAACCAAGGAGGTGAAAAAGTTGTGTATTGAAAGTTATAAAACACTGATGAAAGAAATTGAAGATGACATAAATAAATATCACAGGAAAGGCTATCCCATGTTTATGAATTGGAAGGATGTTAAAATGTCCGTAATACTCAAGCACTATACAGATTCAATGGAATTTCTATAAAAATTTCAATGATGTTTTTCAGAGAAATATAAAAAAAAACCTAATATTTTTTTGTCTAAAGTTTCACTATGCAATTCAGGCTGGCCTTGAACCCGCTTCGTTTCCTAGACTGGCTTTAAATGTGCAGGAATCCTCCTGTCTCAGCCTCCCAAATGTTGGGATTATAGGCATGCACCACCACGCCTGGCACTAAAATTCTTATGGAGCCAGAAGAGACTAAATAACCACAGCAATATTGAGCTAAAAGAACAAAGCCAGATGCAGTACACTACCGGATTGCAAAACAGACTGCAGAGTTGTAGTAATTAAAATAGGCATTGTACTGGCATAGAAACAGAGGCTTAAACTGGTGGAAATGAACAAGGATCCCAGGAGTAAATTCATACATTTGCAATCACATAATTTTCAAGAAGGTGTCAAGAGCACACAGTGGGAAAAGAACAGACTCTTCAATAAATTAGATACTTATCATACCATATATAAAAAATCCTATCAAAGTGAATTAAAGTCTTAAATGTAAGATCCCAAAATGTAAAACTATTAGAAAACAAGTCATAGGAGAAAAGTTTCAAGAGACTGACATGAGAGATGATTTTTTTGGGATATGATCTAAAAAGCACAGACAACAAAAACAAAAAAAATGGAATAAAATCAAACTAAAAATTTTCTGCATAGCAAAGGAAACAGATTAGCTTGGTATAGTAGTGCATGTCTGTAATCCCAGGCCAGGCTGAACTACATGGTAAGACCCTGTCTCAAAAAAAGAAATTGAAGGCCTATAATGCCTTTATCATTCTGTTCTGATTTTTTTTTTGAGACAGGGTCTCTTTATGCAGTTCAGGCTGGCCTTGAGCTCACTTTTTTTAGCCTAGGCTGGTCTCAAACTCGCAATGATCCTCCTGCCTCAGCCTCCCAAGTCCAGGGATTATAGGAGTGAGTCACACGCCCGGCGATCTGATCAGTTTAATACTATTTTGTTTTATATGAATTCATTGTATGTGAAGATATGGACAACTGTATGGAAGAAAACGAGGCAATATGATATCCAGTGATGATCTCCTGTTGTGTTGCTTTGAAATCTGTGTCACATTGTTTTCTTCTGATCTGCTTTGTTCTGTTTTGTTTAGTTTTACTCTCTTTAAAATAAAATTTAAAAAAGATACATCTATGATTATCTAAAAAAAGAAAAAATATATAAAGATATAACTTACAAAAAAGATAATTTATTGAATCAGAAAAATTTTATAAACTATATATTTTGACAAATTGCTAGTATCTAAACTATATAAGGAATTTGAAGAACTCAATAATAAGAAAATAACCCAATTAAAATGTAGGCAAAAGGGGCTGGAAGTGTAGCTCAGCAGTAGATTACTTGACTCACATATGACCTGACTTCACAGGTCCAAAAATAAAACACCAAAAACACAATAAAAACAAAACCAAAACCAAAGCAAAGCAAAACACAACAAAAAACAAAGGAGCTGAATAGACATTTCTCACAAGTAGACCTGCAAAGAAATGCAGATTAAATGCAGATAGTGCCTTGCACCTGTTAGAATATCTACTGTCAGAAATAGGAAAGATAACAAATGTCAGAGAGTTCATAGAGAAAAGGTAGCCCTTGCACACTATCAGCACACATAGTGGAAAACTAAAAAAGAGTTACCATATTCCCCAACAAAGCCATTCTGGGTCCATATCCATAGGAACTTAAATCAGTATGCCAAAGAGACACCTGCACTCCATAGTCACTATAGCAGTGTTCGCAACGACCGAGAAAGGGAATCCACCTAAGCACCCATCAATAGATGATGGTCTGGGGAATGAGTCACATATACAAAATGGAATACTATTCAGCCTTTAAAAAGAAGGGAACTCAATAACAGAGATGAACTTGGAAAACAGTATATAGAGTAAAAAAAAGCCAGAAAGAGAAGGACAAGTATGTTTTTACTTATATATGGAAACTTAAAAGTTGAACTCATAGAAGTAAAGAGCAGAATGGCAGTTACTGAGGGGCAGGGGACAAAGTTGGGGAGATGTTGGCCAAAGGATATAAAATTCCAGTTAGATAAGAGAAATAAATTTATGAGATCTATTGTGCATTATGGTGAATACAGTTAACAACATATATATGGTACACATGAAAATTTTTAAATGTTCTCTACAGCTGGGCATGGAAGCACACACCTGTAATCCTAGCACTTAGAAGGCTGAGGCAGGAGAATTGGTGTGAGTTTAAGACCAGCCTGGACTACATAGTGAGACCTTGTTTCAAAAAACAAACAAACAAAAAAGAGGTTGGTATATGAGGTAATGAATATGTTAAATATGTTAATTAGGTCAATTTAACCACTGTACAATGTATAAACATTTGAAAACATGTTTTACATAATAAATATATACAGTTTTCATTTGTCAATTAAAAAACACTGTAAGTATACATACATGTAATAAGACTATACATGTAATAAATAACCAGTCAAGAGAAACAATGGAAAGTAAAACATCATTTATACTAGCAAAATAACATAAAATAATATGCCTGTGTATAACTATAGCAAAGAAATGTAAAAAACTTTTGTGAAGAAACTATAAAACACTCCTAAAAGATCTGAATAAACAGACTAATGCATTCTTCCATAGGAAAACTTAAGCACACAAAGATTTTAATTTTTTGCAAGCAAATCTAGAAATTTAACAAGAACACAATCTTTGTGTGTGTGTGTATGTGTGTGTGTGTGTGTGTCTTTTTCGTTTTTATCGGTACCAGGGATTGATCACGACTGCCTGCTTGCAAGGCAGGCGCTTATGGCGCTGAGCTAAATCCCCAGCCCCTAAGAACACAATCTTAATAGAATTCCATTAGTATTTTTTCTCTTAAATCCAAAAATGTGGATTATAAAGTTCATTTGAGGAATAAACAAGCAGAAACAGACATTTCTTTAAAAATGGAAGCAAAGAGGAAGCATAGCTCTAAAAGATAGGACAACATACCACACAGCTTTTTTTTTTTTTTGGTACCAGGGATTGAACTCATGACCTTGTGCTTGCCAGGCAGGCATTTATGCCACTGAGCCAAATCCCCGGCCCCAATCACACAGCTTTTATACTTAAATTGGTATGATTATAGGCCCCTAAATTGACAAATGCAGCAAGATACAAAAGCCAGAAGAGACCCACATGCACATGGAAATATATGAGAAAGCCTTATCTCAATCATGGAAAAACAATTTTGAATAGATGGCATTGGAACAACTGGATAGCCACATGAGGAAAGATAAAATCTGATTTATTCCTTATAGTAGGATAAATTCCAGCTAAATCAAAATTCCCAATGTATAAAATGAAATTACATAACTAATGAGAGAAAATGTAGGTGAATTCCTTAAAGCCTAGTTGTGGCAAAACATTCGTATGACTCAAATTTTGGAAGTAGTAAAGCAAAAGATTTGATCACATAAAAATAAAAATGTTTTGCATGTTAGAAAACAATATAAAAAAAACAATATAAGACAAATGCATAGACAAATAACTGGGGAAAAGATTTGTAGTATATGATCAAAGAGCTTCCTAAAATTAGGGTGAAAAGACCATCTAAATTCTGTTTCTATTTTTGCATATTTAAGTCAGAGAAAAGTTTTATGCATAAAATTGTTACTTTTTCATCTAACATTTTACAACATAATCATTTTTCTCATATGTACTTACTTACTTTCTTTCTTTCTTTCTTTCTTTCTTTCTTTCTTTCTTTCTTTCTTTCTTTATTCAGGGTGTGGGGAATCAAACTCAGGATCTTGCATTTGCCAAGCAGGCGCTATGCTGCTGAGCTATATCCCCTCTCATATGCACTTTTTTGGGTAATATTTCATTTTTATCTATGAAACCGTGAAATAAAATTTTATTGAAATTTAAAAAGGAAGGAAGAAAAGAGAGACCACCAACCTAATAGAAAAACTGATAAGAGATATACCATACCATTCAGAGAAAAGGGCTCTTAAATATATGAAAAGCTGTTCAACCTCACTTATAAAAGGAAAAATGCAAATTAAAACTATACAGAAATCTGAGCACAGTGGTACATACCTATAATGTTAGCTACTCAGGAGGCTGAGGCAGGAGGATTTTGAAAATTCAAAGCCAATCTCATCTCAAACAGAAACAGAAAGAAAACATTAAAAACAACTATATAGAGATAGCATTTCTCACACACAAGATTCCAAAATTTCAGAAGTTTGACTAGACATATTTATTATTGACTGGCTGATCTAGCATTGGTCTCTCCTGGGTAGAGAACTGGACACTCATCAGTGGCAATAGTTAAATCAATCATGGTGAAAGGGAGCCCACGTAGCTGGTGCATACAGAGCCACCATCACCACCACTATGGCCATTCTGTTCATAGGTACTAGGGTGGGCAAGGAGAGGGGTTAGCTGCAGTCCATGATATAAGTCATTCCTTGTCCCCACAGGGACTCCAACTGATGGCATTGCTGTGAGACAAGGTATGCCCACCAGGTACCTCTTCCCCAGCAATGTATGTATCTTTGATAACATTTTCCTAATCTAGTGTCTACAGTTCTCTTAATGGTTTCCAGTGGACATCAGGCTCATTTTAGGTAGTTTAAGCAGAAAGGGATCACATCCAAATCAGCCAGAAATTATGCAGCCAGGAAAACTACACAGCCCCAGGAGAAGGTTCTTTATGGTTGATACATTATATCAAATTGAAAAGTCTGGAAATTGACAAAGTAACTCAGCAGCTCTCCCTCCTTGTTGTAAAGGACATACTGTTATCTCTCTAGGATATTGTTCATTGTGTCAATTTGAGATCAGAACTTTAAGTACTCAGCAGCTCTCCCTCCTAGGGTGCAAAGGCCAGGCTGTTATCTGTCTACCATATTGTTCATTGTGTCAATTTGAGATCAGAACTTTAAGTAATTGGGCAGGGGGCCAAGGTCCTTACTTTGTAACATCCACAGCCCTGCAGGCAGAGGGCAGGAAGATAAGGTTGAGTACTACACTCTGCCCCCAGGCCCAGGCTGCTTACAATATAACAGAGGGAAAGAGGTTTGCTACATACTTTTTGCCCTTTTGCGCTTGTGGCTCTTGGTATCTGCCACAGCCACCATGAATACGCTGCCCCTCAGCCATGACACCCTGCCTTGGAGCCAGCTGAGTATGGACTGAAACCTCTACAATCTCGGAGCTAAATAAGCCTTTCCTTCCCTCAGTTTGGGCGTCTAGTATTTTATCTCAGCAAGGAGGCACAGAAGTAACCAACACAGGTTCTAACCCTGGGACTAGAGTTCAGGGAGACAACTTCTCTGTTTCTTTTTCAGTATGTGTTAAGTACATAATTAGCTATATGAACTCCATCAAAATATCTAAATCCAAGTACACTGTGCCACACTTATCAATGACCCATGTAAAAATTTTTTTTGTCTTTTTCCTTTTTTATTGGTACTGGGGATCAAACCTACGACTGTCTGCTTGCAAGGCAGGTGCTTATGCCACTGAGCTAAATCCCCAGCCCCAACCCATGTAAAAATTGAAATACTTTTAGTAACAAGAAACCCATTGCTAGCCGGGCGTGGTGGCGCACACCTATAATCTCAAAAAAGACAAAAAAAAAAAAAAAAAAAAAAAAAAAAAAAAAAAAGATACCCATTGCCTAGCATTGTGCCTGACAGTTAACAAGCACTTAATGAATGTTTGTTGAGTGACCAAGAAAAAAAAATGTTTTTGAGAAACCTGCCTAGGAATCTCTGCTGGCAGACTGATTCCTAGTGGTCAAGTATCAGTGAGACGATGGCACTATTCCTCAGGGTTTTTAGTTTTCGTTTTCGTTTTTGCATTTGTTTTGTTTTACTGCAGTACTGGGGTTTGAACACTGAGCCTTTGTAGTGAGCTACCTCTCCAAACCTTTTTAAATTTTTTTCTGTTTTGAGGCAGGGTCTCACTATGTAGCTCAGGCTGACCTTGAACTCACTATGTAGCCCAGGCTGGCCTCTAACTCATGGCACTCCTCTAACCTTGGCTTCCTGAGTGTTGAGATTACAAGTGTATGCCACCACAGTTGGCTTATATTTTGGTCTCACTAAATCACTAAATTGCCGAGGCTGGGTGCCAACTTGCCATCATCCTGCCTCAGCTTCCCGGAGTGTGGGGATTATAGGAATACACTGCTGTGCTCAGCTTTGTAGGGCAACTTTAAATTTACTCTTATGCTTACAAAAGGATATCTATGATTCCAAAATCTCAGGATTTTGTACCTACTTCCTAAATGATGTCGATACCTCAGGGTAGGGGAGAAACCCTCAGGTAGAAGTTGTGAGTCTGGCCCCAGACACAGAAGTAGCATTATAGAGACAATCTTCCCTGTGGCTGTCTTCACTTGGTTGTCCTGCCAAAGGTCATGAGACCTAGAGTTAGAGACAAGTGGTTTACTTAGATGACTGACTCTGGGATGCACAGTGAGCAGGTCGGAAGCGAGGGAAGCTGACGCAGGGTGAGCCAAGACGAGAAGGAGCACCTCGCAGGATCCCTTGAGGGATGCTGGGCACAGACTTGAAGGGCACGGGAGCTGAAGTGTTTATCCACCTGTGGGAGGGGTACTGGAGACTGAACGTGGGGCCTGGGCCTTGAGCTCCATCCTTATTCTTTTTTTCATTTTTTGGGACACAGTCTCTGTAATTCACTAAGTCACCCATGCTCTCAAACTTGCAATCTCCTGCCTCGGCCTTGCAGATTACTCTTAGTTCTTATTAATATTGCTACCCTGGGGGCTGAGGATTTAGCTTAGCGGCATAAGCGCCTGCCTTGCAAGCAGGCGGTCGTGAGTTCGATCCCCGGTACCGGTAAAAAGAAAAAAAGGGTAAAAAAAATATTGCTACCCTGAGAACTGCCCCTGAAATTGTTAATTCCCAGATATTTTCAAGCATGCTTCCTTGGCCAGAAAGCACTGGGACACACAGAAAGCCATCGGTGTGCATGGGAGTGTCTTCAGTGACCTATAGGATGGAAATGGTGTGACCCCCAGGTAGCATCTGCTGTAGTCCCCCTGAAAAGATTTGTGTGTGCCTTGAGGTGGGGAAACCAGAAGGAGCACACTGGAAAAGTATATCTTCCTGTCTGAGTCATGTTTTGGGATACAGTGGCTTGGAACTGTGGGGTTTTTTTTTTTCTTTCTGGTCTCCACATTTGTGGGCAAAGGAAGCAGCTGTCAAGAGGCAGGGAGATGGCAGGTCCTCCTCTCCAACCCACTCACCCAAGAAAGAACGCTGTGAGCAGGAGTCACAGTAACTCAGGCAGGTTTCACTCTGAGCAAAATATTGAAAACAAACTCCCAGAAAGGGCTTTTAACTCCACTTTGGGAATGTGGAGTTAATAAATGAAGGTACGGCATGACTTGGGTGACAGAACTACCACATGAAACATTTAATGCTTTCACATTTTATTATACAGAAAAAGTATAAGCCGGGCATAGTGGCATCCACCTGTATTCCCAGTTACTGGGGAGTAGAGGGTCTGAGGCAGGAGGCTCATAAGTTCAAGGCAACTTTGTGAGACCCTGTCTCAAAATAATTGTTTTAAAGAACCAGGGATGTAGCTCAGAAGTACAGCTCCTGCCTAGTATGTGTGTAGCCCTGGGTTCCATCTCCAACATTGCAAAAAAAGCAAAAGATTGTAAGTTTATGAATCAGACTGAAAATAGCTGTCATACCTAAGGCAAGAGATGTATGTTTATTTAATATCTAGTTAGATGTGTATAAAATATACATATGTGATGTATTGCTTATATAATTTCTTTAATATACAATTTATATATAATATACATTTAATGTTTAACATGTGTATATGTGTTTAATATACATTTACTTAAGTAGCTTAGCTTAAAATGTTATTTATAGGGACTACATTTTATGAAGTAGATGAGTCAGAATAGGTTTGTTATAAAGAATGAAGAAACAATCCTGAATTTCAGTGTCCTAATACTGTATAACAAAATTCTATTTCTCACAGTCAGCCGGTTCCTGGCTGTCAGAGTCATCTTGTGTCTACACTTTCTGGAACCCTCTGCCTCTTGGTCCCCTGCAGAGGAAGAGACAGGAAACTTACTTGACCTTTTCCTGCCCAGCTCAGAAACCAGCCCTCCCCTCACAGCCCATAGGTCAGAACTAGTCACATGACTGCCTATCTACACAAGGGCTGGATAACAAACGTAGAGCAGAAAATAGAATATTTTGTGAATATTACAGGCTCTTGAAGATGAAGACAGACAGGTACATGTTGGGAGATTGATAAATGGATAGACTCTCTGACATTTGGTACCACTGTATCTAATCTACCAATTTGATTTTCTCTTCTCAGAGGTGATTAATTATTTGAGGATGGAATCCACAGTTTGAGAGAAGTGACAGTAATGTCACTCTTAGCAGAGTAAACATTAAACCACTAAATATCTAGCATTTTGCCCACAAAGGCAAAGCATTATGTTGCTAATTGGGTTCCTCAGGAAGCAAATTCTGAGATGAACTTTATTTTGCAGGCTGCTTATTAGCAACTAATACCTACTGAACAAATAAAAGGCAGTCAGAAGATGAGCCACAACACAGGCATGGTGATGATTTTGACCAACCCAAGGACACCTTCAGGGCTAAATTGTCTCCCTGTGAACTTAAATGGCCAAGCCTTCATACCACAATTCTGAACTCCTTAGTCACTGGACAGGGGCTGTGCTGGGAGGGGTGTGATTTTAGTAAGTACCTATGAAATATGATCTCCTTTCCCCAGGGCAACAGGCCCTTCAGGGAAGAGGGATGAGAGCATATCCCAGGGTCTACCACACATTGCAAAGTCCATCTTGTAACTTCAGATCTTTGCGAATAGAGCCATAGTTACCACTACTCTTTCAAGAAGTATAAGCAATATATGACTTTTAGGAATAATTCTTTTTACTTGGTTTCTTGCTTTTCTTAAGCTAACAAGAGCTTCCTGCAATCCAGTGGCTACTCATCAACTAAAAGATAAAGTGTTTTTTTTTTTTTTTTTGTCTTTTTCCTTTTTATCGGTACCAGGGATTGAACTCACGACTGCCTGTTTGCAAGGCAGGCGCTTATGCTGCTGAGCTAAATCCCCAGCCCCGAAGTTTTTATTTTTAAAGATGAAGTTTAAAATAAATATTTTAAATCTCAACATAATAGCTCTTGCCATGTCATGTTACTCAAGAACCTAATCAGAGAGTGTTCAGTGGGTGGAAAAAGGCCTCCACCTCTGGAACTGATTCCCATCAGGTGATTCATTTCAATCTGTGAAGAGTCATGGGGAAAAACTTGGAACAATGTGCATGCTTGATTGGGTTCAGATATACACTGAATCATCTGAAGTAGCAGCAAAAAAACAGGAGGAAGTTGTTTTCCCTTTGAAAACAACTAGTCCAAAGACAGAAAAAGTTTTATGTTTTTGTTGTTGTTGTTTTGTTTTGTTGAGACAGAGTCTTGTTATGCAGTTCAGGCTGGCCATGCACTTACTTTGTAGCCCTGGCTGATCTCAAACTTGCAACGATCCTCCAGCCTCAGCCTCCTGAGTGCTGAGGTTACAGGAATACAGTACAGGAATTACAGTTTTATGTATCTAGAGAAGTAAATTGGTATAGGTATGTTGTGGTAGCTGGTACTTGGAGCCCTCCATGTCCAGCTACAGTTCCACTATGGGAAGAAAGATTGTTCCCAATCAGCCCAAAGTCTAAAGGGCTGACCACCTTGGAGACCAAGGGATTTCTCATGTGGCACTCTTCTAAAAGCCCCTAACACAGAGATCATACTACATTCCTTCCATCCATGCCATATGTTTTCTTTTGTTTGTTCCCCAATTACTGGCATTGAACTCAGGACTTTCCCACTGAGCTACACTCCCAGCCCTTTTTATTTTTAGTCAGGGTCTTCCTAAGTCTTCAGATTGTCCAGGGTGGGCTTCAATTCATGATCCTCCTGTCTCAGTCTCCCACAGTACAGAGATTATAAGCATGTGTGACCACAGAGGCTCCATGCCATGTCTCTGCAAAGCTAAGGTTTTGGCAGTTGCTGTGAAAAAAACAAAGTCCCATAGGAGAATCAACATGGAACAGGAAATGCACATGGTGCTATCCAATTAGATTCCCAGGTTTGAGAAGCTGTAGTTCTTAATACTTACCAACATCCTATTAGCAGGTAACCAGGATTTTTCTAGAAAGAAATAAAAATATTAATGTTTCTTTCAATTTAAGTGAATTTCTCTCAAATGGCTAGTAAGCTGTTAGGATATATCATATCAATTGTTTGGATGCAACTACTCAACAGAACTTTTAGATCTTTGCTTTGGCCTAAGGGCACCATGAAGAGATTACTGAAAAACCAGGGGTTCTGTGAATTCCATGAACCAAGAACATCCAAGAAATTTAAGCAGTTTTTTTTTCTTTTTCCTTTTTATCAGTTGTAAGGCAGGCACTTATGCTGCTGAGCTAAATCCCCATCCCGATTTAAGCAGTTTTAACACTGATTGGTGTTGCTAAATTCACAAGGATGTAGACAAATAGGGAAGAGGAGGTTGATAACAGTACAATCTAATGAAGGAAGTAAAAGACCTTTACAGTGAAAACTGCAGTATTCTGAAAAAGTAGATTGAAGAGGATATCAGAAAATTGAAAGACACTCCGTTTTGGGGTAGAAAGAAGCAATACAGTGAAAATAGCCATACTCCCAAAACTTGTTATACAGATTTAATGCGATCCCAATAAAAGTTCCAATAACATATCTCACAGAATTAGAGAAATCATCCCTAAAATTCATGTGGAACCAGAAGAGACCTAGAATAGCAAAAGCAATTCTGGGCAACAAAGGCAAGGCAGGGGGCATCACAATTCCTGATTTGAAATTATATTACAAAGTACTATGAGGGCTGGGGATTTAGCTCAGTGGCATAAGCGCCTTCCTGGCAAGTGCACGGTCATGAGTTCAATCCCCGGTACCAAAAAACAAAACAAACAAAAAAAAAAACCTACTGTGATAAAGCAGCATGGTACTGGCATGGCACTGACAAAAAAACATACCCAAGGATCAATGGACAGATTAGAAGATGCAGAAACAGGCCGGGGATATAGCTCAGTAGCAGAGCACTTGCCTAGCAAGCACAAGGTGGTAAATTCAAGCTCTGGTACAAAAACAAGGAGGAGGAGGAGGAGGAGAAACAACTCAGAATTTCACCCACCTTTCTTTGACAAAGGAGCCACACACCTTCGCTGGAAGAAAGATAGCCTCTTTAATAAATGGTGCTGAAAAAACTGACTTCCCATATGCTGAAGATTGAAACTAGACCCTTATATCTTTTACCAGGCAGTAAACTAAAATCTGAATGAATCAAAGATCTAACTATTAAAACAGAAACACAATCTGCTGGAAAATAGAATAGGTAGAACTCTTGAAGACCTTGCTGCAGGCAAAGACTTTATGAACAAAACCCCATTTGCACAGAAACTGTCACAAAGAATCAACAACTAGAATCTCATCTTACTAACATGCTTTTGCACAGCAAAATAAACCATTGACAGAGTGAAGACACAGTGTGGGAAAAAATTTTGCCAGCTGTTCCTCGAAAGACTACTATCTAAAATATACAAAGAACTAAAAAAATCAGACTCCTCAAATTTAAAGACCCAATCCAAAAATGGGCATCTGAAATAGACACATCTCAGATGGAGACGTAGAAATGGCAGATAAGTATATGAAAAGGTGTTCGAGATCACTGATCATTCAAGAAATGCAAATTAAAACAATGCTAAGATTCTCACTCCAGAAAGAATGGCTATTATCAAGAAATCAATCAATAACAAATGCTAGCACAGCTGTGGGGAAAAAGAAACCCTTCTCCACAATTGGTGGGAGTGCAGACTGGTGCAATCACTGTGGAAATCAGTGTGGAGATTACTCAAAAAAAGTAAAACTAGTGGTTCCATTTGACCTAGCTATTTCGCTTCTTGGCATCTTTCCAAAAGAATTAAATGCATTATATCATAGCAATATATGCAACCCATGTTTATAGGAACACAGTTTATAGTAGCTAAGTCTTGGAAACAGCCCACATACCTATTAAACAATGAATGGAAACTAAGATATGGGTTATTTTTACACAAGAGTACTCCTCTGCCATAACGAAGGATAAGCTTGAAACATTTATAGCGAAATGGGTGTACCCTGAGATCATACTCTTAAGTAAAATAAATCAGGCATACATGTGTAAATACTACATAGTTTCTCCAGTATGAGAAACCAAAAGTGTAAATAAGGGCCAAAATGTATAATAGATATTAGGAAATGGAAAGAAGATATTGAAATGAGAGGGAACAAGGGAGGGAGGAGAGGCAAAGAAAGGATGCGACAAGGATAAAAAGAGAATAGAAGGGGAAAAAATGGAAAAAAACCTTTATAAATAAGGAGAAGAAGCGCTAGGGATATAGCTCAGTGCCTGTCTGGCAAACGTGAGGTCCTGAGTTTGATTCCTGACACCAAAAAAAAAAAAAAAAAAAGAAGAAGAAGAGTTGAAGAGAGGAGAGGGGAATGGGAAAAAAAGGAGCAAGACACACCATGTACAGGTACAAATTCTCTATGCTAAATGTGATCATTATGTATAACTAAAATGTATCATAAATAAAAACAAAAAAAATAAGAAAAAGCCATTTCTTGGAAGGTACCAGAAAGTCAAGCTTCCATAGGGGATTTTAAAAATACCCTCCATATAATATTTATTTTTGTACATCTAAAACTAGATACAAAATTCAAATGAGATTTTTAATTTTGTTCTTCATTAACTGATCTACTATTTAAAAAAGAGAATTTACCAACTGATCTCTGACAAAGGAGAAAAGGTGATCCAATGGAGCAAATATAGTCTTTTTCAACAAATGGTGCTGAAACAACTGGATAGCCACAGTGAAAAAGCCAACTTAGACACAGACCTTATGCCTTTTACAGAAATCGACCCAAAATTGATCGCAGACCTAAATGCAAAATTCAAAGCTGTAAAACTCACAGAAAGACAGGCATAGTGGTGCACGCCTGTAATCGAGGCACTCAGAAGACTGAGGCAAGAGAATCCTCATGAGTTTGAAAGCAGTCTGGGCTACATAGTAAGTCCAAGTCAGCCTGAACTACATAGGGAAACCTTGTATCAAAACAAAACCAACCCAAAACAACACTCTCAGGAGTTAACACAGGAGAAAGTCTATAGGGCTTGGAGTTTGGTGATGGCTTTTTAGAAAGGGCACCAGAACTATGAAAGAAAGAATTTATAAACCGACTCCATTAAAATTAAAAGTTCTCTACTGCAAAAGATATTGTCAAGGGAATAAAAAGCAAACCACCAGCCAGGAGAAAACATTTGCACAAGACATATCTGAGAAAGGTACAAAGAAATTTTATAACTGAATAGTAGGGAAACAAATAATTATATTTAAAAGGGCCAAAGGCCATAACAGATACCTCACTAAAAGAAGATAAACAGCAAATAATATATGAAAAGAGGCTCCATATCATGTCATCAGGGAAATACAAAGGAAAACAAAGAGATACACTATGTACCTTTTCCAGTGGCCAACGTTTGAAGTACAACCGCATCAAATGCTGAGTGAGATGGTGGAGCAGCAGGAACTCATTCATTGCTAGAGCAAATGCAAAAGCATACAGCCATGTTGGAAGACTTGCAAAATTAAACATACTCTTATCATCCTACCCAGCAATCATGGTTTTTTGGCATTTACTCAAAGGACTTGAAAATGTAGGGCCACACAAAAACCTGTACACAGATGTTTATTGTACCTCTATTCATAAGTGTCAAAACTTGGAAGCAGCCATGACGCCCTTTTGTAATGTGTGGGTAGACACTGGTAAATCCAGACAATGGAGTATTATTCAGCACTAGAAAAAAATTAGCTATCCAGCTATGAGAAAGCATTGAGAAAATTTAAATGCAGATTATTAGGAAGACACTAATCTGAAACTATACTAGGATGTCAACTATATGATACTCTGGAAAAGTCAAAACTACAAAGATAGTTAAGAACATTAACAATGTTGTGGGGAACTCATCACTACCGAAGAACTGAGCTGCACATAGAAAGGCGGGGAGAATCAATTTATTACACCAGAGGACTCAGAGGAGCTAAGTGCTCCATAGTCTGAGTCCTGAATGGCTTTTATTGTTTCTTTTTATAGGGATTGGAGGGTGGGTGGCATGGTAGATAGTTGTTTTTTGCTAGCAGCCATTTTGGTCTTAAGTCTCAGTTTCCCAAAGTTTTGTTCTCCTCAGTAGTTGTCAAGGGTTAGAGGTCAGGGAGGGGTTAACTGGAAGGATCTGAGGACAGTGAAGCCATTCTGTATGGTAGTGTACTGGGGAGTATGTCATTGTATATTGTCTATACCTGTAGAATGGATTGTTACTGCAGAATGGGTTGATATAATCCAGGCTCTGTGTATGATAAGGAAAGAACTGCCAAGTGTACACACAGTAGCAAGTGCCAAGCATCTGTATTTATTGAAGATCACAGGAAGTTGTGCTCAGGGCAAGTCAGTGCCAACAAAAGGCAGGGACAGAAGAGTGGTAAGGTGACAGAAAAGTAAAATCACTGCACATAGGCCATAGCACACAGTAACGGCAGCAACAGCACATGGATCAATCAGGCTTTTGGAATTTAAAGATTCCAAGGCTGTGGCCTTGGCATAGTGATGTGTCAAGTGTAACAAAGGCAGTGCTCTTAGGAACAATGTTGGCAATGAGGTGGGCGGTGCGTATGTTAGAGCAGGGCATATCTGGGGAACTGGGCACCTTCCCCTAAATTTTCCTCTGTATTCAAATCACACTAACAATAAAGCCTGCTATTAAAAAAAACAACAAGGGATATGGCAGGAAAAAATGAGAAAAATTTGGAAAGCAATAAAGGAGACAAAAAAACTAGCTCTAGGTTTTGAAGAGGATGGAGGATTGGAGTTGGATGAAAAGATGAAAGATTTTGGATGAGGGATTTCAGCTATGAGTGTGAGATGTTAACATTGGAGATGAAGAGAGGAGAAATGGGAAATGTTTTAAAACATTTTCCTATGCAATATGAATAGAATTTTCCTTTGAAACTTTTTTAAAAATTACTTTATTAGGCTTTGGGATGTATGTAGCTCAATGGTAGAGCACATACTTAACCTGCATGAGGTCCCAGCATGAAAATAAATAGAAAATAAAATATAATTTTATTAATTTTTTTTGTTTGTTTTGAGAGAGAGCCTTGCAATGCACTCCAGGCTGGCCTGGAACTCACCATAATTGTCCTGTCTCAGCCTCCTGAGTGCTGGGAATAGATGCATGCACTGCCGTATCTGACTATATTTTATTAAAATTTAAATTACTTTTGAAATTGTTTCTTGAATGTTGAACTGACATTTCTCTGACAATACCACTATTAAGACTTGTCTATTGGGGCTGGGGATTTAGCTCAGTGGCATAAGCGCCTGCCTTGCAAGCGCACAGTTGTGAGTTCGATCTTCAGTACCAAAACAAACAAACAAAAAAGACTTGTCCGTGGTACAGCTTAACTTCATGTGGGTTACATGTCCAACTCTTACTCATTTTAAAGTATTTCATGAAAATGCTTGCTTTTCTCAGTCCTGGGGGGGAGTGGGCAGAATTACATAGTGTGCCATAGAGCCTTTCTAAGAATTAAGAAACTCCCTCTATTAGTGTATAGACTTATGCCTTATGTCAATGTTTGTTCAGATGGAAGATTCAACTACCACATGTCCAGTGATGTTCTCTAATTAAAGCACTTTGCGGATTCTTCCTCTTTCTTCATTCATCTTTTCTACCTCGCTCCTCAACTTAAATCTGAAAATAGTTGTAAGTGCAAATGAAGTTGAGAACCTAAGCAGGAAGTTTTACTCTAAATGAATCTGGTGTTTAAAATCTATGTTAAATAATGTAAATCCCATTCTAGATTATGTGTAGAAAAATATATATTACCATGCTGATGAGAGTATGTTCAATATGGCTTTTTGAAGTGAGTGTCAAATTTGACATTACCAGATGTCACACACTTAGGTCATCTTACACAAATAAAAGTCATTACTGAAATTATTTCCTACCTTAAAACTGTTCCTACACATTCGACATGTTCATGTAATTCAGCCTTACACAGCCCATATGCAATGACGGTTTTCAGTGGTATTTCTTTTCTGTTAAAATAACTGTGGATAATCCATTAACAGTAGTGAACACATGTAGTGGCTAGATCTTAGTTTGCAGAGATTATATCCCTGCTGAACAGAACCAGGGCTCCTTGGAGAAGCAGATGATTTGAAGTTGAAGTAAGGAGAGTATAAGGAGCTTGGAATATCTTGTGCCACAAAGTGTAGAATTACTCAAAGCCTGATAAGTTCAGGCCAAAAAGAAGATAGAAACCAGCTTGAAAGGGCTCCCGCTTGCTAACCATAGGACAGTTTTGAGTGTCAAAATGAATAATGACTGGATCAGATGATGTTAAATTAAAAATTTCAGCCTAACACTATTCTCTTAAAAAATTAAGGAGAAGGGAAAAGTTGCTTACAGAGCAATGTCAACTAATTAATGTAAATTAATTAAAATTTTAAAACCAGTTTAGGGGTTTTTATTTTTTTTAAAAAAGGCTGGGGATTTAGCTCAGTGCAAAGGCCCTGGATTTAATTCTCAGTACTAGAAAATAAACAAAAAGCAACATTTTGCCGCCACTGTGATAATAATTGATTCAGACCAGAATCATCAACAGATATAAAATCATTGAGTGAACTGTTGTTAAGAAAAATATGCTCACAAAGCCTCAAAGTACTGTTTATTGACTCCATAGGTTCGTGTGTTTTCTATCAGAAGTTTCAGACAAGAAGAACTGTTGCTCCGGGACAAGGCTTTTATTCTTACACTCCAGCATAAGGTGGAAAGTCATGGGGCACTGGAATATCAAACAATAGCAAAGATGCAAAACTTTTATGGCACCTACAGGGCCAGCAAGGAACCAGTTTCTTGATGTCATCACATATACAAGTGTAGACGGGGGAGTTTTTGCTGTACCTATTCTCTTCTTCATCAGGCCTCTTCATGCAGTGCATTTTAAATCTCTACCTGGGATGTGATTTTCACCATGCTAATAAGGTAGAGGTGACTGTGTTACTTTAATGACTATTATATGCATGTGCTTTTTCCTTACCAACTGGTATGTCTCCTTTATCATCTGGGAATGTTGCTAAGTAGGTTTTGGAGAAGGGCAGATCAGCTTCCTGCCTCAGTGGGTTTGATTCTAATGATTTTTTAAAATTTACTATTTTCTCATCACCAGGACACAATACCCAACATCCACAATTTAAAGGAGGAGGAGCGCCTTAGCTTGGCTCACAGTATCAGAGGCCTCAGGCCATGGTAAATTGGCTCTAAAGTAGAAAGACCATGGTGGAAGGGTTTGGTGGAGCAAAGCCGCTTAGTTCATGGCAGCCAGGAAGCAGGGCAGGGGAACACACCACAGAGGAAGGGCCAGGAAGTCAGACAGACCCCAGTGTCTTCCCCCTCGTGTGCTGCCTACATGTCAGTCATCCCCAGACACATCCAGAAATGGCTTACTAACTGGCTGGGCATTTCTTAATGTATTCAAGGTGACATATGACATATTGTAATTAGTGGTCACAAAAGGACATATTGTCAGTAGTTAATATTGTTCTTATAAGAAATATGAACATGGAAATGCATATTAGATAAGTTTAGTGTCAATGCCAAATTCCCTAGGTGTGATAAATGTATTGCAGCTGTATAGTCTTTTTTTTCTTATAAAATATATCTCACACGTAATCTAATTAATAAATGGCTAAAGAACTGAGCAGATAGTTCTCAAAAGAAGAAATGACTAATATGTTTTTTTGTGTACCACACACATATACACACACAAATCCAACACCTTTAGCTATGGGGAAATGCAAATGATTGAAACTAAAAGCCAGTCAGAATGGCTCCTGTAAAAAAAAAAAAATGCAAATCCTGGTGAAGACATGGAGAAAAAGGAACCTTTATATGCTATTGGTAGGGAAGTAAATTAGAAATTATGGAACCCAATAGTTTCTATGGAAACCAATACGGAGTTTCCTTAAAAAGTGAAAATGAGAAGTACCATAAGATCCAGCTATGCCATTCTTGGGTATGTGACTGGATGAAATGAAGTCAGGATTTAAAAAAGTTACTGCATGGCCATGCTTGTTTCTGCTGTATTCACAATAGCCAAGCTGGCAACTCAGATTAGGTCCCTGCTGACAGAAGAGCAGATAAAGGCACAGGCCAGCCACACAGTGGGGCAGCATTCAGCCAGCACCAAGAAGGGAATCGTGTCACTGGCAGCAAAGTGCGTGGGCCTGGAGGTCCTCGTGCTAGGTGATGTAAGCCAGACACACAAAGACGAGGACCATGCGTTTGCTTTCATGAGTGGAAACTGCAAAGAGAAATAGACTTGAGAATAAAAAAAGGGCTAACAGGAGAGAGAAGGGAAGCAGGCTGACAGAAGAGAAGGCAAAGGGAGCATGGATTTGACCAATGTTCAGTGTCTGCATGTTTGGAAATATCAGAGAAACCCGTTAATTTGTGCAGCTGATATGAGTTAATAGTCATAACTTCTTAATTTAATGAAGCTAGTGAAACCCATCTCGAAAAGACTAAAACATTTTAAAAGAATAAAAATATGTTTGAAGTATGCATGACTGAAATGTCAAGATGTCTGAAACTTAGTATCTTCCACAAAAAGTGTGTATGTAGGTGCATTTACACAAAAACACCATTAAACAGAAAACAAGTTTGGCAAAATGTTAGCATTTGGTGAATCTAGGTAAAGGAAAGTAGTTCACTGTAGTATTTTTACAACTTTTCCATAGGATTAATTTCTTTCAAAGTAAAAAAGTAGAAAAAAGAAAATAACTAAAAAAAATAAAGAGAGGCTGCAGCCACAGATAAAATGCAAGAGGCAAGTTGCAATGGGCAAAATCAGAAGCAGAGTGAAGATAGCTGGGGTGACTGCACACCTGTAATCCCAGCACTTTGAGAGGCCGAGGCAGGAGGTTTGCCATATCCAGCCCAGCCAGGGCAATTTGAGCAAGACCCTATCTCAAAACAAAAGGTTAGAAATGTACCTCTGTGCAAAGGCCCTGGGTTTGATCCTCAGGACCAAAAGAAAAAACAAGTAGAATAAGGACAGAAAGCACATTCCACAGTATTCTGCAAATTCTTCAGGTAAGAACAAAGTGCATTAATATGATGTTAGTAGCGTCTTAAGCTCCTGATCTACCTCACGGAGCAAACAATGTAAGAGAAACTCAAATGGTACAGCTTAAGCTCTTACCTTCTTTCCTATAGGCCTGGTCTCTAGACTCTTCTTATTGGTGGGCCTGCTGGATTTTATCCTCTTTGGTGGCTGCTTTGTGCCAAGGATGACATAGTTCCCACAGCCTGGGAAGTGCACTAGACACCAGCTATCTCAGACATTGTAAAACGCATTCCTGAAAGTCAGACAGAGATGGCATTTCTCATCTGTTTTTTTTTTTTAATTTTACCTAGTTTTTATCTGTATGTGTGGCACTGGAGATTAAACCCAGGGCCTTTTTGTTGAGCTATGACCCTGCATTGCCAGACTCTTTATATTTTTTATAGTTTTAAAATTTTTGCAACAGAGTCTTGCTAAATCACTAAATTGTCCAGGCTGGGCTTAAACTTGCAATCCTTCTGCCTCAGCCTCCCAGAGTGCTAGGATTGCAAATGTGCACCCCCTGCCTGGCTTCTCCTGTGGTTTTCAGAGCAGTCTTCCTCTAATATTTGTGCAGATCTTTCTTTTCTAGGGCACATTGTGGATCTGACTAGTCTGTCTCTCCTAATGACTTTCCTTCGTCAGGGTGACCTAGCCAAATGGCATGTCACTTGTTTTTGTGTGTCACTCTGAACAGTGTAGCACTTCTTTGGCCGCCTTTGCTCATTATTTATTCATTCCTTGTGATTACTTATTTATGTCAGTCACTTTATTTGAAATGATAGTTATACAAATGTTTAAGCAGCTGAGCATTGGGAAAGGGCAGGAGAGATGAACAAGAGACACAAAATATACCACAGAGATCAGTGCCTGTGAGCTCTTCTCTTTTAAGAGTTATTGTGGGGGCTGGGGATTTAGCTCAGCGGCATAAGTGACTAGTCCGATCCCTGGTACCGATAAAAACAAAAAAGACCAAAAAAAAAAAAAAAAAGAGAGAGAGTTACTGTGGTTATGTTCCTCTGAGTGTACAGTGGGAGGTTCTGGTAGACACAGCCAGAGTGTGATGGTGACAACACTTGAAGCTGCATATCCCCCATCATTCCTGCGCTCGGGTGCATGGCAATCTCTTTGACCATCATCATTTGCCTTTTTTTCATTTTCAGAGCCCTCTTGGTCTACTGTTTTCCAATGGCTCTTGATTACCTGAAATCCCCTTGTGGTCCTTTTGGACTCTAGTAGCTCAAACCTGAAAGAAGGCTCATTTGTTCTTTTCATGGCTGCAGAACATGGCTCCTCTGGACTAAATGAAGACCAATGTGTGCAAGTTGCAGATCTAGACTCAACCTTAACTGAGCACCTGCTATATGTCAGGCACTCATTTGGAAGTGAAGGAAAAGATCAACTGAGACACAATGTCTTAACTCAGTGCTTCAGAGTATTTCAGGCCAGCTTCACAGTGATCTCATCTGAAGAAAAGTGATTAGGGAAGAAAGAGAGAGAAGTGCTAGAGATAAAATAGTGTCCACTGCTTAGAAATGAGTACACCATTTAGGAATTGTGTTCAGCTGCTAGTAAGAGACAATAAAGAATGGCTTAAATAAATTGAGAGGTCATCTAAGTCAGTCAAGTCCCAGGATCTTTCTGTCCTTCTTTGCCCTTCTAAGTAACAATTTTCATCCTAAAGTTTGCCTCCTGGTTGCCAGATGGCTTCTGTAGCTCCAGCTCTCCTCTCTGTGTCTATTCCATACTGGAGGAAAGAAAGAAAGAGGAGAACAGGGCAGAAAGACACTTGCCGGGTAAATCAATTTCTTTTTAAAGAGATTTTCCAGAATCTCTACCTAAAACTTGTGCTTGTATCTCATTAGCCAGAATTTAGTTATGTGACTATCCATACCTAAGGAAAGTATCTCAACAAATCAGAGTTAGTTCTTTGATCACTCATTTGCAAGTCCAAAATCAAATACTAAATATATTGGCTTACTTGTCTTTTCATTTGAGACTTGGTGTCTTTTTTTTCTTCAGCACTAGAGACTAAATCCAGGGCCTTTGTACCAATTTATATCTCCAGCCCATATTTTGTTTTGAGACAGTCTTGCTAAGTCACTAAACTGCTGGTCTTGAACTCATAATCCTCCTGCCTCAGCCTCCCAGAGTGCCAGGATTACAAGCATCCACTAGCACAGCTGGCACTTTTTAAATCAACTTGGGTGGGTTCTTTTTCTCACCCAATTGTCTAAAACAATCATCCTCTTCCTCTTAAAATGAAAATGTTTGAGGCTGGGGATTTAGCTCAGTGGCATAAGTGCCTGCTCAGCAAGCATGAGGTTGTGAGTTCAATCCCGAGTACCAAAAAAAAAAAAAAAAAAAAAAGTAAATGTTCGAATTTTAACATTCTCAAAATGTTAAAATTCTTACCAAAGAAGGATAGGAAGATGTATTAAGTAGATATGAATTAATGCTAGGGCAAGTAGAAGGGAATCTCATATAAGAAGCCCCTGATTTGGGGCTGGTGACTTCTGTTACCATCATTTAAGGTATACAAAGTAGCCAAGCGTAGTGGCTCACTCTTGTAATCCCAGCACTCCGCTTGGGAGGCTGAGGAAGGAGAATCTTTGCAAGTTTGAGACCAGCCTGAGCTACAAAGTGAGCTCAAGGCCAGCCTGAACTGCACAGCACGACCCTGTCTCAAAAAAGACAAAAAAAAATTAAAAGTATACAAAGTGTTTCCTCTTTATGTCTCTATGTTATTAGGGATACACCCTTTGTTAACCTAATCTTTAGCACTCTATGAAGTAGTGACCAAGGCTGTGGTTCGATTTATCCTTCCTAACTCATGAGTGAGTGCTGCCATTCTCATGCTATAGGTGAGGAAATCAAGGCTCCAAGTGATCAAGGGACAGTTGAGGGAAGCGTGTGACCAGGAAGAGGTAACACTGGGAATTGCCCTAAGCTGCACTGCTCTGAAGTGTGTGCCTTGAATACCTCACTATCAGTTCCTTTGGCCCACTCAACTATCCATTACAAGTTAGGACAATCACTGTGAGAAATTTCTTAGAAATATGGGGGGCCAGGGATATAGCTCAGCAGCATAAGTGCCTGCCTAGCAAATGCAAGATTGTGATTTTGATTCCCTGTAGCACCCCAAAAAGAAAGAAATATAAAAGGGGAGGAAATGGGGCGAGGCAGGGCAAGCTGCTAGACAGTAATGTTGGTCTGGCCAAAAGTGAAGAAATACTAATTTCTCGTAAAGCAGACACTGTTGGTTTACAGCGGCTTTTCTGAAAATTATATCTTACTTGGGAATGTTTCTATCCTCCTTCCCTCACTCCTTGATGTTCTAAGTGGATACATTTCCTTAATCAACAACTTGGCTGTCTGCCTGTCTCAGGACTTGCTGCAAAGGAACTTAAGCTCAGATAGTCCTGAGGATTCATTTTAGATCCTGATTTCCTCCTCTATCACAATCACATTTCTTTTATTTTTAAAAGTATGTTGTGGCTTCAACTTCTAGTCAAAATGAAAGAACCTGGAACAGATTTGCCCTCTCAGCCGAAACAATGAAAAACCATATATATGCTTTTTTTGTCTTTTTTTTCTCTCACACCTTAGATTTCAAATTTTTTTTTTGTCTTTTTGAGACAGGATTTCATTGTGTAGTTCAGGTTGACCTTGAACTCAGTTTGTAACCCAGCCTGTCCTCAAACTCACAGAGATCCTCCTGCCTCAGCCTCTAAAGCTCCAGGATTATAGGCCTGTGCCACCTTGCTGGGCTGGAAGGGCTTTTAAGATATTGGATGTAGGAAAACAAAAAAGTTACCATAATATATCCCGCTATTTTTAAATGTATTTTCCCTTAATTGAAAAAAAATAGATTAATTTTTTTAAAAAGAGTGGAGATTGAAATAAAAGAGGACATTGTAACAGAACAACACAGGTCAGAACCGAACAATTTAAGCATCATTGTGTTTCACCCCCAGATAATCTAACATAATAGTAGTCACCATAGTACCCCAGTATTGCTCTCCCCATTTTGTTCTGTCTGATTCTACTATATTCTATTTTGTTTGATAATATCAAGTTTGAGGGTATAGGCAACCACTTTGAAGACTATAAGATTTACTAGGATGCCCATTATGGTTTGACTATTATCTTCTTTTGAAGTCCTGTAAGGTCTCCAGTGTAGGTTTTATTGGTCTTGTACTGTACTGTTTTAATCAATTCTATTATACCTGATGATATAGGCAACTCTTTAAAAATAGCAAGAGGCACAATGGTAACCATTTTTGATCACCTGGTATTCTATTTTTTAAATTTTTTTGGTATTCTATTTTTACATCATGTACTATGCCCATCCTTCTGTTCTAACCGAATCTGTTCTGTTTAGTCACGTTAGGCTTTATTCTCTTTTTTTTTCTGAAATGACAAACTTTTTTTTTAATTTTAAAAGGGGTAAAATTAACCACCACAAAACAGAACAAAATAGGACACAAGAAAGCAATGTAAGAGATATAAATTTGAAAGCTAGCCGACCTGAGATCTTCACTGTCTATCATATTGTCTCTTGTTTTCTTCCAAATAGTTGTCTATGTCTTTGCATATAGAGAATACATACAAAACAACATAGTATAAAACTATGCATATAGAAAATACATACAAAAAAACATAGATCCAAACTGAATGAGGAAGGAGTTTTAAAACCAGACAACAGGGAAGTCACTAATGGCTATTGTAGAGTCTCTCATTCTCTTCAAAATAGCTGTCCATACTTTCATGTATACTGAAGTCCAACAAAACAAAACGGGCAGGGGGGAGGGGTTGCTTAGTTTCCCGGCATTCCAGGTCCCAGCATGGCACGGGGCCCAGTAAATGTCGGTGACTCCCGTCCTGGGCTACCGTAGCCTGCCATGCTCACAGCTGCTTAAGGGGGGTGGGATGGGTTGCTTCAAGCTGTTTCTTTCTAATAAATTGACCGTTTCACTGCCCAAGTTCTGAAATGGCCAACAGACCATAGAAAGACATCTCTTTAGGCTCCTGCTTGAAACCAACAGCGTCAGGAAGCTGCAGGCCTTGACTCAGAGCCAGAGGCTTTATTCTCTTCAAAAAAAGTAATAACTGTGGGAGTAAAAAAACCCAAAAAGTGTAATTGTTATTGTAAAAAAGAGAGGAAGGGAGGGTGGTCTAAGGGATATAACTGCATGTATGTTTGAGTGTGTAGGATGGAAAACCATATTACTGAGCTTTTGTTGGATCATTGAATGGAACTGTCTGCAATCTCACTGTATGAATGTCCACTTTATATGCTTTAATTTTATAATTTGGACAACTGTTTCTGGGATGACAGTGTGTGACCTATTAACTAGTGATTTCTTACTGTATATTTTTTTCTTGAAATTCTGTATTATTTGTACCCTGTTACTGCTTTGTTTTTTTATTTCCTTTCTTTTTTCTCTTTAAATAAATTTTTTTAAAAAGATATTGGATGTAAGGTGATAATGGTGAGTAATTTCTTGAGAGACCAGAGAGCAAGGAGAAGTCCCCATGAGTGCTTCAGACCCATCCTGGAGAGGTAGCAGGTTGCAGCACACAAAGGAGGTGCTGGGCCGGGGAAACACTGGGGAGATGGAATTCTGGAGAGTCCAATGCAACATTGGCAGAACAGGGAGCCCTGAGGTCTGCAGCGTCCCCAGCAGGGTCTGATCAGCATGATCATGAGGAAGATACCCATATATGGGAAGATGGCCATTTAATACTTAGCTGCAACAAGCCTGGCATGGTGGCACAGGCCTATAATCCCAGCACTTAGGAGGCTGAGGCAGGAGGAATGCCAAAGACAGTCTAGACTATAAAGTGAGTTCAAGGCCAAAGTAAGTGCAAGATCCAACTCAAAAAGATCCTGCGAGATCCTGTCTCAAAAAGATGAAAAAAGGGAAAAATAAAAAGAAATATTTAGCAGCAACAGTAGCCAGAACTCACGTAAGCCTTAGGAAAGTGCCTGTTTTCCAGTGGTGCAATTGGAGAAAACTTTGTGGGTCAGAGGACATTAGAGCACTCTGCAGGGCCTTGTTTCAGTCACAGGAATAATTACCCCTTATGTGAACTAAAAACAGTTCTGATTTTTCCAAACAGATTACAATGACTTGGCTAGATAGGCTATAGCCTCCGGCTATTTGATAAAACACAAACCTGGTCATTGCTGGAATTATAGTCACTGGAAATATATTTGAAGTCCCTAATTGGTGGGTTTTAAGCAATAAAGATTACCTGAGTTATCTGAGTGGAGTTGAACTAATCAGTTGGAAAATCTTAAAAGGAGGACTGGAGGACACAGGTCTCCTCTGAGACCTGTGAATAGCCCTGTGACCTGTGGCCACAGTGTCTGCTCTGCTTGGAATTGCACCTTCCTGACTGAGTGCCCTGGGGGCAGAGATAAGGATGACAGCATATTTCTCACTAGAAAAAAATGCAAGCAAGTCAGTAGTGGAACCACTGGTTTCAAGTACTGAAAAAAAAGTCAACCTACAATTTCATGCGCAGCTCGGCAGCTCGGTGCAGTATACACGCCTATAATCCTAGCACATGAAAGGCAGAGGAAGGATTTCTGGTAACATAGTTCAAGGCCACCCTGAACTACTGTGAGACCCTGCCTCAAAAAAAAAAAACGAAACCAAAACCAAAACCAAACCAAACCAAAACAACCCAATGTTCCCAAAAGCAACCACTAAAATAACAACAACAAAAAAAGCCAGTTGAGTTGTGATGGCTCACTCCTGTAATCCCAGCACTCCACTTGGGAGGCTGAGACAGGCGAATCTGCAAGTTCGAGGCCAGCCTGGGCTACAAAGTGAACTCAAGGCCAGCCTGAACTGCATAGCAAAACCCTGTCTCAAAAAAAGGCAATAAATAAATAATAAAATAACAAAAATAGTTATGACTTGTATGAGAAAAAAAAAAAAGATAAAATGAAATCCTAAAAAACGCTCAGCATGTTCTGGCACTGACTATTGGTAGTTCTCTCAGGTTGCTTCCTGTGTCACGTTGATGTATTTTTTTAAAAAAACATTTCTTTGGGAGGGGGTGCGAGGAGCCCTAAGTGCGGCCAGCCTCCACGGTTCCTGCCTGCACACCTGGGCAGTGGCCGGGGACCTGCGCCCTGCCCAGCCCACTGTGGCCTGCCATATAAGAAGGGTTTTAAAGGAGTTTGCTCCCGCCCCTCGGCTCCCTCACCCTTGGAAGGTCCCTGAAGTGAGGTCTCAACCTGACAATTAAAAAAAGGGTTTTTGCTGGGGAATTTAGCTCAGGGACTCAAGCGCTTGCCTGGGGAGCCTGAAGTCTTGAGTTTGATCCCTGGCACAAAAAAAAACAAAGAGGAGGGAGGGTTAAAAAAAGTTCTTTCCTTTTTAATACTGCAGGGTCCTCTCTGCCCTGGTCCTAAAACCAGCAATTTTCCTGAGGATCCTTGGGTTCCTTTGTTTTCTTTTCTTTTCTTTTTCCTGTCTTTTTCATTTTTATCGGTACCAGGGATCAAACTTACGACTGCCTGCTTGCAAGGCAGGTACTTATGCCGCTGAGCTAAATCCCCAGCCCCTGGGTTCCTTTCTTGAGGAACAGTATTTAGAAACAATGTTTGGAATATGGGTGTGTTTGTCGCTGTTAGGGGCTCCTGCTTCTAGGTACTTTCAATGGTCAAAGCTAGGGAGCATATGTGTATATACTGACCCACATATATATGGCTAATGGCTCTGCTGTTATATATATATATATATGGCTGTTCATCTGTATACATATATTAGACTAAACATTTTCATACTGATGGATGACTTAGACTCTAACCAGTATTACAGGGTTCATTCTATTTCTCCTTTCTTGTTTCTCCGTTCCTTTCGTCTGTGCTGGAAAGAAACCTGGCTATGACATTCATCACACATTTACTTGTTTGTTTAATCCTACTATACATACAAAGTAACTTGAAGAGTCAGGTCCACACATAATCCTGTATACAAATGTCTACAGCAGCTTTATTCATAATAGCTAGTGACTGGAAGCAAAGAAGATGTTTTTCATTGGGTGAATGGGTAAATAAACCACAGTACACCCATAAAATGGAATACTATTCCAGAATAAAAAAGAACGTACTATTGGCTTATTTGTCAATGCATTTCATTAAGTGAAAGAAACCAGAGGAGACTATGTCTTGTATAAGTCCACTGATATGCCACTAGGGAAAAGGCAAAGCTGGAGGAACAAAAAAGCAAGTGAATGGCTGCTAGGGAATGGGGAACTAGGAATCATTGGACACAGGGGTGAATGAATTGTCCTGCCTGGTACTGGGGTGATGGACACAGTAATATGCATTTGAACTGCATACAACCTAGAGGACTACATATTACAAAGAATAAGCTTTAAGGTATGAAAAACTACAAAAAATCAGCAACTAAAGAGCTGACTGAAATAAGTGTGCGAAATGATAGAGATCTGTGTTTATTTGGTACTGGGGATTGAACCCAGGGCCTTTAACATGCTAAGCATATATTTTACTACATTCTTGGCTAGGGAAGTGATGTTCTGATGAGGCTATACACAAAAGGAACTGTAGGAGCCAGGGGTCCAGCTCAGCAGTACAGCGCCTGCCTGGGAAGCACAAGGTCCTGAGTTTGATTCTTGATGATGATGATGGAGGAGGAGGAGGAGAAGATGACGATGACTATGTATAGTCATGGGCTCCAGTTGGTGAATTTGTTTTTCATAACAGTATGGGTTTCAAAATGTCCTTTAAAGACACAAGGTTCAAAGTGAAAGGATGGAACAGATATAATAGACTAATACTAATCAAAAGAAAGTTTAATCAATTAGATTAATGTCAAAGTAGGCTTCAGATAAAAGTGGTTATTTTATGCTGAGAAAGCAATGAATTCATCAGTAGGACATGGCACAAAACATTTATATGTCCAGAAACAGAACCTCAAAATATATGCAGCAGAATCTCTGAGAATTCCAAAGAGAAACAGAAAAATAAGCAATTATACTTTATTTCAATACCCCTCTCTAATGAATAGAGCAAATAGAAAATCAGTAAAGCTATAAAAAGACTTGAACAGTACAATCAACAAATTTAACCTACTTGACGATTATAGAACAGTCCATCAACAATACCAGAATGTGCATTGTTCTCCATTTGCATACCAAACATTTACATAAGTGAACCATAGTGCAAGGCATAAAATGACTCTCAATAAGTTTAAAAGGATCAAGTCATATGTAATATGTTCTTTAAGCACAATGAAATTACATCAAAAATAATTCAAGCATATTTGTAAAATCCACAAACATTTGAAAACTAAATACTGTGGTATATAACCCATTGAGTTAAAGAAAAATGAACAAGAAAACTAGGAAGTATTTTGAATTGAGTGAAAGGATGAAAACAGAAAATTTGGGGGATGTCACTGGAGCATTACTTTGGGGCAATTTTACAGCACTAAACGTTTATACTGGAAAATAAGAAAAGTCTAAAATCAACTACCTTAGCTTCCAACTTAAGAAACTAGAAAAGAAACAGCAAGTTAAACCTAAAGTAAGCAGAAGGAAGGAAAGAATAAAGACCAGAGCAGAAATCGATGAAATGGACAACAGAAAAGCAATAGAGAAAATGAATGAAACCCAAAGCTGCTACTTTAAGAGAAGTAAAACTGATTAGTCTTTACTTAGAATGATTAGGAAAAAAAGAAAGAAAAAACACATATTACCAAAAATAAGAATGCAAGAAGCAAAATTACTATAGATTCTAGAGATATTAAACACATCATAAGGGCTCTGTGTGGTGGTGCATGCCTGTAATTTCAACATTCTGGGAAACTGAAGCAGGAGGATTAAGTTTAAGTTCAGCCTAGGTAACATTAACTTAGTGAGATTCTGTCTCAAAAAACAAAAAAGGACTGTACCAGTCATTCAACAAATTGGGCTGCAACAAATGACTGTACACTATGTGAAAAAATGTACTTCACACCCGAAACAAAGATGGACTCAAAATAGATCAAGGACCTAAACGTACAAACTATATAACTTCAGAAGAAAAGATAAGAGAGGAACTTGGTGACTTTGGTTTTTTTTTTTTTTTTTGAGACGGGATCTCACTATGCAGTTCAGGCTGGCCTTGAGCTCACTTTGTAGCCCAGGTCGGTCTCGAACTCACAACGATCCTCCTGCCTCAGCTTCCTGAGTGCTCGGATTACAGGCGTGAGCCATCACACCTGGCTGAACTTGGTGATTTTAAATTAGGCAAAGATTTCCAAGAAATGACACCAAAAGCCCAATTCACCGAAGCAAAGAATTGAGAAATTGCATTGCATCAACATTCAAAACTTCTCGTCAAATATACTGTTCAAAAGAATGAAAAGATAACCTGTAGACTGAGAGAATATATTTGTAAGCCGCGTATCTTATAAAGGACTTGCATTCAGAATATATTTTTAAAACTCTCATAACTTAAGAATAAGAAAACAAACAACCCAATAAACAAAGCAATGGAAAAATTTTGCAGGTACTTCACCAGAGAAGATACATGGATGGAAAATAAGCACATGAAGAAACATTCAGCCCAACACTTATTTGAGAAATGCAAATTAAAGTCACAGTAAAATACTACTTCATACTTTTTAACTGATTAGGGTTGATCATACCAAGAGGTGGCAAGGATGTCGAGGAACTAGAACTTTCATATGGTGATGTGGGACATAAAACGTGACCATTCTGAATAGCAGTTTGGCAGTTGCCTAAAAAGTTGAACATATGCCTACCAGATGATTCAACTATCCTATTTCTATATATTCATCCAAGAGAAATGAAATCATATGTTCATACAAATAGAAATAATCATTCTGAATGAAATAAACCAGAGAGAATACACAATAGTAGAATTCCATTTACATGTATACTTTAAATATATATAGTTTCTCATATGTCAACTATATTAAAGGTGTTAGAAAATGAAACCTTAAGGAACCACTCAATATTCACTACATAGTTTTATTTAGTCATATTCTCTTATTAGCTCCAAAACTGGGTATTATGTTTGCTCTTAAGTCTTTGAATACAGTTTAAATTGTTTTCTCAGGGTAATTGAGTTAGCTTTCTGGTTGCTGACACTCACAGCTTAAAGGAGAAGTTTAATCTGGTTCATGGTTTTGGAAGATTCAGCACATGGTCGTCTGGTTCCAGGGCAGAAACATCATGGTGGAAGGGCAAAGTGAACAGAGCGGCTTACTGCCTGGTGGCTTGGAAGCAAAGCAGAAAAGAGAAAGTGCCAGTAGAAGAGGCACTTGCCAGTGACCTGTCTCCTAACCATGCTGTTTCCTGACATGCATCAGCTATGAATATCAGTGGATGAATTAAGATCAACTGGCACAATAATACATGTCTTAGAGTAGAATTACTAGGGAAAAATGTTTTTTGTTGTTTTTTCGGTGGGGTTGGTTATTGGTGAGGGTAGAGATTGAGTCCCGTGCCTCACATACCTACAGTTTACCACTGTGCTACACCCTTAGCCCTTGTTTCTATTTGTTTTTTAAAAAAATTCTTAGCCATGCGTGGTGGCACACACACTGTAATCGCAGCACTGGAGAGCGTGAGGCAGGAGGATCACCACAAGGTGGAGGCCCACCTGGGCTATATAGTGAGTTCAAGGCCAGCCTGAAATGCAAAGTGAAACACTGTCTGAAGAACAAACAAAACTCTTGCGGTACATCCAAAAATTCCTTCCATAAAGATTATATCAATTTGGGGCTGGGGGTTTAGCTCAGCGGCATAAGCGCCTGCCTTGCAAGCAGGCAGTCCTGAGTTCGATCCCCGGTACCGATAAAAAGGAAAAAGACAAAAAAAAAAAAAAACAAAAAAAACAAAACAAAACAAAAAACCCAAAGATTATGTCAATTTGCAGCACTATACCATGAATGATAGACTTGGGCCATGTTAAGAAACTTTATGTTCAAAATTCACTAAACACTTCATAAACTCATCGTTTTTTGTTTCTAAGTAACGCACACCAGTACTATTGCTCTGCTCTTAAATTGCCCAATTGTCCTTTTGCTCAAGTTTCCTGACATTTTGCTTCTTGCTATGGCATTATTGCTTCATTTCACATCCTTTTTTCCTTTAAAAATATTTATAGCAGTTTTATTAAAATATTATTCATATATTATACAGAACATCCACTTAAAGTGTACAATTTAGGGCTGGGGATTTAGCTCAGCGGCATAGGCACCTGCCTTGCAAGCAGGCAGCTGTGAGTTTGATCCCCGGTACCAATAAAAAAAAAAGTGCACAATTTAATGGTTTTTAGTGTATCAACGAAGTTCTGAAACGATTACCACAATCAACTTTAGAACACTTTTATCATAGCAAAAAGAAATTTTGGGAGCCAGTGGCACACACCTGTAATCCCAGCTATTCAGGAGGCTGAGGCAGAAGGATCACTGTCTGAGCAATTTAGTGACTTAGCGAAGCCTTGTCTCAAAATAAAAAAGAAAAATTTAAAAAGCTGGTGGTGTAGCTCAGTTTGAAGGCCCTGCATTCAATATCTTCCCCCAAAGCATTCCATATATCTAAATATAAAATATAAAGCTCTAAACTTTTTAGAAAGAAACATGGGAGAAAATCATCATCATCGTCGTCAGTGGTTAAGCAAAGAATTCTTAGGACACCTGAAATAGGATCATTAAAAAAAGGACTTGTATGCAGGGTTCAGGGTATATAAAGAGCTCTCAAAACTAAACAATAGAAAACAAACAGCTCATTTTTAAGAACATAATTGTTCCACATGAAGACGGTAGTGTGGTTATAGGAATCTGTGAACATGTTCAAATTTTTAAGTGTCTGCACACTAGTGCCAATAATGTTGTACATTAATTAGAAAAAAATCAGCAACTTGTCAAATCAGTTCACCCTCCTCACGAGCAAGATCAGAGTTTGTCTTCTCTCTAAGATACACGAATCAAGAAATTGTTTGAAAGCTTTGGCTTCTATTCTATGTATAACTTGTTTCCTTGCTGCAGTAATTCCCTTGGTTTAAACTGCAGCCTTGGAAATTCAATTGTAACTTGCTAGGTTATGACTATGACAACTGTTTCTTTAAGGGCAGGAAAGGCACGTGTTAATTGTTCTGTGTTACAAAGAGAAAAATGTATTTGTCCCTTGCAATAATGTCCAGTTGATTAGTTGAGCAATGAACATTTAAACTCAAAGCAGGCTGGGAAATCCAGGCCGTCAATAGCAATTCAGTCTGTATTGTTTTAGGATAAATCACCCTTGTGAGCCTTAGGAATTGTAACTTGTGTTATACAGAATATGCCCTTTCTTACATTTTCCAAACTAGAGACGAATGTGACATTTAGATGAATGACCTGGAGAAGAGGGCACTGTGACAGTCAGCTTCACTTTTCCCTGGGCCACAGTGACTGTCACAAAATACTTAGGGTATTGTATCAAAAGCCCCAAGGGGAGGGGCTGGGGATATAGCTCAGCTGCACAGTGCCTGCCCGGCAAGCATGATGTTGTGAATTTGATCCCTGGTAACAAAACAAAAGCAAACAAACAAACAAAAAAACCCCCGAAAGCGCCAAGGAAACTCAGCTGGTCTGGCCAGCTGAATACAATCTTAATGCTTCCCTAAAAAAGTCTTTTAAAAAAAACCAGTCTTTAAGGCATTACACATACTGAATCATTAGTTGTGATTCTGCTAGTGCGTGGATATAGGGGCCTCAGGTTTGGGGGTACTAGGAAATTACAGGTCTAATACCAGAATCACTGCCCCAGGGGAGCCCTGTGAGAAACAGTGTAATCTTTGAATCTAGGCAATCCTGCAAGCTATATTTATTACATATGTGCTTCAGGGAAACATGTGGAATGAAACTCTTTAGCCACATTTTACTCTGAGTACAAAGGGAATTCAAAGCTAAAGGTCAAATGCAAAGCATAACAGAATTTTTCCATGGCTCTGCAGGGTAGTGCTACACCAATGGCTGGCTTGGCATTTCTCTCTTTCTGTAGGCACCATCTCTTCTCATGGGCCCCAAGCACTTCTATACCCCCCAGACTAAGTGCTTTTATCCTGTTTTTCCTCTTTATGCCCATAAAAATACATGTTCAGCAGCAAAGTTTTATTGAGCATCTACTAGGTGGCAGATAATAATTGTGATACATACGCAAATAAAACAAAAATCTGTTCCTGTAGAACTCGCATCCTAGTGTGTGTGTGGGGGGAAGCAAACAATAAATATAATAATCAAGTAAATTATATAGTATGGTACCTTTGATACATTTGAATTACTTAAGGAAACTGGTTAGCTGTCTCTGCTCAGTTGGTGATAAGTGATAATTCTCTTTTGCACCAGCAATTTCCCTTCTGTACTGAACTATTCCATTGGTACACCTGCAAAGACTTTATAGTTCCTTAATCTTAAGGGAAGCCCTCTCCTGATTCATTCTGTTTTCATCATAGCAGTCAGAGTGATCCTGTTACAATCCGAAAGCAAATGATGACCTTCTATAAATCTTCTAGGACCTCTCTGTCTCAGAATCTGGGTCCACCTCCCAGTTCAGCTCGACAAGACCTGCCTACAGGTCCTGCTTAACACTGGCCTCTTGGAATTCACCCACCACCTGGACAAGCTGTTGTCTCAAGATTTTGCACCTTGAGACCATAATGATAAATCAGACATGTAAGCTGAAATATCACATGGTTTCTCTTATATGGGAAACCCAAGGTATAATAATTAAAGAGCAACAAAAAAGCTAGATAATAAAGAATAGGAAGATCTTCTGTAAATGGAAAGGGGACCAAGAGAAAGAGAGGGATGGAGGGTGAGGGGGGATAAAGAAAGACTTAAAATGCATTATGTCCGTGGACCAACTTCCCATAAGGAATGTGATCTGTACATACTGCAAACAGGCAGCAATATGAATTAAAATTTAAAAAATGAAAATACTAAAGAGCTACTGAGAACTAGATTTTGGCATTTGCTCTTTTCACTTTCCTGGACTGCTCGCCCTGCCCTGGAAACCCTTGCATCCTTCAGATTTGACCTAATGTCACTTATTAATCTCCACCCCATCGCTACTATCACCTGTCGTGAACATCCCATCCTTCCTGTTCCTTGCTTTAGTTTGTTCTCCTTAGTAGTGCTACTCACATGCATGTGTGCACACTATATATATATATATATATATATATATATATGGAAAGAGAGTGACAGAGAGACAGTATGAGTGTGTGTGCATATGTGGTGCTTGAACCCGGGACTTATACATGCTAGACAAGTGCTCTAGTACTAAGCTGCACCCTCAGCTTTTTTTTTTTTTTTAAAGGACTGGAGTGTGCCCGTGGGTCTCGAACCACCGGACCCATCGGCCAGGGCGGTTGGGAAGCCAGACTCGAAGGAACCGTTGGGCTAAAGCCAGCCCCACCCTCAGCTTTATATCTATATTTCATAACTTTATTTGTCTGTTTTAATCTGCTTTCTCAACCAGAATGGGAACGTTTTTTGGAGGGGGGAGTACTAGGAATTTAACGCAGAGCCTTCACACTAAGCTGCATTCTCAGCCCTTTTTTATTTTTTATTTTGAAACAGGGTCTTGCTAAGTTGCCCAGGCTGAGCTTGAATTTGCAGTCCTCTTGCCTCAGTCTTTTGAGTGCTAGGATTACAGGTGTGTGCTACCACACCTTGCTTATTTACTTTAAATTTGTTTTCTCAGATAATGAATTGAAAAAAATGGAGTTACATTTCCACATTTGAACATTTTTAAATACTAAATGTACTAGGAATTTTTTTAAAGGTTTAAAATGTATCACTTTCAGCATTTGGAGATTTAAAGACAAAAGCATAGTTATTTGTGCAGAAATGTAAGATGTTATATGATGGCTGAAATAAAAAGTCTTAAGAATAGTGTGTGTGGAGGAGGGTTTGAAATATCCAAAAGACCATCATTTTACTTTTCAAAATGGAAACTCCCTATTTTAGTCACTGAGAATTCTAATCACAGAGCTTGCCAGATTTTAAAATGTTTATTTTAAAAATCCACTCTATATATCTTCTCTCTTTCTCCTCCCTCCTCCTCCTCCTTCCTTCCTCTCCTTTTTCTCCCCTTCCCTCCTCCCTTCTTCTCCTCCTTCTGCTTCTAGTGGGGGTGGAATCCAGGGCTTCTGCACAGGGATACGTCTCCAACTATTTTTTTAACTTTTGAGACAGAATCTCACTAAGACAATATACTGCTCAGGCTGGGCTCAAACTTGTCATCCTCCTGCCTCAGCCTCCCAGAGTGCTGGGATTACAAATGCCATACAGCACCACACCCAGCTCCTATATATTTATTTCCTTATAAGTCATTTTAAAGCACAATTATTTGGTCTTAAAGTTTCACCCAAAACCTGTAGATTACTTTTACTGGCTTCAAATTTGTTAGATTTTATTAATTTTTGGAGGGCCAGTTATACTCAGGTATAAATGCAGTGTTCATTTATTTTATTTGTTAAATGGCAATTGTGAGTCAATTCATTATCAGGGTCTCCCTCCCAGAAAAGAACGTCTTACAAGAACAGGCGTCATTATCCCACCATGATAAAAACCTCAAGCATCTTTAGTTGAAGGATTCAGATTACATCTATTGCAACACCAAGGCACCAACCAGCTCATTAATCTCCTGCCTTCCTCACCTGTAACTAGCTGCATGCAGATGATTCCAGCTTCCCTAATGTGACTTCATTTTCATTAAATTAAAAAAAAGAAATTAGCAAGTTGAAACAGCAGTGGAAGTAGCAGAGGCAACAAGTGTCACTTTTTTATTTCCTCCCTGTCCATTCCCAATTATTTCTGTCACTTGCTAGATAGATGTGGTCCAATAAAAAAGGATTATCACACACACACACACACACACACACGCCATCATCCTAGGAGTTGACATACTTAGTTTTGCTCTTTGATTTCCCATTTTCATGTTCAAGTTATTCAGTTTCTAGCTTTCTTTTAAAGTAAGGATTATCTGTACTACAAAACTAGATGACAAGGGCCAGGGATTTAGCTCAGTAGCAACATAAACACCTGCCTGGCAGGTGCAAGATTGTGAGTTCAATCTCTGGTACCAAAAAACAAAACAACCAACAACAACAACAAAAAACCCTGAATGACAAATTATCTCTCTCAAAACACAAAATATGGCCAGGTGTGATGGTGCACACCTGTAATCCCAGCACTCTGGGAGGCTGAGGCAGGAAGATTCCAAGTGTGAACTTGTCTGAGCAAACTAGCAATTCAGTGAAACACGGTCTCAAAACAATTTTTTTAAATGAAAAGGGCTGCAGTCAATGTGAAGGTCTTGAGTTCAATCCTCAGTAGCACCAACACACACACACACACACACACACACACACACTCACACGCGTGCATACACACACAGTGACAAACCAGACAGCTACAACGCTATAGTACTGGCGGTATGTGCAGAAAGAAGCATGGAGAAGCAACAGAGAACAACAAAGTAACCAACAGTGGCTTTCAGACAGTTTAGGAAGCCCAGTGGAAAAAGTAGGGCTAAGTAGGGCTACACTCAGATCTTAGAATCAATCAGTCAAATCATCCTTTGAGGATAAAGATCAACATTGGAGATCTGCTAACTGGTAGAAACCAAACAGGATAGTAACAACAGAGCCAAAGAAAAAGACGGCCAGAAAAGTAGGGAAAGAGCAGAGAATCTAGAAGAAAACAGAGCCTTTGCACATGCAAGCAAGGTTCTTGCTACTGTGAATTTGTGTCTCCTGCAGCTCAGGGGCTCCCCGCTGTGAATATGCTTCTTCTGCAGTTCAGGGGCTCCCTGCTTGGAACATGCGTCTCTTGCAGATCAGAAGTGACTCCAAGGAGGTGCCCAAAACTCCAGGCTCCAAGAACGCCTTAGAGGATAGCGGGCCTTAGTCTCAGGCCTGTGACCCAACTCCTGGGGCTTTTTATTTCCTGACTCTGAGCTCCCATGCTCCTTCTTAGTTACTTGCTTTTAGTTTGCTTTGAAAATTCTGGAGCTCTCGCAGCTGAGCTGTGTATTGTTGAGTCTCTCATTAGTTATGCTCTGGACATGTGGGTTATGAAGATAACTGGTTGCCTAGGTTAGTTTTCAGTGGCTTGAAGGCTGTTTTTGTCAAAACTGCTGAGTCTTCCCTTGAGCCTGCACAGGTGTTTGATGGGTGATCTTTTGACACGGTGTGTGTGTGTGTGTGTGTGTGTGTAAAGGGGTGCTCACCCTCTGATCACACTGACTCGACATTTTCAGAACAGGTTTCGCGAGAGGAGCGTGAAGATCCACTGCGCATGTGCAGAGCACTCAGGCCTTGACTTCCATTGTGCTTCTCTGTGCCTTTCAATCACTCGGCTTCCTCACCGAATGTGTGTCCCCAAAGGCGAAGGCGAGGTGGATTCTGGACTCCGCCCCGTCTCAGATAAAGTCTCTAGGCTGGGCTGCATTCACTGACCAGAAAAATAAGCCACTATATTTCCAGACCCTTCACAAAAACAGCGGGAGAGAGTTGTAGCCATAAAGTTACAAAATCTATTACCTACCCTCTAAAAGTACAGAAAAAGTAAATTCACTTGAAAATGAACAAAGGCCATTGCAGAATCAAGGACAAAAGCACTTGATTGTTTTAACAGGTACAGAAAAAACATTTGACACTCAACAAACTCTTCCAAAAAAAACTTACAGTTAGTGCAGGCCTAGAATCCCAACACTCCGGGAAGCTGAGGCAGGAGGATTGTCAAGTTGGATGGAGCCTGGCCTGGGCAATTTAGCAACTTAACAAGACCCTGCTTCAAAATACAAAATTAAAAGGACACAAGGTATTGCTCACTCCAGTACCCATCCTCCCCATCGAAACTTGCCCGAAGGGTCATGCATTCCCTGAAGACTTAGAGAAGAACCTGCTTTGCCTCTTTCAAGCCTCTGGTGACTTCTGGTGACTCGTACCTTCCTTAGCTATAGTTAGTGCCACACCCCTCAGTACCTCCATATTCTCACGTCTTCCCTCCTTCTGTGTATACCTGTGTCCATATCCCCCCCCCTTCTGTCTCTCATTTTGTGGCACTGGGGATTGAATCCAGGGGGTGCTGAGCTACATCCCTAATCCATTTTATTTTTTATTTTGAGATAGAGTCTCATTAAATTCTCCAGGCTGACCTCAAACTTGCAGCCTCCTGCCTCAGCCTCCTGATTGGCCAGGATTATAGGTGTGTGACAACAAAATTGGCTTTCTTTTTCTTATAAACATACCAGTCATTGGATTTAGGTCCCACCCTAATCTAGTGTTACCTCATTTTGTTTGTTTGTTTGTTTGTTGTCTTTTTGAGACAGGGTCTCGCTATGCAGTTCCGGCTGGCCTTGAGCTCACTTTGTAGCCTAGGCTGGTCTCGAACTCACAACAATCTTCCTGCCTCAGCCTCCCAAGTGCTGGGATTACAGGCGTGAGCCACCACGCCCGGCCTAGTATGACCTCATTTTAATTTGACTATATCTGGACTCTGTCTCTAAATAAAATTACAAGCACCAAAAGTTAAGGCTTAGACATATTTTGAGAGATCCATTTCAGTCCACTACTATAACATTAAACATGTACTTAAACATATGACCCAGCATCACAATTTGGGGCATTGTGTTAATTCTCTATTGCTGCGTAAGAAACTACCATAAACTTAGCGGACTAAAACAGCATCACTTAATTAGTTTACACTTCTATGAGTCAGACAAGTCTCACATTAATCTGCTTGCCAACCTAAGCTCTCATCCAGGAGGTACAGGGAAGAATACACTTGTATACATCGAAGTTGTCAGAATTTATTTCCACTCAGTTGTAGGTCTTCGGTCCCTGTTTCCTTCCTGGCTGTCACCAGGGGTCTTACTCAGCTCCTTGCAGGCCTCTCTGGTCTTTTGCATACAGCCACATCCATTTATAAGTTAACAACAGGGTGTCAAGTCCTATTTGTGCTTTAAATCTCTGACTTCCCTTTTTGCCACCAGCCAGAAAGAAAACTCTGCTTTTAAAAGGGCTCATAGGCTGGGGGTGGTGGCATAGGTTTGTAATCCCAGCACTTGAGAGTCTGATCCTTTTAGGATTGGTATGAGTTCAAGGCCATCCTGCACTACATAGCAAGACCCTGTCTTAAAAACAAAACAAACAAAAAACCAACTATAAAAGGGCTCATTTGATCAGGTGCAGTAGCACACACCTATAATCCCAACTTTTAGGAGGGTGAGGCAGGAGGTTCCCAAATTCAAAGTCATGCTGGGCCATTTGGTGAGACCCTATCTCAAAATAAAAGGATTAGGGATGTAGTTTAGGGGATGGGTGGGTAAAGGCTGCTGGAATAGATTTTTCTGTCTCTGTCTTACACAGATAAAATAACCATGGCAGTTATAACTTGTTATATTTACAGACCCATCATATTCACATATTCCAGATGTTCCAGGAAGAGACATCTTTTGAGGCCATTAAAAAGCACTGCTGGCCATGACCTGCCCTCTGATCACCAGTGATCCATATTTTTCTAAATGAAAAACATTTTCACTTCCTCCCAAATTCCCAAGACTCTCATTCCATTTCTGCTTCCACTCAAAGACCAAACTAAATCTTATCAAGTCAAAAGTTCAAAATCTTATCATCAAATCATTTCGATAAAGTGGAGCTGAGATGCTGGGCATGAGTTCTTGCCATCTGTGGACCTATGAAACCAAAGAAGTTACCCACCCCCAACCACAATGGTAGAACTTGTGTGAGCTAAGAGTTATAGACATTCTAGTTCAAAAAGGAGGGAAAGGAAGGGTAAAAAGGAGTCACCAAGCCAGATGTGGTGCCATAGGCCTGTAATCCCAGCTACTTACGAGGCTGAGACCAGAGGATCACAAAATGAAACACAGTTTAGGTAGTTTAGCAAGATTTGGCTCAAAATAAAAAGGGGTGGGGATGTAGGGTACTCCCCTAGCATGTGTAAGGCATTGTTTGTCCAATCCCCAGTACTGAAAAAAAATCCCCATCCAAAATAGTTTTAAACTACTGAGAAATCCTTAAGGTCAAGATTTGGTACTAATCTTATGTGGCTCTCAACTTTGTCCTCTGGGCTTCCAGTTCCTCGCTCTGAGCCACCCTTCTTTTTTCAAAAAAGATACAGTATGTTTAATTGTGTTAACTTTCTTCCTTCCTCAAGAATTCTGGAGTTTCCCTCTTGAATTCTGTCACTTTCAGACAAAGTGCGAGGTGTTTCTGCTGAGAGAAATTTCACAACTTTGTGGCCTTCAGCAGGTGTTTTGGGACCTCACTATACTGAGCCAACCCCTTTTCTACCTATGGCTTCTGGAGAGGTGACTGAGGGACACCCTTGAAGCACACCTTCACCCTCTTAGAACCCAATACTCTGGTCTTTTGATCTTCTGCAGTTTCTAAAAAGAACTGAATGACCACATACTCTGTGTTTCTTTCTGCCACACTTTTGGAAGCAACCTCTGTATTTTGGTGTTTGGGGTCATACAGATATAGCTAAAAGTTATCCAATTTCTTGATTGCATCTTTAACATTTTGCATGGAAATCTCTTTAGCTAAATATCCAGATTCACTCCTCTCAATTCTACCTTGTACATAACTGCAGGATTTTTTTTGGACTAGAGATTGATCATAGGGCCTTTACACCGAGCTCCATCTCCAGCTTTTTTCTTTATTTTTTATTTTGAGATACAGTGGGTTCAAACTTGCTTTCAGGCACTTAGATTTGTACTAATTTTCTACCGTCGCATAACAAAGTACCGTGAACTTGCCATATCCTGAACTGAGTTCCATGTGTGAGTATTTATCTAATGTAGCTTTCGCTTTCTGGGGGTTATTTTTATTTTATCTATGTCTCATCTAAGTCCTCTATGCCCCACTATGATGTTGTTTTAAGTGGGGTGCTGGAGCTGGATCCCAGGGCCTTTGTACTGAGCTACATCCCCAACCCATTTTTACTTTTTATTTTGAGACAGAGTCTCACTAAGTCACTAAATTGTCTAGGTTGGGCTCCAGCTTGCCATCCTCCTGCCTCAGCCTCTCAGAGTGCTGGGATCACAGGTGCCTGGCATCCACTGGGTTTCTTTCACAGTCTGTTAAGCCTCTTCAACTCTGCACCTGTACCCACCAGTCAGTCTGCAGTAGCAGACAGACAGAAGTTCCTCTGGAATTTAGTTACAGGTAATTTGAACATCATGGCGGACTCTTTTCCCAAGTTCTGCCAAAGACATGATTATATGCTGTTTTATTTATTTATTTTTTTGTCTTTTTCATTTTTATCGGTACCAGGGATTGAACTCACGACCGCCTGCTTGCAAGCAGGTGCTTATGCCGCTGAGCTAAATCCCCAGCCCTTATGCTGTTTTATTTTACAAAGTTGATTTTTGGGGTGAATGGATGAATAGAAAGACTTAAAATGAGGTGGTATGGCCATTGACCTCCAAACTCAGAAGGCTAGTTTTTCACAGCAGTTAGAGATTGTCAATTCTGAAACAAGTTTCTGTATATTCTAGGATAAAGCAAAAAATATATTGAGCTAGATTTTTCACTGTTAGAAAATGAATTCACAATTATTTGGGGATGATAATGTGCAATGTATGTATCATAGTTGCCCTCTGATTGAGATGTTTTGAAATTTTCTTGTAGTTTTTTTTCTTCTTTTCTTCTTTCTTGAAATAAAATGGATTTGGAAAGAACTTAAATTAAAAAAAAAAACATTCAAGACAAAGAAAGGGAAAGACTGGAATATTCTGTGGTACTGTGCCAGCCCCTTTATGGCCCATTTTTGTCTCCCTCTCTCCTCCATTTCATACCAACTATTGAATAGAGTGCAGTGACTGGCTGGAAAGGCCTATAATCCACCTGTACCACTAAAGCCATCACCCTCTGTATTTCTTCTGGTCAGTTCTCTTAAATTTTTAACACACCTGGTTTGAAATCGGAAATTACTATTTTTATTGTCCTGAAAATGTACGGACTTGAGATATTTTACCTCCAATTTCCCCTTCTAATTTTACATGTTGTTACTAATACTTTAATTTCAGCTTGTTTTAATACACTGGAATTAAATCATTATTGTCACTTTTGTTTTTTCTTAATCAGTGCCCATATAGATGTATTTGCATATTTACCAATTTGCATGTTTATCAATTCGGTTTTGAGTAATTTTGTCTAGTTGGTTGGTTATTGTTGGCTTTTTATTTTTTGTTTTAGACAAGGTCTCACTTGTAGCCAGGCTTCAGCCTCCCCAGTGTGGGGCATCACAGGCTGTATCACCGCGTTCGATGTTGCTTCATCCATCCCACGCTGCTCTCGGGATTCCAAATATTTCTTTCTAAAATGAATCCTTTAAAAGACTCCTAGGGTGATGGTCTGTGAGTAATAAGCTCCTTCAGTCTTTGCCTGAAAATGTCTTTATTTCGCTCTTCTTTGAACACAAAATTTAGTCCCCCGGTATGGCAGCTATGAAAATATGCCACTCAGATCGATTGCTGCCGGAAGCCTAATTGACAGATGGCCTCAGCGCCGCGGTATCTCCCTGGCGTTCGCCCCTGGAGACCACACTTCCCGGAGGCTGCCCGCAGCCGGTGACTAAGCACGGCGGGGAAAATGCGGCACATCCGGCCCGGGAAGTCACGTGGCTTCTCGGTGGGACACTCCAGCTGGAGCGTAGCCTGAACCCCGGCCTGCGAGCCCTCCTCTCCCGGAGTCAGAGGAGCTGCGGGGTGCTCTGCAGACTCTTCCACCTCCCCCTACCTCCTCAGACCCTGAAGTTCCAATGCCATTTCAGCGTTTGCGTCTCAGAGGACCCAGACTAGCACAGGCTTTGACAATGAAAGCAATATAAAATGCATACAGCCGTTCCTTGATTGGCATGTTTTAAAATTTGTTTTAGTTTTATTTTCTTTTTTTCCTTGAAATAAAACGGATTTGAAAAAAGTGCTCACACAATTAAAAGGCTTAGTCCCCATCTGTGCCTCCATCTACCATTTCTCCACCACAAGCACTCTCAAACATGTACTACTTTGGTTTTGTTTTGTTTTTTGGTACTGGGGATCGAATCAAGGGTCTTCACACTGAACTACACATCAGCCCTTAAATTTTTTTTTTCAACATAGTGTCTCAGATGGTTAAATTGCTAACGCTGGGCTGAACAAATCCTCCCTTAGCCTCCCTTAGCCTCCCAGTATGCTGGGATTATAGGCATCTCATCTGGTTTTACTACTGTTTATTAATTTATATACAGTGATTTCAAATTTTTACTTTTACAAGTACGTTTGCCAAATTCAAGGCTAGCCTAGGCAATTTAGTAAGACCTTGTCTCCACATTAAAAACAAACAAAAAAAAATTTAAAGGGCTAAGTATGTAGCTCAGTGTTCCCTGGGTTCAGTCTCCAGTACTGGGGGATGGGGAAGAAGAGAGGAGAAGAGAAGAGAGGGGAGGGACGGGAAGGAGAGGAAAGGAGAGAAAGATGTTATCCTGTTATCTCTGACTTCGGAGCTCCAATCCTTCTGCTTTTGTCTGTGAATTTCTTCTTATAGTAGGTTATTCTTTAAATTGAATTGTGGCGAAGTGTTGTTCTTTCTACCGGAAGTGAATGCAACCCAGGTTCCTAGTTTCAGTTGAGAGACAGAAAACATGCGAGCAATTTGAACATAATTAATACAAGGAATTATTAACTAGCTAAAGGTGATCACTAAAAGGATGAGAGGAATCGCACTGCAAGGAGCAGCTGCTACCCTAAGAGCTGAGGGAACGGATCCAGGAAGGGCGACCTCTGGAACACTGACTGTCCCTAGCTTGGGCTGAGGTTCAGTGCCTGTTAGACAGGGTGTGGCCGTGGCTGGCGGGCTAGAGGAAGACTGCTCTGAGGTCCACGGGGCAGAGCTGGGGACTCCGCCATGGCTTCGGAGAAGGGAGCCAGAACGCTGGTGCTAGCGAGCCTTGGCTGAAGAGCCGGGAGCTACTATTAGGTTGCGCTCCACTGGGTCCCCGGACACTGCCAGTAAAGATGTCACCCGCTGGTGAAAACTGCCGAGTGGCGAGTGCTACTTTGTCTCCTGCAACCCTCTGGCAGTTTCGCCATCCATTTCAGGAAAAGGAAACCTACAGAGCATTAATACCAGCTTCCTGCCTGTTTGCACTGCTCCTCCAGCACCCTCACCTGACAAAGGTTGACATTGCGCTGTGTGACAAAGGAGGAAGCTGCACAGCACAACGCCGCGGGGCAAAGAAGGGCGGACCTGGAGCTGGGAGACCACAAACTGGCACACTCAGTTCTGGAGACCGGGCCGATTTTGAATGTGGATTTTAGAGTTTGGGGTTATCAATTGGCATGGGTAATATAAATGTGGACTTCAAACCTTCAAACCAAAGATTTACGATTTTTTGGCAGAGATTGTTTCCTGATAAAGCTTTCTAGATAGCACTGCCTCCCTATAAAGAATCCCCAGCTCCTTTGTGAACTTGTTAGGTAGCCCTAATGATGTGTGTGTGCAAAAATACTTACATTTTAGTACTGAGAGTGTTGTGCTGCTGATTAAGTCAAATACCTAGGACCTATCTAGAACTTCTCGTCGCTAACATGGAAAAAAAATCCATAGAGTAACAGAATATCTCAAAGAAATAAGCACGCAACCAAGAACAAGTAAGAAAGTGAACAAATTCCTCAAATAGACATAACCAGATACATCTAGACATATAATTAGAGCTTTCTAGAGATGGAATGAAATATATGATCATTACATTAAAAATAACTCAAAAAATGAGTTAAAAAGGATAATGGACATATCTAAGTATGATGCTAAAAATATTGACTGCCGGGTGTGGTGGCTCATGCCTGTAATTCCAGCACTCAAGAGGCCAAGGCAGGAGGATCATGATGAGTTCAACCCCAACCTGAACTACATAGAGAGACCTTGTGTCAACTTCCTAACGATGTATTTTAGGTTCTTCTCGGCGGTACACACAAAGACTGAATCAGGAGATGTTTGCAGGACCTAGGACATAGCAGTAGAGAAATGAAAAAGCAAAAGATATGTATCAAGAGACGTGGGGAATAGACTCAGAAGTTTAAACACCCACATGATAATGACTTTTCATGGATAAAACAGAGACACTAGAAAGGAGAGAATAAAGAAAGGATAGAAAGAATGTTATCAGCACTCAAGAAAATACATGTTTTCAGGGCACCAAGGTCCACTAAGTATATTTTTCTTTTTTTACAAATCCCTTACCTACTTATAGTGAAGCTTTAGAATTTATAATCTAAAGAAAATTCTAAAAACATTCAGAGTAAAAGTAAACTGGTTGCCTATAAAGAAATGAGAACAGGGGCTGGGGATTTAGCTCAGCGGCATAAGCGCCTGACTTGCAAGCAGGCAGTCGTGAGTTCGATCCCTGGTACCGATAAAAAGGAAAAAGACAAAAAAAAAAAAAAAAAAAAAAAAAAAAAGAAATGAGAACAAGGGCTGAGAATTTAGCTCAGTGGCATGAGTCTGCCTTGCAGGTGTGTGATTGTGAGTTTGATCCCTGGTACCGATTTAAAAAAAAAAATCTAAAAAAAGAAATGAGAATAAAGTTGGCAGTAATGGCTGCTATAAGACAATAGCTTGAAATTTCTGAGGGAAAATTATTTTGATCTCAGAGTGCTGTATCTAGCCTCATTAGTATTCAACATTGAGGATGAAATGAAAACGTTTGTTGCTTGTCTGGTTCCTCCAAACTGTTTTCTTTCCAGACCCTCACAATTGTAAAATTACTAAGTATCTAGATATGGAAACCATTTTTAAAAGTGTTATTTGGGGCTGGGGATTTAGCTCAGCGGCATAAGCACCTGCCTTGCAAGTGTGCGGTTGTGAGTTCAATCCCTGGTACTGACAAAAACAAAACAAAACAACAACAACAACAACAAAATGCCTACAAGAGTTATTTGAAGATATACTATGGCAACAAAAAAATGAACAGAGGAGCCTGGATGTGGTGGCCCATGCCTGCCAGTCTAGCATTCTGGGAGGCTGAGGCAGAAGGACTGCAAATTTCAGCCTAGTTTGCGCAACTTAATGACTTAGTGAGATCCTGTCTCAAAATAAAAGAATATTAAGAAGGGCTGAGGATGTAGTTTAGTGTGAAGGCCCTGGGTTCAATCTCTAGTAGTAAAGAAAAAAAAAACTAATTAAATGAATAGGAAAGAAAAAAGGAAAGAAATCTAAGTAAATATTGAAGCATATTATAAACAAAAGGATCAATAATCTAATTCCATTTCCAGGTGATCTCAGTATGTGAGGGCCACAGATAGAAGAAGAAATAGATTGTATACTAAGGTTCTTTTGCTTCAAGTAGGTATAGAGTTTGAGAAAGAGAATCATTAGGGTACATGATTATGAGAAAAAAATAAATGTTGTTACAGGAATAACTATATGACACAAACAGAATTATTGTACTCTATAAATTATTTACAGCACTATTTACATTACAGCTTGTTATGTGGGGTCATCTGAAAATGGTTCTTTTACTTTTAGGGTTTTTTCATCTCAATTTGGAAAAGGGAAAATTGGAAAAATAAAAACTAACCTTTATTGAGCAGTTACTATGTGCAAACACTGTTTTAAGTCCTTTAAATGTAGTATTTCATTTAAACCTAATACAATAATTCTAAAGACAGGAGAAAGAATTATCACTACTGTTGTAAAGGTGAGAAAATTGAGGTACTGTATAGGGTAGGTAAATAACTTGCTCAAATAAGTCAAGATTTGAACTGAGCCAATCTTTTGTATGTATTGTTTTGGTGCTATATAACAGGTGCTGTACTCTACCCACTCATTTATAATTTATAACCGTTGTAAGGGGAGAGGAGAGGCCAGTTGGAATGAATGAATAAGACACTATTCCTGCCTTGATTTCCCCACATGCAGCCAGTGACTATGGAGAAAGCAGTATGGGGTATGGAGTTAAGTGATTGGGTTGTGACGTCAGGGAAAGCTGGGGTTCTGTGCTCATGAACAATTTAAAGTTTGTAAGCTTTGGTGTCAGCAACTAAGCAATAGGGACAACAACCACACTACCTCATTTAGTGGTTGTGAAGACTGCCGTATCCTATGTAAAGCACCCAGGCTATTGCTATTTTAGGCAATAATGTTCCTTGAAGCTCACCACTTACTCCATTTGGGGAGATTAGGGAACACTTCATGGAAGAGGTAATATTTGAGCTGGGTTATGAAGAGAAAATAAAGTGTTCACTACAAGGAATTGGAGAAAGAGGTCTGCTACTGGTGAGCCAACAGTATGAACAAATGCTTGGAAATGGGAAATTAAATTGGGTTAGATCACACAGTACTCTAAAGGAAATACTAGCAAATAAACCTACAGTGGAAGCTTTGATTTGTATTTTGGAAAAATAAGTGGAACAAGATTTTGAACTCCCCACAGACAGAACTACCTTGATTTCCTTCTTAATTTTGCCACCCTGTGCCCCACTGAATAGACCTGTGTAGCGAAAAGTTACACGTGCTTCCCATGTGTTAGGAGGCTAAAAAGAGGCCTGTTCTCCCCTGCTTCCACTCTCAGCTGGTCTCCATTGTGAGGGCTACAAAAAGCCTTTGTGTTTTTCCCAGCCTCCTTTGCACCCTGTAGCAGCCATGTTTCAGTTTCTGATGAGTGAACTACAAGCAGAAATCTGCTGGAGGGCTTCTGGGATAGTTTTGCTTTATAATGAAACGTCGAATATCCTGGCACTGTTTCTTTTCTACTACTTCATGCCAAGTATAGAATTTCAACAACCATTGTATGACCGTGAGTTATGGAGTAGAGCACAGAGTTTAGACATGAACCAATTCCCCAGCAGCCACAAACCTCCAGGCAGCTTGTTTGTCTTCTTTTTGTGGGGAAGCTATCAGAAATCGAACTCAGGACCTACAGGCATGTGCTGTGCCACTGAGCTAAATATCTGTCTGATATGTGAAAAAAATGAACCACTGGCCACTGTTCTTATGTCCTAAATAATTTTTATATAATGGGAAGTATTTGGGCTTTGAGAATTAAAAAAACCTAGGTTTTACTTCAGCTAAGTTTCATTTATTCTCTTGTTCTCAGGTCAGAACCCATAGTCCTAATGATTTTGAAACATTATCTAGTATTTGCCTGGGGTCAGTCTAGGACTGGGAAAATCTGTAAATGGGTTGTGACAACTACATCCAAGAGACAAATGGACTAAGGTTCAGTGCCACTCCTCATCAATACAGGTTTCTGTATAGACTTTTCAATCTATTACTTGTTCTATCTAGAAAAGTGTTCTGTTGTCAAAGAGAAAATGCTCTGACATTAAATCGTGACCCTCAGGGTCAGAATAATTGAATGAAACATCCATAAAAAGGAAATAACTGACTGATATGGAAATTCAGTGTGTCAGAACTGTTACTTTGGTGCCAAAGACAAGGCAGTGCAGTGAAAAAATTGTTATACAGTGATTCCAAGGGATGATAATGCTTAACCCAGTATCAGATTTCAAGGTGTGGATCCATCCACATGTTTTTGTTTTTACATCTTGGTGACCCTCAAAGTTCAAGAGCTTGGATTCAGTGCAGTCTAGATTTCATTACACTAAATACATTTCCAGTTGTTTGGCTTGGTAAAAAACCAGAACTCTGAAAAATTAAGAATACATATGCAGATGAAATTATTAAAGAAATGACCATCTTTTTTTTTTTTTTGCGGTACCGAGGACTGAACTCAGAGACCTCACACTTGCCAGGCGGGCGCTTATGCCTGCTGAGATTAAATCCCCAGCCCAAGAAATGACCATCTCAAAACATTCAACAATCCTATTTTGGACTTTTGGTTCAGTGACTCTGTTGCTATTTCACTATCTCTGGACAGTACCTAATTCAAAAATCTTTTGATAGCATTTGGTGGAAATAATTTTGGCATCCTTCATAAACATCAAAGCAAAACTGAAATTATAGTTCATATTCTCTTGAGCCTGGTTTTCTCTCTAAGATTTACTTTTAGTTTAGAATTTGAAATTTTCTTCTCTTGCAGCTCATTCCATCTTGTTCAAAAAAATCTCTAGAAATAAAAATGACCAAGCTGTGATATATATATGTACTAGTTCCCCAAGATGAACGCAGTTAGTATCACCAACATACACTAATAAAAACTGTTTTAAAAAATCTCTAGAAATAGACTAAATTTTGGAGGAATAAAAATGAATTCTGGACAGATCCTGTGCTGGATTTGGGAGAGGTGGTCCCCCATGGGTCTCGGGTACCCTGCATAGCCTTGCCAGGTATGCCACAATAAGGCTCAACCATCTCCGATACCAAGCAGTTTCCATAAAGTCATGTATGCAATTAAATTGATAAAGGTGACTGATGCATGACTATGATGTGACAACTTGCTCCTTAGGAAAGTGGGACTGCCTTGTTTAATGCTTGCTAAAGATCCTGAGCTCTTGGCCCTGCGTTCCTCACCTGTGGTACAATTCTCTGGGTGGATGCTCTTTGCCTCATGATACTTAGGGACAACTAGAATTACCTGATGTGCCTAGTGTTTTGTATGTTGTAATCAACTGGTTTATCCTGATTATTGATTCTCATTGATGACTCTCTGGGTACTTAGGAAAGTGGGAAGTTTATTTGGTACTAACCCATTCAGCCTAAGTCTATCAGGGGCAAACGAAAAAAAAACTTCACTCCATTGACTCATTGCAATGGGGGGTTTAGGGGAAGGCTAGAGGGTTGGTGAAATTGAAATGAAGCAGTGCTTTGGTAGACTTTAAGCGACTGTGAGTGTAAAAGCTCAACCCCAGCACTAAACTGCCAGGTGGATCCTTGGAATCTACTAACTTAGAATATTGAATCTGCAGCTTTGTACCGAAGGTGGAAGTAATCAGATGACGTAGATATTTACACCAAAGTGACTTACATCCTTTGGGCAAGAGCGAAATTTTTTTTTTTTTTTATCGGTACCGGGGATTGAACTCAGGACCGAGTGCTTGCAAGGCAGGTGCTTATGCCGCTGAGCTAAATCCCCAGCCCCAAGAGTGAAATATTTTAATCTTGAAGACATACTTCTGAATAGCAGAGTTGCCAACAGTCTATGATTTTAGAGAATAAAGCTTCTTGGTCCAACAGCAGTGGTGGTTGTTGTTATACTTTATAACTGCAGTATGTCCTTGGGGGAAATAGTATTTCCTGTTGACTGTGCAGCTAACTTTATGTGTGTATCATTCCAGCCTAAGAAATGGCTGGGAAGATTTCTACTTTATCACTTTGAGCTAATTTTTATTATCTCAGTCCCTTCTTTTGACTAAGAGCTGTGAAGTTCATTCCATAGGCCCTTATTTTATGAAATCCAGACCTGTACCTCTGAGGTCTGCTGACCAGAAGGCTGTTTAGATAGTTGGATTAAAGTCAGTCCTTCATGTTCCTTTCATTGTAAGACAAAGTCACATGACTAAATAGTACTATTTATGATTATGAAGATCACACATTTCAATACTATTAACAGACAAATATAAGTTTTTATAATCAAGCTCTGTAGTATACTTGTAAATTAGAAGTCAAAAATTAAAAGTATTTACCACATTTTTCTTTTTTCTTTCCACATTTTTCAATCTACTCATTGATTGACAGATATTTGGATTGTTTTCATCTTTCAGGTATTGTGAATAATGTCACCATAAACAGGCATATGTGAGTACTAATGTATCCATAGAGACCTATACTATACATATATAAATGTACATGAGTGGAATTACTGGGTCATACAGTAATTACATGTTTAACTTTTTAAGGAAGTGCCAAACTGTTTTGTATGGGAGCTGTACTACTCTGAAGTCCCACCAGCAATGTGTAAGGGCTCCAATTTTCCACAATGTTGCTAACACTTGTTGTTTTTTATGACAGTCGTCCTAATAGTTGTAAAATGATATTGCACTGTAGTTTTTGGTATTGGGAATTGAACTCAGGACCTCACACTTGCCAGGCAGGTGCTGTGCTGCTGAGCTACACCCCCAGCCTTACATTGTAGTTTTGACTTGTATTTTAGTGATGTTAATGATTTATGATGGTAAGCTTCTTGGCTATTTGTGTATCTTCTTCATAGAAATGTCTATTCAAGTCCTTCATACATTTTTAAATTCTGTTGTCTATTTTTCAAATTGTAAGAGTCCTATATATAATGGATACCGGATCCTGATAAGATCTATGACTTGCAAGTATTTTCTCAAATTTTGTAAATTGTCTTTTCACTTGATATTGTCCTCTGATGTACATGTTTTTAACTTTAATGATGTATGATTTATCTATTTTCTTTTATTGCCATATGTTTGCTTTTACATCTGAGAAGCCACTGCTAAATCTAAGATCTTGAAAATTTATCCCTATGCTTTCTTTTAAAACTCTAAAAGTTGTAGCTTTTCTATTTAGGTCTTTAACCTATCCTTATACATGGTGTAAAGTACAGGTCCAACATCATTCTTTGGTATCATTTGAATATCCAGTTATCTAGCACCATGTGTTTCTTTATTTTTCTTTCTTTTTTGAGACAGGCTCTCTCCATATAGTTCAGGTTGGCCTAGACTGACTATGTAGCTCAGGCTCCAACTTTCAGTGATCCTCTTGCCTCACCCTCCTGAGCGCTGGGATTACAGGCATAAGCCACCATGCCTGGCTTCCAGCACCATTTGTTAAACAGATGATTTTCCAATGAAGGGTCTTTGCCAAATCGGCCAAATAGAAATGTGAAAAATGTTTACTAATCATCAGGGAAACATAAATCAAAACCACAATGAGACATCACCTCACTCTAGTTAGAATGGCTATTGTCAAAAAGACAAAAGATAATAAGCATTGGCAAGGATGTAGAGAAAAGGGAATTTTTCACACTGCTGGTAGGGATGTGAATTAATTCCACGTTATGGCAAATAGTATGGAGGTTACTCAAAAAAAGTAAAATAGGACTACCATATGATCCAGCAACCCCACTTCTGGGTACATGACCAAAGGAAATGAAGTATGTCAAAAAGACATTCACACTCTCATGTTTGTTTAGCACTATTCACAATAGTCAAGAAATGGAATCAACCTAAGTATTTATCAAGTAGTGAATGCATAAAAGAAATGTAGCATATATATACACTGGAGAACTATTCAGGCATAAAAATGATGAAATTCTATCACTGTGACAACATGAGGGGAACTGGAAGACATTGAGTGACGTAAGCCAGGCGCAGAAAGACAAACACTGCACAATCTTACTCATGAGTGGAATCTAAAAAATGGATCTCATAGAAATTGAGACTAGAACAGTGGTTACCAGAGGTTGAATCTGTTCATCATTCTGATTGCTAGTTCTCACTCCACACTGCTACACCCAATATTTGTGCCTTTGAATGTTTTTGGCAGAAGTTGCTTGGGAAGCTACTCTTACCCTGAGAATGCTTGAAGTTGTCTGAAACAAAATAAGCCTTGTGCCAGTCCTTTGGACAAGTATAAACCCATAATTACAGATAGGTTAAAAAGATGGTAGGTTAAAAAGATGGTTCTAAAGAAATGAAAGGAAAAAATACATATATATTTAAAAATATATATATATATATAGTTCCTGTCACTCCTTTTGCCATTAGCAACCTTCAGTGGGAGTGTGGGCTGCTGTCCTTACTGCTGTCACCAGCCTGGGGTGTGGGGTACTGGAGGCAAGTGTTCTCTTATCTCAATGCTTCTGTTGTCTGATAGTTCCCTTAGAAATGTCTCACCAAGTGAAAACATTCCAGGTCTTTCTTACCTGGAACCAAGAACTGTAGGAGACAAGCCAAAAACTATGCCAAAAATTTACTTGACAATCGAGAGGTGATGAAAGGGTAAGGAAAGAACCAAGTCTGTAGAGTAAACTTAGGCTGAACAAAGAGAGGAAAGGATAAAAGTGAAAACAAAAGTGTACTCTGTGTTCAGAAGACTCAGAGTGGGCTACAGTGAAGAGTCACAATAGTGGGCAGCCCCAGAGAAGTTCCACATACCGGGCCCTGGAAATTATTTGGTGCTGTCCTGGGAGCTTATAATTGATAGGTGCTGCTTATTTCCTGAGTCAGCTTTGCCATGACCTGTCTCCTATATCACTTCCGTCTTTTTTTTTAAAGAAAAAAAACCAATAAAAACAGTAGCACAATATTTCAAAATAAGGTCATAGGAGAGCAACAATGGCTAGCACATTGCATATTGTTATCTTTAAAGTAGTTGCTCATATTACAAGATATAGGCATCAAAATTTGATCAAACAATACAGCCACAAATCTTGCTTTTCAATGAACTAATAGCAACTAGTAAACTGTCTTAACGATTTTGCATCACTTCTGTCTTAACAAAGCTTCCTCTGGTTGGTGGAAGTATCTGACTAGATTCTAAAGTTCTGCAAAAATTCATTGTGACTTTCCAGCCCAGCTGCTGTTTTGGAGGAAGTACCATACTCTGTGATTTTTGGTGACATCTCTCTGTAATATACTTTCATTTGAATGTGCTTGGATGTAAATATACAGCCATGTAAAGATACAATAAAATGAAAGGCTTTAACTTTTATTTAAATACAATTAGCATGTTAAAGAAAATAATACATATACTAAGATTTCTAGTTTAATGAACTAATAATCTTAGGTGGTGGACAAGTCATATCCATTTTCTTGTATATATGTTGTATTTTATGTAATTATTATACCATACCATGTATAGACTTTAATTATTTTTATGTCTTTTAATCTAAGTAGCCAAGTTTTGTTCTTTGCATATTCAAAGAAAACTACTAAGCAGGAAGGAAGCTGAGAACTTTGTAGCTAATTTTCCCTAAGCACACCTTTTTCAATTACCTTTATAAATTTTAAGGTGGCAAAATACACCCATGACATTGTATGAATACTGCAACAGTCTCTTAATGTATAGCCATTTTTTATACTTTTTTTTTTTTATCGGTACTGGGGATCGAACTCAGGACCACCTGCTTGCAAGGCAGGTGCTTATGCCGCTGAGCTAAATCCCCAGCCCCCAATGTATAGCCATTTTATAATATATGAAAATAAGGATGAATAGAAATTATGTTTAGTAATCAAAAGTTTTAATTTTTTTAATTTAGAAATTGGCCAAGAATCCAAAGATCATCAGTGAATTCAGCCTAATATTTAAAAGCTTAGCAAATGTCAACTGAAGCTCTGGAAATTACAATTTTAATTAACACATTAAGCTCTTTCTTTTTTTTTGGTACTGGGGACGGAACTTACAACCTCACCCATGCCAAGCAGATGTCTGTGCCATTGAGCTAAATCTCCACCCCCAGCTCTTTCAAACTGCGGATTTACAAGAAATTTATAAGCTCAGAGCCTTTTGTTTTATTTTGTTTGCAGCGTAGGGCATTGGACCCTGAGCCTTTGCACTGAGCTAAACCTCAGCGCCCCCCCCCTTTTAAAATTCAGAGGCAGGTTCTTGCTAAATTGCCAAATTGCTCAGGCTGGGCTCCATCCTCCTGCCTCAGCCTCACAAAGTGCTGGGATTATAGACATGCGGCACTACACCTGGCCCTTCCTATGTATTTTTTTTGTACCAGGGATCAAACTCATGACCTCATGCTTTCCAGGCAGGTGCTTAGGGTGCTGGGCTAAATCCTTGGCCCTTTTCTGGGGATTTAGCTCAGCGGCATAAGCACCTGCCTTTGCAAGCGGGTGGTCGTGAGTTCGATCCCTAGTACCGATTAAAAAAAAAAAAGATGATAAATCCCTGGCCCTTCCTCTATATTTTTTAAGAAAGAGACAAACAGTTTATTAAATGCTTTTCTTTCTCATAAATATTTGTGACTATCTGCACTAAATATTCCTAAAATAGGTACACGACAAGGTACTCTTTCTAACCTATTGTCATTAGCATTTCCCATTGCTGCTTGGGGCAATCTGAATGGAAGACTTGGGAGGAAGGCAGACTGGCACTCCTCCTCTGTGGTTCTACCCTGACAATCTCCAGCCACTCCTATTTTTTCCCCTCCTGGTCCTGGTGCCTGTGAAACGTGATTGGCTTTATCTTTCACTGACAGTTGAACAACAGGGGAAGGTGACTGCAGCCTTTTGCTTCTGCTACCACATGGCTCAGCTGTGGGGTACGGAAGACCAGTGTGCACGAGGATAATAATCAGTTGGTGACAGTCATGAGCCTTGGAGTAGCTTTCCAGTGGCCTGCTTGGCCATGTTAAGAGGACACCATGGGTCTTCGCAAGTGCCCAGTCCCAGGAGCCCTCCATTTGGGTGGAGGTGGCATAGTGGGGTGGGTGAAGGGAGAAGCAATGGCTACTGACTTAGAACAAATGGACTCTTGTGGCCATGGAAAGAGTAATCACTCTGGCACCTGGGGAAGGGACACCTTAGTCCTTTGGAGGTATGGGGACTTAGCAGGGGTAACATTTACTGTTTCCTTTGTCCCTTTGATCCAATACTGAACAGCAAAAAAAAAAAAAAAAAACAAACAAACACCTTGTCTACCTGAGTCAGGCCACAGCTACACTTGGCACTGAGACTCACCTGGGGAATTCACCCTCTCCAGCCTCGCATCCTTAAGCTCTCATACCGGCAGGACTGCCCCTGAGCATTCTACTGTGGCCAGCACCCTCACAACAGCAGGACTGAGTCTTAATTTAGCTCATTTCTCATGCACACCAGTACACTCTTACTTCAATCTGATTGACCAAGATTAAAGCACAAAGCCAGGCAGGGTGGGTGACGCCTGTAATCCCAGAACTCTTGGATCCCACGCAGGAGGATTTCAAGTTTGAGACCTGGGCAATTTAGCAAGGCATGACTCAAAAAAATAGGTTCATCTTCACTACATTTTATGAGCACAAGAAAAACCCTGTGTTAAATTATGGAGATTTTGCAGTTTGTTACAGAAGCCTCCTGAGTGGCTAAGATGACAGGCTCACATCACCAATGCTAGCTAGATGATTTTTTTTCTCCTACAATGCTGCAATAAACTTCCTTAGACATGCCTAGTAGTGTAGAGTCAGAAAGACCTTTCGGAGGATTTTCACCTTTAAGCTGCTACTAGAGGGATGAGACTCTAACTATTAAGCTACTACTAGAAGGATGAGAATCTAGCTATTTGAAGACCCAGGAAACAAGAATTTCAGGTATCTGGAACAGAGGACAAGCCCTGAGGTGAGAGGGAATGGTATGTCCAAGATCCAGGGAGGACCCCATCCAGTGCGGTGATTCGGGAAAGAGGAACAAGACAAATTTGTTCTTTTTTCCATGTTGGTCAGACTATGCCCACAATATCGTGAATTGCTTTCCCCAACTTTACTATGAACATAGCATCTGTTGAATGAATGAATTTACTGCTTTTGCTCACTATTTTGGAGGAACCGATTATATCTTATTTTTTTGTAATGAAAATCGAACTCAGGGCCTCATGCTTGCTAGGCAGGTGCTGTGCTACTGAGCTATATCCCCGGCCCCCTGATTGCATCTATTATAAAAACAAAAGCTTTTGAATTCCTTTATTACCCTCTGGTATTGGAGCAGTGCCTGTGTATTTCAAAATGAAACCCTATCTATCCCAATTTCATTTTTTTTTCTGCCCAGAAGACTTAAAAGGAAATGTGCCCTGTTTTCCTCTCTGTGTCTTGCAACCAATTTGTTGTCCCGTTTGTTAAAATAAGACTGACTTCATGCAAGGTCTAAAGCATTTAGGTCAATTTAGTTCTCAAACTATTTGAGCTGTGACAGAATCAAAATGACCAAGCTAAGGAATGACTGAAAAATGTGAGTGGAAAAGATATATACTACCTACATTACAGTGCCAAACAGTACTACACTTTAAGATGATAAAAATTATTTCCAAAAGTGGTTGGAAAGTGGGTCATTCCTTTTGTAGCTCAGCCAAACATGCTAAGATCTTTTCTCCTTCTTCATTCATTTCTTCTGTTAGCCCCTTGTCCATTTGGTGAGTGGCCGAGTCTCAGTATCTGGTTGGGAGGTGGAGACCACTGCACTCCAAGGCTCTCATTTACCTTATCTATCTTGTCTCCTATGTTAACGCGCAGCAAGACTGACAGTGCTAGCCCAATGTTTCCACTCTACTCTTCTTTAGAACATCCTTTTTGATAACTATTACTTTGCCATTTTAAAAGCTATTCAAACTCACAGAAATCTCAATAAAACCTAGTCTCATTGATGTGGGTGAAATTTTCTCTTGTCTAAAGCAACTTCCCCATCTATCAATTTTTTAAAAATTTACAACTTTCCTGTACTCTCTAGGTAGAATCTTACTACCCAAATGGAATGAGTATCAAAAGGCAAGGTGTATAACTGTGTTTTGTACAATAAAGCAGAATTAAAATCCTATTGATATCACAGAATCAGACTCTTAGTGTTAGAAAAGAGTTTAAGGACCATCTGGTGCAACTACCTGTCTTATATGTGTATGTGACAACCAGGGTTTCTTCACTGAAGTCAATATTGTTTTCAGTCTAGAGGAAGAAACTTCAATAAAACAAGTCAAAACTACAAAGAAATGATCTGATTCTAGCTAATATAAAAGTTTTATTTCTTCTCAATGCAAAATAAAATTACAATCATTAGATCTATTACATTACATCTATTAGAAGGGTTATTTTAAAAAAAGTAAATGGTGAAGATGTGCAAAAAAAGGAATCTTTGTACTCACTATTGCTAAGCATGCAAATCAGTACAGCTGTTTTGGAAAACAGTGTAGTGATCATTCAAAAAGCTACTGTAAATCCACTAAATCCAGCAATCCCATTTCTGGGTTTATATCCAAAGGAATTAAAATCAGTATGCAGGGGCTGGGGATTTAGCTCAGCGGTATAAGTACTTGCCTGCCAAGCACAAGGTCATGAGTTTGATCCCTAGTACCAAATTAAAAAAAAAAAATCAGTATGCCAAAGAAGTCAGCATTCCCACATTTCTCCCAGCACCAGTCACAATAGCCAAAAAGTTGCTATCAACATATGAATGGATAAAGGATTGTATACAGCATATACAGTTAAGAAAGCAAAACAAAAAAATACTGTTATTTGCAGTGATGAGTTTGAAATCTAGAGAACATTTTGCTAGGTGAAATAAACCAGCCACAGAAAAACCAATGTGTTATGAACTCACTGAAATGTGGAACTTTAAAAAATCAAACTCATAGAAGTAGAAAGTAGAATAGTGGTTCTCAGAGGCTGAGGGAGGCATAGATGGGCCCGGAAAGGTTGGTCAAAGGGTACAAAGTTTTACTCTGAAGGAGTAAGTTCTGGTGATCTATTGCACAGTTAGTAATAATGTACTGAATAGCTCCAAATTGCTCAGTGGACTTTATTTTTTGTTTTTGTTTTGAGACAGGTTCTTGACATGTATTTCAGGCTGGCCTTTAACTCATGTAGCCCATGGGGGCCTCAAATTTGCAGTGATCTTCCTGCCCTAGTCTCTGAGTGCTACAATTACAAAGTTGAGCCACTATTCTTGGCTGTTTAGTGGATTTTAAATGCTTTTACTACAAATAAGTCAGGTGGATATGTTAATTAGCCTGACTTGCTCATTCCACAACGTACACATGCATGAAACATCATATTGTGCCCACAAATATATACACTTATCAATTGAAAATAAAAATAAGCCAGATACCCTGGCAAGTGATGTAATCCCTGTGGCTTGAGGGACTTAGGCAACAGAATTGCAAACTGGAGGCCAGGCTGGGCAGTTTAGTGAAACCCTGTTTCATTATTTATTTTAGCCAGGGATTTAGCTCAGTGGTGTAAGTGCCTGCTGGGAAGAACAAGGTTGTGAGTTTGATTCCTGGTACCAAAAAAAAAAATTTGTTTTTAATTAGATTTTATTGGTACATTTTAGTAACACAAAATGATCGCTTCTCGGTCTTTTGGCTAAGATCAAGTGTAGAAATACAAAATGATCACATTCATTATAGAGAATTTGTTCCTGTACATAACCCCCCCCCCATTCCCCATCTTTTCTCTTCAACCGGGGCTCCATTCCCCGTTTACAAAAGCTTTGTTTCCATGATTTCCTTCTTTTCATTCTCTTTAAAAACTATTCCCTTCTCTTCTTTTCCCTTCAAAATTTAAAAAGGGCCAGGGATTCTAAGCCTAGCCTACATTGAGGCCCTTGGCGATCTTATCCCTGAAAAGAAACAAAATTTTGTTCTGAGGCAAGGTACACTGGGGTTAATGCAAGTCCGGCTTTCAGAAACTGCACCCGCAGGGTAGACAGCAAAAACAGCCTTCAAGCATTACGATAAGTATCGGCAATATGTGTAAATTTGCTTTAGGCCACAGAGATGGGAAGAAGTGATTACATCCCAGGGGTTGCACCTTCAGAGGACAGTGAAAGATTTTCAGGAATGACTAAGAAGTAGCCTGAGGCGGTGGCGGCCAGCCTGTAGTCCCAGTTACTCCAGAGGCTGAGGCAGGAGACTGTTGAACACAGGAGTTCCACGCTTGGTTTGGCGAACACATGGAGACCCCAGATTCCAGCTCATTAAAAAACAAACAAAAGAGCCGGGCCGTTGGTGTAGGCTGGTAACCCCAGCACTCTGGGAAGCTGAGGCAAGAGGACTAAAAGTTCGAGCTCAGTTTAGGAATTTAGCAAGACCCTGTCTCAAGAAAGGGCAGAGGCTGGGATTATAACTCGTACAAAGACCCTAGATTCAATCCCCTGTATACAACAAAAATCCACGGGTGGGGGGGGGAGGCTAAAGAATAGTCATTCCAATCATTAACTGGACAATGAGAATATCCTAACCTTAGAGAACAGCTGCAGAAGTTTAAAAAGGGGCGCAGCAAATCACATTTTAAACCGCGAATTTCTACATGAACTGCGCATCAGGATCACCTGGGCAACTACAAATTGCGATTTTTCAGTCCTCGTGCCAGTCCGATGACCTCGGACTCTATGGGGGTAGAACCCACAGGCCAATGGTTTTTTGTTTGTTCGTTTTAAAGCCCCCAGGCAACACTAAAGTGCGGTCACGGTTGAGAGAGGATCACCGTTTTAAATCACGTGCAAAATATTTTAAGCATAGCTTTTGAGGGGGAAAAGGTGGCGGTAGGCACACAGGAACTGAAAACCCTAGAGGGTGGGGCAGCGTGGCCACTGTAAGAGCAGATAGGAAAACCTAGAGCCTGCAGCAGAGTTAAGGACTTTCTGTCGGACTGATGGCATTTGGGCACCAGTAAAGGGGGTCATCACACTCTCAGCTCTATCAAAATTAAACTAGCCGGCCGGAGACTCTGCCCCAGCCCGTCAAATTTTCAAGCACATTTTCCCAGTTTAAAAAAAAAGACCTGCAACGTTCTGTCCCACGCAACACGCCTTAGACGTCTGTGGGAGGAGCGAGGACCTTGAGAAACCAAAAACGCGCTGCCACTACTACAGTTTTCTGCGCGATTTCAGAACCACAATTTAGGAACTACCAGAGAGGCCCTCCCGGCTTCTGGTACCCCGCTTAGGGGGTGATAATTGACTCCTCAGGACAACTGTAATCTTTAGGAAGTCGCGGCAGGGGGGAGGGGGGCCAGGGTAGGAGCCGGCAAACTGCTGACGTTCCGTGACGCGGCCCGCTCCGCCTTCACTCTCGCTTCCGGCAGCGCGCGACTCTCTTTTCCGCTCTCCCGCCCACGCGCCGGCCCCGCCCCACCCCACTCCCACGCGCCCCAAAAGCTGCAGCGCAGGAACGCGCGAAGAACCATCACAGGTTACTATCGGAAGGCCCCCTGCAGATTCCCCTTCCGCTCTGCCCAAGGACTTCCGCTTTGGGCAGTCAATATGGACGCTGCGGCAGTCTAGTTGAATGTTCACTGAGCAGCCGTGGAGGCGCTGCTTCTCTGCGGCTGTAGTCGCGTGTCCCCGCCCTCCCCATCTCCCTCCCCCCCTCCTCCCCCCGCCTCCCCCCGCCCTCGCTCGCGTCCCTGGGGCCCGCAGGCTCAGCGCTACATGGGGGCGGGCCTCCGCAGCCAGCGCTCCGCTTCCTGTTCAGCGGCTGCAGGGCCGTAGGCGGCGGTGTCTCAGGCTGCGTCTGCCTAGGCGCGGTGACCGAGAGCCCAGCAGGCTTAAGGGCTGCGTCTTGTGCCGCTGCGCCGAGCCCAGCCCCGCGCCGCCATGGCTCCAGTACAGCTGGAGAACCACCAGCTGGTCCCGCCTGGAGGCGGCGGCGGAGGCAGCAGTGGCCCCGCGTCAGCCCCAGCTCCTCCTCCTCCCGGAGCCGCTGTGGCGGCAGCCGCCGCGGCTGCGGCCAGCCCTGGCTACCGACTGAGTACTCTCATCGAATTTCTGCTACACCGGGCCTACTCTGAGCTCATGGTGTTGACGGACCTGTAAGTGCCGCGAAAGCCACGCCGGCTTCCCAGCCCCCCCTCCCGCCTGCCGGCTGAGAGAGGGTGCGCCTCCCTCACCCCAAGAGGCTGCCGTTTTCTCCGCTGAGCTGCTTAGTCTAGAATTTCGGAACTCCTGGGGTTCGGGGAGGTGGAGGAGAAGCTTTGTATTGGGGGTCTTGCCGGCGATGAATCAACCGAGACTTGATTTTGTGTTTCGTTGAAGATGGTCTTTGGGATTTTTGTCCGAGTGCCCGGCAGAACTCTTTATTAATTTTTTCGCTGGAAGCATTTTAGCCCAAAGCCCAAAACTGGAGTTGAGAGTAAGATTTCAACTTAAAAAAATCTCCAAGACGGGAAATCTGTTTCACAGCTTCTTTAAGGGAATATATTCGAAATGTAGCTAGCAATTGCTTCTCTTGCGTGCAGGAGATAGTGTGTAAAATGGACCAACGTTTTAGATTCTCAGTATTTCTGAAACGTTTGAGAGTGAAGTCTTCATGAATTTAGTGAACGTAAAATATTTTTTGTAACCAGCCCGCTGTCATTTCAGTCTCCCAGGTACCCGTGAAATGCCTTGGGGCATGATTAGGGTGTTAATCCCTTCAGACTAGAATCGGAATGCCCTGTAAAGATTCTGTGTGTGTAGAAAAAGTGCTATAAAGTTTTGATGCTCAGTTTTACATCTTATAACGTAGATTGAGTAAAAGTAAGTCCATATTCGTTTTGATTAGTGTTTGTCTTTTATCCATTGTAAGACTTAAGCGTTTCCATTTAAAATATATTACTATGCTAATACTAGGTTGTACAATGTCACAGTCATTTGTTACTAGAGACTTAAAATCTTTATTTGCAGTGACTAAAAGAATAAAAGTTCCACTTACTCTTACAAAGCATCATTCTCAATTTCATTGTACTCTTCATCGAATGAGACAAACAGGTGGAAGTTAAGCCTCCCCCATCCAGTGACATTTAAATAGCTGTGGTAATTAGAAATTATTGTAATAATATACTTCTGAACCTTTTGTTGGATTTCATAAGATCCAAGAGTATCCACAAGAAAGTTTGTGTATGTGGAGATCTCCTGGCATGTGTGCATCTATGGAAAAAAGTGTTGGGGACTGTTACTGTCAGTGTTTGTGTGGTTTATTTTTCTGCACAGGATTTGTCGAATAAGTGTATTTATAGTGTATTTTTTGACTAGGACTTGGTTTATGATGAGTGAAACATCTGTTTTATTGCTGTAGAATAAGTCCACACAGTCCCATGCCCTTTGTAAGATGATGATTTCCATGCTGTGTCTCGTTTAACACAGACCTCTCAGAACTCCACTCATAGGTCCACATGCCTACATTTCATTATCTCATTTCAGCATACCAGGTCCAAATTCTCCCCTCTACCTCAAAGCCTTTCCTGTCACTCCAAGTACTACCTTCATCCTTTGTGTTGTTGCTCAGACTATTTTGGTATAATTCTTGGTTGTTTCCCCTTCACATCCCACACCCAGTGTACAAGTCTAGTCATCTCTGACTTAAGAATTTGACCTCCCCTCAGTGTTTCCAACCGACTGGCAATCCAAGCCACCCACCCTTATGGTCAGCTCATTGCTATTGCTAGTGGTATTCTCTCTTGCCCGCTTCTATGGGTTCTTTTCCATGAAACAGCCAGAAAAATCTTTTGAAAAGTTCTCTGCTAGGAACTTTCCAGTGGTTCCCCATCATCTCACTTAGATTAAAAAGTTTTTGTAGTCACTTATATATAGAATGACCATAAAATTCATAAACATAAGAAGGTGCTGTTGATGATAATGCCTGAATAACAAGCATAAAACCAAGACTGTCTTGTGCAAACCAGGATATGGTCAATTTACATAAACCATACCTTTTCCTTCTTTAATTCATGTCCTTATACTTCTCCTTATTCCATTCAGTCTGTACTGGCCTTCCTGATATTTCTTGACACACTCCCATCTTGGAGCTTTTGGTCTTGCAAAAATCTGTGCTATTTGCCTTCTTCTTGTAGGTCTTACATCATATATAACTTGGCAGAAAGATTTTTTTGGACCAATCATAAGCTATAGTGCTCTGTCCTTCATGATAGCCTTCTTTCTTGGTGCTCTTATTTTTCTCTACAGGATTTATTGCCCCCTGATGTTATTAGTATATTGTTGTTTCTCCGTTGCTGGAATGTAAATGCCAGGAGTACAGGGATTTCAGTTTGCTGCTTTCCCCAAGGCTTAGAACAATGCCTGGTACTAACTCTGGGGGTAAATATTTTGAATGAGTGAATATTTAGGATATTAGTCATGGAGACTTTAATGGGGAAAGTCACAGTTGTTCTTCATAACAGAGGTGTATAACTTCGTTTTTTGATCTGTGGTAACCAAAATTAGGAACTAATATGAAAGCTCCTAAATAGTGTGTTCTCTCCCTTGCCTGCTCCTATGGTTTCCCTTGTTCTAGGTAGAAGCTGTCGAGATTGATATATTTTGTAGAGCCAGTGTCCTAGTATGCTTTATAAGAGACTATAGGGACTTCGCTACTTATTTCTGCATCACTCGATGTCTGTGAACCGTCTTGGCTATTTAGGTAGTTTGGTTTTGACCTCAGATTTCTGGGCTTTTTTTCTGCTGCTCGTCTACTCGCTGATTCCCCCGTCATACATGCTTATGTATTAAAGCTTTCTTTCTGCCTTGACTTAGATTGTACTTTCTAACCTCTTTTGGTTAAAAACAGAAGTGCTAGCATCTCTGTCATGTAAACTTGTCATCCCACTTTAGCAAATTACATTTTTATGCCTTCTGCCAACATTTGCAGTTAAGGACTTTTACTCCAAATGTTGCACGTTAGGAATTTAAAATAGGTTAGGAGATATGGGGGTAAAGGGGAGGCAAGCAGAAAAGCCTATCCTTTGTCCCCGAAAAGGGTAGCATTTATGATGTGAGACCATCCTTTTAGGTTCTCTAGGGTGGACGAGAGGAGTTGGAACAGTGGTTCCAGTTCTTTGGACCCCAGAAGGATCCTCACTCCCCCCTCTTCCCACCCTCAGAAGCAACTCACCCTTCTCATTTTCTTTCTTCCTTGAGGACAAGACTATAGTTTCTTAAGGAGCGTTCTTTAGGAGTTTTTGCACATGGAAGAATTTAGCAATGGCTGCTTTTATTCATGGTCTTCTAATAAGACCTTAATTTCTACTTTATTCCTTTTTTGGCCCTTTCTTTCAGTCCTTTAATAGTTCTCTGTATCATTCTGATTATAGCTTGAGCTTCTGTCTCACAGTCTTTCTTGAAAATAGAAGGAAGCCAGAGCTCATTTTAATAGTTTCCCATTTCTGTACTTTGAGCTTAGTTTTTCTGATCCTGTGGTTACATGGGTTGGGGAGCATTTAGGGGACTGAGTGTATTCTCAAGATCTGATAGTGCTTGCTTCTATAGCACATTTACTAAATTCAAGATCTGATAGATGTAGAATGAGCTTAAAAGTTGTTCAAGCCATTGAATCTTAGATCATAGGTTAGCAGAATGTAGCAATTCAGGAGGCAAATTAAGACCTTACTAAGCATAAGTAGATATGAGTGTGGTAAGTGGCTAATTTATCGGGGAAGAAGTTGACATTGATTGTTAGCTGTCAATATTGGAACATTAGCTAAAATCAAAACACTACTGCAACTTTTAAAATAATAACAAATCTTTTCATTTAACCACTGCGCAGCATCTTCGCAAAACCCTTGATCACCACTTGCCTGTTCTTAGGTTTAGTTGCCAGTTTTGTCCACTCTATCAAAGCATGAGAGATTATTGCTTAGAAACAAAGTATCCGTTAGGTACAGCAGCAACCAAGTATTACTCCTGCATCTATGGGTGTTTTAGTCTTAAAAATATTACCTGATTCTCTGTGGTATTCATAGTGTGCTAATGTGAGATTTTGGATTTTTAAAATGTTTCCGATTGATACATTTCTTGGAGCATTTTGAATGGAGAGAAATGTTCCTTTGTTGAGTTTCCCCTTGCAAACATATTGGTAGGAACTCAAGTACAAACTGGATAGCCACATGAGCTCATAGTAGCTGTTTACCCAATTTCTCTAGGTATTAGCAGAGTCAGAGTAAAGACCATTATCACATTTTGATGAAAGTCTGTATGTATTTAATCAATTTTTTTTCTTCTTAGATTACCAAGGAAGTCTGATGTGGAAAGGTGAGTATGTAAAAACCTTAAAACTGGCTCTGGTTTTTATTGATCCATCTGTGAGTATGGGTGTGTGGGTATTGCTGATACAGGGCTGCGGACTGGCCCAAAGAACTGGATGGCTGTGTGCTTAGGAAGTACTGGCACATGTAATGTTGTCATTCTCTTGGCTATGCTTGGATGCGAGGTCAGTTCTAGATTTTCTGTTCTGCAGATCTCTATTGAGTGAGTGACCAATTCAAGTCCTTGAGGTGGGTGGGAAGATACAGAAGATACAGAAAGTATGGTCCATAATAAAAGAAGCTGAGGAGCAGACTGGCTTTAGAAAGGTGGCTGCTAATTTACCATTTTCTGTAATATAAGATACTGTGGATATCTTTAGAGAATTGACATTTGCTTCCTACTATTACTGTTACAGAGTTGAGAAAATTTTGGTTCAACGTTTGGGGCTTAAAACTTAACACTAGTATGTTCCCGTAAGAGTTCAAATAAATCCTGTGATTGGGATTTAAAGAAATGTTTGGCATGGGGATTGAACCCAGAGCTTTTGCATAGAGCTACATCCCTCGCCCTTTTATTTTTTAATGTTTTATTTTGAGACAGGGTCTCGCTAAATCACCACATTGCCTAGGCTGGTCTTAAACTCTCAATCCTCTTGCCTCAGTCTATATCTAGGATTACAGGTGGGCGCCACAGCACCAGGCCTGATTGTGATTTAAGTTGTAACTATAGTACAGATTATTTGACTGTATCTTTGCTATTACTTATACTTCTTGATTGGTTTTCTTTTAATTCTAAGTCACTACAGAGGAGTTTAGTACTTATTAATGGCTTTCCTCCACTGCCAACCTCAAGTGCCCTTTTTGATCAAAAAGAGAGGCAGAAGACACCTTTGCTATGGTGTGGCTGTTCAGTTTTAAAGGAAGGAAAGATAAGTAAGTTAGGTTTGCACTGTACACTTTGGGATAGAAGGGCATTGAGCCTTTCAAAAACTGACTCATGCTTCCTATCACTTGAGGAACCCTGTTACAATAGTTTACAAAGAAGAACATCTTATTTCTGGGAGAGGAACATATTTAGGAAACCAGATTAATAATATACAAATCCATTTGTTCTAGGACAGGGGCAGAGACCTCTCATCCTCTAATCTGTTACTGAGTTAGAGTGACAGTACTGAGACTCCTTGACTTGAGGAGGCTGCCAAATTTCCCTGCTTCTCGGGTGCAACCTGGGGCACATATTATGCAGGTGCTCTACCACTGAGGTGCACCCCAGCCCTGCCAACTCCTACTGTTCATTCAGCCCTTCCACTGTGCCTCAGTGTTGCCTGTGATGCTCTCATAGTCTGTCAGAGACATAGCTGTGCCCTTGATTTTTCTCTTTTTAGAAATACTTTTTGTATTGTTGGCTGATCTTAAGCCACTCAGGTTGTTTGTGGGCTTGGTAAGCTCTTGGTAGCAGCTCAACTCTGTAGTCTTCATTTTGGATTGTACTTTAGCAAAAAACTTGGTACATTTCATGATGGTGGTACTGACGAGAAACAGGAGGTGGGTTGGCTCTGTGGGTCATTGAAAAGCCATATTAATTTAGGTCAGAGTCTACTTGGAGGGAGGTTGGTGTTTTGCTAGGTCCTGTCATTACTCTTAGCATGCTGAATTTTTTTTCAATGTCTTAAGGTAAATCATGTAAAGTTTCAGTTTTGTAGCTGCCATGAGCGTGAGAGGTCTAGCTAACACAATGACAGCATAAAGCTTTTTGTGAAGCTTTTAGGACTTTGTGAGATGGTAAAAATACTGATGCATATTGAGAGAAAAAGCATGGAAGTGAGCATAGCATAAAAATAGATATGGACAGACTTTATACATTTTATTTTTAGTACTCATATTTTCTTTAATTTGACTTAGATCATTTCATATTCAAGTTTTTCACTGAAATTCATTTGGTAAGAGTTGCCCAATTAAATTCTTCAATTATTCAGTTTTGAAAATTGTACTCTTGTACGATGAGAAGTGAACCCTTGCTTCTGTAAGGAAGAATATAGTGTCAGGTTTTGGTAAAGAGATATTTCAGTACCCTTCTCTTACCAAAAAGGCTTGGTAGTTAACTAATTTCAGTTATGAAATTCATACTTTATAACTCCTAATTTGATCCCCTTTGTGACCCAGTTAACTTCTGTCATATATCCATGAATTTAGTAATTTTGTTAAACAACTTTTATTACAATGTGAAGTTAATTTAAAAATATGATTCACTGCTTAACATGCCCTTGAGTTTATTACTTGAGGTAAAAATAAAGCATATGTACCTGTAACATACAAAATGTGATAATACATGTTTAGATAAATATCTTAGATTCCTTTTATTGTAAACGTAAAGGAAGATTTTTTTTAGCTCAAGTGAAATAAGTTGTGAAATACTTTTTCTAATATATTGCTTCACTAAAAATTGCTTTATAGGAAAATAGAAATAGTACAGTTTGCTAGCCGAACACGTCAACTCTTCGTCCGATTATTAGCTTTAGTGAAATGGGCTAATAATGCTGACAAAGTGGAAAAATGTGCGGTGAGTTGAACTTTTGACTTTTACTTTGTGTAGAATAACTTTCTGAGTATTATAATTTAGTTTCTAATTTTAGTTTTAACACCTTCATATTTTAAATGATGTTACTTGCGTGAGTATTCTGTATGATGATGTAGAATGTATTTCTGTAGAAACCCAGTGTATGTTTGTGGACATAATCAGAAAGAAGAGTAGAAGATATCTGGAGAGATTTTACATGAGGAGACTGAGACAAACTAAAGAAGGGAAGCTTAAAATTCTATAGTTCTTAGAATTTGTAAGGTTCTCCCTTAAATTTTGCTTGTTGAATCTTGACATCCTTGTGAAAATGGTAGAATTGGTATTTTCTTCCTATTTACAGATGAGATGATAAAGTTCCTAGAAATTTCATGGCTTCTTCAAGGGCACAGGGCTGATAACAGACTTTATCTGCTCATTTGTTTATTCATGGACTCAGTCTGCAAACTTCTGTAGAATGCGGGTTACAGGGCATGGTGGATGGAGATTGAATAATGTGCAGTCCCTGCCTTCAAGAAGCCCATATTGAATTACTGTTTTGAATTCTAAGGGGTGCCATGCAGTGAAGTATACCAAAAATCCTGAAATATACCCCATCTCCACAAGTTTTAGTTATGTTCAAGAAGCAAAAGGAGATGCTGTGTAAGCTCGCTGAGTTTATTGCTTTGGAAGAATAGTGTGTTAACAGATGAGGCATGGAGTTGCTCCTGTTTTACTTAAGTCACTCTTAATAACGAGCATGGAGTTTATATTGGAAAGGGTAGAGTGATTATCTTAAAGTGAATAAAATACTGAAGTAACAATAACATTTGGGCACTTAAATTGGGGTCAGCTTTCCAAGCCCAACTCTACAATGATGAGTAAACTTCTAGCTGCTGTCACTTATATTTGGGAAGCGAGGGTGTGTGGGGAGATTGTTTAAACACAATAGTGATGCTCAAATTCCTTTTTTATATAATTATGTAATAGCATTTAGAAGTGTTACTAGTCTTTTTAAAGCAGAAAAATTGAGCCAGGTGTGGTGGCACATGCTTGTAATCCCAGCACTTGGGAGGCTGAGGCAAGAGGAATATTGCAGGTTTAAGACCAGCCTGGGCTACAAAGCCAACCTTAACTGCATAGTGAGACCCTGTCTCAAAAAGATCCCCCTCAGAAAACCCAGAAAAATTACATTGGTTAAATTACATTGCAGGGATGTTTAAATTCTCTAAATTTTGTGAGGCTTCCTGGAAAAATTGAAATTAGTGCTACCTACTACAGAGGTGACATAATAAATTTATTTTTGGCAGTCTAGCAAGCTAAGTTCAGAATATTTTAATAGTGATTTTTATATTTACAAATGTATGAGGGTTTGCTTGTTTCATAAAATTTTACTTTGGAAAGAAATCTGTGACTCAGTGTTTCTGCATGTGATTTTCCTGACATCTCACTTCAATTTTAGCTTGCTATGTTTGTTTAGCCTCTGTCTCACTAGATTCCTTTATCATCAGACATACAGCCTATGCAAAAGTGGCCAAAGTGAAAAGAAAAAGGGGCTTTGAAGAAGTTGAAAATTACAAATTTTTTTGAAATTAAAAAAAAAACTAATTTTAATTGATGTTAATACATAATTCCAGCCCTGGCAGCTAAGCCAGTTGCAAGACTGGAAGAGTTCTATAATACATACTGGTATCCTGCCACATATTTTCTGTTGCTGAGTAAGCTGATATCCCTCTATATAACACTGATCAAAGGCTTAGGGGGAGAATATTTTGTACCGTAGATTAAGTTTTCCTTATGAGGGGATATTGATAAACTGGCGTCCCAATAGGATTGATGCAGATCTTCTCATAGGGAAGTCTCTGGGATTCTTGGACTTTGACTTTGATTTGATTTTACAGTGACTTGAGAGAAGGAGCTCTTAGTATGACCTAAATCTGAGTGAAATCTAAAATCTGAAAGCAATTTTTCAGAAGTTGGACATCTTAGCAAGGTCACAGCTGCTAAAAGGTAGTATTGGTGGCATTGATAAAAATCTACTGTACTGGTCATAAGAGGTAACATTTTTACTGGCCTATGCCACATAGTGGTCTAAGGAAAAAAATTTTTTGGCTCCACCCAACATATTCTGATCATTGGCCATTTTTGTTTGAACAGACGCCTTCACTTAAACTTCTATTTTCTTATCGCTAAGGTGATAGTAACTACCTATTTTCTAGAATTATAAAAGTCAGGTAAAAGTATAAGTCTGGAAATGCAGAACTAAGAAAATGTAGAGCATATTGTATTCATAATACAACCCTCTTGAATTCTGGGTGCCATGTTTTAAGTTGGCCATTGCCAATTTGTTTGGAAGACAAAAGAGAGGGAACTTTTAAGTATGGTCTAGAAGAGAACCAGAAGATAAAAAGTTTCAAGGAGGTGGTTTTTCAGCTCCATTATGAGCTGTACTACTGGCACCCTTACGAAATGCATTGCATAGAAAACTGATAGGATTTCTGTGTTGAGCATGAAGTTGCCCTGTGTCTCACAATGGGCAATACTTTTTTTTTTTTGGTGACGGGGATCGAACTCATGACCTTGCATTTGCCAAGCAGGCACTTGGGCCGCTGAGCTAAACCCCAAGCCCTAGGCGACACTTTGAGTGTTTCCTGTGTTCTAAATGTTTTATTTGCATTAAGTCTTAATTCTCAGAACAACTTTATAAGATTGGGAATCATCTCTATTTTACGTTGAAAAAAATTGAGGCACAGAGAGGTTAAGTAACTTCTCCAAGGTTATGGGGCTAGTAAGTTGCAGAGTTAAAATTGAGACCAAGGCAACATAGGTCCAGGAGCCATGCTTTTAACTACTTCATTACCAACCAACTCTGGAAATTATTAAAAATAAAAAGCATTTTATTCTGTTTACTTTTTCTAACTTATAACTTGTACTGTGTGTATAATGTTAAGGATGGAGAAATGGGTTAGAAAACATTTTACTTAAAGTAATGGAAAATTAAGTTTTAATGTCAAATACAAATGTATTAAATATTTCTTTAAATGCTAGGGAAGCTTTAATATATTTGGAAAACCTATATTAGTGTCTTTTGAAATTTACTTTGGAGTAAATTATTCAATGTAAAAAGTAGATAGTATTCAAGGCAGTTTAATAGATTTGCCTTTTGCTTTTAAAGATGATCTCAAGCTTTTTAGATCAGCAAGCCATCCTGTTTGTGGACACTGCTGATCGCCTGGCCTCGTTAGCTAGAGATGCTCTGGTCCATGCGCGCCTGCCTAGTTTTGCCATTCCATATGCTATTGATGTACTGACTACTGGCTCTTACCCACGGCTGCCAACATGCATTAGGGTAAGTGCTACCCTTGAGTTCATAAAAATTAAAGTCTTTGGTAAGTAAAATTGGGGGATTTTTAAAAAATAATATGGGGCCAGAATGTGAATAGATTTCAAAATGGGTGAATTTGGAGGGTGGGTAGTGGTGAGCAGAGGGCAAATGTGAAGCCATGAGTTTGATTTCCGGTACTCACCGAAGTAGGGGAATTCATCTAGTGATATGAAGTTGATTTCATAAATGGTGCATGAGCCTGTAATCCTAGCACTTGGGAAGCTGAGGCAGAAGGATTGTTGTAAGCTTAAGACCAGAGGACTGGTGATATATCTCAGTGGCATAAGTATTTGCCTGGCAAGTGCAAGGTCCTGCATTTGATTCTGGAACCAAAAGGAAAAAAATACCACAAAGATAAGTTCGAGACCAGCCCGGGCTACAAAGTGAACTCAAAGCCAGCCTGAACTGCATAGTGAGATCCTGTCTCAAAAAGACAAATAAGTAAGCAAATAAATGGAGCATGAAGATGACCATGCTGTCTAATGGTCTTAGCTAGGTGACTAGAGGAATTACTGGCACTCTAATCATGGTAGTTTTGGTCAACTGTCATTGGATGAACAGAAATAAGTGTTGAGATTCTTTGGGTAAAGTAAGAAAACATTATGTAAAGATAGACTCGTAAAAAATAATGCCCTGGGTTGGAGGTATAGCTCAAGTAACAGACCACTTGCCTGACTTCCTTAAGGTTTGGGTTTCATCCCTAGCACTGCAAAAACAAAAAGCAACAAACAAACTTAAAACCTCTCTCTCTGTCTCTGTCTGTCTGTCTGTCTCTGTCTCTCTATCTATCTATCTATCTATCTATATTCATATTTTAACCCCTATACTGGGGACCGTCTCATTGAGCTGTATTCCTAGCCCTTCTTTTTCTTTTTTGGTCTTTTTGAGACAGGGTTTTACTGTGAAGTTCAGGCTGGCCTTTACTCAAGCAACGATCTCCTTGCCTCAGCCTCCTGAGTGCTGGGATGTGCCACCACTCATACCCTGCCAGCCCTACTTTTAAAGTGGCCTCTGAAGTTGCTAAGTTGCCCAGGTTGGGCTTGAATTTGCAGTCCTCCTGCCACAGATGAGTGCTGGGTATACAGATGTGTACCACCACATTTGGCATATACACTTTTTTTTTTTGGTACTGGGGATCGAACTCAGGACTGCAAGCTTGCAAAGCAGGTGCTTATGCCACTGAGCTAAATCCCCAGCCTGGCATATACAGTTTTTACACATTATTTAAAAGTCACTTAAACCATTGTTACCTTGTTTTGAAATTTCTTTCTTTAAACAAATTTTAAAAAGTCATTTAAATTTTTTTGTAGGATAAAATTATTCCTCCAGATCCAATTACCAAAATTGAGAAACAAGCCACGCTTCATCAGCTTAATCAAATTCTTAGACATCGGCTTGTTACCACAGATCTTCCACCTCAGCTTGCAAATCTTACAGTTGGTATGTACCTGAAATGTGTATGTGTGTGTTTTCATGCATTTCCTCCTGGGAGGAAGGGAATATGGGTCTGATTATTTTGCCTGGTTGGTCTAAAATTCTAGGCTTCTGTTGGTTACTTCTGTGCCTCCTTGCTGAGATAAAATACTAGACGCCCAAACTGAGGGAAGGAAAGGCTTATTTAGCTCCGAGATTGTAGAGGTTTCAGTCCATACTCAGCTGGCTCCAAGGCAGGGTGTCATGGCTGAGGGGCAGCGTATTCATGGTGGCTGTGGCAGATACCAAGAGCCACAAACGCAAAAGGGCAAAAAGTATGTAGCAAACCTCTTTCCCTCTGTTATATTGTAAGCAGCCTGGGCCTGGGGGCAGAGTGTAGTACTCAACCTTATCTTCCTGCCCTCTGCCTGCAGGGCTGTGGATGTTACAAAGTAAGGACCTTGGCCCCCTGCCCAATTACTTAAAGTTCTGATCTCAAATTGACACAATGAACAATATGGTAGACAGATAACAGCCTGGCCTTTGCACCCTAGGAGGGAGAGCTGCTGAGTTACTTAGTTAAAGGCTTCTAGACCTTTTAATTTGACACAATGTATCAGCCATAACAGGACTCAAGTGAACCTCCTGCCTCAACCTCTCAAGTAGCTGGGACTGCAGCCATGTGCCATGTGGCTGAAATCTTGTTTTTAAGATTATTTTCTTGAATGACCTTTTCAGTTTTATTCAGAGAACTATCATTCATTATGAAATTTTGACCCACAGTTTTGGTGCTGTTTGAATCTGTGACCTGGAAGCTGTTTTCTCTTTAGTACCTGATGTACGGTGCTGGTATTTGAAGCTGGGATTGGTTGAAATCATCTGGCAATAGAGTCAAAAAGAGTTCCCAGAGTTGAACCTCAAGAAAACGCAATTTATGTTAGAAAAGTTGCCTTTGGCTTCTTAATGACCTGCATGCTAACTACTGTTTATGCAGGAACCACTGAATTGTCTGAATACTAATGAAAAACTTGGGCTAGTTTATTTTTCTCACAAGCAAGACTGAAAGTTCTAGGTTAGCAAGAAAGTGCTTATTTTTTTAGCCAAGTGCACTTCTTCTTTTAAAAGCAAATGGCCGTGTGAAGTTTCGAGTTGAAGGAGAATTTGAAGCCACCTTGACAGTAATGGGAGATGACCCTGATGTTCCATGGCGGCTTCTCAAGCTAGAAATTCTGGTTGAAGATAAGGAAACGGGAGGTAAATCATAAATACTGATTTAAATCATAGGTGCTGATTTAAATGTTTGATATTTTTATTGAAATATTCCTGCAGTTATTGAAGTATTCCTGCAGAATAATAAATGTGTTAGCAATTTATCCTGTAATTTGAGTTAAATTTTATCATAACCAATATATTGTATCTATTGACTATCCAAGTTTCAGTGTTTCTCAGAGCATCATATTCTCTAATTTCCATAGATACTTTTAAAAATCAGCTGTTAGTATAGTTTCTTAGTTGCACTGTGACATGACCTATGCACCTTTCTGATTAACTGCCTTCTTTTCTCCTTCCAATGGAAGATGGACGAGCTTTGGTTCACAGTATGCAAATCAACTTTATCCATCAGCTGGTGCAGTCGAGGCTCTTCGCTGATGAAAAACCTCTTCAGGACATGTACAACTGTCTACGTATCCTTCTGAAATTTGAGACATGGATTTTCTCTCTCCATTAATCCTGAACTGTAGCAGTCTAACTTCTCCCTTCACTAGGGTACACTTCACTCCTTTTCTGGGTACAAATAGTGCTGGGGGAATGGCCAATGTGAAGACTGTGATACATCTGCAGGAAAACAAATTTAAAATTTTATTGTTGACTTTGCAGGTGTTCCCTCAAAGTGATTAAAATAGTTCTGTTTGGGGAAAAAAGAATACTTTTTGATCAGTCAGTCTGGACCTTATGGTTTGCTTATGTTGCTTAAAAATTAAATATAAAACCTTTTCTAAAATTATGTTGCATAGCCAGGAATGGTGGCTCACATCTGTAATCCCAGCATTTAGGAGACTGAGGCAGGAGGATCACCAGGAGTTCAAAGTTATCCTGGGCTGCATAGTGGGTTCATTTTATAGTGAACTATAAAATGAGACCCTCCCTCAAAAACTAATAACAAAAAAATCACAAATTTTGCTGTTTAGGGGGATGAATCATTGGAGAAATATTCTAGAAAACTCCTTCATAGGCCGCTTTTTATTGTTATATATATTTTTTGGTGGTACTATAAATTGAACATAGGGCTTCTGCTTGGAACTATATTCTTATGTGTCCCTCTGTTTTTTTTTTTTTTTTTTTTAGTACCAAGGATCGAACTCATGACCTTGTGTTTGCCAGGCAGGCATTTGTGCCGCTGAGCTATATCCTCAGTCCTCTTATTTTTTTTTTAACTTTTAAAATTTTATTTTGAGAGATTTCCCTAAGTTGCCCAGGCAGGGCTTGAACTGGTAATCCTCCTGCCTCAGCCTTCCATTGTACGAAGCCTGCTTTTTGAGAGTAGATCCTTAGTTAAATGAAGTTTGCTGTACTTGATTGGTTGCTGAAGTAATATATTAGATTTCCTTACCAAGCTCTCTTAGATTCTTTCTGCTTGTCTCTTCAGTTAGAAGTGCTGCACTCCCAGACTCTAATGTTAATCCGTGAGCGGTGGGGGGATCTTGTGCAAGTGGAAAGGTATCACGCAGGAAAGTGCCTTTCCCTTTCTGTTTGGAAGTAAGTAAAATTGGTTCTGCTAAATTCATGAGTACTCTGCCTTTTTTGTTTTCTCCCTCTCATGCATCTGATTTAATATTTGCCAATAAGTGATGTGCCTGTAGTAACAAAGTCCCATGACATTCTGTAGACCACCTGAGATCCGTAACTGACATTTTTCTTTGAACATCACCATGTGTTTAAATACATAGATGTTTATCTGTTTGTACTAAGATTTACTATTCCTTAAAAGGGTAGAGATTAGTTCATTCTTGGCTGATACCAAATTGCTAAAAGATTAGATTGTTGAGTATCACTATTTTTTGCTTTTTTTTAGTACCACTTTTTGAAATGTATTTGATTATCAATTTCCCATTTTTTAATTATACTTTCTAAGAACTTTGTTTTAGAGAAAATCTGTATCAGGTTATTTATACTGTCCAATTCCTGTTCAAATGTGGCTAATTTCCCAATTTTTTGTAAGGGAATCAAGTGAATAGATAGCACCTAGAAGATAGGTTGCTCTGCTTTATAATTATTTGTATGTGCATGTGTCTTATTTTTAAATTCTATATCTGTTTTTAAAAATATATTTAGTCACACATTGTGTTAGGTTACAGAATAGCTGTCTTCTCAGTATTAATATAATCTCTTACAAACAATGAGGGCTTGCCTGGTTCTAGATTCTGGTTAAGATGCCCAATAGCAGGCTGGGGACTTAGCTCAGCAGCATAAGCACTTGCCTGGCAAGCGTAAAGTCATGAGTTTGATCCCTAGTACCAAAACATAGAATAATAAAGAGATGCCCAATAGATTATTTCTCTTTTATTCCCAAAGTTAACAAGCTATGTTAAAAATAAATTGTTAATATTTCTTTTTTCTCTTCAGTCAACAAATTCTTGGTAGAAAAACAGGGACAGCATCTGTTCACAAAGTTACAATTAAAATTGATGAGAATGATGTCTCCAAGCCTTTACAGATTTTTCATGATCCTCCTTTGCCAGCTTCTGATTCCAAATTAGTAGAAAGAGCCATGAAGGTAAAAGTTTTTAATGTACTGTAATATTGGTTAAATGAATATAATTTACCATAGACAGATTCTTTAAAATACCTAATCATTTCTAAAACCCTGTATGAAACTTGTTTTAAGTGTTATATTTCTGCATTTGTTTTTTTTTTTAACATCTGGTACTATAATGCATACCTTTATGTTATTTTGTTTACTTATTTTTTGTTTTTTTTGAGACAGGGTCTTACTGTGTGGTTCAGACTGGCTTTGAACTCTGTATAGTCCAGATTGCCTCAATCTCACAGTGATCCTCCTGCCTTAGCTTCCCAAGAGCTGAGATTACAGGTGTGCGCCACCATGCCCATCCTGCATAATTTTAAGTGTGTTATTTTTTTTTCCCTTTTTTTGGTAGTGGGACTTGAACCAAGGAACTTGAACTCAGCAGATACTCTACCATTGAGCTATGTTCTCAGTCTGTTTGAAATTTTGTAGTTAATATGAGCTCATCATTTTAAGGTCAGGCCTTTGAACACTACAATAATTGGTGTATGTATAGTATTTTGATCTCTACTCTTCAGAATAATAGCTATTCAGAATGGGTATGATGATTCACACCTGCAGTTATAGCTTATCAGGGACTGAGGGAGAAGGATCACAACTTAGAGCCAGCTTGGGCAGTTTAGTGAGACCCTGTCTCAAAATTAAAAAGGAATGGGAGCCAGGCATCATGGTGTACATCTGTAATCTCAGCACTCAGGAGGCTGAGACACGAGGATCATTGTGAATTTGAGGCCAGCCTGGGCTACATAAGCGAGTTCAGGGCTAGCCTGAACTACACAAGACCCTACCTCAAAGAAAAACCAAAAAAAGGGGATGGGGGCAAGTGGCGAGATAGATAAGTGGTAGAGCTTTTGCCTAGCATGTGCAAGGCCTTGTGGGTTCAGTTCCCTAGCCTTTGAAACAAAAAGCAAAGCACTGTAGTTTGTATGGTTTCATTGCCATACAAGTTAATTTTAACCCAATTCCATATAAGTTAATTTTTAACTTTGTCTGTTTATTTTTCCTTGTTAAGTGTGATTCTAAAAGGAAGTTATTGAAGCACCAGTAATCTACTCTCAGACTTTAAAAGTAAAAGTGACTTAACTATGCATGATTTTTGTTCTTATTTGTGCAGATTGACCATTTATCAATAGAAAAACTTCTGATTGACAGTGTCCATGCAAGAGCTCATCAGAAACTCCAGGAATTGAAGGCCATTCTTAGAAGCTTCAATGCCAATGAAAACTGTAGGTGTTTTAAATTGATGTTTTTGTGTTTGTTTTCTTTAGATTAATATTCACATTGGTTTTATGAAGAGTCTTTCTTAATATGACTTTTTTCCTGATACTGGTTTTGGCTGAGCATTAACCTGCCTCTTAGTTTTTCTTTTATTTTCTAACATATTTAGCCTGGTCTTACTTTTGAAATGTTTGTGTATTGTCTCTCTTTAGAACTTTTCCCCTTTTGAAATGGAACTATTTTAACATGAATGTTAAATTTCTTTGGATTTTTCTTCTAGTGATAAAGCACTACTGCAAATGTTTATAATATTTTAATAAAATATGACTGAATAAAGCAAAATTCAGCCTTTATCTTTAAAATTTTTGAATTAATATATTAATGATTTAATATAAGAAATGTAGATGTAAATAAAGAGTGGAAAATCTTGCAGGTTCTGTACAGAGCTCCCGGGAAAGTTTTGCAGATCACTCTTCAGCAAGTGAGAGGTCTTTGTAGAGGTGTCACTACCTGGACAGTTAAAAGATCAGCTGTGAACTCTTGAACAAGCCACTTACATACTTTAACTGTAGTATGAAGATTTTAGTCCAGGTTCTTCCTGGATCTGTAGTACGAGTGTGCTACAGCAGTGGCTTTTCAGCCGACAGTTTTTACAATGGCCTTGCTAGGTGTTAGAGAAAAGTGTTTCAGGGACAGTGACTTGAAGGCAAGGAAGAAGTTGGCATTTGGGGTTGGTTCCTCTAAGACTCCTTTAATCAAGGCATTCTGGAAATGAGTGCTAGAGGAAAGGGTCTGCTGATCCATCATTTAGGGTATAGTACTTTTTTAAAAAATTCATGTTCATTTTTTATATTATCCAGGTCTTTGTTTTTTTAAGAGAAGGTTGGCTTCAAATGAGATCCTTCTGCCTTGGCCTCCCAGGTGCTGGGATGACAAGCATATGCCATTGTATCTGGCTTCATGTAGTCGTATTTGATCCTTTTTGCAGTGGGAAAGCGTGCTTTAGTAAGATCCTTTCCTGAGACCAGGGACTGTAGTCGCCTTGGTATCCTCTAGTACAGTTGCCTTTCTTCCAGCTCCTAACTGGAATAACCTGAGGAAATGAATAGCTAAGTGATTAGAGCATTTTGCGAAAGGGCTAGATAAATGCATAGTTGCAGATTTTGAACAGTGCAGATTGGTAGTATGTGGTTTCCTAGGGTAGAAATGGCTTGGGAGAAGCAACATGGGACTGTGGAGAGATCAAAATGTATCATGCAAGGCAGTAGAGGTAACTGAGATACAGTAAACAGTTCCTGGCATTAACTAACTTAACCGGCAGCACTAGAATCAGTGCATAGTGCTCAGTTTGGAAGCTCTGACCATTGATAGCTATTCTTCATTGGGCTTGGTTGCTTTTGTTCATTTTCTATAAAGAAGAATAAAGACATTGGCAGTCTAGCCAGGCGTGGTGGCTCACGACTGTAATCCCAGCACTCGGGAGGCTGAGGTAGGAGGATCATTGCGAGTTCGAGACCAGCCTGGGCTACAAAGTGAGCTCAAGGCCAGTCTGAACTGCATAGCAAGACCCTGCCTCAAAAAAAAAAAAAAAAAAGACATTGACAGTCATAAAATATATTTGTAAATACACATCCAAGTATTATCTCCCTTTTGGACTCTATTCCCTATCTTCTGATTTTTTAAGAATACATACTATTTCATTTCCCAAAACTAGTAGTACTTGGTTGCTACACATTAGAAATTGTTTTGCTTTAAAGAATATCTTTGTACAGCACTTCAAAGGCCGTGGCAGGAGGATCTCCGTGAGTTTGAGGCCAGTCTACGTTATATAAGCAAGTCAAGGCCAGCCTGAAAAGCATTGTAAGACTGCCTCAAAAATAAATTAAAAAAAATAACTTTTGTACCCCATTAGGAATCATAATTATATAGAAATGTGAAAATCAGCAACTCTGTTTCAAATTTGTAAGTACTTTTTATTGTTCCACTTAATGTAGTACATTCAGCAGAGCATTATTGATTTGAACTACTCAGGCACACTCGTCTTAAATTACATAATATAAAAGAAATTTTTGTTCTGTTTTGTTATTTTTCTATCTTTTTGGTGAAACTTCTGCTGGACTTGGGTGTTAAACATTTGTATAAAATGTGTATTAAATATACTTGAAAGAAGTTAATTTTCATTTAATTAAATGTCTACTGAAAGTTTTTACCTTATTAATTTGTTTGATAGTTTATATAAAGAGTATCAATGATAACTTCACTCAAATGAAATAATGCAAGAGCTTTTGGGTTTTCTTTGATTCTTAAAGGAATACTTAAAGGACGCTTTTTGAATATTCTGCTTTTTTATTTTTTTGGTGCTGGAGATTGAATCTAAGGCTTCCACATGCTTAGTATGCACACTACCACTGAGTACACTCTCTGCTTCTTAAAGCATTTTCACAGATTTGTCATTTTTTCCCTAACAACCTGTGGCATGGAGAGGATGATACTGTTTTATGAAGTAGCACAGAGAATTTGTGCCTTCATGAAAAATCTGTCACTCCTTCCTCCCTGGCTGTCTTTCTTTTTTGTACTATAGTTTTAGAGGATTTTGATAACAAGAAGAGGATGTTTCTTAGCCAGGATTGTGGTACAGGGCTGTAATCCCAGTACTCTGAGAGACTGAGGCAAGAGGATCACAAATTCAAGTACATCCTGGGCAATTTAGCAACTTAGTGAGACCCTGGCTCAAAAAGTGAAAGTAAAAATAAGAGAGCTATTGATGTAAAGGCCTTGGGTTTCCTAAGAAGAAAAATAAATAAATCCTTAATCCGATCAGCACTTAGTGTGGCTTCAGTGCTTTGCTTACTGGATTTCCTTTTAATAACTTGTAGGATTAAGGGAAAATTTAATTAGGCCTGATGGAAATACTATGAAACTAGATCAAGTATATTGTCAGCCTTGGGGATTTCTCTTTAGAAGTTGCCTGTATTCTTGTTTCATTTGTAACTTTAAAATGAGGTACACAAATAACTTGAAAATGTTTTTTCCTAAATAATCAGTAATGTTTAATAGATTTCCAGTGTTTCTTGAAACACTTTGGCCCTATTTAAAAAAACACTTTTTTAAATGACAGATGATAATAATATTTAAGCTATAGGTGACATTTATTCTTTTTACCAAACAACTAATTTTCTCATTGATATTTTTCAATATCAACAGTATGCCTAAAAATTAGCTTACTACCAAGTACTGAGTGAAAATAAAACTAGAGTGCAGCTGGTAAGATTGGTTTTTCACAAATTTTTTAAACCCTTTTAAGAAATGTTGGGGTTTTTTTCTTTTTTGATATAATAGCTGAGTGTGTTTCTTTCAAGTGAACTTGAAAATTAATTACATTCTACCTTTTGAGCTACTACTAATTATAATAATTCCAAACTTTTGGAAAGTCACATTTTCCCTCTTAAACATACAAGATATTTCAGTAGTTGCTTCTCCTCACTGAAAAATACATTTTTTTGGGAAATATTCACATAGAAAAATAATGTTGAGATTTCATGGACTTCAGAAGGAGAGAACCAGGCCTCACCAGTAGGTGATCCCTGCCTGGAAAACAGTGCCATGTGCAGGCTGCTACCAGAGTAGGGACAGCCAGAATCAATCCTCTCTCTGTGTGTCAGTGCCATTCTTAGACTGCAGCAGGAAAGAACCAGGCCTCACCAGGAGGTGATCCCCACCTGCAAACCAGCACCATGCATGGGCTGCTGCCAGAGTGGGGACAGCCATGCCCAAGCCTCTCTTCGTGAGTCAGTGCCAATTGCAAACTGCGGAGGGAGAGAGCCAGGCTTCACCAGAAGCTATTCCCACCTGGAAATCATGTTTTCATTGTTTTGTTTGGTTGGGTTTTATTTTATTTTATTTTGATTATGTTAAATCTGATGGCCTGAGCAACTGTTTAAAAGATAGCAAGACATTATGGTAGCCATTTTGGATTTACTATTGGCTTGGTTTGAAGTCCTTTATTGCATTCATTGTTTTGTTTTTACTGTTTCTATTCTTTTCTGTTCTGTTCGGTTTTTACTATGTCTGAAGATATCTGCAGCTATTTTGAAGACAACAAAAGGTATTATGGTAACTATTGTTGATTTCATAAGATTTTGGAGTCCTGTATCACTCATACTGATTTATTTTGATAGGTTTTACTCTGTTTTATTTTCCTTGGTTTTATCCTCTTGAAAAGAAAAGGAAAGAAAGAAAGAAAAGTAATGTTGAATTGTTAACTGTTCAGCTTCCATAGAGACTGCACTTCCAGCTCTTGTTGTTCCCATCTTGGAGCCCTGTGGAAATTCGGAGTGCCTACACATTTTTGTAGATTTGCATTCTGGAATGTTCCAGTTGATGCTCTATGGACTTGGTAAGTTACTAAATGATATAGTGACTCAGTGGAAGAAAAAATATTTTTTTCTTTTCTTTTTTGTTTTTTTGTTTTTTGTCTTTTTCCTTTTTATTGGTACCAGGGATCGAACTCACGACTGCCTGCTTGCAAGGCAGGCGCTTATGCCGCTGAGCTAAACCTCCAGCCCCGAAAACATATTTTTAACAAAAGAAAATTAAGAATGTTTTGCATTGTGTGTTGGAAGGGATGGTCCAGTGTATATAGCATTGAAAGTATGTAAGGAGAGAATAACTGGCTTGTGTATATTTCTTTGGGCTCTTAATTTAAACTTACTTTGGATTTTTTTATACTGCAAGATAAACTTCCGAATATAAAGTGCATTCATGCTCTTATGTAAAAGTAATAAGGTTTATGGCTGATATTTTTTACATTTATCCAGTAGCTCAGTTTGTATCTTTCTACTAATGAGGGATATGGAAATTAGTTAGGGATTGTATTGTCTTTTGTGTCTGGAGAGCATATTTATGATGGTATAAATGTGTGTGATGACTTGAGGTAGAGTCCTGGAGGAACGTATTTTGTTTTGACTGAAGCATAATAAAAGTGAAAGTTCAATTTCAAATTTGGTTTGTAACCAACTTGGTGTTCTGAAATGATGAAGTATTACTAAGAACCTAGTGTTTTTGTATTGCTTCTAGAAGTGCTATTGAATATATTAGCAAATTTGTCATTCAAAATTAGTATTGGAAGAGTGATTGAAAATAAAAGGTTTTATGATCATATTGTATAGCTGTAAAGGTAAGTTTTTATATGAGCTGCTCATAGTAAATGACACATGGCTTTTCGAATCCCATCACATTTATGATGGCTAGATGACAAACAAATGGTACATTTATGAATATTTCTAACTGTGGTCTCAAGCCAACTAGCTAACTGTTCTTTAAAGGCTTTTCCTGATTAACATAAGCAAATAATAAACCTAAACATAAAAAATAAGAGAAATAGTAGAAAATTGTGTTTTTTTTTAAACACTTTTTTTTTTGAGACAGGGTCTTGCTGAGCAGTTCAGGCTCGCCTTGAGCTCACTTTGTAGCCCAGGCTGGTCTCGAACTCAACAAACAATCCTCCCACCTCAGCCTCCCAAGTGCCGGGATTACAGGCATGAGCCACCATGCCCGGCTAGAAAATTGTTTTTTATGGATGTGTACTTCTGTTAGGTTAGACTACTCTAGCAGAATACAGTAGGAATTTATTTTCTTGCAGTTCTTGAGGCTAGAAATTCTGTGTGGTTGATTTCTGCTGAGGGCCTTCCTGGCATTTAGGCAGCTGCCTTTTCTGGGTATGTCTTCACATGGATGGGAGAAAGGGAGCATGCTCATGTCCCTTCTTATAACCACCTCTATCCCTAGTTAACTCCTAAAGGCCTCTTCTCTATATGTTCTCACCTTGGAGGTAAGGGCCTCAACAGAGGTGCTTGGGGAGGGCTGGAGGACACATTCATTCTGTAGTAATGTGCTTTCATTTGTTTTGATATTCTAATTTTTTCTTTAGTTTTTTTTTCTCATTGATTGAAATCATTCTCTTTTTTGCTCGGTATTTATTGACATTTTTCTACTTTTTTGTACTGGGGGTTGAATTCACAACCTCACACTTGGCAGGCAGGCGCTGAGGGCACTGAGCTAAATCCCCAGCCCAACAATTTTCTTATGTGATTAAAAATTTGGAAAGACATTTTTAGCAAGCCAATCTTTAGCCAACAACTCTTGCTTATACCAAAGATCATTTGTGTTTGGTAAATAAACACTTCAGTGAAATCTTATAGTTTGTATAATTTTTAAGGTTCTAAGTCTAGTAACATGAGTTTCAAATACTTTTAAATTGAAACTATTCATTAACTAGAGAAGGAGCTTTGGTAAGAAAAACATAGGAGTAGAATTGTGTATTAGTTTTCTTATTTTCATTTGCTATCATTTGTGTTATCTGTAAGCAATTAAGTGCTTTATTTTGTAGACCAAGCCACATTGGATGACATGGAGAAATCTATCAATGATGACATGAAGCGGATCATTCCTTGGATTCAGCAACTTAAGTAAGTTTATTTCACTTAAGACTAAAAATGGAAATCTATTTTGGCAGGATATATTTTCTTCTTGACCATTGCTCTTGATCAGTCACTGTCCTTAAGTTTTATGGCATGAAACTTGACTCCTTTTGGTACCTTTAGAATCTTAAATTCTCTTGGGATAGGTTCAGGGTGGCAGTGCTTCATATCAGATTCTTTAGAGCCAATGTAGGTATGAAGGGCATGACACTCAACTTTCATTCCTTTCTACATTTTCTTCTGTATAAGCACTTTACAGATCACTTATATAATGACTTTTTTGTATCAAGTGTTCTCTGTACTAGAGTCTTATTTGTTCTTCTCCAGAATAATCTTCATAGCATGAATTTACCAGCTGACACTGTCAGAAAATTCATTTCTGCTTCTCTATTACCACCATTCAGTTTGTCTCAAATTCCATTGAATGTTTTTATACTGTTAAACTAAATAAAATTGGAAATGGAGCTAGAGGTAATTCTGTTGGGTTTCATGCCCCACCTCAGTAAACAAAGCTACCATTATGACAGCACTAACAAATGCTTTTAAAATTAATAAAACAAAATTCTAAGGAATAAAAATAAACTTCAGAGATCTGAACCCAAACTAACAAATTCAGAAGGGGGGGGGCGAGGCTAAAAGACACAAAAATAGGAGTGTTCAACGGGATCTTGTTTTTCTGTTCTTCTAGCCTCCTTTTTCTTTTGCCAATTAACAATTTTTGGGGGGTGAAGGGTACTGGCAATCGAACTCAGGACCTTATGCTTGCCAGGCAGGCACTATGTCACTGAGCTATATCCCCAGCCCATTATAATCTTTTAAATATGTGAAAAATTCAATGTAATCAAGTAATTTTTTATTAACAGCATGTTTTTACTGATAGTATATAGGTAATATATGAGTCTCTTTTAAATAACTTCAGTTTAGGTGTATATTAAAATCACAGTTATTAGTTGCTATCATTTTGTGTTAGCTATAACACTCCTGAGATATTAAGGAAACAGATAATTTAGAATCTGAGTAATTCTAAAATTTTCAGTGTTTTACCATCCTTTTTGTGCATTTTGGCTAAACAAACATGGTTTTAATACTTAACAATAATTCACATCTTGTGTAATTTGAGGTTGTTTATCAATTCTCACTACCAAAAATATAACCTAAAACCAGAAAACTAAGCTTCCAAAAGCTTTATCTTATTAAATGTATATCTGTACTTTAACTTACATAATTTATTTATAAGAAAAATCCTGATTGTTACTTGTGAATGCACTTCTCAAATAATCTGTGATGAGTAGCCAGTTTATCACTAATCTATCACAGCGTTAATTGTTTCGAAACAACCTCATGAGATATTACTACTAGTTTTACAATCATCACCAAGTGTTGGGTAGTTAGGTTCAATGTTGACCTTATGGGGAAATTTAGCCTTGTTGATTTGATTTGTGGCCAGAATTGTGTAAAGAAGTAAGTTGATGAACTGAGATACCACTGTATATCACTATTTAGGTCTAGTTTTGTTTGTTTTTGTTTCTGTTTTTCCAGTGTTAGGGATTGAGCCAAGGCCTTCTGCATGCTAAGCAAACTCTGCCCCTGAACTACATACCTAGGCCCAGTATTTAGAGTTTTTCATGTGGCAAAGAAATTTGTCTCTTGTTTATTGTAACGTACCTAAGTCAGACTGATGATAATACTAATCATGACAATGATGACTCTTTATCTAACTGTTCTGTTTTCTTTTAATAACATACATAATAGATATACCAGTCTCGCAAAGATATGTTAAGAATTGAAGAGATTTGAAAGCAATTGTAGCAAGTTTAGTAGATTTATAACATTTATCTAAAATAAAGCTCATTCATTTTCAAAATTGGTTTTCATTCCGTCATCAGTATCCAGTTCTAGCAATTGATCCTTTAAATTTGTGGTTAAATTTAAGTTATGTTTTAATGGAAACAGTGATTGCCAGGTTTTATGCACTTTTTAGTAACAGCAAACTACTCTTAAGATGGCATATATTCTAACACGATTTAAATGTACATGACTGGTTCATGATTTGTACCACATATAATTCACCGTGCAAATGTGATAGTTGCCGAGCTCACCTGCAGCCTGTTTAACAAGGCAGATGACTCTACTAATCATGAGCTTCTATTGTTATATTGCTGTGAAAATTTGTATTTTTGTGTAGTTATTTCATTGTGCATTAATGAGAGTTTGCAAACCAGTTATTGTATACTTTTTTATATATTTAATTCCCTGATATCCTAATATCAAGGATAACCAAATAAAAGGAGAGGAGTACTATAGTAAAAGTATCAAAATGACTTACCTAAAAAGGAGAAGGCAGGAAGATAATTTGTACTTACTAGCACCTGCCAGGTATACCAGATACTTAATACATACACAGTGTAAAAAATGGGGCTGTATATGTCCAGTGACACCAGAAAATGAAGTACCTTTATGCTTATTTATTATTTATTGTACTGTTTTGTTCTCTGAATACTTTAGACGCTTTAGAAAGGATGTTGAGATTAGTTTGTACTGTCTTTAAAAGGTAGTAAATCCATCATTCTCTATAATAAATTAAGCTAGTATCTCAGATTTACAGTTCATTTTCACTTATAAGTAGTCAGAATCATTCATATTGCAGTTTAAACTTATTAAAACTCGAACAGTTCAACATAAAACTATGTAAAATGACTCATCAGTATGGTCTTTTTGTTCAGTTAAATTTCCATAAATTGTTTTTTTAGTTGTCTTCAGTCTGCTTTTTAATCAGTACCACACAATTAATCAGAAAAGCCTATGATTTTATGATGTGAATTATCTCTTTTAAATTAAGGTTTTGGCTTGGACAACAGCGTTGCAAGCAATCTATAAAACATCTGCCTACAATAAGTAGTGAAACATTACAGCTTTCCAATTACTCAACTCATCCTATTGGAAAACTTTCTAAGAATAAGCTGTTTATTAAACTTACTCGCCTTCCACAATACTACATTGTAAGTATGCAAAGGGGTAGTTGGGGATCAAGTCCAGTAATTCCTTTAGTATCATGAATGATTTATTGTTTAATTTTCTAACGAATTCTATTGAATATTTGACTTTCACGTATTCTCAACACAGTGTGTAGAGATGGGGGAGAGAAGAGAGTTATGTCTTATGGCAGCTGCCATCCCTCATCTAGGATCTCTTTTATAGTGAGTCTTAGTTTTTGATTGGAATGAGGCCTCTCTTCCATTTGAAGAAACAACTTGACAGCCAGCACTATGAAAGTGGTGTCTGGTAAACTTGTTTGGTCTCAGTTGAATATGAACTTACATAAAGCAGCCTTTGCTTTGTTATTTTTTATTGTCGTTGTTGCTCTTTTTTTTTTTTTTTTTTTTTTTTGAAGCGAGTGTCTCAATATGCAGTCCAAACTGATCTTGAACTCACTGTGTAGCACAGGCTTGCCTTGAATTTGGGATGTTCCTGCCTCAGCCTTCTTAGTACCAGGATTACAGGTGTGCACCACCACTTCCAGCTAAAATAGTTCTTAATTGTTTGAGGGCATATCCCATTTTTTTGATTGCTTGCAGCTACCTTTAAGCGCATAGAAAGATCCTTTCATTTTCCATTTTCACTTTTTTATATGGGAAATAAAGCAAAGTTTCATAACAATAAGAGAATAATAATAGTTAATGCATTGACTATTGTCTTTAAAGTAGTTAATCAGAATATAACATATGAGCATAAAGAATTCTTCAATCAATATTAGCACAAACCTTTCTTTTTAGTGAACTAAGTAATAGAAACTAGTAGTATAACTATCTTGTATTTTGTTTTTTTCCCTTCCTTCCTTTCCCCTTCCCCCCAACCTAGTTCCTTATTCCTTTTGAATTTAGTTTTTTCTTGTTTCACAACATCTATTGTACATTCCATTTTCAGTCTTACTGGGTGTTTTCCAGGACATCTTCGAAGTAGTTAAAATTTGTAGGAATTTGAAATATGAACCCACCGTAAATATATTTCCTTGCTTATAGAAATTTTTTTTTGGAGAAATTTCTGAATATACCAGATAGCTACTTTTGGCTAAGCATCTAATGTATTTGAAATTTTTAATTCAAGATTGGTGGTTGAAGGTAATGGGAATGAATTTTTTTTTAAATGTTGAGCTGTACTTTTAAAAAACAGTATCTTGAAAAGAATACCCTGGGTAGGCTGGTAGATCTTGAGTTGCTGATATAGATTAATGAGTCTGTTACTGATGCAAGTTTTACTTTTTTCTGAATTTTAAAACACAAGCTGTGGAACTAGATATGTCACACAACAAAGGGCTATTATTTCGGTTCTCAGTAAACTACCTCATCTACATGTAAATGATTATGCAGAATACTTGTATGATAACCAAACCTGTGGACATACTCAGTTACACACAAAATACCATTTAGATAGCTGTAATCTTAAAAAATTCTTTGGCCTTATTTAGCATCAACTGACAGCTAAGTTTTAGTGTCAGTGCCCAGTTGCAAAACAACATTTGTTTTACATAACTTAGACCAAATACGGGTTTAATCCCTATCCTGCAGATTTATCACTTAGGATGATATATTCATAAAAATGAACATTAACAACAGAGGTGAGGCTTACTACAGCTGATTTCCCTTTAAATGTCTGCCATTTTATATTTGTTGATCAGCTTTATTCAGATAATTTACATATGATAAAAATTCAGACTTTATGAGTTTTGATAAATGCATAGTTATATAACTTCTGTCTCAGTCAGGATATAAAACACATCCATCATCTCCTACTGTTGACTTCTTTTCTGTCTATAGTTTTGTCTTTACTTTTTTTCCTCTGCATGATGCCTTTGATATTTATCCATGCTGTTGTATGTATAATTTCTCACATTTATTGTGGCAGAGTATTTCATATAATGGATATATCACAGTTGCTTAATTATTTTATCCATTGAAGGACATCTCCATTTTCCAGCAATTGGAGCAGTTGTGCCAAAGCTGTTAAACATTTACGTATATTTTTGTGTGACTATATGTTTTTCTTTCTTTTGGATAAGTAATTGGGAGTGGGATTGTTGGGTCACGTAATGTGTTTTATAAGAAAACTACCAAACTTTTTCAAAGTGACCATACTGTTTTGCTTTTACCAGTAATATTTTGGGAGTTCAAGTTGTGTCTCATTCTTGTCAGTAATGGGTATTGTAAATTGAGACAATTTCAGTTGCTTGATAGGTGTATAGTGGTATTTTAGCATAGATCTGACTTACAGTGCCACAGTGGCTGATAATGTTAAACATCTTTTCATGTGCTCACTTGCAATCCATATCTTACTTGGTGAATTGTCCATTTTACTTTAACTTTTCCATTTTCTCAGGTGCATCAGCAGTGTAATGCTTTCCTAAAAAGATATGGGGAGGGATGAGTATTTAGCTCAGCAATTCTAGCACTTGCCTGATAAGTGTGAGGTTATGAGTTCAATCCCTGCTACCAAAAGAGAGAGAGAGAGAGCGTGAGCGAGTGCGAGTGAGCTATGGGGAGAAGAGGAAGTGAAAGAGACTTTCTTTTTCGAAAGATGAGAATATGTGTTGGTCAGGAGCCTTTTTTTTTTTTTTTTCTTTTTTGGTCTTTTTGAAACAGTCTTGCTATACAGTTCAGGCTGGCCTTGGGCTCACTTTGTATCCCAGGCTGGTCTCAAATTTGCAATAATCCTTTTGCCTCAGTCTCTTGAGTGCTAGGGGATTATAGGCATGCACCACCACCCCTGGCTGGAACCTTTTCTAGTGGCATTTCTTTTTTTTTTTTTTTTTTTTTGAGACAGAGTCTCCTTAGTCTGTTCTGGTCTTGCACTCATGGTGATCCTCCTGCCTCAGTGTGCTGAGTGCTGTAATTACAGGGATGTGCCACTGTGCCTAGCCTACTAATGGCACTAATTTCTGTCACATGAGGACTTTTTTTTAGCTAGACCTTCCAGCTAGTAAGGTGGGTTAGAGCAGTGTCTTGTAGCCAAACTTTCAAGATCAAAGCTCAGGTCTATCACTTCTTAGCTGTAAGATGTTGGGCAAGTTACTTGGGTTTTTTGTGCCTCAGTTTCCTTTTCAGAAAAATGAAATAATACCTACTTCCCAAAGAAGGAGGATTAAATGTTTTCACATCTGTAAGGTACTTCAGATAGCATTTGGCACATGGTAAGCTCCTCATCACTGTTAATCATTGTTGATACTGTTATCTCACAGTGACCACATTTTTCATTTGAAAAATCAAGGTTATTTTTACATCACAGTGAGATACAGTTGTCATTTTCCTCTGCCATAATGGATTTTTAAGAATGTTTTAATGGTTAAGGGAGGCAGCATGGCAATTTAAAATGCGTACATAGAATAAAATACGTTCTAGAAAATCTAGCAGACCTGCTGGCCTTAGGCGTACTTTTTTCCACTTTATAAGCTAAACATGACTATCAAGAATACCTAATGCTAATAACTTTAAATATTCCATTTGCTATAGTTTATGGTTACTTTCACTTGAATCTTTAGTCTGATCTACTTTTTAGAAAAATTATATTTACTAGAAATGTTTTTGATATCATAGTCTATTTGTCCTTATTTTTCTTTTTTCTTCTTTTTTTTTTTTTTTTGTCTTTTTCATTTTTATCGGTACCAGGGATCGAACTCACGACTGCCTGCTTGCAAGGCAGGCGCTTATGCCGCTGAGCTAAATCCCCAGCCCCTGTCCTTATTTTTCTAAAAAGTCATCTGTGTTAAGTTTATGATTCTGAGCCTTACTTGACATAAGGGTGAAATATCCAACCCTTGTTATTTCTCGAGTCTCATTTCTGATTTGGGTCTTTGTAGGTTGTAGAGATGCTGGAGGTTCCAAATAAACCTACGCAGCTGTCGTACAAGTACTACTTCCTATCTGTGAGTGCTGCAGATCGTGAAGACGGCCCTGTTATGGCACTGCTGTTACAGCAGTTTAAGGAAAACATTCAGGACATGATTTTCCGTAAACCTGGGAAACACGCCAGAACTGGTACCAAACGCAAGGTATGATCACATGTGGAAATGAGTACAGATTTTGGATATGTTAACTTTTTTGTATATTTTTACCTGTTTTTAATGTGGGAAAGATTTAAATACAGTTTTAAAGAGGACAGCTATGATGTATAAGTACTAATTGGCTGCATTTTCTTGGGACTGCTTCTGTTTTAGGTAATAATCATACACGATTTTCCACACAGAATTTGTTAAATATACTATTTACTACTAACTTACCAGTACTCAGGTTAATATTTGCTCAGTAAACATCTGGTAAAAGTGTAACGTTTTAGTTAACATTGAGCATGTTTTTTTGAGGCAGGGTTTTGTTAGATAATTTAGGTTCCTCTCAAACTCACTGTGTAACCAAGGCTGGCCTCGAACTTGTAGCAATCCTCCTGTCAGCTTCCCGAGTACTGAGATTATAGGTGTATACCACCATGCCTGGCTAACTCTGAACTTTGTTACAGTAGTCATATGTAATGTTTTTTTTTTTTGGTCTTTTTCGTTTTTATCGGTACCAGGGATCAAACTCACGACTGCCTTCTTGCAAGACAGGCGCTTATGCCGCTGAGCTAAATCTCCAGCCCCAATGTAATTGTTTTTTAACCTAGTGTGTTTTTGCTTAATTTCTAGTTGTCTGATGATTCATGTCCAGTAGAATCCAAGAAAACCAAACGATCAGGAGAAGCGTGTGCCTTCAATAAAGTTCTAGCTCACTTTGTTGCTATGTGTGACACAAACATGCCATTCGTAGGACTTCGGTTGGAGGTAATGTTTTTGAAATAACTCTGGATATGTTGAGTGAAAAAGCAGTTTTTAAAATGCATTAATTGAATGAATTCAATTAGGAGAAGTAGAATGGTTAAGATCCTACTACTCATTTTTGGAAGGGTGGGGCTTCAGTCCTCATGGTTCATGATATACATGCAAACGTAAGTCATTTTGTGTCATTCTAAGTCTTCTGCTCATTATGTAAATTCTCAGTGAAAAAATACAACTTTCAAGAATTAATATCTTTTTCATCTCTCAGTAGCTGCTTTAAACCTATTAGAGTTGGTTAGTTGATAAAGGGTTGGCTCCTTTTTTGAGTTGATGAAGCCATGCATATAGCTTAAGCATTAATTAAACTGGGCTTCTTTATGAGAAGCCAGAAGGAATATTAAACTATATTTTTATTTTTGTCACATGGGAGAAATGATAACATTTGTGCAGAATCAATGTCTTTAAAAACATACAGTTGTGCCAGGTATGGTGTGCATGCCTATGATCTAGCACTTGGGAGGCTGAGGCAAAAGGATCAGTGTGATTTTGAGGCCAATCTGGGCTACATAAGGAGTTCAAGGCCAGCCTGAACTACATAGTGGGCCCCTGTCTCAAAACAGAAAGGAAGAAATATAGCTATGATTTCTAGGCATGAAAGTAGAAAGAGGTAAAAATCTGAAATTTCTTATATTTCCAAAAAGAGGCTTGACCAAAGATTGACAACCCTGCATAAGTGATTAAAACTCTGATTTCTCTCTAAAAGTTTTCATTTTTGTTATAGTTCCTTCTTTTGTAAGTTACTGTAAATGATGAGATCTAGAAACAGGAAAGTGGACCTTTTTATTGGGCTGATGATAATGGCCTTGAGAAGACTATGAAAATAGCTTTTATGCTTTGAAACTGATGGGCAAACCCTTTTTTTTGGTACCGGGGATTGAACTTATCACGAGCTTGCAAAGCAGGTGCTTATGCCGCCGAGCTCTGCAAACCTTTTCAATAAAGGGCCAGGCAGTAAATGTTTTAGGCTTTGTGGGTCATATGATCGCTCTAGAACTCAAATCAGCTGTTGTCATAGTTGATATTTAAAGAAATGAACATAGCTGTGTCCTAATAAACTTCATTTTATAAAAATGGGCAGAGGGCCAAATTTGGCCCACAAACTGTTATTTGCCAATCCGTCCTTTAGAGGACTTTGAGATCTGCAAGCAGAGGATAAGGTGTGAAATTGTGAAGAGTGCAGTATCTTAGAGAAAAACCCAAGCCAAGAAACAGACACCTAAAAGAGGTACTCAAGACCTTGATGTCCCTTGGCTCCTAAAACTGTGAGTGAGCTTGGTGAATATCCTCTCATCTGGGAACTGGCCATAGCTCCTAAACTGTACAGAGAGTATCTATTTCCTGTGTTCTTGAACTCTTCATCATGTCACTTAGATTAATTATACAAGTGTAATTCAGTTATAACCTTTGCTGTGGAATGGGAGGATACATGGTACTGGGACATTGCAGGGCATTTGTGTCCTCTCTCCCTACCCACAGGCCAGATTGTACAAAAATGTGTTTTTGCAGGCTCACAGAGAGTAATGCCTATTGACATGTATCTTCTCTGTGCCCTGTCTCTGGACTGGTATCCTTATCACACACAAAGGACATTTAAAAACATTTCTGTAGTACTCTACTGAACTCAGTAAAGGTTTTCAAAACTTACTTACCTTCTCCCAGTGAAAATTCTAGCTATATTAAAAACAAAAACACGTCTTCTTCTTATAGTAATTTACCCTTTATGTGATTTAGTTATGTGAATAACTAGGTCTAATCTTACCGGGGCTGTTTGTATCTCTGATTGATAGAATAGTGGCTGTATCTTTGAGACCATCTCATCCTTTCCTTCACTTCCTTTGAATCCAAATTCCCACTGCCTATCTGCCTAATAGTTACTTTTCTAAATTTCTGCCCTTCCCAGGCCAAAGAGTGACTTAAGTACTAACTGAAATCCTTTCTGGAAGAGGGTACATATAAATCCCCTATCAAAGGAGACCTGACAGTATCTGCCAGAGGCAAGCCTTTCTTCGGTAGATCAGATGACTTACTTACATTCCTTAACATCTTGTCATTCTGTAGAAAAGGTTTCCTTGCATTCATCATCTTAATACTTTTTGAATCCTCCATTTGGGAAAGAGATCTTTTTGAGTAGATGCATAAATTAGAAATTTTCTTGGGTCTCAGACAGAAAATAATTTGAATTTTAAAAAATAGAAAATTGTTAAAAATGTATTTCAGCAAAGGAATAAACTTAAAAATATTTGTGATGATTAGAAATGAGATGAGTATAACTCAGATTTGTTTTGAACAAATAATAGAATTTGCATAAGAAAACCAGTCTTAGTTTTTCACATGGCTTGTTTGAAACCACCAGATTTGATTCTGAGTTACTTTTAACTTGCTACAAAAATTAGGTTTATCTCCTGAATTTTGAAGATTTGCTACCTATGAAGGTGTTTTTTAAATTAGAGACTTAGGCAGTGTTGAGTTTCACTGGGCCTAACCTAGTTTTTCAGGAAATCTAATAATGGGGTCAATGATAATGTTGGAACTTCGGGAAAGACTGGCCCTAGATGCCTAGAGAATAGAGATAGAACCGGTGTGGTAATGCCTGCCTATAATCCCAGCACTTGGGAGGCTGAGGCAGGAGAATCATTGCGAGTTTGAGGCCAGCCTGGGCTGCAAAGTGAGCTCAAGGCCAGCCTGAACTGCACAGCAAGACCCTGTCTCAAAAAGACAACAAAACAAACAAAAACAAAAAGAGAATAGAGACAGGAGTACATAGAAAAGATAGGTTTCTTTGTAAAATTAATGGTCTGTTATGACTGTGCTTTTCTTTTCCCAGTTGTCCAATCTGGAAATCCCACACCAAGGAGTGCAAGTGGAAGGTGATGGCTTCAGCCATGCTATTCGCTTATTAAAGTAAGCCCCTGTCGTGTGACGCACCGGGTGCCCCTCATTGCAGTCACACTGCCAGAGCTGTTGCGCTCCTTCTGTACAGGGGCATGAAGCAGAGTCACAATCTCTGAATGTTTTGGATTTCTGCATAGACTTACTGACATCTAAGGGAAGATTCCCTTTAAGGGTGGAGTGCAGTTCAGCAAGATATGGTATTTTAGGATGTCTTTTCTCTCCATTTCTTTTATTCCTTCAGCAGCTATTTACCAAATGGGACTGTATGTCAGGCTGGAATTCTCATAAGGCCCTTCGGGATATTGTTGGTTACTGGAGGTGGATGGGTGCTTTAGAAGTTAAAAGGCATATCCCTTAAGAAGCACCAGTTGTACTCATCATGGGGGGGGTAATAACTAGGAAAGGGGGGTTTGGGGAGGGTAACCGCTGGCTAATGGAAAGGTACGAAAGGAGGCAGAAGAGAGCTCGGCAACCCGGAGCCAAAAGTTTAGCATGGCAGGCACTAGAGAGATGAGGCTGGAGATGTAAGCAGGAAGGGTCAGATCCTGTAGAACTTTTTAAAGTTTCCTTAAGCAATTTAAACTGTCCTAATGGCACTAAAATGTCATCAGATGATTTTAAGCAAAAACTGACATCATTAGATGAGTGTTTCTGAAGCTTAACTTGGTAGAAACGTGGAGAGTAAATTGGAGGGAACAAGACGGAAGTAGTGAGACCAGTTATTGAGCTGGTTCACCACCACAGTTGGCAGCTTGGACTGGGTTAGGATTCACAAGGATTTAGGAGGTAAACTTTCAGATTTAGTTGATACTGGAGGTTGAGAAAGGTGGAGAGGAGATGGCAAAGATGCTTCTTAGTTTTATCTTGGGCAAATGATGGATGATGGTAGTGGTTTCTGTGACAAGGGACATTGCAGATGTGAGTGTGAAAGGACTTTCCTAAGTTTGAGGTGCCCCCATGTCCTCTGAGCAGGCAGATACATACAATAAACTCAGATTACCGATCTGAGAGGGGAAGTAGCTAAAGTCTTCATCCTGAATTGAGCTGGGGAAGTAAATCACCAATGATGAGTATACCAAAGGAGATGAACAGAGGGCTTGGTTCTAAATGGACAGAACCAGGAGCTGAAGGATGCTTAAAAGTAAAGCTAATGTGGTTATGTGGACTTTAGACAGTGATAGAATGTGGACTTACAAAGCTGGAGTACCATGAAAGAGACCAGCTTCTTGGTCCAGAAAATGGTAGGGGTTTTTGCTTTGGCATTTTTTTTTTTGAGAGGGGAAGCATTTTATTGTTTTTTAGATGTTCGTTAATACATAGTTTATTAGTATATAGCAGTTTTTATTTAGTGAATTCCCATCTGCCAAGCCAGCATATCTTCAGATTTGAGCAGTGGGGCTTTAACTTTCATTGCATGGGAATCCGTTTGTTTCTGTGGAAGGTAGAAAGGCCTAGCAAGTACAGTACTATGCACATGACCCACATACCATGGTGCTCACTTTGGGTACTAAGGATTGAAAAGGGAGGATAGCTCTGCTTGCAGCTTTTTAAAATTTTCATGATGCCGGAGATCGAACCCATAGCCTTTGCATTGAGCTACATCCCCAGGTCTATTTTTGAGATAGTCTCACTTAAGTTGTCCAATTTGGACTCAAACTTGTGATTCTCTTGCCTCAACTTCTTGGAGTATAGGGATTATAGTTGTATACCACCACATCACACTTCTATCTGACTGTCTTAACACTGTCTTTACACAAAATTTTCAGGAGACAGAGCTGGTTTTACAGATTTAGTAGGAAATGTAATATTTTTTATTGCGTTTAGATTTGAATTGGTTTGCCTAAAATACTGTATAGGACACATTTCTTCTACTTTGCTGAAAATATGTTCTGTTCTTGTTCAGCCATATCTCCTTGAAAATCTGTTGAGCTGGCCTCCTTGGTGCTTCTCTGGTACCATAATAGATATATTATAGAAAATCCTTTATTCATTCAGTTCCATGGACCCATTGCCTCCTGCAGAAAGCAGCCTCGATTGCACAGCATACATGAGGTTTAGGACGTCATTTTGAGAGCCACATGCTTATGATGGCTAGTATTGAGCTCTCCAGCAAGTTTCTTACCTTCTGTGTTCAGATTATAGTCCTAAGCAGTGGCCCTCATCCCCTGGACATACGAATTGGAGTTTTTGTCTCATCTGTTGTGCATGCCTATGTGTGTGTTTACCTCCTGTAGCTTTTGCTACAAACGCACAGCTCTTGTTTTTTGCAAGTAGAGGGCTCTGCTTCTCCGTGTGTGTGTGTGTGTGTGTGTGTGTGTGTGTGTGTGTGCGCGCGCGCGTGTGTGCGCGCGGCCTTTGTGAAGTCTTTTTTGCTTCCTTTAGGTATACTTGTGCTGCTTTGACTAGCTCTTTCAGGGACTCTTCTGCTTTTGCACTGTGAGGCCAGAGTGTGCTTACTGATGTTTGTAAAAGCCTTCAGAACAAAGCAGTCACCCATCTGCCCTAGAGGACCTTTGCTTAGTTCTTTAGTTTGTTCAGTGCTCAGGAAGGACTGGGGAAAAAGCCAGGAGCGTCTGTTTAACAAAGATTTTGAAAAACTTTTTTGAATTGGTAGAATTTTTTTAGAAAAGGTTAACATGTTATTCAGGAGATGTCTTCCTCAGTTCTTAATTTTTGGCTAATATGATAGTATTTTGTAATATTTTAAGTTTGTAGCATGGTATCTTTCTGGAGAAAACCCTGTGTGCTATCATGCCAAGACGATTAAAGTTGTAACTTAGTTTCTTTTGTATTCTATTATACTTACAATCTTATAAGTGAGTAAATATGTAACAGGTTCCTTGTTATATCTATATCACGAATTATGAGAGTGACACAGAATGGACTTTCAGAGTCTTGCTGTCTCTCTAATAGAAGTTGAAAGGAGTCTTACACTTACCTTAGCCCTCACTTAAAAACATAGCAGCTTTGGTGCTTTCATTTTCTAGCCAGGTAGGTTTCATGAAAAACCTACTTAATATAAAAAGAAGATAATTCTTCAGTTACATTTTCAAGCTCAAAATAAAATATCTTCTGGATGTGGTGGTATACACCTGTTATCCTCTCATTCAGGAAGCTGAGACAGGAGGATTACTGTGCGTTTGAGACCAGCCTGGGCTACATGGTGAACTCAAGGTCAGCCTGCACTACAGTGAGACCCTGTCTCAAAAAAATAAGAGAGGGCTGGAGATATAGTTCAGCAGCATAGCGCCTGCCTGGCAAGCATGAGGTCGTGAGTTCGATTATACCAAAAACCCTAAACACACACACACACCTCCATTTGAATTGCCTACTTTATAACTCTTGAGTAGAGCTGTGTCTCGAGTGTGGGGACAGGCAAGTCCTCAGTGTACCTATCATGTTGAAGAACATGTGTGCCATATATGCAGTTTCCATAGCTACCTAAAATATAGTTGGGCAAAATCTTCCTGTTAGAGTGGTAAAAAGTTTGTAATTTAAAGAGATAACGTTTGAAAAACCTTAAAAGCTACATATTGAAGAAGAGATATGATAGAAGTTTTAATTGTGGAAATTTAGTACTATATTAGTTCTATTTTTATGTGACCTATATAGCTTTTATCCCCCTAAAATTTTTTATTTTATTTTTTGCCACATGCAATGTCACTTTTTTTCCTCTCCTACGTTGTTTGTACTGGGTCATTGGTTCTTGAACCTAGGGCAATGTTGGGGTATTTTTGGTTATCATTAACTGAGAAGACGAGTGGGAGAGACTTCTGGCATCAAGTAGGTAGAGGCCTGGACTACATGAGTCCCCCACAACAAAGTATGGTCTAGCCCAAAATGTCTTAATTGCCAGCATTAAGAAACCCCATTTGAGGTGTTATATTCTGAGTAAGACTTCTGAACCAAGATTCTGTATTTCTAATTACATATATTTTGTAATTTTTTCACTTGATAAGGATAATCATTATGCTAAATCTGAGAAGCAACTATTTTCTTTATTAACTCATTTCTTGTTCAGGAAAAAAATGTGCAGCTTCCTGCCAGTGTTTCTTTAATTTTTAGTGATTAAGAATTACTATATTTTATAAATGGAAATACCACTACTAAAAACAGAATGTTATAAATAGAATGACATCTGTTATTCAAAGACGATTGATAATACTAGAGCCGTGCAAAAATAATAAAAGTGAAGTATTTTATGGCAGACTTTAGCAGTAAGGCTAGTACTATAATCTGCCAGTTTTGGGGGGCAAATGTGAAATGGGTTAAGAGATAGTGTATTAGCTGGACGTCGTGGTACATGCCTGTCATCCCAGCACTCAGTAGGCTGAGACAGGAGGATCATGGTGAGTTTGAGGCCACCCTGGGCTACATACATAGTGAGTTCAAGGCCAGCCTGAACTATGTAACAAAACTGGCCTTAAAAAAGAGGGAGGGAGTATAAGAGGGAGAGAGAGAAAGAAAGATAATGTGTAATCAATATGTCACATCATTATTTTATCCATTACTAAAATAACTCTAATAACTAAAATATATTACCTCCTGTTAGGACAAATGAGATAGTTCCTAAAGCTGTAGAAGAAAAATGGATAGGTAGATCTTTTTAAAATATCAAAAGCTACTGTTTCTCTTGTATATATGGTGTGTGTCTGTGTGTGCATGCATGTATATGTGACAGACAAGAGTTACTACATGGAAAACCCCATCATTGTAAGAGTTACCCTTACAGAGGAAGAAGGGTCCGGGGGGATAATGAGCCTGGGGTTTTGTAATGGCAACTTAGGGTAATTAACATATATGAATATCTGCTCTATCAGACACAATAAGCATTTTCTCTGTTGTTTTGCCATTTTTTTCCTACCATTGACCCATAAAGTAATTCTTCATTTTACAGCTGGGGAAACTGAAATTCCAAGAGGTTAAATGAGGTTGAGTAAGATTAGAATGCATGTTCCTGACTCCATAGTCCTCGTTCTTTGTAATTTGTTGCCATGTCTTCAAAGTGTAGCTTTACAAGTATTTTGTTCACCTTAGCTTTTTCTAGAAGATGCTCTGATTTTATGGAGCCTCTGTTCTTGATTTTCATTTTATATGTGTGGTCTTTAAATGACAGAATTATGAATAATGACAAATCATTACTTTGTTAAAATGAGAGGTTCTAATCCAGGATGATATGAGTTAAATGGGATAAATACTATTAATTTACTGTGAAATTATTCCCTCCTTTGCAGAAGGAATTAGAAGTAAAATTTGAACTACAGTTCTGATGTCACACCCTGCTTGTTGTTGTGTACATTGTGCCTTGTCTTTCTGTAGAAAGTCACTTCATCTGCTGTCTTTCATCACCAGAATTCCTCCCTGTAAGGGTGTAAATGAGGAAACCCAGAAAGCTCTGGATCGCTCTCTTCTTGATTGCACTTTCCGATTACAAGGTAGAAATAACCGCACATGGGTGGCAGAGTTAGTGTTTGCCAACTGTCCACTTAATGGGACTTCTACCAGGGAGCAAGGTGAGATGTTTCATACACTTTGTCTTTGCATATTTGTGAATTTTTTAGTGTTTATTACTATTAATCTTTTCTTAATCCTGTAGGACCATCCAGGCATGTTTACCTGACATATGAAAATCTGTTGTCTGAACCTGTTGGTGGTAGAAAAGTGGTTGAAATGTTCCTTAATGACTGGAACAGCATTGCACGATTATATGAGTGTGTGTTGGAATTTGCACGCTCTCTACCAGGTACACATGATAACCTTCCTTTTAAATTACTCCCCTTGGGGTGGAGATGTAGCTCAGTGGCATAGCGCCTGCCTAGCAAACGTGGGGTCATGATTTCAATTCTAGTGCCCCAAAAGAATAAATAATAAATAAATAGTTTTTAAATTGAAGTAAAAAAGTGTACATTGTTTTAAAAATATATATATATCCAATAAAAATATGTTCCTTTCATTCCAGACTTACTTCCTTCCCCCAGAGATAATCACTATTAAATTTCTTTTGTTTCTAGAAATTTTTAAACTCAGGTATGCCTGTGCATACCTACGTTATTATAATGTACTGTACTTATTTACTATCTGCCATTTAATTCAATTCTGTTAATTGCCTTAATCTTCACAATCGCCTAGTAGGTAGTTAATGTTCCCCATTTTACAAATAAGATAAGTCACAGATACTAAGAATATTACTAAAGGTCACATAACGAATAAGTGGCTGAGTTGGAATTGGAACCCTCTGTCTACTCTGCTGGACTGCTTCACTATTTGTCCCCCCTCCTTTTTTGGTTCCCTTTCTTGTCGTGGCCCTATTTTGTAGCATATTGTTTGTGCTGTTACCTTAAAAGCTAGAAGGATAAGCTTGAGCTATTTCTAGATAAATGGATGCATCTTGAGACCATAAGTAAAAGTAAATCAGACGTGTATAAATACTGCATTATTTCTTTGTTGTGCAAAATCAATAGTGTAAATAAGGACCAAAATATATAATAGGTATTGTGAAACTGGAGGAAAATGTTCAAATGGGGAGGGGAATGAAGGAGGGAGGGAGGAGGACAGGAAAGGGAAAAGTAAAAAAAATAAATGAGAAAAGGAAAAAGTGGAAAGAAAGCTTTGTAAATAGCGAGGGGAGGGGAGGTCAAGGAGAGGGTAGAGGAAGGGGGAGAAGAAAGGAATTAAGTTTTATGTACAGGTACAATTGTCCATAATGAATGTGATCATTATATATACTTAAAATGTACCAATAAAATCTGATTGTTTAAAAAAAGGTACTTATTTTAGAGACCTTTTTATTTAGGTATGTAAAATTGCCCAAATCTCCTCTTTTTCATAGTTGTATTTTAAAATTTGGCACGTATACTCTTAATTTCCTTTTTGTTTCTGTTTTGTTTAGATATACCTGCTCATCTCAATATTTTCTCAGAAGTTCGTGTTTATAATTACCGAAAACTTATCTTGTGTTATGGAACCACGAAGGGAAGCTCAGTAAGTCTATATGAGTTTACAACTCTGAAGTCTCTCTTTCCCAAATATTTTTAAAATCAAAAATTGCAGAAACATAAAAATTGCCTTAAAATGAATCTGTACTGAAGTATGGTCCCATGGCTCCATGGTTGCAGTACCTGTCTAATATAAGTAAGGACCAAAGTAGAAATCAGAGATAAAATTGTAAATGTTAAAGATGTGGTTGATATAAATATACCATAGTATACTATAGCAATTAACTCTTTAAAAAATTTAAAAATACCCTTTTTGATGAGTTATATGAGCTTGAAGCGTTTTTGGACTAAATAAGGGTGATATCCAAATCATGTTGACAGTGTTATTAGTATAAGCAAGAGTAAGTGGGAGTGGTTCTGAACAGAATAATGTTTCTTTGCTTGGGTCACATGGATGTTATCGTTGTTTGATCCTATCTTAATTTTGAGATTACTTCTTGTAATCTGTAGTTCCTTAGTTTTTTCTCACTCCATATGTAAAGTTCTAGAAATTTAGTATAAAAATGCAACCAGCTGACCTCTGTGAACTCCTTTATATCAAGTCAGAAATTACTTGTATGGTTTTTTTTGTTTTGTTTTGTTTTTCTGAGACAGTTTCACTATGCAGTTCAGGCTGGCCTTAGAATCATTTTGTAACTGTGGCCAACCTTGAACTGACAGAGATCCTCCTTGCTCAGCCTCCCAAGTGCTGGGATTACAGGTGACTTGCTACTACCTATGTGTTTTAAAGTGTATTAATGCAATGTATCTGTTCGGAGTGACTTCTTCTCCTTTGTAACAGTTCTTAGATAATGGCCCTAAAAGTGATTGTTCTTTGAGAAAATAATAAATAAGAAACACTAGTGATATTAACCAAGTATAATTTAATCAAAGTTTCTTTTTACTGAGCATGGTAGCTCATGCCTGTAGTCCTAGACACTCGGGAGACTGAAGCAGAAGGATCACAAGTTTGAGCTAGCCTGGATGATTTAGCAAGCCTCTACTCAATAAATGAGTAGATGGGTGGAGGAATAAATGAAAAAAGTAAGAAGGGCTGGGTGTATAGCTCAGAGGTGAAGCGCTTCCTGGATTCAGTCCCCAGTACCACAAAAAAGGTTTTTTTTTCTTTAGTACCTTCTCTTTCTGTTTTTTTTTATAGAAGACTAACACATGCTCTGGGAATATACTGACCTATATGAATAGTACATCTGGGATTTGAATCCAGTCTTGTTTTTTTACAAAAAAATTATTTAGAGGGATAATGAGGAAGTGGAAATGAGTAAAACTGAAGCCCATTAGTCTGTAATCAAAAATCAAAGATTTATTAAAAAGGGGGGATCTTAGATTGTTAGCATTTTGCCTTTTGTTGTCTACTTTTATCTTATCTTTTACTTCCTGTTTCTGAAACATGCAATCTCTTGATTTAGATTAGTATCCAGTGGAATTCCATCCATCAGAAATTCCATATTTCTTTGGGAACAGTTGGCCCAAATTCAGGTTGCAGTAACTGCCACAACACCATTCTCCATCAGCTTCAAGAAATGTTCAACAAAACACCAAATGTGGTTCAGTTATTACAGGTAATTAAGTTAATGTTTATGTTTAAAAATGAGACCTTGGGTGCTAGTGTCTCATGCAAACTCTTTGAAAATATCATATAGATTTGTCTTTAATGACTAAGGTGGGCATCTTTCCCTCTATTTTGAGCCTGCTTTGGCAATTGTCTTTGATCAAAGTGGATGCAGTAAGCTGGGCATGGTGGCGCACAACTGTAATCCCAGCACTCTGGAGGCTGAAGCAGGGGGATTGCTGCAAGTTCAAGGTCAGCCTGGGTACAATAGTGAGTTCAGTGACAAACTGAACTATACAGCAAGGCCCTGTCTAAAAAAAAAAAGCAGGCACAGTGACCTGGTTTGCATCTTCAAGGGAAAGTTTTAGGAAATGTGCCAGAAGGACATTCTGTCATTTGTGATAGTTACACATTAAAACTTCTAAGGTTTTAACATCTGTACAGAAACTGGCTGCTCTCACCATATGTACTCTTTATAGGTACTATTCGATACTCAGGCTCCTTTAAATGCCATCAACAAACTCCCCACTGTGCCAATGTTGGGCTTGACCCAGAGAACCAACACTGCCTACCAGTGCTTCTCCATTCTGCCACAATCATCCACCCACATCAGACTGGCCTTCAGGAACATGTACTGCATTGACATATACTGCCGGAGTCGAGGTGTGGTGGCCATACGGGATGGTGCCTATAGTCTTTTTGATAACAGCAAGTTAGTTGAAGGTTTTTATCCTGCACCAGGACTAAAGGTAACAGACTTTAGTATTATTACAGCATGATATGTTAAATGGAAACTGTTTTCCAAAACAGTTTTTCTGGGGGAGAAATCATGGACAAAAGCAACAGTCCTATTTGGGTTTAGTAAGCAGCAGTGTTAATTCATCATCTGTGGGAATTTATCCTGAAGGTTCTAACATGAGTGTTTAATCTTCTGGCTTGCCTGGGCTGCACCGAGAGAAGAATTGTCTTGAGCTGCATATAAAATATGTAACATAGTAATTCGTATAAGTAGCAACACTTCTTTTCTAAATGTATTCTTTTTATTATAAAAAAGAAGGCATATGGCTCACGGGCTGTAAGCTAGTTGTGCCCGAGAAGTCCTCATGAAGTGCTGTGTCCATGTGTACAAGCTAATAAGTCCTTTATTTGCTTACCCTTTGATGAATAAGGTTGAAGACACTACAGAGTGCCATGTTTGCTCTTGGAACCTTGAAAGTCATTTTCATCATTGATTATTAAAATGTTTGATCATCAGTTCAACTATGATGCTTTCTACAAGTGTAACATCTTGTGCCATATCCACTGAAGACTCTCCTGTGATTGGCTCAGTTGTTTACCTTCAGAATCAAATAGTTCCAAAAGGCTTGTTTTGGAAAATAATCTCTGGCCCATTTTCCTGCTCAAGTGTAACTACTTTAAATACACATATTGTTGATACTTAGTATTTCTATCCATCTCTAAATAGCATATTTGCGGTATTATTTGTTGACTTTTTAGTAAGAAGTTTATCTGATTCTCATAGTGGAAAAGAAATAAATTCTTAAGTTACTTTTTTTTGCATTTTTCCCCCTTTGCGACTACTCTCAGTACATGGATACATTTTTCTTTCCTCCTGTGTTTGAAATATAGTTGGATAGCAACTATGATTAGGAGTTTTTTTTAGTGTTCACATTATTAGGAATAAATAAACACTGTCCCATCAAACTTACTATGATTATTTTTCCTTTCTTATTCTGTGTTTTATTTACCTGGGAGATGATGATGACGACGACGATGATGATGATTTGGCTTAGCTTTTTCTGTACTCCATTTTAAACTCCTTCCCAGTTGTATAACGCTCCTCTTAGCACATTCTCATTTATCAGATACCTTACTGGTTTCATCTTGAAATCTCTTCCATGATCCTTTGATCTGCTCCACTTTAGCAATAGCACTGTAGGCTTTTTGTGGAATTGTGACATAGGAATCCACAGCAGGATGAAGAGGGAAGTGCTATGGTTCTTCCTTATGTTGCATGCCCTGTGGCTTTTATCCCATGTTTTATTCTTGGTTTGCTTGGGTATTTTGGTATCCTGAATCCTATAGTAACTTCCCAGGAGATGGTACATGGGAGGTTATTTGAGACCTAGTATATCAGAAAGCTGCTCCCCTCATCTAATTGAGAGTGGCTAGGTGTAGAGAGATTCTAGTCTGCAATTGTGTTCTGTAAAAATATTGAAGGCATTGTTTCATTGTTTTTTAGATTTCATTGTGACTGTCAAGATACTTGATGCTATTCTAATTCTTGAACCTTATATATCTGAGTGGGCTCTTTGAGTTTTAAAACCTTTGCACTGGGGGGCTGGGGATTTAGCTCAGCGGCATAAGCACCTGCCTTGCAAGCAGGCGGTCGTGAGTTCGATCCCTGGTACCGATAAAAATGAAAAAGACCAAAAAAAAAAAAAAAAAAAAACCTTTGCACTGGGAAATTTCCTTGTGTCATTTCTTGCTATTTTCTGTCTTAGCTATTTCTGGTAACTGCTATGCTGATGTTGGGGATCTTAGACTTATTCTCTAATTTCCTTGTCTTTTCTGGGTTGCTCTCTTTGGCTCTGGGAAACATCTTTATTTTCTATTCTAACCCTTCTATTTTCCTTTCTGCCAGGATTGTTCCTTTTTTGAAATTTCTCTCTCTCTCTCTTTCCGTCTCTGTCTCTGTCTCTTTCTCTGTCTCTCTGTCTCTCTGTCTCTCTTTTGGTACCGGAGATCAAACTCAGGATCTTGCCAAGCAGTCACTTGTGCCACTGAGCTAAATACTGGGCCCATTTTTTAAAATTTCTAAAAGCTCTTTTTGCTTCTGAGTGTTCATTTTATGATGACATGTTCTCATATGACCACATTATCTCTTCTTCCCACATAATCTCCATTTCTTACCTTTTTGAGGGAGTTACTTCTTTTAGTGTCTTTCTTCAAATATTCTTAACTCTATTCTTATTTAAAGAGGACTTACTGGCTGTTGTAGGAGGATCTGGTTGGGCCATTTCTTTGGAAAATTTTCATTGTTAGTAGCTTTAGTTTTTTTTGTTGTTGTTGTTGGGCTGATACGAGTACCAAGAAAAGAGTGTCCAAGTTTCCTGAATAAATGATACACATCTGACTCTCAGTTGGGGGAAAGTCAAATGAGAGAAAAAAAGTAGTATTCTTGAATATCAGTATATAGATTTTAACCCCTACTTTTAATATGGCACCTTTTCTCTCCATTGATCCTTGGAGGTTCCTCAAGTCAGAACTCTTCCTCTAGGAAAATGGAGGTCAGCCTAGCACAGCCAGAGTAACAGAAAATTTTGGAATTGAAGTGTCTCTTAAAGAGACTTTAAAGATGGGTGTGGTGGTGCTTGCCTATAATCCCAGCACTTGGGAGGCTGAGGCCAGAGGATTGCTGTGAGTTCAAGACCAGCCTGTGCTACACAGTGAGCTCAAGGGTAACCTAAATACGTAGTGTGAGACTTTTTGAAAAAACAAGAGATTTTCGCCCAGTCCTGTTTTTAATCCCACCTTCATGCCCATTTCCAGAAGTGCCTGGTACTGCCAATTACAAAGTATCTTTGGAATCTTGATGGAAATAGCTTTGCTTCTTGGCTTTCCTTATGGGTTGCTTATAGTTTCTCACATTGGATGCTTCATCCATCTGTTTTGCAGACTCCAGAATGTTTTGCTATTTTTTTTCTCTCCTCCCATTCCTTTTGTGTTTGTGACTATTTCAGTAGTTTTAGTAGGGTACTGAGAAAATACAGAACGTGTATTGCAAATCTGTTTAATTAAAAGTCAGACTGTGTGCTTTTAATAGTTTTCTTGTGATTTTGGTAAGATCATGATACACATCTTTGAAGACTGGGAAGTAGAGGGTATTAAAAGATTGAGCATCTGTTTGAGACATAAACTCTGGTAGCTTTGCTCAGTTTTTTTAGTGCCATATCCTATAAAATAAGGCTGTGTCACTCTTGGTAGCTCAAGATTAAGTCATAATTTGAAAAGCCCAAAGTTGGCTTAATTCTTAATCAATTTTCCTGTCATATTCTTACTCATTAAATGGGAAAATTTACAAGTTATTTGTATAACCAACATACAATTTTTCACATCCACTCATGATTTCTGGTCAGAAGTTAATAAGAAAATATTTTGACCTGGAGGTAAGAGGTACATGGCTGTACTTCTTCACTTTTTTGTTTATGTAATACTTCTTAACTGTTATAATTTTTTACTTAAATGTTATTTTTTATGTCATTAGATTTTGTTTTGTTTTGGTAGCAGGGATCAAACTCACGATGTTGCACTCGCCAGGCAGGCTCTTATACTGCTGAGCTTATCCCTGGTTTTATTGTTATTGTTAACCAGTTTTCCTTCTCTCTTCCATTAAAATTAGTAATACTCTTCTAGATTGTCCTAACAATAATTTTCAGGGATGAACATTATATGTTTGCTTCTGTTAGAAACTGTAAATGATTAAAATATTTTGCTAAAGTAACGTAAATTATACCCATTTACATCCACAGACATTCCTGAATATGTTTGTTGACAGCAATCAGGATGCCCGCAGGAGATCTGTAAATGAGGACGATAATCCCCCTTCTCCTATAGGAGGAGATATGATGGACTCTTTAATATCCCAGCTCCAGCCTCCACCCCAGCAACAGGTAATGTTTGAGCAGAACTCCAAACAGTGTCCCAGGTGTGTAACTGCACAGGCTCTGCAAGTGTCCAGGCTTCTCTGCTGAAAGGGGAAGAAGTCCTCAATAGGCCCAAGATGCCCAGAAATTTTTATTATGTAAAAAACTGATGGAGGTGAGGCGGCTTCTTGTAATGGGAAGCGAATAGTGCCAGAGGAAGCCTTGACCTCACACTGAGCTCGCACATGCACTTAAGCTGATGTGATGCAACTCCAAGGATGGGAGCATCCACTGAGGGACCTCCAGAGATCTTCGGGAGAGTGTCCTTGCCATGTCCTGTCGGACACCTGTTATTAAATTATGAGTATGGAGATTTCTGTGTCTAGTGATATTCTGCAGAAAACAAGTACACAAATATCGAGGGTTCTGTCCTCATACCATGGATAAGCCACATTATTGAATCCTAAAAGCTGGTATTTGTTCTCATGATGGCCCATGGGAAAGAAGATGATCAGGGATCCTTTACCCCTCCTGTCGTCACATAGGCCTTCCTCATCTGGGAAGCACTCATTGTGGGTGTTCAGAAGCTTACTGCCTTGGCTTTCTGAGGCCCAGTATTTGTTGTAGGTGAACACACGACCTGAAGGGGCTCTTTGGCGTGTCATTTAGATTTGGTTTAAAGAATAGCTCAGTGTTTCTCAAACACACTTGAGACAGAATGACTTGAAACAGCACTGTACAGAGAATTCACTTACCTGTTTTATTACAAACTGGCTGGCTGACTGCTTAGTGACTGCAACTTTCCACTGCTTATATACATACCAAGGGAAGGTTTTGTGGAAAGTGTACTGTTCTGGCAGTTATTTAGATTTCTTGTCTTCTCTCTTTACTTTCCTCCTTTTTGGCTTGGTTTTTTGAGACACAGTCCAGGCTGGCCTTGAGCTCACTATGTAGCCTACGCCGGCCTTGAACTCACAATTCTACCTCAGCCTTCTAAGCACTTGGATTATAGGCATGTGCCACTGTACCTGGCTTTGGGGCTTCAATTTTAAAATGTTTTTAAAAATTTTTTGTGGGGCTTCCCTGCTTAACCTTCATAAGAATACAGGAAAGCATGTGTAAAGTGCAGTCAAACCCCATGGAAATGTTGCTATGTAGCTAAGGTTTGTGACAGACATTGACTCCGGTGAGATGCTAGCTCTCTGAGAATGTTGGGCCACCATGGGAAAGAAGTACTTCAGCTTGGATTGTATGATTTTGCTGTGTCTGATGTGGAATGCTGGGGATAAACCACATCTTGAGGAAATAAGTGACTCGCATGAGCTGACTAGTTGACCATAGCCAAGCAGGGCCGGTGTTATATGGGGAACATATGAAAAATGTGATCTGTTGTTCTCCTCTGGCTCCAAATAAAGTCATGCATTAGCCGCTCTGCAAGTTTTTTGTTTGTTTTTGTCTTTGAAAAATCATAACCTGACACAGAAAGACTCTGTAGTACTCATTTATTCCATATTCTGCTTTTGATAAGGTGCTGTCTACCAGTAGCATTTCATACTGAGCACGAGATTTTTAGAAAATAGTTACAGGGTAGGGTAAAGGATCAAGAGTGGATAGGTTAGGGAAAAGTTAGAATAAACAGCTGGCACAGTGGTGTGCACCTGTAATCCCAGCACTGAGGGGACTGAGGTGGGAAGATCGCTTCAACTAAGGAAGTCAAGACCAGACTGGGCAGAATAGCAAGAGACCCCAGCTCAAAACGAAAGTTGGAATAATTTTTCATTTTGTGAAGATTTTAGAGTTTTTCTGCTTTTTCTTGTTCTAAATTTAACCTACAACTTGAACTTTTTTGTTAATTTCTTTTTTTTTTTTGGTACCGGGGATTGAACTCACGACCTCACATTTGCCAAGCAGGCACTTACGCTGCTGAGCTAAATCACCCAGCCCTTTTGTTAATTTCTAAATTGAAAAGTTTGACATTTAATACCAGTCGAAATTCTTTATAAAAAATACCAATGGCTGCAAGTTTTTGGTTAGTGGCCTTGGCTTTGGGAGAATCCAGCAAATGACTAAACAACTTTAGTTTTCAGTTCTTTTCTGTTTAACAGATACAGTAGCTAAACTCCAATTTGTAAACCGATAAACTCTTTGATAGTTGTAAGGGAAACATTCATAAAGAGTTTCATGTATATTTTACTTGATGTTAGCAGATTTTTCTTCTTTTATATAAAATGCATTTGTATTCCACAAGCTGGTCCATGAGAAAAGAATAGGAAGAAGCAGTAAGAGAAAAAAAAAAGACAAAACTGGACAACTTAGTTTTTGAAATGAGTGAAAGATTCAAGGCAGCTTCACAAAAGAGGATCTGCAAGTGACCAGAAAGTACAAAAGATGTTTAAACCTCATTTGGCATCATAGAAATACAAGTGAAATCACAGTGATAACACTCTACACACCACAAAAATTGACTTTAAGAAAAATAATTGAATGTTTCACATATACTAATGCATCACATATACCATAAAAATAAAAACAATGGATAATTCTTGCCAACATTTGGTATTAAGAACAAGTGAAACTCTCATTTACTGCCAGAAAGTTTGTAAAATAATTACCTTGTAGTAGTGTTTAGCAGTACACCAGAATGCTAAAACTCAACATTATGCATACTTGTGATTTAACAGTTACTCTTAGGCATATATGCAACAGGACTGCATCAAAAATCAAGAATTTTTATAGCAATATTATTTTCAAAAATTTTAAACTCAGTATCCAACAACTGTAGGATGAATGAATACATTGAAGCACATTCATACAATGGAATCTGTTAAAGAAATGGCAAAAATACCATTGTCACATACTACATACTAGATGAATTTCACTGAGATAATGTTCTACAAGAAAAGCCAGACAAACCAGGCGTGGTGGCACATGCCTGTAATCCCAGTACTCAGGAGGCTGAGGCAGGAGGATTGTTGTAAGTTCGAGACCAGTATGGCCTACAAAGTGAGCTCAAGGCTAGCCTGAACTCTCAGCATAGTGAGACTGTCTCAAAAAGACAAAAAACAAAAACCAAAAAAACCCTCAGACACCACCAAGATTACATTCGTTTATAGAAAATGCAAAAACAAGACTAAGGTTGGGTGGTGGAATTGGAATGCTACCTATCTTTTGGGGAAAGACCTGGAAGGTATAGAGGGTCTTCAATGTCTTGTGCTCTGGCATTTTAAAAAAATGCAACAAATGAGCCAGTCGTGGTGGTAATGCTCCTGTAATACCCGCACTTGGGAGACAGAGGTAAGCAGATTGTTACAAGTTCGAGACTAGCCTAGCCAGGGCTACAGAGTGAGCCCAAGGCTAGCCTGAATCGAGTAGTGAGACCCTGTCTCAGAAAGACAGGCACACACGCAAAATCAACAAACTACACATTTAATATTTGCATGTTTTACTACATAGGATCTGTATCAGTTTTCGAAAACTGACAAGGAAGGTAATTAGATTGTTCTTGGTTTTTTATCACGAAAGGTAAAGGTAAGGTGAATAGAGGTCAGGTTGAATTACTGTATGTAGTTTACTAAAACCTCTACAATACGAGATGCACTATTTTTACATACCATTGAGGGGGTAGGCCGGGGGAGACACTGCAAATTAAACTGACATGCCAGAAGTTGAAAGATAACACTATAATTTCAGAGATGTTAACATGTGGAGGGAAATGTTTTGAGATTGATGAAATGGTAGATAAATGCTGCAGATACATGAGTGGTGTGGTAGATAAAATGAACAGGATATACCTTGAGGGGTAGAAACTGTGATGTCGCAAGGTTGGGAATGAGGATGCTGCTGTTTGGAAAGTGTTTTGAAAATCAGTTTTTAAAGACTTAGCATATTTTAGGGCTTTGTTTTGGTTTTTTTGAGATAAGAGTCTCACCATGTAGGTAGCCCAAGCTGGCCTTGAACTCACAGCAGTCCTGCCTCAGCCTTCTAAGTGCCGGGACTGGAGGCATGTGCCACCATATCCTGCTATTTTGCACACTTGTGTATCTTGTATTTCCTTCTTGTGTGACTAGTAAAGTGTGTAAATGTTAATACTACAGCCATAATCAGGGAAAGTCACAATCTTCTACTGCCTGCAGTTGGCCATACACCAACATTTAATTTTCTTCTTTTCAGCCATTCCCAAAGCAGCCGGGAACATCAGGAGCTTATCCCCTTACTTCACCCCCTACATCATATCATAACACAGTTAATCAGTCTCCCTCTATGATGCATACGCAGTCTCCAGGTAAGATGTCTCTTGTCATACTCTTTTTTTTCTTTCTTTCTTTTTCTTTTTTTTTTTTTTTTTTTTTTTTTTTGGTACTGGGGATGGAACTCATGACCTTGTGCTTGCTAGGCGCTTATGCTGCTGAGCTAAATCCTCAGCCCCCGTATTCATCTTTTAAGTCTAAAATACACATGTGTGCATGCACATCAAGAAACACTGCGTGTGGCCTTGGGCTTCAGAGAGAATCCCCTTTCTAGACTATGGCTAGATAATTGCCATGTGTTCATTATAGCAGGATTGTGAAATCTGTACATGGTTTAGGAGTACTTTAAAAAGATTTGAGTTAAGATGAGGTATTGTCACCCAGAATCAAACTTGTACTAATCACAGCATAATCAGAAGATGATCTGTGTCAGAAGTTGACAGTCTTAGGCTCATAGGCCAAGTCCTGTATACCACCTGTTTTTGTAAGTAAATAAAATTTCATTGATATACAATCACACTTCATGTACAACTATGGCCACTTTCCTTCCATAACTGTCTCATTTAGGCTTTGATATATGAAGGATGGCTGTTTGCCAAGTCTCAGAGCCAGGCAGTGCACATCCTGTTTGTCCAAACAAATTGTCTTTGTCAGCAGCCCCATGAAGTATAGTGTAAAAGTGCTTGAGAATGGCAGTCTTTCCTTTTGACTCAGTGATTCAGTGGTATCTCTTCAGCATTTGATCTGTAGTAAGTACTGTGTGTGATGGGGATGCTTTGGGGAGCCAGATGCTGGCCCTGCTGGCCAGTGCTTGTGACCTAGCACCAGAGCGAGGAAGGTAGATAGCAGCTTTGTTTGAGTGGAGGTGAGGCACGACCTCTTGCCTGCTGGCACCTGTATTTCATCTGTTCTGTATCAGTAATGCTGCTGAGTATAATCATTTTTAAAGTTGCAGCATGAAAGATATACGTAATTTAGGATATAAACTAAAAGAAATGCAAGAATTTTTAAAAAGTACATGCGCAGTAAAATCCTCTTATTTAATATAAATGTTAGTTCAATCAACTAAAGAATGCATTACCATTTAAAGATGTAGCTTATTTATGAGAAAACAGAACAAACATAAAACTTTGACCTTTTAAAAGTGAAAAATCCAAAAAATGCATTTCTAATAAGTTTACATTTTGTAGAGCAGAATTTGCAGTGTATATTTTTGTCCATTATAAAATATAAAGTAATCATATATATGAAAAATTTATGACCAGCAGAATCTATTAATCTGTAGATAGGAGATAAAGGGACATCACTTGCTAACCAGCTCATATCATTTGTAAAATAGAAATAATAAAAAACATTTCACTTAGAGATATGAGAATTTAATGAAACAATTCACATAAAGTGTTAGCCTTGGGGAAAACATAGTATTTAGTCTGGGGCCTGGCACATGACACATTCCTGCTGGACCAGCCCCTTATGTACTGCCTGGTTTCCCAGACTGGGGAGTTTGACATCCAGCATGGCCCAGGCACTCAGTCCTGGCAGACTGCACCCCATCTGTGTGTCTTACCACTGGATTGCTCTACAAATTACTGAAGTACTGGGGCTTATTTTGTTTGTAAACAGATCTTTGTTTTAAATGTCTTTAAATTACCCCCCTTTTGTGGAGGGGGGAATGCATATTCTCTTGAAGTTCCTAGCTAAAAAATCTAAATCTGTAATGCCAAGCATGATGAGTGTTAGACAAAGAGTCACTGAAAAAGAGCATTTGGCCAAAGTCGGCCATCTTTCCAAAGGAGCTTTGTTTGTATTCTGCCCATCCTCCCATCACACAGCTTAAGCCGTGACTTAAATAGTCTCAGCTAGATGGGTTGGAGACAGACAGTAAGGTGTTTCATGCAGTTCCTGGGGCTAAAGGAGCCTGAGGTAAAGAAGTTGGTAGATTGTCCTTAATGGCCAGAGTATGGAGAGACAGGGCCCTGTTAGGAACTTTGCCCATTATTATGTGGGTAAAGGAAGCCATTGTTGGATTTTAGTAGAGCACCATAAAGGTTCAGTTTGCTAACACGGAGACAGGAGTGGAGGAGGGGTGGCTTCACAGGGGAAGCAGGCAGTTCTTCAATCTGTTGGTTGTGCAAGTCCCCAGGGACTTCTCAGTGAAGCCATCTGTGGCTCATCAGAGATAGTGGGACCACATATGAAGCCCTGGAAATTGTTGTCATACCTGGGGTCACTGAAGCCCGAGTAGATGGGCAACCTCAGCCCCAGCAAGTGTGGTATGGAAACAGCTATGGAGAACGTAGGCAGACAGAGAAATTCAACCCCAGGGGAGTGTGTCTCTAGGGTATGAGTTGAAATTGTTTTTGCATAAGAGGGAAGAAAAATAATTTTGAAAAAACTATAGTAGCAGACAGGTTTATCATTCTTAACTATGTGCCAAGCCCTTTTCTAAGTATTCTACTCATTTAATCCCCACAGCACATTTGCAGCATAGGTCCCGTTATCCCCATTTTATGGAGAAGTCATTTGTTCAGATCATACAGCGAAAAAAGTATAATGTGTAATGGTTAATGAAGTTGCTCAACATTTATTGAGTATAACACATTGCTTTAGGTATTATAGAACATAAAAATAATGACATTATGGCTGGGTGGGGTGGTGCACATTGTAATCCCAGCACTCTTGGAGGCTGAGGCAGGAGGATCACCATAAGTTCCAGGCCAGCTTGGGCTTCATAATGAGTTCAAGGCCAGCCTGATCTACACAGCAAGACCATCTCAATAACCAAATAAATGAGTTAATATGAAATTATGTAGTAGAGAATTTGATACCTGTTGCTAGCAAAAGATAGTGATAATGTAGCAAGAATATTAATGTTATATTTATTCTTAGTTTTGGTAGCCATAGTTGCCCCTTTCATAATCCTAAATTAAAACTAGCCTTATAGCTTTAAATACTAACTTTAAATTCATGTCTCCTAGTTTTTATATCTAACTGAGATGTGACCCCAGAACTTTAACCCTATATTTGCATATAGTATCAACCTGAAACTCATCCTGGCCAGAACTACCCCAGTTTGGTAAATGACAGTCCCTTCCTTCCTGTTATGTAGGGTAGAGCTTAAAGTCATGCTGAACTCCTTTTTCTCTGCACTTGGAATATTGTGGCCACCTCTCACTTCTAAGCTTCTGCTCCACACTCTCCGCCGGCCTCCCACTCATTCAGGGTAAACCAAAGTCCTTAGTGGTCTGCAAGTGCCCTGGCGGTCTTGAATCTGCCCCCAGACTTCCTGATGTCGTATCTTCCTGGGCTTCCTTTCTCACTGCCCTGGCACACCAGCCTCCCTGTTCTGCATCACCACTGCCTCCTCCAGCCCATTTGCGTTAGCTATTCTGTTTGTGTGGAATATCTTACCTTGGATAACCTCATGCCTTATCCTGCAACTTTTTTCCTGTCCAGCTTATGTCTTTTGGTGGGGATTGATATTACGGATTTGAATCTAGGTCCTTCACACTGAGCTATATCCCCAGAGTTTTTTTTTTTTCTTTTTAAATTTTGAGACGAGTTCTACTAAGTTGCCCAGCCTTCTGCACATGTCCTCTTCTTAAAGAGGTTTTCTTGGATTGCTTTATATTAAGAATAATACCTTCCTCCAGTACTATTTAAAATTGCCTCTTAGCTTGCTCTAGTTTACTCCATAGCACTAAACATTATGTGACAGATTTGTCTTTCTTATTTTACTAGAATATAAGCTCCATGAGAGCAGGAATTTTTTCTCTTGTTAACTGCTGCATCCTCAGTGCCTAGAACAATGCTTGGCATGAAGTTGATATTCATTCCTATTTATTCAATGAGTGAGTAAAAAGTACACTGGATTTTTTAAAAATTATTTAGTCAACTTAAGAACTAGAATTTGGGCCCATAGAATTGAGCTCTTTTTCAGTAATGAACTCTTTCCAGTTTTTCTTTCTGCTATTTATGGGAGCTTTACTACTTGTTTCTTGAGGCTCTCGGGAGATTTTTAATTTGGGGTCCTCGGACAGGACATAATATGTGTCCTGTAAGGTCATCTATAATTATTTTCCTTTATTAGGAAATCTGCATGCTGCCAGCTCCCCCAGTGGGGCTTTGAGAGCCCCATCACCAGCGTCATTTGTTCCAACTCCTCCCCCATCCTCGCATGGAATCTCAATAGGACCAGGGGCCAGTTTTGCTAGTCCACATGGTGAGTCCATACATGGAAACTACAATAGCATAAGAGCTTGATGTGAAAATATTTTTTGTTTAATAAGCTTCTTATTGCAAAATTAGTATTTATTTGTTTGCTTACGAAATAGCAAAAGTATTGTTTGCACAAAAAGAGTAACTTTTCTTGATCACACCACATGAGTGATGAGTGGTCGGGTCTGTCCCTGCTTGATCTGTCTCTCTTTCTCTATCTTTCCCCCTCACTCTGCCTTGTTTGCCCTGCCCGTCTGCCAGCCTGTCCACCTTGTGTGGCTCTTGCTGCCTGCTATCTACCCATGGGCTGTCTTCACTAGCACGCATCAACCCCCACCTTCCCCTAGGAACTGTATTGTTTCCTGAATTTTAAAGCTTTTAACTCATTCTAGTTTTAATGGATTCAAGAATAGAAGTGGTAGTCAGTGAAATGTTTCTTTTTTATTGTGCCAACTGCCTAGTTCCTCTTTCCAGAGGCATTTTGCATTGCTAGTTTCCAGTATATTCTTGCAGAACTGTTTCATATACACAAACAAATACACATGCCTTTTTAAATATATATGGCAGCATATTATACAGAGAGTCTGGTGTCTTACTTTTTTACATGACATATTATGAGTACCAGAGCTGGGCATGGTGGCACATGCCTTTAATCTTAGCACTTGGGAGGCTAAAGCAAGAGATCACCATGAATTTGAGGCTATCCTGGGCTACAAGGCAGTTGAAGGCCAGCCTGAACTGCATAGCAAACCCTGTCTCAGACACACAAAAAAAGACAAAAGAATTATACATACATATGTGTGTATACACATATAATATCATGAATACCAGCCCATATCAGAACATAAAGAGTTTCCTGTTTTTAAGCTGTATATAGCAATAGTTTTATTATTAACACAAGTGGGAATATTTGTTAGTAAAAACTGTCATTCTACTACATGATTTAGTGTTTTCTCTTGCCTAGACATAGCATAATTTAGTTGCTTTCTTGTATTACATGTTTCAAATGTTTCCAATTAAAAATGGTGTCATTTCTGTTCACATCCATGATTATTTCCTTAGGAAAATTCCTAGAAATGGAATTATGGTCTCAGCAGGTTTGAGAAATTCTAAAACTTTTGAAACATTGCAAATTGCTCACCTGAAAGGTTTTACCAGTTTCCTATAACATTATAAGAGAATATCTATTGTGTTGATCATTGCCACCTCAAGGTATTAAGATTTTTTTAAAGTCTTGGCTATTTTGATACATAAAGAATGGCATCCTACTATGGAGTATGTGTTTCTTTGGTTAGTAGTGGAATTAAACCTTTTTAAATGTACATTGGCTACTGAGCATTGTGCTCATGCCTATAATCTCAGCACTCTGGAAAGCTGAGGCAAGAGGGTCACAGTGATTTCTAGGCCAGCCTGTACTAGATAGTGAGACCCTGTCAAAAACAAAACAACAAAAACCCAAGCCAGGTGTGGTTGTAATTCTAGCGCTTGGGAGGATGAGGCAGGAGGATTGCCATGAGTTTGAGCCAGTCTGGACTATATAGTGAGCTCAAGACCAGCCTGAACTACACAGTGAGACCCTGTCTCAAAAAAAAAGGGGGGGGGGCTGGGGATTTAGCTCAGCGGCATAAGCGCCTGCTTTGCAAGGAGGCAGTCGTGAGTTCGATCCCTGGTACGGATAAAAACGAAAAAGACAAAAAAAAAAAAACCAGAACAACCCCTCCCCCCCCAACCAAAAGTACATTGGTCTTTATGGTTTCTTATTTTATGCCTACTAACTTATATACAGCACTTTGCTTATTGTCTTGTGTTTTTCTTTGTATAAGAAAAGTAAAGACCATTTACTCACTAGTATATATGGTAGAAGTATTTTCTCAGTTTGTAATTTGGTGATAAAGGGACATAAATATTACATATAATTTTTTTAGGATGAAGTTTAAATATCAGAATTGTTCAGGAAGTCATTGCTTTCAAACTTGATTCTTGGTTCATTTCTTAGCACGGCCTTTACTAAATAAAGAAAATGGAAAGTTTCCTTTTCTTTGTCTTTCTCTGAGTAGACCAAAAATATAATGTCAGAGTTCATTTAAAAATACAATATTTCTGTCCCTAAAGAAGCTTTGAGTCAGGTGTGGTGGTACACATGTGTAATCCCAGCAGTCGAGGAGGCTGAGGCAGGAGGATCGCTGCCAGGCTGGACTACATACTGAGTTCAAGGCCAGCCTGAACTACATAGTGAAAGCCTGTCTCAGAAAGAAAGAAACTAACTAACTTTGAAATCGGTTACTGTTTTCAAGCATATAGTGGCATAAACATGTAGAAAATTGTGCCAAGGTAAATTTTATCCTTTCGTTTTTCTAGTTCTTGTATTCAGTTAAAAAGTAGAAAAAAATATATGAAATAGAGATTCAGGTATAACAGGTTAAGAAACTTCAAGCTTTACTGAAATATTGTCTTAAAAAATAAACCACCATTTAATGGCTGAATACTGACAAATAATTTTCAGTTATTAAAATAAAAGCTTTGAGAACCATGTGTTTATTTATTTTTTTTTAGGAACGCTTGATCCTAGTTCCCCTTATACTATGGTGTCACCAAGTGGACGAGCAGGGAACTGGCCAGGGTCTCCTCAAGTGTCAGGCCCCTCACCAGCCACACGTTTGCCAGGAATGTCACCAGCCAACCCATCACTACATTCTCCAGTTCCAGATGCTTCTCATTCCCCTCGAGCTGGGACAAGTAAGTGTCATCCACATTTTTATGTTCTTAGTATAACAAATGACCTATTACTTTGTTTATTTGTTAGACAGCCTCTTGGTATGTAGTTCAGGCTGTCCTTGAACTTGCTATGTAGCCCATGCTGGCCTTGAACTCGAGGCAATCCTCCTGCCTCAGCTTCCTGAGCGCTGGGATTACAGGCATGCTCCATCACCATGCCCAGAAAATAACCTATTTTATCCCATCCTCACATTTGAAAGTCACTTTGACATTTGAAAGTTAGTCATTAATTAACAGTAGTTATTTGCAAAGTCATGCATCATATACGAAAGGGAGATATCTCCTGAAGTTGTATGAAGTATGTCCCAGTACCTCTCCCATGACCGCTAAGTTGACGCTCCCATATTGGATTATAAAAGATACCTAAAGTGACAAGGTTATGCAAATTAACAAAGAAGACAAGACTGGTACTTTTGTTAGCTTTGGCTATATAACTCAGTGCTTAAAACAACAATCAAATGTTAGCTCATGGTTCTGCAGTTTGGCACCCTCTGCTGGCCTCACTTGTGTGTGAGTGGCCAGTTTCTGAGTTGGCTAGGGACTGGATTGCCTAAGACAGCTTCACCTATCTGCTTTTGTCTGCTCTCTGTGGTCTCATACTTGATTCCAGGCTTGTTCATGTGGTTGGACAAAGTTCCGAGAGAGCGAGTAGAAGTTTAGGTTTACTGTTAGCTCAATGTCACTTCTACCATGTTCTGTTAGCCAAAAGTAAACGAGAGGCCTGCAGGATTCCAGGTGAATGAATAGACCCCATCCCTTGAAGGATTTCCTGTAGTCACTTGCAAGGGGCCTGGATAAAAGAGGAAGAAGAATTGTGGCTGTTTTTGCTAACGGGAAGTTTTAATATATTATTGCTACACCAAAAGGAGTAACTGAAATAGTGCAGATTGATTTAGAATACCAACTGTTTCTAAGAAAGTAAAATAGGAAACAATGAGACAGTACATATTTGTAAATGCAGTAACATGTTTTCCTTCCTCAAAGGTTCCCAAACAATGCCAACAAACATGCCTCCACCTCGAAAACTACCTCAGCGCTCTTGGGCGGCATCCATACCAACCATCCTCACTCACAGTGCCTTGAACATTTTATTGCTGCCCTCGCCAACGCCCGGCCTTGTGCCTGGCCTGGCAGGGAGTTACCTTTGTTCCCCACTTGAGAGGTTCCTTGGATCTGTCATCATGAGACGACACCTTCAAAGAATTATTCAACAGGAAACGGTATGGGTACCTCGTGAGCTTCCTAGTGGTGATTATCAAAGGCAGAATGCTGAGTTGTCCTATAGAATAGGCTCCGAACTAGAGTGACACTCTCATCCCCATCAACCAGCTGGTTACAATTAGATTTTCCTTCCTGCTCTAGCACTAAAAATAGATGCCACTATTTCCTTTGCATTCTTAGGTTAACATTTTTGCATTTTGTAGTCTGCTATGCTGTGGCTTCCATGTTGCATGACTAACGTGGACCTAAAACAGTAGCATCTGAATAACCATTTGCCTTTACAGGCAGGCTGCCTTCAAATCTGAGTGTCTGTTAAAGTAAAATTATTCACAATTGCAGGGATGAAAACTCCCTTTTAAATACATGAACAATTGAATTTTATTTCAAACCCTTACAGAAAAAGACATCTCACCATCCTATAGTGATGTGGTTGGGAAATAATGTAAGGCCATCTCACCTGAAAATAGGCACTTTTGAGGGAAAATTTCTTCACCTTTCTGATAATGGTATCTATCTATTAGCAATTATGAGAATTTGAGTTATTTAGTATAAAGTCCTTAATATAATGTCCTGCCACTTGGTTCACATTAATTATTTATAATAATTATTATCAATATAATGTAATAATGAGGTAGTCAAAGTGGTAAATGTTTAAAATATCCACTCCACATTTGGCACAAAGCCATTCTGCAACTTTGGTATTCAGATTTGAGAGGAAGAATTAAAAGTTTTAGCATAAGCTGAATAAATGAACATTGAAACCGTATTAATCATCTCACTGATGATCAGCTCTGCCACTTACAATCTGTGTCTGCTTTCAGGTCTTTGGACCTCATTTTACTCACCTGTATCAACTAAGTTGTTTTCCTTTTAAAATAATTCTCTGTCACATACTCATTTTCTTTTGTCTTACGTGTTAACTCGAAACGTCCTTCTTATTTGCAGCTGCAGCTGATAAATTCCAATGAACCTGGAGTGATCATGTTTAAAACTGATGCACTAAAATGCAGAGTAGCCCTTAGTCCCAAAACCAACCAGACCCTTCAGCTAAAAGTGACACCTGAAAATGCAGGACAGTGGAAACCTGATGAGCTTCAAGTTTTGGAGAAATTCTTTGAAACAAGAGTATGTGTATAATAATGCATGGTTTATTATATTTAGTGAAACAGGGAAGTCAAGGTAAATGAAGAATAACTGTTCTTATTTATCTCCACAGGTTGCAGGACCACCGTTTAAAGCCAATACATTAATAGCCTTCACGAAACTGTTAGGAGCACCCACACACATCCTCAGGGACTGTGTGCATATTATGAAGTTAGAGCTGGTAAGTTCTAGGGGAACATGCATTTTTCTTACAAGGTCTGTGTGGGGAAATTGACACTGGGTGGGAGCAATGTTTCTTAGTTTTCACTCTTCCTGTGCTTCCATTTTTCTCTTAAATTCTGAATTTTTAACTTAAGTTTTATTTATCCTTAACTAGTTGAGACAATTCCATCCAGAGCAATATGATATAATGAGAAATTCCTCATCTATCTGTACGCAGCCAGCTTCTGTCCAACCAGAGTTCGCAGTGGCTTGCCTGTCTTTACAGAGGATCTGTTCTTGAAAGCCAGTGTTTCACTCAAATGCACTTGCTTTTAATGAAATGATAACATTTTACACATTGTGTTTTGTACTTTTTCATTATGTAATCTTTTATACACACACACACACACACACACACATACATACATATACTTTTTTTTTTTGGCTTTTTGAGATAGGGCTTTGCTATGTAGTTCAGGCTGGTTTGAGCTTACTTTGTAGGTTAGGTTGGTCTTAAATTTGCAGTGATCCTCCTGCCTCAACCTCCCAAATGTTGAGATTACAGGCATATGCCACCACACCCAGCAATGTTACAAAAAAAAATTTTTTTTTGGTCTCTTTGAGACAGGGTCTTACTATGCAATTCAGGCTGGCCTTGAGCTCACTTTATATCCCAGGCTGGTCTCGCTGGGATTAGAGGTGTGTGCCATCACGCCTGGCTCAGTGTTACAATTTTTAAAATCTGATTCCTCACCTTTGTTGTCATAGACACTGCGTTAATATCAAAGTGCTTAGTCACAGACAGCAGATGCTGCAGGGCCAGCAGTCACCTCTTGGTTCATATACCCATCATTCCAGTCTCTGTCTCCCCATGTCTCTGCCTGTATCTCTTTTTGTTTTACAAATAACAGCAGCCATACTGAATTAGAATTCATCCTCATGATCTCATCCCAATTACATCTGCAAAGACTCTGTTGTCTAGTAAGGTACTGGGAATTAGGACTTCACATCGTTTTCAGGCAGTTAATTCAACCCATAATAGCATTCAGAAAGATGTTTCTCACCTCTAAATATTTGTTAGTGTTTGTGGCGGAAGGCTGTTGAGGTTGACTTTGTATTTAAAATGGAGGAGCATGTTGCTTAGTTTACTGAACGGGTCTTGGGAGATCTTTCCCTATCAGTACATAAAGTAGGTCCTTGTGTTTTTCTCTCTGAACAAAGCTTATATTTCTTATATGAATTTATTAAAATGGTGAAGCCATCTTCTCTTGTTGATTTTGGAGGTAGGTTTCTAATCTTTTACTGTTACAAACAGGGCCACAGTAAAGAGCCTTTTTGCAGATGTGCCTATATATCTGTAGGGTCCATTTTTAGACTTGGTAGATGGGCCAAGGCATGCTTATCATTTTGACAAATACTACCAAATTATTCTCCATGGAGATCAGGCCACTAGCAGGTTATAAGAGTATCTCCTTGTAAATAGCTGTATCCGTCTTTAGATTTTAAGTCTTTCTCTTACTGATTTGTAGGCCCTCGGTGCATATTATATAAGTTAGCTCCTTGGGATATTACTTGCACTTTATAAAGGTTATTTTATTTATTTAATTATTTTGCTGTGTTGGGGGTGGAACCAAGGACCTTGTACATGCCAAGCATGTATTCTACCACTGAGCTACACCGCATAGCCCTGTTGTATTTTTTCTTAATTTTACATTTGTACTTCCAGTAGTTTTAACAATTTTTTTTTTTTTTTTTGGTGCTGGAAATTGAACTCACAACTGCACTTGCAAGGAAGGCGCTTACACTGCTGAGCTAAATCCCCAGCCCAACAATTTTGTTTTTTGAGACAGGCTCTCACTATGTAGTTCAGGCTGATCTTGAACTCCCTTTGTAGCACAGACTGAGTTCAATCTCATGGTGATGCTCCTGCCTCAGCCTCCTGAGTACTGGGATTACAGGCATGTGCCACCATACCCAGTGGTTTAACTGTTTCTTAACAATTATATAAATGGAATGCAGGTGGTAACTGATTATCATTTTTCAGTCTTACAGTAGTACTTTGATTTTCATACTTCTAGTGTTTCTTCAAGTAACCCCAGTACACTACTGCTGCTTTTAGTTGGTTTTTTACTATGGAGGAAGCAATGTTCTTTCACTAAGAACCTCAGCATTTGGCATCTGATCTGATGGGCTATAGCAAACATTGTGTCAGAAAGAAGTCGTTTGATTTTTTAAAGGAGTGAATATTTACGTGTCTAAAGCACTGGTGGAGATAATTGAAACTCATTAACACAGTTTGAGTAGCTTAGGGAAGGAGTTGAAGAAGGACTGGAAAGTCTAGATTAACCAGTTAAGAAAGCCCTGTTGCTAGGCGTCCTCAATCTTCAGTGCTGGAGAATAGAGGAGAGGGGGAGAAGGTGTCACTGAATATCACTGAACATTTGTGAGCTTGATGTAACTAACAGTGTGTAAGGGTGGCCTGGACAGGCAACCGCTAGAAGGGACTGTGAAGGACCCAAGGGAGAAGTAATGGAGCCCTGCGCTTGGTGGCCTCTGAAAATAAAAGAAGGAATAGGTGGCAGAGCCACTGCAGAAGCTCAATCCACAGGTCTTTGAGTTAATGAAGTAGAGGAAGGAAGTGGAACATATTACATAAATTCAGTGTTGACTTTCAGTTACTTTATGTATATATTTTTTTGGAAAAAATGACTTTCATTACGTTGTGTTAGTAATTAGGTATAAGATGAAATTCTGTTTTGCTTTTTTCACCGAAACAGTTCCCTGACCAGGCAACACAGCTGAAATGGAACGTTCAGTTTTGCCTGACGATCCCTCCCAGCGCGCCACCAATCGCACCTCCTGGGACGCCTGCTGTGGTGCTGAAATCCAAAATGCTATTTTTTGTAAGTACCATCCGGCATCTGTGTATGCACAGAGTATCTGAGGAAAAAGCCACATGAGGGAAATAGAGCAGCATTTGGATAACTGCGCAAATTATTCATTGCTGCCAAATACAGGCCCAGATTCCTTAAGTTTAGACTGCATGGGATCTTGCTTCCTTTAGCAATAATAGAAATGTATTGAACTAAGAAACGGTGGCACAGTTGCATTTGAACTGTACTGTGTAGTTCTTTGTCACTTTTTTTGTCATTTTTAATTTTCTTTTGCTTGTTGAATCAACCTGAAAGTACAGTAAATTGTAGCACCTTTGACAAATATAGACAGATATTTTATTTTCTTGCATTTCTTTTCTCTTTGTGTGTCTGCAGCTTCAACTAACTCAGAAAACATCGGTCCCTCCCCAAGAACCTGTTAGTATTATAGTTCCCATCATTTATGACATGGCTTCAGGTACAACCCAGCAGGCAGACATTCCCAGACAGCAGAACTCTTCTGTTGCTGCCCCCATGATGGTCAGCAGCATTCTGAAGAGGTTTGCAGAGATGAATCCGCCACGACAAGGTACATGACCAGTAGACAATGTTTTATTACATATATGTTATAAAGTTCTTTTGAAAAACACCTCCTATTCTCTTCTCCCCCTCCCCACATCCCCTACCCTAATAACAGAGCTCTGGTTGCCGTGGCCCTCTTAATGTCTGCCTGTCTCTTTCTTCCTTTCTCACTGGTTCTTCATTTTTGTCCATTTCTCTGCTGCCTGGACTTTATTTTTGTTAGTGATTTACTATTGGGACTGACCCAGTTGCTAATGCCAGAAGCTTGTATTTATAGCACACATTGATTGCCACAAAGCCCTAGGTTAGGATGATAGAATTTTCCATGGCTGTGAATTCCTGCCCTACCATCAGTACCTGCCACTCTGTACATCTCAAAAGTTGAAATGCATGTTGGTTTCTCATATTTCATGGTTCAGTCATGAATAGAATACTTATCATTAAAATTTCTGTATCTTCTAAATGTTTTGTGAAGAATAAAAGCTGATACAAATGGCATCACTGCTTTTTGGGCTTCTTATATAAGTGTCAGGCGGGTGCAAGTGAAACTTTTCACCAAGTGCACAATGAATGAAGCTCTCAAACTGAACATTTCCCAGGAAACCAGAGTGCTTCCAGAAAGATAAACGAAGTCCCTTTGCTACTGGAGTAGCGTACACTTAACCATGTAACTCCTGGCAGTGCTAAGTTTGGGGTTACAAAATAAAGCTCACCCAAGAGAACTTTTCTTCCATTTTTCTCATTTCTAATATTAAGAAAATTTAAATTAAATTTTTGCTGATTTCTACCATTAAGGAAGTCCTCTTTTTGTTTAGAAAAGGTTTGATAACAGAATTATGGTAAACGAGGGAAAGTTGTTCTCTGAAACATTTTTAGGTACCACAGTGTCAAAGTTTTAGGAGTCATGAGAGAATTGGTTATTTAAGCTGTTTGCTTCTCCATACTGTACATAAGCAGTTTCTCACTAGTTTATAAGGAATACGCTGGGCAGTAGAGAACAGTATGCTTCTTTTGTTGTGATACTTCTACTTCTTACAATTTTCTGCTTTCATCCTTTGACTTCTCTCTTCTTTCAGCTAAAAGTAGGTCCTCAAAAATCAAAGTTTAAAGCTATCAGAATTCTCAAAGCAGTCCAGTAGAACTTTTGATAATCATTCCTTCAAAAGCAGTTTACTATCATTATCTTACATGTTTTATATATTATGTCTTGTGGAATTTAAAGTGAAAGGGTAATGTTTTGATCCTATTGAGATCAAGCTTTCCTACCTTATCAATGGAAGTACTTTTAAAAATGCATACATATAAATCACTTTCTTTTATTTAAAAAATTGGCCAGCTATTTTAGAAAGTGTTTTACTCCCCCTTTAGTTGGACAAGGCTTTAGATTCCCTTTTCTTTCTGGACCTTGATTTTTCCAGTGGGTGAGAGAAATTCGGCAGTGGTTAGCACAGGGTCACCGCACACCCTGCCCTCTGCTGGCTTCCCATGAGGCTTCAGTTCCCCTACTGTCAGCCGCATAGTGTTAGACCCTGGTCTGGTGAAAGGGCCCCAGCTTTGGGTTTATCATATTTAAGCATTTGTAACATTTATAAGAAGTGAGAGGCGAAAGGGAAATAGAGACCCTTCCCCCACAGCAGATGTTAGTTTTGGATTGTTGGTCTACTATACTCGGGTTTCCCTTCCCTCCTCCTGCATGCACCCATCACTTCTTCCAGGGTGAAGTGCTGAAGAAAAATCACTTTATGAATTCTAAAGGTTGACTGTTTCCTTGAAACACAATAGAAATTTCCAGTAGATGTCAAAGATAACTGCCACTAGCCAGAGGTGGCTAATGAAGTTAAATTCTAGATTCAGTATCATAGTCATGTGACCTATATTACATGTGCTCAGTAGCCACTGTGCATATGTACACGTCTGTTCCCACAGAAAGTTGTTGGATGGTGCTGTTAGACATTTTTATCTAGTCATTAGTGCAACATTAGGACATCTCTGAAGTTGTAATACATAAACTAGATTTTTTTCCTTTAGATCCAAAATGCATAAGGAGCCAGTAGCCTTTTAGCCTTTTAATGTAAAGCTTAACTTTAAAGGCTTATCCAATGAAACATTGTTTTTCCACAACCCCTACCATATCTTCTTCAATTCAAATCTAACTGGGACTCACTCAGAGTGTTCTTCTGAGGGGGGAAAGCAACAGAACTCAAGCCAAATACAATCTGACACTTCATTCCACACAGCTCAGCCCTCTATATCTGAACAGTTAAAATTCAGTCTTTTATTTTGATCTTTAAAGTTCTTCTAATTTTAAATTTTAATTCCCTCCCCCACCAGTGTGTTAACATCATCTTTCCTGTATTGCGAATAGCTAATGACCATTTTTCTCTGTTGCAGGTGAATGCACAATATTTGCAGCTGTTCGTGATTTAATGGCTAATCTTACACTGCCCCCTGGTGGGCGTCCATAGACACTATTGTTTTTAAACCAGGAAGGCTGACAAATGAGACAAAACAACAAAAAAAGTCTGAATTCAGCCTTCAGTTTAAAAAAGGAAAAGGACTTTTTTGACTTTAAGAGCTAACTATTCTAAACTGGCAAAAATTTTCAGGGTGCACTTCTTTCATCAAAAATATCATCAATCTTTTGTATAGTGAACTTGTATAGTGTGTTTAAATGGGACACGTTTCAAACTAGGTAATTTATCAGTGTCCACTTGCCAGTAATAGAGTTAATATTCTGTTTTATACTATAAAGTTATGAAAATGCCAAACTTGTTTATTTAATTGTTTTCTTATGTTTTGGGTGTAATAGTCCTTTTTTATTTTTGTTTTGTTTTTTAAGGCAGGTCTGTCATTTTTGAATACTGTAAAACTGTGATAAACTTTATATTGAAGCTGTATTTTAATATGACCGCTTTGAATCCTTACATGAAAATGTTCTGGGAGTTGTTATAAACACATCCCAAAGAAGCAATATTTAATAAAACTAGGTTAAAAAATGACACTCACTGTGTGTGTATAAGCTCTCTAGACTACTTAGGGCCTCCCTCCATCTTTAACCTGGGGGGTCCAATAATTAATCTGAATTTTGACCAGAAACCTCCTGTTTGTTTCAAGCTAATTTATCTTCTTCAAACATTTATAACTGGACTGATAGTAACATTTAGCACCTTGATTGTCTTTCAGCCTAGGATTTGGGTACAAAATAAATCTAGACCAGTGGTGGAGAACCTTTTATAGCCTGCAGTGATACAAACAGCCCGCTGCAGCACATGTGCCATAGGTTTACCACCACTGATCTACTAGTCTTTGAGAAGAGAAAGCAAGTGATTCATACTAAAACGATCCCAAATAATGCAACCATTCTCATCTGCTGAGGATGTGGGAACTTTCCTGCTAGGCACATTTTATTCACAGGATACTTTTGCATACAGTATTAACTAGGACACAAAGAACTTTAGAGTTCTACTCTTGCCTGAAGTTTCCGTGCCATTTCTTTACCTCACTTCACTTTTCCTTACCTTCCCCAACAAAACTGAAGTTACTCAATCAATCTGAATTTAATTTGTTGTCAACAAAATGATAGAATGGTTTATTTGGAAGCAACCTGGTCTAGTCATTTTGAAGAGTCCAAGATTCAGGCCTGCCCAGGGTCTAGTGGAATATCAGGTACTGACACATCTCAGCAGGGTTTCTTCTTGGAGCACTGTACTGTTTCTCCCAGTCAGGGACTTTTGAGCTTCATAAAACAATCTGAAGCAAAGATCTTCTGGTGACTTGATGTTATTTGGAAAAGGTTTTAAAATGATATACCATTCTGAGTTATCTGCACACTGTAAAAGTAGTTCACCATTAAATTATAGATGTTTTGTCAGATTCCACTTTAAGATAATTTAATTTCTATAACCACCAAATTTTAGTTTCAAGCATCTCACTGCAACAGTGTATCTGTTCTCAACTTCGCTTGATTCTCCATTCACATCTGGTCAGAGGTGAGGCCTTGTCTTTCTTCTGTCTTATTTCTGCCTTCATCTCCTGCTTCTCACCCAACTCTGTTGCTAGTCAGGAACAGGTTTACCCTTCCTGTAGCTTACCTGTTTATCCTTCTGTTTTCAGTCTCCTTATTGTGGTACTTGCATCAGTTTGGCAGTTTACAACGTCTTTATACAAGGGCCAGCCCTTTTGTGTTTGGTGCTGAATCTTTTCTTTCATGTAGAAATCTACATGTCATATACAAGAAGAGTTTTTATGGGCAGAATAATATTGTTTCAAATAATTTTATAAACAGACTTTCCAGGTATTACTCCTTTTAAGTGTGGTTTTAAAATGTTAATTGCACTTTTATACATAATGCATTCATTTGGGCACTTTTTGCTAATTATAACTCATCTTTGAATGCATTGTGCAAATCAGAATAGCGATCTGAACAATTTGCTTTTGGTGTTTATTAAGAGTAAGCCCATAAATTTGAATTTTGATATCATGCTTGGTACTTAGAAGTGACACATACTTTTATTAGAGCTTGAGAACTTTAGAATTTGAATTGTGAGTTTCATCACAAATCATATATGTTGCCTCTTTTGTTACCTAAGTTCAATCAAGGGGACTGGATGCCCATAGTGATTTCCCTCAATAGGTGGTTTGGGACTTAAGTGTTAGGTGTTTTCAGTGTGATTTTAGTATTTACAGTAATGAATAAATTTTATACACGTTTCAGAGAACTACCAACTTTCTCTAGTTAATTTTGATGAAGATGTTTTGGACTGTAGTCTGGTTTAGCATTAGTTTAGCCTCAAGAAACTGGTCTTGATGGCCAACTTTTTCCTGTCTGCTGAAATGCTGTTTTAAAACATAAGGAAATGCTTTTAGAGTTAGGAAGGAAAGAGAAAACTTAACAGAATATACCAAGTTATTGGTGGTAGGAGCCGAACCTTACATTTGAAAATGGAGTGAGCTGTGCAAAAGCATAAACTGAAATATGCATGATTTTGAATTTAAATACCACTAACAACTGTCGCAACTAACACAGTGACTTGTGCACCTGCAAAATGCTAACAGTCATTCTCTGGACTGGTCAAACTGGTAACTTCAAGAAGTGACTTAGAATTTTGCCACTCTGAATTCTGATACAATTTCAACATAAAAGCTGTTCTTTAATGTTTGTTGTTTCCCCAAAGAAATACCTATTACACATTTTTAAAGAGGTGAGGTCTTGCTGTGTTGCCCAGGCTCACCTTGAGCCCCTGGGCTCAAGCAATCCTCCTACCTCAGTTTCTCAAGGAGCTGGAACTACAGGTGCATGCCACTGCTCCAGGCTTCAGGTGTTCTTGATAGGATATTAATCTACTGAAAATTTTAAGAGAACTTAAAATTGAAGGAATAGAAAAGAATAATGTTAATGTAGGGTCATTGTTTCCTGTGGAGTTTTTCATTTGATTTGATGGAATGGACAGGGTGTCAAAGGTTATGATTTGAATTCCCGTAGGATGGATTGCATTGAAGGTTTAAACGTAAAGAGTAGGGGAAGCCAGCCTGCTCTGCCACACATCTCCAAGAGCACAAGGTCTTACAATTTTCTATGAATTGTCTCCACTTCCAAGTGGTCAATGATTTATTCAGATATCTTGCCCAATAATTTAAGTGATGAAATTATTTTATCTAGATCAATGTAAAATTATAGCTGTTTATCCAGAGCCTGCTATGTGACAGGCACTGCTTCAAGCATTTACAAGGTTGTAGTTAATGCCCCCAAGCATCTCCAGGTAAGTATGAATGTCCTCTTATGGATGATCATTAGAGGCCCAAAGGATGTGAAGCAATTTGTTTAGGATGAAGTTAGGATTGCTGAAAAACAAATTACTAAGAGGCAGCTCGAGTCCAGAGCTACTGCTTCAGAACCCTTAGTTCTGTATGTTGGAGAAGGCGTTAGTGTTTACACTGTTTTTTCAAAACCATGTAACTACACAAATTTTCCAAACACAAGAAATTCACTAAAAGCTAAAACTGACACAACTTCTGTGTCATTTGGAGTTGACAATCTAATACCCTAGTGACTCTTGGAGTTTCAAATCATACTGCCTTGTGCAGTCTAAATAATTACCCTCTGACCTTTCCCCCATGCTTTGGGACGCACTTAGCTGGCTTGGGACTGCCCTCCAGAACTCAGCACCTTGCTCTGTGCCTCAGCCTGGCAATCAGCGGCCACGTTTCACTAATGCCTAAATTTGCTCCAGCCAGTCTGCGGACTTAAAAACGCGGTAACTGTCTTCAGGATTGCATAATGCAAGGCGTATACATAACTCAAGAAATATTCCTTGAGCACTTTCTGTGTCTTTACAGATTATCAGCAGTCCCTACATCTGGAGAGGGAGTTTGAGGGGCGGGGGCGGCGGGGTTTGGATCTCAGTTTCGGGGCCATGCGTGGGACATAAAACTTTCAGGCTGAGGTTGCCTGGGGAAGCACCAAAGTACTTCGCACAGCTACCACGTACAATGGAGTGGCCTTGGCATAGCGCGGAAACGAAACCGCCCGGCCCCTGGGTTCTGTACCACGGCTTTCGCAACCTCAGGCCTGCGCAGTGAGGGCCTCTGGGCGGGGCCGCGCCTGCGCCTCGGGTAGCGCCCAGGCTCCAGCGCCTGCGTACTGCCGTCCTCCCCGCCCCCCTCTCCGGCCTAGTGGAAAATGGTGCTGTCAGAACTGGCGCTGCGCCTAAACTGCGCCGAATACAAGAACTGGGTGAAGGCAGGACAGTGCCTGCTGCTGCTGCGTAGCTGCCTGCAGGGTTTCGTTAGCCGCGAGGTGCTCTCCTTCCACCGCAGCCTGCTCGCCGCAACCCCCGCCTTGGGCCCTCGCGCCACCTGCCGCGGCGGTTCACGGTGCACCCCGCGCGCTCGCCAGGTGAGCACCTGGCCGGGGGCCTTGACCGCCGCCCCTACCTTATCCCGTCCCTTTCCTGGAGCGCAGAGCGTCCCGTTCTCTTTGCGGGGCGGGGTCAAACATGAAGCCTCGAGGTCAGGTTCCCAGATGCCGCCCTCCCTCCGGAGCGGCGGGGGTGGGGGGGCTTTCACCGCCGCCCCCTGTAGTTTCAGCCTCAGTGTCAGGTGTGCGCGGAGTGGAAGCGGGAGATTTTGAGACATCACGTCAATAGAAATGGAGACGTGCATTGGGGAAACTGCCGGCCAGGCCTCTGGCCCAGCGACGCCTGGGAGGTGGCCAAGGTAAGCACCTGTAGCCTGCGGGAAGGAGGGCGCGGTGGGTGCAGTGCCGGGGAGCCGCTAGTGGTTCCTGTAGAAGCCTGGGCCTCCAAAGAGAGGTGCACAGATTGGCTGGTCTATCTGGGGAAAAGTGTCTAGACAGCTAGAGTCTATTAGAGTGGACCCGATCCAGCTTAGTGAAATAGAAGTATTTCAGTTTGCAGCCCCTGCTTGGGAAACTATTAAATAAATTTCAGCAGTAAGTGCTGGGTGGGACAGGATGTAGAGTGAACGGGGCATAGAAAGAGAGCTATAAGTCGTGTTTGACGTTGGGCTCATTTGGGATACAGGGTGTCATGAGGATGACAGAGGAGGCCGAGGGAAGTTAAGGTAAAATAGGAAGAACCTAAATTGTTCAGCTAAAGAATAAAACTTTGAGACAGTGGAGGTAAGGTAAGTAATCAGATGGAAACTGTTAGACCAATCTTCACCTCTTGGCAGTGTGACTTACTCTGGATTTATTGGCCAAGTGTTTTGACTTACTGGTGTTTGCCAGAAGCCCTACAGTGGGAGGAGCGGGAAGTGAGAAGTAGCTTCCTAACACAAAGTAACTTTTGGAGTCAGTATTAGCTGGGGTAGCACCTAGGAAGGAGGTGATGTTGGGCCAGCCTCTGTTCCCTAACTTCAAAAATGAGGCAAATGAACTGTGTCTGACTTAGCTGTCATGGAACAGTAAAGCCACCACACCTACATCCTTCTCCACATTTTTTTAAATTGCCACCATAGAGTTGTCAAGAGAAAGCTTTTCAAGAAACAAGACTACCCTTTATTGTGACTACCCCTCACCTATTTGTTCTCTGTTGCTGTTTTCACAGCCCTGGGATCCCTTTGAAGCTGGTGCCACCTGCTTGTGCCACTCTTTACTCCTTTTTGGATGTTTTTGAGGCAGAGAGAGTTGAGGCTGATCCTTCTGCCTCAGTCTCCCAAGTGATGGGATTGGAGAGATGTGCCACCACAGTGGTCTTCTCTTTGTTGCTGGCTACCTGCAGACTGAGTCCAGTCCAATTCTCTTACTTCCTGGGTTTGCTTTTCTAACAACCTAGGTCCACTGTACTCTCCTGTAGGTCCACACTCTGGAGCTTGTGGGCACAGGAAATCTCATTGGTCAACATCCTACCTACCTTTGGCATGCTTACTCAGACACTTCTGGCACCACCCTTTGTCCCTGTACTGTGATCTTTCAGACTTTTGCTGTGCTCGCTATTCTCAGTAGTCCTGTCTTCCAGCCTGCCTTTGTCTTGCCAGCAGCCCCACCCAGTTCCCACTGTCCAGCATTATAATCAGCCCCTTGTGGTTAGCCTGGTCTTTTTCTCCTTTCTCTGAACTTGCCTGACCCAACTCCAGCCCTAATGATACCGTCATCTGCTTCTGCTCAGACAAGAATTTCACAAAAGAGCCGACTGGTTTCGATTTGTTGGGCCACGCCTCTCTCTTGGCTCAGGTTCCCAGCTTTCCTCACCCAGCTCCCGTTCCCATTCCTCCACCCTCGCCGCACTGCACACGTGGCTCAGGCTTACTGGAGTGGATGAATGCCCCCAAACACAGACTTCCTTGTCATTTTGCCACACCTACCAGCTTATGCACAGTCCCTGCTGTAAAAAAAGGGAAGAGGGCATCTCCTCTCACTGCACTGTCCTAGTTCTTGGATGTTAAGTCACATCCCCTCCCGCCTGCCCAAGGAAGTCTTCAGTCGTCTTTCTCTCTCCCAGCTTGTTCTCATTCCCAGATAAAAAGCTCAAATCTCACCTTGGTTTATTAATTTAAAAAAGAAAAGTGGTAGTGCACACCTGGAATCCCAACACTCTGGAAGTCTGAGGCAAGAGGATCACAAGTTCAAAGCCAACCTGGGCAATTTAGGACTTAAAGCAAGACCCTGTTTCAGGGCTGGGGATTTAGCTCATGGCACAGCGCCTGTCTGGCAAGCACAAGGTCCTGAGTTTGATTCCCGTTACCAAAAAAATAAAAATAAAAGTAAATAAAAAGAAGGCCTTGTCTCAAAGAGGGTAGGGTAGGTGTGGATAGGGTGGGGTGGGTGGGGGTGAGGGTGGGGCTGTAGCTCAGTGAGAAGGCTCTGAGTTCAAACACCAGTACTGACAGAAAATTTAAAAAAAAAAGGATCAAGCAGCATTACCATATAACCCCGCAGTTTTAGGTACATACCTAAGGGATATGAAAGCAAATATCCACACAAAAACATGTCCACAAATGTTCTATACAGCACAATTCCCAGTAGCCACAAGCTAGAAATAACTCAGATGTCTACCAGCTGATGAAAGAACAAACCATACAATGGAATATAATTTTGCCATAAAGAGAAATGAAGCGCCGATACTTGTTACGATGCGAATGAATCCTGACAACATTATGCCAGGTGAAAGGAGCTAGTCATATATTGTGAGATTCTATTCATGTATGTAGTCTGCTGTGTGACTCATTCATCCAGAATAGGCACTTCTATAGAAGACAGAAACAGATGAATGGTTGCCAGGGCCTGGAGTATTATGGGAGTAATAGCTAATAGATAATGGGGTTTCCTTTGGGGGTTATGAAAATGTTCTAAAATGACTGTAGTGATAGTTGTACAATTCTGTGACTAAAAACCACTGAATTGTGCACTTTAAATGGGTACATTATGTCAATAAGCTGTTTTAAAAAGTTCTCCAATAAATACTTAGAAAATAAGATTTAGGGAAAAAATACAGCTTCCCTTTGGTCTGCTCTCGCCAGTTGCCTCCCTGTTTCGCTGTCTGCCTCTCTGTATGCTCAGCAGAGCTGCTCTGGAAGAGGACTGGGCCCTGTTCTCTTTCCCTTGGCTTCCGATACTCCGCAGCTTACCCCCACCCCACCTCTGCCCTGCCACTCCACCGCCTTGGTGACCTTTGCCGGCCTCATTTTTCTTACCTCTCAGGTTGGCTGAGTTGCTCGGTCACTCTTCTTGAAACACTTTGGCTTTGTGACTTCTTGTCTCATGCCTCTCCTCCAATCTCTCCAGGACTTTCTTAGCCTTCCTTGGATTCCTGGGCTGGGTCTCTCCTACTGCTTTCTTCCCTGTTATTTTTCCCAAGCCTGTGGAGTTAAATGCTGCCTTTGTGCCGACAGCCACCAAATATGTGTCCCAAGTCCTGCCCTTTCTTCCGGACTCCAGATGCATGTATCCACCTGCTTCCCTGACCCTTCCACTTCATTGCCTCACCGGGACTTGGTATTTAGTCCTACAGTGTCTAAAGTGGGCCCCCCACCCAACCCCCATTCCCACCACGAACTTTTCAGATTAGAGCCATCCTCATTTTCTGTCTTTTCCACTCACTACCCCGTTCTGCCCCCATTTGTACTTGCAAAGCATTTTTGGATTCTTCCTCTTTATCATCTACATGTCACACCCCTCACAATCCTACCTGGACTCTGCCTCTGTTCCCTGCCTGCCACCGCTGCTGCTCCAGGTTCCTCTGGTTGATTCCCCAACACAGCAGCGTATGTCCTCTGCAAATGGGAATCCTGTCGGTTCATGCCCGTGCCTTCATGGCTTCCTGAGACCTTGGAATAAACTTCCTTCCTGAGCTGGTGAGGCCCACCATGATCTGGCCCCTGTGAATTTCTCCCACTTCATGCCCTACTCAGTGAAGGGACAGCAGAGGGTTGGCAGTGATAGTAGCACCTGTTTCTTACCACTGTGCACTCACCAGAGGGGACATGGTGGCACACAGTATAATTTTTAATTTTTTAAGAGGCATAAAGGAATTAGGCAGAATTTTAAAAGCATACTCACAAAAAACTAGAGTGTGGGCCTTCAAAAGGGAGAAAGAGGCACCTCAGGGCTGGGAGCTGAGAATACTTGTGTTTTTAGACAGTAAAAACTGAAATTTTTAACTTTAGAGTCACATATATTGGGCTTGGTTTCATATATGAAAAAAGTGACAGTACACCCACAGGTAGGAAGATAACTCATTTTACAGAAGGGCAACAGATTCAGAGAATTCAAAGAATGTTTTAGGCCAAACAGATCATGCGGTATACTTTTTAAGAAGCTGCTTTCACTGCAAGGAGGCAGTAGAGCCTCACTATTGGCTTCCAGTTCTGAAAGGGAATAATTATGAAAGTAAAACTGTCATTTGGAAGACACTGGTTCCTATCTGTGAGAAAATGCCAAACAGGACACGCTTTATAATGCAAAAGGAAACACAGCCGGCTCAGAGCAAACTAAGGTTCCCTCTTTCCTATCTTCCTCTCAGCAGCAGCTGAATTAAAGTTTCTTCCATTTCATTGCCTTAGTTTGTCTGTGATAAGTAAATTGGCTGCTTTGTTTCCTTTGCAGCATCCATAATAGACTTTTGGAGTGCTCCTGTCACTGGCTATTAAGGCATGAAAAGATAGTACTGGCTACTGTACCTTTTGTAGGAGCAATTTAATGCACACAAAACCCTTAACTACATGCGGCTCAGGTGTCTGATTTCCCCACCATAAGAAAGATAATCGCAGTGACCTCTGGGGTGCATTGGCAGACAGCACCAGCATTTTCAGAATACCAGTGCCAGCAGCACTGTAGGAGGCAGCAGAGTTGCCTGCATAGTGAAATGCATTTGTTTTCAGTGCAACAGATCTCTTAGTTAATGTTCTTATTGAGAGTCATTTTTCATGTGTCATCTGTTCCTTTCCCTTGGCAAGAATGTACCCTTGAGACTCCTTGCCGGGTAAAATTGTGTCAAGATGTAAGCTTGGAAACATTTCAGGAAAGAAATATGCCCAAGTCTTGCTATAACACCATTTTTGTGGCCCAGGCCATAAAATCCTGCTAAAAGCAAGATTGTGTTAAAATGTATCTCAAATCCCAGGATTCCCTCTGCATCTCCTATGTAGGTCCCGCTCACACCATTGACACCACTATTGCCAGCATGTGCCAGCGAGTAGCGTGTGCCAGGCACTGTACTCATGCCCTACCTACATTCACTTACTGAATTCTCACCATAGCCTTCAAAGTGTTATCCATTTACTGATGAGGAGCCTGAGGAGAAGCAGCTTCCCTAGGGTCACACAGCTGACAGGTGGCTAAGTTGGCAGTTGGATTTAGCCCTGTCACACTGTAAAACCCAAATTCTTAATGGTACCATACTATACTTTCTCAGGTCACTTAGAAAGCATCCAGTTTGGAGTAACTATTATTTTTAAATCTTCTTAACAACTTAGCCACTGAAATATCAGTAGGAAAAAGAACCTTCTTTTTGCTTACATACCATTAAAACAGGACAGGAAACCAATTATTTCCCCAATTGTATTTTGAACTTATGAGGCTCTCACTTGAAACCTTAGAGTATAAAAGCATTTCAAGTCATCATTTGAGAAACAGGCAATTAACTGCTTCTCTGCCTCCTAAAGCTGGAGGAGACTTAGGTGCCCCGTACCATCCCCTACTACAGGCCTTCATGCCCCGAGGACTGACAGACAAACGAGGACCTGAGGAATGTGATGCAGTTGCTCTTTTAAGTTTTATCAACTCCTGTGATCACTTCATGGTTGATCGAAAGAAAGTCATAGAGGTAAGAGCTATCAGATTCAAAATCAAACACTGAGTCAGTTAGGTCGGTACTGGGAAGGCCAGCAGTGAGAGACACCCTGTGACGCTAAGCCAGCTACGTGGGCATAATATAGCAGTCCCCAGAACAGCAATGTGCAAAGAAAGTTAGGCTTAGGTCCAACGCTGGCATCATTGGGCAGGCTCATGCCATGAGCACCTACAGTGATATCCAAGTGCCCAGTGCACATGCAGTCAAGAGCTATCCATTTAGTTCTTCCTAAGTAAAGTTTCTTGGCAACTTGTTGCAAGAGCTATATGTTTAGTTCTTTCTAAAGTTTCTTGGTAACCTCTTACCGTGCCATTTGCCATTGAAATATATGAAACTTGGATTTCTCTTCCCTATCTGCCATAAACAGAAGCAAAAATATTCTGTTACTTTACATATGGCTGGGCATGTAGCTCAGCGGTAGTGCTTGTCTATTATGCATGAAGCCCTGGGTTCCATGTCCAGCACCAGAAAAAACAACAGAATGCACCGTCCTTTCCATTGTGTGCCACAGAATCCTGCTCTTCCAAATCTCAGTGGCTAGTGATTACAAGACCAGATGATATAGAACTGAAGAAAATATTAATACTGATGGATAACATTGTCAGAACAGTTCACTATGCTTGTGAGATATTTTGGGAGATTTAGATTTTTCTCTAGTCCATCAGAGAACAACTCATAAATTAATACTTTGATGGTCATTGCAGCATCCCTGGATTATTTATAATATGTAGAGAAAATGCTGTGTATTTGCCAGTGTGGCAGTAGCTGGAAGCATTAAAAAATCCTTCACCTCACAGAGCCAGAGACCTATCACAGTGGTTGACCCGGTTTGATCTCTGTCAGCCAAGAATGTGGATGACTATGTAAATTGTATAATAATATATGATAGTACCATTTTTCTTAAAATGTAGACAAAAGTTGACTTTCTTTTCTTTGTGGTTTCCACATCAGAAAACTCCCTTGACCCAACTTCCTGGCATTCCAACAATATCTAAAAAATTTTTGTATTGTCTGCTTCAGCCTGCGGGTGTATCCAGAGCCAATATGTGTGCTCTTTGACAGGCTGTTTTCAGTTAGGAGATTTGGAAAAATGTGAAATAGCCTGCCATATGCAAGAGTTTAAGGGCTACAGAGGGTTGCAGACTTATTTATATTTCTTTCTGTCTTAGTTACTAATCACTGGTACAAAATAGCCAACTTATCTCCCACAACTTAAAGAAGAGAGGCTTATTTGGGCTCACGGTTTTAGAAGTCTCTGTCCATAGTTGTCCATAGCTGGCTCCAAAGCAGAAACACCATGGCAGAGGGCACAGCAGAGGAAAAGAAGCTTGCATTATGGTGGCCAGGAAGCAGAGAGAAGGGAGAAGTCAGTGAGGGAGAAATACCCTTCCAGGTCACGCCTCCAGTGACCCGCCTCTAACCTGGCTCCACCTCCAACAGTAGCTCAGCTATTGAACTCATTAGAAGATGAATCTAGGGATGAGTGCAGTATGGCACCCCTTGATCCAGTCACTTCCAAAAGCACCTCTGACAGAGTTTTGGAGGGACATTCTAGATCTAAACCATAACACTCTGGTTAATGTATTACTCACGTGGCAGGGGGTTGAACATTGCTGCAAGCGTTGACCATTTTATAGGCACCTACAGGTCACATCAGAAACTTGTGGATTATTTGGAAACTTGCTCCAACAGCATAGGAAGGGGAAAAGGCTGAACCACTGATCTTTGCCTGATTTTTATCTTTTTGTTCCAGGAGTCTTATGACCAAAATCTGGCTTGTAGTCATGTTTTATTTGTCCTGCTTGGCTTTTAAAATTTTTGAGGTGAGCATGGCAGCATATGCCATAACCCTGGCTATTCAGGAGGCTGAGGAGGAGGAGGAGCACAAGTTTAAGGCCAACCAGGGTAACTTCGCAAGACCCTCTGAAAGTAAAAATTAAAAAGGGCTGGCAGTGTAGTTAGTGATAAAGTGCTTCCCTAACATGTGTGAAACCCTGCCTTCAGTCCCCAGTACTGCAAAAAACAAAGCAAACAGCAATTTCAAAAAAACCCTACATTTAAAAAAAATCTGAACTTTGAAATTCCCTTGAAAAAAATTAGAAGACCTGGTGACATTGGGCTCATGTACTTCCCATGTAAAGAGATCATCCATTTATAGAGCCCACTCCTTTAGACAGGGTAACCACTCTCTAGTTTGTCCCAACTGGGGCCAGCTTCACTCAGGTTATGCCTGCCCATCAGAGACATTTTAGATGTGACCCAAGGAGGACTTTACTTTTTGATGTATGCTCTTGCACAAGTTGAAATGAAATACAGATCCGACTTGGGGACTGCAGAGCTCACTGTCCTCTGTACAGATCGGAGCATGTGCCAGGTTATGTATACGGTTCCAAGGAAGATCTGCCCCTTCTCATCTGATGACCACACTTGCTGATTTTTTAATTAGCAAAGCTTTTCTGCAGTTTTTCTGTGGAGCTATAAGATCTGTTTACCCTGTTGACTTTGAAGTCTTTTATCTTATCTTTCTCTAGGTGATTAAGTGCCGTAATGAGATCATGCACTCTTCAGAAATGAAAGTATCATCTACATGGCTTCAGGATTTTCAGATGAAGATCCAAAATTTTCTGAATGAATTCAAGAATATCCCAGAGATTGTGGCAATATATTCTAGAATAGAACAGGTAAGAGTCATATTTAGCAGTTCTGGCATACAGAAGTAAGGGTTCAAAAATAACCACTCACTTAGGATTTGACATTTATTAAATTTAAACTAAATTTTGTTTTATTTTTTGTGGCACTGGGGAAGGAACCTAGGACCTTGTGAATGCTAGGCAAGCGCTCTACCACTGAGCTCCATCCCTGGCCCAAAACTGAATTTTAGAATGTAAGCAGAGGAAAGGGTAAGTGACGGCAGTGGGCTGAGGGTGCAGGTCAGTGATAGGGTACTTGTCCAGCATTTGTGAAGCCCTGGAGCCCCTCCTTGGCACCAGCACCAGGCCCCCTCCCCCCCAAAAAAAACCCAAAATACAAAACAAACTAACAGAGTAGGTTAAACTCAGTAAACAAATCAGTTCATGTGTTTGTGTGATCATCCTACAGCTACTGACCTCTGACTGGACTGTTCACATCCCCGAGGAGGACCAGCCTGATGGATATGAAAATGAAATAGGAAGTTACCTGAGTGTAAGCCAAGTAAATGAAATCGAAATGGAATTACTGAAGGAAAAGCTTCACGAGATGTACCTCCAAGCAGAAGGACAAGAGGTGCTGCCCGAAGAGGTAAGGGAAAGGGTTCCATTCTCTCTTGTGAGGAAAGACAGGCACCAGAGAGGGGGAACAGTTTGTGTTGACATGGTTACTAGTCAAATAATTTCCAGAAGTTAGTATTTTTTGGCACTGATCAAATTACATCTGAACAAATATTTTCATTCAATAAACAAGCATTTGAAAAACACACAAGCATTTGAGGGCCTAACTATGCTGCAAACTGAAACAGGCTAAGGGCCACGCCACAATTTGGTACAAGAAGCTTGGGAGCTTCAATGCCCGCCAGGCACAGGCATTGCCCAAAAAAGCTTTGCAGAGGTCTGTGGGGATGGAGTGCATGACTTCAGTAAGGGTTTGGCAAATTGGCAAAGGAAGAATGATGTTCCTGGTCAAAGGAAGAGTGTGGGGAAAGGCATGAAGGACGAGTTTGGGCCTGAGCAATGGCCAGGTGACCACTGAAGTACGTGCAGGCAGGAGTGCGGTAGGGTGAATTGAGCCTCGGTTTGGAAGGTTTTCTGTGCCATGCCATGGAATTTGGGCCTTCTTCCCCCTAGCAGTGGGGAACCAACAGATTTTTTAATTTATTATTTTGAAGGTAGTAAAATACAACAGAACAAGACAGAACAAAGCCAACTACAAAGACAGAGTAGTGAAATTGGTACAGAACGTCACAGCAGGTTACTGGGATAACAGTAATAGGTATCACAGTATATCTCATTACCTTCACAATAGTAGTTGTTCTTTCAATCACGTATAGCAAAATGAAGTACAGAACATTATAGAACTTATCAAAACAGATTATTGAATAGAACAATACCATAAATCAGAATAAAGCAAAACAGTAGTAAAAATATTTGCCTTCAAAAAGATGGTGGAAGGAAATCCCCCCTATTTGCTATATTGCATATGGTCAACCTCCCAGGAGATGCTCAGATTTCTGGTTCCCATTTGCTAACGGGGGGGACAGGAGAAGGGGGGTAGGGGAAATGGGATGTTTGACTCTAGGCCGTGTACTAGTAGGTTCACTATTGCTTAGTAGGGAGCAGGCTGATTGCTTGGTTTCCCAGCGTCCTAAGTTCCAACATGGCGTGGATCTCAGGAATCATTGGTGGTTCTCCCCCTGGGGTGGCCTCAGCCTGCCACACCACAGCCACTTACCAGGGAGGCGAGCTGCTTGCTTGGTTTCCCAGCGTCCTAAGTTCCAACATGGCGTGGATTTCAGGAGACAATGGTGAGCCAACAGATTTTTTAAATAAAGAAGAACCATAATGTCAGATGTGCCTTTTCAAAAGTGAACTCTTACAGCACTTGGAGGTCAGGCGAGTGGTGACTGACTGGCTAGGGGCATTGGGTTGTGTGAAGGAGGGAGAGGCAGCACAGAAGCCGGCCCCTGGGAACTTTACACCTCGGAGCTGACAGATCTGAGTGCTGAGTACATTACTTGGGACCTGGCACAAGGCTGGAAGAGTAGGAGACGAGGGCTAAAGGGTCACCAGGGTTCTTACATCTGCAGGCTAGCAACAGGCTCAAGTCCTGGTAGGGAACACAGGAGGCAGGAGTCACCTTTGTTACGAGCAAAGTATAAAAGAAACCAATAGTCATAGGACTGTATTCTGGTAAGGTTCAGAGATATTCCAGTCCTGGCTGCATTCAGATTCACGATCACCAGGAAACTGTTCACCTTCCGTTCCTCCTTGGCAAGGAGAGTAGTTTGCTGGTTACTTCATTAAACAGCGGGAGTGGCTGTGTAACATGAAGCATGTATTTCATTTACGCAGCTGTGCTCCTTCCTGGCTCACACGCCTCTGTGAACTAGATCTGATGTTTTAGACAGTGTGGTGAGCTCTGTTAGCCCGACGACTGGCCGCCATTGGTGTTTGTGTGTGCCTGCTGTGGTTTTTAAAGTGATGACTCAGAATGCTCAGCTTTTGCTTTTCTAAAGCCTCTGGCTTTATTTTCAGGTGCCATTAGAACCAGACTCAGTTTTCTTTCTGCTGCTGCTTCCAGAAAGAAGCATTTCAGAGTAAGAGAAGGTAGCCTGAGGCCCAGGCTCACTGCCGAGCCCTCAGTGGTTCCCTCTCCTCTTGTGGGAGCCATAGTTATTTACTTGTTAGTGTAACCAAGAGCAAAGTGTGTGAATAGCAACATGCTCGAGCCAGGATGCTGATGGTAAAGAGGTGGAAGGGGACCTGGTGGTCATGTTTCCATCTCCCTGGCTAGCCAGGAGAGGTGAGGGCCCTAAGGAGCTGGTGCTGGGGTGCAAGGTGGGCTAGAGGCCTCTGTTTCAGGTCCCTTGGCTTTGCACATACAGTGCCGCAGACCTTGGCAGCATGGGGGCTTGGCACCTGTAAATTTCTAACCCTCATTTTCTCCATTTTACAGAAAGGAAATAGGGGTTAGTTGGCTTGTCGCTGGGTCACAAAGTCTCCAGGAAAAACTGATGAATTCTCATTTTTCATGCTTTCTGCTCAGTAGACCATGACATTCTTTCTCATATTTCAGGTGATCAGAATGTAGGTTGGGATTGATTGACATGTCGTTGCAAGGAAGTTGAAGGTCAGCTTTCCCCGTGTGTGGAACTTAACCTTTTCTGAAAGTTCAGTGCTGTATAGGTTATCCATGTTCTTTAGGGTTAGTCTTCAAAGTCAGAGGATTCAATAAGACCACACACTTCAGTCAGTTGAACATGTCATCAATCATAAGACATACCATTATTTTGGTTCCTTTTAAGGCAGAAAACATGCTTATTGTGAGGTATTAACCATAGCAAGATGCATTCTCATTTGAGGTAATAGGATATGCATCCAGGAATCAAGAAATATAATGATTACATTATGAGCACAAGACTGTGAGTATGGTCTAAGACCTGTTTCTGCTCTTCATTAAAACCATAGAGGTAAGGTTGGAAGGCTAACTTGATGACAGTGATCAACAGTGGTAAGTGTGACAGTTCCTGAGACACATTGTGGAGCAGCAGGCCATGCCACAGAGCACTCGGCACCTCTGTTCCTTTCTGTTAGCTTGACGAGACTTAATGATCAACAGTATTATTAAAAGGAGCACACATTGAAATGCACTGTGCTACGTAGCTGCGATCATAAGATGCTTTCCTCTCTAGACCCAAATGGTAGGATACACAGAACATGTCACCAGCTTGGGCCTACTTGCCCCCAGAATTCATTCAGGTGCCACCCAGGTGCCCTCCACAGAGTCCTGCCAGCCCTCAGAGCTCTCTTAGGATCTGGAAGCTTAAAATTTCAACTAGAAGCCAGGCATAGTGGTTCCCACCTATAATCCCAGCATTCAGGAGGCTGAGGCAGGAGGATTGGTGTGAGTTTGAGGCCAACTAAGGCTACATAGTGAGTTTATAGCCAGCCTGAAGTACATAGTGAGACCTTGTCTCAAATGACCAAAGAAGTAATAATAATAAAATTAAAAAGTAAAATAAAATTTGAGCTAGAGAACATTGAGTGGAGCAGAGGGATAAAAAACATGTAAAATATTTGCACAGACATTAAGTTCATTATTGATCTCTTAAACTCTGGTAAAGGAACCACCTTCCCAAAGGCCCACAGGGAAGTTTAGTGAGAAGGGGCCGTGACATCAGGCAAGGGACACAAAATAACACCTTATTTGCTATATTCTAGGATATTTATTGAGCACTTGCTGACCAGGCACAGTTTAGGATATTGGTGTGCATCCGCAAACAGCAGACAAAGATCTTGTCAGAAGAAACAGGTGTGAAAGACTCAGCATTGTGTGGGAATAGTGTGGGGCAGAAGAGGAAGAGATACATCAGAGAGTGGAGGAAGGGGATTGGGGTGGCAGAGTTGGGAATGAGTGTTTGTGGTGGTCAGGGTGGCCTCACTGGGAAGGGGAGCTCTGCGGTAACCTTGAAGGAGGCAGGGCTTGGTCCTGGGCATATCTGGAGAGGGGCAGGCGGGCAGAAGGAGCTGTGAGTGGAGCAGCCTGGCTAGAGGAAGAGGAGAGGAAATGTGTCCTGGGTGAGGTCAGAAGCCAAGGGAGAGCAAGTGGGTCCTACTGGGCCACTTGAGCCCTTCCTCTGGGGGTTGGAACCTAGCAGGCCTTTGCAAGTGACAGTGACAGGACCAAAGGACCTGAATGGTGACACCCTGGGGGAGGTGGGGTGGAGACTGAGATGAAAGCAGGGAGACCCTGCACAGATGAGGTAAGAGATGGTGGGGGTGTGGCCCGGGGGAAGTATGCTGGCAAGGGGACAGGAGGGGCCAGAAGCCAGCTGCCGCCAGGAGCAGTGAGGGAAGTGGCTGAAGAGTGAAGCAGTGCTCGGCCCCTTTTCTGTGGCCCAGTGGACCAGGGTGCAGCAGGCTGACTCTCAGCGGGCCAAATGTTTCGGAGATAAATGTGGGCAGGAAAGAATGTACCCAACTGGTGCTAAGTGCTCTTAGTAGGTCATTTCAGGTCCCCTCCCCAAGACTTCTAGACAGTGTTAGTGTCTTCTTAATTTGTAAACCTAGAAGTCCATGGGTCCAAGAGCTCTAATAGGTCAGATGTCCTGATCAGAGTCACATAGCTGGTTAAGTGACAAAGCTAGGCTTTAGCGTTCAAAGACTGTGTGGTTACATTTCATTATTTTTCAAATATTTTCAGTTTTCTATCTCTACTTCCTTTACATATAAATGTGCACAAGCCTCCTTGTCCTGTTTTTGTTTTTTTGACATAGGGTCTCACTGTATAATGCAGGCTGGTCTTGAATTTGCTTTTGTAGCCCAGACTGGTCTCAAACTCACAGTGATCCTCCTGCCTCAGCCTCCCAAGTGCTGGGATTACAAGCATGTGCCACCACACCTAGCCCTCCTTGTTCTTAATAATTTTTATTTACTAATTGTTTTTCAGTGCTAGGTATTCTCTACTACTAAGCTACATCCCTAGTCCCCCAATAATCATTTTTTAAAAGCCTGCTTTGACTCTTTCTCACCCCAAGCTGTGAACACCTCTTAGGTACATTGATTGTATTTCATGTTTTCTGCAGAGGGAAAATGTGAATTGTAAGGCACTTGTTCCTATTGGAAAGAATGCGGATGGGCGTGGGGGTTTGAATGGGGCAGTTGGTGAAGGAGGAGCAAAGAGAAAAGAAAGTGCACAATGGAGCAGAGCAACTCTGAGGGACTGTGGAGACCATAGGGCGACAGAACAGGGATCATAGGTCCAGTTGCCAAGTGAGCTGGCCTGGGAGCAGGCAAGGAGGGCTCTGTGAGGGCCAGATGTCCTGGAAGCCAAGCCAGCCAGTACCAATGGGCATTGGTGGAGCCTTGGGGGCACCAGACAGGAGCAGGAGACTTTTGTTCAGTGCTCCTGATTATTGATGCATGCTATGAATAAAGTCATTGGTAGGGACTTCCTTTCACATTTGCATGGGTTCTCAGTTACTACTCAAAGCCCAGGCATCTCACAGGGACGTGCGACTGGCCCGAAACCCCGTAACTGACAGCTCCAGTCTACCTTACTAAGCACTATCAGTTCCTGTCCTTCTCTATACCTAGCTGTCTCTCTCGGCTTTCCCTAGTCATCCTGGGCACAGCCTCGCCACCCTCCCCCACTCTTCCTCCCCTGACAGCCAGCATCTGGCTGCTAAAGTGACTTACATCACAGTAGCCCAAGTGCTGGCTGAGGTGCCACCTCACACCTCCCTGTAAGGAAGGAATCAATCATGTCCCTTTCTAGAGTGTAGGAGCTGACAGTCCATTAGGGGAGGGCACTGCACTATTCTTCATTCAAGTTTAGAGAATCTTGACTTAGCTTGGGATTAAGTCAAAAAATATTCCCCATACCCCAAAATGTAGTAAGCACAGTGACCAGTGTGGGCATTCTGGGATAAGCCTAGTGAAAACACTTCCGTGGTATTACATTGGCACCTTGTATTGGGTTCATTGTTGAGAGGTATATTGCTGGGGGATCCTGGAAAAAAGTATAATCTTTAGACATGGCAGTTCAGGCAGAGACTATTAAAATAGAACTGGATCAGAATTAGAACTGCCTTCCATGTCTAAAAGCAGATCCTACAAGGATGACACTTTTGCAAAGTAACAAATGTGCCAGGTTAATTACTGCAGCATCATTAGAGCAGGAGGTTTGAAACATATTAAAGTATGAAACATCCATAATTGAAATAATATTTAGCCATTAAAAAGCAATGAGACGCTTCTTGATAATCTCCTATAGAAGAGATCAGTTGAGGAATTCGTGGTATAATGCCACTTGTATTTTTTAAAAAATGTCCAAAGATACACTTGCATATGCATGCATGCAGTTCCCGGGAAGAAGCACAAAAGCATCATTATGCTCACCTTGGAGGACAGGAGCTGAGTAACTAGGGACAGGGTTTAGAAAAGGACTTAATTTTGCCTTGTTGATTTTCAAATTATTGCCTGCACATTTACTCGTATTAATTTTATGGGCATGAATGTATACTTAACAGTAATAAACGGGCAAGGCCAAATTCAAAGTGAAAGGGCTTCATTTTTATGTATGTACATACATGTACATACAAATGTAAACTAAAACCCTTCATATCAATTCAGGAAGATCTAAAGCAAAGGAATTTCAGAAGACAAGCAAACACCTCTTTTACAGTTTCCTAGGCCACTGTCCTGTGGCTTGTTTGGTTTGAGCGGAGACTGCCTTGTTTTAAAGGGCTTATTTTGTTTTCAAACCTAAACCTGTGTGTGGACAGATGCCCGTAAGGCAAGGTTTCTATCTCTTGCTGGATACATGAGCAGCAGCCAGTCCTCTGCTGGGGTAGGACGTACTGGGGCTGGAACCCAAGGCCTTACGCATGCTAAGCATGTGCTCTACCACTGAGCTACTCCACCCCAGGAGCCAGCCTGGAAGCTAGTAAGCTTTTAATGGGAATTAGAAATCTGCTCCAAAAACTGTCCTAAACTGTGCTTTGTATGATTTCCTCTTACAGATTTCAAGTCGACTAGAAGTGGTGAAGGAATTTCTGAGAAACAATGAAGATCTTAGAAATGGCCTTAAAGAAGATATTCAGAAGCTAGACAGCCTCCATCTACAGCATCAAAAACCAGATTCAAAGGAAGCTGGGAGACAGACACCTGAAAGAAAGGCCTGAGCTGAGTTTAGGCATGTGATGTTTTTCGTTTTTATGAGATAGGGTCTCACTATATACATGCTGGCCTTGAACTTGTGGCAGTGCTCTTGCCTCAGCCTCTCGAGTGCTGGGATCACAGGCATGCACCATCGTGCCCGGCGGCTTGTGATGTTAGATCAGGACAGCATGGCTCGCCTCTTTGATGTCTGTTCTCTTATGGGAAACCATGGTGGACACACAGGAGTCTCACCTGGCTTTCTTACGTCCTTGTCATTTCCAAAGCCCTCTGATCTTTAGTGATTCAGCATCAGTTCCCTGGCAGGTTTGTTTAGCCAAATATACCTGAGGTCACTCAATTGGTTTTAGGCGAATCAACTTTCTATCATAATCAAAAAGCATTTTTGCCCTTGTGCCCCAAAACCATGCTAATGATGCTCTTCCTGTGGCATTAATAGCAACTGGCTGGTTTCCTTCAGGAATACAGTTAGCATAAGTAACCATCTTCAATGTTTACTCTTTTCCCCTCCAGTGCAGAGAATGAAAGCCTTCCCTTTCATCCTAAGTTGCACTTCGACACAAACGAAGCGTGTGCACACAGGTCAGCATGGTTTCCAGCTCAGGCATCCTTTTCTATGCAGAGGAGGAAGTTTCCAGAGTACTATAGCCAAATAACAGGTTTTTCTTGTCCCAGACTTGCCTCTGAATCTTCGGGGACAGTTTTGTCATAATCATAATAAACTTGGGGTTGTGTAACATAAACCAATCAGAAAACCCTAGCTCTCCTTGTGCCGTCACTCGCTGTCTCCTGAGGGCTTCCTGGTGTGCCAAGGGTCGGGCCAGGCCTGCACCAGGAACTCACACGGACCTCTGTGCCCCTGGCAGGTGTGGCCTGTCCCTGCTACCTGCTGCCTGAAAGCCTCCCATGTCAGGACCTCGGTGGAAGTGTTGGGCTAGAAACCCTTCCTTTTTGGAAGAAGTCAAAAGGGAAACATGCCCAGAAGGCAAGTTTCTAGCCATTTCAGCTTGAGATAAACAAAACTGTTCCTAGCTGGCTTGAGCCCCCTGAGGCCATGGGTGGGGCCAGGTAGTGGGAGGTCACTGGGACCTCAGGGTTGGGCATGGTGGCTGTGTACGTGACCCTTGGGAAGTCAGGTCCCCAGCAGGCAGGCTCAGACTGTCTTTGTTCATATCTCCAGTGTGGAGCACGGGGCCTGGCCCGCAGCTGGTGGTGAATGTTTGTTTGGCTGAAGATTTCATCTAGGTTACTAGGAGTATGTGTAAGCGTGCATGTTAGTTATACTGTTAACTAAGCCTGGTCCTCCATTATGAAATTTAAGAATGAAACTTCTCAACATTCTTATGGAAACTCATTTTCTTTTAGCAGTTTCACAGATTCATTCATATTTCCTTTCTTTTACCCAGAAAGTATTCTGCTTCTGACTTTGTCAGGTTTGTTCCTGAGTGGCAATATACACTGTCCCATGGTGTTCAGTGATCAGTGGGGTTGGCCTCACTGGCGTCTTCCCCTCCCTCTGCTCATCGCCAAGACCACTTGTACTAAAGTGGGTCGGGTCATCTCTGAACTTTTGGTGACAGAATCACCTGGATGAAATGCTGCAGGCAGAGCCTGAGGGAGATGGGTGTACTTTGCCTGTTTACTGGCCCACAATGGCATCGTTGGAGAATGGGCAGAGGAAAGGGGTGTATATTTCTACCCCACTTGTCTCAAAATGCATTTCAGCTAATTCTGTAATCCAGAGGAGCGCAGCTGTGCCTGCTGTCTCCCACTTCCCAGTTGCTGTTTGGTCTTTAGTCTGGCGCTTGTGTACTGCTGGGGATCGAGTACGCTATGCCACTGCTGAGCTAGAACCTGCCACTTGCATTTTCTTCCTCCTGTTGTTTCATGAAGTTCCTTGAAAAGACTTCAGTAGTGAAGTAAGAATTTTCATACATCTAGCAAACTCCAAAACTAAGAAACTTGGATGAAATATCTCCTAGCTTTTAGATCCAGGATCTAGAAAATGTGGGAGCAAATAGGATCTTGATTCACTAAGCAACTTAAAACCTGATTTCTAACTTTAGAAACTTTGGAATATGACCCCTTCGATTTTATACCTGCATCATTCATTTTTCCTTCTATCCAGCAAGCACTTCTCAGATGTCAACCATGTCGCAGACCCTGAAGTAGATGAGAATATAAGGATTTGGAAGGTATGGGTGATAATGTATGGGTTGTCATTTTACAGGTTTATTTATCTGTTCTATTAAGTCAAAGGTATTGTTCAGAAAGCTTTATACTGGTAACATTTAGTTACATTGAAACAGAAAAGAAGACATGGCTAGAGAGGGCATTAAAGCAAATGTAGTGTATACAGAGAGGTCAACCTATGAGCACTTATTTGATGTCATTGTGCCCATGGGTGCCGGGGGCATGTACAACAGCATAGTTAACCAGCTATTAATAGAGAACCAATGGAATAAAGTGTAATGTCAGCTTTCAGGATGTTATGCAACTGTTAGAAAGACTGAGGCGATACTGCTGTACAGCAGTATGAGGTGATCTATAAGAAAAGCAAGGCTAGGGGTGTGGCTTGGTGGTAGAGCACTGCCACCAAAATTAAATGCACAGAAAACCAAAATGTTTAACTGTGCATAGCATGTTGTAATGCTATATGTATTTTATAATAACTAAGGTTTGAAAATCTTTTGGGGCTTGGGGTAGTTATAAGGAATTTGACTTCTTATTTTGTGTACACTCATATGACATTTTTACAAATGTGCACTCGTTTTTGTAAATGGGAAAGGGAGGAGAGATTAAAAGGAGGGTAGGGGAATGGGGAAAAGTCATGTACAAGTACAAATTCTCTGACAAATATGATCATTGTGTATATCTAAAATGCACCAATAAAATCTGTTGGAAAACAATAGATGTGCACTCATATAGTCTAAAGTTTTTACAATTAAAGTTATTATTTCAAAATAAAGAGAGGAGCAACGTAAATTCAAATTACAAAACCTCATGGTATTTCCTGTAATTTTTGGTCTCCTCTAGGGTAGGGTGAGCCCTCCGAATCATGGGAGGAAGCCCATCAAGCATGCTTCTTCTGCCTCGAGCAGCCTTTGGTTCACTGTGGATCCAGCAATATGATCTACTCTCAGCCTCTTCCTGGGACTCAATATGTATTTTATAGTTTTGGAAAAAGTCAAGAAAAAGATGACTTTAGCCATATGGCTGCCTTTGGCTTTATCAGGAAGATGGGACAGTATAAAACACCTGAATTCTGGGACATGACTAAAGTGTGTTTGTGACCAAAACTTCTGGAAAACTAGCTCTGCTAACTCAGAAAAAGTTACTGGCTTCGTAAAGTTGTGGTAGAGACCTGTTTTCAGTTTTCAGTTGTCAAGGTCAGAATGGATAGTGTTTGAACATTTGAGGAGATTCTGAAATGATTGTTATATGATTCAAAAGGCTCATTTTTTAAAAAATATTACTCAAATGGCTTAAACAGTAATATCTAGGCAGAAAAGGGCTAGATCTCTTAGTTGAGTGGCTGTGTTTCAAAGAAGTAAGAGTAGCATTGCATTAGAGTGGAGGTGTTGCCAGCTTTTGAATGTTTTTTTCCTGATCATTTTTACCTCTAAATTATAAATGTAGAGTGATAGGAAATTATCAACAGCTATTACCTCACTTTCCCTTACCAGGTTAATTAGAAGAAACCTACCTGCTCTGAAATATCAACAGACAATGGCCTTTTATTGAAATATATTCACATTTTTAAAAATACATTTTGTAAGATATGCCTAAAATAGATGAATCTCTATGCATGTAATACTCAGTGAGGTGAAAACATATCCTTAGGGTTGGGGATTTAGCTCAATGGCATAAGCACCTGCCTGGCAAGTGCAAGGTCATGAGTTTGATCCCTGGTACCAAAAAAAAAAAAAAACCCAAATCTTTAATGTTTTAATAAAAATCTTAACTCATTTTATAACTTTAGGAACTAGTTTTTATTACTCCACTGTAGTCTGAATTATCTGAAGTATTAAGAACTACTATTCCAGAAACTTCTCAAACCCATGTTCCACCATCCGCACATTAGTAATGCCACACAACTGTAAACCAGGCATTTTGTGACACCTTTGGGAGGGTGGGCAATGACCTTACACGCTTTATTTATTGCTTGATACTGAGTATCAGAAAGGTATGAAAATTCTTATTTCAGAACCATGTATGGTAACCGGCCTCCAAGGGGCTTCCTGATGATCCTTGCTCCTAGCATTTACAACTTCATGCTGCCCTCCCAGTATGTAGGGTGGGTCTGTATGGACACAGCACAAGTGGTGGTAAGTCACTTACGCAAGAGGACTTCCATCTTGGCCTCTCTTGGAATGTCATTCTGGTGAAAGCCCTGCTGTGTTCCAAAAGCCCACACGCAAACAACTATAGAGATAAGTGAGCTTGGAAGGCTTGGAAGCAATTCTTCCTAGCCCAGACAAGTCTTCAGAGACTCCTTCCTGACCCTCAGAAATTGTGACACCAGTTGTTGTTTCAAGCTATCAAGTTGGATGACTGCACAGTCACGTATAATAATATTATGCTTCTAACGTGTCCCTCACCTGCCAGCCCACCCGCAAGTGCGGAAGGTGAAATGGAGACTGCCCACTAAGGGGACTAATGCTTAGATGCCACGGGAACGTGAGGAATCTTCTGGAGTTTTCTGAGATTTGCATTAGTGGCTTTGTATTTGAAATATTTATCAAAAGAAGAGTTAAGCACCTCGGAACACACACACTGGGTTTCCCAGTAACCATTGTGGACCTTGCCCAGTCCCCAGCGGCAAAGATGTGGGGAAATTGGGGTACAGTCCTAGAGGAAGCCTCTGCCCTGGAGATAATGGCCTCATTCCTCAAACCCTACCCTTCTTTCCCCCTTCTCATACTTCCTGCTTTAAAAAGTCAGCAGTACCCGCAGGATTCCCAGAGGAATTTTGACCACTGACCCTCAGCCCCCAACTCTTGCTGCCCTTCAATACAATGCTAGGGTTAAATGTGCGCTACAAACTCTCTCTTGAAGGATAAGAAAAGAAGGGAAACGATTTTGTCATTTTTCTTTTCTATTTCCTTAGAACCCAGGGTGGACAGCAGCCATTCTCTGAATTGTTTGTGCTGTTTCCATGGCAGATTCTATCACTACTCTCTGTTACCAAGACCAAGATTCTCTTAATGAGTGCTTCTTAAAAGTGTAACCTTGACTTTACTACATTAAGTTAAATCTGCCAGGGAACATTTCCCTCCATACACACCTCCTTTGGTATAGGGATTTGTGACTGTACCAAATTTTAGGTCACATTAAAAATACTCCTTTGCCCTGGACACCAAATGTGCCCCAGAAAGCTAAAAAAAAAAAAAAAAAAAAAAAAAAAAGCTATGAGTTAGTGAATACATTTTCCCATTCAGCCTTCCTCCCCCTTGGTTTGACTGCTGGTTCTCAGGTCCTATGCAGAGAGAGACCAGCCAACCTATCCTCACCCAGAAAACTCCCAGTACACGTAATTAAGCGACTCGACAGCCTCGGTTTGATGCCCCTTTTTTAATTAAACTGCAGGTTTCAAGCGGGTTCGCACTGTCTGAGAGTCCAAACCGAAGTTTCCATCCGTGGGTCTGCAGGAGGCATAGAGTTCAGTCCGAGCTCGCCCGCTGCACAGCGCCACCCCCAGGCACTACGGGGCTGCTTCCTGTGAGGCCACAGGACTGTCCCTGGGGTCCACAGCGCCCCAGTAGTGGTAGCGCAGGTAGCGGCTGCCCTGCATGCCCTGTGCCACCACGTTGGCGCAGTGGCAGGTCATCAGCAGATAGTTTCGAGGCTGCACTCGGTAGGCGAAGCGCATGAAAGCCAGGGAGTATAAGAAGAGCGCTGTTGTCATGCGGCCACTGATGATGTCGGGCGGCTTCTTCATGTCATTAAAGGCAGCCAGCGGCAGGCCCCAGTTGGCCACAGGCCCCCAGAAGTGCGTGCTGGTCAGGTAGTCTCGGAACTCCTTCGTCTTCACGTAGGATCTCGCCCTCTGAAACAGTGTTCCCACGCCCGCCATGGCCGTCTGCCCAGTGGGAGGAGGACTAACAGCCCGCCTGCCAGCCCACAATGCCTTCGAGCGTGGAGGCCAAACGTGCCGCGTGCCAATGCCTCGCGCCTGTTGTTGTCTGTCGTAAAGCGCTTCGGACTGCGCATGCGCCGTGGTCATGTGCGGCAGTCGTGATAGGAGGGCATGGCGTCGTTCTTTGGAAGTGTCCGAAGCATGCTGGTGTGCAAGTATGCTGTGTGTGCATTCTTGTGCCAGAGATAGAACCACAGCCTTCACTTTCATCCCTCTGGTGCTGCGGCCACTTTAAAGCTTTTGGGGACTCCACCTGCCACCCAGGGAGGAGAGCTGGTGGTAAAGGTACCCTTTCCCTCAGTAATTCACAGATACTCAGGGTGAGGAGCACTTTGATGGTGGTTATTGTGTTTTCCACCAGTCTTTCACCTAATCTACTGATGAAAATTCTTCAATGACATTAGTGATTATTTTCCCAATGTTTTCTTTTTCCAGTAAAAACAGCAATTAAAAATAATTGTAGAGGTTGGGGATATGTTTCAGTGGTACAAGTGCCTGCCTGACAAGCACAAGGTCCTGAGTTCAATTCCTAGCACCAAAAAAAGTTATATTAATTGTGTATGCTTTCAAATATTAATACTTTAGTGATTTACAAACAAGTTTATTGTAGCTTTAAAGTTAATATTCATTATCTGTATTCATGTACCTCCCAAATATTTTACAGATAGCATGTAAAAATAGAGCCATTGCTCAAAGGAAAGTAGCATAATTTTTAGATAACTTTTAAAATGCTGGATTTCCAAATATCATGGCTATACTGCTACAAATCAGTTCAGTATAAGTTTGAATAAACAAATCAGCAAGGATGTCTTGAATGGCATTTTAGGCCTACACAGCTACATACTTCACCATCCTAAAAGAAGTGTAAGCTGTTCCTTTTTGTAGAAGAGGCTTTCAGTACTTGTAGATCATGTACAGGTCATTACTTGGTTTTGATTACTTATGGCTCTGTAACCACCTCAAAACTTAAGTGGCTTAGAACAACAACTTGATTTTACTCAGAAATTTGAAAGTTGAGCAGGACTCAACAGGGACACCTCATCTGCTCCATGTGTCACTAGCAGAGTGGCTCAGCTTGGAGACAAAAGGTTGTTTTCCAAAGGCTCACATGGCTGGCAAATTGATGCTGGTTGGTAGTAGAGAGTTGGTGGCTCAGTTTTTCTCCACATGGGACATTCCACTGGCTGTTTGGGCTTCCTGACAGTAAAGCAGGTGAGCTTCAAGATCAAATATACAAAAGAACCAATCAGAAACTATGTGTTCAGTAGAATTCTAAGATGACACCAGTGTCTAAATTACTTTCTTTTTGCTAGGACAAAATATCCAACACCCAAAATTAAAGAAGGAAAATATTTATTTATTGATTGATTGATTGATTGTGTTTTGGAGACAGGATCTCACTCTGCAGTCCAGACTGGCCTTGAACTCACTTTGTCAAACTTGCCTTGATCCTCCTGCCTCAGCCTCTTGAGTGCTTGGGATTATAAGCACATACCACCATGTTCCACCAGGAAGTTTATTTTAGATCACAGTTTCAGAGGTTTTAGTCCATAATTGACTGACTCCAAGGCAGGATGGCACATGAAAGAGAGGTAACAGTTCATGGCAGTGGAATACAGCCAATGCAACAATGGAGAGTAAGTAGGGACAAACCTTTCTGTTCCTTATGCAGGCTATCAGCCCTAAGTATATCACTCTCATCCTTAATCCCAGCACTGGACCACAAACTCTAAATTCAGCCACCTCTGAATGTCCCCCCCACCCCTGCCTTCATGACTTCATGAAGCTTTGAGGGGATATCTAGACACAAACCATAACACAGAGCAACTTCCTTCTGCTTTCCCTTTTATTTCTAAATGCAGGTTACAAGCCTTCTGGTTGGTGCTTTCCGTATCCTGGGATTTGACATGAGAGAGATTCTTCACAGCTGGGTTAAAGGTGGAGGCATCCACTTGACCAGGAATGCAGGCCACTCCCAAACTGCTAGCCAGTGAGGAAACAGATTTCAGTCTCAAAACCATAAAGGACTGAATGCTGCTAATAACATGAATGAATTTGGAAGCACATTCTCCCAAGTCTTCAAGAAGTCAGTCTGGCTAACACCTTCGTTTCAGCCTTGCAAACTCAGCCTTGCTTGGCCCAGAATTCTGACCTACAGAGCAACTGGCCAACAAATGGGCACTAACAGCTGGGCATTGACTTAAGCCATAATGCTTGTGATAATTCTTTGTCCAGTAAAGAAAACTAATGTAAGCTATTTTGTTGTTTTTGTGGTGCTTAGGATAGAAGCCAGGGGCTTGTACTTGCTAGGCAAGGGCCCTCCTGCTGAGCTATACCTCCAGCCTTTTAATTTTCTTTTGAGACAGGGTCCTGCTAAGTTGTTGAGGCTGCCTCCACCTTTTTCTTTTTCTCCCTAGGAAATTTTTACTGATAAATGTTTGTGATACATGGTATTTATATTCATTTCAAGGAATTTGTACAAATATATATCTTGATCATTTTCAATCCCCCTTTTTTTCTCCCTTGCCTGTTCTCCAAAAAGTCTGCCTTATTTTACCCTTTATTTATATTTTGGATTTCTCATATAAGAGAAACCGTGTGATTTTTAACTCTCTGCATCTGACTTATTTTACTTAGTATCAATTCAAAGTCCATCCATTTCTTGCAAGTGAAATGAATCGCTCTTCTTTATGGCTGAATAAAATTCCATTGTGTGTGTGTGTGTGTGTGTGTGTGTGTATCAGATTTGCTTTATGCATTCATCTGTTGATGGCATCAAGGCTGCTGTGTAGCTATAAACATGGGTATATATGTATCGTCATACTATCATGCATTTAATTCTTTGGGGAATATACCCAGCAGCGGTATAGCTGGGTCAAATGGAATTTTAAGCTTTTAGTTTTTCCGAGGAATCTCCATACCAGTTTCCTTAGCAGCTGTACTAGTTTACATCTTCACCAGCAGTGTAGAAAGATTCCCTTTCTCTCACATCATCAGCACTTGCTGTTTTTTTTTTTTTTTTTTTTTTTTTGAATTCTTGATCATGGCTATTCTGAGCATGTTGAGGTGGATTTTCTCTCGTGGCTAAAGATGATGAGGATTTTCTTCATGAACTTACTGGCCATTTGTACTTCTTTTGAGGTGGGTCTATTCATTTCATTTGCCCATTTTTTGATTGACTGTTGGTCTGGAGGGAGTTAATATTTTTTAGTTCTTTGTATATTCCAGATATTAGTCTTCTATCAGAAAAATAGCTGGCAAAATTCTTTTACATTCAGTAGATTGTCTCTTCACTCTGTTGACTGACTCCTTTGCTGTGCAGAAGTGTTTTAATTGTTGGTTCTTGGTGTTATTTCTTGTCCTATTGGAGATCTAGTCAGGAAGTCCTTACCTGTGCCTGTGGCTTCAAGTGTTTTTCTTATATGATCTTCTAACAATTTCAAAGTTTGTTTTTATAACCACATGTTTAATCCATTTTGACTTAATTTTTGTATGGAGTGAGAGATATCCATCTAGATTCATTATTTTTTCTGTGTCTTTTTGAGACAGAGTCTCACTATGCAGTTCAGGCTGGCCTTGAACTCACTTTATAGCCCAGGCTGGCCTCAAACTCACTTTGTAGCCCAGATTGGCCTTAGACCCACAGTGGTCTTTCTGCCTTAGCCTCCCAAGTGCTGGGATTACAAGTATGCACCACCATGCCCAACCAGGTCCAGATTCATTCTTCTGCAAGTGGATAACCAGCTTTCCCAGGACCATTGGTTAAAGAGGATGTCTTTTCTCCACTACATGTTTTTGGCCCCTGCCCTGGTTACTTTTCTCTCATTGCTGGGACAAAATACCCAATACCCAAAATGAAGGAGGGAGATGTTTATTTAACTCACAGTTTGTGGAGGTTTCAGTCCATAATCATCTGGCTCCAAGGCAGGGTGGCTTGGCACTGGGGCAGCACTTCAAGGCAGCAGCCAGCAAAAGCAGCAAGAGGAAAAGCGAGGAGAGCAAGCCTCTTCTCCTCCCTTATATTATATGCAGGCTACCCCCTGCCCCCCCGCCAGGGCAGATATAGCACTCACAAAAATCTATGCCCTCCTCTTGAACAGGATGAGTACATTTATAAAATAAGGATCCTGGTTCCCTGCTGAGTCTCTTAAACTTCTAAACTTCGCAAGTTGATACAGTATGTCAACCATAACAGCCCCTTTGTCAAAGAGTCAGATAGCTTCTGGGCATGACTGTGCACACCTGTAATCTCAGCACTTGAGAGGCTAAAGCAGGAGGATCACTGTGAGTTTGAGGCAAGCCTGAACTGCATAGCAAGACCCTATCACAAAAAAAAAAAAAAAAGTCAGCTGGTCAAAGGTGCATGAGGTTGTTCTGCATCTTCCATTGGTCTCCGTGTCTGTTTTTTGTGCCAGTACCATGTTGTTTTGTTACCATAGCTTTGTAATACAACTTGAAATCAGGATTGTGATGTCTCCTGCTATTTTTCTCCCCTCAAGATTACTTGGCTATTCTAGGTTTCCTCTGGTTCTCTATGAATTTTAAGATTTTTTTCTAGTTTTGTGAAGAATGTTGGTATTTGTGTAGGGACTGCGGTAAGTCTGTGTATGACTTTTGTTTATAATGGCCTCAGCTTCCTGAGTAGCTTGAGATTACAGGCTTGAGCCATCACACGTGGCTACACTACATAGGTCTTTATGGACCCAGCCTCAGAAGTCATGCATTTCACTTTCACCATCATCAGCCTCCTCAAATTCAGTGGGAACAGATACAGACTCACCTCTCAGAGGCAGGTGTGTCAGTAACAAAGAAGAGCATACAGGATGCCAAGTACTGTTCCCATTTCAAGACAGGGTTTTACTTTGTAGTAGAGTGTGGCCCTAAACTCACTATGTAGTCCAGCCTGCCCTTGAACTTGTAACGATCCTCCTGCCTCAGCCTCCCCAAGTGCTGGGATGACCAGCATGTACCACCATGCCAGGCTGAGATGAAAAATATCATGGCAGCCACCTTTGAAAAGTACAATCTACCATATTCCTTGAAATTCACTAGTTATAGAAGTAGAGGTGAAAAGATGTCACAGATTCTCTGTAAAAGGAAGATGTCAGCTGTGGTGATCACACAGCAGTGTGAGGTTTCAGCCTGTGCGTCCACGGCAAGTGCTTGGCTTGGGGCCTGCTATATAGCAAGTGCTCAGGAAGCTGTATCTGTCCTCATCATTGTCATCCAGTTCAGCCCACTCATTTTACAAAGCCAGCTTGAAGCTTTAAGGGAGCGTGTCATTTTCCAGGTGACACAGTGAATTCATGGAACAGGATTGAGGTTTCTACTTCTCACATCAAGCTTCTGCACAAATCCCTTTGACTTTCTGCTGTGTTTTTGTCATTCTAACTATGTTATGAGCTCCTTTAGGCTGGACAGACAGTGACCAGCTGTCTGAGGCCCATGATAGAGTGCTCTCTGAGGGTCAGTGAGGCTCTGTGGCCAGCCCAGCGCTTCCCCTCAAAACACCTGAACCCTGAAAGAGAAATACTACCTCTCGCCGTGGCCTTTTCACTGGCATGGCCCACATGCAGTGTGACCAGGTCTGCCTGTTCCAAAGGGTGTTTCCCGCTAGGCAAATAGGGATGCACATAGTGTGGACATGATTGTCATGGTAGGTGCTGGGCTGGCAAATGTTGGGGTGCACACAGTTGCCCTCCATATGCATGGGCTCTGCATCTGGAGTCAATCCCCTGGCTGCAGAGGATCAGGAAGGAATCTCATTGGTACTGAGCTCATGCAGACAGTTTTCTTTCTCATTGTGCCCTGAACGATACAGTGCAGCCACTACGCCCCCAGCATTCACATGTCATCAGGTTCTGGGCAGTGGGGTGATGAGTCGAAGACTGCGGATGAGCTGTGGTTTATATCCAGCCGTCCCGCAAAGCCTCATGTGGCAGAGGCGGGACTCTGGGAGGTGCCTGCGTCAGGGGGCAGTGCGCTTGTTGATGGATAGGGCACTGATGAGTTGATAGTGAAATGTACCGCTAGGAGGCAGGGCTTGGGGGCCACTGGGGTTGTGGCCTGGAAGGTGATAGCTCCCTCCTGGCTCCATGCCTGGCTCTCTGCTTTGTGGCTACTGTGATGTCAATAGCTTTCTTCTCCTGGGCCTTTCCACCAAGCCTTGCCTGGCTTGGAGCCTGCCAATTAGAGGCCAAAAATGTGAGCCAAAATAAACCTCTCCTCTAAACATTTTTTTTCTTTTTGAGGCAGGGTCTTGCTAATGTATACTAATTTCCAATTTGTGGCAGTCCTCTTGCCTCAGCCCCCTAGGTGCTGGGAATACCATGACTGGCTCCTGGTAGGTTGAATTTTTTGGGGTGGTGGCACATACCTATGATCTCAATACTCAGAAGGCTGAGGCAGGAGAATCGCTATGAATTCAAGGTTAGCATGGGCTACAGAGTGAGTTTAAGATTAAACTACATAGCGAGACTCTCTCTGAAAAAATAAAATAAATTTTTTAAAACTTTTAAATATTTCAGTGGTATTGGGGATCAAATCTGGGTCCTTTGCACTTAAGCTACATCCTCAGCGTTTTCTAAATTTAATTTTATTTTTAATTTTGAAACAAGGTCTTGCCAAATTGCCCAAGCTGCGGTTGAACTTGGGACCTTCTTGCCTCAGCCTCCCAGAGTGCTGGGGCTACAGGTATGAATATTTATTGATTATGGCAATCAACGAATGGGCCACACCTACACTAGAAACAGAAAGTAAGACATGGTAATGGAACCTGGCTAGCAGTTAAAGAGAGACAGGAATGAGAGGGTCACCAAGGTGGATTGAGAAAGATACAGAGCTAGGAATGAGCAAAAATGTGGAGTGGAGTGTGGTAGCATATGCCTGTAATCCCAGTACTTGGAAGGCTGAAGCAGGTAGATCACGAGTTCAAGGCCAGCCTGAGCTACAAAGCAAGTTTAGGCCCAACCTGGACTATAGAGTGAGGCCTTGGTCTCACAAGACCAAAAGAAGAGCAAAGAAACAAACAAACCTGTGAAAGATTTGAAATGTCTGACTGTTTTAAGATTAGAGAATATTGTACTGCTGGCCTGTAATTATCCCAACCCTCAGGTAATCTTGCCCTGCTGTTGGTTGCACTGGGGTGCTTGTTTGTCTGGTTTTTTTTAGTACTGGGGATTGAACCCAAGGTTTTTGCACTGTGCTATCTCCCTAGCCCCTTTTTATCTTTTATTTTGAGACAGAGATTTGCTAAGTCACTTAAGTTGCCTGGGCTGGGCTCAAAACTTGTGATCCTCCTGCCTCAGCCTCCCATAATGCTTGTGTGTCACCATGCCTGGCCCATTTCACTGCATTTTGATAGGTGAGACTGAACAGCTACAGGTTTATAATTGTTTCAAAGAAAACTTCTCTTATACTTGCATTACCAGAACTCTTTGTGTCGCTCAGGCATGAGCTGTGAGGTACTCGCTGAGAGGTTGAGAGGCACTCACACCAGCATGGCTGGCAAGTCTGACCAGCACCCCTCAGCAGGAAAATAAAAAAGAACATAGTCTCTGCCTTTTCCCAGTATTTTTTTTAAATTTAAGATCGGGGTCTCGCTGTGTACTATAGGTAGACTGTAAACTTGCTTATGTAGCCCAGGGTGACATCAAACTCCTAGCAATCCTCTTGCCTCAGCCCCCTGAGTGCTGAGATGACAGGGTATATTCCACCATGCCCTCATCCTTTTCCAAGTTTTCTTTTTTTGTACTGGGAATGGAACTCACAACCTTGCGCTTGCCTGTTTGGCGCTTTGCCGCTGAACTAAATCCCTGGCCTTTTCCCCAGTTTTGAAAGTGCTGCTTCGTCCATTTTCTTCTATCCCAGGTTCTCAGTCATGAGCCCCATGAAATCTGGTTGACATGAATGACCCTGGGTCTATGTGACTCTGCAGTGAGTTCTGGTGCAACAGAGCAGAGTGCTTTTTAATTGTTCTTTTACACTTTTTATCCTGAAATCATTTCAGACTCTCTCAAAAGTTAGAATAGTCTGAAGGTGTAATAGTAAAGCAATAAATGTTGCCCTTGAAAAAACTTTTGACATATGCCTTTTACCTAGATTCACCAACACTTGTATTTTGCTACATTCATTTGCTCTGCCTACCCCTAAGTGTGTGTTTTAAGAACTTCAGTGTGAGATGGGGGTGGGCACACACACTTGTAGTCCTCGCTACTCAGGAGGCTGAGGCAGGAGGCTCACTTGAGCCTAGGACTTTGAAACTAGCTTGGGCAACAGAACAAGACTCCAACTTGGGGCAGGGAGAGAGGGAGGAAGAAAAGTTCAGTGTGTATTTCCTAAGCATATAGACATTCAGAGTTTCTTTACATGACCATGATAATAAAAACCAACATTGAGCATTGATATAATACTTTATAACACTTTATGCTTTGTAGTCAAAGTTGCCAACTGTCTCAATAACAAAAACCATTTTGTGTTTCTACTTCAGGATCTAGGCCAGGATCACATGTGACATTTAATTTAATGTCTCTTTAGTCTCCTTTAATCCAAAATACTACTTCCTGTTTTTGATGCATGACTTGACATTTTAGACGAGCAAGCCACAGTTTGCTGGAATCCCTTAACAGGGGTTCACTTGGTGTTTCCTCATGCCACTTTTGTGGTCTGAATGTGCATGTCATTCCCCAAATTTATATGCTGGAAGCTACTCGCAAAGTGACAGCATTAGGAGGGTGGGAGTCTCTGGGGAGTGATTATGTCATGACAGCTCTGCCCTCATGAATGTGATTAGCACCTTTATAGTGTTTGGGCACAATTGTATGATTAGTAAAGGCACAGTTACAGAAGAGCATACTTACAGGTATTTCCTAGTAAAAGCTAGAGATCGGTTAGAGTCCTGTGACCAGGCTCCTGCTGCTTGTCACGGCTGCTAACTTAAGTCGCCCTTGACTGTCTGGGTCCGACTGCTTTTCTTCTGATAATGCACTGGGCCAATGTGACTATTCTCAGCTTACGTTTCCCTTATTAAGAAAATATATTGCTTCTAACTGGCTTCAAGGACTTTGGTTGGGGCAGAGTAACCCAAAGATACTTTTTAACTGCACTTGTTCCACTTGAACCCCCTGCCCTCCTCTCCGGGATTTTCCTGCTGTGACAAACAATTCCTGACAATATGTGGCTTGATTCAATCCACGTAACCAATCGTGTAAAGCCTTGTACTTCCTGCTTGCAAACTGTGTTTAAACCAAGCCCAGTGCTGCCTCAGTGCTGATGATTTGGAACTGAGGTTCCCATCAGCCCACTCGTGTAATAAACAGTAGCCTTCTAGATTCCTCGGTGCAGTCTTCCATTAGCTTTGATATTGGTTTTTCTATAACAATGGAGAGATGGGCAAAAGGGTTGAAGAGTGCACTGGAACCCCTTTGTGGACTTTCTGTCATTTTTGCCATGTGAGGACACAGCAGGAAAGTGCTGTCTTGAAAGCAGAGTGACCTCACCAGACACAGAGTCTGCTGCTGTCTTGATTTGGGACCTCCTGGCCTCCAGGACTGTGAGAAATATATTTCTGTGGTTTATAAATGCCCAGTCTAAGGTGCTTTATTCTAGCATCCCAGTGGACTGAGCCACCTACCTGAGGATGCTTGTTTGTGGCAGGGCCACCATGGGAACAAGGTTGCGGCCCTGAGCCCACGTGAGGAAACTGGCAATCCATCTGGCTATTGGTGACATAAAGCGAGTGTTGGCCACATTTCTCCTCCCTTATAGCCAGTGTTTTCTCCTTGCAATTAATAAGTAATTCGGGGGGAGGGGCTTTGGGATTATGTATATATCTGTTTCTCATCAAATATTTAACTCACTTGTTTTAATATCCATTGATGATTGTTCCCCGAATCAAGTACTACTATAGTGATAGCAGCGTTTTACTTTAATGATTTTTCTGTCTAATGGTTTAAAGCAATAAAACTCAGAAATGTATTTTATTAAATTTGCCCCGGAATGCTGGCCAGCATTTCCAGAAACAGATAAGCGTTCCTGAATTACGAGTGTGCAAATGGAACATTGAGGCTTTGAGTAGTTTATGAAGCTTTTATTTATTTGTTTTGCCATATCCTGTGCTGATTTCCTTGGAATATTTGCTCTTCAGTTCTACCAAAGGGAATAAATAGCACTGTGCCCCCAGAGAAGCTGGATGAATAAAACAGTAGGCAGACAGCTTGGCTCGGCTATTTTCAGGCACGGCTGAAAGTAATCTTCGAGCCATCTGTGGCCCTGATTCTCATCTTTCATGTTCTTCACTGTTTTGCTGCGGTGACCATGGCGGCTCGAGGCTGGGCGCTTCTCCATCTTCCAGGGCAGCGGGGACGTTAATGCAGTGAGAAACTTCTTTGCATGGCCATCCGGCCAGGGTCTCTCAGGCAGTGAAGTGACGAATGGGAGGAAGTTGTATTCAGCCTCCCTGAGACCTCGGCTTCCTCCAGTCCCTGATTTCCCTCCAGTCACCTGGCGCCTCCAGGGAGGGTGAAACCAGCACCTGTGAAGGGGGCTGCAGCTTCTGGCTCCCCTGTCCCCGTCCCCGCCCTGCCAGGCCTCGTCACAGGACCCTGCTGAAGGGGAGGCCCCAGCTGGGCAGGAGACTTAAATTAATCTAGGCTGGATTAACAGAAAAAGCATGCAGGTTAAGATTTTCAGCTGGAGGCTGAGGCAGGAGGATTGCAGTGAGTTTGAGACCAGTCAAGGCCAGCCTGAATTACAAAGTGAGACCCTGTCTGGAAAAAAAAAACAAAACCAGAATTTCCCATGACTTTGGTGTCTTCATAAGGAAATGAAGGTCCAAAGAACAGGTGAAAGCGGCCTGCTAAGGGAGGCCACCGTGGAAAGGCAACTAAATGATGTGGGGAGACTGAAGGGCAGTAAGAATTCTCTTTACAAGGCCTGTTTGTGCAGGATTGTCTTAGCTGTGAGTCCAGCAGAAGAGCTGGACTCAGTGGAGTGGCCAGAGTGCCTGACCTCCACTGCTGAGTGACCCTTCACCTTCACACAGGAAGTCTCCCTGATGACTGCTGAGCACTCCCACCCTGAGAGGATTCTAGGAAACATGATCCAGCTTATCCAAGCTGACACAGAGCCAGCTGTAACACCCATTTTTGGAGGCGGGGGGGGGGGGCAATGAAGGTTTGAGGCAGGATCTCACTATGTAGTGCAGGTTGGCTTTGAACTCACAGCAGTCCTCCAGCCTCAGCCTCCCTAGTGCCGGGATTGCAGGCTTGTGCCACCACATCTGGCTTAACCCTACCATACCCCACCCCCTTTAAACACTGCCATGTTTTTCCCCATTCCCTTTACTGATGTATATAAGAGTACTTGTGCATGCACACACGTGCACACACACACACATAGCCGTCTTGGGCACATGTTGCTGTTTCTTTTCCCTGAACCTTGAGAGTAGGTTGCAGATGTCACCCTGCTTCACTCTGTAACAAAGCAGATCCACAGTCATGGGTTGGGGACCAGGACATTGACAGAGCACTTCACCTCTAGTCCATGTTTGCATTTTGTCAGTTGCCCCCATTGTGTCCTTAGTGGTGTTTTCTTTCAGTCCAAGCCCCAGTCCAGCACAGTGCAGGGCATTCAGCAGTCACCTGTGATGTGGGACAGTCCCTGAGCCTGTCTGTTGCATGGGACATTGACAGGCTGGTTGTTGGCCTTTGCCCGCGGTTTGCTCACCAGTCAGTTTAGGTCTCAGGCTTACGCTGCAGAAGTGAGCCTCAGCCTTCGCAGGGTTTTGGCAGGACGAACGGTTCACCCAGGCCAGCCCACTGCCCACTGCCCACTGCCCACTGCCCACGTCCACCCTGAGTCTCCCCGCAGCCTGGAGCAGCAGTAGGAAGATGGGGAAGGAGCACAGCTGCTGCTCACGGTTCCTGTCCCACAGGAACACTAGGCCAAGTCACCACGTCCTGTGATGGGCTGAAAGGAAGTTTCCCAACTCTGCCACATGTGTCAGCATTAGACTGGACCTATTTATTATCAGTATGTTCTCATGGATTCATAGTTTGGTGGTGCAGCCCTTTAATCCCAGCACTCTGGGAGGCTGAGGCAGGAGGACTGCAGGTCTGAGCCCAGCCTGGGTAACTCAGTGGATTAGCAGGACCCTTGTCTCAAAAAAAAAGTCAAGGGTGTCGTTCATTGCAGAGGTCCTGGGTTCAATGTCCAATAATCCCCACTTCCACCCCCAGAACTTCACTGCCCTGTGAAGTTTACTCCTTGAAGCTGTCTGCTCTGATCTTTTGGCATTAACTGAACAAATTATCTGTTTTCCAAGTGCCATTTCCTCCCTTGCCAATTCTGTTCTGTCGGCCCTTACACCTTATAGGAACTAACTTCACTGTTTTCTGGTTTTTACTTCCTGTGTTGCTTTTCATAGAAAATAAGGTGATGTATGGATGTTTCCTTCTGCTTTCTCACACAGAAGCTAACAGAATATAATCTTTTTTTAATTTTTATTTTTCACATAATGATAAATCCTGGTGCTGGGCTTGGTGCATGCCTATAACCCCAGCACTCAGGAGGCTAAGAGGCTGAGGAGGGAGGGTTGTGAGTTCAAGGCCAGCCTGGACTACATAAGAAGACCTTGTTTCAAAAACCAAAAAAAAAAAAAAAAAAAAAAAAAAAAAAAAAAGCAACATGTAATAGCAACTACTCCATATCACCTAGGGGTGCACGTACCACAGTTTATTGAACTAGGATCCTTTATTCAGAAACTTAGGTCATTTCTACTATTTTGCAAGTTCAAGTAATGCTTAATATCCCTGCATATAGACTTTTTTTGTTGTTATAGGTACGTTTTAAAAAGAAAGTCCTGAAGGTGGTATTTGCCAGGATAAAGAGCAAATACAGACTTGGTCTTGTCATAAATTACCACATCTGCCTGCCTCAGGGTCCATGTGTGTCATCACCCACCTACAGCCTTCTCAACGAAGTATATTGTCAAGCTGTACAGTGCCTCAGAAAAGGGTGTAGCTTTTTACATGAAACATGTCGAGGTATAATTCACACACAGTTCACACACTTCAAGTGTACAAGTTGGAGGACTTCACAGTCATGCAGCCATTGCTATAATCGATTTTAGAACATTTTCATCAGCCCGAAAAGAAAGTCCCTACTCATGAGCAGTTGGGGAATGGTTTAGAGCTTCAACATATATTTTGGGACGCAGTTCAATCTAAGAATATATCATAAATGTGTTACCAAATGTGATGCAATCCAAGTTGTTAACAAATTTAATGCAATTCAAATGAAAAATAAAAACATATTAATGGGACCAGATGAGCTGACTCTAAATTTTTTTTGAAAAGCTAAGAAAACACTGAAAAGTTGCTCTTCCAGGTATTAAAGAATACTAGAAAGCCTCTGGTTAAAATAGTATACAAATCAATGGGATGCGTACAGTATGTATGGAACTTAGGATATGATGAAGGTCACATCTCTAATCACTAGACAGAGGTGGCTTTTTAAGAAATGATGGTAGAGCAACAGGATACTCACTTGGGAAAAGATACAAACTAGATCCACACTTCCCAGAGTACACAAGAATAAACCCTAAATGGATTAGAGATCTAAGGTTTGAAAAGGCCACTATACAAGTACCAGAAGAAAAAGAATTTTCTTATAGCTGTGGTGTAAGAACAACACTTCTAACTTGACTCAAAATCCAGATGCCATGGGGGGGACCGGAGATGGAGGGAGGAGGGGGAAGGGAAGAGAAGATGAAAAGAATGATATGTCATGCGATGCCACGTGTACACATGCGCCCATACAAGTACAAATTCAGATGCAATAAAAGAAAATGTTGATAAATTTGATGATCTAAAATTTTAAACATTTTGGTAACCTTATTGAGATTCCAGAACCTCAGAATGTAACCTTATTTCAGAACAGGGTTGTTGCAGACTTTCAGATGGATCCCACTGGGGTAGGATGGGCCCTTAACCCAGTGACTCTTGGCGTTTTGCTCTGTAGTACCTGGATGGGCCCCAAGGCCTTGTTCATGCAAGGCAAGACCTCTCCCACTGAGCCGCACCACCGGTTGGGATGGTTGTTAGAAACAATTGTACTCCAAGACTGAAACAGAAATAGAGCCTGAGTTTCCAGCATGATGGCTTTAGCCATCATGTGAGCTAATTCCTTAAAGTCTGTGTGGGTGGGTGGTACTGGGGATTGAACCCAGGGACTTCACACTGAGCTGCCTCCCCAGCCCTTTTTATTTTTTGAGACAAGGTCTTGCTAACTATAAGTTATCCAGGCTGGGCCTGAACTTGTGGTCCTCCTGCCTCAGCTTCCCAGAGAGCTGGGATTCCAGGCCTACGCCACCACATCCAGCTTTGCCTAGAGCAGTCTTTAAAGTCAAGCTCCTGTTGAGGTGTATCTCACTGTTGACTGACTCAGGTCAGTTTCCCTCAGTACATGGCAGGCCCTCTCAATATGAAGATTCAAGTTTTCTCTTTGTTTCTGGAAAACCCAATTAGAGTAGAAAAATTACCTCTCTTACACTGTCTTTTAAGGATCTAGTTACACATTATATTGGAGTTTTTGTGGATAGCTTCCATTTTAAACAACTTTTTTTCAAGGCAAGTGCTTATGCCACTGAGATAAATCACTGGCTAAACCACATTTTCTCTCTCCCTTTTTATTTTTTATTTTGTTTATTGAGAGACAGGGTCTCACTATGTAGTGTGGGCTGGCCTTGAACTTGCTTATATAGCCCAGGCTGGCTTCAAACTCATGGTGATTCTCTTGCTTCAGCCTGCCGATTACTGGGATTACAGGGGTGTGCCACCACGCCTGGACTATTAATGGCCCTAATTTCTATCACTAGGAGATTTTAATATTTAGCTAGATCTTGCACTAGTAAGGTGGGTTATTACAAACCTTAGAATTTGTTCTTCCCACTGTGCTAATTTATACAACCGAGGCTATTAACGTTCTCATTATATAGACTAAAAACTTAGTTGGGCATAGTGGTGCACACCTGTAATTCTGGCTACTTGGAGGCCAAGGCAGGAGGACCACAAGTTCAAGACCAGCCTGGGCAACTTAGCAAGACCTGTTTCAAAATAAAATGTAAAATCATCACAGGTGTAACTCAATGATATAGCACTTGCCTAGCATGAGCAAGGCCCTGGGTTCAAGTTCCAGCAGTCCAAAAAACCAAACCAAACCAAACAAACCTGAATTAAAGAGACTAAGGGAGCCAGTGGCAGCCATGTGGGCCGCTGGGAGGAGAAACAAGAAGCCAGCACGTTTCTGTGAGCCTGCCAATGTGCAGGCTGGGTGACAAGAGGAACGGAGCCTCTACCCTTGTAAGCAACTGGCTGACCCGTAGAAACACAGCTGGTAGCTACTTAAGTAAAACAAAAACCCAAAATACCCACAAAAAAAATCTTAATACTTGCAGTGTTTAGTTTGACTTTGTAGGCTTAAAGCTGGTGGTCTGAGCATCTGTTTAAAGGATAACAATATGGAGTATAGCATAGCATCTATGTGGGATCTCCTCCTGAAGGTGGTAGCCATTGTTAATTCTCTATGATCTTAACGTTCTGTAGAATTTTCATTGTTTTGATTATATCTGATGGCATGGGCAGCTATTTCAAAGACATTCAAGAGCTATTTTAAATCCTCTATCGCTTTTTGATTGGTTTTATTTTGTTTTATTATGTCTGATATTATGGGCACCTACTTTGAAGATAACAGAAAGAATTATGGTAGCCATTGTTGATTTTTTACTATCTTGTTTTGAAGTTCTGTATCACTTTCACTGTTTGATTAACTTTATTCCATTTTGTTTGGTTTTCTAAAATAATTTTAAAAAGCTATTAAAAAAAAAGGCTAAAGGAATTGCCCAAGATTCTTTAGCTGGTAAATGGGAAAGTGGCAAACTAAATTCATGTGTATGACTTTTGATTACTATGTTGCTTATTAATGGCCTTCTCTAATAACTTATTTTCCCAAGAAACTGCTGCATGTTCAGTCATTCTGCTGCAAGGGTATGAAAAACTGTATCCAAATCCAAGGTTAGAAGCTTTGACGCCACTGCATTTAAGTGTTAAGTGTACTGCTGAGCATGGCAGAGCACACCTGTAATCCCAGCACATAGCAGGCCTGCATTTGAGTCCAGCTTGGATTTTAAGAAAACAAAAAAACAAAGGAACTTTACACTTGCCTGGTACTGTAGTATGCACCTGTAGTTCCAGTTCCATGGGATGCTGAGGTAGGGGTAGTTGAGACAAGGAATTTGGGGCCATCATGGGCAACACAGTTAAGACCCTGTCTCAAAACAAAAAAAGGCTTCTATCTTCCATAGGACTTGGCAGCAATGACAATGGATTATTCCTTCAAAAGAAACAGCCTAATAATCAGCTCTATAGTCCTGTAGTTAGGCCATAAACAGTCCTACTACATACAGAATCTCAAATATTGTATGAACTTAAAATAGCCTATCAGTATGGTGGGGAGTGATGGGTTTTCTCTTCCAATGTCAGCCAAACAGTTTGTCCTAAGTCTGCCTTTCCTGCTCACACAATTCTCGACATGGTGATTTATGTTCCTGAACAAATTAGACTTAATTTAAGAGCAGATCATCAGCAACAGGTACAATATTCTTGGCAGAACATTTATTTTGCTTTCTGCCTAACATAGATAGGGTGTTAATGCCATTTGCCCTATAGTACTGTAATTTTTTTCTCTTCCCCTAGAACTTAAAAGTCCTGAGTTTTAAATTACAAGCACTAGTTTACCTCATATTCAATCATAACAATTTAACTTCTGTAGCAATGTTTGTAAGATATTTGTGAAAGAAAAATGGATTGTAACTATCTTGCAGCATTAGTCTTGCTCCCATATGTAGGCCCTGTTTGGGGCCACTGGATTCATAGTGGGCACTGTTTTTGGCGTTAAGCAGCTGAAAAACTCTCATCCTCATAAATCTGGCAAAGAGCGGGGGTGGGGGGCCTTTGGATGACTGTAGAACAAGGTCAACTTTTTTTCCCTGTGAAGCTGAGTATCACTGTTATTTGTACTAGAATGTTGGACAAAAAGAAACACGTTTCCTCCAGTATGTGGACTTTGAAACGTGTGACTGTGAAAACCCCCTTACAGTAAGTGGTAAAAAACACTACTGAACTCCTCAAACCTGCCAAACTCAGGGCGTACTTAGAAATGATCTCATGATGTTTCTAACGAAGCAGAAACAGCCACTACTAAACCCCAGGAAGGTTCCTAGGAGAAAGGCTGCAATGTACATGAAATGATCTTGCTATATAAACATGAAGTTTAAATTCTACCATCTTTTAGGAAATAAAATGGTGATCTTAAACCTTTAAAGTTCTTCATATTCTAGCCAATTAGCTATTCATTTTATTATTTTTTAAAATCAGTTTTCCCATTTTTAATAAAAAATTTAAACCTAAATTTAATAAGAATTGGTAATTAAAATGCCTTCTTTACTCTGGTACCAAATCTCAGGAGGCAGAGAGAATACAAATGTAACAAAAATAGCACGAATCATTTTGCATAACAGAACATCCAATTCTGATGAAATAAAAGCCTGCTTAGGTTTTTACAATATGGATTTAGTATTGAAACGACATGAATTTGTAATCATTAACTTTATTTGTCACTCTTTATAGACATTGGTCCACTTCCACATGAAAAGAACAAACCATTTATTTTCACCTAATCTTCTACAGAATAAAGTTGCACCACAGACCACAGTAACTTCCCAGGGTTTTGGGAAGTTACTGAAATAACAATATTTCAGATTCATGCCTTTGGATGTCCCCAAAGATTTGTTTGGCCTAATTACAAGCATCTACATGCCACGTAGCCAGTCTCTTCTTAAGTCACTGTAGCATCCCTACGAGACACGTGGGTCACCGAACTTGCAGCAGAAGTTAGAACAGCCACACTTTCGATCAGGTACAGCTCAAACCCAGTGACTAGCCAACCATTCAGTGTCTTAGGGCTGCCCTAAGACAGTGTCTCTCAGTCAGAGGTATTTACAGCAAATACACTTACATACGCTTCATAGTGTGTAACAGCGCCAAGAGGATTTTCGTCTGTCCTGTACAGGCAAGTGAAGCATTCCTTAGTTTCTCTAATAAATTCAGTGCATTTTCCCAACATAAATAACATAAGCTATTCTAAGTGTTTACATTTCTTTCAGTGCATGTTTCCAAATTTACTAAATGGAATGAAATTGTGTTATTAAATGGCTATATCATAATACTCAAGCATGTTATGGCGTCTATGTCACATATTTTGATTCACATCAATACTATACTCTAAAAATAATCACAGGCACACACAAAATAGAGAACAGAATTTGCTGTTTTTTTATATAAATTTAAAGTGTACTATCTATTTTAAACCACACTAAAAGATATATTTTAATAAAACAGCTCATGTTCAAACTCCTTGTTTAAATCTGGCATGAGGAGAGTTCAGTCCATTCGAATCTTCTGGTTTGTCATCCTGTAAATGATGCTGTCATAGCCAGGATCCATATTCCAAATGTTGTAAGAGGTGATGATCACGGCCAAGGTCAACGCGATCAATATCCAAAATACCATGTTGAAAATCACTGAGTAATCAAAAGTATACTTGTATGCAAGGTTATAGGGGCTTTCAGTGTTCTACAATATAGAAAAGAAGGAAAAAGTCAAGAGGGAGAATTTTAAAACTTAAAAAAACTATTCCAGTTTAGAGGCTAGGATTGACTGTTTTAACATTTACTCAAAACAACAACAATAACAAACCCAAAGAAAACCCCAAAACAAAACAACACCCCCCAAAACATTTACTCCTCAGTGGCGTAGAAAGGTGCCGCACTGTTGGTGGGAGCGTGGGTCAGGAGCCCTGCTTCGGGAAACTGGGTAACAAAAAAGCGAAGGCGGCAAGGCTGGGATACAGTAAAGCTGCAGTCCAGGGAAAACGTCCACAAGTGGACCGAGAGAGCGTACGGGAGCGCCAACAGATGGGCAGCAGGCACATCCATACAACGGGACATGCAGGGGTGGAGCAGCGCCACGGCCTGAGGACTCTTAAAATAACACTGAACAAAGGAGGCAGAAAAATGCACATGGTGACTCCATGTGTACAAGATGCAAATATGGACAAAACCAAACCACACCCCTGAAGGAGTAACGCATATGCAGTCAGACTGGAGAGGAAAGACACAGGTGCTGACAGGACTTTTGAGGTGGCAGGCTGCTGTCGCTTGGCAACAGAGCCTGCTTGAGGCCTTGAATTCCATCCCCAGTGCTGCTGCAAACAGCCGGATCAGGACTCCCTCTGGATGGGGCACGGTTCAGGGAAAGGACAGGGGGACGGACGTCTTAGGAACAAATAAAACTATATCGTGCTAATACTATCTTTATTCTTACTCTTTTTTTTGGTACTGGGAATCAAACTCAGGACCTTGCACTTGCCAGGCAGCTGCTGTGCACTGAGCTATATCCCCAGCCCTCTTTATCCTTTAAATAATTAAATTTTGTATACTCATACATGTGTGATTTTTTTTAATTTAAAGAGAAAACAAACGATGCACATCTGCAGTCTTGAAGCGCTGTTTGCCAAGCCTTGGGGTGGGGGTTGATTCCAGGCCTGAGCAAAGGTAATGTTTGAGAGACTTCATTTCATTCTGGCTGGAAAGTTGAAAAAGTAGGACAGGTCTGGGGATGTGGCTCAAGGGTAGAGCATCTGGGAGGCCCTGGGTCCCACTGCCAGCACCATGAGTAAGAAAAAAGTCGGACAACAGCAGGATGCCTGCTGGAAGCAGGAAGGTGATGGAACAGCCACCTGAGCCTGTGGATAACCAGAAGGCACTGGGAGCCAGGCGTGGTGGCACACATCTGTAATCCTAGCACTCAGGAGGCTGAGACAGGGGGATTGCTGCAAGTTTGAGGCCAGCCTGGGCTACACAGTTTAAAGCCAGCTGGAACTACAGAGTGACACCTTGTCTCAAAAAACACTCAAAAAAGCCACTGGGAATTTTTGTGCAGGAACTGAGTGACATAATCAGATTTGTCTCTAAAAATAATAACTTTGATGACAATGTAGTGAGACCAAGAGGTAGAGAGAGAGGCACAATTACAGCAAAAGGGCCTGAGCAAGTTGTGTAAACTAGCTGAGTAAACTAAAGGCCAGGGCCTAGAGGAGCTAAAGATAAGTCTCAGGAAATTAGAGCACCAAGGACAAAGGACAAGTCCCTGAGCGCACAAGAGCAAGCCGAAAGGGCTGGAATGCAAAGAACAAAGAAATACTGCAGCCTGCTTTGCAGACATCAAAAGCCTAACAGCGACAGTGGCAGCTGCTTACCTGCACATCCCCCTGCACCATTCTTGTCCAGAGACCGGTAAAAGTCCTAGAGCAGCGATGGTGAACCTTCTAGAGCTTTCAGTAACAGACAGCAGGCTGCAGCACTCTGCCATGGATTCGCTACTGCTGCCCCAGACTTACTGTCAACAGTGTCTTTCTCCTAATCCCCCGCCCCAGTGAGAGCTTTCCCTGGGTTCTAATAAACCATACTGATGCCATTCCAATGCCCACTGCTTGCCGTGTGCCATGAGCCAGAATTTGCCGGCCCCACAACAAGAACCTGGGGTGGGGATGGGGGTCCAGGAAGAGCCAGAGGAAAGCTGGGAGCACTGAGCAAGGCAGGGTGCCTGGCAGGGCAGACAGAGGAGAGAAAGTGACCGATTCCTTTTGTCTCTGCAGCCCTAGCACCTGGCACACGATTCCTTCAACTCCTAACCCTTCCCTAAAAATAAAAGACAGCGATTTCCATAGAGGATGGACACAGATATGTGGGCTCACCTTCGGGGAGCTATGGGCAGAGGCCAAAGGACTTTATACCCTTGAAGGCCGCACTGTCTTTCATTTACTTATTTTGGTAAACAGGTTCCTTTCTGCACCCACTGTAAACACACACTCCAGTGACCTGACATGCACTTACGGTCGCACAGTCACAACAGCAGTCTCAGTTTGGAACATTTCCTCATTCTCCTGTGGCATGAATGGGCAGTTTGGACAGAGGGGAGGACAGTGCATGGAGGGGGTCACTAGTGACAGACAGGGCACCACAGACTGGATCGGTCATGGATCACTTGACACTGTCTTAGACTGTACGCGGGGATAAGCCATTAAATTGTGGCCTAAACTGATTAAAGAAATGGGAAGTCAAGCCAGAAAGCAGAACTTTTATTTAAAGACAGATTTGAATTTAATGCTCATGTAAGTACTAATTTGTGGAGGTAATATTCATTCACTACCTTGAGGCAAACAAAATCCATCGGTACCACCTAATTCTTGCCCTTCACCACAAATACAATAATTCTAGAAACTATTTCCTCATAGAATCTGGCTAACCAGTAAAGCAGCTAGTTTTTACGCTCCAACTCATACACCTCAGAGCAGACTAGCTCTTTTATCAAAGAAAATCCCCAAACAACTGGGACCTCCTTCAAGCAGTCAAATTTCTTCCTGGAGTCACTTGTGTTAAACAATTAGCAGGTCTGACTCGGCAATCTTGAATCTAACACTTAACAGTCTTCCTATGAGACCCAAATCTGTCTTTAAATAAAAGTTCTGCTCTCTGCTTTGACTCTCGCTGCTTTTGTCAAGTTTGAATGGTCACTTCCTGGTATGTCTGCATATACTACCATCTGGGATTCTGGGGGTCCTTTTTGGCTGTCTGGGGCTGCAGGAACCTGTGCTCACCCCACCCGTGGTTCACTGTTTTGTGTCCACTTTTGGGGAGACTAGCTGGGATGTGGCCTGAGGGTGTGGCTTGCGTCCTGTGGGGTGCCACACAGGGACCTGTCTGGGACCCAGTTTTACATTCATTTCTTGTTCATGAGCTCACAAACTTCCTGGAGTTTGTGAGTAACAAGGATTTGAGCCCCATGGTTAAGAACTCCCAAGGAGACAGCTCCATTCCCAATACATAGGCTGAGCACCCAGCTGCCTCTGGGGGTGGGCAGACTGGTTTCCATTTTCCCCGCTCAGGGGCATGGTGTTTTCAGGTCCCCAAACTTCACATGCAGAGGCCAGTCTCAGTCTTCCATGCTCAGTGAGCCAAAGGCCTCTCTGCGTCCCAACTGGCAAGCATCCTTTTAATGGCCTGCTTACCACAGGTCCCCTTTGTTATTAGAGGCATTTCCCTTCTTGAGAACTGGGTGATGCACTTCAAAAGGGGTGTTATTATTTATCCAGCACTTCTGATGTTGCAGAGTGGAAACTGGGCAGGGAGGGGGCTGCTGTCTTCAACACAGGTCCCTGTGCCCAGTTCAGTGGCTCACAGGCCAGTCAGTTTGGGACCATCTTAAACAGGCATTAGCCTTGACCTTCTTTTGACTCTTCAGTCCCATTCTGCTAACAGTAATACTGAGCAGGGTGGGGGCTGCAAGGGGGCCCAAGGAAGAGGGCATAGGAGTGATTGAGCATCTGACGGTGCCGTTGGTGGTGTTCATAGCCCCATGAGGCATCATGGGGTGTCCACACCACTTGGTTCTGTCAGCACACATCTGCTGATGCTGGGTTTCTGTAATGTATAGGATTATACACACACAGCCACCTAACCATGGCCATTGGCCTTGCCTCTGACTCTCTCAGTGCTTAAAATCAAGGCAAAATCCATACTAAAAAACTGTTGAAGTGAAGCAACATTATAAAGTCTACACAGGGGAGCCAGAAAGCATGGGACCATGCCAGAGCTCATGTCCCTCCTGAGAGCACCCAGTCTGCAGGCTGAAGGGCCTCCCTGCTCCCTCACATGAACCTCTCATATTTCCTTGTGTGCGCTGATAGCTGCGTTAGCTCAAACTTTTGTGTCATCTGATGGTAACTCCCAAAAACTCAGTGTCACAGGAAAGATTTTTAAAAAAAAAAAAATAAGTTGGTTTCACAGTTTTAAAGCAGGATCTAAAAATGTACTCACCTCTGGCTCTGTCTCAAGGATAGTCCTTGTCTTCCTCACAAGAGATGTGTCAAAAGATTTGACAGTCACTAATTCTACCACTGCATTTCCACCATAGAGATTGTACATGTCATCTGCAAACTGAAAGTGAGTTAACATTATGAATTCAGAATATACATTTTTGGTTTCCATTTGTGTTTGATATAATTTGCATATATACTTATCCCTTAGTAGCCATGGGGACAGGTTCCAGGACCCCCCCCCCCAAGATAACAAAATCTGTTGGTGCTCGAGCCCCTTCTATAAAATAGTGTGTTGTGTTCCATGTATTTGTGCACTCCTCTCATACACTCCAAATCCTCTCTACGTTATCTACAACACAATACAATGTAAATGCTACACAAATACTGTTAGACTGTATTATTTAGGGGGCAGTGACAAGAAAAAATCTATACATATTCAGTATATGTATAGTTTTTCCCAAATGTTTTTATTCTTCAGTTGATTAAATAAATGGATGTAGGACCCAAAGCTATGGATATTTACTGTGTACAACATATTATTTTAAAATATGTATACCTTGTGGAAAGGCTCCATCAAGCTAATTACCATATGCATTACCTCTCACACATCACTTTTTGTGGTGAATCAAATACACTTATGTAAATTATTTGGAAAGCTTCTGTGCAGCATCACTGGCTCATGATACATACTATGCCCTAGACTAAGCAAATCTTAAAGATTTTGATTATGTTAAAATATTCAGAAAAGTGTTAAGCTTTAATATATATTTGAGAGTTCAAAATAAAATTACTTAAGAGTCTGAACTTACTGGCATATAAATTGGAGGAAGGGAAACAGCAAAGGAAAATGAAGACACCTTCCTAAACGGTCTATGGCTTGTTACAAACATTTGCGGAGACTTACATATGAAGCCTCCCTCCCGAGTCATAGGGGAGTGACTCCAGAGCGGAAGAGCCGGCATCCACTCCCCATCTGCTACATGACTGCTACTGCACTGCTAGGTTACAATCTCATCATCTCACAGTGTACAGTGGGTACAGAGTTTCAGTTGGGGAAGATGAAAAAGTTCTAGAGATGGATGGTACTGGTAGTTACACAACATGTAAATATCCTAATACCATTGAACTGTACAGATAAAAATGGCTGAAATGCTAGGCATGGTGGTGCATACCTGTCATCCCAACAATCAGGAGGCTAAGGCAGGAGAATTGACCTGAGTTTGTGGCCAGCCTATACTACATAGCGAAACCCTGTCTCCAAAAAAAGTGGGGGGAAGCTGAAATGGCTGGGCATGGTATCTCAAGCCTATAATGCCAGCACTTAGGAGGTAGATAAAGGGACAGGTAAATAAAGTTTAAGGCCAACCTAGGCTACACATAGTGTGTTCAAGGCCAGCCTAGGCTACATAGTAGATCCTGTCTCAGTAATTCAAAAAGTGGTTTTATGTTATATATATATATATATATATATATATATATATATATATATTTATCAGAATTAAAAAATGTATTATACTATAGTTACCAGTCATCTAATGCTGCCCCATCAGTATTATCAATAGATATTCCAGTATACCCCTATGACTTGACTCTATCATTAGCTGTTATAATTAGACTCTCAAAGAAATCAAGTTAGACTTCAGTCACACTGGGGTATAGCTTAGTGATAGAGCACTTGCTTGGCATACAAGAGGCCCTGAGTTCCACCCCAGCACAGCAAACCTCAAAAATAAATAAATAAATTCAGTCAACAGTGTTTTGCAAAACAGATTTTCCCATTAAAAAGCTAAACATAGGTGAAACAGTCACACCCCAACCTCCATACCACATCCATATTTACCTTTTGCAGAGCATCCACAAGGATCATAGAAGCATCTCTGAACTGTTCAGAGTCTTCCCCATAATGTTTTCCAATTTCATCTAACCCTGCCAGCTCCAGTGAATACAAATCAGGAGAATGATCTTTGGCTAGATGCTTGTGACGAGACAACTTAAGGAAACAAACAAAGGCAGTGGATGAAGTAAGATGTCAAACCTAGAAAGATGAGGTTTTATGCCTAAATAATCTAGGGAAGTGGTGGTAAACCTGTTAGCGCTTTCAATGATAACAAACAGCTGCCTGTGGCACGCATGCCATAGGTTCGCAACCACTGTTTTAGAGTATCATGGAACCAGGCCAGTGTACACAGCATACAAACAGTCTAAAGTGGTCACAGAGATACTGGTTTAATGGGAATTTTTCACTTTGGGGGATAGTTAGTTAACAGAACTCCCTAAATATTAAAAGCTCTTAACAAAATTGCTTAGTTTTAAGATCTCCTATTTAGGGCAGGGCATGAAAAAGCAGATGACTGGTCCAGTTTGGTATCAGGAATTGATGAGCCACTGGTGTCTACCTCCCGAGTGCCCTCCTAGATCACTGCCCAAGTCCCCTAGCACTAAACTCCAAAATCCTTGAATTGACACCTGCTGCCAAAGTTTAGGAAATAACTTCAGAAACTAACAAACTAACAAAGGTAAGGGTTTTTATTTCAGCCACAAGGATGATTTCTTTAAAAAAAAGCATTCACACACACAAAAAAATACTGCTCAGGCAGATTTATTCCCCTCTTGACTTGGCTGATGGTATTATTAGTTCAAACAGTTATGTCTATTTTCGACCCAAAACTATAGATGCAGGAATTAAGTCTTGCTGTCTGACAAGAAATCAATGGCCAACTCAGAACTATAGCCAGGGTGTTTTCACTCCCAGGCCTGTGTTCTTGGAGGATACACTGTCTCTCCTAAAAGTAGAAATGCAAAATAACTTGACTTCAATAGGATACGAGCTTAAAATTCCCAGCACCACAATTTATTTCTCAGCTTTTGTGAGATCATGCATTTAGGGCACGTAGTGTCACATTTCGATCAGTCCACTAGCATTCAAGTGTTCTCCAGCAACTGTGATGAACTGGGAAACGTGAGCCGCCTACTTACCAAACTCGAAATGTCATGGAGCACTTGCAGTTCAGAAAGGAAGAGCAAGTCAACCTTCAGAGAACCAGACAAGTGAACATTATTCTAAACATGCAGCAGAGATCGACATTTGCCATTTATCAAGTAAAGAAAAGGGAATTACAATCACGGAAGTGATTCAGACAACTATCCTCCCTTTGGGAAGTTCACTTCCACTGACAATGCAGGGTGTTGCTCAGTGGACTCCATTCCCAGCACCCTTCCCCAAGAAAGCACATAAAACACTTGCTAACAAAAAGATGGTGGCCAGCCCCTAGCGCAGTGACTCCTCTCCTCGGTAGCTGTACTTCCATCAGGGCCATGATGCAAAGCCCCCAAACTGTGATTTTTTTCCCTTGCAGGAATTGGGGTATCTGGCATAGGGCAGCGAGATCCTGCCAATGGACCAGCTGCTCACTGTCCTTGAACATGCTCCACACCAGAGAGAGAGGGACGGTGGCCTTAGTCATCCAGAGGAGGGGGAGCGGCCACAAAGCAGCATGCCCTGTGGTTCAAGTGCATGAGTAGATGGCAACGTTGAAGAGTTGAAAGCAGAGGTGCCTCACCACCAGTGTCCAGAAAGAAAGAAAAATGTGGCAGTGTCACGGCCATGAATAACGGCTCCCATGTTACCAGGTCTACACAGCTCCACCAATCAAGGCCGTGGAGTATGCCCTATTTGGATTAATAGGGAGCGACTCTGTGTTAGAACGTAATATTATACCACTGCTTAACTCACACCAAGGGTAAATCTACTCATGGGTTAAGAAAATTATAGCAATGGAAAGAAGAATCTATTCCAGCAGTAAATCTGCACAATTTTTTCTAACACTTCAAAATTTCTAAAAGTCACAAAAGAAAGGGAAATTGATAATGATATTCAGGTGTAGTGGCACAGGTCTGTAATCCTGGTACTCTGAAAAGCTGAGGCAGGAGGATCACAAGTTTGAGCCTACTTTAGGCAACTTAGCAAGCCCCCATCTCAAAAAATTAAAAGGGCCAGGCATGGTAGCATATACCTGTAATTCCAGCACTTGGGAGGCCGAGGCAGGAGGATTGCAATGAATTGGAAGAAAGCCTGGGCTACACAGTGAGTACAAAGCTGGCCTGAACTAAACACAAGACCCTGTCTCCAAAAAAAAAAAAAAAAAGCTGGCGTGGTGGCTCATGCCTGTAAACCCAGCATTCGGGAGACTGAGGTGGGAGGATCGTTGTGAGTTTGAGACCAGCCTGGGCTACAAAGTGAGCTCAAGGCCAGCCTGAACTGCATAGCGAGACCCCATCTCAAAAAAGACAAAAAAAAAAAAAAAAAAAAAGAGAGAAGGGAAAAAATCGGTGTAGGCTGGTGATGTAGTTCAGTGCAATGGTCCTGGTTCAAAAAAAGACATGCATTCAACAACTGCACTACTTACTTCATTGTTCCTACTCAGAGAGTTGAGGGGAAGTGAATTGAGAACAGAGTTTTCTTGAAACAGGCGATTACGCAGCTGCCGTAATGTGACTGAAAGGTCTTCAAAAACTGAATTTGCCTTCCCCACCATATACACTCTCTGTAAGAAAAATCCAAAATCATAAGTTCCTCACAGTCTAACCAATTCATTTAATACATAGAGGTCTGGCAGCATTTTTCATAAAATCAGCTTTAAATTTTCATTAAATAATGAATGCTTAAATTTTTCAAGCATCTTAATAACTTTTTTATCACTTACTTCCTCACTGGGAGCCAACTGCAAAACCACAGGAGTTTCTTCAGAAAATAAGGAGTGAATGGAATTTGCAACGCTGTCCAGACTAAAAGGAACTGCCTGAAATTTAAGAGGAAGACCACAATTATTTCCTGAACCAAAGTGGGAAGAAAGAAGAAACGAAACAAAGGCACCAGCATTTTAAATGGAAATATAGAAGACCCAAATCATTCCCAAACAGAGAAGTTGAAGATTAAACAGCCCCCTAGTGGGCCAAGCCTGTATCTCCCAATGTGCCTAAAGGGGAAATAACTTGCAGAGAGACGGACAGGATGTTGCTTTGCATAAGCAATTTTCTGGTGGTCATTCATGTATTTTAAGCAGTAACACATTTGGTTTCAATATTGATTAAACATATCACACGGCATGTACATTCCACTATAAAGTACCGTGCAGTATTTAAAAAAATGTTGCAGGAATCTGAGGTAGTGAATGTAACTGAAATAGGCCATGGTTTTCATTTCAAAATTTTAAAAGATTTAGGGTTCATCTTCAGATAGACCAGACTCTTAGATGAGGTATAAAATATATTCCAAGAATTGTACCTCTTAGGAACACATGATGATATTATTAGATGGAAATAACACCAACTGTGTTAAATGCAACTTCCTCCCTTTTGTTTTTATTAAAGTGTAACATACAATAATAACTTGCACAAATCCTTGGTTTGCAGCTCAACAAACGTTTTACAAATGGCTGCACTCATGTAACACAAGCAGATACACAGCACTCCACCCTCAAAGGTTACGAAAATTCTGGCTTCTCCCCTCCTACAGATTTGTTTTACTCCACATTATTTCAAAAATAAATTACTGTAATTTTCCCAAGTCATTTTGTTCCTCATATTATTGTATTAAAACTGACAGTGCAGTAATGTTGTTTTAATGGAGATTTTCAAAGTGATTTTTTTTCTAGTGACTTTACTACTTAAAGGTTGGTGTTTATACATAGCAAATTAATACTGATGTGGTACAGGCAGAAATCAATGTGATTAGATAAATCTCACTGATGAAATCCCAGCATCAACATTAAGCTTATTTATTTTGAGATTCTGTGAAATGAAATCAACTTTTGCTTAGTCAAGGTGCATATTAACTCTTCCCCAAATTCTCTTCAAATGAATTAATGAGTAACCCTGGGAAGGAGTGCTCAAACTTGCAAAAGCATACTGTCACCAGCCTCCCCATCACATGGTGTAATCCTTGGGTGGTCACACGGTTGGCCTCCTCAAACTTTGGAGGGAGTTCAGTGGCAAAGGACTTGCAAAGCCCCAGCCTCATTTTACCCAGGGAAATGGCGCTCTGGCCAGGAAAGCAGAAGATCAAGGGAAACCACATTATAAACTATAAAAATGCTTTTGGTGAAAATAATCTGCCTTTTGATCTTCACTGTTTCCCTCTTCCATTTTACTCACATTTATTCTGAAATTCTGATTTCTTCAGGTCATTAATATTCAATCATGGACAACCTAAATTATTTTAACATCCATTTAAGGAGACAAATTTTCCTTCTCTTACCACTTCAGATGCACCCACACTTTTTTGTTTCTTTGAGACAGGGTCTTGCTCTGTATTCCGGGTTACCTTTGAACTCACTATGTAGCCCAGGTTGGCCTCAAACTTGCAGTGATCCTCCTGCCTCAGTCTTCCAACACTGACATAATTTTTAAATATAAGATACACTTAGGGGCTGGGGATTTAGCTCAGTGGCATAAGCTCCTGCTTTGCAAATGCATGGTTGTGAGTTTGATCCCCAGTACCAAAAAAAAAAAAAAAAAAATTACCTAAGACACACTTATTTTTATACAGTTCTAAGTAATTTGGAGCCAGATACGGTGGCTCATGCCTGTAATCCCAGCATTCCAAGAGGCTTAGGCAGAAGGATCACAAATTCAAACCCAGCCTGGACAACCTAGTGAGACTCTGTCTCAAAATAAAACATATTTTTAAGAAGGGTTGGGGATATTAAAAAAATCAAAAAAGGAAATTCTCACAATAACTTATCCTTCAACCCCCTAATTATTTATAAGTACATTATTTTAGCTATCTTTTTCTTGTTGACTTTCTAAAATAAATTCATACGGCTTAAGGAGAAAAATACTTAAAACTTTTCCTTGAAAAATGTCTGCTTTTCTCCTCATTTCCCATTTCTCTGAGGCACTCACTTTGTAATGCTTTGTTTCCCTTTGTTGTAACCACCATTTCTAAACAAGAGGCTTCTGTGACTAATCTTGATTTTTTAGGCTTAGGCACTGCTGTTCATTACAGAAAATGAAGACTTAGCTCCCGCGTGTCACCAACCCCAGCCACATGCTTTGTGCATGCATACGCTGCACTTCCCTCCCACCCTCCCAGCTCAGCAGTTACCTCGGCTCTCCCCGGTCAGTACCATTTCGTTTTATGACTAGAAATAACACTCACAGCCCAGCCTTATACGATACAATCATTGCTTTGCCTTTCTTGAGCCGCAGTGGCAATGATGAGAAATCTGCCAGTGTTCTCTTCTCATTCCTTGGTAATGACAATGTTTTTTCTCTCTGATAGCTTTTAAGATTTTCCATTTCCTTGATGATTCTTCAATTTCACTCTACCTAGCTGTTGATTTGGCTTTAGCGTACTGGGTATTCAATATGCTTTAAAACTTAGGAGTCAGTTATTTTGTCTATTTTTAGCATTTCCAAATCCTTTATTTTTATTTTTAATTGACAGTTAACAATTATATATACCTATTGGATATCTAAAATATATTTACACTATTGGAATGATTACATCAAACATTAAGCCTGTCGACTCACGTACTTTTTTGTGAAAACATTTTAAATCTTTTTTAGCAATTTAAAAATAAAGTACATTATTCAGTACAGCCATTTAGATCACTAAAGCTTGATCCAGCAATCTCACTTCTGCATATACATCCAAAGAACTGAATTAGTATGTCAAAGAGGAAAGCATCCATTTTTCAGCATGCTTCACAACAGCTGAGCTGAGAGCAGCCTCGGGGTCCAGAAGCAGCAAAATGGAGACAGAAAAGTGCTGGGGTGAAACTGCACAGAGAGTGCTTGTCTAGCATGCAAGAAGCCATGGGCTCAATCCCCAGCACCTTAAAAAGGGTGGGCAGCATCCTGTCATTTGTGACATACCAGATAACCCAGGAAGACGTTATGCTCAGTGAAGTAAACCAGGCACAGAAGGGCTTGTATGGTATAGTCGCAGGTCCATATGGAATTTGAAACAGTTACACTCATAGTAGAGAGGAAGCTGAGTGTGGTGGCACATGCCTGTAATCCCAGCACTCAGGAAACTGAGGCAGGAGGATCACTGCAAGTTTGAGACCAGCCTGGGCTACAAAATGAGCTCAAAGCCAGCCTGAACTGCGTAGCGAGACCCTGTCTCAAAAAGACAAAACAAACAAACACAAAACAAAACAAGAAGTAGAGAGAGGGAAATGGAAGTTTCCAGAGGCTGGGGGTAAGGGTAAAAGGAATAAGGTGAGAAGTCAATCCAAAATCTTTTCCCTTTTTTTGAAACATGTTCTTGCTATGTAGCACAGGCTGGCCTCAAACTTATGGCAATACTCCTGCCTTAGACTCCCACATGCTGGGATCACAGCCATGTGCCACCATTCCTGGCTTGCATCTTCTATTTATCAAGTGCCTTTAGCTTGAAGTAATTCTTATGCCAAAGTGACACATTTTGGGGTGGCATATTCTGCTACCCTTGACATTTTTAAGGAATCATTTTTGTAATTATTTGTAGGTTTAACTGCACTGTGTTCAGAGAGGGTGGTTTATATGATACTGACTCTATTGTTTATTTAGATTTGTCTTGTGACCTACCACCTGGTCACTTTGAGTAAGCATGCCATCTGTGCTTGGAAATAAATCTATAGCAGAAGAACTGAAAAAAAAATTCCAAAAACATCAGCATCATACAGACCCCAGTCTTACAAGGCAATGAAATTAAAAATTAAAAGTTTAGAAATTATTGAAAAAGAACTCATGCATTTAGAAATGAAAAGTTCTAAATAGCTCACAAGTAAAAGCAGCACAATCTAAATTATGAAATATTTACAAATCAACAAAAGTACCATAGATCCAACAATGTCTTAAAACTGCATCAGAATCATTATTCCTTCTTTCACAATTTTAATGTATGTATTTTAAAATTTCCTTGAGATTGGTCTGTCCATCTGTAGTTCCAGAAGGTGGCATGTTTGTTGTATCTGCTTTCTTGTGGCACTTTTTTTTCTTTCAGTGCTTTACAAGTCCCTTTCAATTTTTTACCAGGAGCCTTAGCTGTAGAAATGTCCCTATGGGGTGAGTCTTGAGTTCAGAATGAACCTCTCTATACCTGGAATTCTGAGTTCTCTATGGAGACTCTGTGCTCCCCTGCAGCAGCCCTGGTGGCAGAGGTTTCACCAGTTCTTGAGAATAAGTACCTAGGCACTTAAGAGTCCCAAGCCTTTTGTACGGACACAACTGGTAGTATCAGCTCCTGCTCACCATAGTGGCCCATGTGTTTCTAGTCGTGTCTGGCACCTGTACACAACTTTCTTACTTTACAGTGGAGTTATGCTCATAAAAATGTTTTTATGGCATTTCATCCACCACTCCTATAATTTTTCAGTGCCAGTGAAGTCCCTCCCATACTGCCTGAAAACCTGACAAAGATGGAGCAAGGCAGAAAACAGCCTCCGGTTTCAGAGGAAACATGCTGCAGGGAGGGGATAGACAATAGCCAGGAAAATGCAGTAGGACACATCCTTAGCTGGTTTTTCTAGTGACTTTCTTTTTTGAGCCACAGACTCTTCTGAGTGGGTAACATCTCAACTCTTATCCTAGAGGGTATTTTCATCTCATAGAGAGTGGCTAATTTTAATAAGTTTACAACTAGTGTGCTTCCAAAATAAGACATGGGAAGTGTATTTACAATGCTCTTAAATTTATAATGTTAGCTGAAAAGAGAAAGTTACAAGTGCATCCCTCTTGGTTGGGCATATAACTCAACTAGCATGCACTGCGCCCTGTTTGATCCCCAACACAGCCAAAAGGAAAAAAAGTATGTATTTTTAAAAATAAGAAATACTCACATTCTCCAAAGGATATGAGATGACATGGCTGGGAGGTAGAGCCAGTTTGTCAACTCCCTTTACCAACACCATAATGGTAGCCCTGGGACGATGGAATAGATTACCCACTGCAAGTCCTGGCCAAGAAAGGTCCTAACAGTAAAAAAAAAGGGAAAGGTAAGTCCTGATGTTGAAAAGCAAAAAATGGTGCTTAACGATCAACTCGGGGAAACCAGCTCACCAGTGACACCTAATAATTAGTTAAGGGGTTTGGGGATGATGCTGGCCAGGAAAACTCACAGGGACAGAAACACTACTTAAGGCAGTAGCTGCAATTGCCTCATCAAAGATGGTGACTTCCACCTTCTTCATTTTCTTAAAATTCTGTACACTTGAAACAAAATCTGATAGTAAGTCATCTCAAAACTACTGTGGAAAACAGTGAGGCAGTATACGGAACACAGGCACTTTTGATATTCCAGGCTACAGAATATTCTCTTTTTCAGACAGCCATGGAGGTCTCCTTCCTCTCTGTCATTTCTTGTCCTTATGCATGGCATCCCTTTCATCTTTCACATGATACAGCAAAATCATCATTCAAACATTCTCTTTAGATTTAGCACTTTATAAATAAAGTTCCTACTGAAAGTTAACACATATTAGTTTACTTATAGTTATTTCTAAAGGTTATTTTTACAGCCAAATTTGTAGTCAAATTTAAGATTGTAGGACTGGGAATACAGCTCAGGGAGACAACATTACTCTAGCTGCCAGAGACCCAGGGTTCCATTTCCAGCTCTGCAAAAAAATGGAACAAAACAAAAAAGTGAAGTTTCTAAAGAAATTTTAGCCCTAAATGTAAAAGATCAGTCCTGTTCACACTGTTGCCCAAAGAGACAGCAAAGAGTTCAGGGCTCCACCCTTAGGTCCAGCAGCCAAACAGTTTCTACATGGAGCTTTGGGCGACAGAAGGGCTGGAAAGAATGCGCACGTTGATGACTGATGTGCTGTGGAGCCCATGCCAAAATTACCACATTTATAAAGTAGGAGGATGATGAGAGTGAGACAAAGCAAGTTGCATCTCCTCCTTTCTAAGTCCTGAGCTTCAGACCTTCTGGACTGACTGGATCTCGGACCCTCTGCTGTGATTACACAAGCAGCCTATTACAACAGGTTATAGGTTTATTCTAGGAAGCTGAGGTCACAGGCTGCCAGTGACCCACTGCTACTGATCACACTGTTTTCCTAACCTGACAGGATATATAGACATTTTATCATTCGCAGCAAAAAAATGGTATAGCCTATTAATAGCAGTATGCCTATATATGTGTATTTACTATGTATCAACAAATATTAAAATCTATTTTTAAAACTTAAAATAGGACAGATGCATTCTCTTATATACAAAGAATTTGAATATAAATATATAGTTAATGATTTACAATGATTTAGTTTTAGAAGATAAGCTTGATCCAAAATTTTTCCAACTACAAATGAGGTTTTTAAACTTTTGTAGTCTGTAGCACACATACCTATATTTGTTGTTGCTTTCTTGGGCTCTTATCAGAAATTAAGAAATATATAATTCTCTATGATGACTGTGATCATTATGTATATCTAAAATGTACCAACAAAATCTGACTGAAGAAGGGCTGGAGATTTAGTTCAGCGGCTCAAGAACTTGTCTGGTGAGTTCGATCCCCAGTACCAAAATCAATCAATCTGATTGAAGTAAAAAAGGAAGTAGCTCCAAACATTTAAAAAAATACATACATATTCATATACATATATATAGATATATACACACATACTTCTTTAACAGAGAAGCCCATGGACAATGCAGCTACATCTGGGATTCGCTCTCCTGGTATAGGCCAATTTCCATTTCGGAAGACAACAGACCCTGGTGATTTTAATATACTAAACTCATTCCCCAAAACACCTGAGAAGAAAACAGATAATTAGTAAACGAATTAGCAGCTTTGTAACTCTTTTGTACTTACCCTGAACACTATGAAATATAATACGTTTCCCCATTCTCCACTGTTTTAACATACAACATTATGGTTGGACAAAATGCTGAATGCTAAACATCAGTAGATGGGGTGGGTCTGGGGTCTGAACTCAAGGCCATGCACCTAAGCACACACACTCCCACTGAGCTACACTTCCAACTCTACCAATAAATTCTTTTCCAAAGTATCAGTCTAAGAATTTAAGTCTATATATTCTGCTGGAATAAAGATACAACTATGAAACAGGATTTTCCTAATGATCTAGATGCCTTTTATAGATACTCCTTAACAAGAACATGTAGCAATTTGGTAAAATCAGAAACCAGTGATGCTTCTCCACAATTTGAAAACCAAACATCAAAAAACTCTGCCACAGACTAAAACTGAAGAAACTTGGAATTTCTAAATTATTTCTGCTATCAATCCTCTCTGCAAAATGCAAGTTCCTAGTATTTCTTCATAGGACTATAGCATAGTAATGTACCTTAGGCTAGATTACATCTTTCCTTACACTCCACAAGCAAACCTAGTAAAATGAGGACTGTCAAACAGGGGTATGTGTGTTACCCCAGCCAGACTATAAAATCATTTAGATTTCAGAAACAAAGTCCAGGAAATAGTATTTTTGGCTGACACATTTGAAGGATAAGAAAAGATATTCTGTAATGATGAAGTCAGCTAGTCTAAGTATTATGTCTAGGATTAAACAATTAAGGATAAAAGTAAGCTGGGTGTGATGGCACATGTAAGTAATCTCATTAGGGAGGCTGAGGCAGGAGGATCACCATGAGTTCGATGCCAGTCTGAACTACATAGCAAGACCTTATCTCAAAAAAAAAAAAAAAAAAAAAAGCAAAATAGAGGGACTCTTTTATAAGTCCTCCCAGGCTAAGGATAACGCACTGGGTTTCCTTCACCCACTGGTGTTAACCCAGTGATGTCTAGCTTACCCAGGAACAAACAGCTAATGGAAACACATCTTAGCCATGCCTAGTATGAGAAAATGAGACTGTGACCTAAGAAAGTACCATTTACAGGGCAGGGGAACAAAGTTGGAAGCAATAGTAAATGTTTTGGTATACTGAGTAAACAAAAGAATGGTGCTGATACATGACAATTATGAGTTTCAGTTCATCACAGCCACCACAGCAAGAAATTCCAAATTGTTTTAGCAGAAGCAGACAAAAAACAAAAACAAAAACAAACAAACACTAAACAGCAACAAAAAACCCCCACTGAAATGGGTGTCTGTAGCTGACAAACATCTACAGTTTGACAAACATCTCAATACCACTGAGGTGGTGGTACTGCAAACCCTAAGAAGAACAGACAATATAAGACCCACACTCTCCAAGTGCTGCACTTTTAAGGAACCCCATTTGGGGCCAAAGATGCTTTTGCTTCACATGTAGCCGGACTCCTCTGCCCAGCAAAGCTATACTATGTAACTCTGCCTGGACTTTGTAGTTGGTCAGCATCCACTAACCCCAAGATTCCTTCAGGAGCTAGCAAGGAAAGGCACCTTGTCCGAACTTCCGCTCACTGCACACCTCATGTCCCTGGGATACCCGGCAGAAAGTCACCTGTCTTCTACTTGAGTGCTACCAGGGATAAGGGACGCTGCCTCAGTTTACAAACACTGTGTGCCAGAAGTCAGCCTCATTGTTCCAACATTCTACCCCGTGAAAAGTTTTGCCTTGTACTGAACTGAAAGGAGCTTCCTAACTTGCATCTTTTTAGGCTAGCATGCCTCCACTCAGTCTCACCAAATAACCTTGTCTGACTTCAGAGAAGTAGAGAACTCCCCAAGCTAGCAGCTGCCTCCCTTCTCCCTACCACAAAGGTATCTGCACAAGCCCTCCCTGTACCTCCTTCCGACCCAGGGCAGGGATGCCCCCTCCAGCCTATGGGAATCCTGTGTTCAGCCTTCCAGGAACCGTGTTCGCGCACCTATGAAATTCTTCCTTCAATGCTTAATCCACTGTTCAGAAACAGACAACATACCAGGAGACAGGTGATTTATGATAGTGAGCATAAAAAGCTGGCCCAGAGGAATATAAGCTCCATGAAGGTAGGAATTTCAGGGTTTTTTGTTTCAATTTTTGAGACCAATTGCCCTGTGTGCAGTTTAGACTGGCCTGGAACTCATGGCAATCCTCCTGCCTCAGCCTCCCAAAGGCAGGAATTGTGGTCTTGTTCACACGCAATCAGTGGGACTGAGATTGGTGCCTGACACACTGGCACTCAATAAATACATACTGAGTTAATGAGTGAGTGAAGTCACACCCCCAACTACCAATTTTTCCCTCTCAATAGGCTCTTTTACTTCAGCACAAAAACATGCTCAGGACCTCCCATTCTACAATTAAGACCACATAGTCACATGTGGTGGCTCACACCTGTAATCCCAGCACATGGGAGGCTGAGGCAGGAGGATTGCTGCAAGTGTGCGACTAGCCTGGGCTACATCATGAGTTCAAGGTCAGCCTAAATTACATGAGACCCTGTCTCAAAAAAACAAAAATAAATAAACAAAAAAAAAAGCCCACAGAAAGAAAAGAACTCCTGTGGTCCTATCATCTCCACCAGGTATTAGTCCCTGTAATACCTTTAGAGGAGCAATCCTGATGCAACCATCAAAATCACACTGATGGCACCTAGATTTTTAGTTGGGCCTAGATCTCTCTTGAGCCTTAGACATACATGCCAACACTCTGCTGACATTTTCTTTAAGTACTACTACCTCCTTTCAAACTCAACAGGTTTGAAACCAGGTTCACCATCTTTTCACATGTTTCTGCTACATTCTCCAAGAATGATGCTACCTTCTATCCCACTGCTATGGTTGGTCTTTACATCCCATCTACAGCACCACGGCTAATTAAGCAAATGAATCCTGCTTTTTTTATCTCCTGAACCCTTTTCGCCTAGGTCCCTCACTAGGTTTGCTAGGGCTGGCGGCTTTCCAGATGGTCACACCACTCTATGATCCCACTTTCACCTTACTAAAATACAGATCTACTACTGGGTCACCCTTCTGCTTAAATGCCTTTACTCACCACCCAACGCCTTCTTGGCAAATCAAGACCTCAGGCAACCAACCCTATCCCTGGGATCTCTCCAACTTAGTATCTGTACATTTGGGCCCCAACAAACTAGTTGCTCCTTTGCACTCTTGTCTCTATGCCCTCCCCGATGCCGTTCAGTCTAAAATGCCTTTTCTTCTCACACCAACCTTCACTTAACTGCCCAGAGACACTTCCCCGGGGGAAAGTTCCCTCTACCCAAGGGTCCTCTCTGAGAACGCCACTGTACTATACTATGACTTTCTATGAATGGTGACTGGAATCAATCAATTAAAAAACTGGTCCCACTTTTGTCTTCTTGGCATCAGTGACCACTTCTACACAACAATCCTTCACATTCCATATGTTCCTTCTTGGCCTTTCCTCTCCAGGCTAAAAATATTAATTTTTCTTTTAAAACACTCTTCGGGGTATGGTATGCATAACCCTGGTCATGCATACCATACCTTCTCTCTCTATAACACTGCTTTAAAAAGAGAAGTCAAAGGGCTTAAAGATGGTTTCCATTAAGTTACACTTAGTCACTGTGGAAAATAATAATTTAACCTCATCTGACAAGACCCAACAATGCAGAAGCTCAGGTTATTGGTCTGTATGAACCAGATTGTGCCAGTAAGGAAAGTATGATCAATTCCTGTACAGAAACAATGATTTTGGGGGCTGGGGATTTAGCTCAGCGGCATAAGCGCCTGCCTTGCAAGCAGGCAGTCGTGAGTTCGATCCTTGGTACCAATGAAAAGGAAAAAGACAAAAAAAAAAAAAAAAAGAAACAATGATTTTATCTTAAACCCCAAACCCAAACTTCACTGAATCAAAATAATGTCACTGAAGTTTGGAATTTCAGCAGATGTTCAGTTAAAACAAATCATGAAAGGGAAGGGAAAATTTTTAAACTCAAAAACTGGACTAAAATAAAAATTTCCAAGGTATTTTGTTAGATCAGAATAGACCGTTCTAGGGCCAGCAACAGAAAGAACTCTAACATTTTGGAAGCATGGAAATAAACATTGTCATAAACACATACCTCTGGGACAAATGAAAACAACAGATTTCTGGCCTACCCCTGGTCTACACCCCCTGCAGAGTTAACCCACTTCCCACAGCGCAGGTGTGGCCTCCCACTGGTTTCAAACTGACAACTGGGGGTCGGAGCACCCCTCTCTCCAAGTTGTTCTCAACCTGGTCTCTTGTTCCCTACAGTCTGCACCCTCGGTGTGAGTCCCCATCATTCCCACACCGGCACCCGCCACTACCAGTACTGTTCACCGCACCACGACGCACTGTACGGAAAATGCCCACTCTCGATTTCGATCTAGCTTTTCTACTCACTACCTGTGTGGTGCTGGGCAATGGATGTACGCTTTATCATTATCACTACAAAAAAACGAAGACGAGCCCTATTGTAAGACCTGCTGTGAAGCAAAATGCAGTCACGTGACAAAATGAGAGGCCACACTTCTTCGCCTCTGTTCCAGGCCAGGGAACCCGCATTCCACTCAGAAAACTACCACAGACTTGACATGTGACGCTGAGGACGTGACTCATCCTAGTTTCTAAATCCTTCAAACTCGGAACTGCGACCAACTATTAAGAGGAGCTTGGTATTCATTCACCTGAAGAAATAATCATATTAAACGACTCCATCACAACTTTTGCGTCCCGAAACGATACGGAGATTTCAGCCGTTTACTGACGACAGCCACTAGGAAGGAAGACACAGGACTGCAAAGGAAAGCAAACGAGCAAAGGCAGCTGCCGGCGGCAGCTATGGAGACGGCTGCGGCCCGGCCGTCGATTGAGAAACGCATCCCGTCCACCGCAGGCCTCCCGAGCCGGAAGAAGCTGCCGAGCTGACAGAAGAACGTTCCTCAAAGAGGCCGCGCCGGCGCCAGCGACCAGGGAAGGGCGCTGGGGAGGAGGATGAGCGGAGCCCGCACTGCGGCACCCGCCTTACTGCCGCCCACCCGCAGCCACCTGCGACCCCCGACTCCCAAGGCGCGAGCCCTCCCGGAGCGCGCCCCGCCCGCCCTCGCTTCTCACCCGCCACCAAAAAGGACAGCAGCACGGCAAACACAGCCATGGTGCCGCGGCGGCTACAGCAGTGCAGGACTACACAGAGAGCACCGTCCAGAGCCAAACGACCACCACAGCGTGAAGGGGCGATGCGTTCAGTCAGGTTCTGGCTTTCAGAGCCCGCCCCTTCGTCGCGCCGCTCGCGTCACCTCGCCTTGTCAACCAATCGGCAGTTACGCCACAGATTACGGGAGAGACGTAGTTTAGGAAGCCTCACCCTTTGGGCGGGGCAAAGGGTGATTGATGGAACGGGCTACCAATAGTAGCGATGGGAGAGCCGAGCGGTCCCGGCCCAAGAAAAAGGGTCACCAGATAGAGGGAAGGACAGACGGTCAGAAAGGAGACAGAACCTGCCCCGGGTCCTGATAGTCTGGGAAGTGAGGCAGCCTGAGTGCGGACCTTCGGTCCAGTCTCCCGTGACGGTCTCCAACGGGGACATCTGCCTTTCCGGGTCGAGTGCCTCCGCCCGCTGGGAACATCGGCTGCGGAAGCTGTGAGGCTGGTTCAGGTTTTGCTGGAACCAGTACACAGGTGTTGAGCGCCACAGGGACTGAGCCGGGTCCTCGGCGAGCCCCTGCCCACCCAGGAGGGGTGCCGACTAAAATACAGGACTCCTTCGGATAAACAATGCATAACTGTTAGTAAGTCTCGAGTATTTGTGGGACATACAGTAAAATAATTATTTAGCGAAAGTCAAATATAACTAGGCGATCTGTAGTTTGAGTTGCTAAACATGCCAACCCTTCCCCTAAATACTTTCCGATCTACAAGGAATAAAGAGACAATATGCATTATTTATCCATTCTTCTGTTTCCAACCTGGGCAAGGGGTTCTGTTAGGATGTGGGAGTGCTATGGTAATTAGACCAGGATCCTCCCTTCCCAGAGCTGGCAGTCTTCGGTGTAGGAGTAGGCTACAAGGGGCGACAGTGTAACATCTGTGGTTAGAAAACGTTGCTCCTCCCAGGGAGGACATGGGGAGATTGATCTTGTTATTAAAAACTAACGTATGGACTGAACATAATGGCTCACACTTGCAATTCCAGCATTTGGGGGACTGAGGCAGGAGGATCGCCACCACTTTAAGGTCACCATGGGTAACATAGTGAATTCAAGCCTGCACTAAGCAACAAGACCTTGTTTTAAAGAACAGCAAAAACTCCAACCGAGCAAATTGACAAAAACAAAAAGCCCCTAAATTATGCGAAAGAGAAAGCTTCCTCAGATTGAACATTAACTGTTTATCTTGAGGAATTATAAAGGAAGGAGACACAGAACTAAAAACTTTAAATTAGGACATATTTATTGATGATCTTACGTTGTAGAAAAACTTTAATCTGGCAGGAAATGGGGAGCCACTGAAGGTGGCTGAAACTCTTAACTCAAATTTGCATTTTTTTTCCAGCAGAAAATTTGCACAAATGTTACTTTTACATCTGAAAGGGCATGGAAATAGTTTCTCATTAGAAATGTGAAATTATTGGAGCCAAAATGTCTAAAGCCACTAATTTCCAAAACATTAACTGGATCAGGACTGGCTTGAAAAATGTAATCATTTTTTAAAAATTAGTTTTAGGCTTAATGAATTCACTTTTGTGCCCACCAATGAAAACTTCATTCTTTGTCCATCTTGCTGCATAGCCTAGGACAGTTTTGAACCAGAGGCCATAAAAGAGCTTATCTACATTAACCTTATTTAGGGACACAATCAGAGAAAAGTGGCGTGGAACTTCTGCAGTTTCATTCAGCTTAAAGAAACAGAAAGATGTGATTTTTTTTGATTTTAAGGGTTAAGGGTATTCCTATTTCTTTTAATTTGAGAAAGCACTGATATTAAAAATAGACTGAATTATGAAGTCTCCTGCAAGAAAACCTCACAATTTTTTTGACACAGACTCTCACTATGTAGTTCAAGCTGTTCTTGAACTCATTTTGTAGCCCAGGCTGGCTTTGAATTTGCAGAGATCCTCCGGCCTCAGCTTCCCGAATGCTGAGATTACAGATGTGCACCATCACAAGCATCCATGATGGATTTCTTTCTTTCTTTCTTTGTCTTTTTGAGACAAGGTCTCACTATGTAGTCCAGGCTGGCCTCAAACTCACCGTGATCCTCCTGCCTCAGCCCCCCAAGTGCTGGAATTACAAGTGTGTGCCATCACGGCCAGTCAATTTCTTTCTGTATTGAAAATACCATTCTGGAGAGAGGGGCTAAGGGCAAATATATTAGCCTGTACATCTCAGGCCCCTTTTCAACTGAGGTCTGAAAGAGGCAGCTGCACCTCATAGTCTTGGGACTCAGTGTGATAAACATGTTAAGAAGCTGCTGTGCTGCACGGACTGAGAACCACTAAATTCTGCCAAAGAGAAAGCTTTCTCAGACTGAACATTAACTGTTCATCTTGAGGAAATATTAAGGAAGGAGACACAGAACTAAAAACTTTAAATTAGGACACATTTATTGATGATCTTACGTCAGGGAATCCCTGAATCATTGGCAGTTCTACCTCCTATGTGCAGGCCTCTGATCCAGTCTTTAGGGTTCAGGAAACTTCTGGTGATTGATGTGCAGTTCACTCTTTCAATGAAGTACTTGGAGGTGGGTGTGGTAGGAAAATACTTATAGTAATAAACCAAGTGTGGTAGCACACGATTGTAATCCCAGCCCTCAGGAGGCTGAGGCAAGAAGATCGCCTTGAGTTCGAGGCCAGCCTGAACTACAGGATGAGACCCTGTCTCAAAACATTTGCAAGAATGACCTATATGGTAGCTTGAAAGAAACCACCTCTCCCCATCAAGCCACCCCCACCCCATCCCCTGAAGCCCAACTAGCCAGGCACCTAACTCTCCATCGGTGGCCCCCAGGGAGACAGAAAACAAAGACCTCAACTTCTTGCTTCTTCAGTTTCGAAACTAGAGGTTTGGATGCAAGATTTCAAATAGCACAGGATTTTGTTGGCTTTCCTGATTGGTTCCTTCCAGGATAAATTCCAGCAGCCAGTTCCAAGTGAGCCCAGGGTGAGCTTGGTGAGACAGGCTGGTGTCTGCGATGCAGCAGTTGGGGAGCCTTGGAGAGCTCAAGAGAAGCTGTGTCCTCCAGACCACATGGAGCCCCTCAGTAATTCTTATTCTTACTATTATTATTTTGCTATGCTTTGGCTTGAACCCAGAGCCTCCCGAATGCTAGGCAAGTGCTCTACCACTATATCATTCCCTCCATCCCTCAATTAAAATTAACATTTTCTGTTCTTCAAAAGACACCATATTGTAGGGAAAGTTGGGGGATAGGCAGCGAAAATTAAAGGGCCTCAGTGAGGTTTCTGGCAAATAGAGTGAAGCACCTGCTAGAGAGAGTAACTGAGCAAAACAGCTGATAAGAAGGTCTTGCTCACTTCACGTAAGACACAACTCCCTTCTCTCTCCACCACCAATTAAGCACCAAAGAAACAAAGGGGGAGGGAGGAGCCTATAGTAAAAACTCAGTGTGTAAAATATACATTAACACCAAAACACACACCCATATACATAAGTACATATATGTATTTTATTATTCTCACCATACTGATACACTAAAACACACACATATCCTTTTCTTAACTCAACTTTGGATGTAACTCTGTTGTAAATCTCACAAGATAAGCTCCTGGGCAGTATGAAGAGACCAAAGAAGTGCTTCTCCAAGAAGTGCACATAGATGATGGGAGGGGCAGTGGCCAAATCAGTGGTCTCAAAGCCCCAAATAGTCAATCAAGTTTTAACAACTCTCTCTCACTTTTTTTTTAAAAAACAAGGTCTTGCCATATAGCTTCAGGCTTACCTTGAACTTACTTATGTAGCTGAGGCCGGCCTTGAACTCGAAGTGATCTTCCTGCCTCAGCTTCCTAAGTGCTGGGATTGCAGGCATGCACCGCCCATACCAGGAAAGTTATAACAACTCTCAAGGGGGACAGTCTCTTTCTTGCCATGTAATAAAAGAGGCTGAGAACAATGATACCTGAGTTCCGGCTCTGGACTCCTTACCTTACTCCAACAAGGTATCTATCTCATTTCTCTTTTTTCCAATAAAGTGATTCTGTTTCTCCTTTTGAACTTATATCTCTAATTATTTCATTGATGTAGGTTTTTTTAACCAACCCTAGGTGAAAATCTACCCTCATGAGATGTAGCAGTATGGGTATGGGAGAGTGAGGAAGAAAGAGGAGAGTAGTTTTACACCTCGGAAGAAACCTGACAGACACTGCCTCAGCCAGGTGGCCAAGGTCATCACCAATAGACAAGCCACGTTGATAGGAGGCAGGCACCCTTGATGTGATGTGATAAAAGTGAGACATCACCTCTGTCATGCACTGCCTAGCTCCTGTCTAATTATGAGAAAAGTATTGCATAGAGGGGCATTCTACAAAACTTTGAGCGGAAGCCAGGCACAGTGGTGGTGCACACCTGTAATTTCAGTACTTGGAAAGCTGAGGCAAGAGGATTGCCTTGAGTTTGAGGTCAGCCTGGGCTCCATACTGAGTTCAAGGGCAGCCTGAACTGCATATTGAGACCCTGTCTCAAAAACCTCTGACCACTACTCAAAACGTCCAAGGTCACCCAAACCCAGGAAACTCTGAAAAACTGTCACAGCCAAAAAGAACCTAAGGAAACAGCGTGACTAAATGTAATGAGATGTCCTGGATAGGACCCTGCAACAGAAAAGGGAAATCTGAATAAAATATGGACTGTAGTTAATGGTAATGCATCAGTATTGGTCATTAATTGTGACAAATGGATCATGCTGTTGCTAATAATAGGAAAATGGTGTGAAAAATGTGGAACACCTCTGTGGTATTATCTCAATTTTTCTGTAAATGTCAAATTGCTCTAAAAAGACTATAAAGTGGGTGAAAATACAAGTCACAAAATGGAAAAAGATAAATTGTATTCAGAATATGTGAATCACTCCTATGACTCAATAAGAAAAAGATAACCTGATTTTTAAAAAAATGGGCAACAGACTTGTACAGGGGGCATTATATCGGAAGAAATGCAAAGTACGTATATTAAAAAGTTATTTCCAGGCATGGTGGTGTATGACTGTAATCCCAACACTTAGGAGGCTGAGGCAGGAAGATCACTGTGAGATAAAGGACAGGCTGGGTTACATAATGAGACTCTATCTCAAAAAACAACAACAAAAAAACTCCACAAAAAACAAAAGCTGCTCAATCTCATCATTACTTTAGGAAATGAAAATCTGAAACCACGAGATATGACATATCACTACATTACATTGGCAGAAGCCTGACAACTGTAAGCAAGGACTGAGTCAACTGAAACGCTCATACCATGATACTAGGAGTACAAATTGATGAGGTGATATCAGAAAATATTGCCTGGTCTATTAAAACCAAAGATACGTGTTGCAGTCAGGGTTTGCAAGGGAAAGTAATTACTACCGGACACATTATTTATAGGATTATTTTGTAATATTCGCACAAACAAGTCAAATGCAAAAGAGTATGAGAGATCTGTCCACACACTAGAGACCCAAAGAATCCAGCTGAGGGTCTGGGTCCCATGGCAGTGTCCTCTGTGGGTCCAGCTGCAGACCTAGAGCCCATGGTAGGGTCCTCCATAAGTCCAGCTGGAGGTCCAGACCCATGACAATATCTCCTGCAAGTCTATATCAAGGATCTGCTCTGGGAAAGCCCAATCAATGGTCAGTGGTGGAAGCTAGAGTCTGTGCCAGTGGGATGAAGGAGCTGTGCAGCAGGCTGAGGGATCCACACCACAGCCAGGAAGCGGTGCTCAAGGTAAGGACCAGAGCACTCTCAAAGAGAACTGCAGCCATCCTCAAGGACAGCAAGGTCTCAAGCTCCTCTGATGATAACATCCGAGGTCATATCAGGAAAACCAGCAGAACAAACTTCTCCAGGAAAATCAACAACGCACCACCTTCCCCTCTAGTTCTCCTTTTCACACTGTTGCCAGCAATCCTCAGGTGGGCCCTCGATACCCAGCACCATACTGGTTTCAGTTCACCTGGGTGTAACCCAGGTGTAACTACCAGTTGTCAATCTACCACAATATCCATAGCCTATGAATCAATAGCTGTGGTGCTTGGAATAAATGTTGTGATAATATGTATTTACATGTGCCAGAATACATGTACAAGAATGTTCCTAATAGCCTTTTAGTCCCAATACTCGGGAGGCTGATGCAGGAGGATCACTGGAAGTTCAAGGCCAGCCAGAACCACATAGTGAGACCCTGTCTCCAAAAAAAAGTCCCTAATGACATTGTTCATGACTTCCAAAAACTGCCCATTAGCAATAGACTAGATAATAAATGCCCCTTAGCAATAGACTAGATAATAAACTGTCGGGGGCTGGGGGTTTAGCTCAGTGGCATAAGTGCCTGCTTGGCAAATGCGAGGTTGTGAGTTCAATCCCCGGCACCAAAAAAAAAAAAAAAAAAAAAAAAAAAAAAGATAATAAACTGTGGTATATTTTGTACAATGGAGTACTATACAATGATTAAAATGAATAATCAAATATCCTATGTAATTATATTTAATATAACATAAATAAGAAACAGTATAGTTTTATTGATATCACTGTGAATTTGAGGCCATCCTGGCTACAAATTGAGTTCAAGTCCAGCCTGAACTATAGAGTGAGACCCATCTCAAAAAAAAACCCCAGAAAGACATTATATTATGCAATCACCCCAAAGATGGCTTATGACAGTGCCTTGCCAGATTGACAGAAATATCCACCCTGCCCACGGGTCTGTTTCAGCTGTGGAAATGATACAACACACCCTTGTGCACTGTCCTTGCTCTGGACTTCCTTTCTCTTCCCTTCCCTTCCCTCCCCTCACCCCCACTGAAGATTGAACCCAGGAAATACTGAACTTCAACCCCAGATCTTTTTATTTTTATTTTCTATTTTGAGACAAGGTTTCACCAAGTTGCCCAGGCTGGCCTCCAACTTTCTATCCTCTTTTCTGCTGATCATTTCTTAATTTATGTGGTGGTTGCCAGGGTAGTGTTCATATTATACCCATATTCTTAATGTTGATATTCTCTCTCGTCTTTCCGTCTCTGTCCCCCCTCTCTTTTTCTGTTTTTTTTTTTTTTTTTTTTTTTTTTTTTTTTTTTTTTAGGCAGGGTTTCACTATGTAGCCCAGGCTAGCCTCAAACTCATGTTGACTCTTCTGCCTCAGCCTCCTGAGTGCTGGGATTACAGGCCTGTGCCACCACAGCCAGCTTGTATGTTCATTTCATGATAGAAAGAAAGAATCCTTCTTGATCCTTGGACTCTTACTATGAATTATTTGTTTGTGGTTTAAATTTATGTTTAGAGAACTTAGGTTTACAGATCATGTCTTCAGTGAGTATGGAAGTCTCCAAAGAAAGGCCCGTGTTGTGGTGGACGTGCTAAGGATGTCTTCCAAAATACCTTAGCGATAGTATCTACCATGGGCTTCCCTGCTGAGCAGAAGGCTGTCTTCAGCTTCCGGCCAGGAAGCCCAATTCTGTTAGTGTCTCATAGTGAATCCAAGTGGGTAACAGTGGCCCCAGATCAATAAACCTCTAAGATCTTAGTGTTACGAGTAGCAGTTTGCTGATTTGCAATGGGATGTGTGAGTATGTGCTAGTCTGCATATGCATGTCAGTCTGCACATTCACGCAAGTGACATGGGGCTGCCACTTGTTCAGCATCAACTTGGTGAGTATAGGATCAGAGCGAAGACAATGCATGAGGGTGCACTGTACCATTTCCACAGCTGAAACTGACCCCTGGGCACATTGTAGTCTGGCAACATACTTTCATAAGCTATCTTTGAGGGTGATTGCATGGGCTGCACCTTGCCATCCATGACAGCCCCTCCCCCCCCCCGCCCCTCTAGTGGCTCCTACAGCCTGGTCTGTACTTTAGGAGCCACCACCCTGGCTGATTGAAACAGGGGTGATCACATGACGCATTCTGGGCCAATGGGCTTCTCTATCCTAGACATTTGGACTCGTGGTCCAAAAATGACAGCAATTCTCTTATATACTTGAACAGGCAGACCTGATAGGTACTGGCCCACCAAAAGAGGGCATGAAGTCAACACCCAGAGACAGATAGGAAAGAGCAGCAGTTCGTATCAGCCTTGAAATTCCTGCTTCTCATCCTTGGGAAGACTCAGCTGCCTTCTGTAATTTAGAGATATGTAGAATTCATATAATTCAACTTCTTTTTTTAAAAAAACAAACATTTATTGTAATTATAGTATAATATGAATAATATGAATTTTACCATTTTGGCCACTTCAAGTGTCCCAGTTTGGTGGCATTAGGTACATTTGCAGTGTTAGGCCGCTATCCTCACTGTCCATCTTGGGAATTCTTTCATCTTACAAACCTGAAATTCTGTATCCTTTAAGCAGTAACCCCCCACTTTTCCATTCCCTGAGCCTTGGCAACTATTATTCTTTCTGTCTTTATGAATGTGCCTACTCAGGGTACTTGCATAACTGGAATATACCATATAGTCATTTGTGACTGGCTTATTTTGCTTAGCACAATATCCTCAAGGCTCATGCACATTTGTAGAACACAGCGGAACTGCACCTCTTCTTAAGGCTGAACAGTATTCTATTATATGGAGACCACACTTGAGCTGCTCATCTGTGGGGCCACTGGCTGTTTCCAGTGGCTATTGTGAATAATGCCTCTATAAACATGGTGTGTGTGTATGTTTCCCAGGTCCTCTTTTCAGTTCTTTAAGACATCTACTCAGAAGTAGGTTTTCTGAATCCTGTGAGAATTCTATTTTTAATTTTTTGAGAAATTGCCACAGAGGTATAACATTTTCCATTCCCAACAATGATTCGAAAGTGCTCCAATTTCTTTACATCCTAATCAACACCTTCTGCATACTGTTTTTTTTCATACTGTTTTTTGATAGTAGTCGTCCAGATGTACAGCCAATCTCCTCTTTCGTATCAGCCGTTTTGATTGGATGTCTGGGGCTTGTGACCAAAAACACCTAGACTAAACGGAGAATGTTCTAGGGCTAGGAATGCAGCTCAGGGGTGGAGTACTTGTTCAGCATGTGTAAGGCCTTGGGTTTGTTCTTCAGTACCAAAAATGAGCAAGCATGTCTTCTGCGTACATTGCTTAGACACCCATATTTATTCTCTTAGAACACGCTTCTGCTGACAAATATCTGCCCTCTTACTAATTCAACCTTTTTCTGAGGTCTGTTAACATTTTTGATCTAGCAGCAGCAAAAGCGTGATGCCTCAAAAGACATTCAGTGTCTTGAAGGAGAGCTTGCGGCTGTCATCTTCTCTAAGACACGTTATGTATGTGGTTGAACACTTAGAGTTATGCCAGTAACTCAGTAGCCATTTCCATCCTCTCTTAGGATTCCACTCCTCTCTCAGGGGCTGGAGTGCTAAACACTATAATACCCAGACTCTTGCACTAGAATTTTTGAGATGCAATTGGGATGTCAATGCATATGTGTGATATTTTGGAAACCCAGAAGTAAGACAGACGCTATTTTCCTGTTGCTCTGGTACTAGCAAATGGGATCAGACACAAGCACATGTGTGGAGGGCCAGATTCCACATCTATGTGTTCAGCCCCCACGATCCTGTTGGAAATTAGCAATGGTGGTAGCAAAGTGGTGGCTTTCTAATGTCTGAAGAGCCATGAGTGCTGTGTGTTTTGAATCTAGTAGCTCTCTCCGCATGGTGACACATACCTGTAATCCCAGCACTCAGGAGGCTGAGACAGGAGGATCACCATGAGTTAAAGGCCCGCCTGGGTTACAAAGTGAGTTCAGGGCTAGCCTGAACTGCACAGCGAGATCCTGTCTCAAAAAAAAAAAAAAAAAAAAATCTTGAATTCAGCAGCCTAGGCACAGTCCCTCGATCTCTGCTCCTGTAGGCCCTTCCAATGATCCAGTAAGCACCTTTAAAGTCTTCAGTATGGAATCTGTCTGCTGGAAATATTTTTTTTCTGACTAAATACTGACTGCAGTAGAGGGCAATCTTGTTGCAAGTTTCAGTGGGTGCTTCCTCTTAACAGAGCCATTGGTTACCAACTTCAATGACTCTGGGGTAGTTCTTCCCCATTTCCTTGAGGAAAGCAAATCAAAAGTGTTGTTTACTCACTTTTGGATGATAGAAGCCAGACTATTTGTTACCTTTTTCTTTTCTTTTTTTTTTTTTTTTTTTTTTTTTTTTTGCGGTACGGGGGATTGAACTCATGACCTCGCAGGCACTTATGCCGCTGAGCTAAATCCCCAGCCCTATTTGTCACCTTTTAAAAAAGTTTATTGGTACATTTTAGGTGTACACAAATGATAGCATTCATCATATGGAATTTGTTCCTATACATGACATAAACTTGATTTTTTTCCCATTCCTCTCCCCTCCCTTCAATCCCTCTACCCCTCCCTATTTACAAAAGCTTTGTTTTCATTTTTTCCTTCTTTTCTCTTTCTTTCCGCCTTCATCTCTCAAGGCCACTCCCATTTGCCAATATCAATTGTACATTTTGGTCCTTATTTACACTCTCAGTTCTCACACCGGAGAAACTACGTAGTATTTACACATGTATGTCGGATTTATTTCACTTAAGAGTATGGTCTTCAGGTGCACCCATTTATCTAGAAAGTGCTAGAGTTTTCTGGCGCAATAAAGGAGCAGAATATAAGAAAAAGTAAAAGTGGCCTTTTTATGAAAGGATGTGCAGAGGAGCTCACAACCAGCAAGGATTTGGCTTTTTCCTCTGACTGGATATGGGGGTGTGTTGTATATATGATCTTGACCAAATGTGGTGCTTGGGGCAGGCACTGATGATGCTCAAGGAGCTGATTGGAATTTTCTTCTCAGGCACTGAGAAAGGAAGGAGGAAGTTGTAATCAGGGAAGAAGGAGGAAGTGACCCTCAAGGTAATCATCCCAATTTGGCCTTCTACCTTGTTGAACTTACAGCCATAATGTCCTGTAATTTATTCTAGGGCAAAATTCTTTCAGAAGTATCTCAAGATTATCCTTCTTTATGTCTTGGTAGTATGCATAAAAAACCCCACATTTTCTTTATCCATTCATCCATTGATGGGCATTTGGGTGTATACAGGATTTAACTATTACAAACTGTGTCGCTATAAACATGGATGTGCATATATCTCTGAGGTATGATGCTTTTAATTCTTTTGGAAAGACACCAAGAAGGGGAATAGCTGAGTTCAATGGGACCTTCCCCTAGTTTTTTTTAAAGGAATCTCCACACTGATTTCCACAGTGGTTGCAACAGTCTACACTCCCACTAATAGGGTAGCAGGGTTCCTTTTTCTCCCACAGACCCTCCAGCATTTGTTATTGGTTGACTTCTTGATAATAGCAATTCTTTCTGGAGTGAGATTGAGTCTCAGTGTTGTTTTAATTTGCATTTCTTGAATGATTAGAGATGTTGAACATTTTAAAAATATACTTATTTGCCATTTCTACTTCTTAATTTGAGAAGTATCTATTCATTTCAGATCCCTATTTTGGATTTGGTCTTTAAATTTTAAGGTCTGATTTTTTGGTTTGTTTTATATTTTCTAGATAGTAGTCCTTTGTCTAAGGAACAGCTTGTGAAAAGTTTTCCCACACTATGGTTTGTCTCTTCACTCTATTGGTGGTTTCTCTTGCTGTACAAAAGCTTTTTACTAAGATGAGATCCCAGTTGTTGATTCTTTGTGATAGTTCCTGTGCAACTGGGATTTTGTTCATAAAGCATTTGCCTACACCACTGTCATCAAGAGTTCTACTTATTATACCTCCCAGCAGATTTAGTATTTCTGTTTTAATATTTAGAACTTTGATCCATTTAGATTTTAATTTAGTGCATGGTGAAAGATATGGGTCTAGTTTTACTCTTTAACATGTGGAAAGCCAGGGCTGGGGATTTAGCTCAGTGGCCTAAGCGCCTGCCTTGCAAGTGTGTGGTTGTGAGTTTGATCCCTGGTACCAAAAAAGAAAAAAAAAAGTGGAAAGCCAGTGTTTCCAGCACCATTTATTAAAGAGGCTATCTTTCTTCCAATGAAAATGTCTGACTCCTTTGTCAAAGATAAGGTGGCTAGGTATGTCTGGAGTTGTTTCTGCATCTTCTAATCTGTTCCACTGATCCTTGTGACTTTCCCACCCCCAAATCCATTTTATTCAAACATAATAAGAAAGAAAAAGAAGAAGAGGAAAGAAAAAAACTACAACAAAATTTTAAAGTACATCAATCAGGGGGTAACAATAGTGCATACATTGTCATCCCCAAATCATTCACCCAGAGTACAAGATATCTGCATTCAACTGTCTGAACAATACTACAAAATGAAAGAAAAAACATGTATATGTGTATGTATATGTACATAAAATAGTTAAGATAGTTACACTACTGATTTCTGTGAGTTCGCTGAAAAAGATTTGTACTAGGACTGGCTTTTTTGTTTTTTGTTTTTCCAGTACCTTGTTGTGTTTTTTTTTTTATCACAATAGCTTTGTAGTACAATTGCAACTAAGGGATTGTGATGCCCCTTGCCTTGTTTTTGTCATTTAGAATTGCTTTTGCTATTCTAGGTCTCCTCTGGTTCCAAATGAATTTTCGAATTTTAGGATTTAGGTTTTCTCTAATTCTGTGAGATACACTGTTGGAATTTTTATTGGGATTGCATTAAATCAGTACAATGGTTTTGGGAGTATGGCCATTTTCACTATATTGGCTTTTCTTAACCAAGAGCAAGCTTTCCTCTTTTTTTGTACTGGAGGTCAAACTCATGACCTCACTCTTGCCATGCAGGTGCTTACACCACTGAGCTAAACCCCTAGCCCCTTCCCATTTTCTGATATCCTCTTGAATCTCCTTTTTCAGAGTACTGTAGTTTTCAATGTATAGATCTTTTATTTCCTTCATTAGATTTATTCCTAAGTATTTCATTGTTAGGATGCTACTGTAAAAGTGTTGTTTCCCTAATTTCTCTCTCAACAAGTTTGTGATTCTTGTACAGAAAGGCTGTTGATTTTTGAGTGTTGACTTTATATATAGCTATGCTACTGAATTTGGTTATTAAATCTAGAAGTCTTTTAGTGTTTTGGGGTCTTCTATGTAGAGTATCATGTCATCTGCAAATAATGATAATTTAGCTTCTTCCTTTCCTATCCTTCTTCCTTTTATTTCTTTCTCTTGTCCGATTTCTCTGGCTAATGTTTCCAGAACTATACTAAATAAGAGTGGTGGCAGTGGAATCCTTGTCTTTTATCTGATTTTAGAGTAAAAGCTTCTTTATCTCTCTTAATTATTCTTGGCTTGAAATCCACTTTGCCTACAGTTAAAATAGCTACCAGGTTGTCCAGGTACTTTTTAAAATAGTTACTTTTTGTCTGGGTTCCTGTCACATGGAATATTGTTTTCCATTCTTTGACTTTCAGTCTGTAATTTCTTTTTGAATTAAATGTGTTCCTTGTATGCATATTATTGGATCTTGCTTTTTTTTTTTTTTTATCAGTACCAGGGATCGAACTCATGACCTGTGCTTGCAAGGCAGGTGCTTGCTTTTTAATTCATTCTGCCAGTCTGTTTCATATGATTGGTAAATTGAGACCATTTACTTTTATGGTTATAACTGATATGTTCTGGCTTATCCTTGCCATGTTATTTTCCTGTTGTTGTCTCCCTTTTCTCCTTCTCTGATTAATTGCTTTCCCTGCTTGGTAGATTCATTCTTTTGGTGTTCATGAGTTATAATCCTTATTTGTTCCTAGAATGTCCTTCAGAACATTTTGGAGTGCCAGCTTGGTGTTCTTGGATTTCCTCCGGTGAAATTTGTCATGGATGTATTTCAATTATCCATCAATTTTGAAAGATAGTTTTTCAGGGTACATCAATCTGGGTTGAAGGTTGTTTTCTTTTAGGGCTTGAAATACTTTACTCCAAGTTCTCCTTGACTTGAGGGTTTGTATTGCGAAGTCTTCTGTGACTTCAATGGGCTTTCTTTCTTTCTTTTTTTTTTTTTTTTTTACCAGTACTGGGGATCAAACTCACAACCATGCACTTGCTAGGCAGGCGCTTATGCTGCTGAGCTAAATCCCCAGCCCCAATGGGCTTTCTTTTATAGGTGATTTGCTTGTTGTCTTCTGTTCCATTGGTGTACTTCTCCATGGGGTCCTCTGTGGTCACCTAGAGTCACCATGTGTCTGCAGGTTCTAGTTGCCCCTCCCACACAGTGAGCTTGGGCTCAAAGAGAAAGCCCTGCCTGCCACCTCCTCCTCTTTCATTGAAGTCTCTCTCTTTGTTCTCCCTGTGGGCTTCAATTTTTACCCCAGATCATTCCTGAGTCCTGGGGGCCCACCTCTCTCCTTTCTCCTCCCCACATTTCTATATTCCAGAGACTGGACACCAAATCCCAGAGAGATTCTTTTTCTGCTGCTCTCCACTCTGCCATCTTCCCAGAAGTCCTCATTAGCTTTGAGAATGAAGAAGAAAGACTTGGAAGGGGCACAAGGGTACTTCCTGGGTACTGAAAATGTTCTGTATGTTGACTTGGGTGGTGGTTATATGAGAGATATACATAGGGAAATGTAACAATTTGTTTGAGATTCATACTTTTCATTATGTGTAAATTATACTACCTTTCTTTTTTTGGTGGTAGGGTAGAACCCAGAGCCTTGTGCATGATGCATGTGCTAGGTCTACCACTTATCTGGACTCCTAGTCCCCTAATTTTTTTTAGAAATAGGATAGTCTTAGAGCTAGGTACAGTGAACACACTAGACACCTGTAATCACAGCACTTAAGAGGCTGAGGCAGGAGAATCACAAATTTGAGGACAGTCTGAACTATGTAGTATTGTCTCAAAAAATCAAGAAAGAAGGGCAGAGAGGAAGGAAGGAACAGAAAAGAAAGAATAGAATACTTCTAGTTTGTACCTGGTAGTTGAGCATATTTAAATTCATATGAATAGAAAACACTTACCTTGTACATTCACCCATTAATCATTCCTTTATCCAATGTTGTGTATTTACAATGTACTCTGTGAACATTGGCCCATGGTAACTTGGAACTGAATTTCAGGGAAATAAGCTGAGAAGTTATGTCTCATTTGAAGGAGTAAAGAAAAACAAGCTTATTTCCACATGGGCAGCTCCAAGTTAGGTAGAACCAGTGTTCATAGAGTGCACTGTTAGCACATAGCATGGATGAATGAACTAACACATAATTATTTACATTCATGCATTAAATATGAAATAGAGGAAATCTTTTTTGGTGTTTTTGAGATAGGGTCTTGCTGTGTAGTTCAGGTTGGCCTTGAACTCATGGTGATCCTCCCGCCTCAGCCTCCTGGGTGCTGGGATTACAGGCATGTGCCACGATGCCTGGTTGAAATGAAGGAAATCTTATGAGAGAGTGAAGTGTCTTTGACTCCTTTGCTATAACAAAATGCCCATGGCTGAATAATAATGGAGAAAGATTTATTGAGCTCACTATTTCATAAAGGCCGAAAGTCCCAGATTGAGCAGCCCCATCTGGTGAGGGCTTCAGGGAGGCCAGTTTCACAAGGGTAGGAGATATACACAGGAGAACCCACAGGGCAAGACAGGAAGCCAGAGAGATTTGGGTATTGGGCTTGCTCTTATGTAACAGCTCACTCTCCCAGGAACTGCAGTGATGCTTGGTCCTGGAGCTGTTTTCTGCAGTCACTGCATTCTTCCCTCTTGTATTCCCGTTAAGTCCAGGTGTATCACAGCTTCCCTGACTAGACCAGCCTATACATATGCAGCTTAATCAGGCAAAATTTGGTTGCAAATGACCATTTGATCACCTTAAAGACCTCACCCCAGTGTTGAGAATCGAACTCAGGGACTTTGTATTAAGCTACATTCCCAGCCCCTTCTTTATTTTGAGATCAGGTCTTAACAAGTTGCTTAAATTGTTCAAGCTGGACTTGAACTTGTGATCCTTCTGCCTCAGTTCCCTGCCACCATGTCCAGCACCTTAAGACCATTTTATTGGCAGGATCCAAGGGTAACTGACTGAAGTGTTAAAAGAGCTTGCAAGATATGGACTCTGTTATTCATCTGTCCATGTCTCCTTGGGCAAGTTTTTACCATGTTCAACTTCCTCATTTGTAAGATGGGGCTGACAGATGTCTAGTCCATAGGTTGTGTGAGGATTCAATGAGGTGATATTGGTAAAACTCTTAAACTGTGCTTGGTTATTAGCACCCAGTCATCCTTAGCTTACAATGATGATTATCATTGTCCTTGTCATCATCAGGACATCTCAAGGAAGAGCCAAGGAGGAGAAGGTGAATTAAGAACAAGCTTTCCAAAACAGGAAAGCTTATTTTCATCTTATTCTAAGTCTGTGGGGCCTTTCTTTCTTGCCTTTTTCTGAGTGTTGACTTTGCTTTTTTGTCCTCTTCTGCCAAATGGGACATAGGGTGGAAAATAAAGTTTAAGCATACAGTGCCCAGCTGGGCCAGTGGTACAGGCCTATACTCTGTAGGAGGTTGGGGCAGAAGAATCACAAGTTCAGCCCCAGCCTGGGCAACATAGGGATGTAGCATGACCCTGTCCCAAAATAAAAGACAATAAAAGGGGACTGGGGATGTAGCTCATTGTGAAGGTCTGGGCTGAATCTCCAGCCTTGGGAAAAAAAGAAAAAGAAAGAATCCAGTGCTCCTAGCAAGGAGATTCAGCACCAGTGTTCACATCCCAAATTTCTGGAAAACAATACAGTCCTGCCTGAGCTGGGCAGTTTGCAGTGGTCCTGAGAGCTAGAGGTTGTATGTGTGGGGTGCATGTGGAGTCAACAGATGCCTAGGACCTCTTCCCTCCCTGGTAAGGCAGTAGCAGGTTATCTTAAAAGGGGTGTACTAGTTATCTGTGTTCAACAAATCACCCCAACACTAGTGGCTTCAAGAAACATTAATCTTTTGCTGTTGTCATTCTGAAGATTGAGCCTAGGGCACTGTGCATGCTAAGCAGGTGCTCTACTACTGAGCTACACCCCAGCCCCAATATCAATCGGTCCTTGGGGACAGTTTGGCCTGGGAGTCCTGGCCTAGGGTTTGTCATGCTACTGAAGTGAGATGGAGGCTGGAGGTAGTTTCATCTGAAAGGCTTCTTTGCTCTCCAGCCTGCCTGTGCTGTACAGATTCATGAGCCTGTGGCTGGGCCAGTTGGGGGCCTAGCAGGCATCTCTCCTTTTGCTCGTTTCCACAGTCTCACTATACGGATACTGCGGCATGGCGACTTCAAGGTAGTCATGGATTACCTGACAGCTCAGGACTGCGTAGGTTTGCTTGTGTCCCAAGGGAAGAGAGGAAACCGAAAGGAAGCACTGATCTAGCCTTATGAGTCACTGGGCAGCACCTCCTCTGTGTATTCTGTTGGACAAGGCAGTGAGAAAGGGCTGCTCAAGTTCAAGGGGGAGGTGTCTTACCTCATTTTCTACTGCTCTAACGACACAACACAACACAACACAACACAACAGATGGGGTAAATTAGAAAGAAAACCAATTTATTTCTCATAGTTGTGGAAGTTGGGAAACCCAAGAGCATGGTGCTACCACACACATACAACACAACAGAAGAGTATATACATGTAACAGAGAAATAAGACCAAACTCAGCCTTTTACCAGGAACCACTCTTGCAATAATTGCTTTACTCAGGACCTGGGGATTTAGCTCAGCGACATAAGCGCCTGCCTTGCAAGCAGGCAGTCATGAGTTCAATCCCTGGTACCGATAAAAAGGAAAAAGACAAAAAAAAAATTGCTTTACTCTCTTGATAACAGCCTTAAACAAGTCACGAGTGCAGAGTTCTCCTGACTTAACTACCTCTTAAGGTCTCACCTCTTAATAGTGGTACAGAGGCAATTAAATTATCACACGAGTTTTGAAAGAAACATTCAGACCCTAGCAGGAGATAACATAAACCTCTCCTGTCAGTAGAGGCCTGTCCAAGTCAGATTGTAAAAAGAGCTACCTGGTAACATGATTTGTTTGGGAAAATACAATCTGCTACAGGTTTTTGCATAGAGATTATGGTTATCATAGCTAACTAACAATATTTAATATAACACATTTTATTTATTTTTCCCAAAACCATTTTATTTCAAGGAGAAAAAGAAAAAAAAGAAGGAAAAATAAACTAAAACAAAATTTTAAAACACATCAACCAGGGGACAACAATGGTACATACATTGCACACTGAATATAACACAACTTTACCCAACAATATACTTGTAAAAGTTTCATCACATTATAATTTATCACTTAGTTCTTTTGTGTGGTGCCAGGAATTAAACCTAGGATCTCCCATGTGCTAGGCAAGTGCTGTACCACTGAGCTACATCTCTACCCCTAAAAGTGCTAATTAATTTTTTGTGGTACTAGGGAGTAAACTCAAGGCGCTTACACTGAGTTACACCCCCAGCCCTTTTTGTTTTCCTAAGTCACTAAGTTGCCCAGGCTGGGTCTGAACTTGTGATCTTTCTGCATCAGCCTTCCAGCTGATATTATAGGTGTGCACCACCATGCCTGGCTAAAAATGTTAATTTAAAAAATTCACAAAAGTAATGAATACTTGTAAAAAATTCAAAATACAGAAATGCAGGGAGAAAAAGTGGTTTCTCTTCCCTCGAATTATAATCTCTAGAGGTAATAAAAGCTGATCTATCTATACTTTCCTGCATACCTATCAATCATATAACCTTAATAAAATTAAACAGGCTACATATTTCTGCTTCTTTTACTTTAAAATATCTCGGCTATCCTACCATTGCAGGAAGTAGAGGTGTATCTTATTGTTTTCTTATTCTTTTTTAATGGGCATGTAGTATTCTACTACCTGGATTATGATATCTATAATTTCCTTATTATTTTCAGGTTAACCAATTTTAATTATTATAAAAGAAATTAAATTATTATAAAAGAAAAATTTATACATATTTATCAGAAAAAAGCTTATAACTTTTATGGAAACTGCAGAAAGCAACAGCTAAAGAGCACATCTTTGTGGAGATTTTTCAGTTCAAACCAGACAGTAAAATTTTGGTCTTTTGACTTAAGTTTTCATTATCTTTTCAAGGATCACACTCTTCTTCCGTTGGTCACAAAACTCTGCCGTGGTCTTCTTGCAGTGCTTAGTTTTCTGTCCTTCAGATGTCTTGCTGTCACACTGGAATGCAGCTTTGGATGAAATTTTGTTATTCCTGTACTTCTTGTATTCTTCCTGGGTATTGAAGTGCCAGTGACTCAAGAAGCTCCTGTTATACTCCACCTCCTCATCACTATCCACAGCCATGTTATCCATTGTGGCTGGGTAGCACTCTGCGTAACTATTGGATGTGTCAAAGAAATCTCCCAGCTGTGTTTTGACTTCTGGCTTCTTTAGCAGTTTCATATCCTCCCAGCCAGCAGACGGCACAAACTTTTCACTGATGGACTTGCTGAACCCCTTGGTAGATCCAGATTCTTTGTCTATGGGCTCATTGTCTCTTTGTGTCTTAGCAAAGTAGCTGTGCTTCTTTGTGTCCCCTCTCTTCGTGTCCTGATCTCGCTCCCACCGTCGGTTATGGTCTCCATCTCTCTTTCTACCATGCTCCTGTTTCTGGCATCTTTCCACCTCCTTGTTCGGAAGCATCTTAGTCATGTGTTGTACATAATCCCCAGTGTCTTTAAAGATGCTCACGCTGGCTTCTGGAGGTTTCTTCTCTTCCAGTGTCTCTTTATCATTCTGTGATGTCTTTCCATCGGTTCGCTGCCTCGCATCGGAGAAGACCTGGATGAGCTCGCTGATGATAGTGTCCTTTACTGTCAGCGTGGTCTTTCTGACTTTTGTGGCAGAGCAATTGTGCTTCCCTTGGATAAGGGTGATGGGGATATCTGAGTCAGCATCTTGCTTCAGGTTGATGACATAAGTCATGCGACCCTGCAAGAACAGGTCATTCTGCTTATGCACTTTGTTCTTAAAAAGTATTTGGTAAATACTGCGGCCCAGAGATGTTTTAAATTCAATTTTATTTTCAGGATCCTTATCCTTGATTTCCTTCTGCACCCTTTCCATAAATTCTCTCTTTTTCTCTTCGCTAGCAATCTCGGTGCGGACTTTTTGAAGTAGAGCAAAATCCAAGCCTTTCACCAAACGGGTATGTTCTATGTCACTATCCAAGAATCGGGACTCCCCGGGCAACTGCCTTCTGTTTTTGGCAGGGCAGTCGGCCTCACCCATAAGGCCCACAGTCTCACAGGGAGCTGTGGCGCTGGCCTCCCTTCCCGCATACCCTTGGTTCGTACCGTCTCTGCGTTCCTTGGCGCGGTCTCGATACTTCCTCGCTACCTCTCTCTTCTTCCCAGTTTCCCGTGGATGTAGGTCGGCAAGGTAAATTTTCTTTTTCCTCTTTTTTATAATTGGTTCGCCATCCTCATGAAACTCACCCGTCATGCTGTGGTAAGAGACGCTGGGTGTAGGTGAATGTAGAGGTAGCTGTAGGCCTTGGGGTCGCAAGAAGTTTCCGGAACTCTTCCGTGATAAACTTCGATTGGTGGCGGGAGGGAGGTTCATCATACACATGGTGACCACTCGGGGCCAAAGGCCTGGAAAACAGCTTACATCTTGCTTCGACATTGTGTCAGGGGGCTTTCAAAGCCAACGAATATCAGAGAAGCTAACGCTCCAACAGCGGCAAACTGAACTATTTCCCACAATGCACCTCAAAAATCACCCGCAGTTCCGCTTTTGCCCCCCCATCTCCGCCCCTGCTCCCCGCCCCCTGCCGCCTCCCACAGGTTCCAGCCTGTGCCCAGAGAGTCGGAAGGAGGGTAATTTACTCTAATACGGACAGTGAGTTACAAATATGTGTGTATTTGGCCTAAGCTACCCTCTGAGGGCAAGTAGCTCCGCTTTGGAGGAAGTTACATGCCAGGAATCGTCCGCCACTTTTAATCGGAGAAGTAACCTTCCAGCTGGGTCTAGCAGCGCATGTATGTAAAACCAACTATCCAGGAGGCTGGGGCGGGAGCTTAGAGAGCTAGAAGCCAGCCTCTTGGACAACTAACAAGACCCTGTAAAAGAACTAGGATGTAGCTCAGTTTTCTCCGGGTTTAATTCTCAATACTGCAACAAACACCACCAGAAACGTCTCCTGCCACGTATTTCGTGTACATTATTTTTATGTCCCATCCACAAAAAATGTTTTGCTAAAGAGCATAATTAGTGTTTAAGTTAATCTGCATGATGGCTATTAGAAAAGGGTTCTTACTGGGCTGGGAGTGTAGTTAGTGGCAGTGAACCTGCCTAGCAAACACAGAGGCCTGGATTTCAGCTCCAGCACCAAAAAAAAATGATAGTTCTTCTCATTGAATTGAGAGCTATTCAAAGTACGTGGATTATATCAACTATGTTTTAGGTATTCCTCACCCTTGCACAAATGAGGTGGTTAGAATCTAGACAGGTATGTGATCTGTGCTCAGTGGCACCTAAGGCTAAGTTTCTGATGGGTCTTTTGTCCAGCCATGAATTTGGACATTCTGATTCCCTGATGCTGCCTACAAAGCTAACAGAATCCTGCTTCTAGAACTCTGTAGCCTCTGCCTCAAATGTACCTTGCGTGCAAAGATTGGGAGCTGGAATTCATCTGAAGCCACGAAGAGACTATATAAGTGTTGTGCACCTGCTTGCTAATATGTGTGTGGCTGATTGGGCCTGAGACCTACTTTCATTATAACCTGGAAGTAAGATAAGGAATAAATAGGCCCCACTTACCTGGGATCACTGATGGCTACTAGACAGCCTCATGTGTCTAGATCAAGTTGGCATAAGTAAGTTCACAACATTACAAATGCTTCATAATTTATTTTTCCAAACCTGTTTGACGAGACATATAAAATGCTTCCAGTATTTTGTCTTTATATGCAATGCTGCAGTACCATCCATTTCATGGAATGTCTGCACGTCTGTTTTTAATAATTGCAAAGTATTTTCTTTTTTAAAAAATTTTTTCTTATTTAAAGAAAAAAACAGATAAAAAGGGTAGAAACAATACAGAATTTCAGAAAAATAAACAGTAAGAAAGCACCAGTCGATAAGTTACATACCGTCATCTTAGAAATAGTTGCTCGAGTTACAAAATTAAAGCATACAGAGTGATATTCAAACAATGACAGGGCAAACACTTCTGCTCATCGATCCAACAAGAACGTAGTAATATGGTTATCAGTCCTACACACTTGTTTTTTATCTTAAAGAGGGTAAGATTAAACAAACAGAACAAAACAGTTTATAAGGAAACAATTTAAAGAAACAGATTTCTAAGCAAGTCCACTGGAGATCTTCACTGTCTATCTTACTGTCTCTAGTTTTCTTCCAAATAGTTGTCCCCATCTTCACACACATTGAATATATACTGAACATTATAGAACTAATCAGATCATTGCAAGATGATGAAGGCTTGTTAGGTCTTTAAGACCTGATTTTGGGGAAGTCAATAATGTCTACCATAATGTTTCTCAGTCTCTTTGTAGTAGCTGTCTTTATCTTTACATCTGCTGAAATTGAACATAAGAGACTAGACTCATATCACTCTGAACAGTGAATGATAGTATTGCTAGATTTCATATAACACTACAGAAATAGCACTGGGTTTCTTAGTGTCTCTTCTTCTTTAGAGCATCCATTCATTACATCGTGTATTATATAATCTGTTCCTGTAAATAGTTTAGAAATTCTTCCCATGTGTGAATCTCTGCATGTATATCTATCCTTTCTGTATTATAAGGAAAAACAGATCAAAACAAGACAACAAAATAAATTCCTAGAAAAACATGAAAAAGACATATAGGACCACACTATTAGGTGATCTACAGTAGTTACTATGCTTTCTCTTGTTATTTTCAATAGAATTGTCCACATCATCAGGCATAATATAATTGAACACAACATTGCATAGCTATTTTATTAAAAACACAACTTTGAAGATACTGTAGGACTTGAAAGCAGTTAATAATCAAAACCAGAATGGATATCTTTTACATCTTGTCATCTTCAGAGTAGTTGTCTCCACTCCCAGACTTGATACTATCAAGGATACCATATTTGAATGAAATCAGTCAAGGATAAACAGCAGTCTGGCAGGGGCCTGGGGATTTAGCTCAGCGGCATAAGTACCTGCCTTGCAAGCAGGTGGTCGTGAGTTCAATCCCTGGTACTGATAAAAAAGAAAAAGACAAAAAAAAAAAAAAAAAGACTACTGTGACTTTTAAATCCTGATACACTATTAACAATGTCCTCTGCTTTCATTCTTTAGATAATTCCTCCCTTTTCCCTTTCTCAGGGTGCTTTGTATATTTTGGGTCCCACTAGCTCTTTTAGTTTTTAGATTAGGGGGCCAACCTGTTATCTATCTGAGCGTTGCTAAACCTTTTTACCCCTGAGCTTGATCTTGAGCTGTATTCCTTTACTTACTAAAGTCACAAGGTTGTCCTTCCTTCCGGCTGTGTAGTTCTACACTGCACAAAAGTGTCATAGCTTTCCAGTCTATCTGCAGCTGCTGGATGAGTTGTCCCTATTTCTCTCTGGTTTCCTGTCACATAGAGCATCGTTTTCTCATCTTTGGCTTTCAGTTTATTAACCCTCTTTCAGGTTGAGTGTATCTCCTATTCAGAGCATCTCGATGGATCCTGCCTCCTAATCTACTCTGCCTGTGTTTCTTTTTTTGTTAGTGTATCAGGGCTTATCTATATTAAAGATTATAGCTTACCGTCTCTGCCTCATTTCTGCTATTTTATTCTTCTGTCATTATTTGTCCACTTTACTCCTTCATTCCACTGTCTGCCCCATTCACTGAGGCCTCTCTGTCACTGTTGCTGGAATCATGGTATTTTTTCCTCTCTCTCTGGAATGTGCTTCAGTATTTGGGGGGGGGGTTTGGGTTGGTGGCCATGAACTCTCACAGTTCCTCCTTGTCTTGGAAATATCTTGTTTTTCCATTAATTTTTTTTGTCTTTTTCCTTTTTATCGGTACCAGGAATCGAACTCACGACTGCCTGCTTGCAAGGCAGGCGCTTATGCCGCTGAGCTAAATCCCCAGCCCCTTTCCATTAATTTTGAGAGAGAGTTTTTCCAGGTACATCAGTCTTGATTGAAGGTTATTTTCTTTCAGGGCTTGGACTATTTCCCCCCAGGCTCTTCCCGATTTGAGAGTTTGTGTTGATAAGTCTGTCGTAATTTTGATAATTTTTCCATTGTAGGTAATCTGCTTCTTTTCTCTGGCTGCTTTTAATATTCTGTTCTTGTGGTAGATTTCTGGAATCTTACTTATTATATGTCCGGGTATAGATCTGTTTTGGTTGTAGATGGCTGGAGTTCTGTATGCCTCTTTTATCTGAATATCATTTCTTTTTCCTATGCTTGGAAAGTTTTGCTTAATTATATCTGTGAATATTCTTTGTAGTTCATTTGTAGTTACTCCTGCTTCTTTGCTCACATTTTTTATTCTTAAGTTTTAATCCTCTTGTCATCTTCTAGCCTTTGTATTATTTCTTCCTGGTTCTTTGTTATTTTTAAGAGATCTTTTCTTTCGTGATCATACACCATAAATCTCTCTTCAAATTTCAAAAGGCTAACTTTAGTTTCTGTCAAGGCATTTTGCCAGCTTTCAATGGAGTTTTTAGTTTCCTCTTTGGATCTGTTTCATGTATTCTAGATTTTATTTATATTCTTCATGAAAGGTTTCTCTTCCTTTTCTGAGTTCCTCTGTTCTTCCATCTGTGTTCTCTTGGAAGGGGCTTATTATTTCTTTAATTAATCTTTTTATATCTTATCTCACTTAGATCAGAATTACAGTTTTAAATTCATCTATGAGGTCATGAAGGTATTTCTTTATGTCCGCTAATGCTGTATCTAATATTGCATGATTACTGCACTGTTTCTCTTCTGTATTTATATCTCCTGGGCTTATTTTTTCAGGGTCGGTGGCTGGAGGTTTTTTAAAAAATTTCTATCTCTTGTCATGTTTCTGGTTTCTTTTAGACAGGTGTGTCTGGGGTGGGGGGTGTCTCTGGCCCTCTTCATATTGCTTAGGGTCTTTCCTAAGCGTGCTGACTGGGGTTTTGCTGCCCTCCCCAATTTGCTGTTATCTGAGGTATCTTAAACTCCCTCCCAGGGGCTCGGGATGGTACAGGGACACTCACCCCAGGCCACCCAGTCCAGAGTTCAGGGTGCAGGCAGGCAGGCCCAATTCCCCAAAGCTGGTTGATCATGGCAGGAATCTGGAAAGTTCTGGTTCTATATTTTTGATTATTGTCTGAAGAGGTATTTTCAAAAGCAGCTTCTCTGGGCTCTATTTGCCATGGCTCCGTGGGGCTCTGGTCACGCAGGCCTGACGGCAAAGACACACTCGCTTGCCTGGGCACCTCCGGGGTGCTCCGGAGGTGGGGGCCTGCTCAGCGTCAGCGCCAGCGCCAGCGCCGTGGGCTCAGGTCCTTATGTGAGCAGCGAGTGCGAAGGTGGTGATGCGTCCCAGCAGGTACGGTTCCGCCTTGGACACCACAATGCACCCTTCTCCTCGCGCCCTCTGGGACATGGCCTGGATGGGGGGGGGTGGCAGTGAAGACACACTTGCCCACCTGGGGTCCTCGGGGGCACTGCAGTGGCAGGGTGCAAAGTATTTTCATAGCTTACGTTTTGGCACAATCCAGATGTGAACCCTGATCTGGTGGATGTCAAAACCTGAGCTTTCCCAGTACTTCTGGGAAGGATTTTCTGTACGTGGCAGTGAAAGTACCAAGAGATAATTGTAGATGGTGCTATTTTCCCAATTCTTATTTGGGATTCTATTCCAGTCCTCAATTGACTTTTTAATTCTCCAGGTCAGTTTAAAATGATTCACCATCCTTGTTATAGATATGGCTTTCTGAACAAATATGGAAGAAAACCTGTTTTTACAAGCTAATTTTCAAGCCTAAGAAGCTACAAAACTCAGATTGTCAGTATATGGAGTTATATATAACCTCACCCACTGAACTATATATTTAACACCTAATTAATAATTCAGAGCAGCAAGTGCAGTGGGGAAAGATGTCATGTCCACACAGCCTGTTTGGGGGAAACTTTCCTGTCTCAACTACATCATACCCACCTTCTACATACCTCCAGCCAAAAACAAGCCATTGACTTGAAGTGAAAAGTGCTGATTAATGATGGAGCACAGTTTAAACCTAGTTGAAACCCAGTCTTCTGAGACAATGGAGATTCTGATGCGGATTTCACTTTAGTTAATTATAATGTTTTGTAGTCTGTGTTCCCTAAGAACTGGGTCAGATTTTTTAGTATGTCTGTAATTAATTTTGGAAAGTCAGATACTTACTGTACTAGATAAGTAGTATATAAAATGCCATTCCTTAAGTTGAAGAGTATTTTTAAAGAATTAGATTAACAATTTGTTCTTTCCATACCATGCATTTTATACATAGTTCAGTGTTTTATTGTTTTGTATTTTGTTTTATCAAGACATAGTCTCACTATGTAGTCCCGGCTGGCCTTGCACTCACTATGTAGCCCAGACTAGCCTCATGTTCACAGTGATCCTGCTGCTTCAGCTGCCAGAGTGCTGGGATTACAGATGTGTGCCACCATGCCTGGTTGTTTGATATTACTTATTATCTTTTTGTGGTGCTAGGGATCCAACCCAGGGTCTTATACATGCTAGGTACACGCTTTACCATCTACTTACACTGCCAACCCAAAATATAACCTAATTGTTTTCCTAACTGAATGCATCTATGATTTCCACTCCTGAAGATTCATTCTTTTCCATTCTTCATGTGCCTTCTCCCCTGCCTTCAGCCATCAAAAATTAAATTGTCTTTTCTGATCCTCTGGAGTATTTTATCATTCTTCATGTTAGAAGATTATTACTTCTTGGATTAGAACTTTTAATTTAGGGGGGATCTTTTTGAGACAAGGTCTTGCTATGCAGTGTAGGTTGGCCTTGGGCTCACCTTGTAGCCCAGGCTAGTCTTGAACTTGCAGTGATCTTCCTGCCTTAGCCTCCTGAGTGCTGGGATTAAAAGTATGTGCCACCATGTCCAACTAGAACCTTTAATTTGTGTCTAATCAAGAGAAGTTGCTTGTTAACAGCTATCTGAGTGTTGTTTATAAATTTACTCAGTACAGCATTATTAATAATTTTTTTTGAGACAGGGTTTCATTATGCACTTCAGGCTGGCCTTAAACTCACTATGTCCCCCAGGCTGGCCTCAGACTTACATCAATCCTCCTGCCTTAGCCTCCTGAGTGCTAGGATTACAGGTTACATCACCATACCCTGCCATGGTTAGTAATTGGATTGCAAACATCCTGTGAGTCTACCGCTACACTTTTGATTATATAATTTGGAGTACAGCATCTCTTGATGTACATGGGGGGGGGGTGGTTGGCACTACGACCTGTGAATGCCAACATCCTTGAGTGCTTGAGTCCCTTATAAAAGATGATGTAGTGTTTATGTAACACTGACCGATATCCTCCTAATGCTAGAAATTGCCTCTAGATCATTTATGGTACTGCATACAATGCAAATGTTGTGTAAGTAGTTACCATACATATTGTTTCAGGAAGAATGACAAGGAAGTCTGTATGTGTTCAGGAGAGGCATAATTTTTTTCTGAACATTGTTGACCCATGGTTGGTTGAATCTCTATATATAGAACCTGTGGACATAGAGGGCCAACTGTACATTCGCACTTTGGAATGTTCTGCAGCTCTAAGAAGAACAGAAATCTCTGAGAATTGATTGTGAAGATACTCTGTCAAATGGAAAAACCAAGGAGGAGGTCCTGGGAATCAATGGTACTCCTTGTGTGGGAAGGGGACCTACATGTGTATTGGCTTGAATAGATATAAAGTATGTAAAGAAGGCAGGCAAAAGCTGACAGGATTGGTTGCTGTTTGGGGTGATATGGGAGGGTGAGAGAAGGGATGGAAGGGAAACTTTCTCACCACAGTCATCCCTCAGCATTTGTGGGGAACTGGGGGCAAGACCACCTCTTAATACCCAAATCTGTGGATGCCCAAATCCTTATATAAAATGCTGTAGTGTTTTTATGTAATCTGCACATCCCCTTGTGGATTCTTTAAATCATATTTAGATGACTTATAATATCTAATATAATGTTAATGCTATGTACATTTTTTAGGGAATATTGTCCAAAAAAGTCTCTATATGTTCTGCTGATCGTAGTGGCACATACTGGTAATTCTAGCAGTCAAGAGGCTGAGGCAGGAGGATCGCTGCATGTCTGAGGCCAGCCCTGGCCACATAGTGAGTTCAAGGCTAGCGTGGACTACATAGTGAAACCTCATCTCAAACCCCCCCCCACACACACCAAAATTCTACACATGTTCAATACAATCAATTTTTGGGAAATATTTTCCATCTGTGGTTGGTTGAATCCACAAATGAGAAAACCATGTATATGGAAAGCTTATTGTATAGATATATTATCTTGAATTTTGTACTGTGCAAATGTAGTGCAGTACCTACACAAAAAATAAATAAATGAACATAGCTAGGCATTGTGGCAGACACCTATAATCTCAACTCTCTGGGAGGCTGAGGTGGGACAATTACAAGTTCGAACTCAGCTGGGGCAATTTAGTTACTTAGACCTTTGTCTCAAAATATTAAAAAAATTTTTTTAAGGCCTGGGGAGCCAAGTGTGGTGAAGTTATTCTCTCAACTCACTTATAATTCTGTCATGGGGACCACTTCCTATCCCCCGAGAAACACACCTCTGGGATGCCTGGTTCATAACCTTGGTGCGCTTGGCCTCAAGAAGGCTATAAAAACCAAAAAGCTGATCTTTTATTTATGCTTTTGTCACAATGGCAGCAAGTTGGCAGAAACCCTTCATTTTAGGCCTTTTTCACTTTGAGGATGTGTCTCTCTCACTCTGTCTTCTGTGATGGCCCAAATACTTCTAGCTCACTCTACTCCACCAGGAACTCTCTCTTCCTCCCACACCAGACCCCTTAGATGATGCAGCTCCTGTCTTTATGGCTCCTCTCCTGTATCTCCCAGGCCAAATCCCACAGCTTTCTCAGCCAGAGGTTTCTGTGCCCCCTGTGCCATCCTTTCCCTCTTCTTCACCCCTAGTAGCTTCTAATCCTTCCCTTAGTTTCTCTCCCCAGTTTCCAATTTCTCAATCACCTCCACCTGAGCCATCTATTCTGTCAGATAGATCTATTTTGTCCCCTTCCCCTGTGTTGCCATTTTCCCCGCCGGCCCACCATACTCAGTCTCGTGGGTTCCAACATTCCAGCAAGCCACATGGTTCTCAGCAGCCATCTTACTGCAGCTCGTATGGAGGACAGCCACCATCTTGTGACCCTCCTCCACACAACAGTGCACTGCCATCCTGCGACGGGTCGCAGGGTCAATGGGTGCCCTCTTGCAGTCCCTCATCATGGGACCAGCAGCAGCCATCTACAGGCTGGTCCATATTCATGTTCCTTTTTCCCTCTCTGACCTATATCAGAGTAACCATAAATTAGGTTTCTTTTCTGCTCTTCTTATTTCAAGAGATCTCTATTAATTAATCTACAAAAAGGTTCACACTAGTCTATTTATTACAGTTCAAATTGGCCAAATATACCTGAGTGCACTCTGAGTTTGTAACATGTTTGTCAGTCTATATATCTGTTGTCTGTTTGTCCAGTCTGTTTATACTGTACAGATTGACTGTCCATGTTTGTCCATTTGCTTGCTCTATAAACAGCTGTTCCTTTTTATTTGAGCTCAACAATCTTTTTTCCTCTTCTTTTGCAATTTTAGACCATTTAATCAAGGTTTATTTTGGGTTATAGATTTAAAAAACATGCTTCCTCCTAGATTGCCAGCTGGTCAAAATGATGCTAGAATTGGTTAAACAAAATCCCTTGGGATGAGAAGACATTGGACAGGACTTCAATCGATGAATAAGAAAGTGGCCACCTGGTAACTTGAAACAGCTCTCGTACATTAATTGGAGGCCCCAATAATCTCCACAGCCTTATGGGAGACACCTCAACTAAAGTTCATATGACTAAGACAATTCATTGTTGATCTGATGGTAGATTCATGCCTTCAAATATAAAATTAGGATTGTTTATGATGATAAATATTTTCTTTCAGATCCAGACATCTGCCTTTTTCTTGTGCTCCAGCCAAGAGATTCAAATCAAATCAACATGAGGAGATGCTTAAATAGGGAGCAGTTCAAACAATGTCACAAAATTCTTCAGTGCTCAAATTTTAAAACACCCATGGTTAATACAAAATAATAGTTTCATTTAATGTTCTATGTTAAGCTTACTGCCTCTACTGCACTGTACTGTTATCAATCTTCTGGATGTTCAACAACTAAAATTAAGAGATAATTATAAATTCCTTTTGCTAGGATTCACCAGATTTTTTCCAGAAAAAGGTTATATGATGCATATTGGGGCCATGATTAACTGTACTCAACAAACCATAAATGATACTATAGCTGATCTTGCTCCTAAATAAAGAGGTAAAAATAATAAAATAGCCCATCCTCCAAAGATCAGATGGCATTAAACATTCTAACAGCACAAGAGATACTTATAAAAATGTAAAACCTAAATGTGTGTATGATAAATGAATGACATGTCAGTTTCGAAAATACCTTGGACTTTATCCTTCTTATTGGAAGTCATTACTAAAATTATACTCATAAATATCCTATTGATTGTATTATTTGACTCCTGCATACTTAATTGATTCTTTGCCTTTGTCTCCTTTAGACTTAAAGCTGTATACATACCCAAGGTGAAAATGCCTGCTGTCTACTGAGGGCCATTACTTAAAAGCTCTGCAGAGGACTTCCGGGAGAACATGGCGGACAGATAACAGCAACTACCGGAGGCTCTCTGAAAGACTCGGCTCAGAAGCCAGGAATGGTGCGGACTAAGGAGACATAAGCAGGTGGAGATATGCTCTGCTGACTCAGGAACGAACTGGGCTGAGAGAAGCCAACTTGGAATGCAGTCCTGGTGCTAAAACAGGAACAGAAAAGACTCGGTGTGGAGGCTGGAACCGCGCCATTGTAAGCCGCGATTTGGGTTTCCCGCCGCACGGCGGCTGGCTGCCTCTACAGCGGCTCGGCAAGGAAAGAGACGCGCAGAAGCTCTGAGAACCGCAATCTGCGAACGGCAGAGAGGCGTGCACTGACTTGTGGTGAGGTGAGTGAGTGAGAGAAACTGACACTCTACCACAGTTTGACTCCAGCGGACTTTCTGGGCCCGAGCAGTCCTGCGGGAGCAGGGCGCGGTGGCGACTCCCACCACACATTCCCCTCTCGGGCGGGACTGGTGAAAAGTGCCTGGCCTGCGTGACGCTGCTGGCGGATCCCGTAGGCTGTCCCAACCCAGATCCCAGAGCCTGACGGTGGCCGGGAGGGGAGACGCGTAGGCTGCCTGTTCCATAACTCCCTGGTGCGCAGCGGTGAGCGGGAACACCTAGCTGGCGCAATTCGATCAGGCTGTGGCTGACTGGGAGAGAAGCTGGGCCTCTTATATAAGCTTTCATATATAAGGAACAGAGAAGAAGAGGCAGAATGGGAAGAGGCAGCAACAAGAAAGGCTCCTCGGCCCCCAATTCTGAGAAACAGGCAATAGCAGACACCGCACCAATACACATAAGGCACCATATAGAGAGCCTCATAGACCAATTCAGGAATGAAGTTATCAATGACCTGAAGCTAGAAGTATGCAGAATAGTTAGAGAAATGCTAAGTACCACCCAAGAAAAAACAGGTGGTGGAATGGAAGAACAGAAAAAAAGGGGAGAATTGTTGGATGGAGAAAACAGAGAAAGCATAGAATACGTGAAGCAGGTTCAAAGGGACTACCAAGATACTAAGAAGTCTATAGAAGACTGGCATAACAGCTTGAAAGAAACTAAGGACAGACTATCTGAACTGGAGGGCAGACTTGTAATATGGGAGAATGAAATGAAAAACTTCTTAAAAATAACAAAGAAACAAACAGCAATAATACAAAGACAAGAAGATGATAAGAGGATCCATAACTTAAGGATTAAGAACATAAAAGAAGAAGTAGGGACACAAACAAGTGAACTACAAAAGCTACTCACAGAAATAATCCAGGAGAATTTTCCTAATTTAGCAAAGGGTAAAGATACTCAGATGTATGAGGCATACAGGACCCCAGCTACCTACAACCCAAACAGAGCAACACCCAGGCATATAATAATAAAAATTCCAGAAATTCAATACAAGAACAGAATATTAAAAGCTGTAAGAGACAAGAAACAGACCACTTACAAGGGAACACCCATCAGAATTACAGCAGATTTCTCTGCACAAACCATCAAATCACGAAGAGCGTGGGGGGAAATAATTCAAGCATTGAAAGATAATAATCTCCAGCCAAGATTGAGATATCCTGCACAACTGTCCCTGGAAATTGATGGAAAAACAAGGTGCTTCCAGGATAAAGAGGAACTGGGGGAATTTGCAACCACCAATTCAACTCTACAGAGAGTATTGCAGGATATTCTAAATAAAGAAAAATACAAAGAATCCAGAAATAATGGCAGAGAGGCCACAGCGAATGGAGCAGAGAACAAAATGAAGAAGACAAACTGACAGCTACTGACAGAAAAAGAGCTTAACAGAAATGAGGCAGAGAAGATTGGATGATAGGAACAGCTATTTTGGAGAAAATGACATCTTAATAGGTAATACTGATTTAGTATCATCTTGTTTTGAAGTCTCATCTAGCTTACGTCCTTCTGTCTCCAATGGTCTAAATAGGCTGTATCTTATTGGATTTTATTATGTATGATAGTATAAGCAAAAACCTTTTAAAGACAAGGAGATTATACAGAAACCATTGTTCATTTTCTGTTAGTCGATTCTAAATACTCTGTAATGCTGTCATTCTCTTGAATGGTTTTACATTGTTTTGATATACTTAATGCTACAGTATATGAAGTTGTACTCAAGGATTTCAAAGAAAGAAACAATATGGTAACTACTTTTAGGTTAGGATTATCTGGTGGTGAAACACTATTCTGCTTAAATGGTTATGTTTTGATCTGCGCTGTTTCGTTGTTATACCCTCTTTTATCTCAATCTCCACTCCATTATTTACTTTTTTATCTTTATCCTTTTAATTAAAGAAAAAAAATAGCAGGATATATTATAGTAACCCACTTTGACTTTTCATTACCTTGATTTAAAGCCCTGTATTACTCTCACCATCTGGTTTTTAACTGATGTTCCCCTATTCTGTTTTGCTGGATAGTATCAGGTTCGAAAGTTTAGGCATCAGCTGTGAAGATAATGAGATGCATTATGACGCCCATTCTTGTTGACTTTTATCTACTTTTGAAGACCTACAATGTCTCCAATGTTTTGGTTTTGTCAGTTTTATTCTTTACTGTTTTGTTCAATTGTATTATAACTAATGATATAGGCAATTCTATTAGAGATAGCAGGAGGCATTATGGTAACCATTGTTGATCACCTTGTATTATGTTTTTACATTATCTATAATGTCCACCCTTTTGACTTGACAGATTCTGTTCTGTTATGTCACATTTAGTTTTACTCTCTTCCAAAAAAGTAATAAGAACCGAGGGAGCAATGAAACCCAAAATGTGTAATAGTCATGGTACAAAAGAGAGGAAAAGAAAGTGCTCCAAACTATATAACTGCATCTATATTTAAGTGTATAAGATAGAAAATGATATCACAGAGTTTTATTGGATCAATGAACAGAACTGTTTGCAGTATCATTGATGGAATGTCCACTTTACAAGCTTTAATTTTGTGACTTGAACAATTATTTCTAAGATGACAATATGTAATCCATTAACTAGTGATTTCCTACTCTTCATTTTTTTTCTGTAAATCTGTATAACTTGTACCCTTTCCCTGCTTTTTTTTTTCTTTTCTCCTTAAATAAAATTTAAAAAAAAAAATAAAAATAAAAAGCTCTGCAGAGTATCCCTGATTGCTATTCGACAACTTCAACCTCCTTCAGCCTGAAGAAGTCAGATAGGTCTCTACCTATTATCCCTCATGGCAGTTTGGCTTACTTTTTCAGAGGAAAAATGCTACAGGCAGCTAAGTCAATAAAAAATATTATAGGCAGTCAGACAGGGATAGGGCCTCAAAGCAACCATCACAGCCATCACAGAAAACCAGATGTCTTGTGACTGTGGAGGAGACAGATACCTTCCACTGTGGGCCAGATTCCAAGACAAAAGGCTAAACTTGGCCCTCAAACCCCACAGGGAGACCTTCTTAATATGGCTTTTCATGTTTTCAACAACAGAGATAAAAATCAAAAGGAAAAATAACAATCTGATCTTTTAGCAGTGACACCTGGAGCTCAGAGACAGGTAAAGCGAGACAAGGCAGAGCTGCCCGAGCCCTTCCCAGATCATGCTTCAAGTGCAACAAAGGAGGACATTGGGCAAGAGAGTGCCCCAACCCCGGTGTTCTTCTGGGGCCTTGCCCCTATTGCAATCTCAAGGGCCACTGAAAGAGTGACTGTCCTAGCTGCCAGAGAGCGGGTAAGCCATCCTCTAAATCCTTGTTCTCACAGGAGACCTCATCACCATTGCATTCATCTCTGTCTGACCTACTTGGACTTACTGCTGAAGACTGATGGGGCTTAGGGTCCACAGCCCCCTGATTCAGGTATCCTTCTCAGAGCCGCAAGTGCCACTGGAGGTCTCAGGTAAGACATTCTCTGTACTTGTAGACATGAAGGCCATATATAGTGTTCTTCCTGAGTTTTCAGGAACGTGTGTTAAGTCCTCACTCTCTGTAGTGGGTGTTCATGGCTCTTTCCAGACCTGGCCTATTTCATGCAGGTTCCAGGCTCTCTTCTTTACCATAGCTTCCTAGTAATTCCAACATGTCCCACACTCCTTTTAGGTAGGGGTCTTCTTCAAAAGCTTAACTTCTCCTTTACCGTCTCCCTCCCACAGCTCTCATCCTTCAGATACCCTCACAGTGTGCCGCAAAGCCATCCTTCCCCTTCCTTCTTCTCTGGTTGATCCCATAGTTTGGGACACCTCCAAGGCCACTTGTGCTACCCATGCCATGCCTATTTTAATTCATCTTAGGGATCCTTCAATTTTTCCTTGTGTTCCCTAATATCCCATAGCTCCCAAACATTTACAGGGACTTAAACATATAATCAAGCACCTTTTAGACAATGGTTTTCTTAAATCTACCCATTCACCTTATAATACTCCCATTCTCCTGGTACTCAAGCCTAATGGGTCTTATCGTCTAGTGCAGAACCTTAGGGTAATCAATAACACTGTTACCCCAGTCCACCAGAGTGGTGCCAAAACCTTATACCATGCTCTCTCATATCGCTCCCTCCACCACTCACTTTACAGTCATAGATCTTAAAGATGCCTTTTTTTTTTTTTACCATCCCTCCACACCCTAATTGTCAGGATTCCTTTGTGTTTCTGTAGACTAATCCAGACACTCTGAGGTCTCAACAACTTACACCTGTCATCTCTATAGTAAAATTTCTCCTCAGGGACACATAGCATGCCTTCCTTTCCTACTTGTCAGTTTCGCAGACACACCCCTGGTCAGGACTGACAGGTAGATTTTACACACATGCCGCACCACAAAACTCTCAAATATCTCCTCACCGTTGTTTATACATTTTCAGGATGGATAACAGCCTTTCCCACAACCAGGGAGACTGCTGATATACTTACTAAAGTTCTGTTACAGGAAATCGTCCCAAGGACTACAACTAAAATGGAGTGGCCCCTACCCAGTTTTCCTCAGAACTTCAACGGTGGTCAAAGTCGCTGGACTGCCATCCTGGTTCCACATCACTCAAGCTAAGCGGTGCCCTCCTAACCCTAACTCCTCTGACTCTACACATTCTGAGAGGTCATCTCATCTCCCATCTCCTGTATCCCTCTCATCAAGGCCCCACAGCCACAATTTTCAGCCTAGTTCATGTTTTGTTATCCTTTTTGGTTCCTGATCCCTTACATTGTATTAGTTAAATTTTTCACTATAACTATCTTAGTTCTCTCCGCCCTCAGCTGTTTGGTTAAACATGAGATCCCTGTGGGTTTAGGCTCTTATCTCTGTTACAGTAACACAGCCATGGCCTTCCCCACCCCTACTCTGTAATTTCCCAAATATGATTCAATCAGGCCTTATATTTCTCATGCTTCTTATTCTTTCGAGCTCAACTCCTAAACCAAAGATGAGCCCTACCTATCTATACTTTTAACTTTTATTCTTTCAGATGGGGGAATAATCACCTCTCATAACTTCACTTCTTGTAACCCCACACTTATTTTTCAGATTCTACCTCATCATGGTCCTGATGGAATGACACATTTGGATCAAGGGCACTTTTCCTTCTACCTTTCCTGGTCCTTTAATTATGATAGTGGCCTGCCTCCTCATAGGACCTTGTCTCTGTTTTTCCAATATAGGATGTGAGCATTCACCAATGATTAATTCCTTGTCCTGCCTGAAACATCTGGTACTAGCTTCTGGATGGGCATCAACCATCATCCTGTCAACCTTCCTGAACCCCAATATGGCACCCCCTTCCAGCAGAAAGTAGTGAGAGAGACTTTGCCCTTTTCCTAACAATAAAAAGATGGGAATGAAAGAGTTTTGCCCTAGAATAATTACTGTATGGTTATGGCAGTGGTCTAATGTGGTGGAAGCCAAAGTGGGACCGCCTACCACTTCCTGCCTCTTCCTTACCCTTAATTGCAACTCCCCTTCCTTCCAGTTTGCTCATGAAGAAAACCCCAATCAGCTCCTAGCGCCTCAGCAATGCCCACCCTAAGCAACATCCCCACTCAAAGGTTACATATGTCCCATACCCCCACATATTCCGGTCCAAAGAGACAATGCAGCCACCATGGGTTGTGTGCTCTTTCCCACGTCCTCATCTCAATAAACCTGTTTGTTTGTACTTTAACTTCTCTGTTGTGCCAGAAAATTCTTTCAAATTTTAACCTCTTTAAAATAAAATTTAAAAAATTCAATAGCAAATAAAAGGAGAACAAAACAACAACCTGGGCTGCTTAGGAGGAGACAGCAGTCCCCTTGGAGCAGACCTTGGTCACCCTTCCTACCTAGAGAGATTTTGTGGGTGACAGGGTCTACCTTTCTGTTGCTGGGCTGTCTTTCCTGGGTGGGTGGGCATGCTTGGTGTGCAGAGCCTCCCCTAGGGCAAGGAAATGTGGATGTGAAGGACATCATAGTTCCAGCTCGGCACTTCTGCAGAATCTCCTGCTCTGATGGGTTGAGAGAGTCCTGACCATAGTCAGCTGCATGAGTGACAACTTGAGGATCCTTGAGAAATTCATCCAGAATGAAGCAGCTTGCTTAGGCTCAGTATAGGGGCAGAGAGGGAAAGAGAGAACCTTATTGGGGTGGAGCCAGGTTTGCAAGACCTCAGGTGTGTTGTGGAAACAAGAGCTGACTGTTTTAGGGAAAAACAAAGAGAGGTACACAGAACCCACCTCCTGGTGGCTTATTGCAGAGCTCCCAGAGGGACAGCTTGGCCCTCCTTGGCAAGCCACTGGGCCTGGCCAGGCACTGGACTAGCAGTGAATCAGGATGGTTGGATGCAAAAAAGATCACAAAGTTTGATCAGAAAAATTCCAGGGGCAGCTGGCATGGTGGTGCATGCCTATAATCCCAGCACTGAGGAGACTGAGGCAAGAGCATTATGGAGAGTTCAAGGCCAGCCTGGACGACATAGCAAGGCACTGTCTCAACTTAACCCCCCAAAGGAGAATGCCTATTAGGGCATTGTTCAGATTCTCTAGTTTTTGGAAGTAGGACTGGGATGGAATCAGACTGACATCTTGGTAATTCACCAGTGCAAGGGGCCCTGAGAGAGCAACTAGGCTTATTATTAACATGGGCATGTGTACTCGGAAGCATTTAAGTTGAATATAGTGACCAAATGATGTTAAGGTATTTTTGATAACTACTTGGGGGTAATATTGGTATGATAGTTGTGTTTACAAAGATTCCTTCTTGGGCTGGTCATGTGGCTCACACCATCCAAGAAGTTGCAGCAGGAGGATCACAAATTTGAGGCCAAATTGGGCCATTTAGAGAGACTCTGTCTCAAAAACAAGCACAAAGCCAAAAAGAATTCCTTCTCTTTCAGTGATATTTGCTGAGATATTTGTGAATGAAATAATCTATGGGATTTGCTTCAAAATATCCAATAGGGAGGAGGAGCAGGGGGGAAAATGTTCAATGAACAAAAGCCATTTGAATTTTTTAAACTCCAATCTGGCAAAACCTGTTCTAGCAAATATGCCTCTGCCCGTTTGTTCTTTTGTCTCTCCTCCTGCAGGCCAACCCCCCAAAGTGGAGAACCATCCTAAGCATCTTTTTATTTGTGGCTGGGCACATGTGGGTGGCAGCAGACTGGTTTAGAGAAGAGTTCTGCCAGGCATGCTGTAAGCCCATCTACTTGTGAGGCTGAGACAGGAAGATGGCAAGTTCGAGCCCAGCTGGGGCAATTTAGTGAGACCTTGTCTCAAAATAAAAAATAAAAAAGGTTGGGGATCAACCTTGATGTAGCTCAAGTAGTAGAATGCCCCTGGGTTCAATCCAATCCTTAGTACAGAATAAAATAGTTTTGGCCCCCTGCTGCCAGCTCAAAACTGGGTGTAGTCACTGAGTAACTGGGAAGTTTCTCAGTCTCTCTGTGCCTCAGTTTCCTCATCTGGGAAGTGGGGAAAAATTAATATACCTTGAATACTCTTAAAGGGATTAGATGAGATGATACTTAAAGCTTATAACAGTACCTGATACATAAATGAGCTCAAAATGTCTATTATATTAATGTTAGACCCTCAATGAATATTTATTAAACGAACTCTGGGTGAATAAAGGTATGTGAGAAGATTATTACAAAGACTAATATTTTTATTTTTTTTTTTACTTTTTCGATTTTTGGGAAATAGGCTGGCCTTGAACTTGCTTATGAGCCCAGACTGGTTTGGATCCTGAATGCTGGAATTACAGGCATGTGCCACTACATCCAGCTATTGTCTTGTTTTTAAAAAGTATTCAATAGTTTTTTTTTTTTTTTTTTTTTGTCTTTTTCCTTTTTATCGGTACCAGGGATCGAACTCACAACTGCCTGCTTGCAAGGCAGGCGCTTATGCTGCTGAGCTAAATCCCCAGCCCCAGTATTCAATAGTTTTAATATCCTTAAGTTTCAAAGAAAATCCTAAAAGAAATTAAAACTTACCATCATTTAAAAAAATGACTTAATTTACATTTCATTTAAGGTCTTATTTGCCCTAATAGTGGGCATGCAGAAGAATTTATTCTGAACAGTTATTTAGCATTTACTTTTTTGTTTCATAGTCTCAAATGTCAAAGATTTCCTAATGAGAAATGTAAAAATTTTTAACTTTTGGCTATTTTGAGAAGATTGAATACTTGCTAAACATAGAATGGGGGTATTTTTCCTATGCTTTGTTAAATAAAAGGAATTAGCCAGACATAGTGGCTCATACATGTAATCATGTGGTCTCAGCTATTTGTGAGGATGAGACAGGAGGATCACAAGTTTGATAGCAGCCTGGGCAACTTAGCAAGACCGTGTCTCAAAATAAAGTATTTGAAAAGGGGCTGAGAACTCTCTCCTCAGCACTGTAAAAACAATTTTTTTTTCAATTTTGATTTCATTTAAGGCTGGCAATGTAGTTCATTGGTAGAGCACTGGCCTGGCATGCATGAGGCCCTGGGTTCTATCCCTGGGACTGAAGAAAAAAATAAAGATTGCACTTTAAAGCTTGTAGGCAGAGGCCTATCCATTTTTCCTCCTAGTGCTGGCAATTGAATGTAAGGCCTTCAGATTGAGCTACATCCTCAGCAGATTTTATTTTTATTTTTAATTTAATTTTATTTTTTGAGTCAAGGCCTCACTAAGTCACTAAGTTTCTCAGCCTCAGCTTGAATTTGCAATCCTCCTATCTCAGCCTCCCAGAGTGTTGGTATTACTGGTATCTAACACCATGCTCGACTGGGGCCCATCCATTCTTAAATTTTTCAATAAGAAATATGCACCAAAAAAGTGTTTTGTTCATGAAAAGCCTTTCACAAGCATAAGCTTTAGTCAGGACTCAGAATATGAGCTCCAAGAGAATGTGGCCTTGTCATGCTGGGTACTTGGAGTACAAGGAAGGTGCTCAGAAGCAAGACATTTCTGATTTCTCTCTGTACCTCTTTATCTTGCCTGCTTCGTCCCTCAAGGTGGGCAAATGAGACTGGAATTCCTTTTGTCTCAAGGAGGCCACAGAAGCTACAACCGTCTCCCCACTGCCAGTTGTGAACTGTTACTTTCTTTGTCCCCCGACTTTCTGTGTGAAAGCTGGCCATAAACAAGTCTGGCCTTCTTGTCTGATCATCATAAGATCCTCACTCCAGAAGGGTCCTGGCCTACACCAAAGGGAAGGAATTCTGCAAGAGGCCAGACGACTCAGGATGGACAGGCCTTTGGCTCTCCTCTCGCCTATCAGATCAGCTCACAGCCCTGTGGTCCAGTTACCTTTCTACACAGCTGTCTGTTTCTAGGCATTAGTACGGATACTTTCCCTGATGCCAGCTCCCTGCACTGTGTAAAAATATAGGAATGCTGGCCTTGCCCCTTCGGATGGGGCAGGAGAGAGAGTGCACCCCTCTTCCTCTTGGGTGTTTGAAGTCTTGGTCTAAATGTTGCACTGCAGAAAGGCATAGCCTCCCTTGAGGAGGCTCCTTGGTGGAGGGGACTAGTCCTCAGCTGTGGAGGCCCCAAACTTGGCTTTGTCAGCTTGGCAGTGGGCTGTGGCTCTGGGAACTGAATCACGTCATGTGGATTTGAAAGAGACTGAAGGACATAATGACACCAATATGGCTGTCACTATGGAAGATAAACTGGTGCTTGGCACCCATTAGGCTGGCTTTAAAAGGCATAGGGGCTGGGCATGCTCCTCCCTGGTAGAGCATGGGCTTAGCATGTATGAAGCCTTATGTTCAATCCCCAGCCCGTCCCTAGACCCCATATTACCTTTCCCAGACTTCCTCCCTACAGCCTACACAAGCTTAGGGCATTATTCCATTTGAATGAACAGAATAGGCTACTTCCTCTGACCTTTTTTTTCTTTTTTTTGGTTTCTTGAGACAGAGTCTCACTATGCAATCCACACTGGCCTTGACCTCACTATGTAGCCCAGTTTGGCCTCACACTTGGAGCAATCTTCCTGCCTCGGCCTCCCAAGTGCTGGGATTATAGGTATATGCTTGTCTTTTTTTTTTTTTTTTTTTTTTTTTTGGTCTGTTTTTTGAGATGAGATTTCACTATGTTGAGGCTGATCTCAAATTTTTGGACTCAAGAAACCTTCCTGTCTCAGCATTTTATGGAGCCAGGACAACATGTACACATGTCATTATCCCAGCTACTGTGATCTATTTTTTTTCCTACAAATCAGTCTTCGAAATAAAACAGTGGTTTTCAATGACCTATTGTTGCCTAACAAATTACTTTAAAACTTCTTAATTTATCATTATTTTATTAACTATTGTCATTTTTAGATTATCCCTCAAGGCTCTAGGGGTTGACAGTACTCAGCCAAAGGAGAGTTTGAGAACGCAAGCATGGCTCAGAAGGACAAACTTGCAGAATGAGAGTATATGATACCTTAGAGACACCTAGCAGAGTTGGCTACAAAAGTGACACGGGTGCCCAGGCAATGTGGGCAAGTAGAGATGACAAGGGAGACCCAGGGCCTAGAGATGGGGGTATGGAAACATGCACATGCTCTTTGTGTGCAGTGGACATGTCAGGCTGGTGTGCTGGATGCATAATGGGTTTTTAAGGACTAGAGTCTGGCCAAAGTGATGCTACATGACTTTTGAGGCTAGATGGTCAAAGGCAGTATGGCTTCTGCCTGCCATTGTCCTATTAGGAACATGTGCCTTTGAGCTCCAAGCTCCCATACATGATGTCTGGTCATCTTGAAACCACCATAGAGAAAGATGTCACAGGGATAGCATGATACCAGAGGATCCATGCTGTGCCAGCCCCCAGCTGGGCTATCTTCCTCGCTTAAGCATCAGACATGTAAAGAGACAAGGTTTTGAGATGAACTCAGCCTCAGCATTTATACAAATATAGAAAACATTCTTTCCAACAGAGAATACATATTAGAATATGAATAGATTCAAACAACTGTGGAAAATTTATCACAACCAAAATTTAGCCTTTAAGGAAAATCTGAATATATAATATAAGCCATGTTACAGAAAATGCTCCCCCAGCCAGTATACTTGAGTTATCCAGGTAATAGTTCCGGTTGCTTCTGGCTCCTAGAAATGGCTGGTCACCGTGATCCATGTTGTAAGAACCAATCAAAGACAGCAGAATACTCTGCCTTTATACTTCCCCTTGTGGACCCCATAAAAACCTCTTTCCCTGAGCCTTTGAAGTTGATATTGTGAGGAACAGTTGATTCCTAGTCAGTCCCATCCTACATTAAATAAATCTGTCTCCAAATCCTGGGTGTTGCTTCAGTGTTTCTGTTTGCTGTTACAGTATTATCTGACCATAATTTTATAAAATTAGAAAGTAACAAAAATGAATACCCCAAATAACTCCATCCTTTCAGAGACTTGAAAATAGCCTTACCTTCATATAAATCAACAAGAATAAGCAAATATTTTGTCTAGGAAGAATATGCGTGATTAATATAATGATACCTAATAGGAAAAGCTTAAAATGGAGAAAAGAGTATTAGAACATGGGCTGTGTGAAAACTTAGAAAAGGAGCCCAGAAAAGGAATGTATTATTTGAAAGACTTTATGATGGTTGGTTACTTGGAGCTTCATCGACCCAGCTTCTTTGCACATTTCTATTCTACCACCCTCCACTGTCAATGCTTTGTCTTGTGCACTGACAGTGTAGTGGCTGTGTCACTTCCAGCCATCACATCTGCATTAGCAAGTTCTCCATTGCTACAGCAAAATACCAGATGCAAGGTACTTGATAAAGGAGAGGTTTATTTAGCTCAGAGATTTGTAGGCTGAAAGTGTAAGATCATGGGATAAGACAGTAAGCCAGAGAGGAATTCAGGAGCCACACTTGCTCTTTCATAACCACTCACTTTTGAGGGAATGAACTCATTCCAAAAGACCAGCCTTAGTTCCTTCCAGGGGCAGAGCCTGCCCTAAAGACCTAGCTCCACCTGGGCCCTACCTCTTAAAGGGCCACTCCCTCAACACACTACACCAAGGACCCAACGTGCCATGCATGAAGGCTCCGGGAACAAACTACATCCAGAACATAAACCACATTAAGAGGAAGCCATATTTCTTTCCTTATGCTTTTTTTTTTTTTTTTGTCTTTTTTGAGACGGGGTCTCGCTATGCAGTTCAGGCTGGCCTTGAGCTCACTTTGTAGCCCAGGCTGGTCTCAAACTCACAATGATCCTCCCACCTCAGCCTCCCGAGTGCTGGGATTACAGGCATGAGCCACCACGCCCGGCTTCTTATGCTTCTTTTCAAGGGGAAAGCGTTTCTTGCTATCTCCTAACCTGCTTCCCCTTCATCATTGGTCAAAAGTACCCCATGCTCTTTCTTCAACTAGTCGCTGACCCGGGCGATCCAGCTGTTGGTGATGGGCTTTGATTCCTCAAATTCCCCTCCAGCCCACCCCCAGCCTGGAGGAACTCCACTTCCCCTCAAGCACATCAAATCAGTGAACAAAATCTGGGTTGGTTATCGAGAAAGGGCTTGTTGCCAGAGCCATAGAAGTCAAAAAATGCCACAGTACTGGGATTTTACAAGAAAAAATGTAATTGCAGGGTAGCCGGCGAGGCAGCCAGATGCTATAAGTGCAGACCTGGGATTTAGAGGAAGGGACAGGGGAGAAGTTGCTTCTTGTTGGGTGTCTTGTCCTTTCATAGGTCCTGGGTTCCTTTTTTTGGTGGGGGAAGGGTGGGGTTCTGTATGGGGGATTTTGAGCTCTGATATCATTGGCTAGCTGAGTTGGCTTCTTGTGCTCTTGTCCATTCTAGAAAAGCCAGTTCCAAACCACAAGAATCATTACTGTGAGGCCCCGGAGTCTTTCCTGGAAGACAGTTCATGTCTGGGTGTGTGTCCAGGCCTTAGCCAATTTCAGCTTTTGCTGAGCTGCAGGGCAGCAGCCCAGAAATAACCAGCCACTCACAGGCTCTTCCCCTTGCATCAAAATGCAATATATTCCTTTTTAAAAATATTCAACTTCTGAATAAATGAAACTTTCTCAAATATTAGATTAACCTTGATCTAACAAATTAAACTTTTAAATCCAGTGAATTTAAAGTTCTCCTGAATACTCTCTGGTACCATATACATAAATAGCATAAATTCACTTAAAATCCTAAGTCTATAGCAGTTACATATTTTAACTGTAGAATTACGTAGCTGTTACCCGAATAGGCTAAATTCTCTTACACATTGTAAGTACATAAAATGTCAGATCTGTTCAGATTCTTCACAAGAAAATATGGGCCATTTTTAAACAGTTCTAAATTTAATTAGAAATCTTCTGTGGGGAAGGCATGGTGATGCATGCCTGTAATCCCAACATTCGGGAGGCTGACGCAAGAGTAGTGTCAAGAGTTTGAAGCCAGGCATAGCAAGTTCAAGGACAGCCTGAACTACATAGCGAGACCCTGTGTCAAAAAAATGTTTTTAAAAAAGTCTTCCATGGGTCAAAAGATGCTATCCACTAAGGAACATGATTATTGTCCTAGTGAAAAGAAGTTACTTTTTTTGAGACAGGGTCTCATTATGTAGTTCAGGCTGGTTTTGAACTCACAGCAATCCTCCTGCCTTAGCTTCCTGAGTGCTGTGATTACAGGAGCATGCCATCCCCCACCAGGTTTGAAATAAAGTTACTTTTGATCAGAAATTTTGGCTACACATGAGCTCAGGAGCAGCAGAATGCTGGAGCAATTTCTGTCCTGCTCACTAAGGAAACCATTATACCATGCTTGAGATTAAGGAAACCAAACCAAACCAAACCAAAACAAAAGCTGGTTGTGGTAGCACTTGCCTGAAATTGTAGCACTCTGGGAAACTGAAGCAGGAGGATAGAAAATTTGAGCCCAGCTTGGGCAACTTAGTAACACTCTCTCAAAATTTAAAAAGACATTTTTAAAAAAGGACTGAGGGTACCAGGCCTGGGGCTGCACCCCTGTAATCCCAGCACTCGGGAGGCTGAATCAGGAGGACTGCTATAAGTTCGAGGCCAGCCTGGGCTACATAGTGAATTTAAAGCCAGTCTGAGCTACAATAGAGAGATCCTGTCTCAAAAAACTGGGGGAAAAAAAGGGATGGGGTGGGGTAATGAGGGTGTGATGTCCCTGGGTTCAGTCCCCAGTTCTGCCATACAAACTGACCGATACCATAAAAGCCAACATATAAAGTTCCTAAGCGAGATTCTATCATTTCAAGAGGTGATCAAAGCCAGCATCCACCTAACTCTTCAGTGCCCTCAGCCCCACCTAGGCTGAGTGCTGCAACAGATTTGCCTCTTCAAAAGTATGCATGTGTCTTCTTGCCTAGGGCTGGAGAACTTGACAAAAATGTTGCAATCATTCATGATCTCACGTCCACCCAATACTCAGACATTAAAGTGATACTCAACCGCATTCTGGAAATCTCACACAGTTTTTGTGATTTGTGATCACAGCATATAAAGTCTGTTCAACTCACATTAAACGCCCCTGAATTTTGTGGAAAATATTTTGGAGAGGTGATTCAGTAAGCTTATGATTAGTTAGAGCTGATTTAGGGTTGTGTTAAAAACAAGGAAGAAACATAACACAAGTCAGAAAACAGGAAGGCAGGGAAGAAGGAGGAGGGAGAGGCAGACGCGGGGCTGAGGTTAGTCTCATCACTCACAAGTTGCCAGCTGTGGGAGAGGGTCAGGGTTTGACACACCCCGCAACCCCAAAAAGGAACAACAAACATACCAGGGCAACTTGGGGGGAGGAACGCTATCTCCATTCTTCTGTGGTGATGGGCTGCCATCTTCTTCCAACCACTTAGAGGTCAGAGGACATGCTCATCCATGTGACAGGGTACTCACCACTCATCTTCAGCTGGGCTGCCGCCTGGCTAGTTCTCGCTTGTGCCTTGCACATGTGTGAGCAATCTTTGCTGTTATTAGCAGGCCTCCTGAGTAGACTTCCCGCTTGTGATCTCTTGGAGTGCTAGCCAGAGGGCTCTTTCTTCCCCTCCCCTCCTGTCCCCTCCCTTCCCCTCCCTTCCCCTCCCTTTCCTTCTCTTCCCATTTTTTCCTCTCTCATTTTCCCTTTTGCACTGCTGGGGCTGGAACCCAAGGCCTCCCATGTGCTAGGCAAGTGCTCTACCACTGAGCTGCATCCCAGCCCTTGAGCCTTCTGGTATTATTTCCCAGGAATATGTGCGGCTCATGGAGAAAACCTGTGGCTTGTCACATGAGACCTTCCTCTGGGGATGACTGAGCAGCTGGCTTCAGGAGGCTGCAGCTGCTAATGGGCAGGGGAGCAGGGGCTCTTTTTGGCAAGATAGATGTTGCTGCTGAAATGTTCTTTCTTGACCTGAAGATTTTCCCTCCTTCTAGGAGTATATCCCTTAAGTATCAGTTGCTGGTAAAGTCTCAACTGACAATGAAAACTGTCTTTTTAAAATCTTTCTTCTGGGAATAAAGTTTATCTCAGCATAAAATTCCAAGTAAATGGTTGTGTTATCTTAATATTTTATCTTATTTATTTATTTATTTTTGAGACCAGTCTCACTATGTAGTTCAGCCTGGCCTTGAGTTCACTTTGTAGCCCACACTGGCTTCAAACTCATGGCCATCCTCCTGCCTGTCTCCTGAGTGCTAGAATTGGGTGTGTGCCACCATGTCTGGCATCTCAGTACTTTAAAGACAGCATTTGATGCCAAGAAAATCTAATGGGGAAAAAATAATCTTTTCAACAAGTAGTGGATATTCAGATGCAGAAGAATGAGGTTGGATTCCTACCTCATACCATGTAAAAACACCAACTCCAAATGGATCTAGGACCCAAAAGTAAGAGCTAAAGATATAAAATTCTTAGAAGAAAATACAGGGATAAAGTTGTGTGAACTTGGATTTGGGAATTAATTCTTTGATATGAAACCAAAATCATGTGCAACAGAAGAAAAGTAGATAAACTAGATTTTATAAAAATTAAAACTTCTGTTCCACAAAGGACACCATCAAGAAAGTAAGAAGAAACTGAGTGTCATGGTTTAGACCTGTTTCCCAGCCCTCAGGAGGCTGAAGCAGGAGGATCACTATGAGTTTGATGCCAGCCTGGGCCACATAAGTGAGTTCAAGCCCAGGCTGAATTACATAGTGAGACCATATCGCAAAGAAACAAAAGAAAAAAGAAAAGAAAAGAAACAAAGAAAGAGTGTGTTGGGGGTTGGGGATATAGCTGAGTGGCAGAGCATGTGCTTAGCATGTGAAATGCCCCATGTTCAATCCCTAGCATGCAAATGCACACAATACACATGCAAAATATTTCTTCAGAGAAGATATTGAAATGACTAACAGCACATAAAAAGAAGTCGCACATCATTCACCATAGTCATCATTTGGAAAACGAAAGCCAAAGACACAATGATTACTACTTCTTGCTCACTAGGATGGCTGTAATCAAAAAGATGGATAATAGCAAGTGCCGACAAGGATGGGGGACATTGGAACTCTCATTTACTGCAGGTGGGAATACAAAATGGTGTAGCTGCTGTGGAAAACAGTTTGGAAATTTCTCAAAATGTTAAAGATGGAGTTACCATATAATCTAGTAGTTCTATTTCCACGTATATACTTAAGAAAAATATCTCTTCACACAACTTGTACATGAAAATTTGTAGCAGAATTATTTATAATATCCAAAAAATGGAAATAACCCAAATGTCATCCACTGGCCAATGAGTAAATAAATTGTAGAATATCCATATAAGGGAATATTGTTTGGCCACGAAAAGGAAAAAAGTACTGATTCATGCTATGACACAGATGAACTTTGAAAATAAGCTTAGAGACAAAAGCCAGTTACAGAGGATCACTTTGTATCATTCCATTTATATGAGCTGTCAAGAACAGGCAAATTTATAGAAGTAGAAAATAGATTAGTGCTTGCTTACTAGGGATTGGGTTTGGGTAAAAATTGCTAGTGGATAGGAGCTTTCTTTTGGGAGGCAGTAATGTTATGAAACTAGATTGTGGTGATGGTTGCACAACTTTGTGACTGTAGTAAAAACCATGTAATTGTACATTTTAAAAGAATGAATTGCATAGTGTGCTTTTTGTTGTTATTTTGTATGTTTTTTGAGACAGTCTCTCTATGTAGTTCAGATTGGCCTTGAACTCAGTATGTATCCCGGACTGGTCTCAAACTTGTGGTAATCCTGCTGCCACAGCCTCCAGAGTACTGGATTTGCAACCATGCCCAGGTCAATTGTATGGCATGTAAATTATAGTCAGGAGCCAAATAATGGATGTTTTGCTGGTGGACCACATATGTGATGGTAGTCCCAAAAGATTAAAATACAGTGTAGACTCCTACTGCCTAGTAATGATGTAGATGGACCTACCTAGTACAATACATTATCACATGTTGGTGGTATGCTGGTGTAAGTAGACCTACTGTGCTGCAAGGTGGATAATAGTGTAACAATACAATTAGGAATAGCCAGGCATGGTGGCACACTCCTGTAATCTCAGCACTTGGGAGGCTGAGGCAGGAGGATCACCAAGAGTTTGAGGCCAGCCTGGATTACATAGTGAGTTTAAGGTCATCCTAAAGTATATAATGAGAGCCTGTCTCAAAAAAATCTAAAAAAATCCAATTAGATATAGTATACAATACTTGATATTGATAATAAATGACTATGTTATTGAGTTCTGTATTTACTGCACTATACTTTTTTCTTTTGAGCCAGAGCCTGACTCTGTTGCGCAGGTTGGCCTTGAACTCCTGGGCTCACGTGCTCTTTCTGCCTCAGCTCCTGTGTAGCTAGGACTACAGGTGCACTCCTCTGCACCTTGCCACTACACTACACTTTTTATTGTCATCTGAGGGTGTACTCCTTGCATTTATTAAACAGATTTACAGTAAACACTGTGGTGTGTTATGTTGGTGGCAGCCTCATTCATCTCAGGGACCACTTGGTGTGGCATCCTTTTCTTGTCGGCTTGGTCGAATCTTGTGTTGCTTTGTTCTTCATGGCCCTAGAGCGATAGACTGCAAGTGTAGCAGGTTTGTGTAAGGACACTCTATGCTCTTCTCAGGATGACATCGTCTAATGATACATTTCTCAAAATGTATCCCTGTCATTAAGAAATTGCATGACTATGTTAAAAAGAAGAACATTTGGCTGTGTTCTGGTTCCCACTGTTGCTGTTGGGCATTATGCTGACATTCTAATTTAATTATTCTTTTATAGGTATTCTCCCCAGACCTGCTTTTAGAATCTTCTCTTCTGTACCCGTTTTCTGTTGCTGTGACTAAAGATCATGCTAGGTAACTTACACAGGAAAGGGATTGGTTTTTAGCCTTCCAGAACTGGGGAGGTTCATAGTCAAAAGTACTAGAAGGGGTGAGCCTTCTTGGTGGCGGGGACTTTCCAGAGTCTCAAGGTGACTCAGGACACCCAGGGGAGGAAGAGCAAGTGTGCTAGCTCAGGTCTCTCCTTAGAAAGCCACTAATTACACTGTGGGACCCTGCCTTTGTGACATCACCTGACCCTAATTACCTTCCAGATACCATTACCACATGACTGCAACTAGGGATTGCATTTCCAATACGTAAAATTTGGGAGACATATTCAAACCATAACACTGGGTTTTTCCCTTGATTCTACAATTTTACTGTGTTGTGTCTCGATATGGATGTCTTCTTATCATGTTTGAAATGTGCTAGGATCACTGGACCTGAGGATTTACATATTTCAATAATTTTGGAAAATTCTCAGCTATCATCCTGTCGAATGTTACTTTTCTTCCTGTTCTTTTCCCCTCTCCGAGACTCCAGCCAACCTGTAGTAAACTGTGTGCTCTAGTATCCCCTCCTTCACAGGTGCCTCTCCTCTTCTCTGGGCTGCATTCTGGGTACTGCTCTGGAACTGAACATTAAGACATTCGACCACTTTCTCCATCTCCGCCTGGGTGTCTAGAAACATCTCGCACACAGCACAACTAACACTAAACTCCTTCCTCCCCTGCCTTCCCCATCTTAACAAGTGGTAGCTCTATTTCTCCAGTCCCCAGCCTGCTGTTGCCCTCGCCTTCCTCTTTCCTTCGGACCCTACATTTCAGTGCTGCCCTTCACATGCGTCTCTGTATACAGGAGGAAATGCACTTAGCCAGTGCAGACACAAGGACACTGGCCAGTGAAACTGGAACTCATTTCCTTTGCAAAGCAGAAAGAAACAGAGCCTGATTTTGTTTTTAAAAAAATGAGATATTACTGTCTTTGTCCTGAACACAAGCCTTTAATTTGTACAGGACATTCTGCCTGGAGGACAGATCTACTCAGTAGACCACACCTCAGGCGAAAAACTGTTGAGGGGAGGAGAGAATTAAAACAAGTATTTCCATGAAGTGTGATTAAACTGGTCCCTGACTAGAGAGCTCGGGCCAGTCATCGGCAATCAGCCGTGCCAGGCCCTGACTTCATCTAGTTCCTAGGTCTGGAAATTCCGCTTGCACTCGGCCTCTCCCTCAAATCATGCCTCTGAGCCTGGGTAGGCGCTTCGCCGTCTCTGTCGCTTCCCAGGACTGTAATGGCCCTCCTCCCACCTGGTCACCTCTGATCTTTCGGGCCAGGATCCTCTCCGCCCCCCAGCACAGTCGTCCCTTATGAAGACTTTTCCCTACAGTGTGGCTCAGGAAGCCCTCTCTCTGTGAGTCATCCTTGGGAAGCCCTCTCTCTGTGCGTCGTCCGTCTCATCTGGGGTGCAAAGCCTCTAGCTCCCCACACTATGGCATCACAGCAAATCACTTTCGCAGGGTGCTCACACTCTGCACACCCTGCCTCCACCTTCTTGGGAACTCTTCCCCTCTGCCACATTCGGTGCCCTACGACATGGTTTCCTCTGCTTGAAAAGCTTTTCTGCTCCTTTTCTGTGTGGTAACCATTTAGTTGCCTTCCATGAGTGAGCTCGTGTGTTGCCTCCTCCGGGAAGCCTCTCAGGACTCCTCCATGTTGTGCTCCCCTCTTCCGTGGGACTAAGGTATTACGCTGCCATTATTTGGTCGCTCTCACTCCCTTATAACGTGTGCAGTGCTGTGGGGGACAACGACTCTGCTTATTCATTTTTTTTAAGAGCCCAAATGAAAGGACAGCCGTTCTCCACAGAGCAGCGAGAGTTTGCGTGATTATATCCAGGCTTATCTCTGTGGGTTGTCACAAGCCCTCCATGGCGAGCCTTTAGGGCACATTCCACATTCCACCATAGCACTACTGTAGGATGGAGAAAAATGTTCTTTGTGAGTGTCCTAAGTCTCGCTATGTGCTTGTCCCCTTAGGTTTGAGTGAAGTTCCTTTGGTTAATTCTGGACTGTTGAAGAAAGACTAAGGCACGTGGTAGGAGGGTGGGTTTCAGGAGAGGTGGTGGTGGTGCTAGAGAGGGGACAGGAAGGGGATAGGATGGCTTCACTCTAAGGTGAAGAGGAAGTTGCCACTTCCGGTGTAGCTGGGACAAAAGGGACGCCACAGCTTTGGTAACCGAGCAGCTGGAACAGCATTGCCACCCAGGTCCCAAAGGGGCTCATACTCTTCCAGAAGGTCCAAAGGACCACCTGCTGTAGGGAGCACAAAGCAGAAAGCGGGGCACTCCTGGCTGCGTGGGTTACTCCTGAGCTGGGTGATGCTGGGGTGCTGGGTGCAGTGATTCACTTTCAGGGTGGAAAATGTTGCTTGGGCTCCTTCTTGGCTACTTCTGGATCTGTCTCAGGTCACGAGGGTCATGGCCTTTTGGGCTGGTTCCCCCAAGAGCTGTTGGTTGTGGGACCCTAAAAGTCCAGCCATCATGGTACAACTCAGAGGGGCCCTTTTGCCCCCAGAGCATCCCAAGTGGGATGTCCCACTTGTCTCAGTATGGCCGACTCTGCCACTCACTGTGTCTCCCTGCTTCTTTCTTCTCCTATCCCAGGGCACTTAGTAAACATATTGCACTGCTATACATGTCCTGCAAATGCCATGTCTTGGGAACTCAATCCCCAGATTTGTGTGTTAATGGTCTTCGAAGGTAATCAGGATGAGGTCATGAGGATGGGATCCCTGTGATGCATCATTCTGTGGTCCTGGGTATGGAACCCAGGGCCTGTTGCATTTAAGTTCCTACTCTGCCACTGAGCTGCACCCTCAGCTCCAAATTTTCAAGGACAGTATTTTTATTTTTTGAGACTGAGTCGTGCTATGTAATCCATGCTGTCCTTGAACTCACTATGGAGCCTAGGCCAGCCTCAAACTCACAATGATCCTCCTGCCTCAGTCTCCGGAATGCTGGGATGACAAACACGTGCCACTCAGGGGTACTTTTGACTCTCTGTGATTCTGTCTTGTCACTTGTTTTTAGAAGTTGCTCCCTCCAGAGGGTGCAGTTTGACCACACATCTATATAGGACACTTGGACACTTCGGATGGTCCCAGTGTTCGGGTCAGGACTGTCTGGCGCTGAGCGGAACACCCACATCCGCAGCACATTGGTTGCCTTGTCCAGTCGTTCCTCGGGGTTCCTTTGCAGAAGCAGAGTGCTGCAGTCCCCCAGCGCCACGCCACCAGCACACACTCCTGCTGCTGGCACACGGGCGCGCCGCGCGGCTTCCTTTGCCTTGGCGATGCTTTATTATTATCCGAAAACATCAGGCTGTGGCTTTGTTCTTTAAATACTCAGTCCATGCCCTTGGTACCTAGCCCAAACTTGCCTCCTGCAAGCAGTACAAAAGCATCAAGGGCTCAAAGCAAGCTTGCCACCAGCACCCCCATTCCTTTAGTTGTCTTCCCGAGAAGCAACCTGACTACCTGTTTTTGACTTGCCTTTTGGAAGAAACCCCAGGCCTGACTTTTCCCATAGGGGGTCCCCCAGCCCCATGTAGCTCTTGAAGACTTGAAATATGACTCTGAATTGAGATACAAAACACACATTCATTTAGAAAACATTACAAAAACCAGAATGTAGAATATCTGATTCATAATGGTTCACATGGATTACATGTTGGATACATATTTTGGTCAAATAAATACGCTGTTAAAATTAATTTCACCTGATTCTTTTTTTCTTCCTGTTTTAAAAATAGGGCTACTGGAAAATTTTGAATCCTGTCTGGGGCTTGCATGATTGCTTTATTGGCCAGAGCTAGTCCACGCATATTGAAGTATTTGCTTATAGGTTTTCAGCCCCTTTTTGTTTACCCAATCGCTGGCATCTCGGGTACAGAGCACCCAAGGTCCTTTTTGTACATACATGGCTGGGACCAAACCCCCTCAGAGCTGGACTGCAGTGAGAAAGCAGCAAGCTTTAGTACCAAGGAAGGTGACTTATCATTCGTGGGCCAGGTCACTGGGGCCACTTGTCCCTCCCGGGATCAAGCCTCATGGCAGAGAGACCCAAAGGCAGTCTTGCCTTTGGAATATCTGTAACAGCTGCCCTAGGTCATGACTCTTCTTTAAAATCATCCTGAGCTGAGGATGTAGCTCAGTGTTAAAAAGCACTTGCTTAGCATGTGTGAGGCTGGGTTCTATCTCCAGCACTGCAATAGTAGTCATCATCATCATCATCATCATCATCACCTGAGACACGGTGTGGTAGGTATGGACCTTTTTACGTTTTGTCTCACTCCAAAAGGTTTGGTTAGGCCCGGTCTCCTGCATTCAGGAAGGCCCAGGTAAATTTGTTTTAGAAATGTGAGATGAGCTGTATGGTGATATCCATGAAATGGGACAACAAATTATTTTTTAAAATATATAATTGTGGGTCCTTTGTGCTGAGGTTACATTTTGTTCTAGAGACACAGACTAACTGATTTTTCCCTCTGTATATAAAAATCTATTTATAATATTCCTATTACAGAAGGCTTTTTTGAAAAAGAAAAGAAGAAAAAGAAGAAAGAAAAGCAGCTTGGTTATCAAGGAAAAGATGGAAGGGATGAAACCATGTGAGGGTTCCATTAAGTTCCCGGATGAAGCCAGGTGTTAGTGCAGGAGAGAACGGCAAGAAAGATCAATTGAAACCATCTGCTTTTGTAAGAGGGCCAGGTGCTGCCTCGACAGATGGGCATGGATGCTAGCCTGGCATGGGGCAGATGGGGGTTCAGCTGAATGGCAGAGAGCAGAGTCGCCCTTTGACTTGTGTGGTGACCACCCAACCTGGGCACAGCATGCACAGAAGGGCCTATGACGCCTGTCCTGCTTTCAGAAGCTGAATTCTGCAGGGCACTGAGGGCCTTATGTGAAGACCACCTGCCAAAAGAGGCAGCACTGGGTACTGGTGCAGCTCACCTCTGTGTCACTGAGGAAGAGGCAGACTTGCACAGCATTCTTACTTTATACTTTGTTGAAATCTCCCATGAAAGCCAGGCCAAAAATTTCTCTATAATTCTCCTTTCTCCTCCTCCTCCCTTCCTCCTTCCCTTCTTCTCCCTCCTTTCCTCCTCTTTCTCCTCTTCTTCTTTTTTGTTTTTTTTTTTGAGACAGTGTCTTGCTCTGTAGTCCAGGCTGGCCTTGAACTCACTTTGTAGCCCAGGCTTGCCTTAAACTCACAGCAACCCTCCTGCCTCAGCCTTCTGAGTGCTGGAATCACAGGCATGTGCCACCATACCCAGCTCCTACAGTTCTTAATAATGCCCAGTGGTCACCCCTTATTCAAGGGGGACTCATTCCAAGATTCCTGTGGATGTCTGAAACTACAGGTAGGGCTGAACTTCATACATACTGTTTTTCCTACACACCCAAATCTGTAATAAATTTTAATTTATAAATTAGATGCAGTAGAATAATAATAACTAAAAGTAGAATGATTATAACATAGTGAAATAAAAGTTATTTAGGAGAGTGTACGTGGTGGCATATGCCTGTAGTCCCAACTACTCAGGAGGCTGAGGCCAGAGACTCACTTAATCCAGGAGTTTGGGGACAGCTTGGCCAATACAGCAAGACATCATGTCTTTTTTTGAGACACAGTCTCACTATGTAGTCTAGGCTGGCCTTGAATTGCTTATGTAACTCAAACCGGCCTCAAACTCACAGCAATCTCCTGCCTCCGCTTCCTGAGTGCTGGTATTACAGGCATGCACCATCATGCTCTGCAAGACCTTGTTTCAAGAAAAATAGTTATTTAAAAGTTATGAATTGTTTATTTCTGTAATTTTCTATTCAATATTTTTGGACCATGGCTGACTAAGGTAATTGAAACTATAGAAAGAAAAATCAGGTAAGAGAGGATTGTTACGTGTATGAAGTACCTGAAATTTGCTAAGAGAGTGGATTCTAAGTACTCACTCCTATTAAAAAAACTATATAAAGTGATGGATAGGTCACTGAGCTTGATTGTGTTAATACTGTCACAATGCATACACATGTCAAAACACCATGTGCATAGCACAAACATACAGTGTTTATTTGTTAATTGTCCCTTGATAAGGCCAGGGAAAACATTTCTAGTGATCTCTGGCCTATGTACTTTTCTAAAAACTGGGGTTGGGAAGTGGGTTGGCATTAGCTTAGTGCTGTCCATGAAAACCTTTTCTCTGTCAAGTGGATGTATACATTGATGACATCTGTTTTTACTTTTGTTTTTCAAGAAAATGGTTCTAAATCCGTTCTCACTTGTGAAGAGATGTGCAAAGTCTTGCCCCTCTGCCATTCATGGCCCTTGTCATGTGACTGCAGCATCCTCCCACAGTATTTGGTTTCATCTACCCCAGCTCTGGATAGTTCAGCAAAGGTCAGGGGGAGGTTAACAGGCATAACACAGAAGTTCAGGATGGCTGCTGTGCTGGAGCTCATTGTTTCTCAGGTCTCTGCTATGGTATGACCCCATTAACCTGCTGGACAACGAGGCAGAGCTGAGTTGGGGTCAGCCTAGATCAACCATCCATCAGCTGACCTCCAACTATGTAAGTAAAGCCAGCAGAAATCTACGGAGCCCACCCAGCCATAAACATTTCCTGTACCTCTGAGCTTCAGGTTGTTTGTTACACAGCATTATTGTAGCAGAAGCTAACTGATATATCCAAAGGGTTAGAGGACCTGTATTTGCTTTTGGGAAGGGGAAATTGGTTTTTCATGTGTTTTCTGCCTGCTGCTGTGCATTTGGTGCAAATTTATTTGCAATTGTAGCAGCCTCAAAAGAAGAATCCCTGGAGATTTTAGTAACTCAGAGCAGTCACAAATTGTGCCATATTAGAACTACGTATAATTTTATAATGTGATCATCCATAAAACCTTAAGAGCCTCTTTAGAAAAATGTTTAAAAACCACATGTGGGCCAAAAGTTTCATATGTGTAACTAGAGCTGGCTAATGTTTGTTCTAGGAACTTCCTTATTTCCTGACTTGCAAAACTTCACCTGTGCAGGCTCAGCAGTGTAATAACATCAGCACTGGCATTAATGCCCTATGCCCATAACACGAATCTCGCATTCACGTAGAAGTAATTTTAGGAGTTCTCACAGCAGGGTCGTAATTCTTAAATACTTAAAATATTATGTATGTTGTCTCTGCTGATGAATAGAACATTTTTTCATTTTGCTGTTAACAAACTTAGATTCTCTCAAGTGATTGAAAAGCACTTTGCCAGCCTAAAGTTCTATAAAAACTCTAAGTAATAGCAACAATAAAACCTTATTAGCCATTTCAGGCTCTGAATCAAGATTTTCAATCCTTGGCATCTAATTAAATGTTTTACATTCTAAAGGAACACGTAGCGTTATACCTCTCTCTCCTAAGGCTTCTTTTCCTGATTGGGACTAGAAAATTGGTCAAGACTTTGTAAGAGGCACGCAAACGCAACTCTAAATAAAGACGCCTTTGGTATTGCTTTCAGATGTTACCAGCCTTGGTCTTGGCTGATGTTGCTAACTGATGGGGGCGTAGGGGTCCATAGGAAACCATTGTTTGGGGGTAACTCACAACCTGCCTCAACCAGCTTCAGTTATGATCTGCACATGCGCTGCTCAGTACAGTGGCTTCGGAGGACATGTCTGAACCGGCTTTGTCATGTCAAATACACCCGACTTCCGAGATTTGGTATGAATCAAAAGAATTTAAATGACCTCATTTTCATATTGATTGTCTGTTGAAATAATATTTTGGACACATTGGGTTAAGCAAAGGATATTCTAATCAATTTCAACTGCTTCTTTTGACTTTCGTATGTGTGGCTATGAGGAAATTTAAGATTACGTATTTGGCTTGAAATTTACTTCTAGTGAACAAGGTTTCTCTATAGGACAAGAGAAAAAGGTCAACGTTAGGTTAAGGCAGTCTAGGAGACAACCTCCCCGACCTTTCTCCAGGTCGGAGGGAGTGAGTAGGGAAATTATTCCTTAAAGTTAAGCAGCAGGTGGGCTTGAAAATCAAATACTGTCACGTGTCATATAATGACATTTTGGCCAACAATAAGCCATTATTAAGATTACAATGCAAATGCAGAGATGGGGACGGCTATCACAAAGAGAATGAGAGATGCGATGGTAGTTGCTATTGTCTTCCCTAATTTGGAACTTGAGGACCTAAAAAGACTTCATCATCCTGTAATGATTTGATTAGTTCTATAATATGCAATAGGTATATAAAGTGGGTGAAGTTAGGGACAACTATTTGTAAGAAGCTAGAGACAGTTAGATAAGGAAGATCTCCAGTGGACTTGCTTTGAAATCTGTATTTCTTTAAATTGTTTTTTATTTTTTTTTTAAATGTTCTGTTCTGTTTTGATATGGTTAACCTTACCCTCTTAGAGAGGTAAAACAAATAGGTGGGACTGATAATCATATTACGGAGCTTTTGTTCGACCATAGAGCAGAATGGTTTGTAGGGTCACTTTTTTGAATGTCATTCTAAATACTTTAATTCTATAACCTGAACAGCCATTTCGAAGATGACAATTTGTAACTTATCAACCGGCAATTTCTTACCTTTTGTTTGTCTGTAATTTAGTATTATTTCTACCCTTTTTTTTATCTCCATGTATTTTTTTTCGTTTCCTTTTCTTTAAATAAAAAAAATTACAATGCAAAATTTTTATTGCCTAGTGGCATTGTAGCCATTTTAATTTGTGAGCGCACAACTGTTCACACAGTGATGAAATCAATTGATCAAAAATGTAGTTCTCAAAACGTTCGTGTTAAGTGCTATGTAACTGTATTGCACAGTTCTTTTTTTTTTTTATTTTTGAGACAGGGTCTTGTTAGGTGGTCCAGGCTGTCCTCAAACTTGCAGTCTTCCTGCCTCAGCCTCCCAAGTGGCTGGGATCACAGGTGTGCACCACAGCCAGCTCAGCAGCGCCCTTTGAAAGAGAGTTGAGAGCTCGAGTCCCAGCACCGCCCGCTAGCTGCCACAGAAGCAACCACTTCGGGGATGAATACATCTTCACTACTGGGCTCTTGGGCTTCTGAGACTTTGGGTTCTTCTGAGGTTCAGGCCAAGAGCTGGTAGAATGTGTAATGGGCAAAACGTGAAAACAAAGGGGGCACAGGGGTAGCATTAAACAGCACTGTGGCTTTTGGACAAGTGGCTAACATGGTTTGGAAAAGGCATGTAACGTTCCCAAGGTTGCTGTCACACACTGGTTCCCTAGGGAGCTGACTCTGATGGAGCTGAGTGTGCAGGAGGCTTTTAGGGAGACCCCACAGGATCCAGACTCAAGGATGGGAAGGGAGAAAAGCCAGAGGTAACAAAAGGAGAAGCCACATTGCCATGTAGCCGCTAGGGAAGCCGCACCTACTCTGTGTGTGTGTGGTGGGGGGGTGTTGAAAGATGGAATGACCCTTGAAGCTGTTCCAAGGTAGAGCTTTAAGAACCCTTTGTCTATCAGTCTTCGATGTGAGCTAGCCAGAGTCTCAGGCAGTCCCTAAGGCCTCGACATCCAGCGGGTGTCTGCTGGTGGTGCGCCCCACAGAGAGGCCCCCACAGAGAGGCGGAGAAATCCTTCATTCCTGAAGCAGCCGCACAGCTGACATGCAAATCTGGGTCCTCTAACCCCTACCCCACACTTTTCTACCTTTCTGCTCACCCAGGGGGCTCAAGCTGCCGTTCAGGGCAGGACACTTCTATAATGCAAAACAGAATAATCAGGGTCGGAACCCAGAAAGACACTTTGCAGAGAAAACAGATGGAGATGTTTCTCATCCTGCTTCTCTTTGAAAAAGCTCCACACATTAATCAGGGAGCAGTCCAGGGATAAGGGAGGTTTGCTAAAGGGTACAGCCCAGGTCCAGGTGACTGAGCTGGTGAGCTTCCCTGGGCAACGATGCCATCAGTGTGACAAACAAACTCGCAACTCACCAAATACAAGCATGGTCGCCTCACTTGTTGGAGAGCCAAGAGCGTCTGGATTCTCAGGAGAGCAGCCTGGTTGTTTGTGGGTTGTGTTCTTTGCCCACTTGCTGTTAGCAAGGTTTTCTAGCAAGGGCCCTTGGCAATATGCTAGGTGCCTGTTCAGGACAAGGGGCCCCAGCAGGGTCCAAGCTCACAAAAGGGATCAAGATGGTGGTCAGTTCTGGTGGCTTCCCTGTGCTTTCTGGGACATGTTCTGAGGGAATAGTGTTGGCCTAAAAGCTGCCCACATCTTGGAATGGAAATGGTGTGGGAATGTGTGTGTGTGTGTGTGTGTGAAAGAGAGAGAGAGAGAGATGGTATCCAATGCCGTCTTGGAAAATGGAGGATTGGATGCAGGATGTCCCACTCTTCTATTTCTAGAAGTCATTGTGTTTCTTAGGTAAGTTTTCCCTTTTTCTAGTGGTCAACATAGGAGTAATCCATCCTTCGCAGGACCCCAGCAACACTAGATGGAACCATATCTCTCTCGGACAGGTGGGGTCAGGGCTGGTTTTTCAGAAAAGCTCCGTACAGAGTCCTGGCTGTGGGCAGTGGAGAAAGGCACGAGAAACAGAAGCCGGGTAATGAAAGTTCCAAGCACAGCAGCAAATAATAAAGCAATTATTGAAATAAGACTATAGCTTTAAGTCCCGAAACTTCTGAGTCAGAAAATTCTTCTAATAATAGTTAATAAGAACATAATCCTTAACTATAAGAAGCAGGGAAAGTTGTCTAGAAGATGAACTGCAGGCTACGGCTGAGTTAACAAACAAAAACGCAGATTTGTGACGACTTTAACCGAAAAGAATGGAACAATAGTAAGTGCACTGAGGCTTGGCAAAGGGGAGAAGGCACAGGCAGGAAACAAGAAAAACCGCTTTGCCTTGATTAGCTCTTAATGAGTTTTCCACTGACTGGACGGACCACTCTTTTACCGCCATCTTGTGGTCAGAAACAGAAGCGCAGCCTACTTGGACGGGTCTGTCTTTGCCCTCTTCTATTGGAGAACATTCGGGTGCCACGGTCTCCAAGTAGGAGCCAGTTGATTGACTTTGCCCCACTGTTTCACTTCTGTGGATTCCAAGTCCCAATTCTGCTATGTAAGAGAACCACGGACATTTAAAAAAAACTTGGCTCTTTTTCGTCTCTGTCAAGTAGATTTCCCAGAATGACCCACGGTGGAGCGTGTGTAACACACACATTTGTGGGGGTCACACGGAGACACCAGAGGACAGCCTAGGCTTTGTGGGACATGGAACTCACAAGTTTGAGTTCCCTATGTAAAGCAATATAAGATTCCAGCTATAAATTTAAGTATGGCAAAAAAATCACAAAATTTCCAAATTTCAAAGAGTGGACACATTCAGATAATGTAGCATAATATTTTTATTAATTAACTCCCTAATATGTCTCTGTAGTACTTTCTGCCTTAGCATTTTTGGCTGTACATTGGCTGATTGATTTTGGTTGGATCGATAATTCTGGAAAAAAACGTGAAGTAAAGCTGAAGTTACAGCATACAAGAACCATTGGAATACCTTCTTAAATGGCGACTGTACTGTACTGAGCTACACAGTTATACAACTGAATTATTGTTATGACATAAAAATGGACTCATTGGTAAATGTTTCTTTGGGAACTTTCGCTGTGTCAATGGCAGTTCTGTTCACCATTTCATCAGGAATTGCCACATTGCGTAGGACAAGAGGATCAGGTACTCTGAGATGTGGTCCCATTCACTGGGATGGATAAAAGATGCAGCTAACCATCCAGGCCTATTTTCATACTGCAGTAGCTATGTGCCCTCCAAACCAGGAATCTCAATCACTTTTATTCCACACACATTCCATCAGAAAAGGGAAAGGTTATACGACAGAGTCATGATTGTGTGTCCTGTGTTCTTGAATATGTTCCCAACAGAAGAGGTTTTCTGACTGGGGAGTGGCTAGCAATGTCTTGTTTTGGTTTTTGAGATAGGATCTTGCTATTCAGGCTGACCTTGAACTCACAGTGATCTTCCTGCCTCAGCCTTCTGAGCTCTGGGATTATAGGTATGTGCCACTATGCTGGGCTTGCTAGCGGTGTCTTAAAAGAATGCACAAAATATTCCACTAAACTCAAATTAAATATGTCCTCAAATCAGTTCAATCCTCTGTATGAAAGAAAGAGAGAAAGAAAGGAAAGGAAGGAATCTTGCAGACCCGTGGTAGAGTGCTTGCTAAGTATGTGTAAGGCTGAGTTCCACCCCAGTACTGCAACACCCACACACACGTGCACACACACACACACACACTCAGAGTCGAGTAGGGCATTTAAAGGTAGCATGTGAGCAAGGGCAGCATAAGCTAGAAGATGTCGAGGGCCTTAAGAAGGGTAAAGATAATAAGCAAGAGTTAAAATACTAATCAAAAGCAAATAGTCCCAGAGCGTTGTTGCTGTGATCTGTGTGTGTCTGCCCAGATTCACTCACTGGAAACTTGATCCTCAGCACAAAAGTACTGGATGGGTTCTGCCACATGGTGATGCCATGTCCCCCAATCCAGGGAGCACACAGATGGAACAGGAGACCTAAACTGCCAGTGTTTGAATCTGGGACTTCCTAACCTCCAGAACTGTGAAAAATAACTTTTAGTTCTTTACAAATGTTTCAGTTTTTGGCAGCACAGAATGGACTGAGACTTCTAAGTATCCTATGCTATGTTTTCATGCTCACAGCAGCTCTAGCAGTCCATTTTACAGATGCGGAAACTGAGGCTAAGGGAGAGTTAGTGAGTGACTGAAAGTCGTGTGGTTACTGAAGATGGAGATCAGAGCCTGAGAGTGGGGAAGACTGACTAGGGAGCTTTGAAGGAGGCCTGGTGACTCCTGGAAGCTGGCTGTGTCATCCGCTGAGATGGGAATGTCGGAGAAAGAGTACAGAGAAGAATACAGGAGGAGAAGCATGCTGTGCTGGCTTGAAAGGTCTAAGGGATATCTAAGTACAGATGGTTGGCAGTTGGTCGGATAGATGAGTCAGGAGCTCAAGACAGATTTGGCCAGTGCCACTGATCGCTCTTGTGTGGGGTTGGCTGACCCCAGGGCAGTGGTTGAGATCCCCTGAGTTGTGCTGGCCTAGAGAGGAAGCAGGAAACCCAGGAAGTTGAGTGAGGAAAGCATTTTGAGAAAGAGCTAGTCACAGAGGTCCACATTGCGGGTAAAGCCTGAGCGCGTGAGTTTAACAAGAGAGCCACAGCGAGCCTGACGTCTGCGTTTGGCTTGTTCTGGAAGCAGATCCCAAGACTCACTTGAGCCAGTAGATTTGGGAGATTCCGAGAATATGGGTTTGGAAGCGGGGCAGTGAGACGAGGGGAGGGCAGTCAGGAAACAGCACTGCAGAGCTGCTTCCCACTGTGGGCAACTGGCACTTGTCCCTGCGGGCAGCTCCACATTATGTCACCAGCGAGGCTCTCTGAAGGCAGCAAGTGCAGTGTAGCTTAGGGGTTTAGCTAGGTCATCTTCTGTGGAAGAAGGGATAGGAAGAAGAACTGAACTACCAAGTTGGGCCTACAAAGCCTGGAGACTAGAGGGACCGTGGTGTATGTATGACTTGTCAAAGTTGTCCCACGGGGATGACACCACCAGTCATGGATGCAGCTACCCCAGGAAGGAAGTGCCTCTGAGCCAGAAGTGGTTCTGAGTGCTGCCAGAGGCCATGTGTTCACAGTCGGGGCAGGAAATGGTCCTTGAGAGGGGACCTGAGAGCATGTCTCTGTGTCACCAGAGGAGCTTGGTCAGGGGTTGACCTGACCTCCCACAGGAGGTGTGGTTCCAGCCCTGCAGTTCAACTGCACTGACAAGCAGAGCAGTCCCGCAGCTTCCGGCAGGCAGACACGGGCAGTGGGGAGCAGCAGGGATGCCCAAGCAGTGCCTGAATGGATGACGGATGGCTGAGAGGGGTGCCACTGAAGTGTCGCTGTGAGAGAGAGGCCAGTCAAGGGGCTGCCTTATGACTCTCCTTGCCAGACTTTGGTCTTAGCTATGTCACTGCTGTGGTCTGCATTTTAAATGTCTCCCAAAAGCCCACATGTTAAACGCTTGGTCCCCAGCTTGGCAATATTAGGAGGTGATGGAGCCTTTAAGAGGTGGAGCCTAGTGGGAAGTTTTAGGGCACTGGAGACTTGGCCTCCAGAGGACTGTGGGAGCCCTGCTGCTTCCTCTTTTGCATTTGTCCTGGTCTTGAGGTGAAGAGTTTGCTCCCCCATGTGCTCCTGCTGTGATGGCTACCTCACCAGAATTCTGGAGCGATGGGGCCAGTTGATCATGAACTGGAAACCTCCAAACTGTGAGCCAAAATAAAAATGTCTTCTGTGTGAGTTAATTGTCTCAGGGATTTTGTTATAGTAATGAAAGGCGAATAACATAGTGACTGTGGCTCTGGTGGCCACAAATGATTGATCCATGGGAAGACGCCTGACTCATGCTGGGTCAATCAGAATCCTTCTCTAGGATTTTCGAACTAGAACTAAGAACAAGTGACAAGAACTTTCCCTGGAGGTGGGAGCCACTGGGTGGATGACAGAATAGTCTATCACTCCTAAAAGAGAAGCTGGGAGAAGAGAGGAAAATGTCCCAGGGTGGGAGACCCTGATGGCCAGCTCCTCCCCTCCCCTCCCCTCCCCTCCCCTCCCCTCCCCTCCCCCTCCCTTCTCTACTTTCCCCTTTTCCCATAGCCCAGAAAGTTGTGCCAGGCAAGGCAGAGCAGGGCTTCCAGGCTTGGAGAGGCGGGCAGGCCAGTAGAGCTCAGGATTAGAGGGATGGGAGCAAAAACAGCATGTACAGCTGGCTTCCAAAGAGCTGGCAGGGAAGGTGCAGTAGTGGGGTGCAGGGGGTTGGGTTGTGGAGAAATGGGACAAGAATGCAGGGTCAAGGAAGGGTTTTTTTATTTTATTTTATTTTATTTTTTTAAGATGTGGAAAACTTAAACATGTTTATGTGCTGAGGGTAAAGAGCCACTAAAAGCAGCATAAATCATAACAACAGAATGTACTAAAACCAGGCAGAGATACAAAGCTATAAAAGCCTTAAAGATAGAGAAAATATGCCCTCGATAAAAATAAGGAGAAAAAGCAGACGGAAAATAATGCTTTGTGGGGGAAGCAGGAGTTGGCAATCCCGTCATCTACGTGGTCCTGGGAGAGGGGCCGTCTGGGGCACTTGGGAGGGACCCAGGAGAAACAGTTGCTTGGGGATTAGGATGTGACATGTCCTTGCAGTCCAGTGTTCACAGTGTCATGCTGACTCGAGACCCACTGGGAAAGGGGCCTCTGGACAGCATGGATGGAAGGGGCAGGGGAGAAAGGAGCTGGCTGCTGGCCTGGGTCCCTGCAGTAGGGACAGGGCGCTGTCCAGGGAGATTAGCCTCTGGCCAGGTAAGAGGCCCTGCACTAGGAGACGAGAGGGAAAGGAGAAAGCTTATGCGTCACTGGGCTGGGGTGTGGGCAGAAGAGGATTGCATTTGCTCTGTAGTCAAAGGCCATATTCTGAGGGTTATCTAACACAGGAATGTGGTAGATAGATTAGAAAAGGATTATGACTTCAGGTAACCAAATCTCCCACCAACAGTACCTTGAACCTTAAGGGCCTTTATTGTTTAGCTATCAAGAAAATCAGAGACAAACAGTTCCAGGATTTGGCCACAGTGTATTGCTCCAAGGGTCCGACACTGCAGCAACTCTTCGGTGTCATCCATAGATAGTGGCTTTTTCTTCCCATGCTTGTCATCTCATGGTGTCAGTGTGGCTGCTGTTGATCCAGGCATCAAGTGCTTGAAGTCATGGGAGGGCTGAGGATTTAGCTCAGTGACGCAGCTCCTGCCTGGCAAGAGTGAGGTCATGAGTTTGATCCCCAGTACCACCAAAAAAAAAAAAAAAAAAAATCATGTAAGTCAGGCAATGAGAAAACTTCTCTCTACTGCTCTCACTTCTTGTCAAGAAGAAAAATTGTCTTTAGGAACTTTCTGGGAACTTTCCCATTATTAGTCAGAACTGGGTTGCAAGCTCCCGCACAGAGCGTATTACCTAAAATTAAGGGATAATTGCCTAACAAGCAAAATTGGGTTGTGTTAGCGGAATAGAGTTGGGGACTACTTTGGGTGGACAGTGCTAGGGTCTGCTACACTGAAGTAAAGGGCTTGAGCAGGGGGAAGGGCCTTCAATAGCTGTGAAAGGGAAAGGAGAGAAATCAAGCAGTTTTCTTACAGCAGCGCTGTCTGGCTGGGGCATGAGGCCCATCAGAAGAAGGTGCTGATCTGTACCAGGCGCCCCCAAACCCTAAAGGATTGAATGACTGAATTTGAAACAGAGTGTACTGGCTTATTCATCAGGCATGGCTAACACCCAAGGGCCAGCTGCAGGACAAAAGAAAGCACGCCAGGTGTTTTTGGCAGAAAAGGATTTAATTCAGGGTATTGTGTCTCTGTCTGGCCAGGCTGCCATAAAGCAGGTGGACTATAAACCATAGAAATTTGTTTCAGGCCAAGAATTCCAAGATCAAGGTATCAATAGATTCCCTGACTTGGTGGGGGGCTCTCTTCCTGATTCACACAGTCACCTTCTCATTGTGTCCCTGCGTGGTAGAAGGGATGGGTTAGTCCCTATGGGTCACATTCTTTCAGGGGCCCTGCCTCCTAATGCCATCACCTTGATGGTAAGGATTTCAGTATACAAATTTGGAAGGAACACATGCAGTGCATTATGCTTGAATATTTGCAAAATCAGTGTAGGGAAGGGAGGGCCGGGTCTTGGACTGGCCCCCCAGGAATGACTCAGAGATCCCACAGAACTGCTGACCTGCCCTGGGAGCTACTCTGGCACCACCTTAGCTGGAATGGTGGGGATTAGAAGGCTCATAAGGACTGAAGACTCAAGAGCATGCTGTTTCAGGTGTCATTCAGGGTTCAGAAAGATACTATTGTCACACTTGCTAGGTGACACTCGAGAGCCTAGTGGGGGCACTGCAAAACTGCTGTAGAAACACGTTGGCTTTAGCGGCACTTGCCAATGGGAGCTAGTCTCTGCCTCCCTCTGCGCCCTGTGTCATTCACAAGAACAGCCTTGGGCAGATTTTATAGTGATGGGGCTGCTTTTCATAGCAGATGAGAGGTCGAGGGAGCCCCTGCCATACCTGGTGAGGGCTATGGTCTTGGTGAATGCAACACTATCTTGGGGGCCATACATTTTGTGGGGGTAGGCATAATTCTGAGGTTGCCCCCAAGATTCCCACCCCCACTGAATCATCTCCCTAGTGGAGCATGGTGATGTATGCCTGTAACCCCAGTGCTCTGGGAGGCTGAGGCAGGAGGATTGCACATTCAAGCCCAATCTGGGCAACTTAGTGACTTAGTGAGACCCTGTTCCAAAATAAAAAATAAAAATGTAAAAAAAGGCTAAGGATATAGCTCACTGCAAAGGCTCTGAATCACCAGCACCCACCCACCCCCACACAGACATGTGCACACACACATTCTCAAGGAATTGGCTCCCCTTGAGTATAGGTAGGACTTAAGAACATTATGGCACATCACCCCTGAGATTATGTTATGTGCTTTTGCTTGACTGACTTTGGGAAATGGGGATTGTCTTTGCATTTGACATAATAAAGTGAGCCTTTAAAAGAGACTGGACTTTTTCTGAAGAGAGGAATTCAACACATGAGAGACATTTGATGTCAGGGAGTTTCTCAATTACTGACTTTGAAGGTGTTGGGGTCTGCATAACAAGGACTGAAAGTGGATGTTAGAAGCTGTGATTGATCCCTGACAGTAACTAGAGTGAGCTTGAAAGAGGCTCCTGATGTCCAGATGAGAGCACGGCCCTGATTCTGAGCTGAGATCCAGCTACACCAGCCCCCAACTTCTGACCTACAGACCTGCACACTAAGAAATGGGGGCAGCTCGAAGCTACTAAACTCATGATGCTCAGATGTGGCTTCCATGATTTGTCATGCTTGGAGTGTGTCCCCCAAACTTCATGTTTTTGTAAACTTGATCCCCATGGTGTGCATGAGGGTAGGCCCTGGCAGGAGTCCTTAGGTCACTGGGGCATGCCCTCAGAAGTGATCCAGGTAGTTCTCCTGAGACCATTTAGTTAGTTCTCAAGAGATCAAGTTGTTAGCAAGTAGCACACCCAACCCATCTCCCTCTCTCTGACTTCTGTTTCTCCACCTGGCCTTGAGTTTCTATAATGTTCCCACCACGGTGATGCTAATTCACCATAAAGTACTCATTACAATCAAGCTAACACTAGCACCATGCCCTTGAACCTTTGAAATTGTGAGCTACGTAAACCTCTTTTTCTTTATAAAGTTACCCAGCTTCAGGTATTTTTTTATAATCGCAAAACCTGAGGAATATGATAGCTCTAGAAAACTAGTACTCAGTTCTAACATTGGTCTTGAAGTTTCCTGTGTCACCAAACATGTGTCACCTAACCTCTCTGAGCTTCAGCTTCCACAGTTAATGAAGATAATAACTCATTCCCTGCCCGCAAGGCTAATGTGAAAAATCAAATTAATTCACATATGTGAAAGCACTTTGAAAGTTATCAAGTGGCTTTTAAATGGAAAGTTTATTATTGTCATATTTAAAATGAGCCTTCAGTGTTGACCTGAGGAAATGATTTAGGGGCAACTGACTTAGGGCTGATGATCCTCCATTTTGTGACAGGCCTTTGGTTACAATATGAGTCTGGCAGGCTTGGGCATGAGTGATGCCAAGGACACTCCTAAAGGCTGTCACCTGCATGTCATTTGGTCTCTGCTGCAGATTTGACACAGGCAGATACCTTTACGTTTGATTACCTGTACTACTATTTCCTTTTCCTGTCCTGCAAGTCGAACGTATAGGAATTTTATTTTTCACTCCCTAGAATGTTCTAGAGCTCTGCAGTCTCCCTCTGATAGGGAACTATTGCCCTGTCTAGATGACTCTGAGCTCACCCCAAATCCTGTTGTTGCTCCCTCTTAAAACTGTAGCATTATTATCACTATGGTGTATTTTTACAAATGAAAGACTTGAATAGACTAAAATAGCTTTCATTGATAGTGATCGAATTAGAACATAATTCTTTCTCTTATGGTAGTGAGGGTTGAACCAACCCAGGGCCTTTACACCACTAGCCTCGTTTTTATTTTTTGAAACTGGGCCATATTATGTCTCTGAGTCACCCAGGCTGAATTTACAGTTCTCCTGCCTCAGCTTCCCAGTGCTGGGATTAATGGCTTGCGCCACGCTCTCCAATTAGAGCATAATTCTTCTTTTTTTCTTTGTCATTTTGAGACAGGGTCTCTTTCTTTCTTTTTTCTGGTACCGAGAATCGAACTCACGATCGCCTGCTTGCAAGGCAGGTGCTTATGCCGCTGAGCTAAATCCCCAGCCCCGACACAGGGTCTCTGTGCAGTTCAGGCTGGCCTTGAGCTCACTTTGTAGCCCAGGCTGGTCTTGAACTTGCAATAATCTTTCAGCCTCAGCCTCTCAAGTGCTGAGATTACAGGTGTGTGCCACCACACCTGGCCCTTAGAGCATAATTCTTCGTTCATTTTTTTCTTTAATTTTTGCATGCTGGGGGTGGAACCCAGGACCTCACCCTTGCTGGGCGCACACTCTGCCACTGAGCTGCACCCCAGCCCCCCAATGGCATTTCCTATGTGTCTTTCCACGTGACCACCACACTCATCTGTGTATAGAACGTGTCTCTCATGCCCAGAGAGTTGCCCATGTTCCTTTCCCATTGATACCCTCCCATCCTTCACCTTCTAGGGTAAACACCATTGTGGGTTAGATTTTACCCTTCTTTGGACTTCGTATAAGTAGAAGCATGTAATATTTACTCTTCTATGTCTGGCATCTGCCACTCAGTAGATCTGTGTATGATGTGTTTGTGATGCATCCATACTTTCTCCTCCTTTTCCTCCTCCTCCTCCACCGTTCCTCCTCCTTTCTTTATTTATTTGATGGTACTAGGCATTAAACCAGGGCCTTTGCACTGAGCTACATCCCCAGTTCTTTTTAAATTTTTTTTAAAGTTTTCAGAGAGGGTTTCACTAAGCTCCTGGGTTGCCCAAACTGAGTTCAAACTTACAATTCTCCTGCCTCAGCCTCCCAGAGTGCTGGAATGACATGCATACACCACCACACCTGGCTCATTCTTTATTCTTTTTAATCTGATTGTGTGACTACCTCTTCTGTTGATGGGCATGTGGGTAGTTTGAAGCTTGAACTCTTAGCACTCAGCTACCAAGGAGATAAATACTCTACTCTAGCTGATGGGCTTTCCTGGGCTTTGCTTTTCCCAGGCCAGTATCATTGCTGGAGTGGATTCAGTGTGAGGGAGCAGGGTGTGCATCCAGGGTTCCTCAGACACCAGAACCCTGGTGAGGACAAGAAGGGAAACCCCTCGGTCCACTGAGAGAGGACAGCCCCTTCTCTTCCCAAGGCTCATCCTTCAAGGACCACCACAGCTCTTCACCCAGAGGTGAATTGTTTGGAAATCTCCATGGCAACCCGAATGCACACACCCCCCTCCCCTAGAGTTCCCAGGCAGCCCTAAGCTCCTGCTGATCACAAATTCACGGTTAGGAGGGGTTGTCTGGCTTCAAAAGTCATTTGTAAAGCTAACAAACAAATCACAAGGCAAATTGAGGCCAGTCCATTTCTGGGTGAAGCTGGTAACAGTTTCACTGTGGGCTGAAGGCAGGACAGCCAAGGCGCAGGCCTGCGGGGTCACTGGCACAAAGTCTGGCCAGGTTTTATGGGCCCTTGGTGGACTTGCAGCCTGCTACAATGAACATGCCCAACAAAGGGGCCCTTGAAAGGAGAGAAGTTTTATGGCCCGCAACAGCAAGCTGGGGCTTGTTCTCTGCCTGGGGAGGAGGCAAGGGAGGGGTGATTTACAGCCCATGGTGGGGGATACCCCCCTCCTGTGGACTTCTCCTGGCGCAGCCTCCATCTGGTGGGCTCCAGGAGCCGGCAGGCCGCTCTGCCGCAAGCAGCTGGGGGTGACAGTTTACAGCCTCAGAGATGATTGAAAGTCTGCGAAACGAGCCTGATGGGCAAGCTTGAAAAGACCTGGATTATTCAACCCTGAGAAGCAAAGATTAATACCCACATTCAAGTACAGAAGAGGCTCTTAGCCCAAAGTTGGTGGTCAGCTACTCTCCATCTCTCAGAGAAAGAAAAAGAAATCACAAGATGAGGAAGTGCTCTGAAATTCCACCAGGTAGGACTGAGGACCAAATATAAAAAACTCGGCTCTGTTACTAAACATTGGATGTTGCTCTGTATCCCCCTGGAAACTGCTGGAACTTTCTCTGCAGCACTGTGTGACAGAGCAGGCTCTCCTCTGCCCTGGTGGTTCGGAGGCTGGAAGCACCCATAGGCCGGAAAAGCAACAAGGGTGAAGCCAGGCCTGGTGGCACACACCTGTAGTCTCACCACTATGGGAGGCTGAGGCGGGAGGATGGCAAGTTTCAGCCTAGCCTAGGCAATTTAGAGACTTACTGAAACCCTGTCTCCAAAATATATAAAGGGTTGGGGATGTCACACAGTGTGAAGGGCCTGAGTTCAATACACACACACACGCACACACACAACACAATTTGAAAAACATCTCAGGGTTTTTCAAATCTTCTCAGGTGCTTTATTACTGTGCTGTTGGCTTCTGTGCACTCCTCCAGAAGTAGGTCCTGGGACAAGGATGGGGTTGCAAGCGGTTCACTTAGCAGTTCACTTGGCAAACCTGATGATGGCCTTGGGAAGTGACACAGGGCAGGGAAAGATGCCAATAAACAGTGAGCTCAGCATCAGGCTATTAGTGTGGACAAGGGGGATGCAGACCCACTGGGGCTTCTCCAGGGGACACTGTGCAGCAGAATTGTTCTCCCACATGAACAAAGAAGCTGGAGTATAGCTGTCCCTTTGATAGCCATGGGAGACTGGTCTCAGGAACCCTTGTGGCTACCCAAATCCTGAGATGCTCGGGTCCCTTAAAGAGGATGGAACAGTATTTGTAGAGAACCTAGGCACATCCTCCGGTATGCTTTACGTCACCTCTAGGTGACTTACAATACCTAGTATGATGTCAATGCTACATTAATAATTAGTGCACCGTATTGTGTAGGGAATAATGGTATGAAAAAGTTTGTGTGTGTTCATTTCACACATAATTTTTTAGAGAATTCTTTCACCAAGCAGTTGGTTAGATTGGTAGATATGGACCCTCTGATAAGGGAGGTTGACTGTGTTTATCCAGCAATGGATTGAGGCTCATTCCTTCCATTGATCTGAGTAACACAGGACTGTAGAAAAGGGACTTCCCAGACCTTTCAAGCATTGTGGGTATTAACATTGATACCAGGGACACAGTACTCCACTATGGGCCCTCAACTGCAATGGGAAACTCATGGGTGACAGATAATAAATGGAATCTTGGCCCAGTTCTGACTGATGGTGGCTCCACTGAGTCCATGTATATGCCCAGTTGTCATTTCTCTGATTTCTGCATATCTAATCAAAATAGACATATTCAATGGTGAGCCAACCATACCCATATTACCTCATTGATCCGTGGGCTAAGGATGACCACAGTAGGGCATGCGACAAAGTGGAAGCATCTGAAATGCCCCTCACACACCAAGGCAAGATAGTGAACCATCAACAATGGCACATCCCAAGGGATACGGAGATTAGAGCCACCCTTAATGGTGTAAAGAGATGCATGATTTGTGGTCTCCAACATCTTTTTATTTAAGAGATTCACTCTTGTTCACGATCTATCCCTTAAAGAAACTGGATGGATCGTGAACAAGAGTGAATCTCTTAATCAAGAAGTAGTCTCGACTGTAGTGGCTTTACAGCACAATATCTTTGCTCCAGCACATAGTATGTAGCTCAGGATATGCCCCAAATGCATTGTTTTCTATCCTTAATGGCTGGCATTTGTGCTGGATAAACAGTAAACATGGATGATCTTGCTCCAGGACTATGCTAACTTTTCCACCATCCGTTATAACACAACCCAAAAGCCTCTGGATCATCTAGACATTCTGCAAATATTCTGAGGACATATGATGTTGATGGAATCAAGTTCATTGGGCTGGATGCAGGGATTCAACTTGACCTGACTGTAGCCATCTTGGATTGTAACCATCACAATGAACCTTGAGTAACCCTGGTAGGTTTTCACTGTGTAGTTTCCCAGCACACTATAAAAAGACAAAACCACTGGAATGATACATGGAGCTTTACAACCCAGATCCTGGTGCTGTGAGCACCAAGAATGTGCTTGATGTCCTTGATGTTAGCTTGAGATAACCCCCGGTACATTCTGGCTTGGATAAAGTCACTTTGCCTTGGTCATTGCATAAGCCCCACTTTCTGACCCAAGCTGTGGTCTTGCTGCTGCTCAGGACTATGCTCTTGTCAAACCCCTAAATCCCTAACAAATTGCTGCCTGCAGTCTTGGATCTGTCTGCCTCCTCCTTTGGTCTCATGGTACCTAGGCATTGGTTCTCACGTGCTTGGATTGGGTTTTTCTGGAACACTAGATGAACAGGAGAGGCATGTATGTTGGAGGTCATGATAAGGTACTTGAACAAGTGGTAAGAGTAATCTTTTGCAAATCAGAGACCTATAACAGCAGCGCAGATGTTAGGGATTCAGTGGCACAGGCATGCTGGGATATCTCCCATGAAGTAAAGGGCAACTTACTGCATCTTGCGTGTCCCGTCACTGAGAGGCAGAGTCTGAAGCATCATATTTGACAGTAGCTGTTAGCTGAGGTGGCATCAAAGGCTGCAGCTTGAGTGGCACCCTGAGCAAGGAAGAATTCTGCAGCAAGTCCAGACTGGTGTAAGCAGTCTTTTGGCTTGGGCTTTGTGGCCTGGTACTGTGCAGTGAAAAAAGATGCTGCATGGGACTTATGGAAATACTCAATAGAATCACAATGTAGATGCCTAAGGTTCTGGAGCAAGGCCATGCTTTGCATTCAGAAAGCAATCCCTTGACTGGGCATTGTGGCAATACCTATCTGTAATCCTAGTGTTTTGGGAGGCTGAGGCAGGAGGGTTGAAAGTTTGAGCCCAGCCTGGAGAACTTAGTAAGACCCTGTAGCAAAATAAAAAAAGGGGCAGGAGATGTAACTCAGTGTGAAAGCCTTGGGTAAAATCCCCAGGATGAAGAGAGAAAGAGAGAGGCAGAGAAAAGAGAGAGAGCAATTCCCTACACCCACCACCCTTGTTATAGTTTGAGTCTAGATGTCCCCCCAAAGCCTCATATAGTAATGGAGGTGGACTTCTAGAGTTTGTGAATGACTCATGGTCCAATGCTGGGATTATGGGTGTGAGTGCTACACCCAAGTGGCTGTGGCCTATGTACAATATAAGTGACAGAGTCTTCTCTCCATGCTCCTCCTCTTTTGCTCTTTGTTGCTTATGCTATTTTCCACTGCCATGAACTGTTGCCCTCTGCCATGTGCCATGCTGCCTTGGAGCTGATTATGGACCAAAACTTCTACAAATTTTGAGCTAAATAAACCCTTCCTTCCTTCAATTTGGGTGTCAGGTATTTTGTCCCAACAGTGAGAGAAAAGTAATCAAGACAACCTGCACCATCACTTTCGCTTTGTGACCTTAATTGGCAGAAGTTTTAAGGTCCTTTCTGACCTGCTGATGCATAAGGGAAGGACTGAGCTTGGTTCACAGATGAGTCAGATTCCCTCTGGGAAAGAGACGTGTGAGAGCCACATGGGGTGATGGACATAAAGCATGAAGACCTTTGTGTCACACACAAATGTCCACCAGAGAACATGTGTCACAGAAGAAATACTAAATAATTGAGTAGACAGAAAGACTCTTCCCATTGACATCAACCACTCTTTGTTATTGGCCAACTTAGCACTGGCATAGTGGCATCATAGGTATGTGATGAAGATTTTATTGGTCCATCAATGTTAATATGACAAAATACTCAAGGCAGCCCAAGTTTATAAATAAATGAGTTTCTGGAGGCTCAAGGGCTTGGTGTCATCATTGGTATGGCTTTGGTGAGAACCACTTTGGTTGCAGAACATCATAGTGGGTCACATCATGGCCAGCTTGCATGGGAGAGTGAGAGGGCACATCATCAGACAGGAAGCTAGGAAAGCCTGCTTGATACCTCTGAAAGCCCCTCCCCAGGCATCTAAGGACATCCACTAAGTCCCACTTCTCGAAGGCTTCACCCCTCTTACTTGCCACACTGAGGGCTAAGCCTCTGACATGTGATCTCATAGGGTACCAAACCCCAGCAGAGTTGCCCAGCAACTTGCAGTCAGTGTCCTCTGAGGGTGGGACTTTGCACATGCGCTACATCAATGCTCTCATGGCACTGCTGACCCAGTAGGTGAGGTGTACGGTTCCCTGAGAGGCAGGAGGAGGCGCTGTCCCACTCGTATCAATCCCCTCGATCCCTCTGGGCATTTGCGCTTCTGGCCCCATTCTGTGGCTCTGCAGGTCTGGATTCTCTGAAGGGGTGCAGTGGGGTTTCCATTGTGCTTCAGTCTCTTTGGGCTTTCTATGCTGGGTGACCAGCAGGCCAGGAAAGGAGTCACCATTCTGGGAGTGGAAATGGGCCCCATATCAATATGGGGAGGTAGAGCGACGGCCTGCTGATGAAGGCCAGGGTTGGTGGTAAACTGCCAGGTACAGCAGTCGTGGGGAAAAAGGCCGAGGGAACCCAGCATGTGAAACCTTTCAGTCTTTACCACTTCACCAGGGAAGACAGCTAGATGCAGCGGTGCATGCTCAGGAAGAGTGGAGGCAGCAGCGGAGGAGGAGGCAGGGGTCACCATGGCTTCAAATCTACCTCGGCTGTGGTTCCGCATGGACCTTTACTGGGAAGTGTCCCAGAAAACAAGGCGACAGGCTCTTCCCAAGGCAAGGTTACAAGAGACACTGCCTTGCTTTGCCCAGCCCCGCTTCCTAGCCAAGCTCCCCAGCCCCGGCTGCTGAAGTCTCAGAGCTGTGATCCTCGTTGGGGACCAGCAGCAGCCACAGCGGTGTCTTTTGCCCAAGGGTGCAGCCATTCCACTCTGACAGCACCACTGCCCCAAACGCTCCCTCATAACCTCCTCCACACAGCGTCGCCTCAGGGTCTGGGGGCTGGAAGCCCAACCTGAGGTGGGGGTGAAAGCCTAGCTTGGAAAGGAAGGAAGGTATCAGATGCCAGGTCCCGGCGCTCCTTTCTGTGTGCTCCTTAAAGCACAGTTCTTATGACTGGTGCCAACTATGTGGACAAAAATGGGAGGGCTGCTGCAGCCAGATTAAGAAGACATAAAGATCACCACTTGGGTTCTGGAGGCCACAGCCTAGCCTATCTGTCCTTGAAAACTTGCTGAGCAAACTTAACAGGCATGGCCACCTATGTAATCTGTGGAGCTCATTATAAAATGAAAATATGGGGTCCTTTGTTCTATAAGCCAGAGAAGCTAGGTGCGGTGACAAACGCCTCTTTAGTTCCAGTACTCTGGGAGGCTGAGGCAGGAGGACCACAGTTTGAGCCTTGTATGGGCAATTTGGTAATTTAGAGAGATCTTATCTTTAAAAAAAAAAGAAAGAAAGAAAGAGAAAAAGAAAAAGGAAAAAAAGAAAAAAAAAAGGGCTGTAGTGTAGCACATTGTGTGAAGGCGCTGGGTTTGATCCCCAGTACTACAAAATGAAAAGCAAGAGACACAAAGGGAAAAGTGCTTTAAAGGCACTAAAATATAAAAATTTTCCTTTAAAAATATTTTATTACATATAAAACATAATAAGATTAACAATGATACATAAATAACAACATGAACATATGAATCATAAAACAAAACTTTGTATCTTAATTTTATATAAGTAATCCTTTATTTAAGTGCTTTCATGATTGATCATAATATCCATCTGGCTCATGTCTGAAAATTCATTCATTAGGTCATCAAAGTTGATACTTCTAGCAACTTCGTTTTTGATCCATATAAACTGAAAGTGACATCAATCACTCTTGGCAAATGTGAGATTGCAGATAACTGATAATTTCTAATTTCCAAAAGGCTTTTTCTGCTGTTGCAACTGTTACTAGAACTGCAAAGTTTAGTTTTATAGACTGTGACAACATTGGGATAAATTTCTGATAAATTATTTCTAACTATATATATTTCCATACATTTAGAGCTGATGATTCTCAGGGAGTAATTTTTTTTAAAGTTTCATGTAAGTCTGAATCTAATTTTAAATGTAAAGTTATACAATAGCATTTTAATATTTTCTCTGATATCTCCTGTGGTCATAGAAGAAATCAAATGTGGCTTTATGATTCATGTAATTCAAAATGCCTGTTCATGCATTCTATCACTGAATCTTCAATTACAAAGAAAATTATTTTTAAAATTATCTTCTTTGTTAACGATTGGTTTCTCTGAAGCAGCCTAGCAAAATAGTATTCTTTTCCTTTGATGCTGGTGATCTTTACATTTAATTTCTATTTTCAAGCCTGTGGAGTTGTTATGCAACACTGCAGTGTTTTCAAAACCTGAAAATCTAAGCTTAAAAAAAGAAAGAGCTTCTAACAATTTCTCAATCTATGTTATTGCAGCATCTGTATGCGTTATTTTATTTTATTTTGATTTTTTGAGGCAGATTTTCACTATATAGCTCAGGCTGGTCTTAAAGTCACTATGTAGCCCAAGTGGGCCTTGAACACATAGTGATCCTTCTGCCTCAGCCTCTTGAGGGCCAGGATTAAATGTATGTACCATGAAACCAAGCTATGATTTTATTTTCTTATAGTTTACTGTCAATTTTTTGTCAGAGCTCTGGCAGTTCCTGTTCTGGGGCTCAGGCTGGAGGATTAATATTTGTGCAGATGACACAGGGATGCATTCCAGACATTGGTTGGCAAGCTGGTCTCTCACCGTAAGTCCCAGTAATAATCTGTGCCCATCTTCTTTCCTGAGCCATAGCTTCTACTTCTGTAGGTGTGGGTACTGCCATCATCCCACCAATCTGAATGAGGATTACTCTGACACTCCGGACTAGCCTGAGGCATGCATGAGTGTCCTGTGGTCCTGTGTTAGTCAACCTTTTGTTGCTGTGATAAAACACCTGGGATAAACAACTTAAAAAGAAGTGAAGGTTTATTAGGGCTCACAGTGTCAAGGGTTTTGGCCCATGGTTACATAAACTAGTTGCTTTGGGCTGTGGTTTCACAGTACATCACTGTGGGAATGTGTGGTGGAGGTGTGTTATCTCATGGGAAAAAAGGAGGAGGATGAGGGAAGGGGCAAGAGAAAGGGGAAGAAGAGACGGAGGAAGAGGCAGAAGAGAAGAAGAAGAAGGAAGAGAAGAAAAGGAGAGAGAGAGAGAGAGAGAGAGATCCTAATGGCCCCTCTCAGGACAGCCCCCAATAACTTAACTTCCTCCCATTAGGCCCTGCCTCCTAAAAGTTCTTCATCTTCCGGTAACATCACAGGCTGGAGACCAAGTGACCAAGGTTTGGGGACATTCCAGATACAAAATGCAGCATTGTCCAAAGCTTGGTCTATACTGGCTGCCATGCCCTTGCTGCCACCCAGGAATCTGTGCAACATACACACACGTTCCATTATCCAATCAGATGTCACTGAAGGAGCTAGGTTCAAACAAAATGTTATCAAGAGTTTCAAGATGGTATCATCATGGCATTAAACCCAAACTGGGGCCCTTTTGAGGGCAGGCACTATGTCATTTATGGCATGCATTGTACACCCTGTATGACCCTGTGGGTGGACTTCTGGCTGCACTTCCTGATCAGTTCACTAGGCATCTGGCATAAAGCTGCCTGTCCTTGGTTGAGTCCCAAAGCAGACAGACTCTGAGACAAAGACGCGGGCATAAGGTGGGATTTGGGAGATGACGGCAGCAAGCTCAGTGAGAGGTGGGGACCTGAGACAGGGGAGTAAGGGAAGCCAGGGAAGGACTGTAATGAGGGGCTGCGACTCTGCTGCCCCTCAGGGATTGTGTAGAGCCCCGGAAGCTAGTTCCACTGAGAGGTGAGGCAGGGGTGCTCCCAACTTTGGTTGGCTGAGAGCTGTTTCTGGCAGAGACACAGGAAGCCGCCTGCAGAGCCCTCCTGGATGGAGCTTGGGGACAGGGTCACATCCCGTTAGCCCCAGGACTGGCGAGGGCATACAAACCTAGTGCCTTCCCTCTCACCTCCCTATCCTTGCGCCTTCCCCACACACGCTGGCAAACTGTGTGGGCCTTTTCATTTATCCTGAACGCTGTAATTACCGCTTAATTTCCTCCTTACATTAGTATTGCAAATGCCTCCAACAACTTTATTTTCTTGCTTTATTTATACTAGTGAAAAGGCACTTAGAAGCAAATTATGCTCGCCTCCATCTATCTCTCTACCTGTTTATCTCTGTGTTTATGGGGTGCCTATCATCACGGTATCTGGGCTCTAAGACAGTCCCATTAGATCAAATTCATTACCTAAGAGAGGAAGAAAAACCTAGTCCTCCTCCAGCCCTCTGCAGAAGCTATTTGCTCAGAGCACACCAAGGATTCTGGCTCCGGGAGACTTAGCAGCCTGCTCGCTCTGCATCTGCAACCTGGAGAAGGACATTTGGGGTGGAGAAGCGAATTCCCTCTGGACGGTGGCATGGAGAGCTCTCCAACTCATTTGAATGGTGTCTCGACATGCTGGGCATTTAAAACTGGAAATGGTTTCAATTTCATTGCTCTCCAAATATCAAATTGAGCCCCCCTCCCCTGCTTTTTTTCCAAATGAGGCTTCTTTCTGTGTGCCAGCAGCTTCCATGGGAAGATTTCGGATGTTAACTCCTTTTGCAACCAGAGTGGCAAAGGGTGCCAAGTTCAAGTATTGCTGAGTGCTTCTCCGGGGCCTGGACTCCATCAAAGGTGCTTTATGGCCCAGTTTCAGGGGGCCTCTTCTTGCTGATCACAGTCCCAGGTCCCTGCCAAATACCATTACAATTGAGGGAACACAAGCAAGGAAGCCTTTACCTGTTAAACATTACAAAAGCCACATACATTAACTACAATACTTGCTTATTTGTTTATGTAATGTTGGGGATTGAACCGAGAGCCTTATGCATGCTAGACGAAGGGTCTACCACTGAACTGCACTCCCAACCCTATATTTGAAATGGAAAGAACCCCAAAACATAAATAAGCAATGTAGTGATAACTGAAGTCACTCAATGTTCCACCTGCCCAGAGATAAGCTCTGTTAACCCACCTACCGAACTTTCACCTATGCAAATATCTACATGCCCGGACAGCCCCGGCCAGGATGGTTGGACGTAGGAGTTTCCAACTTTACGATGGTGAAAAAGCAATATGATTTCAGTGGAAACCACAATATGAACATTGAGTTTGGATCTTTTCCTGCGCTGGCGATTTGAAGTCCAATTGGAGATCTGATCTGTTTTGGCAACACTGTACAGTGGCAGTGACCGCAGTGCCAGGCAGCCAGTGATCTTGAGAGGAAACTACTCACACCCCATGGTGTGCTGGCCCACTAAGCTAGGCTGTGTGGAGGGGCAGGTGCAGTAGATGCATTTTCCAGTGACGACATTTCCAGCATACAATGACAATGAGTTTACTGAGGATAGCTCCATTTTCTAGCAAGGGGCCTCGGCAGATCTATTTATCTAAACAAAATTAAGATATGCTATATGAACTAATTCAGAAGCCTCTTAATCCCCATAAAATGGTTTGTGTTTTTCTAAACAAAACCAGATCCATGTGGATCTATTAATGACCACCCAGTGTTGTGTTGCGTGAACGTGCTATGATTTATTAACTGTGCCCCCTGTGGTTCAGTTAGGCAGTTTGCAAGTGCTCACATTATAATACAATACTGTGATGATCATAATCAACACTGAGAGGAACTCACTTGTGCCAGGTGTTCGATTATGAAGATTCTACATAGTCATGTTTTTTGCCTCTTGGCCCAGTTGCCCTCCAGAATGTATGCACATGTGTCCCCTCCTGGCAGAGGTGATGGAGAAGAGAGCCCAGGCATGGGGCAGCCCTCTAACCCTCCTCTCTGTCCTCCAGCTTTTCCTGAGCCCCTCCATGCCTGACCACTGAGAGCCAACCCAGCCTGGGTAAAATGCAGATGGCTGACTGAGTGCTCCCTTCTGGTGCGCAGCCCTGCCACCTGCCTGTCTGGGTCACTGGCTTGCCAACGGTCCTTGCTGCCATGACAGAACATGACCAGGGCTTTGGGTGTGTGAGGCCAGGACTGGGAGTGCACTCACAGGTTCCCCACTTGACTAGATGTGGGAAGGTCACCTGGGATTTCTCCTTCCTGGGGTTCTGTGAATCCCACCCACATCTACCTCTGCTCCAGTGATTTCTCCTCACGGTCCCCTTCCCCATCATGGTGGGCCCTCAGTGTCCATGCCACTTCCTCCATGGAGCCTTCCTTGACTCTAGATAGAAGTGGTCCTGCCTGTGGCTTTGGACTCCCTTTTAAGAGACACTGGCACAATTGTCTTAGTCCTGCTTCTAGACTGAAATATCTCAAAACGACAGCTGTTTTTCATTTGCCAAAGACAAGCATCATTGCATAGTTTCTAGGTTCCAACTCTGCAAGGGGCCAGATTGGATGGGAAACCCGCTAGGCAGTGGGGGAGGTGAGTGAGCAGACAAGGAAGGAGCTGGTCTGCAATCCCTCTAGAACCTTCTATGTTGACTCCACACTCCACACACAGAGCCTGCCCGGCCGAGGGTACTAGGGAGCCAGAGTCTGCAGTTGCTGCAGCTGCCCGTCTGAGAGGCTCCAGGGCAGTAAGGAGACCAAGGGGACGTCCCCAGTGATGTCAGAGCTGTGGCACACTCTGTTGAGGCTGCTGTGGCAGATGGTACAACAATTACTATCAAACCTTTCCACCAAGGGGGAGGTAGAGGCTTTGTTCCTAAGCCTCCCTGACTGTGGCCCAAGACACCAAGCAGCACCTTGGTTCCATTTTGGGCGGTGACTTGGAAGTCCCCTTTTCATGGTTTGTTTTAGTCATGCTTCTAAGATCTCTTGAAATACTAGAATTGTATTTCATTTACCAAAGACCAAGACTGTATTTTATTTGACTGTAAATTCCAACAGGTGGAGCACAGCGACCAGTTTACAGTACTTCTAGTCGCCATTTGTGCCTTGATTGCTAGTGCCAGGACTGACTCCTTCTGTCCCACAGCAGCACCACCAGGAAGGTACAGCTTTTGCTGTCTCCTCACTTGTGAAGTGAGGAGACAGGGCAAGTGCCTCACCTAAGGTCCACCGCCAGTAAGTGGCTCAATTGAGGCGTCTCCCGGAGTGTGCCCAGTCCCACCACTCTGATTTTCCTCTGGTGGCTGAGACAAATGAGCCCAAATTTTGTGGTTGAAACATGCACGTTTATTCTCTTCCAGGTTTGGAGGTCAGACATCTGAGATGAGTCTACTCAGGCTATAATTAGGATGTTAGCACATCTGGCTCCTTCTGGAGCTGCAGGAAAGAGTCCATTCTTTACTCTTCCTGGCTTCTTCAGGCAGGTGGAATTCCTGACTCTGATCGCTGCCGCTGTGGTCATGTGATCTCCTCCTTCTCCCATCTTCCTCATGTAATTACGTGGGGTTCCCTTGGGTAAGCCAGGATGTTCTCCCCATCTCAAGATCTGTGCTTAATTGAATCTGTGATTTTGTTTTTTGCCATATAGGATAACATGCATAGGAATTGAGAATTAGGTTGGGAATCTCTTTGGGGTCCCATATTCAGGCTCCCACAGCCCTCCTTATAAATAATGATCAGATGGGTGAAGGACAAAATAAGTGCTATGAGACACTGTGCCCTTAGTTTGGATTCTTTCCAGTGTGTACAAGGACTTGGGTGCAAGGTTCACTGTAGCAGAGATCCCAAGAAACCCCAGTAAACCAGCGGAGGCTTGAGGCAAGGATGTGTAAACGAGCTTGTTGCCCCCTTGGGGTTCTGTCCCATAAAGGATCCCATAAGAGATTGTTTTGAACACCCTTCAGAATCATCCCACTGAGAGTTACTGTCTTCACTTCCTAGGGTTTCTGTCACAAAACACCATCAACATGGTGCCTGGCAGAGAAACAGTTGCCTCACGACTCTGCAGGCTGGAAGTTTAAAATTGTGTCAGCAGGATTTGCTGTTTCTGAGACTCCAAGGACGAATCCATTCTAGGCGCGCCTCTAAGCTCCTGGTATCTGAGGCGATCCCAGGCATTTCTTGCCTTGTAAATGCCATGCCCTCCATCTCTGCCTCTGTTTTCGCTCACCTTCTCCTCTGTGTGTTGTTTCCCCTTCTCTTCTCAGGATGTTTGTTACTGCATTTGGGACCTACTTGAGTAATCCAGAAAGATCTCATCTTGAGATCTTTTTTTAAGTCTGCAAAGACTCCTTTGCCAAATAAAGCTACATTCACAGGCTCTGAGTGGATACATTTTGGGGTTTCCCTCAAACTCACTACTGATATAAAGTTGAAATATTTATCCACAGATTTTCACCCCTCGCTTTTTGGGATTTCTCGAGAGGAATTGTCATGGTTTACTTTTCTCTCATTGCTGGAACAAAATACCTGACACCCAAAATGAAGGGAGGCAAGGTTTATTTAGCTCACTGTTGTGGAGGTTTCAGTCCACATTCAGCTGGCTCCAAGCAGGGCAGCATGGCACTGGGGCAGCACTTCAAGGAGGCAGAAGGCAGCAAAAGCAGCAGGAGCAAACCGGAGAGCAAGCCTCTTCTTCTCTATTACTTTGTAAGCAGGCCACCCCCACCTCAGGGTGAGTGTAGCCTCACACCATCTCCCTGCCCTCCTCTTGCACAGGATGAGGATATTCATAGAGTGAGGATCCTGGCTCCCTGCTGAGTCTCTTAGTTAAACTTCTAAACTTCTCAAATTGACACAATGTATCAACCATAACACAGATCCAGCCTTAGCTCAGGAGCTGTCCACCACTGCCATGGGTGAACTCAGAGGTGAGCCAAGGGACATGGCATGGGACATTTGCCTCAGAGAAATAGGTGGAAGGAAACCATCCAGTGTCTCAATATTTCCATCTCCTCCCTCTCTCATCCTACCCCTAGGTATGCTGGCTTTCCCACAGCCCTTGAAGTAGATGAATCAGCAGGAAAATCTGCCAGGCCAGAAAGCCAGAGAAATATGGAGGTGAGGGTGCTTTGGTGCCCCGCCCACGCCAGCAGGCTAGGGAGTATGGCTTCGAAGCAGCCCAGGCCACTAGGCTGTACATCTTTCTGAGCAGGCCAAGTGGAAAGAGGGGCAGGGGTGGAGCTGAGGGTGTGGGAAGAAGTAATTAGTTTGATGAATCTTCTTTTTAAGTCGTTCTCTACATGGGGCTTTCGTGCCGTTATAGGCTCAGTGATGCATTCCCTGAGTTTTATGAATCCTTAAACATGGGCCATTTTTCAAATGAGAGAGGTGAAAGTAATCATCTGTCGACACAAGCCCTAGGTGTCCCCAGACTGGATGAAGGACAGTCGATGAGGACTGCAGGCCACAGACAACTTTTGGGAGTCAGATGGGTGTAAACCCTCATCCTACCCACCTTGCAGCCAGAGGTGATATGCTGGAATATCATGTCACATCCAATATGTCCCCACAAGCTGGCCTGGGGTTTGGATCTGAGGCTGGGATTATAAGCTCAAATGGTGTGTGTCTTGCCTAAACCCACAGTCTGGTGGGAGGTGTGACCCAAGGCCTGAATTTCCTGTTGGAAGACAGCCAGTAGATCATCCACACCGTGGTGGGTGACCATGCCTGGCCACACTGCCTGTGGCGAATTGCAACACTGGCCCTTGATTTCTCCATGGTCTTTGGTAGTACCCTTCTTTGCCGACCTTGCATTTGGTCATTGACTTGGCTTGGCAAATGGCAAATACAAGGGATGTGAAGGCTTCAAGGTGCTTACACTATGGTGCATGTCCACTTGTTGCTTTTGGAATCTTCAGTCACCATGGGAACAAGGTAGGGTTAACCTGCAAGAAGTTGAGAGCTGTGGTCCATTTTAGTTGGTCATTATAGCCGGCACCTGGGCAAAGCAGAGCTTTCTGGCTGACCAGGGCCATGGGCCAGGGCAGTGAGTGCTATGGTTTGGATATGGTCATCCCCCAAAGATTAAGAATTGGTGTCTTGGTCCTTGCATGGAAGTGCTGAGTCTTTAGAAGTGGGGCCTCATGAGACGTAGGTAGGTCATAGGGGCCCTGTCCTTGTGGAGGTTAATTCTGGTCTCTTTTATGAAGGTGGTTCTTACAAGTAGGGATTGTGACCCAGCAAGGGTGTCCCATGCATTTGGCCCCTTCTGTGTACAGGTATTTCCCTTTGTGTTTTGCCACCATGTGGAAGAGGCAGCCAGAGGCACCTCTGCCAGCATGATGGCGCTATTTTCTTAGCCACCCCCACCCTCACCCTGCAGAACCATGGTCTCCATAAACTTCTTCTGTTTGTAAAGTACCTGGCCTTGGGTATTTTGCAACAGAAAACAGACCAATACGGGGATGTAGTGAATAAAGGAAATGTTACTGAGCAAATTCCTTCAGAGGATAACAATCCTGCCAGTCACCTGTGATGGTGACAGAGAGACAGTGATGATCTTGTGCCAAAAGTTATTCCCCGAAAAAGGTGCAGGAACTGGAGACATCTTAGCCCTTGGCTAAGGATTGCTGCCACGGAGCAGTGGCAGTGTTCCACACCCAACTTGGGGAATGCAAAGGCTCCAAAAGCCAGGGGGAGCCCTCATGCTGGGAGGTACAGAGCCCAGCAGGTGCTCTGTAAAGGTTTATCTTGGTTCTTCCCTCTTTTGCAGGAGGAGACCTATCATAGACTCTTGAGCTAAATAGATGGTGCTGATTTTTAAGCCAGTAAGTCTTGACTGATACCCTGCTTTAATGTTTGGAAGTTCTTGAGAGGAACCCTCACCTAAACCCCAGTGGACTTGTGGTTGATCTTAGGTTCTTTTCCAGCCTGGAACAGTTCCCTCCTTTGGCCCCAAAGTTCTGCCAACAAAACTAAATTTGCCTTCTAGTTCCTTTGGAGGCTTTCTTTGGTTGGTTATTTACTTTTGTTGATGGATCTAATGAAAGGAATGCAAAAAGCTTTGTTCTTCTTGTCTGTCCTTTGAGGTCAGTCTTTAGAGTGTCCGTTTGTTTTAAAGGGTGTGGCGATTCCCCTGGGGATTGACCCTCTGCCTTGGGAGCTGTTCAGGGAGGAGGTCAGTACCTAGGCCGGCTGGCTTCCCCCATGCTGGGCCGACAGATGGACCTGCTCCCTGAAGTGTCCCATCTTAGTATATTCTAAATTCTCTCTCCTCTCCACTCACTGCCATCCTGGAAAATAGAGTGTTCCCTACTTGCAGCCACCCAAAAGAAGAAAACCTGTAAGAGCTGGGTCCACTACACAGAGCCTCTTCTATCTTTACTTAGCTGGAGTCGCCAGCATCTATGTTCCTAAAAGCAACGGTTCTTTTAGCTCCCTTTCTCTCAATGGCCAAAATCTCCATTTCCCTTTGACCTTTAGCTGTCCACAGAACTGCCAGGCCCTAGAACTTGCATCACTTGGCTGAAGCCAAATTGACAGCAAGGATTCGCAGGTCCTTCCTGAGCAAGGCTGCCCCGCCCACTGAAGGAGGTGGAGTGTGTATAGGAGCCAGATACCCTCTGCCTGGGCCAAGGCCACAGTGATGTGCCAGTAGCAGGGCCAGTGTCCCTGGCCATGACTGGTAGGCAGACTCATTTTCCTCTCAATGTCCCCTGAGAAGCACAGAGCTGGCTGCCATGTGTGGGTCTGTAGCCTGAGCACCTGCCCTGCCTAGGAGAGGCCTTTTCCCTGCATAGGGAGGGCTCCCAAGCCAGGGCACAGGATCCTCAGCCATTGGGCCTCCAGGTCGTGCTCCAAGGGAGAAGTCCCACTCTGCAAGCATCTTGCATTGTGCCTTTATGGCCAAAGCTAATGAGGCACCCACCCCGACAAAGGCATTCTTGTCGAAAAGTGCACATCACCAAGGTTGCTTATTAACACCCTATTTGCCTAACTCAACTCAGTGGCCAGCAGAAGTTGTGTGTGTGTGTGTGTGTGTGTGTGTGTGCATGTGCTGATGTGCTTGCACATGCACATAAGTATATTGTGAGTGTGGGTAATTTGTGCATTGTGTGTGCACAAATGCTCCTTGACTTATGGTCACTGTATGTCCTGATAAAACCAATCACAAGCTGAACATATCCTAAGTTGAAGTGCATTTAACAAACTCACCCTACGGCTCATCCCAGCTCAGTGTCCTGCTTGTTTCCCTGGTGATTTCGGGGCTGATTGGGAGCTGCAAGGCACAGTTATCCCTGCTACCTGCATCGGGAGAGGGCATTGTGAGAGGGTCAGAGGACGTGGTACCTGCCCAGAGGAAGATGCAAATTCAACAATAGAAGTGCAACTTCTATCAGACGGTTATGACTTAACACCAACACACAGTTAAAAAAATTGTTAAACCATCATAAGTTGATGACCATGTGTATTATACATGTGCAAGAGAATGTTCTGTGTGTGCATGTGTATGTTTGTATACATACTTGTGCATGAGCGTGTCCACCCCTGGAGCCTCTAGGGCTGAGGGAGGGTCTATTTTAGGTCTCCATCAGAAGCCGATAGCCCGGGAACAAGAGGTAAAGTTGTAGCATGGAGCCTCCAGAATTGAGGCCAGAGTTGAGACTCCTGCATCTCCTCAGTGGGGTAATTCTTAGGCAGGAGGTCCTCCCTGTCTCCCAGAGGTGCCTGGCAGAAGGTTGCTGAGTCACCTCTCTTTATTGACTGCTCCCCAGCCCTGGCTCACCTCCACACAGCCTCCCCATGTTTTCTGGGATCCCCTTCCAAATACCACACTTGCAATCATGTACCTATCTCTGGGGTTCCTCAAGGGTGGTGGGGACCCAGGCAAAGACAGTGACCTATCTAACTGATGAGTCAGGCCAAAAAATCAGGTGCAGGGGACTCAACCTACACAGAAAAAGCACACATTGGCCCCTGTGGTCTCCAGTTCTGCCTGTAGCTGAGTAGATAAGATCAATTCTGAAGGAGTGTCAGCAAGACAATTGTGGTGACAGATCTCAAGTCACATTCACCCATGTAGCCTTTTTTGTAATAAAGGACATTTTTGAGCTCTGTCTTTCAGATTTCTATATCTAGTTCACAATTGCTTGGAGAGAGGAAGAAAAGAATGTTATTAATCAACTCTTCTAAAACTCTAATGTTTATCACTATATCCCCAGAACCTAAAAGTGCCAGGGACATAATAGGGACTCATTAATATTTGTTGAATAGAGAGAAGTGACAGCAAAACCCAAGCCCGCATCTGCTTTCCTCCTGGGCCATGTTGCTTTCTCTAGATTTTTTCTAAGAAGGAAGGGCTTCCAAGAGACTGCGGGTTCTGGGGAGCATCGGGGAGACTGGGCACCTGGCTTTGTTGCCCCTCTGCACTGACAAAGTTTGCTGTGGGTCACAGCTCAGAGCCAAGGGCAAGGTCAGGAAGCCCTGCCCGGGGGAAGTCAGGGCCTGGCTGGGGAGGTGCAAATCCCTCTGCGTTATCCTGCCAGCCTCATCTAATCACAGTGCTGTGTGTTTTGACTGAGCGGCTCTACCTGCCTCTCGGGATTGATGTGAAGATTAATGCCTGTTTAGCAAATTACAGCTTCCCCAGCACCTCCTGCTCCTGGGAGAGAGGGAGCTGTGGAAACGGAAAATAAAAACAAACTCACCGCTCCATGTCAAGGCTTGGTCACAGCAATGACAGCCAGCTCAACGCTACAAAATGTGGCGGCTTAGCAGAGCCAGGGGAGGTCTGGGGCCCACCAGGAGAAGGTGAGGGGTGCCAAGGCCACCCTGGGGCCTGCAGGCGAGCAGGGGCTGGGTAGGAAAGCAAGACAGGGTAGGAATGTCCGGAAAAGAGAGCAAGGGTCTCTTGTGGCCTAGGCGCGTGTTCTAAGCAAAAGCAAAAAGGAGGGGCCACACATTCTGTCATCCTCCAAGGCAGGTTAATGCTTCCCATTCCGTTCTTTCCAGAGGCTTGGAGGGGGCGCCTGGGGCATCATAGTTACTTTTGCTGGGCTTGAGCTCTTGAGGTTGTGCCAGGTGTGTGCTCAGCTGGCCATGGGTGAATAAAGAGCTGAGAGAGAAGGCTGGGAGACAGGTCTGAAGGGAGAGAAAGCACAGCTGGCACAGGTGTGGCCCTGTGGGGATGTGCTCCACCACCCCTGTTCCTGTGTGCGCCAGCCAAGCAACCCAGGTGACCTCAGCCAGCGGATTGCTTGTGGCTTGTTTGCAGGGCAGGCTCTCGGAGAGGTCTCAGCCAGAGATAGACAGGCATTAGAAGCTAATTCCTCAGCTCCCATACCCCCATCCTGAGGTACCAGAGGTGCCAAGATGCCCGGCAGGGCTGATCCTAGTGGTCCCCAGTGGGGTGACCTTCTTGAAACAAGCCCTTGTTTCACAGTCTTCTCTTCCTCACTACACTGTGTTTCTCCCAAATAAACCAGTTATGTTCAAATTTGGGTCCCAGGGGCTGCTTCCAAGGGAGCCCGAACTAGGTCAGGAGCAACAGAAGGCTGGCTTGGGGCAGGCAGGGGAGAAGGCTGAAAGCGCCCTGGGGCGTGGGACCCAGTCTCAAGGCTACTGCTCCCCTCCTCAGAGAAGGAAGGTGTTCCCTTCTTGTCTATCAAAGTCTGTGACTTCTTTTTTCAAACTCCCAACTCCACCCACCCTATGAACTCCCTGTTTTTCTAGAACAGTTAGAATGTGCTAACAGAACTTTCCCATCTGTGAGGGAAGGATTTCCTGATGACAGGCCTCCAGGTGGGGCCCAGCCAGGAGTGCCTCTGACTGCTGATTCCTTGGGCTCGGCCTGGGCTGGGGACACAACACTTTCCCCAGGGCTCAGGCCCCTCCTGCCATCTCTGTCCTCTCACTCTCTCACAGGTGAGGCTAGGGTTCTGGAGTCTTTAAATTCCTAAGGCAAGAGCAGCCTGCCCCAGATGTGTGCCCCTTGGCCATCTGGAGCATAGATTTTGAAGGGGCCACTGTCAGGCTTGGCCATGGTTGCCTCAGAGAACTTGGTTTGCTTTAATTTATTTTCTGTCCTGTGTGACAGCGCTGATCTCTGGTTACCCAGGCAAAAAATGGAAAACACCGCACCCCAAACGTAAAACGTTGTGATTGTGAAGGAGGGGCCTGCCTCTGGTGTCACTCAATTTAAGGGCACTTTGAAGGACCCAATCTGGGTGAACAAGGAGAGACCTATGGAGCCCAGGGGAGGGTGTGCAGAGAGTCAACCTCATTCTGCCTCTGGACTGAAGTGCAGGAAGTGAGAAAGAGGGAGAGGAGCCTGAGAGGGACCTCCCTGGCTGGCAAGGTCCTGCAGGTGAGGCAAGGGGGACAGGCCTCTGGCCCAGGAAGCAGCATGGAAGTGAAGGAGACCTTTATGTGTATCAATGCTGTCCCACATCACCCTCCCCCACCTTATGTAACTCACATTTACCCTGTGTGTGGCATTTGTGCCCATTTCACAGAAAAACAAACAGAGACATCTGAGCCAAACCAGCAAAGCCTCGAAGTGAAGCCATGTTTTGACCTCAGGTCTTGCTGGTTTTGGATCCCACATCCATGCTTTTGGTATGAAGCCTCACTGTGTCCCTCTAGATATCTGGGAGGCCAGCTATCAAGTCCTGTTCTTGTGGGCTACAAGTCGCTCATGGCCTCAAATCTCAGCTATCTTCTATGAAAAAGGAAATGAGCAGGATTCCCAGTCTTCTACTCTCCAACGAGAATGTGCAGTGTGTTGGGCAGCCTAGCAGACAGTTGGCCTATGAGGACTAAAGATGCAATCCCCAAATGTGGCTGTGCTGTGACTCCTAGGAACTTGAGTAGCTGCTTTCTGATGGATCACGCTGTTCTAGGCCTCTCTCCCAACACAATTCCCAGACACATGTGTATCAACTATCTGTGATACTGGATGCCAGCTCTGTCCCACTAATCTGTTTCTAGGTAATAAATGGCCCCAAAGCTGGGTGGCCCCAAACACCACTGTTTCATCACTCTGCAGTTTCTTAGGTCGGAAACTCAGGCAGGGTTTGACCACACGGTTCTTCTCTGCAGGGTGTGTCTCAGTGGTGTTCAGCTGGTGGGCGGATGGTTCCGGGGCTTTGCTTTTATAGCTGGAACCCAAGTAGGAATGGCTGGTGGCCTAGGCTTACCCAGTCCCAGTAGGGTCTCCCCCAACATCCTGCTCATGACCCAGAGCCTCCCACAGTAAGCTCCAGCTAACAAGAGGAAGTTGTAGGGCCTCTTAAAATCCAGCCTTGGTGTCACCATTGAGGCTATTTGGTCATCTTGTGTTGGCTGCTGCAGTCATAAAATGGCCCAGATTCAAAGGAAAAAAAGACATATGACTCTACCCCTCTTGGAAGAAGTGGCAAAAGTTGACCCTATGTTTCAAAAGGATCATAATTGGGCTGGGGCTGTAGCTCAGTGGTAGAGCACTTGCTTAACATGCACAAGGCCTTGGGTTCCAGTCCCAGCACTGAACAAACAAATACATAAATAGATAAAATGAAAGCATCAGCATCACAATAGGCCATCCAATGCCCGCTGCCCACCACATCCCCTTCTTCCCTGTGTCCTCTGCAGACGGTCACACTCCCACCAGCCAGGCAGTCAACGCTTACCTCCCCTCTCAGCAACGATCTGAAATATTCATTCATTGAAAGTGTCAGGGTTCTTTACATCTTACTCCCAAAGGGACATTTTCACTTTAAAATGGTGGTCCCAGAATGCTGTGGCACAACCAAAGGAATGCATTGCTAATGGTGGAATTTCAGGCATTTACCACAGGCCAGGAGGGGATATAGTTTTTGGCCAAGGGACTTTCTTGCTGGAGAAAGCTGGCGGTTCAGGCTACCTTGGGCCCATGAACAGCATAACGCGGCCGCTGGGCTGTACAAGCAGCCTGCACAGCAGTTTCTGCACCCCATGGGGGCTCCCCAAGCCTTCCTGAGAGTCAGCACTCAGGTGATGTGCAGGGGAGTTGTCAGCTCAGAGTTGTGCAGATTTACTGCTCCGCAGGGTAAAGGGGCAGATTAGAGAGAGTGGTGTGCACAGAACCCACGCTTGTTTGAAATTTAAAATATTTATGTAGCATTGGTTCCCTCAGAGCATTCTACTTCCTTTGCCTCATTTTTATATTTCTCAGCACTCACAAATCTGTATGTTAGAAAGGAGGAACTTTGAAAAAAAGATGATAGGATAACAACTCGATCTAGATAATGCTAATTTCAAACAAAAGGAAAAAACCTGCACAGGTCTATTTTACACACACCACCACTACCACCTCCAGCAGGACTTTGCTCATCTTACTGTTTTCTTGCTCTGGTTGAGCCGGATGGCGGGATGAAGTATGGAATGGGTGTAACCACTATATCTCAGTTTTAAAAAGACATAGATGTCAGCAGTTTCTACATATGTTCCTTTTAATATGTCTCCCACTTGGACTCCAGCCATTTAAACCAAAGCTTGTACTTAGTTCCATGGGGAGGGGTGGAGAGACTTGTGGAAGGGTCTGAAGAGAGTCACCGAAGACATTAGCGATGATTTTAAGCGAGTATTTACTTTGTGCCAGTCCTGTTCTAAGTGTTTTCTGTATGTTGACGTCATTTAACTGTCACCACAACGTGGGTGGCAGGTGCCAAAGTTGTCCCTCTCTAACAAGGGCTCTGAGGCACAGCAAGATTAAGTAAATAGCCTATGGCTGCAGAGCTCAGAAATAGTGTCACCTACTGACTGAGGGCTCTTGCTCCTAATTCAGATAGAAATCTCTGAAAAGACTCCTGCTAACAGCCCTGAGTTTTGCCTGTGCGCAGCTATTCTCAGGAACTCTCTCTTTTGGTGACCAGGGATAGTGGCTCCCCGTAACTGTCCCTCACTGAGTCGGCTGCCAGCCACCCTCCATGTTACCAGTCCCGGCTGTTGGTGGCTTCTGGTGTTACCTGCTCTTAGCATATCAGCTCAACCTGTTCTACTCAAGGTAGTAATTGAGAGTGGGTCAAATGCACTATCCAGAGAGGCTTTTATTAGGACTTCAGCTGCAGCATGGTGGGAACAAGGCCGGGATTGATGCCCCGAGGCTGTGAGGAAGCCGCTTCTGAGAAGAAAGAAACAGGCCTGTGCACGTGCAACATCAGACTTCCCGTTCAGTGGTGGGCAGTGGAGGGGGCCACACCAGACCTGACTGATGAGGGCTACAGAAGGGAAGGACCTGTGACTGGCACCTGTCACAACCAAAGCAAACTACCTTCTGGAGTGGTGGGAGCATCTAATGTTGCCACGGCTGGCTGCGAGATGTTTGGGGCAGCCAGGCGTAAAAAAGTGAAAATGAGTACCTCTTGGGGAGGGACATGGGACATTTCTGTCCTGTCTTAGGGGCAGAGCTGGAGCTTGAGTCCCAGCAGTCTGGTCCCCGTGCCTGTTAGTCCGCCAGGGCACCTGTTGATTCTGTTTCTCTGCCTTTAGCCTAGAGTTCTGGGACAAATTCATATCAAATTCAGCTTAAGCAGGGAGGGGCTTTGTACTGGCAGGTGAGGAAGAATTAGCTAGGAAAGCTTGCTGGGCAAGTCCAAGAGGGGCTCTGCTTTCCGAGGATGGGGACTCCATGCTGCTTGGGAAACAAAACTGAAGTCCTGCTTGCAGAATTTGCCTAGACAGTAACAACAGTGAGTTCTGTCCTATAACTGTAGCTTTCGGACCCTGTGGCCACCAGGGGAGCACCAGGGGCCTTTTTTTCTAGACCAAATGCTTCTAGGAATATGTTTCTCAGGCACACAAAAGCTGCCAGTGTCATTGCACCAGGCTTCATTCCGCAAACAGTCTGGTGTTTGGTTGGGAGTTATTTATGGATCTTGGCATGGTCGAGTGCAAAGCACATTGCAAGGAGCCAGGAAACCTGGGGCCCAGCCTCAGCTCTGCCGGAACGTGCCATGGGATCCTGGGCATGTGTTTTTTCTCTTTGAGTTTCTGCCTCTTCATCCAGAAACTAAGAGTTTGGATTATTTGATCTCCAATTCCTGAGAGGCCTGAAATTGTAACGATTCTTTGATGAATCAGAAAAGTAAGTCAACAAAACTTCTAAACCCCAGGAACAAAAGCAGGAGAGAGAATAAGACAGTGTTGGGGGGTGGGGGGGTGGGGAGAAGAAATCAACCCACACCAAACTGAAAACAGGACAGGTAGATGGAGTTGTGGGATTTCCAGTCCACAGAAGCACTGTGACTTCCCAGAATGCCTCTCTGCCTTGTGGGATTATGAACTGAAATCCCCTTAATGGGGAAAAGTCTTTCATTGCAGACTAATTTCTAGCAGAAAAGATTTAAATGCAAATAGGAGAATTAGTTCACGGATTTAAATTCATACTAACATGTAAATGATGGACACGGGATTTGTTCCAAAGGATAGGCTTTGAAAGATGGGAGCATGGACAAGGAGCCTCAAGACAGAGAAAAGAAAAATTACTCCATGTGGGGTGTGGTGATGAGGGCCTTTGATACCACCACTTGGAAGGCTGAGGCAGGAGGACTGCTGCAAGTTCAAGACCAGCCTGGGCTACAAAGAGAGCTCGAGGCCAGCCTGAACTGCATAGTGAGACCCTGTCTCAAAAAAAAAAAAAAGAAAGAAAAAAAGAAAAGAAAGAGTACTCCAAAGATCTTTTTGGTAAAGGCTATGAAGGAGTCCAATAATGCAATCAGTCTACACCTCAGGGAGTCACATGGGTGAGATTTCTGGTTTTGAGAACTAGTGCAGAGAGAGGCTAATCCAGCTGAGGTAACGGGGAGAGACTGCAGGAACTGGAGCTCCCAAGCCTACCTATGCCCAGGTGACCATCCAGAAAGGCGACATTGTTTTCTCAAGAGCTGGGGGTGGGGCATGCGCCCAGCTGGCCTGGAGCCCAAGGCGGAGGGGTCCGTGGAGGGAGGTCAGGATGTGCTGAGCTGGCGGACTGGGCACCAGCCGTGCGCAGCTCTGCAGACATTTTGTATAGTCAATGTCCTCACCTTGTAGGAAAGTAGTAGCTTGTGTTCTAACCAGCTGTCCCTGGCTGTGACATTTCACATGATTTACTAAAGGAAAAGGCCATTTGTTTCTCAATGCAGTCACAGTAAGAGAGTCGCCCAGTGATGGATGGAAGAGATGTTGGCACAGAGGTGCTGGGGATCCTGGCTCTGATGCCACCAAGGCACCAGGGAGGACAGGCAGAGTGAGTGAGTGTGAAGGAAGGGTAGAAAGATGTGTGCTTGTTGTTACTCTAGAGGCAGGTAACCACACCACCACCAGCTCAGGGGGCAAGACATAGCTGGGGTTGGGCTAGGAAATCTGCAGCCGGCTCTGGTTTAGCATACAGAGGTTGGAGGCATAGCCCTGGAGCATCAGACTGCATTTCCCAGCCCAGGTCAGCCATGAGGCTGCCCTTTCTGTGTCCTTATGCAAAAGGCAGGAACCATCCTTGACACCAAGACATCCCCACAGTACCTGGCACACCGTGAGCACTTCCTTCCTACAGCAAGTTCACTGAGGATGGGACCTGGTACCCCAGGTTTTTTGTCGTTCTTGCCTCGGTGGTCCCAGCCCCAGCTCTCTTGTGGACCTTGATTCTCTTCTTCCTGCTTCTCTGAATCCACTCGGAAACCCTGACTTTGCTGCAGTTCCTGGATGAGCCCAGGGTCCAGAGTGGCTAAGGCTGGCTTCCAGGAACACCCTGGCTGGTGAGCAGAGGTTTAGCATCTGAGGCTGAAGTTGGACCTGAGCCTTGTACCAGTGCAGCGGCCTAATCAGGACTGGGGAGAAGCCAGATGGGCAAGTGAGCCTAACAAGTCCAGGCTCCAGACTGCTTCTAGCAGGGGCAACCATGAAGATGGGTGTCGGGCGCAGTGTTGCCTGGCTGAGGTCAGAATGTGCCTCTGGGGTTGAAGTAGCAGGGACTCAGGCCTAATGGGGTGGGCTGAGAGGTTCAGAGACAGTATACCTGAAGGTGTGCAGAAATTGGGATGGCCTTCGTTTCTGTCCCTCTGGAAATGGTGGAGGAATAAAGGGCAAACACAAAAGCAGAAGCCCATGTCCAAGATGGTGGTGTGGTTGCTCACAAAGATAGTGTGATAGCCTGTTTCTTGTTACCTGAGTTCAAGGCAGGAAGGTCCACAGCTGGTCTGTGTCACCAGCAGCTATATGGCTCTGCAACCACAACCTTGCCCTCTCCAGGGGATGGATTGGGCCCAATGCCCACAGAATGGGCAGAGTCCTCTGGTGAGCCATGAAGCTTGGGGAGGAAAGTGTGACACTTTCCAGATAGGCGACATGAGACAACTTTAATGAAGGGCCTATTGAGGCAGGTGGGAGCAGAGAGAGGGCATACCCAGCTTGAGGTGGTAAAGTATGCAAGGGTTAGCCATGGCAGGAAGCCGCCACCACCCCTAGGCCAGAAGGGGTGGGGAGGCACTTCCAGAATCTCAGAGAGTAAATACAAGGGAGGAAAAAGGCCACTCAACAGGAGTGGTGGCCTTCAGCAATGGGATACAAACAATGGAAGGTGACCTGCTGTGCAAGGACTTGGAGGAATAAATTCTCCAGTCCAGATCTGCGTGGCTGTCCTGAAGTGAGAGGCCCATCCAGATGATCCACACAGGCCAGCCACCTGGCATCACAATGGGCACAGGAAGCAAAGAACAGATCTGGAGAGGCCAAGAGGAGCCCGGCCCCGGGAGTGGCCCCGGAGCAGGCATGGAGGACTTGGACAGCAGAGGCTTTTGGTTTGTAGATTGGCTGGGGAGGGAGCAATGAGCTAGAGAGGTTGGGCGATGGCCTCTTGCTGGCACCCCAATTGTGCTGGGGACATTCTAGTACCAATAAAGGACCCTTTTGTCACCTGCAAGTGGTACCATGTGACCACAGTGGGAGGATGTCACACAAGAGGCACTGAGACTGAGCTCGGCTGTGGTTCCCCTTTGGGTCATGCTGAGATCTTGTGATTCTAGGTAATTCCTTTTTCATTCCTTCTCTCTCTCTCTCTCTCTCTCTCTCTCTCTCTCTCTCTCTCTCTCTCTCTTTCTCTCTCTCTCTCTCTCACACACACACACACCTTGCCATTCCCTCTGGAAAGCTTCCCTGATTACTGCTTCCCCCAAGGCTGGAGTAAATGCCCAGGTCATTGTGCCCAAAGTGGCCCTCTTCTGTCTCTGCTGAGTCACATCATTCATTGTCCTGATGGCGCTGTGTGAGATCATCAAGAGTCCCCTGAGGGTCTAGTCTGGAAAGCCAGAGCCTGGCTCAGCTCCAGATGCCCAATGGGGGCTTAGTATATCACATTGCTAGGAAATTTATCAGGAAGCATTGTGGTGACCTCAACTTTGCTCCCAGAGAATTCTGTGGTTTTTACTTTGACCCTCCCCCATGGTACCCTGCCTTAGGAACGCCACACGCAAAGCAGATGTCTCTGGAGCATCTGTGGAGTGGAATTCTACTGCCCTGGTTTACACAGTCACGCCTGCAGAATGAAAGAAGCCTCCCACGGTAATATAATTTCAACAGCACAGTGGTAAGAGCAGCAAGAGGCGATCTCCGGCCTCCTATTTATGAAAACAATAGCTCAAGTTTATGGTATGAACAGTAACCACAGCCACTTTATTCCCCTCCAGCCACCCTCTTGCCACATACACAGACACCACACACAAACTGTGAAGTGTATACATACTTCAATAGACACAAAGGTTCAGAGATACCTATGTACACACAAATTCATAGACATTTATGTGTGCATATGCACGTAACACACACACACGCACACACAAATTTGGGGTTTGGGGAAAGGAGGCAGACCAAGACAAGATGCCCCCTAGGAAGCGATCTCACCGGTATTACAATAAAGACTCTCAATCACATTCTGGTGCTTTCCGGCTCTTTATTGGGCTCCATGGAATAAAGGAGAGAGAGAGAGAGAGAGAGAGAGAGAGAGAGAGACAGGTGAGAAAGACAGGCAGAGAGAGAGAGAGAGACAGAGACAGAGACAGAGACAGACAGAGACACAGAGACAGAGTGAGAGAGGCAGAGTGAGAGAGACAGAGAGAGCACGCTTTGCAGAGGTCTTGCCTGGCTCTGTGTTCCCACTCTTGAGACTCCTGGTTTGAGTGGCTGCAGAATAATTTGAAGTAAAACTAAAGCTTTTGGTGCCACATCAGCAATGAGATCATCAGGACCACTGCTTCCACAAAGGTGGGAGAAAGGCACCGCCTGTGGGACTGACAGCAGGGCCAGGCACTCCACCATTTTATGGACCTCAAATTCCAGTTGTAGCCTCAGCCCCGGGTACCACTCCCGACATGCATTCTGTCTGGCTCGCTCCTCTGTTTCCAGGATGGAAAAGGAGTTGTGCCATGCAGGGTTCAGCCAAAAAACCAGAAATTGCTCCAGATATTTCATGCAGAAAGGGAGTTAAAACGAGGAAGTCAGTGCGTAAAGAATCATTGGATTCATGGTCTCCTGAGGCTGTGAATGACTATGGACTGGGTGACATAAGCAGAAATTGATTCTCTCACTGTTCTGGGACCCAGAAGTCCAAACTCACGGTGTCATCAGGATATGCTCACTCTCCGAGACTTGAGGTCACTGGCAGTGAACTATGGCGTGAGTGCTGCAGCGGGCATGCAGAGCCCTCTGTGGTGCGAGTGAGCCAAGCTTCCCCAGCAGCTGAGCACTGGGTAACAGTTGTTTTTCTAAACGGAAACCTCAGTATTCAGATTTAATTGCAGTGTAGGCACTTTGCGATAAATAAGTGGGTTTGGGGTTGCAGTTTGGGCACCCGGTCTCCTAAAGTTTTGCCATCACTGCTCTAGGAGAAAAGCTTTCCTTTCCCAGCACCCAGTGACTGTCACCCTGCCTCATGGCTACATTACTCCAACCTCGGCCTCTTATTTCATGGGTCTTCTCCTCTTCTCTGTGTTATGTGGATTTGGGACCCACCTGGGCCCCTCAAGAAGTTCTCATCTTAACATCTTTAACTTAATTACATTGCAAAGACTTCTGCCAAATAGGGCTACACACACAGGTTCTGAGGATGAGGATATGGACAAAGCATTTGGGGTCTTGTGACAATGCTATGCTGGCTCCCAGGAATGATTCCCCAGCCCTGCAGGACTGACACATTGGGGCACTGCTGTCTGTGTCACACATAGGAAGGCCAGGACCCAGGAAGCCATCCTGAGAGCAACTGTGTTTAAAAGCCCACTGCTGGAGCTGTGAGCCAGGAAGGAGGAAGCAGGTCTGCAGCTGCATCTGTTGTGTCTGGACACAGACAATGCTGGTGAGTGGAACCTGAGACACCCAGGCCTTTGGGAGCTGCTGGGCACAGATGATCATCCAGAATAAGTGGTGGTGTTGGGCTCTTGTTTATTACTCACTTGGCACTCACTTGTATAATTTCCAGGAAAGCTCATGATTTTCATTTAGAGAGTGCTGTAACAAAATACTACAGACTGGGTAACTCATAAAGAACAGAAAGTTATTTTTCACAGTTCTGGAGTTGGGAAGCCCAAGATGAAGATGCTGACAGGTTTCACACCTAGTGAGGAATGGTCTCTCCTTCCGAAATGGTGCCTTACTGCCACACCCTCAAGAGGGAGGGATGCTATATCCTCACAGGGCAGAGGGATGAACCCACCTCCTTGGGCTCCTTTATGAGGTGCTAATCTCATCCATGTGGGCACAGCCCTCATGGCCTAATAAGCTCCTAAATGGCCTTATCTCTTTACTGATTCATTGGGAATGAAGTTTCAACATCAATTTTAAGGTAGATGCAAACATTCAGATCTTAGGAGGATCTGCCCTGTAGTATAGGTCTATGGTTATGTAACATGTTTTCCCACAACTTTAGACAATAACAATTCATTACAGCTCATGGATCTCTGAGCTACCTGGGCTCAGCTGGGTGGCTCTTCTGCTCTACATGGTCCCCCTTTGGTGCTGCAGTTATCTGGAGATTATTTGGTCTGAACTTTACAAGATGGCATCATCCACATGGCTGGCATAGAGTGCTGATCCTAGCTGGAAGATCCATGGTGAGTGTTGGCCAGAGTACCTTTATTATCCCACACAAGGGCCTCTCCACATGGCTGCTGTAGCTTTATCACAGCATTCAATGAGTGGTTTTTTGCTGTTATTTTGACACAGAGCTTTGTTTTGTAGCCCAGGCTGGCCTTGAACTTGCAGTGATCCTCCTGCTTCAGCTTCCTGAGTGCTGGAATTATAGGTGTGTGTCACTATATCCGGTTGAGGGTGTGTTTTAAACATGAGAAAGCAGAATCCATAGATTTCTTGAGGTCCTCTTTTGAAATTTACACAGCATCATATCCACCATGTTTTACTGGTCTAAAGAAGGCACAGGGATGGCCTTGTGTGCAAGGGTGCAGGAATGGACTATATCAGTGGAATGAGTGGCAAAGACTTTGCAGCCACCTTTAATCTCCTGATCACCCCTGGTACTCTCAGGCCATGTAGAGAGCTCTACCTGAAATATCTTTTCTATAGCAACAGTGATTGGGCCAGGAATGGCCATATGATTGAAATCAAGTCAAAGAGACAATGAGACTCACTCTGGAGAGTTCTGTTAGAGACTTTAGGAATGTGCTCTGTATTTTCTATGCCAAACTTCATCCAGAGTGAAATGAAGAGATGCTGCCACCATCTTGTCATCACCAGGGAGTCCAGCAATGAAGCAAACAATAGGAAAGAACCAGAGCTGGGAGGAAAAGAAAGGAAGAAAGTGAGTCTGGATGATATAGTTTAAATCCTGAATATAGCAAAACCTTTGGATGCCATGAGCATCTCCAAACAGGATTGGCAATATGCCAGAGACAGAGGTAGGGGCTATGCCTGTCCTTTCCTGTGACTCACTGCCAGGTGGTGAGTTAGAATGAAAGCAACCTTCAGATGGAATTTGACCAGCCATTTGATCGCTTGTTAGGAAGCAGATATAAGGCAGGTGATGTAATCTCTTTCTGTAGACTTGGAAATGTCCCCACTCTATCTTCAGGCCCTCTGATAGGCATTTCGCATGCAGGATTCACTTGAGACAGGTGCAATGATATTCTCTGGGCAGAAGCTGCCAAATTTCTGGGTGGATGAGACACCATGGTCCTCTGAAAACAGGAAGGTGACAGAGGACCAAATGGCGTTCCAAATAAGAATGCTCCTCAAGAGGCACCAGGAGGCTGCACTGGCCTTGTTAATGTCAAGGTGTGGAGCCCACTGTCTTACACCACACATCTGAATATTTCTAAGATTGTTATGCCAATTAGGTCATCCTCTGGTGTCAATTAGATACGGATATTTGAAGTGGATTATGGATTCTGTATCAGTCACTTTCCCATCACTGGAATGAAATGCCTGACAGCTGCAGCTTAAAGAAGAGAGTCTTACTTCAACTCATATCTTCAGAGGTTTTCAGTCCAGGGTAGGCTGGCTCCAAGACAGAACCCTTGTGTGGGAAGGGTTTGGTGGAGCACAGAGACTCAGCTCGTGGCAGCCAGGAAGTGCAGCAGGGGAACAGTGCCACAGCGGAAGGGATCAGTCATAATATTCAAGGCCACACCTCCACGATGCACCCAGACACACTCAGAGGTGTGGCCGCCAATCCCTTCTGCGTCTCCCAAGACAGTCAAGTCAACACAATCAAGCTTAACTATCACAGATTCTTATTAGGGTTTTTCAAATGCTAACTAACCAACCAGAGCAAGTATACTTACACACACACACACACACACACACACACACACACACACACACACACTTTGTATGTATACAGATATTTTAGAGTGAATCATCGTACAAATTATTACCATTCAGGTAGGATTTGACATCAGGTACAGCCTTTTAAAAAAGAAGTTCTCCCTTTCTTTCATTTCCCAGGGAGGGAGAAGAGGGAACTAACAGTGAAACCTTGGGGCAATCAAGGGAAGCTTTGTGATGCACAGGGACTCTGCCATCTCAGAGGATCTCGGAGAGGCCCCATCTCGGAATTCTCTGACTCATAAGCAAAAGTACGCACTGATGCATATATGCACTTGGGGTGTGAAGGTGAGGAGAGGTGGCAGCTTTTATGAGATTTTAAAAAGGATATTGGGGCCCTCAGACATGAAGAAGCTCTGAACTTTGCATGGCTAGGGAAAGAAGGTCCAATAAAAGGCCTTGCTCAGCTCAGCAATAGCCTTGAGAAGACTCCAACATTGCCCAGTGGTGCGGCTCTAGAGTTCCCACACTTGTGCTCCACAAAGAAGCCTTCTGCATAATCATGCAAAGTCTGGGCAGGTTAAAGGCTGAGCACTTCAGAAGCAACCGTGTTTATTTTATTTAAAAATGTTCAGTTATGATAAAAATATAAGTAAAGCTTATCTTTTAACCATTTTCCAGTGTACAATTCAATAATGGTAAGTGTATTCACATTACTGTGAACTAAATCTCTAGAACTTTTTCATCTTGCAAAACTGAAACTGTGTACCCAATGAACACTAAGTTCCTCCTTTTCCTTCCTTCTCCGTCCTTGGAAACCACTGCTTTTCTTGTTTCTGAGAATTCGACTACTACAGACTCTTTGCAGAAAAGGAACCAGGCAGTACTTGTCTTTCTGTGCCTGACGTATTTCACTTAGCACAATGCCCTCAAGTGTTACCTGCACTTGTTGCGTGTCACCGTATTTCCATTGTTTTTAAAGCTGAATAATATTCCGTTCTATATATTGCCCTCCTAAACTGAGCAACAGAAAGACAACTCTCTGAAGCAGAGTGCACTGGGGAAGGACAGAGAATTGCAGTCTGGGCTGAACATGCTGTGGTGGCGATAGGTACATCGGGGTGTTGGGGAGGGGGGAGCGTGGAGCAGAGGGGGAGCTTTTAAAGATGAAAAGGAATCCTCCGTGTAAGCTGTTTGGGGACGAAGCCTATTGGTTTCCAGGCCTCGCCCCAGAAGGTGGCCTCAGCTCACTGGTGCAGACAGCTGTCACTAGGCGAGATGTGCCTCGACTTATCTGGAATATTGTGGTTCTGCAGAATTCCTTTCATAGTTTCTTGTCATAGGCCTATGTGTGGGAGCATCTCCCTTTCACGATCACCTGGCTCCATCTTGTTAGAGTTTGACACAGTGATTCCATTTTGATATGAATATTGAAAGATCACAGTGTTTACCATATTTTGTTTATCCCTTCATCTCTAGTGGACATTCAGGTACTGCAGCCAGAACTTGAGTGTGTAAATATCTCTTTAAGACCCTACTTTCAACTCCTTTGAGTTGGGCGTGGTGGTGCATACCTGTAATCCCAGCACTTGGGAGGCTGAGGCAGGAGCTTCCTTCCAAGTTTGAGACCAGCCTGGGCTACAAAGTGAGTTCAAGGTCAGCCTGAATCGCATAGTGAGACCCTGTCTCACAAAGACAAAAAAAAAAAAATCAACTAATTTGGGCATATACCCAGAGGTGGTATTGCTAGTTTTTTAATCTCTTGAAGAACCTCCATGCTGTTTTCCATAATGATAGAAGCAACAGTTTTTTAGTTGAACCTAGAATAGGATGACTCAGAGAGTGAGGCACAGGAATTCTAGTCTCCTTTAAAATAGTTTGGTTGAACCTGGCATGGCGGCATATGCCTGTAATCCCAGCTTCTCAGGAGACTGAGGCAGGAGGATTGCAAATTTCAGGCCACTGTGGGCAACATAGCAAGACTGTGTCTTAAAATTTAAAAATAAGGGAGTGGGAAAATAGCTCAGTGGGAAGGTCCCAGGTTCAATCCCCAGTACCAATCCCCACCAAAATTTGGTTATACACATAGACTATGGGATAGTGGTTAGGAGTAGTTATAGCTGGGGTCCAATCTCAGCTCCAAGACAAACAAGCTTTGTGCTAATCTCTTTAAACCACTCAGCTATGAGATGAGTAATCACAGTGCCTCTGTCACAGGGTGTCATAAGGGCAGAAAGGAATGCACAATCATGCATATTTAATAATTACTGATTTAGTGCTTACTGTGAGCCAAGCACTGTTGTTCCCAAGTATGGAACCTCACAACGACCAAATGAAATAGATGCTTTTATGTTCAGACTTGGAAACTGAGGGACAAAGACAACTAAATAACTTGTCCAAGTTCCCAGAGCTGATCCAGGCCATCGGGCCCTAAGTCCAGCTCATGACCATTGTTACTACTGCTTCCTGGGGGACAGCAGGAGAGAATGGAGGCATGGGAGCTGCTGAGGGCCCAGAGGCAGCAGAAGCTTGGCAAGGAAGTGGGCAGCAGCTGCCTCGGATACAGGCAGGTCTGAGAGTCCTCAGATGCATCCTCTGTGCCCTGGCCTTCTTTGGAGCTTGAGGCAGAGAATGTAGGGCCATTCAACGATCCGGTGGGCATAGGCGAGTGTTCAGTGAATAAGAAGTCTGGTCAGATATTGGTCCCTCTCAAGCACATCTGTCTGCATTTCTCCTTGGAACTGCACATCTTTTGCAGCAAAGTCAAAGTCTGACATCTCGGGGGCTGAGGATGCAGCTTAGTGGTAGAGCACTTGCCTAGCATGTGCAAGACTTGATTCCATTCCCAGCACTGCAGAAAGAAGGAAGGAAAACAAAGTAACTTCTTGGTTTTGTTAGCAAGCAAGATAGGACCAGATTTTTCTCCTCAATGTCTGCCTCTGGACCCCATGACTTACATCCCTAGGAGAGGGACTGTCCCTGAGGAGTCCTAGGGCAGGGCCTTGGCTCTCCAATCTCAAATCAGTGCTGTGTGTGTGTGTGTGTGTGTGTGTGTGTGTCTCACAGTTTATTTCCACAGAAACACAGACAACAAAATACCCAATGTGGTGGATTAAGTAGTGGTCATCTTGTAACGCCCAGCTGAACTGAGTCAGCGTGGTGCTGGGTGTAGAAGGCCCACTGGAGGAGTGTTGCCAACAGCATAAAAAGGGAACTGGAGGGAGGATGGTGTGCTGTGGATTCTTCTGGAGAAGCTTGTCAGCATGAGCTGTTCTCATCATTAGAGGAGCTCAGGTCCTCAGTCACTGAGGATGGCTGTGGTTCTTTTCTGGGGAGCTCTGGTCCTTATTTTGAGTGTTGCTTCCTGGCTCCAGTGCAGAACCCTCAGTCTGCTGCATAGACCCTTCATCCTGCTGGCACAGACCTTTTAGCTTCCACCACTGACCTTTGGGCCTTCCCAGTGGAGATCCTTGATACAGTCTTGCATGAGTCATTGTTGTGAGTTCTAGGTCTGCAACTGGACTCTTGGAGGATATTGCCACAGGCTCTAAGTCTTTGGCTGGACTTGTGCAGGACATTGCCGTGGGATCCAGGCCCTCAGCTGGATTCTTTGGGCCTCTAGTGCATGGATACATCTCCCGCACCCTTCTGTATTTGACTCTTTGGGTGGATGTTATAAAATAATCCTGTAAATTACGTGTCCTGTATCACTGTAAGTTCGAGACCAGCCTGAACTGCATAGAGAGACCCTGTCTCAAAAAGACAAAAAAAATGTATGTGTCCTGTATCAAATCTATTCCCTTGCCAACCCTGACTTCAACACTCACTGTTCTTTCTAGAAGTTTCACAGACTTTATTCCTTCCCCAAGCTTTGATTGAAGGTATTCATGGCACTTTTGCCCAGTTCCCGCCCCCAAGGACAAAGCAAAACAATGAAAACAAAGGAGGAAAGCAAGAGAAAAGGGGAAGGGGAAAGCCAGAGAAGGAAGACTCCCTTCCTTACTCTCCACCAGTGACCTTGGCTTTCTGGGCAGTTGTCACTATTGCCACTTCTAACTTGTGTTCTCATTTCTCCAATATTTCGAATCCCCAGAGCTAGGGCCGCGGCACCTTTCTCCTGCATCTTGAGGCGAGATCAAGTAGACAGCCATTACGCAGCAAATATCTGGAGAGGAGAACAAAGGAGAATTTTGATGCCTTTAAAATCTGTTTTCTGAGCAGGCTGATGATCAGGTAAACATGGTAAATGCTTGTGAGTGGGCAGAGCCCAAATTACAGCAAATGCTCCCTGCGTGCACCATGGATGTGCTCCCAGCCTCCGCATTGTTCCCTCCCACCCTAAGAGTAATTTCTCCTCAACATTCAGCCGGAAGTAAGATCTTGGGAGTGCATGCTCTCAAAACAAGTTGTTTTTCATCTGAAAATTGGGGACTTTTGCTTAAAAAAACAACTACCTATGGCATAAATGTGGCAGTAAAGTGTGAGTACGTGAGAGCTTGCGGCAGTGGGGGAGGGCTCTTCAGGGAGGCAGACAGCTGGGGGCAAGGACCTCCTGCTGAAGAGAAGCCGCCTAAAATGTACAAGGACCTTTTGGGACAGTGTCCAGGTGGGCAACTGTCTTTGCACATGCCAGCTGTGACTCCAGCAGGGTCTCCTAGTGTGAGTTGCTCACCCACGATGGCCCTTCAGTCTACTCTGGTCACCTCCACATTGAGTGCTGGAGCCCGTACCATGGTCCTGATCAAATCTGTCCTCTTACCTTTTGACTACCATTCTACTTCTAGAAGCTTCTCTGGCATATTTGGCATGTACATCCCATGTGTATCCCTCTGTACATCCCTCTGGCATGTACAGAGGGATACACACAGGAGGCTGCTCACTTGCCACACGGTTTGTCACAGCGTGAAACTGAAAGCAACCTACATGGTCATTGGAAGAGGACTGGTAAGTTAACCATGGTAACCCAGACTGTGGGATAATTAATACCCCTTCACTATGTGTTGATAGTAGGAGATCTGCAACCCATATGATGGCTGACAAAAGTTAATGAGGTGCAGGGTAGTGTACAACTGTATTGTCCCTGTCTTCTTTGGGACCAGACCTTAAGATAAAGATGTGGATGCAAATCCCGACTTGAGAGGTGGCCCAGGAAGCACACTGAGGTGAGGACGAAGGCAGGAATGGCTGTGTGGAGGAGCAGTTCATCACTGGGAACAGCAGGGGCTCCGTCCCAGGGGACCCTCTGAGGGACCCTAGGGAACACAGCCTAGAATCACACCACCAAGAGACAAGCTGGAGTATTTATCCGCCAATTCCTGGCCATCGCTCTTCATTTCTTGGCTTTTCTGGTCAACCCTCAGAGTGAGTGGGCACACCGCTTGGCCAGAGATGGGCCTCCTGCAGATACAGGAAGAGGTAAACTTTGAGCGGGAGGTCTGCAGATGCCTCTGGAGGTTGGTGGGAGTGACCCAGGGGATCTGGGTGGAGTGCCTCACCATCTGCAGTGGGCCCATTTGCATGTCTAAAAATTATTTTAAAACTATATATATGCTTCAAACAAAAGCAAAGCAAAAGCAAAAGTGATACATAGATATTATAGAGATGTTAGGAAAATCCTGGGCATGTGGGACTAGACGGCTGGGGTTTGGTGAAGAGAGAGGTACTTTGCACCGTGAACCCTTTACCTTGTTTGCATTTTTAAAAACATTTCCCTGTGTGATATAAATAGGGAAGCTGCTTACTCGTTTCAAGGATGTTCTCTCTGTAGCTACTGAAGCCCCAAATCAGGGGTTCTGCCCTTCTTGAGTGTCTTCGTAGGACTAAACTCCAAGTCCTTGCAAGGACTATGTGCTAAGCACCCAGCCTGGAATGATTCCCTTAGATGTGTTGTGCAAGCCGAGCCCTATGACAAACCTGCAGATGGGGAAACTGAGGCTTGAGAACCTAAAGAAACTGAGTCAGTGTCATAGGACAAGAATGTGGGTCTGTGGACAGGACCAGAATATCTCCTAAGCTGTGCCTGTGGCCTTGAGGGTCTGCTCCCAGTTTCTGCTCATTCCAGCCCTGGGAAAACATTCATCTACTCTTCGTCACCCCATGTGGAAGTGGGTACCAAGCTCTCTCAGAGGCTACTCTTTCCAAGGGTCGTGCCCAGACCCAGTGAGGCAGGGATGCCAAGATGGAGTCCTCCCCTTCCATGCGGCTGAATTGTGTCTCCCCAAATCTCTATTGTAATCCTAACCTGGGCACCTCAGGTGTGATCTGATTCAGAGACAGAGTCTTTACAGAGGTCACCAAGTCCAAATGAAATCTTCAGTGTGTGCCTTCAGAGGCAGACACGGGCATGAACAGGGGGCAGAGATGGGCCAAGGAATGCTGAAGATCACTGGGAAGGTCCCAGAAGCTCTGAGACAGGCACGTGGCAGATTTTTCCCCTAGAGCCTCAGAACGAGCCCATCCTGCCAATGCCTTGATCTCACACTTCTGGCCTCCAAAACTGTTGTCTAGGCTTTGTTGTTACAGCAGCAGTGAGAAATACATGCATCCTGTTTCAAGGTTGTCACTCCCTCACCACTGTACTCCAGCAGGCATTAGCTTCCCAATGGAGGCATCTGGGGCAGGGTGAGGGTGGGTGTTAGGGGTACCTTCACAACAGTAGTGGGTCTCACCTGCCCCTCTGACTTTTACCCTAGATGGGGTGAAAAGTCTCACTGCTGATGAGAACATATGGAGAAATGAATATCTGTGATCTAAGATTTTGGGAATCACGTCCTAGTTCTTGTTTTTGCATGAATGAATGAATGAAGTCTGAATGAACTCATAAATCTCTAGTGCCCTTGGCCTTACTCTAAATAGAAATTTCTCTGCTTATGAAATTTTGGCCTATAAAATTTGACAGAAAGCTGAGAGGCAGACAGAAAAAATGGACACTCACCCTGGTGGCACCAGCAGATGGACACATGGATGATGGTCCTGTTAGACAGATGAACAAACTGATTGCAAGACAGTCATCAGAATCTAGCCTGCTCGTAGTGGAGGAAATACTGGATTTCCCTCTGTCTTCCTCCTTCTGTTTCCCTTCTTTATCGCAAACCTTTTAAGCGTACAGCACATGTATAGTACAGGGCGCAAATCATGAGTGTGTCACTCAATGCATGTTTACAAAGTCAGTTCACCTGTTAACCATTGCTGGGGTCAATATTTGACTGTCAACAATATCTTAGATGATATCTTCACATCTCCCAGTCAGTAGGCCACCATTTTTATGATTTCTATCACCATCGATTACTTGTGTCTGGTGTTGGGCTTGCTAAAAGCAAAATGACACAGAGTATAGTGTTTTGTGCCTGTCCTCTCCATATTGGGAATATGAAAGGTGTACATTATTGTATGAAGTAGCTCGTGCTTTTCATTGTTACATAATATTTCACAGTATCACTATACCACAACTTATTTATTTATTGTTTCTGATGGACATTGGAGCAGGTGATCTCCAGTTTGGGGTACCATGAATAGATACCATTTCATAGGTTTTGGGGCGAACATAATGTGCTTATTTGTAGGTATTTACCAGACTTCTAGGGTTGGTTGCAGGGCAAATCTCTGTTCAGCTTCAGTAGTTACTGGATAACTTTTCACATGGTTATACCAAATTGTACATCCCTCAGCAGCTTCTGAAGTTCCCGTGGCTCCACGTCCTGACCACCACGTAGTATTGTCAGCTTGATTTGGTCTACTTTGCCATATTGGCATGACGAGGGGCATTTGAACGCATGTTTCCTGGGTGACCAGCTTTTCCTGTGTTCACTGGCTTCTCCTTGGTTCATTACTCCATTCCTTTCTCCTTCACCTCTTTTTTTCTTAAAGGTTTTTCTTTTTTCTTATTTATAAGCCAGAGGCCCAAGCGCAGGAAAATAGTCTCTTTGGAGTGCAGCAAAGGCAAGTGCGTCCCCCTTTGCCTGTGTCTGTGCTCCCTTGTCACCTGATAGTGCCATAAATGTCATTGCCCCAACACAGGTGGGCCTCAACAGGGCTGCTGTGCATGCACATAAGGAACTTGTTTTCTGTATTCTGCCCTTGCCCAGTTTGCCACCTTGCAGAATTATTTTCCATTACATAAGACTCTGCAAAGGCCTTGAGTTGCCGAGAGGAAAGGTACTGCATAAAATGCAAACTAACAAAAGCACCGATATCGAGTAATGGGGGAAATCCATCATGCCCTTGCCACGAAGAGCCCATTATCTGATTGCTGCTGCAGAGCCAGCCAGGTAGAAAAGGTGAGATCTGCAGGCTGTAAGCAGCCTCCTGGTCCTCAGCCTGGCTGCACTCAGTCGGAGGAAAGGGGCTGTGATTAGGGGGGCAGGCCATGAGTGTCACCAGCCCCCTTCATTACTCTCACCCTAGGCTCCCAGAATGATCCATTTCCAAGGGTTCATCTTATCCATCCACATGACGGGCCTCACTGACCTGAAGTGGACTTGTTTCATAATTTTGCAGAGATTATAAAGATCGACTGCAGAAGAAACATGGAGCAGTTATGATTACAGAAAGAAGCAGGGGTGCAAAATGAGCTGCCCAGGTCAGACCCAGCCATGAACCTGAGCCTGCCACTCAGGAGCCTGTGATTTTGGAGGGAGGCAGGTGGCACTGGGAACCTGTGAAGCAGATCTGATTGATTGCTTCCCTCCGACCTACTACAGAACCTGAATTGAATTCAGAGGTTCCTCAAGGAAAAGGAGGTGCTGCTACTCCAGTTCAGAGGCAAATGCTCAATATTCTAACCCAAACAAAGATCACCCCAGAATTGCCAGAAAGGGAGGTAGGGTCACAGGGCTCAGTGTTGGTTCAGAAGCTCATCGTGTCCGAGGAGATCCACTCTTCTTCCTGGGAAAGGTGAACCCAGAGACTCCCATGATATCAGTAGGTGTATTATCCAGCTTTCCATCACTGTGACAAGTTCAGAGAGAAACAATGGACGAAGCAGAAAAGGGTTATTTTGGCATGTGTTTTCAGTCCATGGCTGATTGGTTCTGTTGTCTTTGCGCCTGTAGTGAGGCAGTGCCTCACTACATTGAGGTGGGGAGGTGGGGAGCATGTGATAAGGAGGTTGCTGCCTTCATGGCATCCAGGAAGGAAAAAGAAACAGGAGTCAGGTCCCAGCATCCCCTTCAACAGCAGCCCTCAAAGGCCCAACTTTCTTCTAGCAGGCCCCACTTCCAAAAAGTTCTACCACCTCCCAGTATGCCACAGACTGATGACCAAGCCTTAGCATATGGGCCCTGGGGAACATTTGATATCTTTGGAGATGATAAGTCCTCAACTTACGAACTAGTTCTGTTCCAGGAGAATGTTTGTTGGTCAAATTGGTTTGTAAGCCCAACAAAGTGAGGCTTATATATCTTTGACATGAATATACAATGCATATTGCTTCGCACTGGTAGCAGTCCCCTCCACGCCACCACTTCTTTTCCTCTTGCTTCTGGACATCCTGGGCTCTGATTGAGCACAGTACTACTGTACACTATTGCACTGTACAGTAAGCACACAGCAGTACAACTGTGACAATGTCCGGCAGATACTTGAGCTACTTCTGTGATTTGTTCCCATCTATGAATGTTTGTAATTTGAGGTCTTTTTGTATCTGTGAAAGTTTGCAACTCAAATGTTCACAAGTTTGGAATATATTGTATAAACACAACCTGACCCAGAATAGCTGGAGTCTTTTCTTACCGCTCAGCTTCCTGTTGTACCTATTATTGAATGTTTTGCTTTTTTTATTTTTATTTTTTTTTCCTTACCGGGGATCGAACTCCTGACCTCATGCTTGCCAGACAGGTGTTTGTGCCACTGAGCTATATCACCAGCCCCAGTTGAATGTTTTGAACATCATCTATGGCTGAAAGGGACAGTTCTTCACAACCAGAGGTTGTATCTCAGGGCATCTGGGTGAGGGAGGCTGAGGATCTGACAAGAAGCGAAAAGTGGTCTCAGCATGGGTTTCATGGAGTAAGCAAAGGCACTGGGATGCAGCTAGGGAGAATGTGGCAGGACGAGGGTATATGGAGCGAGGGCACCTGTGGAAAGAGAATACGCTGAGGTCAGCTCTGCTTCCTGCAGAGCCGTCTGCATGGTCACACCCATTCCCATAGTGCTTTGCCCTTCTGTGTCCACTGCCAGGTATCAGATGGAATCACAAAGCACAGCCCCCCGAGTCTACCAGGCCTGAGCAATGATGCTTTGCTGGGGGAACACACTCCTGGGGCTCAGGTGAGCTCTTCTAGGTCATACTGTTGGGGAATGGTCGAGTAAGGGCTTCGAACCAGGAAGCAGACCTTGATACCTAGTTTCTGTTGCCCGTGTGGTGAGGAGCTGGGGAGATGGAGATTTCTGCTGAGTGGCTGGCTGGCAAAATGGTGCCCTTACACCGGTGAGCAAGTGGCTGGCTGGATGTGGTTTGTGGTCAAGAAAATCCTGAAGAGACAAGGCAGGAGGATCCCCAGGGCAGGTCTTGGATTTCCTGTCTTTTATTCCCAGGTTCTGCACAGCAAGGAGACAGATGGGGCTGGCTGTGCCTGCCACTACTCCCCACCTGCATCTTTGTTTTGGCTCAGAGACCTTGGCTTAGGAGTTGGTTTTTGTCACAGGCACCAGCAAGAATCTCCCTGCTCTCAAGCCTTCCTGGGCCCCTGAACACCCTACTGTCAAGGGAATTAAGGTCTGGTTGTGGAACTGGACAGACGCTGGCAAGGCCCTGGCCACACTGTCTGAGGGTCCCTGGGAGCCACTGAAAGACAACTCCTGGACATGGTGACTGTTTCCTAGGATGGTCACCAGGGCAGAGGTGGTTGCTGAGGATGCTGGGACCGTTAATACCCTAAGGGCAGCTCTTAATCCCAGATGCACCCACAACTCAGGTTGCTGGTCTTCAGTCACCCCAGGTTGTGGGTGTGCTCCACGCAGCCTCCCAGGGGCCCCAACAGGTTGGCACCCCCATGGCCCGCCTGTTGGTACAGCCTCTCCCACTTTCTCACCCCTTCTTGTCCCACTTCCCCAGTCCGGCTCCTGGGATCGCTTCTTGAGCAAACTCCCTGCACCCCAGTCTTTGCTTCAGGATCTGCTTATGGGGAACTCAGACCAAGACCACCTCAAGGTCCTCCCTTCTCTCTGCTGCCCGCACCTCACTTGGCCCAGGCCTCTGCGCTGAGGTCTCTTCCCTCCTGGACCCCACCCACCCATCAGTACCTCTGTTTTCCTCTCTTTTTTCCCACTCTTTTTGATTGGTTATACAGATGAATGGCTTTCACTAGGCAGGTGCATGCACATAACATATTTTGGTTGTTTCATTCCCCGTCTCTCCTTGCCCTCCTCCCTCCAGTTTCACAATTTGGGGCAGTTTCCAGACATATTTTGCTCATATCCCTGCCTTTATGACCCACCTTTACACTCCTCTATTCCTTTCTACTTGTCTAATAATCATCTCCCTTCTGCTTTCTTGTCATCTTATTTAGAGCACACACATTAGGGAGCACATGCCCTATTTATCCTAGTCTGGCTTATGATGTTCAACATGAGGCTCTTCACATCCATCCATTTTCTTTTTTCCTGCAAATGGCAGAATCTCATTCCCTCCTATGGCCAACTAAGCCTCCATTGTATACCTATGCCACATTTCCTGTGTTACTCGTGTCTTCATGGCCACCCGGGCTGGTCCCATTCCCTGGCTGTTCTGAGCTGGGCCACAGTAAACCTGGATATGTAGGTGGCCCTGTAGTGTGCTGACTTGAACTCCTTCAGGTTCATACCCGCGAGTGGTGTAGGTGGGTGCAGTGGCAGCTCTATTTTTAGTGTTTTGAGGAGACATTGATTTGCATAGCGGCTCCACTAATTTACATTCCCACCCACAGTGTAGCAGGGTCCCACCTACCCTGAATCCAAATCTGAAAACATCTATAACCCTAAACACCTCTGGTCCCAAGACTCTCAGATAAGGGAGATAACCTATAATCCGGTGGTTTCTCGGGAAGCCAGGAGGATTGGGGATTGTTTATTATGCACAGCAGATAAGAGGAAGGGCAGACACTGAGAGCAAAGGAGGGCACGGAGAGGAGACAGGAGGAGGGTGCCGCGGGAAGCAGCCCTCAGGAAACTGTGGTGCGGGGCTGATAGGCAGCAGGCACTTGCAATGCGCAACCCCACGTTGAGGAGAGTGGGTCCCATCTCCATAAGTTGTCGTAAGTGTCATTTAACTCCATGACCCTGTTACTTTTTGTGTGGTGGTGGTGGTAGTGGGAAATAAACCTAAGGCCTTTGCACTGAGCCACATTCCCAGTCCTTGTTTCTTCTGAGCCAGGATCTCGGTAAGTCACCACATTGCCCAGGGTGGGCTTGAACTTTTGGCCCTCCTGGCTCAGTGTCCCCAAGTGCTAGGATCACAGGCGAGCACCACCGTCTCCTGCTCTCCTTTGAATGGATCAGGAATCTGCACTCTGGGCGAGACCAACACACGAGCCCCAGCAAGGCAGGTGGGTACGCATCAGTGGTGAGGAGCCTTCCTGGACCGCTGGGGAGGTGTGCAGAAGCGAGAAGCTGGGTCTTAGGGATGGAGGTGGCTCTGGAGTCTGGGACGGCTAAGAACAAGAGCAGATGTGAGTGTGGCTGTGGCTGCTGCCATTTGCAGAACCAACCGAGGCAGAGCCTTACTCATGCGCAGTCCTCAGGGTCCCCTGCCTGGCCAACTTCATTAAGTTTGGGATGAAGGGGAAGATGTGGCAGCTTCAGGAGCACATCTTCTGATGTCTGTAGGACGCCTGCCTGTGTGAGTGCCCAAGTAGCAGTTTGCTCCAATCTCTGGGCTTAACTTAGAAAGAAAACAGTATTCTCTTGCTCTCTTTTCTCTTAGGAAAGGCATTTTCTTCACCATTTCCTGCATGGTAAAGCAAAGAACTGACCATTGTTAATTGAATGGTTAAGTGGTCAAATAGTGGTTTTAAAATATTTTTAAGCCTCATTGCATTTGGCGTCAAGCAGAATGATACGGAAAAGCCAATAAGGTGAATAATATAAAGCTGCTCTGACTCTTGTGGTGGTGCACAAGTATAATCCCAGTACCTTGGGAGGCTGAGGCAGGAAGATTGCAAGTTCAAGCCCAGCCTGGGTAACTTAGCAATTTAGCGAGATCTTGTTTCCAAATGAAAAGGGTTGGGAATGGAGCTCAGTGCAAAGGCTCTGGGTTCAGTCTCTAGTAACACACACACACACACACACACACACACACACACACACACACACGTTTGCACAACCTTGCTGCTCTGACTTGGAGGAGGAAGGGAGGTAGGAGACAAAACCCTGGCAGCATCACCTCCTGGCAGCCTTGAGGAGTCCCTGGGGGTTCCCTGGGACTCCATAGAGTTAGAGGCAAAGGAGAGCATTCTGGATGAAACCGGAGCCTTTCTGCCACTAACTAATTCTCTAACCCAACCTCTTTGAGCCTGGGCTTTCTCAACTACTAAATTCCAATTTTACCTATTAGGGTGCTCTCCGCAGGTTCCTCAAGAACAATTTTAACAGTAAGGTTATATTAAGATTTTATATAACAAGAGCGAAGCAAATGACCTTAGGTTGAGTGGTTAAAGAGGTCACCAAAGACTCGGGCTCTTTCTACCTTTCTGCTCTGTCACCTCCTCACAGTGAAAAAATGGCTGCTACTGCTTCAACATCTCATATCCTTACAGAGAATTCAAAGGAGGAAGAAGGTATATAGATGGTGGTGGCAATTTTTTCCTTAAGTGTGACTCTTTTTTTTCAGGGGGGAAAATATTTCTGATCCCTGCTAGGTTTTATTGGCCAGGGCAAGGACATCTCTAAATCAAATCATGAAAGTCTTCGTGATGAGTGACCTAGGGTAGTTGACTCATCTCCTGGGGTTGAACCCACTTTCCACAAATGATTGCCACCCCCATTGCAAAACAAAACAAGACTTCTGGCAGCAAGCAGCAAGGTAGGTGGCTATTGGTAAGCCTAAGATATCAAGTGACTCTAAAGATCCAACTAGGTAGCTTAACAACCAATCTTTTCATCAGTGTCTCTGACTCTGCCCTTGGGGATCATCCATCTACTTTCTCCTTGTAGGGAAAGATTTAACCCAAGTTTCTCTTCTTTGGTAGGCAACTAGCATTCCAAGCCATCAGACGCGTGTTCTCTATCTAAGCTCCCCTCCCTTTCCAAGTGTTTCGTGTGGATTATGTAAGTATGTGCAGGACACGTGTGGCTGGCGAGTGCTTCTAGTTGCACCCTGATGTCACCGAGCCTGAACTGTAAACATGGAGACACAAGGGACTTTGTCAGTGCAGTGTGCTCAGTGCCATGTCTGTCCTGGTCCCCATGTGCACCAGCTCTTAATAAACGCTTCCCTGCTGTGACATTGACAAGTGCAGGAAAAGCTGCAGACGTGTCTGGCTGCTGATTCGCTTATCTCCCTCATCTCCCTGGGCCATCGGGCTCTGATTTGTGAACCCAGCCTGTGTTGGAAGGGTTTAAGAAAATAAAAGATAGATAATAGGAATCTGGGAAATAGATCTTTTGCAGATGGGGAGGGCAGATCAAGAGGTGGAAGGGGGAGGGGATGAAGACAGAATTAAGATGTGTTATGTGCAGCAGGTACCAACTCCCTACAATGAATGGATTCATTATGTACTGCAGGCATGCACTAATAAAAAAGAAGAAAATAGTCTTTGTGACTTCTCATGACAAAGAACCAAGTATTAGGGCCCAACTGTCCCCATGGAGAAAATGTGGAGCCACGAGTGAGTATCGACATGGGGGGTGTGGAGATGCATGTGCTTTAGGTTTTATAGAGGGTCTGTGTGGGGTTTTAGTTTGTCATAAGTAGTATAAGTCAGTTGGGTTCTGCAGAGATGTTAGGTTCTTTCTGGTAAATCTGTAGCCTCCAGTAATTAGGCTGCTTGTAGGCATAGGTCCTCTCTGCGCCCTGGGCCGGCAGGTTGCCGTGACGGGAAGTCTTCAGGCCAAGCTCTGAGCAAGCCGCTCAGAGCAGTCACCGAACTCGTTCTGTCAATTCCGTGGTGCTCTGGACTCCCCATCCTTTCAAGAGCCCCCAGCAGCGTCGCCTGGCAGGGAAGTCTGCCCAAGGCAGATGTGGCGGCTTCTGGCATTGCTTTTTCCCACACCAAATCAGCCGCTCAGGAATCAATCGGCTTATGCTGACAGCCCACTCCTGAATCTCTGTCCCCAAGTAGGCCCCCTATCCTCTACCAGCATAGAGGAAACCTACCTGCCACATGCCCCAAGTGACAGAGCACATAAGGGCTATATATTTCCTGCTCCCCCTTGACACAAAGAAACCACAACAGCCTAGGCAAGGTGGCACCACTGGGGGGAGTCCGGAGCCACCTGTGGGGGTGTTCTGGTGACTCTTAGAGATGACAAAGTGTCTCAGAGTAGACCACAGAGGCCAGAGGGAGGGGCTCCCTACTGGAGCTCCATACCCTGAACTTGCACGGCCCAATCCACTGGTGACAGGTGCAGGCCTATCCCGGGTGCTGCTCCTCCTTCTTCAGCAAACCCTCCAAAGGCAGAGGAAGAGGCCAGCCAGGGCCGGGACAGCCCCCCAGCCCAACTCCCAGCTGGCTCAGCCCAGCTCAGATCCCTGCGGCTGGTGGGGTGAGCCTGTCTTGTTGAACCCATTATCTAGCTCCTCCATCCCTTTCCAGGGTCCTAGGAGCCCCCTAAAACACTTGCTGCTTTCCTGGACACCAGTCTGCCTGAGATTTCCCTGACTGGATGGCCCGTGCCAGCCTGGAGCCCTGGACCCCACCTGCCAAGGGGCAAAAAGGCAGCGAGCCGCTTGGCCTGATTGCAGCTTTGCCTGGACCCTAGCTTGGGCTGCAGCCCTTCTGCCCGGCAGGCCTCCTAGGAGCCACTCATTAGCTCTGGCTTTCAGTCCTCTGCCTCTTGTCACGGCCTCCCCCATCAGTGGGTGCCCCTGCTTACAGAGGCAGGAGAATGGGGACAGAGGTGGGGGAGGGGAAGACAAGGAAGGATTGTCCCTGCCTCTGAGATTTGAACATCAGTCTGGCTCAAATGCAATAATGTGACAGTCCACCCCCCAGCGGCTCGCTTCTGCCCTGAAAGTGTTAATCCCTTTGTTGGGTGGGGCGGGGAGCTGGACTCCCCAGAGGCCATCTCCCTGGGCCCGCCCAGCTGGGGATCAGGCCCATTGTTAATAAGTAATGACAGCCCAGCTCCTCCGTGAATTCCCCCAGGGTTGTGTGTCAGAAACGTCTTCCCTTGCTGCTGCTCGAGCTGACAGGCTCCAGCTCCCGCAGGCAGCTGCAAACTCAGGCTGGCCCGTATGCCAGGATCCCCCCCACCATCACCACCCAGCCTGAGCCCCGGGCAGCAGAGAGGGCGGTCATCCCCACCTCACTCTCTCTCAGGTGACTGTGACATCAGCTGTCCGCAGGGACCACAAGATGGGACCAAGAGACTGAGAGATCAAAAGGAGCCTCATGGCCTCCCTAGGGCAGTGCACCAAGGGTGGCGGATTCCTCAAGGCTTAAGCCACTGGGACACTGGCTGCCTGGCCTTGGTCCCTGTCTGCTCTCTGAAGGATAAGCTTGCAGGGCTGTGGCTGCTGCTGACCACACTGCTTGCAAGAGGCCCCAGAAACAGGGTCATTCGGATGGCTTTGCTTACCAGCAGAGTTCCTTCTTAGGTCTGACCCAAATAACGGCACATTTAGCACTTTACATTTGCCTAGAACGGGTTTACAAACCAAAGCATTCTAGAACCCTTGAGAGAAAAAAAAATATTTGTCACCTTTGCTGGTCCTGAGATCTATTTTAAAGTACAGGCTTTATTATTATTGCGAGGCAACTGCCACTGGAAATATACTTTGGATACTCACAGGTCCTGAGCAGGAAGGGTGTGTCATATCACAAGTAGGGAAGGCATATTCACCAGGAAGCCTTAGATCTGGTTTGGGACAGAGGGAAAGGAGGACAGGGGAACCAAGAGCCTTTACTTTCCATGGGAAGTGGGAGTCCTAGGAAGCAGGAGCGGTTTGGAATTGACTAGCCTGTGTTGTTATAACCTAAGGCCCCTAACTATTGCGCCGTAAGGTCTGTTCTGTATAAGCCCACCTGCTGCTTCTCCTCCCCTTCTCCCTTCAAATCTAACTAGGTTAAGTTTTAACTTCCTAAAGGCCATAAAACAAAGGCCTGAGGTAATAGCTCCTGACAACCCAGGTCTTCCCTACCCAGTAGCCCATCACAAATTGTGTTAATTGCATTAGATTGTATTAGATTGTACATTCTTCAAAAAAATAGCTTCGTTAGTATCATAGCAATATCTGTAACTTGGCCTTACTGTAAATGTGTGTTTTCCTTTCCCTCTGGGCAAAGGATTGATATGTTAACCAATGTTCTCCTCTGTAAAGAACTGTAAAATCTTACCTCATTGATATGTTAACCATTGTTGCCCTCTACAAAAAACAGTTGTGGTGCTCAAGTAGGGTAACTAAGGTTGTTAATTGCTGTTAGGCTTCTCTATTCTTTGCTAAGAAAAACAAGATTTCTTCTTATCTAAACTTGCTAGTATGCAGGGAGACTTGCAATTCTGCTTTGTAGCTCGTCACACCCCCAGCCCCCTCCTTACATTGTGCGACCAGCAGCTGTTTGTGGATTTACAAGATAAAAAGTCCTGACTTTTAGTTGTGAGGTGCGCAGTCTCCAAATTGGCTCCCGGAGACTGTCACCAGGCCTGGATTTTACCTAATAAAGCCTTTGTTCCCAAATTTTAATTTCTTGCTTCCTTGGATTTTATACCGGGGTCCGAGTTATCACACCTGAACAGTTTCAGTGGCCTCTGGGGTGGAAGGGCACTGTCCACATGTCCAGTACCTGGCTCTGTGTGATCAGGGCAGGGTGGTGGTGTTGGCCCAGAGTCTGAAACCCTGCCTCCCCGTATATAGATGATTAGGGTTATGGCCAGCTCTGGATTGGTTCCTTTGTATTTGAAAGGAGAGCTGTGGGCCTCTGTTTAGTAGCTCTAGGAACTGGCTAATCCTGAGAGGGACCAGTCCCACCATAGTCAGCAAGACCCCAGATGTCATAGCATCAAAACACAGAAAATAAGACACAGTTAACACAGATCCTCCTTTAGCTTTCATTGTATGTGGTTTATACTGACTGGAATAAAATTTCATTTATTTATCTGAAATCTATCTGTAGCACATTCTTAGTAGTATTAGTAATCATAGGAATTGGAAACAATCCAAGTATACAACAAGGGCTGGGCATGATGTCGCACGTCTATAATCCCAGGAGACTGAGGAGACTGAGGCAGGAGGATTGATGCAAGTTTGAGACTAGTCTGGGTTACAAAGTGAGCTAAGGCCAGCCTAAACTGAAAGACAAAACCCAAACCAAAACAAAACAACCCCACCCAAGTATCCAGCAGTATAACAATGAGCTAGCCATGTTGTAGAATATTATACAGCAAAGAAAAAGAAAGTTGTACCTATGTGCACTGATATCTAATGTTTACCTAGATGGGCTAAGCATGTTAAAATCTGTTGAACTACTCACCCAGTACAATTTTGTTTCTGTATAAACAGAAAGTAATCCTATATCTTTTGGTGGTATATGCGCATACATGAATAAAAGTGCATAGGAAAAAATGTTTACAGGTATGTATGGCCAAGAATTAGCAGAGGTTTTTCTGTTTGTTTGTTTTTTGTTTTTGCAGTACTGAAACCCAGAAATAGGTGGACTTGGCTATTGGCCAGTGGCCACCGGGAAGGGAGACTCAAGTGGCTCCAGTCGGAGTGGGTGGGTAGGATCCTTTCCTGAAGGGGGATCAGTTTAGCTCAGTCCTATATCTGTCATAGAAGGCATAGGTATGGTGAGGAGGAGGTGACAGGGCAGCCTGTACCTTCTTAGTATCTGATTCAGAGCAGGAGACTGTATCTACAGTGGTAAGTTATAAACATAGGACCGACAAATACTCTAACAGGCTTGTATCTGTGACAACTCCCCCTTCTTCTCTCCAGTCATCCCTATACCCTGGCAGCTGCAAGGCCCCAGTAGCCACCCAACTGAAGCTGTTACCCAGATCCTTGTGGTCTGGCTCAAGCTGCGAAGCCCACAGCTCACTCGCTCTTGCCTGTCTCATCTGCATCCGGATAGAGCTGCTGCTCCTTTCTAGTCATTGACTGGGGGCACTTTGCAGATCCAGTGTGCCAGGTGTGACCCCAGTGCCAGAGACAAGCAAGAGCTTAGGTCCTTGCAGAGGAGATGGAGGGTCACATCATCCACTACACACGTGGCAGTGAGAGAATCGACTCCCCCGTTTGTGATGTAACCCCCCCGAGCTATAGAACAGAGCTGTAAGGAATGTCTCACTCCCTAATTCTTCCTTGAGATATCGGAGCAGGACAGGAAGGAATGCATTTGCTAGTCATTAACCACAAGATGGTCTGTCCTCTATAAAGGAAAAGATAAGTAAAGGAATGTGCTGTTCAAACGAGACCGAGTTATACCTGGCACTCTGAGATCAGACCAGGACCCTCAGTCTCCATGGTTACTCAGCCCCAGACCCCTCGAATCAGCATCTGCCAAGTCCTGCGCCGTTCAAAATTAACCAATGCGATTTGCTTCTGTAAACCTGCTTGCTTCCCGCTTGTGCCCTTAAAAACCCTGCACAGATTCCCCTCGGGGCCCTCCGCACTCGTTTGCCTGGAGGACCCCATGCGCATGGAAATAAACTTTTTTTTTCCTCACCAAGAGTTGAGTCCTTGGGGTCTCTTTCCCCGCGGCGGCGACCCTAACATCTTGGAGGTCCCACCGAGATAGCACGCCTCACGGGAGGTGACCTCAACGGCTCTGCGGTGGGTGAGTACGACCGGTCGCTTCTTATTTTTACTCTGAGGATCAATCTACCGGTATTTTACGCCCCGAGCCAACCGGGCAATTTTTGTTACCTGTTTTTGTTATCTGTTCTCTGTTCTCTGGTGACCGGGGGACGCCCCACACGGTCTTCCGTGACTCACCGTCTGCGATAGGATTTTCCTATCGGTCTGGGGAATTTCATTCCCAATCTGTGGTCCGTCTGGGCCAATCTGGGGAATTTCATTCCCAATCTGTGGTCCGTCCGGGCCAATCTGGGGAATTTCATTCCCAATCTGTGGTCCATCTGGGCCAATCTGGGGCCCAATCTGTGGTCCGTCTGGGCCAATCTGGGGAATTTCATTCCCAATCTGTGGTCCGTCCGGGCCAATCTGGAGGCACCCCCTAAGGTGACTCGTTTGGTGTGAAACTAATGCGTGAGAGTGAGGTGGCCGGCCTGTTTGTCCTGTGTGTTGTGACTGTTGTGAACGGTTATTTGTTGTGTCGCGCGTACGCTAACCACTCTTTGTCTTCAGAACATCATGGGACAAACGACATCGTCCCCATTGTCCCTCAGCCTCGACCATTGGTCGGAGGTTCGAGAGAGGGCTCACAATCTCTCCTTACAGGTTAAAAAAGTAAATGGCAGACTTTCTGCTCATCTGAGTGGCCCACATTCTCCGTGGGTTGGCCACCGGAGGGGACTTTCCACCATCCCCTCATCTTAGCAGTTAAGAACATCATCTTCCACCCTGGACGAGAGGGCCACCCCGACCGGGTCACCTACATCTTGGTATGACAAGACCTCAGGGAGGAGCCCCCACTGTGGGTAAAACCCTTCCTTCCTCCGCCCTCTCCTTGGTTGCCTGTTTAAACTTGTTACTAACTTAGGGGCTTGTTGCCCATTTCTGTTGCAGGATCCATATGGCTTATTAGATTCAAGGTTCATGATAAGAAAAATTATTTCCTTTAGCTGACCAAACTGTGCAAGAAGCTCCCTTTGTTTGTGTCTTTAATGTTGTGGCGCCTTGTTTAATATGTAAGACTTCAATTGATTGCTTGCAACCTCGGCATGCCTTTTAAAAGGAGTATTTTTTTCTCTCTGGTGAAAATGTAAACATGTGCACATATATATGTATATCTATGGTTGTTAAGAGTCATGTCAACTTTGCCAAGTAAAAACCAGGCGGTACTATATTTGAGCCAGTTAAAAGGTTACAGTTTTGTTTTTAAAATACAACATTTTTATGTGGTAAAAAGACATAAAATAAGCATGTTTTAGACTACTAAAAGGTAACTTCAAGGGTTTTGTTGAGAGTTTTGATGTTGTCTGAGAAGTGAAAAGAAAGGTAATTGACTGGTAATAGTAAAAAGAGGGACAAAGAGAGTGGTCTTCAAGTAAAGGTGTCTGGCTATGCCAGAATGTGGAAAAAGATTAAAGCTTAGTTTGAGAGGTATTATTGTAAGTTGTAGAAGGCTCAAGAGGATGTGAATTTTATTTGTCTTGGTTTATAGTACTACAAATAACAGGTTTGACAAGAAGTAAATGTGTTCAGAATTTGACAGTATTAGATCAGTTTTGGTAGAAGTATACATAAGATTGTACTTTGCTGCAAAATGTTTCCATTAAAATGAGATTATAGGTGATACTAAAAATAAGATACAAGTTCTTACATGTGCTGTGAACATCTGGGAGATTATGCAGCACAATTTTGTTACCTATGAAAAAGCCCTTTTTGTTAAGAATATAATTTTAGTAAAATGATGGCCTGCCACGTGACACCCTTGGACAAAAAGCAGTGTGCCATCCAGATGAAGCCAGCTCTCTGATCCGGAATGCCAAAACCATGTTCTCCTTTTGTGCCACCCTGACTGAACATCCAGAGGTAAGGAGGTTTCCCAATATCGCTAGTTGTTCTCTTTGTAACTCAGTCGGCCCCACATGTTAGACAAAAATTACAAAGGTTTGAGAGGTTTAAGAAAATGCCCCTCAGCCAGTTAATAGAGATAGCACAAAAAGGTCTTTGAGAACTAAAAAATTTACAAAAAGATAGCCAAGGTGTTAAAATTGCTCTATGAGAAAAAACTTTTAAAAAACAGACGAGACTTTCTGGGGGCAGTTGGATACTGTAGGCTAAATTTTACTGAAAAGCTTGCCTCTATATGACTCCCATAAGGGAGAAACTCAAAATTCGCTGAACTGTACTGATGAATGTAAACAGGCCTTCCAGCAGCTCAAGCGGGCCTTGACAGAGGCCTCAGCCCTGGGACTCCCTGACGTTACCAAGCCTTTCACCTTGTTCATAGATAAACTCAGGGACATTGCCAAAGGAGTACTAACTCAGGACATTGGCCCTTAAAAGAGGCCTATAGCCTACCTCTCCAAAAGACTTGATTCAGTAACAGGAGTATGGCCCCCCTGCCTAAGAATACTAGCTACTGTGACAATGCTACTTAAGGAGACAAAGAAACTCGCTTTGGGCAAGTGATTTCTGTGGTAACCTCTCACAGTTTAGAGACTCTTATCAAAACCCCTCCTAAAAAAGGCTCTCAAATGCCAGAATTCTACTGTCAAGCCCTGCTTCTAGACCCAGAGTCAATGATATTCAAGACTTCTTCAGCTTTAAACCCAGCCACCCTTATGCCTGATGATGATCCGGAGGAACAAAGGACACCTCTCCATGAGTGTGCTGACATCCTCAAACTGCAGCAGAACCTACAGGCTGATCTTACTGACCAGCTTTTGGGAAATGCCGACAACTGTTCGATGGAAGCAGCTTCATCCAAAACGGCAAACGAGTGGCCGGGGCAGCAGTGACCGCCGAAAAGGAGGTACTCTGGGTTAAGCGGGTAGAGCCTGGCACTTCTGCCCAAAAGGCAGAGCTTGTTGCTTTGACTGAGAGGCTAAAACTAGCCACGGAAAAGAGGGTAAACATTTTTTTTACTGAAGATATCCCTTTGCTACTGTACATATACGTGGAAGCCATCTAAAAATGCTCCACAGATTCTAGATTTGCTGGCAGCTGTCTGGCTGCCTCAATGGGTTGCTATTCCTTACAAGGCTCACCCAACCGAAGATAAAAAATGGCAACCACATCAGAGGGGTCAACCAAGAAAGTAACTGCTCTGATACTAGTCCTCTGACCTTGTCAAAACCAGTCTACACAAAGAAAGACCTACAGCTAGCATCTCAACTTGGAGTAAAGTCTCCCACCCCAAGGGGCTAATACCAGTTACCTGATATACAAGTACGGTTACTGGAGACACTAGGGCAGGAGCTGTTATACCGGGCTCACCAGACTATTCATTTAAAAAAAACTAAACTTGTGGATTTGTCCAGAACTCAGTATTTTATTCCAAAACTCTACAAACTGACCACCTCTTCGAGCTCTAGATGCCCACAGTGCTTGTTAGTCAACTCAGCCAAGAGCTCTGCATTGGAGACCACCCGACATCAAGAAATTGTTCCAGGAGAACATTGAGAAATAGACTTCATGGACATGGTAAAACTTAATTTACAGGGACACTGCTATCTCTTGGTATTAATAAACATTTTTACTGGCTGGGTAGAGGCTTTCCCTACTAAGTCTGAGTCAGCCTTAGTGGTAATTAAAAGGCTATCACATGAGATCATACCTTGATTTGGCCTCCCACTATCAATGGGGTCCGATAATGGCCTGGCTTTCATAGCCCGAGTCACCCAAAAGTTAGCCCAGGCATTAAAGATTAATTAAAACTCCACTGTGCCTATCAGCCACAAAGCTCAGGGCAAGTAAAACATATAAACCAAAGTCTCAAGGACATTTTAGCTAAGCTGTTTTCAAAAACTGACGATAATTGGATGAGCCTTCTTCCCTTTGCACTGTTAAGAGCTAGATATACCCCATATGTTTCCAAAATTTCCCCCTTTAAAGCCATGTTTGGGAGGCCCCCGCCATTGGTTCCAAGATTGTCAGAAGACAAATTAGCTAAAATTACTAATCGAGATCTTAAGTCCCTGCAGACACTCCAACCTGTGTTGGCCTGGATCCACCAGCTGTTTAGACAAAAACACTTGGACCCGCCTTCAGAGACCAAGGCCTCAGGGACTCCAGTCTTGGTTCGATGTCACCACCATGACTCCCTCAAATCCTGCTGGGAAGGACCTTTCACCGTGGTGCTCAGTACCCCCACTGCCATCAAGGTAGCAGGAAAAACTGCGCGGATTCACTACACTCATGTAAAGCCACTGGAAACAGCGGACAATGAGGGACATACTCAGTGGACTACACAACAGACTGGTAACCCTTAAAGTTAAAAATTGACTAAAACATAGTTAGATTATGCTGGTTATAAACTGTTTTAGCTTGCTTGTTTTGATTTTAATAACATTGATGCCGACCTTACACGGCGGCTTTGGTCCCCCTGTAAGCAAAAAAAACCCAATTGTTAAAGATCTTTTGTTTTTAAAAAAAGGGGGTCTCTGTACCGCACTTAGAAAAAAATGTTGTTTTTACACTGATCATACTGGGATTGTAAAAGATGCAATGGAAAAGTTAAGAAAAAAAATCAGATCTCAAGAGCCCCCTTCAAGTGAAGCCAAAATGTTCTCTTTCCGGGAATCAATTCTGCCCTATATCCTCCCTTTATTGGGACCCCTGGCCGGATTCATTATAGTCATGGCTATAGCCCCTTGCCTCATTAACCGAGTAACCCGGTTTGTGAGGGCCCAGATTTCTCAAGTAAAAGTTATGGTGCTACGTCAACAATATGATCTCTTACCCATACAGGACCTTTAAGATTAAAAGTCATCCACAAGAAAAAAGGGGGGAATGAGAGAATCGACTCCCCCGTTTGTGATGTAACCCCCCGAGCTATAGAACAGAGCTGTAAGGAATGTCTCACTCCCTAATTCTTCCTTGAGATATCGGAGCAGGACAGGAAGGAATGCATTTGCTAGTCATTAACCACAAGATGGTCTGTCCTCTATAAAGGAAAAGATAAGTAAAGGAATGTGCTGTTCAAACGAGACCGAGTTATACCTGGCACTCTGAGATCAGACCAGGACCCTCAGTCTCCATGGTTACTCAGCCCCAGACCCCTCGAATCAGCATCTGCCAAGTCCTGCGCCGTTCAAAATTAACCAATGCGATTTGCTTCTGTAAACCTGCTTGCTTCCCGCTTGTGCCCTTAAAAACCCTGCACAGATTCCCCTCGGGGCCCTCCGCACTCGTTTGCCTGGAGGACCCCATGCGCATGGAAATAAACTTTTTTTTTCCTCACCAAGAGTTGAGTCCTTGGGGTCTCTTTCCCCGCGGCGGCGGCCCTAACAGCAGGACTGCATGCTTTGTGCTGAGGGAGAAGTTCAAGGAAGGGGTATTAGTGGCCAGAAAAGCGGAGTGTGGTTCAGCTCAAGGTGGCATTCTCAGGTGGGTGACACTTGGCCTTGGCCTTGAAGGCCAGGGAAGGAATGAAAGAGCAGTCCAGTAAAAGGAAACAGAGGCAGGGCAGTGGGAACATGCAGTATATTTGTAGGCTCCAACCTAAGTTGGAAGTCCAGAGGCCAGACTACCTTGAGACAGGTCCCATCCAGTGTCTCCAATACAGTTTCCCAGAGTTGGGTTTCTTGCCATATGGCTTCCTATGCTGTTGGATTCATCCCCCAAATAAACACCTGGCTCCCCTGCAGCTCTGGGGTGCTTACAAAATGGCTGCCATGGTTCCAGACCTCACATCTTCATAATACATCAGTTATGGGAAAAGAGAACACCCTTGATAGCTACCAAAGAGGATATGGTTGACATCAGTTCCCATAAAGCTCCATCAAACATCTTTTGACAACTCATCAACTCTGGTTGGGTTATGCGGCTAGCTCTGGGCCAGTTCCTGTGGTTCATTGGATCTCAGGGAAGACACTAGTTGGACAGCTTGAATATAATGCCAATTTCTATGGGTCAAACAAGCTTCAGAACTTCCCAGTTACTCCTAAATCTAACAGCAGTTGAGATACCAGCGTAGCAAAAGCCTTCCAAAGCATTGCTAGAGGAAAAGACAGGACAATGTAGCGATCCATAATTTTTCTTCCTGCTACACTTTAATTGCCCTTCGCTGGCATGCACTGCATAAATTAAGAGCTAGTTAATGCTGTAATGCGTAAAACAATTTCATGCATTTTAAATATTGCACTTGTATTTTAATTCCACATTAAGTGGTCCCCTGAAATTTTTAAATTTACAAAGTCACTGCTGTGCTACATGAAAAAGGTGCTAGTTAAGTGTTAATCAGTAGCCAGATAACCTTCCCCGAACCCTGTCCAAGGTCTCTGCAATGACCTATTGTCAGAGAGCTGGACGTGCTGGCCACGGAGCAGAGCGACAGGAACAGCCACCTCCCAGCCAATTAAGGCAGATTTGCCTATTATGCAGTTCTAATTAAATGACATTCACTATAGTGGACACGAGGCTAATAATAATGATGATGATGATTATAATAGTATTTAATATCGATAGTCTTCCATATTCAAAACAAGGAAAACACTAGCTAGCTAGCAAGAAGGCATCCTTTTGTGGGTGAGGAGAGAGCTGCACTTGGGCAGACTTGCTAGGAATCTAGAGCCATGCACAAGAACAGATGGAATAAAAAGATATGGCTCCTTCCTTTAAGGGCATCACCACCCTATTGGGCCATGCTACTCAGAGTGTGGGCTGTGGACCACTGCTGGTCTGCAATGAGACAAGCCCTGAAGTCCTTGAAAGCAACTTGACCCTGCCACCACATTCGAGCGTATGACTCTTGCTGAACAGGAAACATCAAGTTTGAATTCTATGGTCCAACACGGGTGGCATGAGCTCCACCACAGGGGGACATGCACAAAAGGGTCACAAATCAGTGTATAATGGACTGGAAATTGAAAACCACTATCTATCTGCCTACCTATCCAACTACAGAAAATTTGGGCCATCACTACAGGCAGTTTGAGAAGCTCTGGGGGAACCCTAACTGTGTGCACTGAGAGAATGTGGCTTTAGTGACATCTCTGATTTAAAAATTTCAGGAATAAAGGAAAGGACTTACTTGGAGAGGAGGCTCAGCAGCACGCAGTTTCACACCTCTAAATTTTTCCAGCTAACTCTGCTTGAAATGCTCTGTATCTCCAGCAACCCCACCCAACATGAAGTCATCTCAGTCTCTGGAAATACTACATCCTTCTCTTCCCCATCTGCCGCCTCAGCACGCATGCGTTCTGCAGTTTTGTTTTTTTAAATCACTCTGCACTACCTACATTTGTGTGACACCACTAACCCATCTTTATGGCTTTGGATGTTTAACCCACAGTAGATGCTCATTAAATGCTTACTGAATTCAGTTTTAATCAGGCTGGGGATGTGGCTCAGTGATGGAGCTCTTGCCTTACATGCATAGGGCCCTGAGTTTCATCCCTAGTACCACAAAAAAGAAAAAAGAAAAGAAAAGAAAGAAAGTGAATTCAGTTTTCTTTAAGAAATATTGTGTCAACTATACACAAAATGTGCCACTTTAACCATTTCTAAATTTTAACTTAAAATGTGCCACTTTACTCATTTCTTAGCAGCAGTATCAAGTACTTTAAAAGTCCAGTCATCTTGCAAAACTAATCCTCTGCCCCCATTAAATAATAACCTACCTTTGACCTCATATAACCCCCCAGCCCCAGCAGCCACTGCTGTACTTTCTGTCCCTAGAAACTTCCCTACCCTACGGACCTCCTAGGAATGGAATCATATATAGCATCTGGCCCTTTGTAACTGGCTAATTTCACTTAGTTTAATGTCTCCAGTTACGTGTTATCCTATGTGTCAGAATTTCCTTGTCTTTGAAGTGAATTCAGTTAAAAAAAACAGGCAAGAAATTTTTTTAAAACATGAAAAGAAAAAAATAAAAACAAACCAAAACCTGGCACGATTATTGTATAGTTGTACAGGGAGTTGGGAGGGCACCCCACCCCATTCTGCCTGTATTTGACACAAAGAACACAGCGGGGGAAAAGAAGGCCCAAGAGGTGGCAGTAGAAAACAAAGGGGCACTGTGCTCTCTGCAGCGTGCCCGCCTCTCCCTGCCCCTGTTGGCTCTGGGTCCTGCTCAGCTGTTCAGTTTCTTAGAAGTAGGAGGTCCCGAATGTAGACCGCTTGCCTAGCAAGGGACACGCCTGACAGTCCCGCTATGTGGGCAGCAGAGTATAAGTGACAGTAGGAATGAACTGAAAGCCCCGGCTGTGGTGCCACCAACACTCACTGGGTGACCTCGGGAGACCTAACATCTCAGAGCCCGGCTGACTAAGCTCTTTGATCCTGGCCTAGACAACTGGGATTAACTAGGTGCAGTGGCTCATACCCATAATCTCAGCCACTCCGGGGGCTGAGGCACAAGGGCTGCTTGAGCCCATTATTCATGCTTCCTGATGAGAACCTGCCCACAGAAGGAGTGCTCAGTGTGTCAGCAAACACGGGTTCAAAGTGGGAGCTGTGCTCTCGCCTGGGTGCCAGAGACAAAAGGCCAGGGGGCTGAGTGGTTTGTCCTGGGGAGCTCACATCTCCCATCTGAGCCCTGCCCCACTCCCCACTCCCTCCTCCCTGCCCTGAGCACTAAGAAGCCCCACCCCTGGCTCCTATTGACCAGTTCCAGCCAATGAAGAAGCTCCACAGGGAGGGAACACAGAAGAGGAGAATGAGGCCAAAGAGTTCTCCCCTAATCTCTTCCTGGCAGGTGTATTTGAACTGACCAATCCTTCCACTGAAGACTTCTGCTCCTTTTAAGCTCCTTTCTCCACTCTACTCTGTCCCCTTCTAGTGTGGGTAGCCATGAGTTCTCTTGTCCCTTTTGGAAGCAACTCCTCCCAATGACTTCTTGCTTCTTGTATTACACTATAGTCCCCCTACCTTCCATTTCTTTGTCGATGGCCTGTATTGAAATAAATATTTCTCACGCCATCCTGTCTACTGCCTGTTGGATCTGCAGTGGTTGGAATGTGTTCTCCCCAAATTCATGTGCAAGAAACTTAGTCTCCAAAGTCCTATATTCATACTATTTGGAATCAGGGTCTTTGGAAGGTAAGCAAGAGTAGATGGCGTCATGAGGGTGGGCCCCATGATGGTGTTAGTGGCCCTAAAGAAGAAGAAGAGGGATGTCCACCATATTTTGGTGCATCATGAGGGCCTTCTCAGATGTGGAACAGATCCTAGCTCCATGCTCCTATATTTCCCAGCTTCCGAAACTTCTCATCTTCTATGCTTTCTAAATTACTTGGCCTCAGGTATTTTACCATGGCTACAAAATAGACTGAGACAGAGAGCTTACCTAATGGAAGTACTGTGTGGTACGGAAGGATCATTCCAAGCAGGGCAAGCATTGCTGTCCCCTCCCCCATAGCCTCTTCAGACCCAATTTTTCTTGTCCTCTTCCATTTGAGGCTTCAGTGGTTGGAAACAAGGGAGTCAGGCCATATCCAAGAAGGTGAAGCCTGGGTCTCTGAGAGGCTCTGACAACCTTTTTGGGGTGTGGATGGAAGTTGCAGGGGTGGGGTAGAGGGACAAAGGCACCCCAACTATTCATTTTTGGGAATGCTGCTTGTCTGTGGGTTCATGTCCCTTACTTCTTTTTAAATTTTTTTTATTATTTTGTAATACAACAGTAAAATACAACAGAACAAGCCAACTTAGACAGTGTAGTGAAATTGGTATAGAACCTCACAGCAGGTTACAAGGGATAACAGCAATAGGTATCATAGTATATCTCGTTATCTTCACAATAGTTATTCTTTCAGTCAGGTATAGCAAAATAAAATGAAATAAAGAACATTATAGAAATTATCAAAACAGAATATTGAATAGAGCAATACTATTAATCAGAATAAAGCAAAACAGTGGTAAAAATATTTGCCTTCAAAGAGATGGTAGAAGGAAGTCCCCTTATTTGCTATACTGCATACGGTCAACCTCCCAAGAGATGCTCAGATTGCTGATTCCCATTTGCTAACGGGGATTAGGGGGTGAGATGTTTAATTCTCAGCCTGTGTGCCATTGGGTTTGCTACTGCTTACCAGGAGGCGAGCTGGTTGCTTGGTTTCCCAGTGTCCTAAGTTCCAACATGGCTCGGATCTCAGGAATCAGTGGTGGTTCTCCCCCTGGAGCGACTACAGCCTGCCACACCACAGCTGCTTACGGGAGGGGGGCAAGCTTCCCTTACTTTTTGTGGCCTCCATGGGAGTTTACTGACTGCCATTAAAGCAAAACAGCCTCATTTACTTCTTTCTGTCCTGGGCAGAGGCAGGGACCTTTGACTTTCTGGAATATCACAGTATGACAATCACCACCAAGCTCTCTTCCTCAAAAGTCTTATTGAGTCCCTTTCCCAAAATGCTGTTCCTCAGACTCCCACCCCACTCCCCTGGAGATTAGAAGGCATGAGATCACCTCATGGGCATGGCCATGGCCAATTAGACAAGAGATGGGCACCTGGCACATGTCTAGGAGCCCAAATGGACCAATCAAATGCTCTCCCAGAGAGGTGGGCTTGGGATATCTTTGCAGTTCTAGGCAGTCTTTTCTGACTACTTGAACTGAGAGAATGCTTTGTGCCAGGCACAGTTCTGGGCACAGGGTGGACTAAGGTGAACTAAGTGGAGAGGGATATCAAGTCAGCCTTTTTCAAACAGAGCAGCAAAAAAGGCCAAGAGAGGGGAAGGAAATGCACTTAGAGGAAAGTGCAGGGCACCATCGAGAGAAGAGCAGAAAAGGAGCACGTGGTGCTGCCGAAGCTGCCTAGGTTCCTGCTCCAGTCCCTGAGGGCAGCTGCACTTCCTGCCCTCGAATCTCTGAGAGAATCTCTGAGATCGCCTCATGTTCTTCCCATAAATTCTCCCTTTTTACTTAAGCTTGTGAAAGTGGGCTTCTGTTCGGTGCTGCCGGCCTGTCCCTGCCTGAGGCACATCACGTGATACAATTAGCTCACAGTCCCAGAGCGGCAATTTATCCTTTTTGTAGACTCCTCAGCCATAAATTTCAAATCTCCACCTGGCTTCTCCTTGCCAACCAGTGAGTGTCCTTCTGGGTTAACTTTTGTTCTCTCCGGCTGCCAATGAGCTTGTGCCACCAGATCTGACGGCCTTTCTGTGCCCCTTACCCTGCTTGTCCCTTCGCTAGTCCATGTGGCCTGGCCTGGCACGCTTTCCACTCCCATGCTCTCCCCTCCTGTGGCTCCTTGGGTACCGCTCCCGTTTCTCTTCCCCCTTTTCCTCCAGTGCTTCATTTGCCTCCTTGTCTGGCTTTCCTGGTGACACAAGCGCCCCATTTGTTTGCTGTCTAACCCCTCTCAGCATCTTCCCCTCCCACACCCTGGTCTGCACCATTGGTCTCCAGACACAACTTCGTGCCTGGGTTTGCACCTTGCAGTCTCTCATTGCTATCCAGCTATTAAACCGTCTATGCGAGCGCCCCTGGGGCTCTTCTTACTGCATGCGCCCTAAAGTGATCTCAGTATTTTCCCTCCCAAGCCCTGACCCCTCTCTGTGTAGCCTACTTTGGTTAATGAGGCAGAAAGTTTCTGTGCCCTTCATCAGTGAATCTCAGAGCCGGGGAATTTTGGCAGGGAATTTTGGCTGTGTTTCCCATCGCTCTGCCAGAAAATACCCACTTTGGGCCTCACTCAAATCATGACTCCAGTTTCCTTGACTTTCTCCTTGCTGCTCACATTAGAGTGAGTCACATGGGCTCCGTGGTGCTAAGGCGCTCCCTTGTCCCTCATGGGGGCCCACAGGTCCAACCTGGGAACCACGAAGGAAGCCCAGGAGGCTGGCAAGTCCTCCAGGAGGTTGTTCTGTGGTCTTCGCTCTGCGAGGAGGATTCCATTCCCCCATGGGCGCCAGTCAGAAACCTTCTGCTCAGCAATCAGAGAGCAAGGGAGGATGAGTGATTCTGTCAGGGTGCTGCGAAGGGGGGGCGGCTATGAGGTCACCGGACCCATGCTCAGTCCGACTCATCCATGTCAAGAAGTAGAGCTGGGGATATAGTTCAACGGCACAGTGCCTACCTGGCAAGCACAAGGTCGTGAGCTCGAGTCTCAGTACAAAAAAAAAAAATCATTTAGATGTATCAAGAAGTAGAAGGGGAGTGTAAAAACTGGCTCTGCACATGCTGAAGATTAAAGTTGTACCCATATTTTTCACCACGCACTAAGCTAAATTCTACGTCAACCCAGAAAGAACGGCTGTTATCAAGAAATCAAGCAGTAACAAATGTTGGAGGGGCTATGAGGAAAAAGGATCACTTCTCCACTGTTGGTGGGAGTGCAGACTGGTTCAACCACTGTGGAAATCACTGTGGAGATTCCTCAAAAACTAGGACTACAGATCCCATTCAATCCAGATAGTCCCCTTCTGGGTATCTTCCCCAGAGAATTAAAAACATGTGCTCCTATGTTTATAGCAGCACAATTTGTAATAGCTGGGTCTGGGAAACAACCTATATGCCCACTGACTGAGGAATGGATAAAAAAGATGTGGTACCTCTATACAATGGAATACTACTCAGCCATAAAGAAGGGCAACCATGAGACTTTTATGGGTAAATGGATGCAATTTGAGACCATACTCATAAGTAAAATGAATCAGACATGCATGTGTAAACATCATATTGTCTCACTAGTATGAGAAACTGAAAGAAACAATATGTGTGTATGTGTGTGTGTGTATATATATATATATATAATACAGTTTAGATAGTTATACTACTGATTTCTCTGAGTCGATTGAAAAGAAAGGTTTGCACTGGTATTGTCTAGACAATTGAATGCAGATGTCACACACTCTGGGTGACTGATTTGGAGATGGCAATGCACAATGTATGTACCATTGTTGTTCCCTGATTATTGTGGGGTTTTTTGGTTTTTTGTGGTACCAGGAATTGAACTTATAACCTTGTGCTTGCTAGGCAGGCACTTATGCTGCTGAGCTAAATCCCCAGCCTCTGATTATTGTTTTGAAATTTTGTTTATTTTCTTTTTATCCTCTTTGAAATAAAATGAATTTTAAAAAGAAAGAAAGGAAGGAAAAAAGGAAAGAAGGAAGGAAGGAAGGAAGGAAGGAAAGTAGAAGGGGAAGAGCACACAGGTTTCTGCCAGGGAGATAGCCTTCTTTTCTACTCACATGTCATTGGCCAAAATAAGATCACCTGACTGCACTGGTTTGCAAGGGGCACTGGGAAATGTAGTCCACACAACGGCTTTGGGGAGCAGCTCTTTTCTCTCCCAGAGGCCAGCACTTTAGGTATAGTGACCCAGTGGCCTCAAAACTCATCCTCTACTGTGGCACAAAGATTCAGAGGGAATAGGGCATGAAAAAAAGCATCCTCATGGAAACATTTGGCTTATGGAACAGCCAGGAACCTCTGGAGGAAGTAAATGGGCAGTGGAGATTTAGGGGGCTTGGGGAACCAGGAGGCAGCATGACTTTAGGTACTCCAAGGGGGTACCTAAAGTCAGAGAGGTGGGCCTGAATTTGGAGTTATGATGCCTTTCTGTTTCAGTTTAATCACCTTGTTTGCCCTCAACTGCTGCTATACACCAAACTCTTGAATGCAGGGCCTTGGAGTCCGCCTGGACCTGCTATCCAAAGATGGCAATTTTATAGCTCTCAATAGGGATCTGTTACCCCAGTCCCTGTGCTGCTGTGTCCTACAGCTGGGTGGTAACTTGAGGATAAGAGCAACTGAACTGGAGAAAGATGATGCAAGAAGATGAAAAGATCATGCTATCAATTGGGCATGGTGGCTGCAAGTCTATAATCCCAACACACTAGGAAGCTGAGGCAGGAGGATTGCAGATTCAAGCCCAACCTGGACAACTTACAATGTAGCAAGATTCTGTCTCAAAATTTAAAAAAAGAATAAATAAAGGGCTGGGGATGTAGCTCAGTGCCAAGGTCCTGTCTTCAGTGCCCAGTACTAATATATATCACTGTCCAATTCAGTAGCCGTCAGCCACATGTGATGTGTCGATGTCCGCTCCCGGCCGGCAGGAAGGACACACGACACAGTCTGGTAGTGGACAACCTTTTCTTTTTATTTTCCTTCTCCGTACAGCCTGCCCTGGGTTCTCCCAGCTGAAGCCTCCTTTGGTCCGCTCCCCGCGGCTCCTTTTGTGCTTCAGCCTGCCCCAAAGCCTCTACCGGTCCGCTCTCCGCGGCTCCTTTTGGGCTTCTACTTCCGGGCTTCTATCTGGCTTCTACTTCCGCCCAGGGGTGGCACCGGTATATATACGGGTACAGTGTCCAATCATGTTAAAGTAAGCAAGGCAAGCTGATTGGCTAACATCATCAGTTGCCAGGCAGACTATATTGTTGAGCGGGTTGTTTACGCGGTAAGCAGGAAACTAACATATTCGATGGGAGGGGTAATCTACCTCAGGCCTCACTCTTTACTACAGGCCTCACGTCCGCCAAGTGAGGCGACCGGGCTCGGGGCTGCGGCTCCCAACATCTCCCCCTTTTTTATTTTTTATGAATGTGCGCATCGTAGCCCTTCCTGGACTGGGTGCAGAGGCTTATGCCCTATGTGTAGGCCCACCGTAGGTCCTTGGCTTAGACCCTGGTCGGCCGTCCCATGGTCTGCCAAGGCCCTGAGGCCCTCGTCCTTTTTCTAGGGCCAGGCACAAACTGGACGGAACCTGGATGCACACAAGCTTGCACTCATTCTCTCTCCGTAAAGAAATCCCCTCGGAGAGAAATTTAGACCTGGGCAGCATCTAACAGTCCAGCGGCTTACGTGCAGGATGGGGTAGGGCCTGGCTTAGGTCGAGTCATGCTGGGGAGGCATGCTCTTACCCGTCATTGACTCATCTACCCTGCTATATCATAATTTTTTAGAGGAGGAGTGTGGGAAGCTCACCGTCCCTAGACTCGGTCGTAGGCTAGGCGAGCGAGCCATGCATATGCCTGAGGATCTTCTTGTCCATTTCGGGCTACCGCTATTTCTATTCATCTTGTTGGTTGGTCTGTGATGGATCTCCAGTAGGGCAGGTCTGATCTTTAGTCGAGGGCTTTGTTGCCCGTGTCAGTCTCTCCGGTATCCACAGTGGTTCTCGTCCCGGTTCCTGTGGGAAAACACAAACCGCGCCTCGGTTCCAGCTGACCACTGGATCCGGGCCCATCCATTGTCCTGTCAGGACATCTTTCCACTTCACCCACCCTTTATGGTTGGGGGAAGGGTTGCAGTGCTCCACAGCTGGGGAGCGATTATCATTATTTAAATTTAAAAAATTGTGTGTGAATAGTGCCATGGATAATCGTGCCTTTGGGGCCAGGCCTTGGCCTACTCCCCCTTTTTGTTTTTTAAAATTTCTTTGAGGCTTCTATGAGCCCTCTCAATGATTCCTTGACCTTGGGGATTGTATGGGATACCATGTTTTAATTGAACCTCCATCATTTTGCAGAACTCATTGAAGGCTTTGCCTATATAGGCTGGTCCATTATCAGTTTTTAATATTTTTGGTTTGCCCCATGCGGCCCAAGCTGCCAGGCAATGATTGATCACATTAGACACTTTTTCACCTGTTTCTGCTGTTGCAATTTTTGTTTTTTATTTTTTATTTTTATCTTTTTCGTTTTTTTTTTTTTTTTTTTTTTTTTTTTTTATTGGTACCAGGGATCGAAAATCCCCAGCCCCCGTTTATGCCGCTGAGCTAAATCTCTAGCCCCCGTTTCCTCGACCGGCGTTTTTCTCAGCCTGCTCTGCAGAGAACTCTGCGTACCAGGCTCGCCAATCCAGGTAACTGCCCGAGGGCAGACACGCCTTTGCCAGCTGAATCCAGTCCGCGGGGGTGAGGGGCCCAGAAGACAGGTTCTCCAGCATGGCAATGGTGTAAGGCGCAGTCGGCCCAAAGGTTGTAACTGCATTTTTAAGTTCTCTAATCTGCTTTATCTCAAAAGGCTCCCATACATTGCGTCCCTGGCCCATAGCTACTTGTACAGGAAATATCTCGTAGGGGCCACTATCTATCCCAGGTGGATGTACCTCATGAGACAAGCGTCCCCCCTGCCAAAGCCGCCTGTAAAAATACCGACCTGCCGGCGGCGGAGCATAAGACGGCGGCCGTGATTGGGCGGAAAATGGGGGCCCGTGCATCACTTCCTGTTCTGGCGAAAGGGGAGGGAGCTCCCAGGCGGCCGCCTCGTGGCGAGGGACCGCCTCCCTCTCGCGCCGGGGCGCACTCAGGAGCTCTCTACTCCTCCGTAGACCAGGTTGAGCAGAGCGCAATTCGCGGCGTGACGCTGGAAAAGAACCCTGCGACTCCTTATTGAGCGACTTAGGCTCCTGACAGCTGGTCTCTTTGGCCTCCCTGCCATTCAACTTTCCCTCGTCCTCGGAGTCAGACGACTCCGAGGCTAGAGCCCCGTCCTCCTCCTTAGCATCCTTGTTCCCCTTGACAGACACCTCTCGGGAGCTCCCTGACTGGGCCTGCTCAGATACCCTGCGTACTTTTGTAAGCTCTTGAGAGCTTTCTCCACAACCACCCTCGCTCTTAGTGTTGCTACCTAACATGTTTCCCATCTTTTAATATGTTACTCACCGCGTGAGGCCCAAGGAATCCGCCACTTACGCGTGAGCCTGAGGGGAGTCTAAAAGCCCTGTAGGTGCGCGCCACCCAGAGCCCAGGCTTATCCCCAACTCACCTGTCTCGCAGCTCTGTACTGGAGCGTTGTCCACTTCCACGTCTCGGGGGTGATCAGTCCCCGTACGGGCCACCAAATGTCGATGTCCGCTCCCGGCCGGCAGGAAGGACACACGACACAGTCTGGTAGTGGACAACCTTTTCTTTTTATTTTCCTTCTCCGTACAGCCTGCCCTGGGTTCTCCCAGCTGAAGCCTCCTTTGGTCCGCTCCCCGCGGCTCCTTTTGTGCTTCAGCCTGCCCCAAAGCCTCTACCGGTCCGCTCTCCGCGGCTCCTTTTGGGCTTCTACTTCCGGGCTTCTATCTGGCTTCTACTTCCGCCCAGGGGTGGCACCTGGGTACAGTGTCCAATCATGTTAAAGTAAGCAAGGCAAGCTGATTGGCTAACATCATCAGTTGCCAGGCAGACTATATTGTTGAGCGGGTTGTTTACGCGGTAAGCAGGAAACTAACATATTCGATGGGAGGGGTAATCTACCTCAGGCCTCACTCTTTACTACAGGCCTCACGTCCGCCAAGTGAGGCGACCGGGCTCGGGGCTGCGGCTCCCAACAGTGATGTTTAAATTAATTTCAACAAAATAAAAAAAATTATTTCCCTGGTCACATTGGCCACATTTCATGTACTGAATAGCAAAATGTAGCTTGTGGCCACCGAGTTGGTTCACACAGATGTAGCACACTTCCATCACCACAGAAAATTTTATGGACAGCGCGAATCTAAAAGGTGCCTTACAGTGCAGACGGTCCATGCCTCTGTGAAAGACAATGTTTGGTAAAAATGCAATTCCTGCTTAGCCTGACACTGGAGAGGGAAGGCGGGAAAGAAAAAGCTGAGAAGAGAAACAAAGACATGTAGAAGAAGCATCTAGAAAGGAATGAGGATGGAGACATACTTTTCTGGATGCAAGGACTCAGGGCGCTATGGGGGAGGAGATTTGTTTATAAGATCTGAAAGGCCCAGGCAGGCACAGGGGGACAGGGTGGACTTGTGAGGTAGTCTTGTCTGGAAGTGGATAGCTGGCCACGGGTGTCGAGGGTGCCCTAGGCCTCCCTTGGCCTCTCTGGAGACTGTGGGATGGTTTGGCCTCCTTCTGTTTTCCCTCCCCAGTGGTTTTCTGCTCCTCGCAATTTACCCAACCCTGGACAGACTGATGCTGCCTGCTGCCACCTGGCTCACATCCCTTTGCAGCTCAGGGAAGCATTGCCCAGGGCAGAGGACCTGGCTGGGTTGGCTCCTAGAGCAGCCCTGGTTGACTGCTCCCAGGGGAGAGAATTCTTTTAATCCACTTGGAGGCAGCCAGCAGGTGAGAGGGACTCAATGGAAAAGAATACAGCAACCCAGATGGCAGAATTGGAGGGAAGACCAGCTCCCTAAGAGGCGTGTGGCCAGAGAGAGGCACAGCTCACCCAGGATAGGGGAAATCATTAGATCTACCCACTCACCAAAGACATGTAGGCAAGAAGCCCCCATCGCCACCCCCGGCCCTTGTACCTCTGACATCTAGATCTGGGCTCCTGTGGGTGTGATTACGCACTTCACATCGTAGAGAAGGCCAGCAGGAAGCAGAAATAGAAATACTGTTGCATCTCTAATCTGGGCTCTTGCAGTTAGCTGTGGGATCTTGGACAAATTGCTTGACACCTCTTTTTGAGTAAGGCGGCCAATAATAGTGCCTCCTTTGCAGGTATGTAGCTGCTTAGAACAGTGGTGGGTGCAGGCCCAGAGTAAGCATTGTGTAAATATTGGCTATGGTTGTGATTAGCCTGCAGGAATTTATGGTCCTGTGAAGACCACAGATGAGCAATCAAACTGCAATGACGTGATGAGTGTGCTAATCAGGGTCAGTGAGAAATACACTTTTTTTCCCCAGCATTAGAGATTGAACTCAGGGCCTTCTCACTGAGCTATACCCCCAAACCTTTTATCTATTTTGAGACTGGATGTTGCTTGGTTGCCTATACTGGACACAAACTTGCAATCCTCCTAAGAGAAGTATAGTATGCATGTTTTAAGCAGGCAAGCAGTCCCCTCAGGATTCTAAGGGAAGAAGAATAGTCCTGTTGGCTTCCACCCCAGATGAAACCATTTTGACTTTTTGATCTGTTTCTTCTCATACTTGCCTCCATATTTTTCAATAGCATTCTGGTGAGGTTATGTCTGGATTTATTACTCTTATACATTATCCATCTGCTATGAATTGAATTGTGTCCCCCTAGAAGATGCTAATGTCACAGCCCCCAGTATTTGTGAATGGGACCTAATTTGGAACTACTTATTGTAGATGTTGTTAGTTAAGATGAGATCATACTATAGGGTGGGCCCCGTAGGGCTACTGTCCTTATGAAAAGTGGCAGGTACCAGGTGAAGATTAGTGATGTGCTGCCACAAGCCAAGGGCCTGCCCAAAGCCAGGAGCGGGACCTGGGACACATCCTTCCTAAGCCTTCTGAGGGAACCTGGCCTGCTGACCCCTTGGTCTTGAACTCCATCGCTGCAACTTTGAGAGAATACATTTTTGTTTTTTAAGCCACTCAGTGGCACTTTGGTAGGGAAATCCTAGAAAACAAACTTTGTTTTGCTCAAAAATCAAATTGAGCAGGCTCCACTATACCATACGTACCCTGTCTCTTGCCCCTATAATCCTAGTAAAATTATATCACTATTATTTGGTAAATCCCTATTCAGTGTTTATAGTATGTTCATTTATTCATGTTGTATGCTTTATTTTTTTGTCTTTTTCGGTTTTTTATCGGTACCAGGGATTGAACTCATGACTGCCTGCTTGCAAAGCAGGTGCTTATGCCACTGAGCTAAATCCCCAGCCCCCCATGTTGTATGCTTTAACCACTTGTGCTTTGCTGCACACATTTTTTATTTTCCTTAGAATTAATATTTGTCTCTCAGCTTCTTTTTGTTTGTTTAGCTGTGTACTTTTTTTCCTTTTTTCTTTCCTTTCCTTTTCTTTGCCTTTCTTTCTTTGGTTTGTTTGTTTGTTTTTGAGACAGGTTCTTGCAATGCAATTCAGGCTGGCCTTGAACTCATATGTATTTTAGGGTGACCTCAGATTCATGGTGATCCTCTTACCTCTTGAGTTTTGGAATTAGACTTGTGTGCCACCACACATGGTTGGTTCTGTGTGCCAGTTCTGAATTTACTCCCAAAGAAGTGTGTGTCTCTTCTGTCAAACAAACCCCTCAGCTTCGTGAACTTATTTTTGGGAACTCCCTTTCCAGAGTCCTGCAAGTTTCTGCTCCTGTGGCTGCCACCTGAGTTCCAGTCTGACCTGCTGCCCACCTTGGCATTTCCCTGGCATCAAACTGACAATACCGCTTACCTCTCTCCAACGTGTGGGATCTCTGGTTTTCTGAATACCACGTGCCAGAGTCTGGACCTTGAATGTCCCCCAAAAGCCTCTATATTCAAGCCTTGGTCACCATCTTATGGCGCTGCAGGTAGATGGTGAAATCCTAAGAGGCCGGACTGAATGGGAATTGTCTAGATCAGCGAACTGTGTGCCTTCAAAGGGATTGTGAAGCCCCGGCCACCTTCTCCTTCTCCTTCGCTTCCTGATAACAAGCTGAGCAATTTTGCTTCATACGTGTCACCACCAAGATTCGTTGTCTCACTGCAAGCCCAAAATAATGGGCAGAATTGATGGTGGACCAAAACCTCCCAAACTGTATGAGCTAGAATAAACCTAATCTCTTTTCGAGGTAACTCTCTTGGGTATTTTGTTATCGTGATGGAAAGCTAACATCTCACACTTTCCATGTTCATAGTTTACCTTCTGAATTAGTTATCTACTGCTGCATAACAAATCACCCCAACGCTTAATGACTTCAAATAACAATAATCACTGATCCTTCTGTCTCTGGTGTAACATCCTCTATGTTCAGTATGGCACCCTGGGATCAAATGAGCACAGTTTCCCCAAGTCCTGAGCCCTTCATGTTCAGAGTCTCTAGAAAGTGAACCATAGCTTCAGACGGGCTGAGAGAGGCAGAGTCCCTGCTCCTCCCACAGATGTGCAGTCTTATCTTCAGCCCATCTGTATTTCTGCAGTGTGGCACCTGGGACTCCTCGGTCTTTCTGTGCTTCTGCTACTGAACTGGTTTGCTTGTTAAAGTTTCTATCCCCATAGGCACTGAGCTTCCAGCAGTGGCCAGTGTGTGAGGCCGCTTAACTTTTATACATTTGCTTTCTGGCTTCCAAAATGTTAATGACATCTTTCAATAGCTGCATTTTTCTCTTTTCCTCCCCCCGCCCCATGTGTATATGCATGTGTGTTTGTGTGTGCATATGTGTGTGTGTGCCTTTGTGGATGTGTGTAATGTATGGGGGAAGGTCATTCAAGTGGAGAAGGGAGAGGCAAGGAGACACATGGACAGGTCAGAGAAAATTGAGACATTCAATCAAAGCAGCAAATGTGTTCCAGAGCCCAAATGAGCAAAGTGGAGGAACTCCACAGGGCAGGCTGTGGTCACCGAGCTGTAGCCAGCTTCGTGCTTCAAGGAGGAAGTGGCGGGCAGAGCTCCAGAAAAGGCAGTGCCAAACAGCGTGAAGAGAGCAAAGTCCTGTGCCCCCTTCCTTGCCATGGTAGTTTAGGAACCACGAGGAGGGTGAACACAATGGGCAGAATGTTTTGTGTTTTCCCAAAGTTCACTTCAAAAAATCCTAATGCTCTGCATGATGATGTTAGCAGACAGGCCTTGGGAGGTCATGAGTCAAGGGCTGGGGAACTCTGAGTGGGATTCCTGCCCTTGTAAATGAGACCATAGAGGGCTTTCGCCCTCGATCTGCCACACGAAGGTCCTGGAAGAAGTCGGCAGTCTGATTGGGCTCAGGTGCAGGACTTCTGTGTGTGTTTTGGTTCTCCGTGATTAACAGGCCACACCCACTTGCCCAGCCAGTTTGCCACACCCTAGTATCCTGACTCAAATCCTGCTGGGAACCCGACCCTGCCACCTGATCTCACACTCAGCATCCAGAATTATGAGAAACACACTTCCGTGGTTTATAAACTGTCCACTCCTTGGTTCTTTGTTGTAGCAAAGCAAGACAGTGACTGGACCATGGGATACCTGGCTTCTGTGCTCAAGGGCAGCCCCTCCCCAAGCTCTGTGCACAGGAAGAGAACTGAGATGGGGGGCAGGTGCTACTTAAACCTCTCAGCCTCAGGAGGTGGAACCTGGTTGCTTGAACTGGCCCTACTTTCCTGGCCTAATTGAGCCCAGTGTTTCCCTTGAATTTGTGCAAGTGTGTGTGTGTGTGTGTAGGGGGTATAAACAGAGTTCTCCCCAGCGAACTCATTTTTTCTTTTCATTTTTTTGAAGTCTAATATTCACATGGTAAAGTGCACAGAGCTTACTTAATATAATGCACAGCTAGATGAGTTTGTATATATGGAGTTGTTTTTTTCATTTTGTTTCTCTCTTTTTGGGGGGAGGGAGGGACAGGATCTCCATATGCAGTTCTTGCTCACCTTGAGCTCACTTTGTAGCCCAGGCTGGTCTTGAAATTGCAGTGATCCTCCTGCCTCAGCCTCCTGAGTGCTGGGATTGCGGGCATGTGCCACCACACCTGGCTGAGTTTGTATATATGTAGACATGCATAATTATCACTCACATGGACACTCGGACAATTTTAGTACCTTCCCTACAAGTTTTCCCCATTCCCATTCTAGTCTGTGCCCCCATAAACAACCACTATTGCCAGTGTGATTGACTGGAGTTACTTATTCTTGAACTTCATAAAAATGGAATCCAACAGCATTTACTCTTTTGTGTCTGGTTCTTTGCACTGAGCAGGGTATTTGTAAAAGTCATTTGTTCTTTTTTATTGCTGTGTAGTATTCTATTGCATGACTAGCATAGTTGATCTAGCCCTCTCTTGTGAGTAGAGATATACCATTTGAGGGCATAAAATTCCTACAGAGTCCTCAGTCTCCCAACAGAGTCATCGAGTGGCAAGGTCATTCCCTCAAAACCTTGCCACATTTGCCTTGTCCAAGAGAGAGGGGGTTTGAAATACAGATTTTTAAGCTTCATGGAGCCCAAAATGCAGGAGTCAGCAAGGCCAGTCTGCATTCAGAGTCTTCAGATTCCTCCTGAATGCCTCCCCCGATCCCTCACCTCCATCTTTGCCTTGAGGTTCACTAGTCCATTGCTACCTTGGCCAAACCCAGCCTTGCCACCCCCATCTGAGTTTTTTTTCTGCCAGTTCTCTGCAAAAGAGTCCCCAATGCAATATGAGGCATATTACTGGCCACGACAAAAGCAGGAAAAGCCCCAGGGATGAGATTCTGGGCAGCTGATGCTGGAGTGGTAACCTCACCTCGCTATTGTGAGGACACCCCGACTGCCCTGTCCTTAGCCCTTGCCAGCAGTGCAGGCCCTTTATGGGCTCTGCCCCAGAGAAAGTGCCTAGACAAAGGCCGTTGTTCTGCTGAGCTTACTGAAAACTCAAGAGCCACTGACATGCAGGGGAGCTGCCCATCCCTTCCTTGGAGTGGGGCCACTCAGTTTAGGGCAGGTGCTGGCCAAACTAGGCCAACTCAGAAGCAGCCATGTGGATGCCTTCCAAGACCCACTTGCCTGGGGTGCTGGCCTTGATCTGTGCCCCACCTCCCAACTCTCCAACAGGTTAGCTAGGAGGGAATGAAGACAAATGTCTTAGACCTCCACTATTAGAAGTTTCCTATCCCTGCTGCAGGCACTGAGGCTGCCCCTTGGAGCCCTCTGCCACCTCCAGCTGTTACTGTTCAAATGTGGCCTTGGGTAGAGCCTTGAACTTACTGCCCTTCTGCCTAGAGATCCCTTCCTCTGTTCCGTACTCCTCAGCCTCTTTCTATCATTCACACTGTAAGTGGTGACCTCTCAGAGGCCTTCCTGGGCCACCTGGGGTCCATGTAGTACTCAGGGATGGGTACCCCTCTTTGACCTCCTCGTAGCAGTTATGAGGTTATTTGTTTGTTTATGTGATTATGAACTCTCCCCCATTTGGAGTATATGCTTACCATGCACTGAATGTTAGAATCCTAATCCCCAATATGATGGTCCTGGGGAGGGGGACACTGCAGGGGAGTAGGTTATGGCAGGGAAACCCTCATGATGGGATGGTGGGATTTGTGCCTTTATATGGATAGGAGATTTCTCCCTCTCCCTCTCCCTCTCCTTCTCCCTCTTCCTCTTCCTCTCCCTCTCCCTCTCCCTCTCCCTCTCCCTCTCCCTCTCCCTCTCCCTCTCCCTCTCCCTCTCCCTCTCCCTCTCCCTCTCCCTCTCTCTCTCATTTTCTGACACAGCAAGGAAATGGCCTTTTGCAAGCCAGGAAGAGAGTCTTCACTGTGGACTGAATCTGTGGGTATCTTGATCTTGGGCCACCAACCTCCGGAACTGTGAGGAGCATGTTTTTGTTGGTGAAGCTGCCCAGGCTATGATATTTTGTTTCAGCCCCAGATAACCAATGCAAACATAGTTAGACAACATCTATCTTGCTCACCAGTCCATCCCTTGGGCCTCCTGTATGGCACACAGGCTAGCAATCTATTGCCAATCACCCCAAAGCTTAGTGACCTCCATACCCTCAGCATTCCATAGGGAATTATAGGGATTTATGTCTTTGTGGGGGAGTGAATGAGGTAAGAGATGAGGAGATGAGGGCATGGCCAGCCAGCTGGGCAAGTGGGTGTGACCTGTCAGTCATGAACATACAGGAGAACTATGCCTAAGGCCTTCACCTGGAACCAATCAAAGAGTGCTGGCTTCAGTTCTTCTCAGGAGACCTCGAACAGGTTTTTGATAGGACGGCCTAGACTTGACACTAACTCAAGGAGCAGGGGACACAGAAGATGGCAACCACCGAGTTCACATCCCCCGTACTGTCCCACAGTGTGGGGCTCTCGCCCTGTGGACGCACTTCTTTCCCTACTTTCAATTGGCCCACACTCGCCTGCTTCTTTTCCTTCCTTTAATAATGTAAAATCTCACTACCTTTTGTGTTTGTTTTGTCCAATTCTTTGTTCAGGACAAGAAGAAGCTAGAAAAAAATCTTTAGATGTCCCTAGAACCCCAAAACCTGGTAACATATTTTGGCAAAGACAGTCAGGGGGAGATAAGGCCCCTTGGGCACGATTTTGTTTCTTTCTCAAGTCTATGGACTCAGGTAAGAAGAGCTGGTACAGTTTTTTCTTCTCTTCTCCACTCCCTAGGAAAGCTGCAGTCCCCTTCTTGTCCCCGCTCTCCCAGGGCAGGCTTTTTGGTTGCTAAGAGCAACAGGAAGTTAGAAGATGATAAAAATTAACGGACTCTGGGGAACTCAGGGAGTTTTCCCATGGCTCCAGCAAGCAGTTTCCTCGAGCATCCCACCATATGGGAGAGGGGAGAGGAAACGTGTGGCCTCTGTATTTTTCCCAGTCAGCAAAAGAGGCCCACAGTTCTGCTTCATGTTTCTCTTTCCTTTTCTCTCTTCTCGTTCCCATTTTCAGTCACTTGTTGCAGGTGTGAGTCAGTTAAGAGCTGCCAGGAAGCCTGTTATCAATCCAGTCACAGAACAAGTCATTTAGGCTCCACTGTAGAGTTGAGTGTGCCCCTTTGTCCTCATGTGTCTGTTCTCTGTGATACTTTCCTTGGCTTTCTTACTCTTTTGGGAATATGGTTTTGCTCAAAGTCTCATCTGGGTGTTTCCTTTTCTTTCAACTGACCTCCTGGATACCAGGAAATCTCACTTGTATATAAGAGCTAAGCCTAAATGTATAGACCTCCTCCCCATTTCTCTTTGGAATTGGGTTATATTCCCTCCTTGTTTCTTCTAACAAAAATTCAGGTAATTTAGACATATATGCCTAATGGCCTGAGTACAACATCAGAAACAGCCAAGAAAGATGAACTCAACCGACTGTGAGTCTGAAAAATGTTTCTATCTCTACTTCCTTAAACAAAGTAATTATCAAAGTTTTCATTATTGAGATAAATGTAAGGGATATTGGTTTCTCAGGTGGTCAGGGGCTGTACCTTGACCTCTTAGGAGTTTCTAAGGTGGGGGTGCTCCATTCTTCCCTCTAGAGTCAGTTGGTCACAGGGTATGAAGAGTTCTAAGGAGAAAAATAAGAAAGCACTGGTGCTTCTTTGGCTGAAGACATTTTACTAGTACAAGTAGTTCTTCAGTTTTCCAAGAAACACCTTGAAGACTCAATGCGTTGGCATCCTTCTGCGGGAGATGCCCTTTGACCCCAGACCTAGTCTCCTCTCCCCATAGACCTCTCTATATGCCGTAGGAAGCACCCTAAAGATCTCAGCCACCTGGCCATTAGGCTGTATCTGTAAAAATGGGAAACAACTTGACCATGAAAGTAGCTAGGTAGAGCCCCAGGGACTCGACTCTAGTCTCTAACCACATATCTACCATTGCAATATTGTTTGGGTCCTGCATGAACTAGAAAATGGCAAGAGATGGGGACAGAATGGCAGTCTAAATTCTGCAAAAGGCAAAGAAGGTGGTGTGAAATCCCTTATGTTCAGCGTTTACATCTCTTTATCTCTCTAAAGACCCAAAAGTCATGGTATTTAGGCCTCCAAAGGGAAAAAATGATATTGATGATCCTGTCCTCAGATGCCTATCCATCTCTCAGGGGAATATGAGTCTCTCCTACCTGTTTCTGTCAGAGTCTGGCACCCTAGCAATTCCTGGTATTTTAGAATGATCCTGGTAGGTTTGCAGATGAGCTATATGACCAAATTACTGGACACAATCTTTTCTGTGTTCAGCAATCAGCATCTAGCATAAAATGAGAAGGGCCAAGGAAAAAACCACACTGTGGCTGTTGTAATTGGCAATGCTTAAAGCACATCCAAGTTGCTAAAGGGAAAACTCAGGGTCAATCAAGGCCTGCAAGAAAATTGGACGCTGGGCATGCAACTGGCCCTACTCTGTCCGGTGGCCAATGTGCTTGACTCATGGTGTTGGAGGATTGACTGTCCCTGCTCCCAGAGAGGGGCTAGGCCAGCCAAAACTCTCCTCTTTCACTCTGATGACGATGACTAAAGGGGCCTGGGACAACATGCAATGCCCTGTCAATGGACGGCTCTGTCTCCTGTGAGAAACCCTGGGTGACCCTGAATGTCATGCATAAAGTGATTTCAGCTCCTTTGGCTTCTGTTTTAACTTCCTTGTCTGGAAAACCCTCCTCTGGATCTATAACCATAATTGGGGTCATGGAGACCCCAGCAGAGCTTCTTTACTTCTGCTTTGACACATCACTTTGAAGGTCAAATGTTCAACCACGAGTTTTTAATTGTTCCACAGTGTCCTACTCCCTTACCAGGAAGAGATTTACTAGTAAAATTGGGGGCAATTCTTTAATTCTGGCAAAGGTCAAAGCAGATTTTACCTGTTGGGACTATGCCAGACCATGCTTCTGGACAACCTAAGGTTACCATAAAGAAGTGCACTACCCTTAATCCTGCCCCACTGAGGCCTACGACTCAGAAGATGGTCATTCTTTTGCACAGAAGATTTCCTAGACCTATGCAAGCAGGGAGGACATCAGTGACTTACTCCTCCAAAACTCTGAGGAAGTGTGGTTCGTTGATGGAAATAGCTTTGTTCAAGAAGGACGTAAAAAGGTCAGTTATGTAGCTGTCAGTTAAAAGGCAAAAGCCCAAATATATACACAGATTCCAAATCTGCCTTCCTGGTGCTACATGCGCATGAAGCAATCTAGAAAGAAAGGGGCTTGCTAACTAGTAAGTAGTCATCTATAAAACACAAGTTAAAAAATTCTACAACTCCTAGAGGCAGTCTATGTTCCCAGGAAAATTGTTATCTTTCATTGCAAGGGACACCAAAGAGACACGTCTAAAGTCTCTTTGGAAAATCAAAGGGCCAACAGAGAGGCAAGAAGGGCATACTTACAACCCCTTGAGACCCTAGCCTCATTCCCATTTCTGAGGAATATTCAAACTGGTCCTTCCTCAAGGGATGCAGTCAAAAGTTACTCAGTTTTTCACAGGACTACAAAAGAAAGCTACTCCTCTGAGCCTCTGGAAGGCCTAAGATTCCTCTTCAAAAAGTAAGACTCAAGCTCTCCTTCAGATGTAGATAAGTAGAGTCAGCTTACATGGGCACTGTGTGAAAATCTCGTCTTTTATTAGATCCATAATGTGGGCAATCTTATTAGGGCTATGGATCGCAGGCTCTTGGTAGCCTATCTGATAGCTCTCTTTGCCGTACTTTCTCCTACGTAGGAACTGTGGAAATCTGACCTGCTCCTTCTCATAATTAGGTATTACATCCCAACCTAATAGTGAAGCTATGCTCCTGCAAAATCCACCAAGTCTTCTCCCATTGAACTGGGGGCTCAACAGTTCTTTACATACAGACCCTGAATCCTTCTGTGTTTTTTTTTTTTTGAAACAAGATCTTGCTCTGTAATTCAGGCTGGCCTTGAACTAGGTAGCCAAGGCTGAGTTCAAACTCACGGCAATCCTCCTGCTTCAGCCTCCTGAGGCCTGGGATTACAGGTATGTGCCACCACACCTGGATATTATTGTCTTCTTACAGGTTTTGTTTTGTTTTCTTCAACCCATAACATCCCAAATTAATTAGGGAACACACAATCCTCAGTAGGTAGGGTCTATAGCGTGTTTCTGTAGATAGTAGTTGTATGAAGATAGGGACCTCTATGCCCTCAGCACCCCATAAAGAATTATGGGGATTTATGTTTCTCAGGGAAAAATGAGGCAGGAGATAAGGGCATGGCCAGCCAGCTGGGCAAGTGGGTGTGACCTGTCAATCAGGATGATCCAGGAGAAATGTGCCCAAGCTTGCACAAATCAGTGTTATCTTCAATTCTTCTCAGGAGAACCCAAGCAGGTTTTTAGTAGGACAGCCTAGACCTGGCGTCAGCCTGAGGAGTGGGGACACAGAAGATGGCGGCCACCGAGCCTGGTCTTTACTGGCAGGCTTTCTGTCAGCATTTTAATCATCTGAGCTCTGCCCAGAGTCACCCATCAAGTACAGTTTAAAGCATTCCAGGGCTGCTCCTTCAGCCAGCATCTTCCAAACCATTCCTAAGTGTTGCCCTTCCCACAAGCCATTTCCAAAGACTCCTGAACCACATGGTCAGATACAGTCACAGCAACAACCCCACTTCTCTGGTAATAAAATGTGTCTTAGTGACTTTTCTCATAGATGAGAAAAGTAACCCAAAGTTAAAGGCAGAAAGGTTTATTTCAGCTTATACTTTGTAAAGGTTTCAGTCCAGAGTTGACTGGCTCCAAAGGAAGGTAGCATGGCAGAGGGGCACACAGAAGACATACGGGCAGAAGGCAATAAAGCAGTAAAACAGCTTCTTTGTGTCCTTTATTAATCCTTCCAGGCCCCTTGCTCTTTGAGTGGGTGACACTCACACCCAGAATAGGGCATCCTTAATCCCAACAACACATACCCTAAATCCAGCCACATCCCAAAAGCACCACCTGTGGCCACATGAGGCTTTGGGGGGACATCTAGATATAAGCCATAACAGGTATTAAGTGTGTAGCACAGTTCCTGGAGCAATAGGTGTTCAGTAAACGTGACTGAAATGTGATTCAAACTGGGCTGCGGCTTTATGTGCAAGTCCTTCCACAGAGATCTACATTTTCACAGAGCACTCTATCTCAAAGGCATAGTGGAATTTGCCAACAGAATAATTGGAGAAAGGGGACTACACAAGTGACCATCGGGTTTGGTTCCAGATGAGGGGAGATTTTGAGAGAGAAAGAAACTAGCTGAGGAAGTGCCTGATACAGGCAACTTCCCCAGGGAAAGAATCCACATTGGCAATAACAAACACTTAGGGTAAGGGCAGGGGGTTCCAGTGAGCAGCAAAGGCCCTGATCTTAGAGCGTCTGTGGGTCAGTAAAGAGGTCAGTAAATATTTACACTAATGCAAATAGAATTACAAGTGGATACCAGTGTTCTACAGGGACAGAATTTACAAACTAGGAAACTGACTGTGACTAGAAGGATCAGGAGGGTAGGGCTGAGCTACGAGGATGGATTGGCATTAGCCAGGTGAGGAAGGAAGGGAAGAGCATTGCAGACAGAAGGAATAACATGTGCAAATATTTGGTGATGGGAGGGAACATGACATAATTGAGAACTGATGGAAGATCTGTAGGTGGCCAGATGACAGCAAGGGGGACAGTGGTGAAAAAGGTTGAGGTAGCCAGCAAAGACCAGACTATGCTGGCCTGACAGTAAGTCAGAGGTCATAGTAAGGATTTGGACGTTTATTTAGGGATGAAGGGATAATCATTGGAGAGTTGGTTTATTTTATTTATTTCACTACTGGGGATAGAACCCAGGAACTCACGCATGCGAGGCAACTGCCGTATCAGCGAGCCCCACCCCAGCCCCACTGGAGATTTAAGTGGGGGTATGATGTAGTCAGATCTGTGTGCTTCAGTCTCCCTGGAAACCTCACATAGACTGGGTCTGTGAGGAAAGGAGATCAAGCTGGATACCGCAGTAGCCCAGGTGAATGGTACTGGCCACCTTGGACCAGAGCGGAAGCTGTGGAGGTAAAAAGCTGGGAAGTATCAAGCTGATGAGGAGCATCACTCACCTCCCAGCAGAGACCACAGCCCCCTAAGTGTGATATAATGGAGAAAACACAACACAGATCTGAGTTCAAATTCAGAAAGTGCTTCTTCCTAGCGGAGTGAGCTCTGGCAAGTTTCTAAACCCCTCCATGAGTAAAGTAAGGATAACAAGGCCTACTTTGCTGGGCTGCCGTGCAGATTAGATAAGACACCTCTGCCGGTAGCTGGCACCCAACAAGGCAAGATTCGAAGGAGCCTCATGTCCTGTGAACACATGTAGATGTGTGATGAATTGTGGCCAACCGCAGATGGTATTGTTTTTGTTCCATGTGATGTGATGTGACATGCATTTGCTATCCAATTTCAGAACATTCAATTCTGCAACAGAAGGCTCAAAGACAAGAGGAATGGATGAGTACTGTCAGTTGGGCATGGTGGCGCACACCTGTAATCCCAGCACTCAGGAGGCTGAGGCAGCAGGATCGCCACAAGTTATGTAGTCCAGCCTGGGCTACATAGTAAGTTCAAGGCCAGCCTGAACTACGTAGTGAGACTTTGTCTCAAAACACAACAAAAAACAGACAAACAACAAAAAAGAGGTAATTTAGTGATGTGGGAGAAATGTACCACCGATGAGGCAGAGCCCATGTATGAACACCAAAAGAGATGGAAGGAGCAAGAGCATCCTGGTATGCACAAGGCACCACACACATATGAGGCATGACATACACAGAAAGCCCTAAATATTCATGGCCAACTAGATATACACGAGGCAGATGAGGCACTCAGTATTCAGCCACCCATTGGTGACACCCATTCTAGCCCCATGTGTCCTCTGCCCAAGAAATGCAGATAACCTTCATGACTGCTTCTCGGGCTGACTGGAGAAGCACAGCAGTGGCTCCTTCGTCTCCACACCTGGAAAGATGGAACAATCTAGTGGTCATTGTCAGCCTCAGATACCTTCAAAATGTCTGTGGACCTCAAAGGATGGCACTGGTGTCATAAGCATGTTATTAACAGGGACAGCAGATGGATGCAGCAAAGAGTGACAGTAGGCTGATCTATGAATTCAGGCGCTGTGACTCTTCCCCTGACTGGTCTCCTGTCCTACATTTGGGAACACATCCAGCTCTTCTTGCCCCGTCCTTCTTTCTCTTCTTTTCCTCTCCTCTCCTCTCCTCTCCTCTCCTCTCCTCTCCTCTCCTCTCCTCTCCTCTCCTCTCCTCTCCTCTCTTCTCCTCTCCTCTCCCTTCTTTCCCCCTCTCTTTCTCTGCAGTACTAAGGATTGAACCCCAGACCTTTGCTCTGAGCTACATCCCAAGTCCTCCTTTTTAAGACGGGATCTTGTTAAATTGCTAAATTGTCCAGGCTAGGCTTAAACTTTCCATTCTCCTGCTTTAGCCTCCCAAATGCCAGGATCACAGGCATGTACTCCTCACATGGGTTGCTATGTTTTTGATCAATTTCATGTACTGTGTGGCTGAAATTTTGCATCCTGGTGTGCAAGCCTTTTCTTTCTGGGAGTGCTCTCAGAGGCTGCCATGGCTTGGAGGTGAGCTCTCATGTGACAGCTGAGTCACCATCAAGAACAAAACTGTGCTGACACCATGTCAGAGACAGCATTGTTCTGAGCTGCAGGTTGGTAGCCGAGGGAGAAGAATGAGAAGAGGTGTGGCTCCCAGCATGGGCAGCACGCAGCATGACGGAAGTCACTCACGGAAGTCACGATTCTTTGGAATGCTCAAGTTCCTCTGCCAGAAAGGAAGTCACAGGGCACAAGAGATCAAAGGGCAGTGGATTGAAGGGTGACAGCTTCAGATGACCGTAAAGACACCCAAAAACTGCTGTAGGGAATGACTTGAGCCCACAGTTCACGTGTTTAGTACATAGACAGGAATTCTCAAACTGGAAAATTGCTCCAAACACCAAGAGGTATAGAACCCTGTAGCTAGTGGGAAGCCATGTCACAGTTGGATGGGGGTTTGCTATAGCCACTGTTGAGAGTCATTGCCATTCATGGTGGCAGGGGAACACAAGTTTTGGGGAGCTTCGCCCTAGCAATGGAATGTGCTGGCGTAGAATTCATGCACATCACTTCCTGCTTGCCTCTCATTGGTCACAATCAGTTGTGAGAGGGAGCCAGAAACCAGTAGGGGGTCGTCTGTGACTTTCACAACGCCTTCATTGCAGGTTGTGAAGATGCCAGCCATAGAAGGGTGTCCAGACTGGACGACAAGACCTACTTTCACAAACCCTTCTGAAATTTCAGACACCGAAGACATCCCTGACTCTGTTCTGCAGAGGCCAGCTTTCTCGAAGTCTCTGCCCCTTCTACAACCTCCTCTGCCCCACTGGAGCATTCTACAGGGTAGAGGAGAAAAAGACTGGTGCCTTGGGAAGCAGACACATCAGAGTGATATGTGCAGTGGCTATAGGGGAAGGAAGGACAGGCAGAATAGGAGACAACAGGGTGACCGTGTGACCTTGACATGACCTTTCCAACTTAATAGGGGAATAGGTAAATGCTTCTGGCTTTTAAATAACACTTACTTTAAGTAGCCCTGTTAATTAGTATTAATCAGCAGCTAGTAGTTTCTGTTGCCTCCTAATTGGCAGGTTGAAAGTCATGAAATTCAGGCAAGAGACTGGGGTTAGGCAAGGGGGCTCTGGATCCCTAGAATAGCAAGTAGCAATCATTCACTGGAAGGCAGGGCGCCTCCAGTTTGACGTGTGTGTGTGTGTGTGTGTGTGTGTGTGTGTGTGTGTGTGTGTGTGTTTCCCCTGAGCAGGTGCCCCTTACAGGGCCACACTGCCTGCTACACTGGACACCAGCCATACTCAGCTTTCTCCATAGGCCGCTGCTGTGGCTTCAGGCCAGTAGCATTTCATCTGCAGCCTTCTTAAGCCCTGAACCACAGATCCTGTGCAAACCCCTTGCAGGGATGTTGCCTACTTGCCAGCACCTGTTCTGGCATGTTCACTTTCCTCTTCTCCTGCAGCTTTGCTTGACAATTTTGCCGTGACAGAAGTTGCCACATCTTTGAGAGTGTTCCAGGTGTCTGCTCCCTGAGGGAGAAGGTGTGTCAGCTCAGAGAGCTGGCTCCAGGTGGCTGAAGGCAGAGAGTGCTGATTTCTAGATGGTCATGGGGACGTTTGCCCTTGGGCGTTGGAGTCACTGGAACTTTAGTCGAAGTCCCAGCACCACTTGTTTGCTTATTCCACAGAACCTCTGTGAGTCTGTTTTCTTACACTACTTCATTTGAACTCGCTGTGAGAATTTGTCTACCCGATAGGCATTTGCTATTATAAACAAATGTTGGAGTAATTAGATGAAAGTGTAGCCCTGATGAGACCTTCAGCACAAACCTAAGTCTGAAGAGAGACTCTCAGCATCTGCCACCATGAGACCTTGGTCTCCCCTGGGCACTTGGAACCCAGATACATTTGTTAGACAATATCTAGCTCCCCATGGGATCCTGGAACTGGCAGGCAGGGTATCACCAATGTCTTCCACAGCTCTGTGAGCTGCAGAAGGATCTCAAAAACAGCTGGTGGGCTTCTTCTGGTGTGTCTAGACCTGGGAGGAATTCCTAGTTTTAGATTGCTTTAGGCCTTGCCCTAGAGGGACTCCGGAAGACCCACATCAGCTCTCACCTCTGGATACCAAATAAACAGAGGACTTTCATGGAAACTGCTATTTGTTCCAATTAAGGTAAAGTTCAACTGCAGATAAGAGGAAGTCACTGTGGCCTAGAAGTCAGGATGAATAAAGGCAAGGGCCAGTTTAGTGACTGTATTAATCAGCATTTTCATCACTGTGACCAAATATCCAATACCCACACTTAAAGGAGGAGATGTTTATTTACAGTCATGGTTGTAGAGGCTTAACTGCATATTTAACTGGCTTCAAGGCAGAAATATCATGGCAGACGGGTGTGGTAGAGGAAAAATACTCACCTCATGGCAGCTAGGGAGCAGATCAAGCAAGAAAGAATGTGAGAGGAACAGGTCAGGGACAAGGTATGATCCTCAAGGTAATACCTCTAAGACCCATTTCTTCCAGCTAGGCCTTACCTCTTAATAGCCCGTTCAGTCACAGTGATTCTATTCCATCAAATTCTCAAGGATCCAGGTATCTCTGACAAAAACCTGCTATCTTGTCACTTAACTATACATGAGCTCCAAGCCCAAGTATCACCGCTTGGTTTAATGCAGCTGCCCAATCTTGGATTTCCAGTCTCTGGAAATGTGAACTAAATACTCTTCCCTATAGGAAGCATTAGGTCTCAGGAATTTCATATCAATAGACAATGAACAAAGACAAGGGACCACACAGAGAGGGAGGAGGTGACTTGGAGATCTGCACCCATTAAGAAAGTCTCATTTGGGGTTTAAGTGGACTAGAATCAGTTTGTGACTTTGAGCCACAGCAATGACTAAGACAATCACAATCAAGATAGCTTTCTCAACCCTGAATCAGCAGGGCTTCCCATCTTGTTATATCTCAGATTCAGATGGAAGTGCTCATTTAAAACACTGATTTTTTGAATCCCATACCCCGAGCAATTCTGACTCCTTGTGTTTGGAGTGCATTTGTAACCTCTTCCCCTATTCTGTTGTAAGTTGTTCAAAGACAACAGTTTGAGAGATGTAGCTTTATAGCTAGTTTAGTGGTGCATTGGTTACTGCTGCTGTGTAACAAATAGCTCCAAATTTATGAGCTCAATGCAACCACAATTTTATTTTGCTCATAGATTCTGTGTGTCAGGAATTTGAAATGAGTATAACGGGGATAGCTTGAATCTGTTCATGATGTCTGGGCCATCAATTAGGAAGACTTGAAGGCTAGGTGTTATGGTTTGTGTTTGGATATCTCCTCAAAGCTTTATGCAGTCATGGGGGGACAGGCTTTGTGAAGGCAGCTGAGTCTAGCACTTGCAATTGGTTCATTGTCTAGTGCTGGGATTGGTGGTGTGAGTGCTGCACCCACCCAGGGGCAAGTAGCCAGCATACACTATAAGGGAGGGAAGGAGATGTGCTTTCACCTTTCGTCCTTTTTGCTCTTATTGCCTCTGGTACTTGCTGCCACCATGAATGGCTATCCCTGTGCCATGCCTTGGAGCCCATTGATGATGGACTGAAACCTCCACAAACTGAAAGATAAATAAACCTTTCCTTCCTTCATTCTGGGCATCCAGTATTTTGTCTTAGCAATGAGAGAAAAGTAACAAGACACTAAGGATCTCTCAAGGGCTGGGGTGTAAAAGCCTCTGGAAACTCCTTCAGTCATGTAGCCTGTAGTCGATGCTGGATTTTGGTGGAGACTTCAGGTAGGGCTACTGGCACCTACACATGGGTCCCTTTATGTGTCTTGGGTTCCTCACAGCATGCTCAGCAGGTTCTGAGTGAAAACTCTAAAAGATAATAGGAAGAAAACTTATCAAGTTTTATCATGGCCTTTAATAGCCTATCCTCAGAGGTTATGTAGTGCCACTTCTGCCAGAATCACAGGCCATTAGATTCAAGAAGGGAGAGCACACAGATCTCTCTTGGCCCAACACTGTACGAAGAGCACGTGGGATGATGGGAGCTCCTGCTGCAACTTTTTCTCCCTAGATTGCACTGCAGGTGCAGAGGAATCCTCCTTGTTGCTTTGTTTCTTTTTAATATCAATAACAGTAGTCTGGGATGTGACTTTTTCACAAAGGAAACACTTCTATGAGCGAAACAATGGGTCTAGATCCTTAGTGGTACTGTCCCCTGACTGAGAATGGGACCTCAGCTACACCATCCTGTGCTTAGGCAGGTGCTGGCCAGCTGGTCGTCTTTCCTTGATGCAGCATAACCGAGCATAACTGTTGTCCCTTGGGCCTGCAGCTCATCCTCCCACTTTCCAGGGAAGAGAGAGGAGGCCAGAAAATCCAAGTAACCTGCTGCAGCTGTGTGGTTGGCTGGGTTTGAAAACCTGATCAATTTCTGTCCCCTCTTTGGGCTGAGTTATTAGGGCCTCTCTGAAAGTGGCAAGCACTCCTGTCTTGCTAATTAGTGCAATGCCACTCCCATCTATACCCCCTTTTACTTTTTTCTGTGGTTCTGGAGATAGAAACCAGGGCGTTCACACTGAGCTACATCCCCAGCCCTTTTTAAAGATAGGGTCATTGAATGGCCCAGGCTGGGCTGAAACTTGCCATCTTCCTTCCTTGGTCTCCCAAAGTGCCAGGATGGCAGGTATGCATCTCCATGTGTGGCTTATCCTGCTTCTAAGCATGCCTCCCTTCCTTATTCCCAGAACCCTGTGAATTTGCTGTTTCCATCATCACCTGGACAGGTATGGAACTGAGCTGATGCATATCAAGCTCCCTATGAAAAGACCTGGAAGCTGGTCACTGTCCCAGGTTAAATTGTCCTTCGAATATTGTATGAGTCTGAGATTGGGGCTTTTCCCATAATAAACATGTCAGTGGCACCATGGGGATTCTGTGGGTTTCTTGTTTAGTGGAAACATGACAAAAATCTCCAGTACATTACGGGAGGGAGGCCCTAGCCCAGAGACATTGTCCCAAGAAGTTTTAAACAAGTCTGAAATTTTTTTGATATCCCTTCCATTGCAAGGTGGCATGGATCGCCTCTGCTCTGGTATCTAAGCTGTCTAGTGACCCAACAGAACACAGTGTAAGTGACACTGACTGACCCTCCCCACACATACATCGCATCTCCTTTGGGACTCAGCTCCATTTCTGCCCATCATAGATCCCCTCAGTGTCTGTTTTCCCTTTATCGACTTTGACTGATTTTCTCACTTGCCAGTGATGCTAGAGTTCTTTCTGGAATCTTCTCTAGGGACTTCAGGTGTAAGAGCAGCCACAGCTAGGTGTGTGCTCTAGGCCTCCCCAGCAGGGAGGGCAGAGGGAGATGGGCAGGGTCACAGGAGGCCTCATGGGGCCTGATCCTCTTAGAAAGGATGTTGCAGGCCTCTCTCACACTGAGCCTTGTCACAGAAATTGCTGCTGACAGGGGTCAGGTGGCCTAACACTGAATTTGGGGGGCGGGGATCAGTGTGAATGGTGCCTTGCATTGGGAAGGGGCCCAGAAGACCCATGGGGCTAATGAAGGCGGCCAGGCATTGTGAGAAGCCCCAGGATACTCTGGGGGCCTGGCGGGGTGGCTGGGAGCAGTGGCAGCCTGGTGGAAGAATGTCAGTGTCAGGGGAGGTGGCCATTAACTCCGGCAGGCCGAGGCCCCAGGGAGTTAAGTCCTCAAAGGCCGGGCAGGCCCTGTGATTGACAGGTGGACTCTGTCAATCAGGAGCGGCTGGGGAGAAAGAATGGGCCACCAGATACAAAAGGACAGGGGTCTGATGTCCTCTGAGGGCTTTGCTGGAACTGAGTCACAGGAAGATCCCATCGGAGAGATCAAGATTCAAACTGGGATCTTTCAGGGCCAGGCCCGTGTTTATGATAGAGCGTTTGGTAAAACTGCCAAAGGAAGCTGACTTTATGAATGACTATGCCAGGCCCTCGAGCTTGCCCCAGAGATGCAGGCCCAGCACGGCCACAAGGACAGCGCACGAGTGCAGAGGGTGTGGGGGGCTGTAGAAGTCTCATCGTGGTGGGGAGCTGGTAGTGATGGTTTTATTATGCAAAGGATTTTTAGAATATGATAGGTGCTGAATAAATATGGGATTGTTCATGCATATGGTACCAATACTCCAAATTGTATTTTAAATATAAAGCCCCAACCTTCATTTTCTACATTTAAAGATTAATTTAAATTAGATTTACGCAGTCATTCTAGAAAATGTTTGGGATCTGTAGCTTCGAGTTGAGAACGGTGGGGGAAGTCTCCTCCTCCCACTGCAAGGCAGGCACTGGCAGCATCACAATGTATTTATCTTCTGTCTTTTGACTATACATCTTTTAAAAATATAATTGTGATCAACTATACATGCAATTTGGTAATTTGCTCTTTTCTTGCTCAATGTGGTGATACAAGCATTTTTCATGCTATTGCAAATTCCTGGTAAACATCATTTTTAATAGCTACGTAATACGGATTGTATTTTCAATTTTCATTAAATTTCTGTTTTATCTTTAGCCTGATTGCTTTGAGAGACCTAATTTCTGCCAGCCCTAATCTGCTTATCTGTTTATCAGGAGTTGCATTTCCACGTGACTATCCCCTTTTCTGAGGGAGAAGGAGAAGAGAGAGAGAGAAGGGGAGAGAGCGATCCAACTGGGATGGACACATCAGCTACATGGAGTCACTGGCAAGTAAGACACAGTTAGGACAAGACCACTCTGGGCCCTCGGCGTCCTGCAGTCAACCTCAGGTTCAGGCACTCTGTCCCATTGTGTCCATAAGCACACTTGTTCTTACTGAGATACCACAGCCCATTCAGGGTCTCCAAACATGGTTCCCATAGTTATGGGCACATTGTGATAGAGGAGAAAGGTTCAGCTTAGGTAAAGTAGTGGCAAAAGGGGTGGTGGCATTCAGATGGGAGCTGGTCAGGATGTGTTTTGCAAAATACTTAAGCTTTCACTTTTCCAGGTGATGTATGTTTCTGTCCTCCTCCTGCTCCTCTTCTTCCTCTTCTTCTTTTGTATATGGATATCCGGATTTGCCAACACCAGTCATTGAAAACACATCATCTCTTCCATCCTGTTGCCTTTACACCTTCATAAAAAAATTAATCGGCATGTTTCATGGGTCTGTTTGGATTCTCTATTCTATCTTGTTGATCTCTGTTTTCCTTGCCAACACAACAGCATTTTGATTATTACAGTTTCATATTAAATCTTAAATTCAGGTGGTATGATTTCTCCAATTCCATTCACCCCTTTAAAATTGTTTCAGCTACTCTAGTTTGTTGTCTTTCTATATACATGTTAGAATCAGTTTGTCTATACTTATAAGAAATCCTGCTGGGATTTGATTGGGAATTGTGGTAAGTATACAGGTTTGGAAGAGAATTAGCATCCTTGCTGTATTAAGCCTTCCAACCCATGAACCTTGTTTTGTTTATTTTATTTTTAAAAAATGTTCCCCTTCTAGGAGATGGCACATCTCAAAATGATTGGCTTTAAAATGAGAAGAGCTTAGTCTGGAATAGAGGCCTTCTTTTTACCCAGGTGTATCTTTGTTTTCTTCAAGCCCATTGGAGATGATTTGATTTTCACTGGCAACTTTGCACTTTGGGGATGGAGAGGAGGGAAAGTTTTTGTTGTAGTTTGTTTGTTTTTTGAGATAAAATCTTGCTATGCAGTTCAGGCTTGCCTGAAACTCACTATATAGCCCAGGCTAGCCTTAAACTCACAGTGATCCTCCTGCCTCAGTCTCTCAAGTTCTGGGATTATAAGTGTGCACCACTACACTTGGCCAGGAAGGTTTTATCAAACTCATTTGTACATGTGGTAGAGAATCATGATTTGGTGTGAGTGCATACATGGCTGTCGACTTGGACACACATGCATACATGTGGGTGCCTGTGTGTTTACACACACAAGGGCTCTTCTTGTACACAGTGTATACACATTCATGTGGGCTCCTGCACACAGACACGCATGGATGTCCACATGCATGTGCACACATGGCCCCATGAGGCAGCCTTTGCCTGACGCCTCCCTGCATTAGCCACCCATGTGACAGATGCCCAGCTAAGGTGAGTGTTTATGAACTGAAAACTGATTATGAAAACGTGTTATTATGAAAACTCAGTTATGAACTGAAAGCTGGTGGAAGTGTGAGCGTTAGAGATTCAGCACAAATGCCTACAGAGAGGGCTTCTCAGCAACTGTTTGTTGAGCACAAGAAAGGAACCAGGGAAAGGAGTCAGAAAACAAGGAAGAGGGGAGAAGACCAAGAGAGAACTCAAGCTTGAGCTTTGTGAGAGTAGCCGGGCTCCATAGCCACCTGAGACTTTCTCAGGCTCTTGAAGAGGAAATGGAGAAGAGGAGAGAAGGACTTTTCCTCCTCCAGCTGGGGAGACCAGCCTCGTACCACAGCCTGAGGTAGCAGAGGAAGGAGTCACCTCGGGCTGTGACTACCTGTACTGGCACAGTGCAGGGGTACCTATGGAAGTCCCAGGAGTTGATGTGGTCATCCCATTCTGCAGAAGCAGGCTAAGACAATGGTGGTGAATCTTTTAGAGCTTTCAGTGATAACAAATAGCCAACTGCAGCACGTGTGTCATAGGTTCGCCACTGCTGGGTCAGGAGGACTCGAGAGACTCCATTAAGTCCTCGAACTATCACCCCCCCCCCCGGTTCCTTCCTTGGAAGCTGGGCACATTTCCCATGAGCACTCTGTACAGTGGCAGTCCCGGTGACTCAGGGCTGCTCTGCGACTGCCCCAACACACCATCACGGCAGGAATCAAGGATTTAGGAGCAATGCAGATACTGAAGCCTACACCTTTCCTTTCTTAGCTGACAAAACTGAAGTGCAGAGACAGCCTGGTGAAAATACTGGTTCTTCCACCTTCTGATTCCCCTCCATCACCTATCTTCTCCATCATGGAGGCTTCTAACCCAACATGTAGCAATCGAGCTCTCTAGAAGTTTCACTACTCCTCCCATCACATGGCCTACGTAGTAGTTTGGATGGGAAGTTAGTGGCCCTTGGTTCCTTGTCCCATCCTGAATTTTCTGGGGAATTATTTGAATACACAGTCCCACTGTCAGATGTCAAATCCTAACTTTCCCATGAAAATCTTGTGCCTCAGTTTCCCTGTCTGTTAAATGGGAATGTGTAGTGCTCAAGGTTCTCTAGAGAAATAGGCAATAGGATAGTATAAAATTTTGGCAGTGTACTCAGGTCCTTACTCAAGGGACATGGCCTGCCCTTCATTCGAGGAATCCTTGGTCAGTAAACTGACTCAAGTATTCGAATGATTGAGGGGCTCTGACTCTGTTTTATGACCCACAAAAAGATGGATTTCCCATCTACTTATTTCTAGCATGACCACGATCATGCTGTGGGCCTGTGTAAGTGTTCTGATTGCTGAGATAACTCTGTGACCCATTATAGTCACCAGGCCCACCTCACAGTTAGCAGCTAAGTGCTTGACACTTGGTCCCTGGCATGCCAGGCTCCAGATACTGCCACTGCACCTAGGTTCCCCGTTTCAGTGCCTGTGGCTTGAACTGTGAGGTGCGGCTTACAGGGAAGGCCAGCAGTGAGCTCTCCAAGAATGAGAGGGCTCCCTTTGCGTTTAGTTCTCAAGTGTTGGTGAGAAGCATGTCTTCTGGACCCTCTCTCAGGGTCAGTGGGTCTAACATGTCAATCTCCCTAAGCCTCTGAATCCCTTTCTCTACATAAACCAAGAGGTCAACTTACTCAGTCACCTTCTGGTCCATGATTCAGCCAGTCAAACAAACTGTAGGAGACCCTTCCAGCTCCTTAAGCTGCAACATTAAATGCAGAGTCTCTACTTAGTGCATAAAAATAAATTCAGTCGGATCCAACCTTAGGTTCCTTTTGCCATTATCCTGCACCTTTAATATCCATCCTGCACATGTCCCTCGGATTTCTGTCTGCGTGAATTTAAAAATTCAAGTTCTTTTGCAGTGTAGTGTACCTTCTCACGGGTCATGCTTCACACCCCATTTTTAGAGGCTTTCTGGGCCTTGAGTGTAGTTATAGGTACTGATTTCAACAGTAGACAACCCTACAAGACTGGGATTTCATCCTGCACTGTAATTCAAGCAGTTATAAAATGAGATCCGGATTTCATTTTCAGATTCTCTGCTCCATAGCTGCAGGAGAGAAGGGTCTCCTTTGGAGCACACATAGATGCTTTCAGGGCATTTATGTGGTGCTTAAAGTGGGTATTTGAAACTCTAAGCTCACCACCCTCTTTGTCCAGTGGCATTAGGGGCAGTCAGCCAATTTCATTATATGCATGAGTTTGGGAAAAAATGTTTGAAAGTCTTAAATACACAGTAACTTGGCTTCTTGCCTCTTATAAGTAGTTGATTAGAAGTACCAAATGCTGATATTTTGTTTATTTCTATTGCCTGATCACATCATGGACTACCAGTGCTCTCTGTACTGCTGAAATAAGATGATTACCATCTTTAAATCTAATCAGATTAATGAGTCAATTCCAGAAACCTCTCTTTAAAATCTTGTTCCTCTAGAATCACTCTTGGTACCAAGTTGTATATCAGAGTTCTCTAGAGAAATGGAACCAACAGAAGGTAGGCAGATAGATAGACTGATTGATAGATAGATAATAAGAAATTGACTCACACAGCTAGGGAGGCTGAAAAGGCAGGCAAAATTCCCTCTTCCTCTGTCTCTTTCTTCTGTTCTGGCTTTCAGTTGATTGGATGAGGCCTCTCCACAGTACAGACTGAAGTCTGTTCTATGCAGCCCACTAGTTCAAATGTTTATCTCACAGGCACCTCTAGAATAATGTTTGGACAAACGTCTATACATCCTGTGGGCCAGTCAACTTGACCCAGAATTACCTATCACAGGACATCAATAGTATTACCAAAAGGATTGCCTTGGGGGAAGAAATGAGGTACAGAAAGCTTTTGGAATAATGACTGGCACATACTGGTACTTAATAAACATGAGGGAAGATGACACTGGTGGTGCTGACAGTGACGGGGGGGAAAGGCTGTCAGCCTAGGAGCTTCAAACTGCAAAGGGGCAACCTACAAAGTGGTTGGACAGGCTCACTGCGCAATAGCTGGAGACCAGTTTTGTGGGGAAGAGAGGTGGGAGAAACAAACCAGTCTTCCCCATAATGGCCATAGTGATCAAATACCTGTCAAGGGCCGTCTTTGACTCCTTCTGGAAGATTGGCTGGGGCTCCCTGACTTGTAAATGTAGCTTCTCTCGCCATCCTGGCCCAGTAGATGCAAAATACAACCAAACCCCAGAGGAGACAGAAGTGCACACTGGAGCAATTCCACAGAGCAGATCAGCAAGAGCATCGGTGGGAAGCACTAGAGCGCCCATGCAGAGGCCTGTGTGTGTGTCGCAGATGCACGCACCGTTTCCCGCCTGCAACATCAGGCCCATTTGCCACTGTAGCCATCAGAGAAGCGAGCTGAGAAAGCCAGGTAGCCTTGCCACCCCCTAGGCAAACACTTTCTCTATCTCTCCATAATGGTTAACTCAAAACAGCTCAGTGAATCTAATCCCAGCACTCTGGGAGGCTGAGGCAAGAAGTTCACAAGTTCAAACTCTTTCCGGGTAATGTAGTGCAACCCATCTCAAAATAAAAAATAAAGATAGGGCTGGGGTATAACTCAGTGCTCAATGCCTAATAGATAAAAGGGGAGGAGCAGTTGAGGGCCTAAACTCCCGCCCATGTTATTCCTTTCTCTCCACTCATCTAACAAAAAAAAAAAAAAATTATGGAAGGATACCAAAAGTAAATATTTTCCTCCACGAGGAGAATTTCTCCAATAGAAGCCGTCAGTAAAGACAGCGGCTGTGAGAGGCCTGCAAATGTTTTCATCTCTCTCCAACACAACCCCCATCTGGTGCTGTGCGTGTGTTGTGGAGAGCATACGCACGCACACGAGCTCACTCAGGGAGGATGGGCTCTGCTCCCCATCGCTCACTCTCTTCAGGCCTGCAGAGCTCACCATAAATCACGTTGGCGGCCCAGCGAGGGCCTGGGAATATGCTGACTCATCTAATTGGCCAGGAATGACAGGGATGGAGCAGTGTGATCACCTCCCCCCAGACGCAGCAGACGCCAGCTGCCAGAGGACAAGGATCTGGCTTCTGTTTTCCTGTGAATCAGGATCCTGCAGCCTCTGCCAAGGGCAGCCTGAAACCCAGAGGCTGCTCACAGTCCTCCTGGCGAGAGAAGGCCCTGGGCCCCTTGCGTGCGCAAGGCCCTCTTGCTGCTTGACCCCTGCGCCCTGTGAGATAGTGACTTGGGGATTTCTCCATAAAAATAAGACTTTGCTCTCAGAGGACCTGCTGAGACTTCCTGATGAAGGCCACTTTCCTTATAAACCTGCCACTGATTGGAATTATGGGGTGCCAGCATTATCTGTTTGTCCCACTTTTGCTCCACAGCAACCTTTGTCCTACCCTAAAGTCACATTTCTGAGGTTTAGACTGGAATTTAAAAGCGATTTAGTGGCTCGTGCTCTGGACTCAGTGGCCTCTGTCCCAGGCTCTCAGCCATGTGTTTCTTGGCAGGGTGCGTTCTGTTCCCCAAGAGGAGGCTTGCAAATGTCTGCAGGAAAGCTGGCCATGAAGCATAGGAGGAAGGTTGCCTCTTGTTGCCCCACCCCCACTTGCTTCTCAGCCCCCTAATAGGGGCTGTGTGACTGGAAGGAAGCTGCCGCAGGCCCCTGTGCTATGGTTTGGATCTTGAATGTCCTCAAAGCCTATATGTTGAGGGTTTGGTCCTCAGACTGTAGTGGGAGGTTGTGGAACCTGTAGATGTGGGGTCTGGTAAGAGGAAGTTAGTCACTGGGGGCTGCCCTGGAAGACAGATATTGGGACTGTAACCCCTTCCTGTCTCTCTTTGCTTCCTGGCCACTATGAGGTAGCAGCTTCTATAGTCACATACTTCATGCCATGTGAGGCTGCTTCTCCATAGGCCCAAAAGCTATGAGGCCAAGTGACTATGGACAGAAACTTCTGAAATTGTGAGTCAAAAACCCTGTTTTTCTTTTAAGTTGATTCTCTTGAGCATTTTGTCATAGTACTGGAAAACTGACTGAACCCCTTATCTTCCTTTATTCCATGTGATGTGATGTGTGTGCTTTCTCTGCACACAATCCCCAGGAAAGCCCATTATCTAAGAAGTGGGAGGAGTCTTCAAGTCATCCAGGGATGAGTCTTGGATTCAAGGGTGAAGGGGGAAGTTTGATAAGGTTTCTGAAAGCAGTGCAAACTCAAGTCACAGCAGAAAACAAAGTGCCTGGACTGTGTCATATTGATGATGATGGAAGATAGGCTAGAAGGCAGGGCCAGAGTGAGACAGAGATTTGACACATGAGAGAACCTCTGAGAAGCCTCTCCACTCAGGTCAGAAAAAGCCTGTGTTAACAGAAGCCTCATAGTTTTTGCCTGTCCCATGTCCCCCACCCCTAGCAGGAGGTCTATTGGAAAAGAATAATATCCTATGGAAGAAAAAATTGACCTCTCTTCCCCAACAATGAAAAGAACTCTGGAAAAGTGTCTGGCCTGATAGCCATGGAATCCAGCTGAGAAGAGGTTGACAACTTCCTGCTTTGCCTCAGGCCATCAGCTTTCCTGTTGTCATTAATCCTCCCCAAATGCTTACGTGGGGACCAAGAATCAACTCTTCTGGCCTTGCTAAAGCCACCACAAAACTAGAAAAGTGGTCCTTGCGTTTTGCACTTTGAATTCATGTTTGTCTGGACTCTGGGCCTAGTGACCTCCAGGCCCAGAGCTCTGAGACCTCTGTGGGCCCATGTGTGCCACAGCTCTGCATCTACCTGGCTCCTGCCCCTGGTCAGCTGAGCCTTATCCGTAGGCCCCGTGACGATCTCAAACCCATATCTGCCATAGGTCTCCATCTTCAGTGGGCTCTGGGGCTGCCCTGATGGGGCACAGAAGCCTGCAGGGAGGGAAGGAAATGAGACAACTACAAGAGGTTGTCAAGTGAGTTGAAAACACTTTGGGAAGGCTATGAAAACTGTACTATTACCAAATGCTTCAGCGAGAAGAGAAGACAACTTTTAGCTTTTGGGAAATTGGTCCTTTGAGAATTTTTGAGTGTGTTGACTGTGAGTGATGAGTTAAACAATACCCTCCAAACTGGTAATATTTTGAAACCCTCACCTCACTGTACCTCAGAATGTGACTGCATTTGGTGACTTGGTCCTGAAAGAGATGATTATATGATAATGAGGTCACCAGATCAGGTCTTAGTCACTGTGACCAGCATCAGTGCTCACAAGAAGAGGTAAGACACAGGCAGGCACAGATGGAAGACTGCAGGGGGTGGGGTGGGGAGTTATGTAGTGTAAAGGCGGCCATGTGCAGGCCAAGCAGAAGCCTCAGAAGGAGCCAGCCCTGCCCACATCCCAATCTCGGACTTTTAGCCTCTGGAACAGTGAGGCAATTCATCTCTGCTATTTGAACTGCCCAGTCTGAGCTATTTTGTTATGTCAACTGTAGCACACCAGCATACTAGGCTATCCTCAATGAAAGATTGGGCCTGGCTTGTTTATTACTTTGTTTCCTCAGCACCTGTCACACAACCTTCAATGAGCAAAAGTGAACCATAGCTGCATAGCAAACTATTCCAAAGCCTAGTGAAAAATCTCTTGTCAGAATCAGAAAAAAAGCCTTTGTTGACAAGCACACTCACCATCTTTGTTTTACTTGCAGTGCTGTAGTTAGGAGGACTTTTCTCTGCAGTATCAGCTGGGCTGACTTGACTGGGAAAAGGAAGACTGTATTAGTTCTCAGTTGCTGCCTAACAAATCATCCCACCATTCAGCAGTTTAAAATAACAAATCCTTGTTATCTCACATGGTTCCTGTGGATTGGAAATCCAGGTACATTGTAGCTGGGGGTTTCTATTAGCTAGAGGCCTCTGGCTTGAGGTGTCTCATGAGACTGCAGTTGAGTTGTCAGCTGAAGTCACAGTCCCATGTGAAGAATCTGCTTTCAAGCTCATTCATGTGGCTGACGGCAGGTCTTTTTCTCACCACATGGGTCTCTCTGTAAGTAAGGTTCACACAATATGGCAGTTCATTTTCTTCAGCCAAACAGTGTGAGAGAGAATGTGAGAGCATCCAAAATGGAAACCATAACCTCCCTTTCCCTGCTTTATTGGGATATAATTGATGTCATAGCCTTTTTATGACCTAATATTTGGAAGGAAGTATCCTCCTATCTCCTCTGCTGTTAAAAGCAAGGTGCTCAGTCTAGTCTCCATTCTGGAGAAGATGAGTCCACATTGGCATGAATGCCAGAATTGGGGCTTATGCTAGATGCTGCCTACTATAAAGATCGACCCTCAAGATGGCTCTCCCACATGAACTGCAAGTTGGTAGTGGGTATTGGCAGAAAGATCAGCTGGGGCTGTGGATTGGGAGCCTTGATTCCTTTTCATGGGTTTCTTGGACTTCTTCACAGTATGGCACCTGGATTCTAAAAGCAAATGTCCCAAAAGAGTAAGGTGAGCATACATTACATTTTTTAAAGACTTAGCCTCAGAAATCACATAGCATCACTTCTGCCATGATCTGTTGGTCAAGATAGTAGCAAATATCACCTGGGATCAAAGATAATGGCCGAGACTCCCCTAACTGATGTAAGAATGGCAAGGTTCTAGAAGAGCACGTGGGATAGGAGACATGATTGTGACTGTTTTGGGGAAATACCTTCTGCCACAGTGGAGCTTGCTGTTAATCAGAGAAGGGACTGAGTCTACAGTGGGAAAATCTAGGCATAAGCTGGGTATCTAGGAAGAGTAATGAGTTCTCACAATTCAGGACATGAGGCTCCTGAGACTCCTACCCCTGACTCTGTTTCTCTGGTGTAGCTTATTTGTTACCACTGAACATACCTTCAGATCAGATCTGTGTCCTTACAGTTTGGAATCTAGAAAGGTGCTCCCTCCGCCCTGCAGAATGTTTGGCTGCAAATGAAAAGAACCAGTGGTGATAGGGGCCAAGTCTTGAAGATATCAAAGTATTTTAAACTTAAACTCAAGAAACGAATTCTTAATGGTAGAATTCCAGGCACAAGGCCCGGAGAGAGATTTGTGGATAACAATTTGAAAGCTACACCATTAATTCTCAGGTTCACCATACTCATTTCAGTGCATGGCTTCTCCAGTGTTTTTTGTTCTCCAGGTCTGCTTCAGCAGGCTCTGGCTGTGCAGAGATCACAGAAGTTACAGAGCCGCTAGGCAGATTTCTCTCTCCTACCACGTGGAAGTGGCAGGTATCTTTGTAGGGGATTTGGGGAAGCTGAAAGGTTGGCCATTATCAGAATGGTGGTGCCACAGTTCCAGGGAACTGTGCATCAGCGAGAGGACTAAGGACCTCTCATTTATTCCTGCCTCCAGCCAATGTTCCTTTGTGGCACTGTACCAATTTCACGAGTCTGGTAACCTCCTCTGCTCCTTTTGTGGTGCTGGAGATGGAACCCAGGGCCTCACACATGCTAGGCAGGTGCTGTACCACTGAGCCATGTCTCAGTTCCTGCCTTCCCCCTTCTTAACAGCGCTGAGATTTTCCTCTGCAGTTCCTTTCCTCCACCCTTGTTCTACAGCAACCAAGACCTTAAGGTACAGCTGAACCTATCCTGACCTCAGGGGACTAAGCTGATCAGAGCAATTTCATCTCTCTTGTCAGAGCAACAGAGATCAGCCCATGAAAAATATGTGTAGGATTTTCAAGGAACATGCTCTCTTTCTCTCTTTGGATGTGACTGAAGAAGCATGGAGAGTTTCTTTTGGCAGCCATCAAGCAACCATGAGGGAAGTCAACTGAAGCCTAGGTTCAGGTAGAAGTGCAGAGAAATAGAGGCAGAGACATGATAAAAACAGACAGAAGCCCACTGGATATTTAAGATTCTGTGTGCTGATAAATCTCCCTTATTGTTCGCGTCAGATTAGACTGGGCCTTTGTGCAACTCGCATGTTTTCTAACTGATGTGAATTCAGCAGAGTTGCAGGATGTAAGATTAACATAAAAAATCAGTAAGTATATAAACAAGTAACGAACAGTCTGAAAATGAAATTAAGAGAATGAAAGAACAAGTCATAGGCAAGGAAGAAAAATTTCCAAAACACATGTCTGATAAAGGACCATTATCTAAAATACATAAACAACTTGTGTGTGTGTGTGTGTGTGTGAGAGAGAGAGAGAGAGAGAGAGAGAGAGAGAGAGACAGAGAGAGAGAGAGAGAGAGAGACAGAGAGAGACAGAGACAGAGACAGAGACAGACAGAGATAAACAGAGAGACAGAGAGAGAAACTGGGGATTGAACTCATGGCCTTGTATGTGCTCTATCACTGAGCTAAGTACAAAGAATCTTTAAAACTCAGCAATTAAAAATTAATAACCTGATTTAAAGATGGGCAAAAGATCTAAATAGAAACCTGCCCAAAAAACATGCATAAAGGAAATGATACGTGAAAAGATGCTCAACACCATATGTCATTATGGAACTGCAAATTAAAACAATAATGAGCTACGCATATGTTACAGCAGCCCAAATCCAAAACCCTGACAATGCTGCTTATGAGGATATGAAGCAATTACTGATTGGGACCTGCAAAATGGGACAACAGCTTTGGAAGACAGTTTTGTGATTCCTTAGAAAATTAAACATATCTCACCAATGCCTCAGCAATCACACTCCTTAATATTTATCTGAATTGGTGCAAACTTATGCCCATCCAGAAACCTGTACATGGATATTTACATATCCATTATTCATAATTTCCCAGTCTTGGAAGCAACCAAAATGTCCTTTTGGAGGTGAATGGGTAAATTGTGGTACATCCAGGCAATGGAATACTGTTTAGTGCTAAAAAGAAATGAGTTAACATGCTATTATTTTTAAAGCTTGGAGAGTACTCCTGTAATTCCAGCACTTGGGAGTCTGAGGCAGGAGGATCCCTGAGAGTTCAAGGCCAGCTTGTGTTACCCAGTGAGTTCAAGGTCAGACTGAACTGCATAGCAAAACCCTATCTCAAGAAAGACAAAAAAAAAAAAAAAAAAAAAAAGACCCCCTCCAAAAAAACCAGCATGAAGAAGCTTTAAATGCATATTCCTAATTGAAAGAAGCCAATCAGAAAAGGCTATATATTGTATGTATTCAACTTTATGGCATTCTGGAAAAGGCAAAACAGGAAGTAAAAACACCAGTGGTCACCACTGAGAGAGAGAGGGAGGGATGAATTGGCAGAGCACAGGATTTTATAGGGCAGTGAAACTATTCTGTATGATACTGTAATGGTGGATATGTGTCAATGTACATTTGTTAAATCTCATAAAATACGCAACACTAAGAGCAAACCCTAATGTAAACTCTCAGCTTTGGGTGCTAATGATGCATCCGTGTGGGTTCATCAGTTGTGACAGATGTACACTGTACTGCCTGATGTCGATGGTGGGAGAGGCTGTGCATGTGTGGGCACAGTGAGTCTCTGGAGAATCTCTGTGCTTTCTGCTCAATTTTTATGCACCCCAAAACTGCTCCAAAAACTAAAATCAATTTTTAATGACATTTAAAAACACTTCCTTTTTCTTTTTTGGTGCTGGGGATCGAACTCACAACCTCACGCTTGCCAGGCAGATGCTTATGCCACTGAGTTAAATCCCTGGCCTCAACACTTCCATTTATAATGACATCGAAACATAAAATACTTGAATTTAACCAACGAGGTAAAAGAGCTAGACGATAATAACTACAAACGATTGCTGAAAGAAGTTAAAGATGATCTAAATAAATGGAAAGATGTCTTCTGAGTTCCTTTGTGCTGCTCTGACAATTTATAAAGGACAGAAATTTATGTTCTCATAGTTCTGAAGAGTAAGAAGTTCAAGGTCAAGGTGCTGGCAGATTCTGTTGTTTGATGAAGGCTGTGTCCTCTAAAGGAGCAGAACATTGTCCTCACAAGGCAGACAAGTTGAAAATATCAAACCCCTTTCTTCCCACAAGACTTTTCAGAAGGACCCTAATGTAGGACCTAATCAACTCCTGGAGGTCCCACTATCTAATACCATCATTGTGATGAGTAGGTTTCAACAAGAATTTTGGACAGCATATCATGTTCAAACCACAGCAACATCATATGTTCATTGACTGTAATACTTACTATTGTTAAGATGCATGCAATACTCCCTAAAAGAGGCTATGTATTCAATATAGTCTTTCCCAAGATTCCAATAGGCTTTTCTTCATAAATGGAAAGTCTGATCCTAAAATTCATATGGAATTGATAGAGATGCTGGGTAGCCAAAATAATCTTGGGAAGAAAAAGAAGTTAGAAGACGCACATTTCCTAATTCCAAAATTTACTGTAGTGATACAATAATCAAAACAGTGTGGTATTCACATAAGAATAGACATGTGGATCAGTAGAATAGAATCAGGAGTCCAGAAATAAACCTGTGGATCTATGGTCAACTGATTTTTTTCTTATAAAGGTGCCGAGACCACTCAAATGTGGAAGAATATTTTTTTATGGTGCTGGGACAATTGGATATACACATGGAAAAGAATGAAGATGAATCCCTACCTCACATGTACATAAATGAACCCCAAAATGAATCAAAACTGAAATGTAAAAGCAAAAACCACAAGGCAGGCTGACTGTGGGAAAGCCAGACCCCAGCCCTCTCCTGTGAATCGGTGCCATTCGCAGACTGTGGGGGAGGAGAACAAGAAGTCAACAAGAAGTTAAGACCTCCTGTGAGTCAGTACCATGCACAGACTAACTCGGGTAGAGCCAGATGCTGGCCCCTTCCGGCACGTGGGCAGGGAGACAAGAAGAGCCAGCGTTCCTCCCTTGCACCTCGTAAGCGACCAGCTGATCCAGAAAAACTTAATGCTTGCAGTGTTTATTGTTTCACTGACTTTTAAAGTCTGATCATCTATTCAGAGAATAACAATACGCAATGTAGCATATATAAGAAATCTCCTTTTGAAGGTGGTAGCCATTGTTAATTCTCTATTTTCTTGTTTCAAAATCCTGTATCATTCTCATTGTTTTGTTTGGTTGGGTTTTGTTCTGTTTTATCTTGTTTGATTTTGTTGTATCTGATGTCATGGGCTGCTATTTCAAGTTAACAAGATATATTATGGTAGCCATTTTGGATTTACTATTATCTTGTTTTGAAGTCATGTATTGCATTCATTGTTTTCTTTTTATTGATTCTATTCTGTTTTGTCTGCTTTTACTAACTCTGAAGGTATGAGCAGCTATTTTGAGGACAAGAGGCATTATGGTAACCATTGTTGATTTCCTATTATCATGTTTTGAAATCCTGTGTCACTGACACTGCCTTGTTTTGACTGGATTTATTCTGTTTTATTTTGCTTGGTTTTATTCTCATTAAAATAAAATTAATAAAAATAAAAATAAGAGCTAAAACCATAAAGCTCTTAGAATAAAACATAGGGGTAAATCTTCAGGATCTTAGATTTAGTGCTGGATTCTTAGATATGACACCAATAGCAGGGGAAAAAAGAAAAATAGATAAATTGGATATCATCACAATGAAGAATTTTGGTGCATCAAAGGATGCTATCAATAACATAAAAAATTAGAATGGAGGAAAATATGAAATCATATATGTGGTAAGGGTTTTGTATCCATAGCATATAAAGAAATCTCACAAACCAACAACAAATGACTCATAAAATTGGGCACAAATGCATATTTATAGCAGCACAATTTTTAATAGGCAGATCTTGGAAACAACCTAAATGTCCATCAACTGAGGAATGGATAAAAAAAAGATGTGACATTTTTATATAATGGAGTACTACTCAGCAATAAAGAAGAATAAACTGGAGACTTTTATAGGTAAATGGATGCAACTTGAGAACATACTCACTGCTGAAATAAATAAGACACACATGTGTAAACTCTGTATTGTCCCATTAGTGGGAGAAGCTGAAAGAAACAACATGTATATGTGTATGTATATGTATATAAAAATTAAGTCATACTACTCAGTTCTTTGAGTTCACTGAGGAGAAAGATTTGTGCTGATATTGTTTGGACAGTTGAATGTAGATGTCTTGTGCTCTGGGTGAGTGATTTGGGGACGACAGTGTGCAATGTGTATACCATTGTTGCCCCCTGATTGATGTGTTTTGAAATTTAGTTTTAGTTTTTTTTTTTTCCTTCTTCTTCCTTTGTCTTTTTTCTTTGAAATAAAATGGATTTGAAAAATAATTTGGCACAGGATTTGAATAGATATTTCTCCAAAGAAGGTATACAGGTGGCCAGGAAGCACATGAACGGATGTTCAACCCAATTCGTCATTAGGGAAATGCAAATTAAAACCACAGTAAGATCCACTTTATACCCACTATATGGCTATAATTTTTAAAAGAAAAATAACAAATGTTGATGAGAATGTGGAAAAATTGGAACCCACATGTGTTGATGGTGGGAGTGTGAAATGGTGCAGCCACTGTGGAAAACAGTTTGGTGGTTCCTCCAAAATTTAAACATAGAATTGCTGTATGACTCATCAATTCCACTCCTGGGTATATACTCAAAAGAATTAAAACAGCTATTCAAGCAAATATCTATATGCAAATATTCATTGCAGCACTATTCACAACAGGTAAAAGGTAGAAACAGACCAAACAACTATTGATAGATAAATGGATAAAGGCAATATGGATATCCACAATGGAGCAGTATTCAGCCATAAAAATGAATGAAGAACTGGTACATGCTACAACGTGGAAAACCCTGCTAACTGACGGAAGATAAACAGAAAAGGACAAATCTCATCCTATATATATGAAAAAAATTTGGTACCAGGGATCGAACTCATGACCTTGTGTTTACCAGGCAAGTGCTTAAGCCACTGAGCTGAATCCCCAGCCCTATACATATATAAAATATTGAAAAATAGATATACCAATAAGTAGATTAGTACTTTCTGGGGACAGGGTAACAGGGAACAACTGATTAACTTTTGGGGTGATGAAAATGTTTTGGAACTAGACAGAGGTGATGACTGCAGCACATTGTGAATGCCCTAAATTTCCTTCTAAGGTGCACTTTATGTTGTATGAACTTTACCTAGGAGAAAATAACATGCCGTAATGGGTGAACGGTACCTCTGAAACGAGCTACTATTCAAAAAGGAGTGTGTCCCAGGTCATCTACATCAACCTTTCAAGGCACAGTCTTTGCTCTGCTTTCCTGGCTCCCTATCCTGGCTGTTTGCCCTTGACATTTCCCTGGAAGGCGGAAGTTTGGAGAGTCGGTGTTCACCGGGTCAGACACGCCGACTCCCCTAATGTCTTTAAGGCATTACTGTCATTGTTCGAAAATATTTTACAAGCTCAGTCTTCGAAACAAGTTTTCTTAAGAACCTCGTGATTCTGTCCCTTGCCCTAATCCCACATCAGATTATTAACAAAGGCTTTGTGGGCTGAGGCTCTGGGCACTTGGCCATCTTCGCAGCAAGACTGTGCTGATTGTTACTATGCTAATCCACAAACCTGCTAAATCTAACCAAGGCGAAAGAAAAGATTTCTGGGGAGAGGCACTTAAGGAGCAGTCTGAGCTTCCAGGAGCTCTTCTGAGTTGCACAACTCTCAGCAGGGCATTTCTCAAAATGTGCTGGGCAAGATCATCAATATTGAAAACCCAACCGCCCACACTAAAAAAAAAAAAAAAGAATAACAACATCGAGAGCTCAGCCTGGCCTCTGCTTGCTCCTTGTCCTATGCACGTGGAAGATGTGATGTGTGCTTGTTCCACAGAGGCCTCAGCGTGTCATCCGGGCAACCAGCAAAAGGAGCAAAAAGTGGGGAAGGAAAACCGCCTATCTACGTACCGAGGAAGAGTTAGACCCCTACCTCACACTGTCCACAAAAATGCACCCTCCTAGCAGAGTGGCGACCAAGATCTCCACCGTGTGTCACTCAGTAAACATCCCAGTTCACACAGCTGCCTACCACCTGCCAGGGGGACCTGGGCAACAAGCCCTTTCCTCTCTACCAATGTGGATTGTCACCCGAGTCTCCTGCCCAGCCACGCGGGTCCTTCTACAAATGCCCCCTGCATTTCCATGCCTCTGGCCTTTGCCCTTGTCCTCTCTCTCCTACAATCACCATCCCCAAATTCAAGGCTAAGTTAAAATGTTTACCCTTTCTACCACGAATCTGATTAGGATTTCTTTGCCAGAATTCCTCGCTCCTTGCTCACAGCGAACATGCTATTTTTCTTTTAGCTCTAGCATTGTTCTCCATTTTCTGGGATAGTCCTAAGTTTAAAAATGTTGTCACACTGTCTCTATAAACTATTTAAATGTACTGGAAATTTCAGTATTTCCACACTGAAAGTACAGCTCTCAGATTGCTTCTTCTTGGAGGTGGTCCCATAATCCTGTACACACACTATGTGTCCCCGGTTTCAACTCGGAAAGTATTATCGCCATGATTAAACCACTTATTTCATTCTACTTTGATCAAAACTATGCAATTTTGTCTCTTCCAGTAGATTGTAAGGTTGTCAGGGGCAGGGAATAGTAGAAATTCAAAATTACACTGGCCTAAATGCAACGGAGATTTCTTTCTTATGTGTTAAAATCCAGCAGTAGGCCACTCAGCACAGAACTGGCTGTTGTCCTAAGACCTCAAAGACCCAGGCTGCTTGCAGCCTATGATGCTACACACCTGAATTTAATGAAGGTGAAGCCTGTGGCCTTCTGCTCTATGATGGCAGCTAGAGCGTGGGTCATCCCATCTGCATTTCCAGGCAGCAAGACATAAAAGGTGGCCAAATATCGTGGAAGCAGCCAATAAACTTCCACTTATATCTCAGTAGCCTGAATTTAATCCCATTCCACAACTACCTGCAAAGCAACCTGGGAAATGTAGTTGCTCTTCTAGGTGGCCACATGCCTGGATTAAAATTAGAATTCTGTTGCTGTGTTAGAAGCAGGGAGATGGCCCTGAGTCAAGGCCGGCAGTTTTCTGAAGCTGTTGGTTTCAAGCAGGAGCCTCAAATGGTATCTTTCTATGTATGGTCTCTTGGCCATTTCAGAACTTTAGAAATGTAATGGTCAATTCATTAGAAAGAAACAACCCCTTCTGTGGTGAGCCTCTGCTGTGGGCCTGGAGGAGAGGAAGCCATACCCCCCTGGGGTTCCTCAGCTTTGTGGAGGGGACATTGAAAAGCAGTTCCCCTGTCCCTCTCTGCCACCCCAGGAACCTCAGAATGGAGGAACCCAGGTGTCTAGCCCAATCCTCTGCACTGTGGGACGGGCAGCCAGTGCAGGAAAAGCCTGGGACTCAGCAACCAGCTGACTCGGAGGAACACAGGAAAATGTCAGGCAAAGGATCAGGGTGCAGTCTCAGACCCCCAGTCCACCCAGAACAAGTGCAGGAGACACAGACACAAAAGACATAGACATTAGAAGCCACACACTTGAAATTTCTGAAATGAAAGTAACTGAAGAAATAACTTAGTGTTTATATTGTTTGATTAACTTTGCATGCCTATATCTCACCCCGAACAAGTCCAGGAGACGGAGACATAGAGGAAATTAGAACCACACACCAGGAATTTCTGAGATGATGGCAACTGAAGGAAAGAAACAACTTAGTGCTTGTGCTGTTTGATTGACTTTGCAAGCCTGTGTCTGGTGGTCTGAGCATCTATTTAGAGGATAACAATGTACATTACTGTAACTATGGTTGATTTCCTGCTGTCTTGTTTTTGAAATCCAATATTGTTCCCATTGTTTTGTTTTATTCTTTTTAAAATACAAAAGAAAAGAAACAGGGAGGCAGTCTCTGCCACAGATGGTCTTATGCTTCTATGAACAACTCCAGAAGCTTGTGCTCAAGGGATGAGGGGTAGGACTGCACAGCCTCTGACATCAGTTCTGTCACTTAACCAGCTGTGTGACCTTGGGCAAGTCACTTAGCCTCTCTGTGCCACAGTTTCCCTATCTTGAGGCTGGGGAGAATAATAGCACCCCCCACCCCGGGTTATTGTGAAGAGTGAAAGAGCGTCTTCACAGAGAGTCCTCAGAAAAGTGACAGCCACCTAGGGTGTGCTGTATGAGTGGCAGCCATTATTATTGCTGTGGCTGGAGGGAGACTTTCTCAGGATTGGCTCGATCTGAGGTCTCTGAGAGTAGAGGCCCCTAAAGGGCTTAGGAAATGGAGTGGATACGAAGGTTGCAACTACAGCTCCCAGGAAATCTGATCAAGAGGCAAGGATTTATTACCCTTCCTCCTGAACCCACCAGGCTCAGCCTCGATCCTCGCTGTGATGATGAGAAAGCAATTTGAGGGACCCAGTGCCAATCCTAGGCCTCGGAAGGGAGGCCTGGCAGCTCGGGCCTCTGCTGCTGTGCTGAAGAGGCTGAGCCTATGGAAGGAGAGAGGCCTACAGTGTTAGAGAAAGCCAGACCCACCCGGCCCTTGGCCTTTTAGTCCCAGCCACTGAGGCCAGATGTGTCAGGAACAGCCCAGCCAACACCACACAGAACATAGCTGCCCAATCAGCCCACAGAATCGGAGACAATGACCCACTTCCATGCTGTGAAGTTTGAGGTACTGGGGCTCAATGCCTGACCCTTCTTCGGCGCCCACACCTTCCGAAAACACCTGAACAAAATAAAAGCTCTAGGTAAACTTCACATCTAGAAATGGACCCCCATCTAAACTTACCAAAATAAGACAAGTCCACAGCACTGAATATTTGACCCTCTACTGCTCATACATTGGCACAATTTTCAGAACATACAAAGTGTTACAACTACGTATTTTTCACTGGTGTGAAGAATTTGGTACCTCAGGCCATTTTAAAATGTGGCCTTCAATTTCTCTAAAACTCCTCCCATCAAGAAATAAGATCTAAATTGGGAAAGATGGCACACACCTACAATGCCAGTATCTGGAAGGCTGAGGAAGAAGAATCACAAGTCTCACCTGAACAGCTTAGCAAGACCCTGGCTCAAAATACAAAATATAAAGGACCAGGGATGCAGTTCAGTGCAAAGACCTTGGGCTCGATCCCTGTACCACATCATCATCATCGCCATCACCATCATCATCATCATGATTGTGACAGAGGTTTAAGCCAGGCATGATGCTATACACCTGTAGTTTCAGCTACTTGGAGGCTGAAACAGGAGGGTCACTTGAACCCAGGAGTATAGGGCTAGCCTGGGCAACATAATAAGATCTCTGTCTCTTAAAAGAATAAAATACAAAAAAAAAGAAAAGAGTTGGGTCTGTGTCCCCTGCGCTTGGACCTGAATGGGTTCATGACTGCTTCAAACCACACAATGCAGCTCATGTAAGACAGATGTGACTGGTGAGGTTGGCTGAGAAAAGGCCAAGCAATGTCCACCTGGGTGGTGTTGTGGAGAAAGGTAGTTACCAAATAAGAAGTTCAAGGACCTGAGGCTGTCATGCTAGGAAGGCTATGTGTAGGAACTCCAGATAAAGAAGCAGACATGCGTGAAGCCATCTTGGACCCCCCTCCAGACCCAGCCTACCTGCCACTGGGTGGCCTCTGTGGATGCCACAAAGAGCAAAACAACCACTCAGCTGAGCCCTGCTCGAATTCCTGACCCCCAGATCCTAGCTCACAATCAAATGAGTCCATGTTTAGGCCACAAAGTTTGAGGTAGCAGTAGTGCCTGGAAAAGTACCACAAATAAATTGTCTGGAATGAAATCCGAGACTCACCGAGTGGCTCTCACCTAAAGGAAGCCACAAGCCAGCTCCACACAAAGCCCCAAGCCGGCTCTCTGTCCTTCACCCAGAGCCTCCTACATGGGAAAGTGCACGCTGCTCAGCCAGGAAGGAGCATGGCACTCAGACACAGAAGGACTTGAGTTTCAGACCTAGCCTAGTTTCAGCCCTACACTGGCTGGTGTGACCTTGCAAAAGTCACTTACATCTCTTTGAGCCTTAATCTCCAAAGTGGGGAGAGTACCACATCTTTCCTAGTGTTGATGCCAGAACTCAGCAAGCTAACCTTGCAAAGCATCTGATTGCCATGTGCCCTGTCCTGGGTTTTCAGTGAATTTCAAATACCCATAAGTCTCTACTTGGGTTCAGAAGGCATGTCACTTGGCTTTCTCATGATGGCTCCCATTCAAGTGGCAGAATTTGAGTGAAAGGCCATAGCAGCTAGCAAAGGAGTCATTGGGTCATTGGATTCATGGCCACTTCCCTTCTCAGTCCCCTACAGATCCCTGATCTCAGGCTGGCCTTTTCTCAGCCAACCTCACCAGTCACATCTGTCTTACATGGCTTCCCTATAAAAGAGCCCCCACTACTAGCTGTGCCGCACAACACTGGTGGCCAGCCCTGGGCCACATGCGGAGCAGCCCGGTCCAGTAAACACAAGTTTTGCCAGCACTGAAACTTGAGTCATGGGTGAGTGAGGAGCTCTAGGCTGAGCTTTGCTTTCCCTCACCCAACTATAATCACATAGGTCGTTAAAGGTTTTTTTTTTTAAGGCAACTTCAGAATTGGCTGAACCAGTGGAATAATTTCCTGTATTATAGTTTCCTCCTCCTAATCCTCTATCCCCTTCCCCACCCCCACCCCCAGAAAAAACTCAATGCGGCAGAGGCTACAAAGGACCTTGTTGCTTAGCAACAGGAGTGAAGCTAATCAACACAGCTCTGAATATTAATATTTTTCCCAAACACGACTTATCCTGAAATTGTGCAGCAAACGCAAGGCCTTCCTTTTGATATAAACAGTCATTTTAAAAAAACATCCATAATTAATTTCACGATGTGTGCTCATTTCCTTCAGTGGTAGATTAGCCTTGTTAAATAATAATAGTAGCACCAGCGACACTAACGCTGTGCAGCCTTTGTCCAGCACACGTAGTCGGCCTTTTGTAATTCTGTCAGCCTCAGGAAGTCATGGGGAGGGTAGATGGAGTCAGTATTTTGGCACATTGTGGAACTGGAGAAACGAACAAACCCAACCTAAGGAACTGTTCCCCAAACCGCAGAGTTCTCTATTTTTTGACCTGCCTATAGCATGCAATGGAACCAAGCTGCACCTCGGCCTCCACTTCCCCTGTGCCAGAGGGATGGCGAGAGGATTGGAGAGGCTCAGCTCTAGTATTTCTAGCCCCGCCCAGGGGATGTTGAGGGTCAACTCACAGGCCCTTGTGGTTTAGCATCTCTCAGCCCCATCTTTCATGGTGAGCACGGGGGGGGGGGGGAGCAGGAGGGGAAAGAATAGAGACGAAACTGACCTGGTTTGCTTACCAGCCAAGTCTAGGGTGTAGTTCAGTATAGGCCCGCTTGCCCAGTGTGTACCAGACCCCGAGTTTGGTGAGGGGAGAAAGGACGAAGAAGACACTATGAGGGAGTGGGCTCCTCTGCCAGCTGTCAAAAGATGGCATGGATGTGACAGAGCTGACATCTCAGCATCTCTGAGGAGCTGGCTGGTTTCACTCTCTTGTAAATCGGGGAATCTCTATTCACTCCACAGTACAATGGGGGTGATTCATAGCCAGGTGTGGTGGTGCACTCCTGTAATTCCTACACTTGGGAGACTGAGGTAAGAGACTTGAAAGTTAGAACCTAGCAATGGCAACTTAGCAATTTAGGAAGACCCTATCTCAAAATAAATAAAAAAGGGCTGGGACTGTAGCTCAGTGCAAAAGCTCTGGGTGCAATCTCCAGCACTATAAAAAATGATGTCTCACGTGCAGATTTCCTCTTGGCTTTAGTCAAGTTTGCTTTCTGTGGGTGTGAGTCACTTAGAAATGAAGTACTCCCAACTCCAAATGCTTCAGGTCAAAAGGAGTTCTACTGGCTCCTATTAACTGAAGTTCAAGGAGCTATGATTGAACTATGCATTGATACATAGCTATACAAGGAGCTATGTATTAATCAGATTTTTATTGCTTTAACTACATAGCCAAGAAAGTCAACTTAGAGGAGAAAGGGTTTATTTTGGCTCATAGTTTCAAAGGCTTCAGTCCGTGGTCAGCCAGCTCTGAGGCAGAAACATCATGGCGAAAGGGCATGGCAGAGGAAAGCGATCCACCTCATAGCATCTGGGAGTCCGAGAGCAGGCAAAGAGCTAGAGAGGAAGGGCCAGGGACCACATACAGGCCCAAGGGTACCAGCCCATGACTCACCCAGACACACTGAGAAATGTGCTTAACTAATCTCCTAAGTGTCTTTCAAGCTAGTCAAGTTGACAATCTAGTTTAACTATCATGATGCTGAAGCAAGCAATGTCTTTAGGCACCTTTTTCTCTGTCCCAGCTCTGTCATTCTGTATGAACTCCATCATCAAACAAGTGCCTCTCTGGGAACCCTCCCATAACTGTAAGACTTTCTCATCTTGACAGCCTGTAAGCTTTCAGACTCAGAACACCAACAAGTGTAGGGGCATTCAACTGTGAACCAACTGTGACTCAACATGGAGTATCCTGATTGGCCACATGTGGGTCATCAACCCCTTCCCCATATAGGGTGCTAGATAAAATAAGGGACACTCAGTCACATCTGAATTTCAGGTCAACAATGGTTTTTTTTTTTAGTATATGTTCTAAATATTACATGGGATATAGTCATAATAACAAAATTATTTCTTGTTCATCTAAAATTTGAATTTAACAAAGCATCCGGTATTTTTAGTCCTGAAATCCAGAAACTTTCCTTCCATGTGGCCAGGGAGCATGTGAGGCAAGAGGCGGGTTGTCCCAGCCTAACCCTTCTAAATGTGCCTGATGTGAAGAGAACTGTAGCTACTTAAGGTGCAGAGGTTGTATAGAGGTCAGTAGAAGCCAGGTTCCCTGGCAGAGCCACATGGCATGGTCCCAAGAGGATCTGTGACTCTCATTATCTCCCCAGCCCCTTCCTGGAACCTGTCTGCTTTTCTGAGCATGAGATATAAACATGTCACCAGTCTTCCGTTGCATGGAAAGTGACCAAGTTCCAACATTAAGGACTGTGTGGTTCTCTCAATGAGGGTGACTCAAAGTCAGCTTGGGTGGCATCTGTCCCATCCATGTGCCCCACTGAAGCTAAGCAGATCCCCTCACAGTGTCTGAACAGGCCAAGCATCTCTTCCTCGGCACTTCTGTTTTACCTGCAATGCCATTCATTTGTTTCTTTCTGTGCAACTCCTACCTACTCTTCAATACTCAGTTCAAATCACCCTTCCTCCAAAGTCTTCCTTGATCTTTCCCAAACCAAGTCAATGTACACCACTCATTCAGAGTTTTTATGCTGCTTTACATTCTAAATTAAATTTCCCTTCTATAGATATTACCCCCAATTACATTGTGAACTGTTTGGAAGCAAAGCCCGTGTTTATATTTCCAATAAATCCCTAAAATGCCTTGTAGACAATCAATATTTATTGATTGATTTATACATCAACTGATGAAAAGTCAGTCATGCATGCAAATAAAATCATTTTCAGGGAGCTGGGCACGGTGGAGCAGGCCTGTAATCGCAGCACTTGAGAGGCTGAGGCAGGAGGACTGTTGCAAGTTCAAGACCAGCCTAGGTTATAAAGTGAGCCCAAGGCCAGCCTGAATTGCATAGTGAGACCCTATATCAAAAAGATTTAAAAAAATCATTTCTAGGGAGTTTACATCCCTGCATGCAAAAAAAAACCAAACCTTTTTATTTTGATGGTATAGAATAGTGGTTGCCATCAGCGAGTTGTCTCCTACAAAACTTAGTATTAACCACAAAATACATACATCTCAAGTTACTTGCTTAAATAAATTAGAGTTAATTCAAGGTTATCACTATCATAGTATCATTCACACTCAGCTGCTTTCCTTAGTAGTTTCTTGAGTGGAAAGGAAAGTTGTATGGTTACAGTTGTTGAGCCAAGAGTTGAGCATAACCCCAAATTTACTTTCCAGGGGGGTTGTGAATGTCAACATCATCTGTTTGCTCTTCTCGCCGGGAACAAGGACACTGCTCCCTGCTCCATCTTTGACTGTCCTTAGATCCCTCCCCACCCACTGCCTTCTTCCCTATAAAAGATAACTAAGTTTCCTTTGGATTTTAGGGCTAGCGGTTGTCCCTTTTAGGTAGAGGATAAGGAGGAAGCAGAGAGGAAAGGAAATCCATAAATCACTCCCCTAAGGAAACACGGATGCTCTCTGTGTTGGTTTATGCTGGAATGTTGCCCAAGCATCCCCGTGTTAAAAGGTTGGTTACCAGCTGGTGGCTCTACTGGGAGGTGGGGAGAGCCCTTAAGGGGTAGATTGTGGTGGGAAGAAGTTAGGTTCCCTTCAAGGGGACACTGAGACCTCTGCTCTTTACTATCTCTCTACTTCCTGGCTGCTACCTCATGCTCCCCACTGTGCTGCTCTGCCTCACCACAGGCCCAGAAACAACGGATCCAACCAACCATGGGCTGAAACCATGAATCAGAGTAAACCCTTCTTTTGAAATTGGTAGTCTCAGGCATTTTATCACAGCAATGGAAAGCTGACCAGCACATTATTTCAACTCGGCTGATTGTTCCAGAAACTGCCAGTGAATACAGATGAACATCACTATTGGCTGGGGACAGGGGTCCCTTACAGCAGTATGACAGCGTCCCTATCCTGTATGGATCCCTAGGGGCCTGTCACTGTCATGCATACCAGTCAAACATACCAATGCCAGAATCTTCTCTCCTTTGCCTGAGGGCTTCCTCTTGGGGCTGTAGCCTGCTCAGCCCTGCAGGGTAGGCTAAAAGGGACAGTGACAGGCTAAAAGGGCCACTGAAGGATGAACACCTGATTCTGTCACTCCTAGGGTAATGTGACTGTGTTACTCTGTGTTGTCTCCCAGGGTCCCCAGTGGAACTGAGTTCTAGTTTGCAGAGAAGTAACTTGCTTGGCAACAAATTCTCTTTTGCCTAACTGTCCCTATCTCGTTTCTCTCCGGTCCTTCCAGATAAACTTTTCTACACTCAAATCCTATGCTCAGAATCTGCTTGGGGTGCGGGGGAGGGGCCCACAACGAGGCCTAGGAATAGGTTTTTTATTGTAAATTCCCCCAGATAATTGCATATTCGTTCTACAATCCAACAACTCAAGCAATGTTTGTGGAACCAAGAGCAAAACCCACATTTTTCTGTCCCTAAGGAAGAGAGAGACAGTCATTTGGAAAGAGAAGAAGTGAGTTTAGAGCTCAGGGAGCTGAGACCCATGTTGTTCTCAGCTTAAAACCCACAATCAGGAAATGTTGGTGTGGATAAGCTCTCATTTGGTGTCAGGAAGGTGACAAGCCTCTGTCTGCACCCCCATTTTACTCCCCTGCTGCACGTTCTGGTTTTTCTTCACCTCATCTTACCCCACCAACCCCCATTACCCTACATCACCCCTGCTCTTTTAATTAGTAAGCATTCTGCAAATGACCAGCACTCTGGGCCTGTTAGCATGATGAATGAGCAATTAAAACTACATAAGCAATTATACCCGCTCCAAATTCTCCCCATTCATCCCTGGCAGTGTGTTCTTGGTGGCGGGTGGGGGAGTGTAGGCCCTTCAGCCAGAGAATAAGGTCCATTTGTGGCCCAGGGGAGCCCTCTGGTAACCTCCACTCTCAGGTAATCAGAAGCCCCCTCCCCCCACAAGCTCTGGGCCAAGTGGCAGAGGGACTTCTCCACAGCCACTAGGTCCTGTCAGTCTGCCCTGATCCTTTAAGAAAAACACCAGCTTTAAAAAATTCCAACCCACTGGTGGAACTTTCTCGCAGAAATAAACCACAAGAAAGCCAGAACAGTCTGCCGCAGTGGGGTTAGGTAGGAAATTTTCCTCAGGAGAGGTACAATGAAGTCTAATAAACATTTAAGTCTAAGAAAGGCTTTCATTCCAGGTGCAGAGCTGTAGGTACTGTAAGAAAGGGACAACCCCAGTTTTAAGATCCTGGGTCTCATGACTCCTGGGACAAGCGGCAGTAGGCAGAGCCACTTTTCAGGAGGGGACATGGAGTCCACTGTCTGGCACTAAATAAAGGAAATCAGTAAGGGGAAGTGCTGGGAACAGGCAAGGAAGGAGACAGTGGGGCAGAAGAAAGGAGTCTTGGCAATGTGGAAGTTCAAATACCTTCCCCTCAGAGCCGAGTCACCCCTTGATATGCATCATCTTGCAGAAAAAAAGTTTCTAAATAAAAGGCGAACTCCGAAAACCACCTTTCACTTTGGACTGACTGCACACAGTTTTGCTCTCATCCTCTTGTGCCTCAGCCAGCTTGACCTTGACCCTACCCAGAAACTGAGGCCCTTCTTGCAGAATCTGAGCGCTGCTGGCAGAGCCAAATAGAGAAAAAATGATTCGGTTTGTGTAGAAGCAGAAGTATAGATGCCTTGGGTACCTGTCTCTGACTTGCGCTTAACTGAGGCGGGTGTGTCATTGCTGGGTTCTCCCACAGCAGAGCCCGAAACAGACTCAAGTGTTGTACAATCATCCCTCAGATGGTTCTAGGATACCCCTGCTCCTGTGGATACCAAAATCCATAGGTGCTTAAGTCCCTTATATAAAATGGCATCATATTTGCTTAGAACTTATGCAAATCCTCTGGCATACTTGAAATCATCTCTGGTTTGGTTTTGTTTTTGTTTTTGGTGCTGGGAATTGAACTCAGGACCTCACACTTGACAGGTAGGTGCTATGCCGCTGAGCTACATTCCTAGCATCTCCTGTATATTGTAAATCCTATGTAAATAATTGTTATCCTGTATGGTTTAGGAAACCAGGACAAAATTCTGTATACATTCAGTTCAGGTGCAATTTTTTCCCAAAATATTTTCCATTCACAGCTGGTTGAATCCATGGACGCAGAACTTGGGATACAGAGGACTGACTGTAGTTTATTGGAGAAGAAAGAGAAACACTTTAATATCAAGTCATTTTGGGCTGTGGACATTTTGGGTGTGGCCTCTCTGAGTTAACTCGGGTGAGGATAGCAGGAGCCTCACCAGTTTGTGCGCTGCAGGAAGGCTGCCAGAAGCAGGGTCTTTAACTTGCCTAATTGCCAGGATCTGGGGAGAGGGGTGCTCCTGGGACCAGAAAAAAAGGCCCTCAGGCAAAAAGAGTACAGGTATTCCAGTGAACAGTCTTTAATTCCATGTTGTTCAATACATAGCCACTAGCATAGGTAGCCATTTAAGTTTAAATGAGACAGTGAACGTGGCACACACTTGGTAATCCCAGCCACTGGAGGTTCAGGCAGGAAGATCACAAGTCCAAGGCCAGCCTGGGCAACTCAGCTAGACTCTGCCTCAAGACAAAATAAAGGGCCGGGGGTTTAACTCAGTGGCGTAAGTGCCTGTTTGGCAAACTTGAGGCTGTGAGTTCAATCCCTGGTACAAAAAAAAGACAAAATAAAGGACTGGGGGTGCAACTCAGTGGGAAAGTGTTCACCTAGCATGGGCAAAGCCCTGTTTTTAATCTTTCACATAGCAAATACATTTCAATATGTTAAAATTAAATAAAATGCAACATCTAGTTCCTCTATCACACTGGCTGCATCTCAAATGCTCAATATCCCCATGTATGCATAGTGACCACCATTTTGTCCACATAGATAAAGCACATTTTTTTACTTCTTTTTATTTTTTCAAGTTTTTATCGGTACCAGGGACCGAACTCACGACTGCCTGCTTGTAAGGCAGGCGCTTATGCCGCTGAGCTAAATCCCCAGACCCCGATAAAGCACATTTTTAGCATCTTAGAAAGTTCTGTTGGACAGCACAGATTTTAATGTACAGAGATATGGGTGAAAGGGGTATGAGTGGTTAAAACACCAACAGTGTGTGCAAGAAGAATACAGAAAAGGGACAAGTCACAAGTGGGCACAAAAGTTCATGAAATCCTTGTGAGTTAGTATAACCCTAGGAGTCACAGGATACAGCCTTCTGGTGGCTGGAGATAGAGCCTTAGCCCTTATTGAGAAGGAACTCTCTAGATATGGATGAGCAGTGAGTGCTTCCTCTGACCAATCCATATCATTTCAGAGGAGTTTATCATTACCTTTTTACAGCCTTGAGGCTTTGAAATATTGGAATCTTGCTGGTTTCTGAATGCTGTCAAGCCATCTTTCCTATCATTCTGATACAAAATACAAAATACTTCTTTTTAATGCAGATCTGTTCAGGAACCACACTCTCCTTTGCTCCTTTACAGGTACTTTCATTCTGGCTAAACTTCACATCATTCAGCTCTGCTTTTTTACCACTGGTTCTCACTGTAAATCCGACTGAAAGCAGACAGCAGTATCTATTCCACAGCCTGAACACTGGGCTGCCTTAAAACTTCATTAACCAGATTATTTAATCCATTACCCCTACTCTCAGTCTTCCACAAAGTCTCAGGACATGGGCACAATGTAGACAGATTTTCAGACAGAGCATCCAAGTGCCAGTGGAGTCCTTGTTCCCAACTGAAACTTCCCAAGCCTGGCTTTTACTGTCTGCATTCCTATGAGAATAATGGTCTTCTGAGCTCTGACCAGTATCACGCATCAAGCATTGATGACAATATTCTAGGACTTCTCTAGATCACATCTCCAAACCTTTTCAAATTCTGCCTGCAAAGCCATTCCAAAAGCTTCTAAACCACGTGGCCAGGTACAATCATAGCAATGACCTTATTATTGGTATCAATATTCTGTTAGTCGGCTTTCTTATCTATTTAATTGATACCTATTGGTAATTGACAAGTAAGCCTCCTATTTATAGTGGCTGAAAACAACAGCAGTTATTCTAGCATTTGCTTTCCTTGGGTTAGAGGCCCAGGAGCAGCTGGACAGGTAACTCTGGTTCAGGGTCTCTCACAAGGCTGCAAGCCAGATTTTGGCAGGGATATGGCCATCTGAAAGTTTGGGGCTGGAAGATATGATCTCAGATGGCTCACCTATGGCTCACAGATGGATTCTGACAGTTGGCTGGGAGGCCTCAGTTCCTTGCCACATGGGCCTTTCTATATAAGCACTTTCACATGTGTTATGGTTTCTATCTAGATGGCCCTCAAAGCCTGATGTGTTAAAAAATGACACTTTTAGAAGGTGACTGGATCATGGATGTGTGATGCTAGATTAGACTACATAACTAAATTGGTTTAACAGAGTTCTGGGAGTGAATAATGGAAGCCCCACCCTGGGTGTGGGTAGCACCAATCAATAGGCGTGTATCCTGGATGGAATATAAAAGGACAGAAAGGAAGCAGGCTTGCTGCTTGCCTGTCTGGCCTGCTATGAACTGTTCTCCTCTGCCATGCTGCCTTGCCTTGGAGCCAGTCAAATATTGACGGAAATCTCTACCAACCATGAGCCAAAATAAACCTCTCCTCCTTTAACTTGTGGGTGTTGGATATTTGGTCTCAGCAATAGGAAAAGTAACTAACACAATATGGCATCTGGCTTTTCCCATAGCAAGAGATTCAAAAGAACAAGAAGAAATCACAGCATCTTTTATGACCTAACCTCAAAAATCTCTCCATCACTTCCTCATGTCCTGTTGGCTACCCTGTTCAGCCCTCTTCACTGTGGGAAAGGAATCCACAAGGATGAGTACCACTGCAGATCGTATTGGAAACTGGCTACTATTTTTTTTACCTTTTTCATTTGCAGTACTGGGAATGGAACCCAGGGCCTCATGTATGCTAGGCAAGCCCTCTACCACTGAGCCTAGCCTTTTTTGGAAACTTTATTTTGAAACAAGATCTCACTAAGTTATCCACACTAAGATAGGTTTATATGATCTCCTGTCTTAGCCTCCTGAGTAGCCGTAGGTGTTATGATTTATATCTACATGTCTTCCCAAAGCCTCATGCACTTATGGGCAGGTTTTTTGGTTTTTTGTTTGTTTGTTTGTTTTGTTCTGTTTGAGACAAGGCCTTACTATGCCATTCAGGCTGCCTCAAACTTGTGACAATATTTCTGTCTCAGCCTCTCAAGTACTGAGATTACAGGTGTGTGCTGCCATGCAGGGTTAGGCAGGGCTTTTGAAAGGTAATTAAATCATGGGGCACTATAGCTAAATGTGATGTTAGGAGATGCCTAATCAGAAGAGGTGAGTCACTAACAGCACAACCTGGTAGGATGTTATCTCCTTCTCTGGCAACTTTTTTCTCTGTTTCCTGGCCATCATGATGGGAACAGCTTTCCTCCACCTGGACCCGTCTACCATGCCACTGACCATGCAAGAACTGAAACTTCTAAAACATAAGCTGAAATGAACTTCTCTTTCAAGTTGTAGGTGTTGAGTAGTGTTTCAGCAATGAGAAAATTAACTAAGATTTTGATACTAGACAAGCGTCATTGTTATGTGAATATAGCTGAGAATGTTATTCAGAAGCCTTTGGAAGTGGTTCAAAGAAGGAGTTTGGAAGATTCCAGCTGGAAAAGCAGCCCAGTGTCCCAGCTTGAGGAAAGAAAGATACTGGAGTTACAGGTGTGTGCCACCATGCGTGGTATTAGGCTTTGCAGGAGAATGTTCCTGTTTTTAGCATATGTATACAGAGGTATTTAGGAATGAAGAGTAGTGAGAGTTGCAACTTTCAAATGTTTTGGCAAAAACCTAACATAACCTATTAGGTTAAACTATGTAAAATTTCTCGTATTAAAACTTCTCTCTCTCTCATGCTAGGATCAAATCAAAGGAATTGGGTTTGCTATATTCAACCAGTTTTGACCAACAAAAAAGGCAAACCCGTGTGTGTTATGGTTTAGGTCTAAAATATTCCCCAAAAGTCTCATGCTAGGGAGTGGGGCCTGTTTGGCAGGAGCAGATCAACGTAGACGCGACCTGAAAGGGTACACTCTTGTCCTTGGCTCTCTGTCTCTTTCTGTGTCTCACTCTCTCTCTTTCTCTCTTCTCCTAGTTGCCATGCAGTGACCAGTTTTCCCTTCATGCCATTCTATCATGCCTTTTCTTCCTGGAACCAGTTCACTGTAGACTGAACCCACTGAAGCTGTGAGCCAAAATAAACCTCCTGTTAAACTTCAACTGTCAGGCAGTTTGTCCCAGTGATAGTAAAATGACTAATACAATGTGCTTCAACCTTATATAAAGACATAGAGCAAACAGCAAAATGCTAGCAGTTGGTGGCTATGCTTTTGTGTCTTAGTATGTTTTATGTTGCTGTAATAGAATACTACAGGCTGAGAAATCTATAAATGATAGAACTTACTTCTTACAATTTGGGATCTTAGGCTGGAAAGTCGAGTACCAGCAGTTTTGTGTCTCCTGAGAGCCTGATCTTCTCTTCCAAGATGGCATCTCAAACACTGCATCTTGCAGAAGGGAGGAAACTGTTCTCCATATGGCAAAACAACAAGGAGAGGCCAGGAAGGAGCCTGAACTTGCCCTGCTATGCCAGTACTAGTCCCACCTAGATGGCGAAGCCCTTGTGATCTAAACACCTCTTAAAGGTCCCACCTCTTAATACTGGTACACACTTCACTGGCAAAGAAGTTTCAACATGAATTTTAGAGAGGATATTCAAGCCACAGCAGGTAGGGTAGGTGTTCAGATGTTTCCTTGTGCTACCCTTTCTTTAGGTTTGAAAATGTAATTATTTGTTTAAAATTTTCCCCAGTTAAATTCTAATAGTAAATCCAGAGCTCATAGTAAGTCCCACTGGCCTTCTACCTGGGAGAAGCAACTCCATTTTCCTGACCTAGAATTGTTCCTGACCCTCAATTGTTTCTTGACTTTTCCATGGCAATGCCTCATGTCCCTGTGGTCCTTGTGCTTTGCTCTTTCTGCCTTGACCTCATGGAGCTCTCTGCTGTTGACACTGGGAGGTCTCCCCTGAGCAGGACATGCTGGGCTCCGCAGACACCTTCGGACTTCTGCCTCTCTAATCTCTCAAATACTCTAGAGCAATAACTGCTGTACACATGAGTCAAAAGTTATAACCCTCCTCAATTCCCCAGGACACAACTGAGACCAAGGCATAAACTTTAAGAATGGACTCGTTCCAGGTAGAGCATCTCAGCAGACCTGAAAGAGAAAGGAACTTTCTTAATTTGAAAAAGGACATTACAAAAATCCTGCAGTTAATAATCACAAAAGATTGATAATCACAAAAGATTGTGTTCCCTCTAAGAGTGGGAATGAGACAAAGATGTCCACACTCATTCCCCTATCCAGCATTTACTGGAGGCCTTAGCCAGTGCAGTAACACAAGAAAAAGAAACAAAAGTATCAAAATTGGAAAGGAAGTAGAACTTTGTACTCAACTTACATAACTGTATCTGTAGGACATTCAAGAAAATATACAACAAACCACTAGAACTGATAAACGAATTTAGCAAGATGGTGGGATATCAGGTGCATATCCAAAAGCCAACTGCGCTTTTTTTTTGTCTGGAGGAGGAAGGGTCCCGGGTTCCTGGGGCACCTCGGCCCGTACCCAGCCGCGCCTGGCCTTCGGTGAGCGGAGGAGGAGCTGCGCGGACCCGGAGCCGCCTGCAGAGGCCCCGTCCTTTGTCTGGAGGAGGAGGGGTCCCGGGTTCCTGGGGCACCTCGGCCCGTACCCAGCCGCGCCTGGCCTTCGGTGAGCGGAGGAGGAGCTGCGCGGACCCGGAGCCGCCTGCAGAGGCCCCGTCCTTTGTCTGGAGGAGGAAGGGTCCCGGGTTCCGGGGGCACCTCGGCCCGTGCCCAGCAGCGCCTGGCCGTCGGTGAGCGGAGGAGGAGCTGCGCGGACCCGGAGCCGCCTGCAGAGGCCCCGTCCTTTGTCTGGAGGAGGAGGGGTCCCGGGTTCCTGGGGCACCTCGGCCCGTACCCAGCCGCGCCTGGCCTTCGGTGAGCGAGGAGGAGCTGCGCGGACCCGGAGCCGCCTGCAGAGGCCCCGTCCTTTGTCTGGAGGAGGAGGGGTCCCGGGTTCCTGGGGCACCTCGGCCCGTACCCAGCAGCGCCTGGCCGTCGGTGTGCGGAGGAGGAGCTGCGCGGACCCGGAGCCGCCTGCAGAGGCCCCGTCCTTTGTCTGGAGGAGGAGGGGTCCCGGGTTCCTGGGGCACCTCGGCCCGTACCCAGCCGCGCCTGGCCTTCGGTGAGCGGAGGAGGAGCTGCGCGGACCCGGAGCCGCCTGCAGAGGCCCCGTCCTTTGTCTGGAGGAGGAGGGGTCCCGGGTTCCTGGGGCACCTCGGCCCGTACCCAGCCGCGCCTGGCCTTCGGTGAGCGAGGAGGAGCTGCGCGGACCCGGAGCCGCCTGCAGAGGCCCCGTCCTTTGTCTGGAGGAGGAGGGGTCCCGGGTTCCTGGGGCACCTCGGCCCGTACCCAGCAGCGCCTGGCCGTCGGTGTGCGGAGGAGGAGCTGCGCGGACCCGGAGCCGCCTGCAGAGGCCCCGTCCTTTGTCTGGAGGAGGAGGGGTCCCGGGTTCCTGGGGCACCTCGGCCCGTACCCAGCCGCGCCTGGCCTTCGGTGAGCGGAGGAGGAGCTGCGCGGACCCGGAGCCGCCTGCAGAGGCCCCGTCCTTTGTCTGGAGGAGGAAGGGTCCCGGGTTCCGGGGGCACCTCGGCCCGTACCCAGCAGCGCCTGGCCGTCGGTGAGCGGAGGAGGAGCTGCGCGGACCCGGAGCCGCCTGCAGAGGCCCCGTCCTTTGTCTGGAGGAGGAGGGGTCCCGGGTTCCTGGGGCACCTCGGCCCGTACCCAGCCGCGCCTGGCCTTCGGTGAGCGGAGGAGGAGCTGCGCGGACCCGGAGCCGCCTGCAGAGGCCCCGTCCTTTGTCTGGAGGAGGAGGGGTCCCGGGTTCCTGGGGCACCTCGGCCCGTACCCAGCAGCGCCTGGCCGTCGGTGTGCGGAGGAGGAGCTGCGCGGACCCGGAGCCGCCTGCAGAGGCCCCGTCCTTTGTCTGGAGGAGGAGGGGTCCCGGGTTCCTGGGGCACCTCGGCCGTACCCAGCCGCGCCTGGCCGTCGGTGTGCGGAGGAGGAGCTGCGCGGACCCGGAGCCGCCTGCAGAGGCCCCTTCCTTTGTCTGGAGGAGGAGGGGTCCCGGGTTCCTGAGGCACCTCGGCCTGAGCCCAGCCGCGCATAGCCATCTGCGTGCAGAGGAGGAGCGGGGTAGATCCGGAGTGCCCGCAGGAGGCCCTTCCTTTGTCTGGAGGTTTGTGGATATCTCTGCCAGCAGGGAGGGATCACGGGCTCCTGAGGCACTGCGGTCTGTGGTGAGTACCCTAACCCGGCTGCGATCCAAGAGCTGTGGATCTACCAAGGGGCAGGTGGGTGCACAGTGTCCCTGAGGCCCAGCTTGTCTGGAACCGCGGAGTTCTGATCAAGCAGAGAAGGGCCATTGGTTCTGCAGGCCCAATGGCCTGGGGTAGAGGGGTGCCAGAGTCTCAGTAGCTGCAAACATAGAAGGGGATTTTCAACAGATCCTGAGGAGGCTTTCAAATAACACTTGAAACACAGAAATATAGGAAAATGACAAAACGAAAGACCAAATTACAACCTCAAACCTCCAGCCCAACTCAGGAAACCCTAGGAGAAGTGTATTTAGAAGAAAATATATCCCATCCTCCTCATATATTAGACACAATAGCTACTGAAGTTGACAAGCAACTCCAGGAAGCTTTAAAGAAATTCAAACTCGAAATAATTTCTCAGATAAAAGAAGAAATGATAAAAGAAATGAAAGAGATTCTAAATATATCTAAAGAAAACACAGATAAAAAATTGGAGGAATTAAACAAAAAGATAGAATCCCTAGACGAGCAATATAAGAAACAAACAGAATACATAATGCAGATGCACAGAGATATACAGGAAATAAAAAACTCCACTGAAAGTTGTAAAAACCGCCTTAATGAAAGTGAAGACAGAATTTCAGACCTTGAAGACAGGATTGCAGCAAGTGAACAGGAAAGGAAAGATCTTTTAAAAATAACAAGGAATCAGGAAATAACAATTCAACAACTGCAAGATGATGCAAAGAAGAATAACATAAGAATGATAGGGATTAATGAAAAAGAAGGAGACAACATAAAGGATATCAAGAGGATATTTAGAGAAGCAATAGCTGAAAACTTCCCAAGCATGAGATCAGAAACTGACATCAGGATCAGTGAAGCATATAGAACTCCAAATAGTCATAACCAAAATAAAACTACACCCAGACATATAATAATCACCATCCCAGAAATCCAACACAAGAATAGATTATTAAAAGCTGTCAGAGAGAAAAGACAGATCACTTATAAAGGAAAACCTATCAGAATCACAGCAGACTTCTCAGCACAAACAATAAAGTCAAGAAGAGCATGGAGTGAAGTATTCCAGATCCTAAAGCAAAATGATTTCCAACCTAGACTGATATATCCTGCAACACTATCATTTAAAATAGATGGTGAAATACGAAACTTCCATGACAAAGAACAGCTGAAGAACTTCATGAACACCAAACCAACCCTGCAAAAAATATTGAAAGACAGTTTAGATACACAAAGGAAAAAACCACTAAGCAAAGCAAATAATTAAACAGAACAGAAAGATAAAGATGCAACAGCAGAGAGATAAGAATCCTACAATTAAACAACATTTAACAGTAATAACCATTAATGTAAATGGTCTCAATGCACCAATCAAAAGAAACAGACTAGCAGAATGGATCAAGAAACAAAATCCAACCATATGCTGTTTACAGGAAACCCATCTAACCCAGAAGGATACTCACAGACTGAAAGTCAAAGGATGGAAAACAATTCTTCATGCAGCAGGAATCCAAAAAAAGGCAGGAGTAGCCATTCTGTTTGCAGACAACGTGAACTTTAAACCAACAATGACCATAAAGGACAAAGAAGGTCACTACATACTCGTAAGGGGAAAACTCCAAGAGGAAGAGATAACTATCTTAAATATATACGCACCAAACTCCAGAGCGCCCAGTTATATAAAACAATTATTAACAGAAATGAAAACTCAAATTATCAGTAACACAATTGTAACGGGAGACCTTAATACGCCATTGACACCAAGGGACAGATCGACCAGACAGAAAATGAGTAAAGAAATAACAGAACTGAATCATACCTGTGAACAAATGGGTTTGATAGACATATACAGAATGTTCCACCCAACAACATCAGAATACACATTCTTCTCAGCAGTACATGGATCATTTTCTAAAATAGACCATATATTAGCTCATAAAACATATTTAAACAAGTGCAAAAGAGCTGAAATCATCCCTTGCATGTTATCGGATCACAGCGCTCTGAAATTAGAAATTAATGATAAAAGATACCGCAAAAATCCCACAAACACATGGAAACTGAATAACACACTCTTGAGTAATCAGTGGGTCACAGAAGAAATTAAAGAAGAAATCAAACAATACCTAAAAGAAAATGAAAATGCAGATACAACTTACCGGAATCTGTGGGATACAATGAAAGCCGTTCTGAGAGGAAAATTTATTGCACTGAGTTCCCACATCAGGAAAACAGAATGAATACAAATAAATAACTTGATGCTACACCTCAAACAGCTAGAAAAGGAAGAGCAAGTCAAGCCCAAAGCCAAAAGAAGAGAGGAAATTATAAAAATCAGAGCAGAAATCAATGCAATAGAGACTAAGAAAACAATCCAAAGGATCAACAAATCAAAGAGTTGGTTCTTTGAAAGAATAAATAAAATCGATAAGCCCCTAGCCAACCTTATTAAAAAAAGGGAAGAAAAAGCTCAAATTCATGCAATAAGAAATGAAAAAGGAGAAGTCACTACAGACCCAATAGAAATACAGAAGATCATCAACACCTATTTTGAAAACCTCTACTCTCAAAAGTTTGATAACACAGAAGAAATAGACAGTTTCTTAGAAGCATATGAAGTGCCAAAGCTAGATCAAGAGGATGTAAAACTGTTGAATAACCCAATCTCGGTTACTGAAATTGAAAATGTAATTAAGTCCTTACCCACCAAGAAGAGCCCAGGCCCAGATGGATTCACTGCAGAATTCTACAAGAAATACAAAGAAGACCTAATGCCGACACTCCTCAAACTATTCAATGAAATTGAAAGGGAAGCAATCCTGCCTAAGTCATTCCTGGAAGCAAATATCACTCTAGTACCAAAACCTGAGAAAGACCCAACTAAAAAAGAGAACTATAGACCGATCTCCCTAATGAACACAGATGCAAAAATCCTCAATAAAATATTGGCAAATAGGATCCAGCAAATCATCAAGAAGATTATACACCATGACCAAGTGGGATTCATCCCAGGAATGCAAGGATGGTTCAACATACGCAAATCAATAAATGTAATTCACCATATCAATAAAGCCAAAAATAAGAATCACATGATCATTTCTATAGATGCAGAAAAAGCCTTCGATAAGGTCCAACATTTATTCATGATAAAAACTCTACAGAAAATTGGAATAGATGGTCTTTACCTCAATATAATAAAGGCCATTTATGACAAACCAACAGCCAGCATCATACTAAATGGCCAAAAATTGAAAGCCTTTACTTTAAAATCAGGCACAAGACAAGGATGTCCTTTATCACCACTCCTATTTAATATAGTACTGGAAGTACTAGCCAGAGCAATTAGGCAAGAAAGAGAAATAAAAGGGGTAAAGATAGGAAAAGAAGAAGTTAAGTTGTCATTGTTTGCAGATGACATGATACTCTACATAGAAGACCCCCTAAGCTCCATTGAAAGACTCTTAGATACAATAAATAAATTCAGTAATGTGGCTGGATACAAAATCAATACTCAGAAATCAATAGCATTCCTATACACAAACAACAAAACCACAGAGAGGGAAATAAGGGAAACTGGTCTATTCACATTAGCAAGCAAAAAAATGAAATATTTAGGAATTACTCTTACAAAAGAAGTGAAAGACTTATACAGTGAAAACTATATTACACTGAAAAAGGAAATTGAAGATGATCTCAGAAAATGGAAAGACATCCCTTGCTCATGGATAGGAAGAACAAACATTGTGAAGATGGCCATTCTCCCAAAACTCTTATACAGATTCAATGCAATCCCAATAGAAATACCATCAACATACCTTATAGATCTAGAGAAATCACTCCTAAATTTCATCTGGAACCAGAAGAGACCTAGAATCGCAAAAGCAATTCTAAGCAGCAAAGACAAAGCAGGAGGCATCACAATCCCTGACTTGAAATTATACTACAAAGCAACAGTAGTAAAATCAACATGGTATTGGAATCAAAACAGAGCTGAAGATCAATGGAATAGATTAGAAGATACAACCACAACTACAAACACACTCAACCACCTTATCTTCGATAAAGGAGCCAAGCAGGTTCACTGGAAGAACGACAGTCTCTTTAATAAATGGTGCTGGAAAAACTGGCTCTCCATTTGCCGAAAACTAAAGCTAGACCCATGTCTATCACCATGTACTAAATTAAAATCTAAATGGGTCAAAGATCTGAATATTAAAACAGAAACGCTAAATCTATTGGAAGACAAATTGGGTAGAAACCTTGGAGGCATAGGAGTAGGTAGAGAATTCATGAATAGGACTCAAACTGCACGGGAAATACTTCCCAGAATCAATAACTGGGACCTCTTCTTATTAAAAAGTTTTTGCATGTCAAAAGAAATCTCCAGCATAGTGAAAAGAAAACCCACAAACTGGGAAAAGATTTTAGTGAACTCTCTCTCAGACAAGGGCCTCTTGTCTAAAACATATAAAGAATTAAAAAAACTCAGACCTTCAAAATTCAAAGATCCAATCCAAAAATGGGCATCTGAGATGAATACGCAATTCTCAGATGAAGAAATGCAAATGGCAAATAAATACATGAAAAAATGCTCATCATCATTGGCCATTAGAGAAATGCAAATTAAAACCACACTGAGATACCATCTCACTCCTGAAAGAATGGCCAGGATCAAGAAAACCAACAACAACAAATGCTGGAGAGGCTGTGGGGAAAAAGGAACTCTCCTGCACTGTTGGTGGGAGTGTAGACTGGTACAGCCTTTGTGGAGATCTGTCTGGAGGTTTCTCAAAAAGTTGGGATTGGAAATCCCATTTATTCCAGCTATTCCACTTCTAGGCATATTCCCAGAAGAACTGAAAGCATCATACCACAGGGATATATGTGCACCTATGTTTATAGCAGCACAATTTGTAATCGCCAGATCTTGGAAACAACCCAAGTGTCCATCAACTGAGGAATGGATAAAAAAGTTGTGGTATTTCTATACAATGGAGTATTATTCAGCTATAAAGAAGGATTGCATTGAGATATTTATCAATAAATGGGCGCAGCTTGAGACCATACTCATAAGTGAAATAAATCAATCTCGCATGTATGAATACCGAATAGTTTCCCTAATGTAAGTAATGATTCAAATATATAAAAATATGTGATAATCATGATTCCCCATTATGTGGCCTTGAAGCCTTATAAAATTTTCACTTATTAATTAGAAAGGCTTTACTCTGGGCTTTTTGATATGGAAATATTTGAAGCTATAGTATATGAAGTTTTATCCAAATATTTTAAGGAAAAAGACAGACACTATGGTAACTACTATTCTTTAAAAAAAATTATTTAGCTATTTCTTATGTTTATTTTAATTAAGGGAAAAACTTAAAAAATTAGGATATATAGTAGTAACTCTTTTTGATCTCCTATTAACTTGTTTTGAAGTCCTGTAATACTCCCAAGATCTTGTTTTGACTGATTAGACTCTGTTCCATTCTGTGCGACAGTAGCAAGTTTGAAGGTATAGGCAACTAATTTGAAGGCAATAAGATTCACAAAGATGCCCATTCTGGTTTGACTATTGTCTCCTTTGGAAGTCCTGCAATGTTCACAATGCCTAAGTTTTATTGGTCTTGTTCTCCACTGTTTTGTCCAACTTTATAATATCTAATGAGATAGACAATTCCTTTTAAGGAAACAAGAGACAATGTTGATAACCATTGTTGATGACCTTGTACTCTGTTCTACATCATGTGCTATGTCTATCCTTGGTTTGGACTTACAGCTTTGTTTTGCCATATTTGACTTTATTATCTCCCCCCCAAGAGAGTAATGAGAACTGAGGAGTAATAAAATCCAAAATGTGTAAATTTTGTTATAAAAAAGAGAGGGAGGGAAAAAAAAAAGAGCTCTAACGGATATAACAACAAGTGTGTTTAGGGATGTTAAATAGCTGACTATATTAATGTTTTTGGATCATTGAACACAGCTGTTTGCAGTCTCTCCGTTTGAATGTCTACTTTGTATTCTTTGATACTGTGATTTGAGCAACTATTTCCAAGATGATATTATGTAATCTATTAACAGGTGATTTCTTACTGTTATGTTTATTTATTTTTTTTTGTAGTTCTGTATTATGTGTAACCTTACACTGCTTTGTCTTGTTTTGTGTTTTTCTCTTTTTCCTCTTAAATAAAAAAAAAAAAAAAAAAAAACAAAAGCCAACTGCATGTGTATTTGCAAATGTGGCAAAATATGCAGGAAATGAAAACAGACATTGTATAAATGATCATATAGGCAAGAAGAAACCATCTTCCAACAGCACTACACTTCCTTTGCTCGAGCCCTATCCTGAGACCAACCTCAGTGTCCTACCAAGCTCTGCCTTTGCTGCTCTGCCCCAGGTGTCCCCTCTGCCTGGATGAATCAGCTCCACCCTCTGAGCACCAGGCTTGCCCCTCTCTGCCAACGGACTGCCTTCCTGCCTTCCTGCCTTTCCACATGGACCTCCTAGGACCCTTTCTAGGTCAGTGCTGCAGCACGAACCCTAGTGGAGAGCAGGCAGGCAGAGACAGCAAGGCTTCGCTCCACACCCCTGTCCTTGATTTAATACCTATGGATTCAGGTGACTTGTGGCCTCTTTGTCCCTTGTTAAAAATGGTGCACATGTCTCAAAATACCACATTGTACCACATGCCTATGTACGATTATGTGTCCATTAAGGGTACACACTTTAAAGGAGAATAATAATGCTCATGTACATGATTGTTTTGGGGTTTGAAGAGGGTCAGGTCAGGAGGAAAGGGGCGTGACAGATTCTCAAAGAACGGGCATGGCTAGTGATCTGAGGATTGTTAGCGGCTTTCTTCGCAGCAGGACTCAGAGGTCTTCCCTGGTGAGACCCAGAAGCCAGCTCAGGGTCTTAGACCCAAAAGAACCCCGGTGCAGTTTCATCTGATATCTGTAAATGCATCCAGAGAAGTCACACTGGTCCAGCAATGACAGGTGAACAGGGTTACATCACATTTCGATGACTGGGAAACCATTTCTGAGATCCATGTCAAGGCCTGCTTGCTGTGAGCACTGCGCTTCAGGGCTCCTCCTTCATGCAGCCCTAACAGCCTCACATCTTTGGTTACTGTTTCCATTTTAAAAGCACTTCATAGCCCCTTTGGATGAGTTCAGACTCCGAAGGTAAGAAATGTATCTTCTGCTTCTTGGTATCCATCACAATCCCAGTTCAGGGACTCACCTGAATTTACATTTCTGTAAAATGGCCAGAAGAACTATGCCTGGAAGATTGTAAGTATAACACAATAATGGATTTTCAGAGTCTTTGTACCATGAAGATTGTAATAGTTTTCCTTTTAAAGAGAGATGCCCCTTAAGTCCACACTGAACATATCTGAATAACATTGGGTTTTTGTTATTCTCATCTGTAAAATAGGAATGAGTCTAGTACTCACTCGGACGATCACAGTTTTGGCCCACCCAGGACCATTTGTGTAAAGGGCTCAACACTTACAAGTGGTTAGGGAGTCTTGGCCATGGGAGAGAATATGCTGTGAATCCAAGAAGGCTACACTGCAGGTCCTGCACTGCCGCTGATGCCTTCCAAGCATGGCTCAGTGGTAATAAAGTGCTTAGATATTTTGTGCCGACCATAGCCTGTTTGCAGATTGACTTTGTCATACCTCCCTTGGGTTCGATGGTGTAGAAGCAGCTATCTGGGTTCCAGCTAAAGGGAAATGGAAGTGAGGCTACAATGAGGTTTTGTTTGTGGATTTGCAGTCCCTTCCATGTAAAGTGGATGTTGGCCATCACACACTGCAGTGCAGAAATGACCTTTGGGGACACTACTGTGCTCTAGGCTGATTTGCCCACTGCAGAGATGTGACTCTGCATTGCTAGAGATCATTTCAAGGTATCTATTACAGCATAGCAAGTCACCCCAGGGCTCAGTAGTTTAAAACAATAACAATCACTTGTTTTGCTCACAAATCTGCAGTGGCCAGGGCTTGGCAGGGACAGCTTGTTGCTGCTTCGCATGACATCACCTAGAATGACTGGAGTCAATTCAGAGGCTCCTCACTTGCTCTGCTGCCTGGCTGTGGCCTCTCCACGGCCCCGGGGTCCCCTGGGTGCATGTCCCGAGAGGACCCAGTGGAAGCTGTAGTGCCTTATGTGACCTCCCTCAGATGTCACACAGTGACACCTGCTATAGTCACAGACCTATCAAGAAAAGAGGAAGGAAGACAAAGAGGCTCCACCTCTCTGCAAGAGGAGTGCCAGCGTTGCATCACAAGAGGAGACTTGGGCTGAGAGGGCTGGTTGTCACCACTGTGGAAATCGAATCGGCCAGTGTCCTGTGACTCGCAGGCCCCGCAAGCAGGCAGGTACCAGGGAGACGCCACACTCGAGGCATGTGGCGCCAGAAGCTTGCCTGGAGAACCTCCCACTCATCAGGTGAGAAAAATTGCAGCAAATCCATTCTCACTAATGCTTTGTGGAGATGGACATTTGCTCCCATCACGAAACACTCAATAATGCAGCATATGCAGTTAATAATGCACCAATTATGCTTATTTCTTTTCTAGTGAGAAATATATGTAACAGCATTTCTTGGGATTTGTGTGTTTGTCTGGCATAGAACCGTAACAATTCTACCACCTCAAGTAGTGTCTGTTTGAGAAATTCCATGCATTCCAGTGTCTCCCATTGCATCCTGGCACATCTAATCCTTCTGGTCTTGATGGTAGATACAGAAAAAGGTGGCACATAGGCGAGGCATCATACACACACCTACAATCCCAGCACTCTGGGAGGCTGAGGCAGGAGGATGGCAAATCTGAATCCAATCTGGGTAACTTAGCAACTTTTTTCTCAAAAAAGGGGATTGAGGATGTATCTCAATGCAAAGAGCCTCGGTTCAGTCCTCAGCACCACAAAAAATTAAAAAGTGGCACACGAACTTGCTACTAATGCAGAAAAATGGTATGAAAAACCAAGTGTCCCAGAGGCACCGCTACACAGGTTATGGGGAGCATAGATTTCCGTAGCATTATTTTATTGATAATGTTATTTTATGATAATTGCATCAATCTATAAGCCCACCAATTCACATAGCATTATTTTATTATTCAAGATCTGCATAATATGTGCACCTTAATTTCATGATAATTCTATCCATAATTTTTATAATTACTGATCACACCAAAATGCAAATAGGATAGATAGAAAGGTAGAATTATCTCAGTAGTAGCCAAAAATATAAACTGGACAAATAAGATGTGGCATTTCTTCAAAATGTCACCCCTATTACCTCACAATAGAAACTAATTACCAGTGACAACAGGTGAACCTGGAAGAAACTTCACAGCACTATCAATACCTGTATTTAAAGGCAGTCAAGCACGCAGGAGGAATGATCTTTCTATTGCGTCTAAAGAAAACGATACTTAAAAGATGGTCATTGAGTCAAAAAATAATCAAAATGTGGCAGTTAACCCCAAAAAAGCAGAAAAAAAAGGAAACATGAAAGTATTCCTGACAGTTAGTGAAAATACTATAATTTCTTTGTGAAGTTTGAGATCATTATGAGCTTTTGTTGTTGTTGTTGTCTTGAGACAGGGTCTCTGTGCAGTTCAGGCTGGCCTTGAGCTCACTTTGTAGCCCAGGCTGATCTCAAACTCGCAACGATCCTCCTGCCTCAGCCTCCCGAGTGCTGGGATTACAGGCATGAGCCACCATGCCCGGCTCATTGTGAGCTTTTTCATTTCCTGTTATTTCTCCTCTCACTTAAGTGTCCAACTCAATCCCTGTCGATGTCGCTCCCGGCCGGCAGGAAGGACACACGACAAAGTCTGGCAGTGGACAACCTTTTCTTTTATTTTCCTTCTCCGTACAGCCTGCCCTGGGATCGCTCCCAGCCGAAGCCTCCTTTGGTCCGCTCCCCGCGGCTCCTTCTGGGCTTCTACTTCCGGGCTTCTTCTTCTCCCCCAGGGGTGGCACCAGTATATATACAGATACAGTGTCCAATCATGTTAAAGTAAGCAAGGCAAGCTGATTGGCTAACATCATCAGTTGCCAGGCAGACTATATTGTTGAGCGGGTTGCTTACGCGGTAAGCAGGAAACTAACGTGCTCGATGGGAGGGGTAATCTACCTCAGGCTTTACTCTTTACTACAGGCCTCACGTCCGCCAAGTGAGGCGACCGGGCTCGGGGCTGCGGCTCCCAACATCTCCCCCTTTTTTATTTTTTATGAATGTGCGCATCGTAGCCCTTCCTGGACTGGGTGCAGAGGCTTATGCCCTATGCGTAGGCCCACCGTAGGTCCTTGGCTTAGACCCTGGTCGGCCGTCCCATGGTCTGCCAAGGCCCTGAGGCCCTCGTCCTTTTTCTAGGGCCAGGCACAAACTGGACGGAACCTGGATGCACACAAGCTTGCACTCATTTCCTCTCCGTAAAGAAATCCCCTCGGAGAGAAATTTAGACCTGGGCAGCATCTAACAGTCCAGCGGCTTACGTGCAGGATGGGGTAGGGCCTGTCTTAGGTTGAGTCATGCTGGGGAGGCATGCTCTTACCCGTCATTGACTCATCTACCCTGCTATATCATAATTTTTTAGAGGAGGAGTGTGGGAAGCTCACCACCCCTAGACTCGGTCGTAGGCTAGGCGAGCGAGCCATGTATATGCCTGAGGATCTTCTTGTCCATTTTGGGCTACCGCTATTTCTATTCATCTTGTTGGTTGGTCTGTGATGGATCTCCGGTAGGGCAGGTCTGATCTTCAGTCGAGGGCTTTGTCGCCCGTGTCAGTCTCTCCGGTACCCACAGTGGTTCTCGTCCCGATTCCTGTGGGAAAACACAAACCGCGCCTCGGTTCCAGCTGACCACTGGATCCGGGCCCATCCATTGTCCTGTCAGGACATCTTTCCACTTCACCCACCCTTTATGGTTGGGGGAAGGGTTGCAGTGCTCCACGGCTGGGGAGCAATTATCATTATTTAAATTTAAAAAATTGTGTGTGAATAGTGCCATGGATAATCGTGCCTTTGGGGCCAGGCCTTGGCCTACTCCCCCTTTTTGTTTTTGTAAAATTTCTTTGAGGCTTCTATGAGCCCTCTCAATGATTCCTTGACCTTGGGGATTGTATGGGATACCATGTTTTAATTGAACCTCCATCATTTTGCAGAACTCATTGAAGGCTTTGCCTATATAGGCTGGTCCATTATCAGTTTTTAATATTTTTGGTTTGCCCCATGCGGCCCAAGCCGCCAGGCAATGATTGATCACATTAGACACTTTTTCACCTGTTTCTGCTGTTGCGAATATGACGTGAGAACAGGTGTCTGTGGAAACATGAACATATTTAAGAGTCCCAAACTCCTGTATATGTGTGATGTCCATCTGCCAAACATCACCAGGGATCAAACCTCGAGGGTTTACTCCCATCGGTATGGCAGGTTTGTATGTGGCACAGGAGTCACATAGTCGCACGATATCTCGTGCATCTGCTCTGGAAACATGGAAATGGTTTGCTAGTGTCCTGGCATTGACATGAAACTTATCATGGAAGGCACGGGCTCGCTCGATTGGTGTTAGTAAGGTAAAAATCCATAACGGGCGAGTGGCAGTATCAGCAGCCGCATTCCCCTGTGCCATGGGCCCCGGCAGGGATGTATGTGCTCTTATGTGGGTGGTGAAGACCTTATGGTGTCTGTTCTGAAGCAATGTCTGGATAGACAGGAACAGCCCAGCCACTGTGGAAGTGGATCTAATTAAACCGGCAGTCTCAAGCACTTGCATAGCATTGACCACATACCTAGAATCGGAGACAATATTAATGGCTTCTGAGAACCGTTCAAGAATCATTTTAACGATCTGTAGTTCCACCACCTGAGGCTGATCAGGTTCAAATTGTATGGTAACCGGGGGCTTGCCTAGGATCACATAGGCGCCTATCCCTGTCTTGGAGCCATCTGTATATATTGTAGTTGCTGGGACTAATGGCTCAGAGGCAGTAACCTTTGGAAAAATTATAGGGTGCTGAGTGACAAATGACAAGATAGGGTCTTTAGGGTATTGATTGTTTATATCCCCATGGAAAACACATCTCAGAATGGCCCATGTATCTATGCAGGCAGCCAGGGTCTTGATCTGGCTGGCGGTATAGGGTACTCGGATGGCTTGTGGTCCTGAGCCAAAATGTTGGACAGCTCTATCATGCGCTTCAAGGGCCAATGAAGCGACTGCCTCCGGGTAATGCTCTATGACTTTTGCAGGTGAGACCTTAGGGTGTATCCACAGTAATGGTCCTTTCTGCCAAATCACCGCTGTGGGCTGTAGACTAGTCTGTAGCAAACAGACATCAAAGGGTCGCCCTGGTTCAATTCTGTGTAAGGTAGCCCCACCTAAGGCTTTTTCCACTCTCTGTAAGGCAGCTCTTGCCTCAGGAGTGAGCCTCCTGTGGGAGGCTATATCTGGGTCTCCCTTTAGAAGGTCGAACAGGGGTTTGAGATCTGAATTTGGTATATGTAAATATGGCCTAATCCAATTAATGTCTCCCAATAGCTTTTGCATGTCATTTAGGGTCCTAACGCCATCCGTCCTAATGGTGACCTTCTGTGGAGAGACTAGCATAGGGGAGATTTTCGCGCCTAAGTAGGTCACCATTTCTCCTCCCTGAATCTTGTCGGGGGCAACATGCAGATTAGCTTGTCTCAGGGCCTCGACCAACTGGCCGAGCATATTATTTAGCATGTCTGGGTCCCTGCCGCTGAGCAAAAGGTCGTCCATGTAATGCACACATCTTATCTTGGGAAAGGATTTCCGTAGGGGGGCCAGTAGGGAATCAAGGTAAATCTGACACATAGTGGGACTGTTGGCCATACCTTGGGGCAGCGTTATCCACTCGTATCTGAGATCAGGGCTTTCTTGGTTAATGGTGGGTAAAGTAAAGGCGAACCTATGAGTGTCCTCTGGATGCAGGGGGATTGAGAAGAAACAGTCTCTAAGATCTATAACATAAACTGGCCAGGACTGAGGGATGGCTGAGAGAGCTGGCAGCCCCCTCTGGACCGCCCCCAGGGACTGCATCTGCGCATTGACCGCCCTTAGATCATGGAGCAGCCTCCATTTGCCAGACTTTTTCTTAATTATAAAAATGGGGGTGTTCCATGGGGAGGTTGACGGCTTAATGTGTCCTAATCTAAGTTGTGTACTGACTATTTCTGACAAGGCTAATAGCTTCTCCTTAGGCAGGGGCCACTGAGGTACCCAAACCGGATCATTTGACCTCCAGGTGATTTTGATCGAAGTGGGTAGGAGAGCTTCTTCAGCGGCCCCTAAGAAAAACCCAGCCCTTGCCTACCTTTTTTGTTCTCTACTGGTATTGGGGATGTCCGACCCTGTAGGGCATTGCCCAAGCCTTTGCCGGGGGTATATCCCTGGTTCCTGAGTATATCCTTAGCCTGGGGGGAGCAGTTTGACGTAAGCGTGACATCCATCTGAGTGAGGATGTCCCTTCCCCATAGAGACACTGGCAACTGCAACACAAATGGTTGGAAATGGCCCTGATGACCCTCCTCATCGCACCAGAACAGGGTTGAAGCACTAACCTGAGGAGCTGACACCATCCCCAGGCCCTGCAGCGTGTTATCTGCAGTGTTGGTGGGCCAGTTGGAGGGCCAATCCCTTCTAGAGATAATGGAACGGTCAGCTCCTGTGTCTAGGAGCCCCGTTATATTCTTGCCATTGACCTTAAGTGAGAGCATGGGCCTTTTATCAAGTATTATATGGAGTCCCTCGAAGACTTCCCCTGAGGAACCGAAACCTTGACTTTCTCTAATTTTCTGCTTTGAGGGAAATCTCTTGTGGAGACTGGGGAGCAGCAAGAGCTGCGCTATCTTGTCTCCTTTATTGATTACCATAGTACCCACAAGAGATTGAACCATAATTTTAATGTGTCCTGTGTAGTCTGAGTCTATGACCCCCGGGACTACTATGAGACCCCGAAGGGCCGTGGAGGATCTCCCGATCACCAGACCCACGGAATTTTCGGGTAACGGTCCCTTAAAGGTGGTTTCAACCACTTGAACACCCATATCAGGCACTAATATAAGTCTGGAGGCGACACTGAGGTCCACACCTGCTGACCCAGGGGTGGCCCTTGTTGAAGGCTGCCATCCTGAGCTGTCCTGTCTCTGGGGCGGGGGCCCGCCTGTGAAGGGGGCCCCCTCTGGCCGTTTTTTGGCCCTCTAGCATCTCGTCCACAAATACGGTTGCCCTGAGCATCAAAGACCGACCTACACTCCTCAGCTTTGTGTGATCCCCTCTTGCATCGCCCACAAACATATGGTTCTTCATTCCTAGGGCGAGGCCTAGCATCTGCATTGTTTGGGCAATGACGTTTAATGTGTCCTGGCTCCCCGCAGGCAAAACACCCTTTAGCCTTACATTCCCCTTCTAACCCGCGAGGTCCCCTCTGCTGTACAGCCGCGGCCAGGAGAGCAGCCACTCCCGAGTTGGAGAGCGGCCCCCCTATCTCTCTACATATCCTAATCCAGGCGTTGAGGTCCTTGTTCTTATGAGGAGCTATCGCTGCCTTGCACTCCTTTGTACATTGCTCAAAAATCAGCTGCCTTACCAGCGGTCGAGCCACTCCCGGATCAGAAAATATCTTATCGGCAGCATCTTGCATTCGGGCCACAAAGTCAACAAATGGCTCTGTGGTACCCTGAATTATTTTTGAAAGACACAAGGAGGCTGTTCCGGCACCACTTACCTGCTTCCAGGCGCGGAGCCCTATGGCATTGATTTGTTCATAGACAGCGCCGGGGAACTGAGTCTGATCATCAGCGTGCCGACCTTCTCCCATAAGCATTTCCTTGTTCCACCCCCGGTTTCCCCGACTGGCGTTTCTCTCAGCCTGCTCTGCAGAGAACTCTGCGTACCAGGCTCGCCAATCCAGGTAACTACCCGAGGGCAGACACGCCTTTGCCAGCTGAATCCAGTCCTCGGGGGTGAGGGGCCCAGAAGACAGGTTCTCCAGCATGGCAATGGTGTAAGGCGCAGTCGGCCCAAAGGTTGTAACTGCATTTTTAAGTTCTCTAATCTGCTTTATCTCAAAAGGCTCCCATGCATTACGTCCCTGGCCCATAGCTACTTGTACAGGAAATATCCCGTAGGGGCCACTATCTATCCCAGGTGGTGGATGTACCTCATGAGACAAACGTCCCCCCTGCCAAAGCCGCCTGTAAAAATACCGACCCGCCGGCGGCGGAGCATAAGACGGCGGCCATGATTGGGCAGAAAATGGGGGCCCGTGCATCACTTCCTGTTCTGGCGAAGGGGAAGGGAGCTCCCGGGCGGCCGCCTCGCGGCGAGGGATCGCCTCCGGGAACAGCCCCCAAGGTGGGGCGGAAGGCTTCGCCTCCCTCTTGCGCCGGGGAGCGCTCAGGAGCTCTCTACTCCTCCGCAGACCAGGTTGAGCGGAGCGCAATTCACGGCGCAACGCTGGGAAAGAACCCTGCGACTCCTTATCGAGCGACTTAGGCTCCTGACAGCTGGTCTCTTTGGCCTCCTTGCCATTCAACTTTCCCTCGTCCTCGGAGTCAGACGACTCCGAGGCTAGAGCCCCGTCCTTCTCCTTAGCATCTTTGTTCCCCTTGACGGGCCCCTCTCGGGAGCTCCCCGACTGGGCCTGCTCAAATACCCTGCGTACTTTTGTAAGCTCTTGAGAGCTTTCTCCACAACCACCCTCGCTCTTAGTGTTGCTACCTAGCATGTTTCCCATCTTTTAATATGTTACTCACCGCGTGAGGCCCAAGGAATCCGCCACTTATGCGTGAGCCTGAGGGGAGTCTAAAAGCCCTGTAGGTGCGCGCCACCCAGAGCCCAGGCTTATCCCCAACTCACCTGTCTCGCAGCGCTGTACTGGAGCGTTGTCCGCTGTGACGTCTCGGGGGTGATCAGTCCCCGTGCGGGCCTCCAAATGTCGATGTCGCTCCCGGCCGGCAGGAAGGACACACGACAAAGTCTGGCAGTGGACAACCTTTTCTTTTATTTTCCTTCTCCGTACAGCCTGCCCTGGGATCGCTCCCAGCCGAAGCCTCCTTTGGTCCGCTCCCCGCGGCTCCTTCTGGGCTTCTACTTCCGGGCTTCTTCTTCTCCCCCAGGGGTGGCACCAGTATATATACGGATACAGTGTCCAATCATGTTAAAGTAAGCAAGGCAAGCTGATTGGCTAACATCATCAGTTGCCAGGCAGACTATATTGTTGAGCGGGTTGCTTACGCGGTAAGCAGGAAACTAACGTGCTCGATGGGAGGGGTAATCTACCTCAGGCTTTACTCTTTACTACAGGCCTCACGTCCGCCAAGTGAGGCGACCGGGCTCGGGGCTGCGGCTCCCAACAAATCCCAGGTTTTGTGTTTGCAGTTTTGCATTCCCTTTCTTCTCTTCCTTTCTTTTTTCTTTTTTGTGCTTCTGGGGATTGAACCCAGAGCCTTCACATTAAGCCCTTTTGTATTTTTACTTCGAGACCAGGTCTTCCTGAGTCATTAAATTGCCTAGGCTTGTGATTCTCCTGACTCAGCGTCCTGAGCTGCTAGGATTACAGGCATGTGCCACCACACCCAGTTTTGGCCAATGCACTCAATTTGCACCCTTTTTCTTAGAGAAAATGTGTAGGCTTTGGACCCTACTATTACTGCAGTTGGTTCCTGCTAACTATTATTATTAATAGATTCTGATTTTAACAGAGAACATCCGTACAGCGCTTATAGGTGACAGATGCTCCTCATTTCAAACTGCTGTCCTCCTCTCGCATCCTCCTTTTTGCAGAATGAAGGCCTAGCCCCAGACCGCAAGAGCCCCCAAGAATCTGCTCAGGCTGTCTGGAGAAAGTGCCACACACTTAGCAGCAGACGTTTATTGTCTCACAGTCCTGGACGCCTGCAGTCCAAGGTCATTGTGTTGACAAGTTCCTTCTGAGGCCTCCGTCCTTGGCTCGTGTGTGGCTGTCTTCTCACTGCTCTGCTCTCTGTGCGCGTCTGTGTCCTGATCTCTTCTTATAAACATGGTGGATTAGGGGCCGGAATTAACGATGTCATTTAGCTTCATGACCTCTCTGAAGGCCCCGGTCTTCAAATGGCGCCACTCCTCACTTCCACAGGGCTATAACAAACCCATCACAAGAGTAAAACATCCTAAATTGAAAATACATCAAACACACAGAGCCCAGGGCCCACTGGCAGCAAGTGCGACAGAGAGCATGGCTGTGTCCTCTTGAGATCTCAAGGCTGATGAGGAGCTGCGGGCTCACCACTGCCCAGTGTCACCAGAGAGGATGGAGCGCATAGCCCCAGCTGGGAGGAGATCCAGGTGCAGCATTTGGAGCACAGTGTAAAGTGGAGCCATCAGAGATGGAGTAGGGTCACAGCCTGTGGTCCTGGGTCTTAGGATTGCACTATGTAATTTCCAAGGAGGACACAGTTCAGCTCAGAACATGCCCAGATGCTAAGAAGGTGGAGGACGCACTCAGTCTGCCCAGGTCAAAGTGGCTCAGTATGCATTTCACTCTTCTTTCAGTTCTGAGCCATCAGGCTGTGTCATTCAAAGAGCCCAGCTTCCTTCCGATCAGCCGTTGACACTATGCAACGCTGGCCAGGGGCGCTGCATCCTGTCAGGAGCAGAAAAAGCAGAGGCTCCGCAGCGCCGACAGCAAGACCCTTCGGGGTTTATTCTGAGAAACTTGAAAACTGCTGCCTTCCTGGCTCCTTCTCCAAAGAGGACACCGTGGCTTGGCACAGGGAGGCACTTCTTGACTCAGGGTGGGCTGGGTACCACCTCTAGGTCCCTCATCTGCAACCCCTCAGGCTCAGCTGTCCCCGGCCCTCTATGACCCGACACTGAGCAGTCCAAGCTCTCCACCCCCATCCCCAGCACCAATTAGTCTGCTTCTTTAGGGGCTCCAGTATGATCCTGATCATTACCAGTCACCAAGAGTGACTGCGATGGGAGCAGAGGACAGAGGAAACAGCTCTGGCCTTGAGTGAAGCCAGAGCCAGCTCCGTGGACAGAAAGCCAAGAGCTCCGCCGGCACCGTGCCCAGCTGCCCTTCTGATGGCGGTACCATCTGTCTTTGGAATTTGACACAGGCCCACCCCTGCTCAGCACTGCTGGGAAGTAAATATTATTGTTCCTACTTTAGGCATAAAGCAAGCGGAGCTCAGAGATGTTAGGTGACTTATCTAAGGTCACATGGCTGGGGACTGCATGGCCAGGGTTCAAACTCTAGACTTTATCGAGAAGCGCTTTGAGGGTTTTTTTTTCTCATAAGTTCATAAACCCTCCCACCAATCTATTCCTGTTCAGTGCTTTGCTCAGCTGTAAGAAATCTGAAAAAAAGGAACAGTTAAATGTTCCAGTTTGAACCCTAGTCCTTTATTTTTCAGGGGAACATTATGGTGCACACTGAAATGGCCAACTCAAAACCATTCCCAATCCCCTTTTCTCTGGTCTTCTATCATAGATACTAGAAAATTCAACTGCTCCTCTTCCCAGACTTACAGCTGAAAAAAGGATATGTGTCCCAGTTTGGGCCAACGAGCTATAAATAAAACTCTTAAATTGGGACTTTCCGGAAAAAGAGAACCTTTTTCTTTTACAGCATCATTTGTCTTATGTACTCTCCTTTGTTCCTGCCTGGAATGCAGTTGCAATCTCTGGAAGTGTAGCAGCTATCTTGCTGTCATGTGGATAAAAGCCCCATGTTAAGAATGGAAGATCAGTCGGGCATGGTGGCAAACACCTGTAATCCCAGCACTCATGAAGCTGAGGCAGGAGGATCCTTGTGAGTTCCAGACCAGCCTGGGCTACAAAGTGAGCTCAAGGGCAGCCTAAACTGCATAGTGAGACCCTGACTCAAAAAGACAAAGAGAGAGAGAGAGAGAGAGAGAGAGAGAGAGAGAGAGAGAGAGAGAGAGAATGGAAGATCAACATAACAGAAAGAGGCTAATGAAATAGTGGAGCTGTCACACCAACCTGGACTTCTTGTAAAAGACATAAAAAGCAAAATATTGCTTGCATCCTGTTGGTTGAGTTTTTTGTAATCTACAGCCAAATGGGGTCCTAACTGATTCAAACATGCACATGGCACCCCTGGGCCTGTGCTTTTTCTGCAAGGCTTAGCACCCTGGAGACTAAAGGAGCCTCAAAAGAACATCCCAGGTACCAGAGACATTATCCCAAAACCCCCTCTTCCAAACCGGCCCCAGCCTGCATTTGCCAGGGAGCTCAGAGTGTGAGACTCTCAGAGAGCTGCAGTAATCCTGGCGTTTCTCTCACACAGGCTCCTCTGGTCGAAGCAGTGGAGGTCGCAGTACCTTGTTGCTTTGTCTTTAGAGAGGCCCCTTTCCCTTGAATTAGTGGGTCCTGGCACAGAAGCCTTACTGTGAGAGGGGTGCCCCCTGGCAACATGGTGTCCAGAAGAAGGAAGTCAGAACAGGGAAGAATCCTGCCAGAGACAAACAGGAGAATCTCCAAGGACCATCCCTATCAGGAAATTCTACAGTTCTGCGAATTAACACACACAAGAAACACCACACAGCATAGAAGGAAACAAAGCAGGGTTTGGAGTCAGGAGAACCCCCACACACACATACACACACACAACTAGATGTAAAAGCCTATCTCTCTCCTCAATGGCAGTAACTGCAGCATAAATGACTAGTTTCCTCTGTTCGAGGAGATACAGCCCTGAGTTTTCCCGAGTACATGGTCATTACATTTCCCGACCTTCTTCGCAGTGAGGTGTAGCCACATGACTAGGTTCTGAAGTAAGAACAGAAGTATTAAGTGCAGCTTTCAGGAAGTATCCATAAGAGGGAAAGCACGCGGTTCCTCCCCCTTTTTATTCTTTACCTATATTTCCATTCTGCTCCCTAGGATACAAATGTGATAGCGCTCTTGCTGCCATATGGAACCATGAATACCACAGCAAAACAGTAGGTGGATCCTCGATCCCTATGACTTTGTGGAGAACTGCCTATGCTTAGACTCTGGTGGGAAAGAAAAACAAACTTACTTTGTTTAAGCCAAAACTATTTTGGGTCTGTATACATACTTCTGACCAAAACACGTATTCACTCTGGAGCAAAGTCTTGTGGCCTTTCTGGGCCTCCATAGATAACCTTATGTATACAGTGAGAATCAATGCAGACTCCACAGATCAGAATGTGCTTGGGCAGGGAAGTGAGAGGATGTTTATGAAGCACTATGAAAACTGCTTAGCCCTACAAAAGTGTTAGACATTTGTTGCTGGGTGCCAAAAAAGACATGATGAGGGTGGGGAGTTGGGGTGAGGGTAGAGAGCGATACGGAACAATCTTAAATGTTACATTCCTTCCCACAGTGCTTCCCAAAGATGTGGCACTTCCTGTCTCCATAGAACTTGACCTCCCTCGTCTGATGGTGGTGGTGGTGGCCTAAGGAGGCTGCATTAGAGGCTTGCTAAATCTGGCAGCCTTTGTAGTCCCTGGTGACACGACTTTATTCATCCTAGACTGACCAGATCTTTGGGGCCAGGTGGCTGAGAATTTTTGCTTTTCTAATCCATAGGGCCAGGGGTCCTCCCTGAGTCAGTGGTAGGACCCTCGTGAGACCACATGGGAGGCGTACAGGGGACCATGGAGCATCAGCTTGGTCTGGTAAAAGTCATACACTACAGTACAGCTAAGGGCAACATACCAATGCCAGCAGATTGTGGAACAACCAAAAATTCTTGGTCAATTTTGCAGGAGACCTTGCAGCCTCCTCCCCACCCCACCACCCTGGTAAAGTGCCCTGTGGCAGAGACCCCTGTGGCCAAGGCTCACTGATGCGAGACTGCACCTGGGAGAGTTCAAGGCCCCAGCAGGTCGAGCCTGTTCCTTCAGGGTTGGTGCTCATCTTTCAGTTTGCAGCAATCTGGCGAATTTCCAGCTCATCGTAGTTCGTGGAGCTCTGGCCCAGACAGGTCAAAACTGCTGCGTCCCAGACAAGCCCAGTGGGATTGTACCCTGGTTGCCGCTCACAGCTGCTGAGCACAGAAGTGGCCCTCCAGGCAAGTGTCACGGGCTTGGTTGGGCTGCTCTCTAATCCCAGCATGCTCCATACAGCCCTGGACTCGCAGAAAGGCCTCTGGCAGTGGTTGACTGGAATCCAACAACCAGGGAGTGTGGGAATGGGTGGGAATCCGGGCAGAGTGGAGTAGAGAAGTTGGCAGCTTCCTGCTTGCTGATTCGGGCTTCTCTGCCCTTCATCCATTTGTCCTGAGGAATTGGAGAAGGTAGAACCCATGATAGTCAGGTCTCTTCTAAATCCTGACTGAGTGAGCCTTTTCCCAGCAGGTGCTGAGAGAAGCAGACCTTGGGGGTAGGAGTGCTGAGCCATCAGAGGAAGCCAGGAGTGCTTGCCAGCCTAGAGGAGATGGCAGAGCCCAGCTGAGGGATCAGGAACAGGCAGGAGGCAGTGGGCAGGGGCCAGAAATGGAGATCCCTGCAAATGTCTCTCATCTGGTAGGCCACAGCTTGACTTGTTTCAAATAGGAGCGAAATAAATCTCCGCTTTGGTGGTCCCTAGCTGACTGGGGCTGCCAGCCAATTCCACTCAGCCAACAGTCTAGATGACCTGACCCACTGGCCCTGACGCAGTTCCAGCCTGGTGACTTGAAGTCCTTTACCTTGGGAGTTACTAAGCAGCCAGAGGACCAGCTATTCTGTCAGGGCCACACAAGGTGTGGAGGGTCCCAGTGGCACCCTATCCTGGCCCCCTGGGAGCTTATCTTCCCAGGATATGCCATGTTCTGTTGGAACATGCAACTCACCTCCTCCTGAGGGATTTCTTGCACTGTGGAGGGATGCTAGTGCCAATAGCCAAGTTTCCCCAGAGCAGCCCTCAGGCGACAGCAAACAGGGATTGGTAGAGAATGACCCCAGCTCCCTCTCTGGGTCAACCTCCTGGTTCTGAAACTTCCACGCTGCCTAGATTCCCAGATGTGCCTAGTGGGTTTGATCCCCAGACGCACACATTGGGGACCTGTTCCCAGCACATTTCACATCTGAGCTCCTCTATCCCTAGTCTCACCCCCCAGCTCTGTTTCCCGGATGCTTCCTAAATGCCCAGTCTGCATTTAAATACTTGCCTTGGGATCTGCTTCTAGGAGAATAAAACCAAGACACCAAGTTGATTAGCATGGGTGTGGCTGAAATTCTCCAAAGGTGTAGACCTATAGGCATGACCTGGGGTCCCAGCCTAACTAAAGCGCTAAAGATCTGTCCTGCACTGAAGAAGCCCATGGAGGAGCTCTTTCACGGACTGGATGTCTGTGTCCTCACAAAATCCATATTTTGGAGCCCTAGCCCTCAGGGCTATGGCATTAGAAGGTGAGGCCTTTAGAAGTGATGGGACCAATGAGGGTGGAGCTCTCATGAGTGTGATTAGTGCCCTTATAAAAGATGCCAGGGCAACCCACTAGGGACCCCTTCTGTCTCTCTTAGTCAGAACCTTTCTTTCCTCCAATAAATAATTTCTGCTAGGAAAAAAGAAGAAGAGGAAGAAGAGGAGGAGGAGGAGGAGGAGGAAGCAGCCAGTGTGGCTGGGGTGTGGCCCAGTGGTACAGCACTTGTCTGGAGTGCATGAGGCTTTGGGTGCCATCCCCAGCACTGCTAAATAATAAATAGAAGAGGCCCAGGAATCACCATCCTTGCTCCTTCTGCCGCTTGAGAATTCGGGGAGAAGGCACCATCTATGAACCAAGAAATGGGCTCCTACCAGACATCAGTCAAATCTGCTAACATCTTGATCTTGGATTTCCTAGTCTCCAGAGCCATGAGAAATCAATTTCTGTTGCTTATAAGCTACCAGCTGATGATATTTTGTTACAATAGACTGAACAGACAAATCCTCCCCCAACAGACTGTGAGCTTCCAGAGGGAGGGCAGGGCCTGTCTCCCGTACTCACCTAGGCAGCCCAGGCTGATCAAGAGAGATACTCAGTAAATTGAATGAAACTGACTTAAAGCTGATGCCAGAAACTCTTCTGCTTCCCCATCAATCCAAAATCTCTCACGGTCACCTGCTTCCCAGCGTTGCTCTCTACTTAACTCATATATTGCATGCATTCATAAATTCCTAGAAATATGTTGGGCAGCTGCTATACAGGAGGCATCAAGCTAGAGACCTCCCCATCCAAGCAGGTCCAGCTCTCCTCTCTGTTTCTTCACTTATTTGTGATCGTCAGTGACTAACAATCACAGACTGTTGGGCGCAGGCGCTCAACATACCATACCCCACCCGGGACTAAGGACCACGCCAGCTTCCGCAATGTACTACGTCCCTCTTTAAATTAGCCAACCGGTACGCACTTCGTGCTCACTCCGTACTCTGTGGCAACTCCTGATTGGCCACAGCTGGATATAGTAGCTGGAGCCTGCATCCCATTCCCGCCCTGCTTCCTCGTGGCAGCCTGTGATTGGTCACGGCCAAATATATAAACCAGAGCCCGCATGAATAAAGCAGCAGTTAACTGTCGTCCACAAAAGCATCTCCTGTCTCCTGTTTCATTGGGGCTGCGCCGGTCAACAGACGTGTGCCATATAACGACGTTTCAGTCAATGACAGGCCAGGTAGAAGATGGTGGTCACCCATAAGTTGCTGTCACTTAGTGATGTCATTATCTAGTCTTAGTTTGTGTTAGTACACTCAGTCATGTTCATACAACAATGAAATCACCTAATGATGCATTCTCAGAAGTGTCCCTGTTATTAATGGATGCATGGCTATATTTGCATTTTAAATGAGGCTATTGAAGGTAGAAAATTTCTCCAAAGAATTGACTTTCTAATGAGTAGACAGTGGCAGTAGCTGATATTTTGAAATAGAATGAAAAGCCCTAAAATGCTGCCCTTAATTAGAATATTCGACTCTGCCTGACATTCAAAGGAAGTGAGTCCAGCATTTCGACCCTCAGCTCCAGCCCCAGCAAGCAGCACACAAAAGCACTGAAGTTAGTTTCCAGACTTGGGACCATAAACCTGTGCCCAGAGCCCCTTGTTACGACTCACATGAATGCTCCCTCGAGCCCACTGTGCACATAAGGGTGTTCTCTTGCCTTCCCGACCCCGTACTTGTCTGAGTCCCAGTGTAAATGGAAATGCTGTGTGATTGACAGGCCAGCCAAAGGCTTATATTTGGTTCGAATCTGAGATACCATTACCATGGCGACCACTGTACCTGGCAGCTCTGTTATCTTCCCTGCTCTGGGGAGTAAAGGGCGATACCTAGGAGACTTTCCTTCTGGAAGCCACTCCTTCCTCCAAGAGTGCCTTTTAATTTCTCCCAGGGGGCCTTGCTGCTTTGGAGCAAGTTGGCTTTACACCTCCCTGTGGCTCTCCTTCTGCTAATGGTGAGGGAGGTTTTAAGGAAAGTTGTTATGCTTTAATCAAGCTCTCAGTCTCCTGAAAGCTTCTAGCTACTCACTTTCCTGGGGTATCTGATGCATAGCCTAGCCAAACAGAGTCAGAAATCCACCATAGACCCCTGGGCACAAGGCCACAGTCACAGAATCTTTGTGCTTGAAGGTGGCAGCACTCAGTGGGGTGCACTGCTTAGATCTCCCCTGCTAAAGACTCTCTCAATTCACATGTTGACATTGTAACTGCTCAACTAATGGTATTAGGAGGTGGAGATATAAGAAGAAATATAACTCCCAACCTGCTAGATGTCCAAAATGCCAAGTTTGTGTTCTCTAAGACCGAGGGAATGAATCCTAGCAACAACGGAGGTTAAGAGTAGGAGGAATTTGTTGAAAGAAAGCTTCAGTCTAAGAGGGACAGAAGGGGACCCGGAAAGTGGGTTGCCCACCAAACCTGCTTCTCAAGGGTATTTACTGAGCAGAGGCCATGAGATGAGGTAGGTTTAAAGGTGGGACAGAACTATAATCAATCGATCAATAAGATTACAAATATAGTCACTTAGGTAATGCTGATCTGATGGCAAACCATAGGATGGGTATGAGGTGGGACAAAACTATGGCCAACCAACAGAGTTACAAGCATAGTCACTTGGGTAATATTGATTAAATGAGGACCAAATGGGGAAGCAAGCACACAAGGGCAGATAAGGACTTTTCTGGAAGAGATGCTCCTTTCCTTAAGGAGGTTTGGATCCCTCACCCAAGGTGACTGATGCTTCTTTGGACTACCAATCACTGCTGTTCCTCTCTAGGGGAAGTATATTGGTGAGTAGTTCCTCTTTTTCTTGAAGTCTTATCTTCAGTCAGTTCACCTCTACTCATATTTGTCTTCTACACTGACCTTTTGAAGGCCCAGACTTGTCTGACTGCCTATGATATTTCAACCTCACTTTTGCTACCTATAATAGCAGGGCATTTGAGGGTGAGAAGGTCATGAGGGTGAAGCCCTCATGTATCGGATTAGTTGCCCTCTTAAAAAAAAAAAGAGAGCCCTTTGCCTCATTTGCCAGATGAGAATGCAGCAGGAAGATGGCTGTTAATAAACGAAGAAGTGATTCTTCATTAGACATCAAATCTGCTGGCATCTTGTTCTTGGCCTTTCAGCCTCCAGTTCCATGAGAAATAAATGTCTGTTGTGTATAAGCCACCCAGCATATGTTATTTTGTTATAGTAGCACAAGCAGCCTAAGGCAATCCCACCTTCTAGACAGAAAGATTCCTTCAATTCTTAGGGTGTGGGCCATAGACAACTAAGAGAGTGTCCCCCGCTGCATAAATTGCCATCCCCCCCAAGAAACTGCCTCACCCAAAGTCACACCCTCTTCCTGGGGGCAGACTACATTCAAGGACTGGCTTATTTGGCCTGCAAAGGCCCTGCCTCCTCAGCTCAAATGAGAACATCAATGAAGGGTCATCCTTAGTCAAAGCCTTCCTGAGAACCATGGAGACCAGCTGTCATGCACTATAGAAGTGCGCCCCTACAAAATGCTTGCTCAGCAATCTCCACCTCAGAGCCTGTTTGTAGGCAGCCTAACCTGTAAATTGGGACTTGGAGTTCATTCGTACAACGCTTCTCTCAACAGAGAAGGGACATGGAGGGAATTGAAGAATGAGAACTGGATTTCAGAGGCCATTGCCACATTACTCTGCCTCTCTGAGAACTCAGTCTCACTGCAGCTACCGCCACCAGTGAGAAGACTCCACATGGCCTCTACCTCTATGTTTCAAAAGTCTCTGACTGAAAATTACCATGGATGCCAGGACTGGGTGCCCAAGGAGGTCTGGGAAGGGAATATCTGGCAGAGCCAGTTGAATCAGCTAGACTGCAGACCAGTGACTCAATTCTGCTTGCAAATTAAAAGCACCTGGAAGCTTGAAGACATCCTGATGACTTGGCCATACCCTAGAGCAGTTATATCAGAATTTTGTGGATATCCAAGCATAACATTTAAAAAAAAAACTCTCTGAATAGTTCTGACCAAAAGTGGAGAACTTCCTCTGCTGGAAGAGAAGCCAAAGATGAAAGGACTGGTGAATCTCTCCCCTTAGCTCCCTGTGGTATCAGATAGGGTTTGATCAGGGAAGTGGAACCACTTTGAGTGATACAGTAGAAGGAATTTATTGTGGAATTGGGCTTGACACAACTGTGTGAGCTTGCCAAGCCAGGTGTGTAAGAAGACTGACCTGCAACTTACGGTAGGTGTAAAGGCAGCAGAGTTAGCAGTTGTGATAAAAGACAGGCATTATAATAGTTACCTATTGCTGCATAACAAATGACCCCAAAGTTCTGTAATTTGAAAAAAACATTTATTATCTCATATAGTGTCTGAAATTCAGGAATCCAGAAGCAGTTTAGCTAGGTGGTTCAGGATCAAGGTCTCATGAGGTTTTAGGAAAGATGTCAGCTAGGGCCACAGTCATCCAAAGGCTGGGTTAGGGGTGGAGGATCTGTTCCCAAGATGGCTGCCTCATGTGGCTGTTGACAGGAGGCCTCAGTTCCTTGCTGGATGTAGGTCAAATGCTTCAGCTTCTCACCACATGGATCTCTCCATGGGCCTACTCTCTCCATGGGTAGAACAGCTAATTTTCCACAGATCAAGTGAATTCAGGAGACGACAGGAGGGAAAGATGAGGGGAGAGTCCAAGACAAAAAGTACAATGTCTTTTATACTCTAATTCAGAAGTGATAGCCATTGATATAGGGGAATGAAACTCCCAATCTACTATATGTCCAGTACGAGTTCATGTTCTCTAAAATCGAAGAATGAATTTTAGGAACAATGGAGGTTAAGAGCAGAATACATTTATTGAGAGAAAGAAAGCTTCTGTCTGAGAGAGACAGAAGGGGTCCCAAGTGGGTTACCAAAGACTGTCTTTTTTAGGGACTTTTATAGAGCAAAACCACGAGATGAGATGGGTCCAAAATGGGATGGGACAGAACTATAGTAAACCAATAAGATTATTTGTTCAGGTAAAATTGACCAAGTTGGGGACAAATGAGGAAGCAAATCACACAGAAAGTGGGTGTGTTTAAAGAGTAGTGACTCTTCCTGTAGAGGATTGGGATGGCGACTCCTGACTTCTTCGAGGAGAGCCATACCTATTTAGAATATCAATCCCTGATGTTTATACTTAGGATGTGGTTGCATTTGTTTTGTCTTTGAGATCTGGCCCTCAGCAAAGGTGTCTGTCTCCTCCAGTGCTGCAAGGTATCTGGTCTGCATTGGCTCCTTCAAGGGCCCAGCCCTGTCTGACAACCTATAATATTTCTAAGTCAGCTGCCTTTAACACCATCACTTCCGTCATATTCAAATCGGTCATACAGACTGGGTACAAGATGAGAGGGACTACTCAAGGGCATGGATACAGAAGGCAGGGGTCACTAGGGGAGTGTATCTTGGTGGTCACCTATCACAACTGTGTGGGCGTCAGTGAGCACAAAGATGAACTGGAACCCAGGTAACAGCTGAAATCCACATTTCAATCTCTCCAACTGAGACAGTAGAGAAGGGCCACATGCTCCCAAGAGGGACTTTGTATTTTTCTTCCCTGATGCTCCAAATACCTTGCAGCCAGCCCAGATACACAGAACACCTCAGTGGTTCTGGGAGATATTTGCTTTTTCTTCAGTAGGCTTCTAGTGTGGACATACATCAGATGAATCCACCCTCTGGATGATTCTGCCCCTCTGGAATCCTCTTCAGTTAGATCCACAAGGGGTCCTGCCCTTATGCTTGACCAAAAAGAAACTTTGACACTATGCATGCATGAACCTGCCTTTTTCTTCTATGTAATCAGCCTTCCCATTCCCTTAGCAGGTCAGTCTGTGCTGAGCTGACACACTGAGAACTGCTAAAACCAAAAGCCACTGGCACCAAAAGCAGCTGATTGCTAGGGCTGATAGCTAGCAGCAGAGAACAGTGGCTAGTAGTAGAGAGCAGTGGAGAGTAATGGAAAATTGCCATAAACTGTCATTCCCACTAAGCCGAAGAGTCCCCAAGGCTTGCTGGTAGTTACTTTCTCTGAGAGGCAAGGAGGGCCACTAAAAGAGCTGGTAGTCACTGATGTTTAAAGGTCAGGACTATAAGTACTGAAAGAGCCACACTTTGCCATTTCTTGATTCCTACACAAATTGAGCAAAAGAACCCTTTGCCCATTGGTAACATCTTGGTGGCCAGTACAAGGGCAGCCTCTTTAGAGGTCCTTTTTTTTAAAGAGGGTAAGATTAAACATAACAAAACAGAACAAAACAGATCATAAGAAAACAATTTAAATAAATACAGATTTCAAAGCAAGTCCACTGGAGATTTTCACTGTCTATTTTATTGTCTCTAGTTTTCTTCCAAATAGTTGTCCCCATCTTTACACATATTGAATACATACTGAACATTGTAGAACTAATCTAATCATAACAGGATGATGAAGGCTTTTTAGGTCTTCAAGGCCTGACACTGGGGAAGTCAATAATGACTGCCATAATGTCTCTAATTCTCTTTGAAGTAGCTGTCCTTATCTTTACGTATGCTGAAATTGAACATAAGAGGCTAGACTGCTATCACTCTGAACAGTGAATAATACTATTGCTAGATTTTATATTATAATGCTACAGAATTAGCACTGGGTATCTTAGTGTCTCTTCTTCTTTAGAGTATCTGTTCATTACATCGTGTATTATATAATTTGTTCCCATCAACTGTTTAGAAATTCTCCATATGTGTGAGTCTCTACATGTATATCTATCCTTTCTGTATTATAGGGAAAAACAGATCATAACAAGGCAACAAAACAAATCCCTAGAAAAACATGAAATGAAAAAGACATATAAAACCACAATATTAGGTGATCTACAGTAGTTACTATGCTTCCTCTTGTTATTTTCAATAGAGTTGTCCACATCATCAGGAATAATATAATTGAACATAGAATTACATAGCTATTTTAATAAAAACACAACTTTGGAGACATTGTAGGACTTCAAAAGCAGTTAATAATCAAACTGGAATGGATATCTTATTACAGCTTGTCATCTTCAGAGTAGTTGCCTCTACTCTTAGACTTGATACTATCAAGCACACTAAATTCGAATAAAACCAGTCAAGGCAAAACAGCGATCTAACAAACCAGCTTCAAATGAGATCAGTCATAGTAAGGCAATGTGAGTAATACAAGGCTTCAGTTTAAGTTAATAGGAAATTAAGGATAGTTACTGTGGTATAGCTTGCTATTTTTGAGTTAGCCATCTGTGCCCTCAAATCTAGTATGAGTAGACAGACTGGAACAAAATAAAATCAAGCTAAACAGAGTGATAAGACTACTGTGACTTTTAAATTCTGATACACTATTAACAATGTTTTGCTTTCCTTTTTTAGGCAATTCCTCACCTTTCCCTTTCTCAGGATGCTTTATATATTTTGAGTCCCACTAGCTCCTTTAGTTTTTAGATTAGGGGGTCAACCTGTTATCTATCTGAGTGTTGCTAAACCTTTTTACCCCTGGGCTTGATCTTGAGCTATATTACTTTACTTACTAAAAACCACAAGGTTTTCCTTCCTTCCAGCTGTGTAGTTCTACACTGCACAAAAGTGTTACAACTTTCCAACCTATCTGCGGGTGCTGGACGAGTTGTCCCTATTTCTCTCTGGTTCCCTGTCACATAGAGCATTGTTTTCTCATCTTTGACTTTCAGTTTATTAACCCTCTTTCAGGTTGAATATATTTCCTATTCAGAGCATCTCAATGGATCCTGCCTCCTAATCTACTCTGCCTGTGTTTCTTTTTGTTAGTGTATCAAGGCTATCTATATTAGAGGTTATAGCCTACATTTTCTGCCTCATCTCTGCTATTCTATTTTTTTGCTATTATTTGTCACTTTTCTCCTTCATTCCACTATCTGCCCTGTTCATTGTGGCCTCTCTGACACTGTTGCTGGAATCCTGGTATTTTTTTTCTCTCTCTCTCTCTAGAATGTCCTTCAGTATTTTTTGTAGGGTTGAATTGGTGGCCATGAACTCCCACAGTTCCTCCTTGTCTTGGAAATGTCTTGTTTCTCCATTAATTTTGAGAGAGAGTTTTTCAGGGTATATCAATCTGGGATGGAGATTATTTCTTTTAGGGCTTGGACTATTTCTCCCTAGGCTCTTCTCAATTTGAGAGTTTGTATTGGTAAGTCTGTCGTTATTTGGATGGTTTTTCCTTTGTAGGTGATCTGCTTCTTTTCTCTGGCTTGTGGTGGATTTCTGGGATCTTGGTTATTATATGTCTGGGTATAGATCTGTTTTGATTGTAGTTGGTTGGAGTTCTGTATGTCTCATTTATCTGGATATCATTTCTTTTTCCTATGCTTTGGAAGTTTTCCTTAATTATTTCTGTGACTAGTCTTTGTAATTCATTTGTGGTTACTCCTGCTTCTTCGCTCACATTTTTAATTCTTAAGTTATAGATCTTCTTGTCATCTTCTAGCCTTTGAATTATTTCTTCCTGGTTCCTTGTTATTTTTAAGAGATCTTTTCTTTCATGATCACACATTATAAATCTCTCTTCAAGTTTCGAAAGGCTAACTTTAGTTTCTGTCAAGGCATTTTGCCAGCTTTCAACAGAATTTTTAGTTTCCTGGTAATCTCTTTGGATCTGTTTCATGTATTCCAGATTTTGTTTATATTCTTCACCAAAGGTTTCTCTTCCTTTTCTGGGCTCCTCCATTCTTCCATCTGTGTTATCTTGGGAGGGGCTTAGCATTTCTTTAATTAATCTTTTTATATCTTGCCTCACTTGGATTAGAATTTCAGTTTTAAGTTCATCTACGAGGTCATGAAGGTATTTCTTTATGTCTGCTGATGTTGTGGCTAATATTGCATGATTACTGCACTGGTTCTCTTCTGTATTTACCTCTCCTGGGCTTATTTTCCCAGGGTCAGCGGCTGGAGGTTTTTTCTTATTTCTTTCTCTTGTCATGTTTCTGGTTTCTTTCAGACAGGTGTGTCGTGGAGGTCTCAGGCCCTTTCCATATTGCTTATGGCTTTTCTGAAGCATGCTGACTAGGTTTTGCTGCACTCTCCAATTTGCTGTTATCTGAGGTGCACACAGGGACGATGCGGGCTAGCCCCTTGCCTCTGAGCCAGTCAACTGGCAAGTGCCTTCAACAACTTAGGCTATGCTGTGGCGGAGGTCACAAGTTTGTGACAGAGTCATCCGTGGCTATTGAGTCCTGGCCAGGGGCGTGGCTCAGCCCAAGCAGATCTGACCAGTCCTCTCTGGGATAGGGGTGGCTGTGACACCACCACGACACTGGCCTCTACCCCACTCCAAGATAGACGTCTTCCAGCCAGCAACACCTGCTGTGGGACCCAATTTCCAGCACTCACCAAGAAAATTAATACAGCTCTCCACCTTGGCTCCACTCCATTCTGTGCTGTGTCCTCCAGCCAAGGGCCCAGGACTCACCAATTCCCATTATCGGTGGCTGTTCCTTCAGCGTGACCTTGAATCGCCGGACTCCACAAGTGCACTAAATCTTTAGCTGTTCCAATAGTAGAACCAGGATTGTGTATGTTTGATTGGTTCTTCTCACCTTAGTTTCTTCCTGGGTCAAGATGATCAATCTCCTTCTGTTTGGGACTCCTCGTGCTATATTATTCTGGAATCTAAGTTGACTATCTCAAGGAGCCTCTGTAACCTACTGTTATCTATCTGCCATCTTTACCAGAACTCTTTAGAGGTTTTTTTTAGAATACCCTAAAGAAAAGGGTAGGCAACAGTCAGTGATGCAGAAAAGGCTCCAGAACAAGCCTGTGTCCGATTTCCATCTTATATGTGGGTGGAGATACATGTTAGCCGGGGATACAATATCTATGGTGTGGGTAACCTGCAGGAAACTAGCATCCTTAGCCACTCTGCATGTGTACCTATCTCATGATCTAGGAAACACTAAAGGACAAATTTTGGCCAAAGCAACTACAGGCCTAGATGCTCTCTCCTGGTCCAAAAACAAGAATCAAGAGATCAACACACACATGTGAGCTGCAGCAGCACCTGTTAACAACAAGCTACAGAGTCTGACAGCATTAGCACTGTCCCAGTGCCTTCCAACCACATGCAAAAGTCTCCTGAAGCCATTTCCAACCTGGAATATGCAGAGAAGGGGATTCTAGGAATGTAATTCCAGCTTTACAAGATGGCCATAGCATAAAGGACTGAAGTGTGTGTTAGAGGTTGGCTACTACCAATGAAAGAGGCAGTCATCACATGCTTCCTCTTCTTTCTCCTTGGACTGGAACCAGAAGGAGCAGAGACAATCATGGATGAGCTAGAGTTTGCCAGTGAGAAACCTGAGAGCCCTCAGTCTTCTCAGAAGCTCAGAGAAAGCCCCTCCAATGCCCTTTTTGGGCCCATGAAAACCCCAGTCTAGATTAAACCTCTTTCATTCCATGTGGCAGAGAGAGGTAAAGAAAGATGGGCAGTGGATGTTATAAAAGCTGATTCCCTGGAGCAGATGATAACTTCTCCACACTTTACATCAATACCTCTAGACAGACAGATGAAAATCATACTGAAATGGCCTGGTCATATTGAACAACATGGCCATTTATACTATTAGCTTGATGTCTCTTGACTCCAAATTGTCTCACACTAATGATACTCAGGCAGAGATTAAATGGCACAAAATATGGTATATAGGACATGCCTGACTGTCATTTTGGAAATCCTAAATATTTCCCCTACTGGCTTACTCATGGCTGAAATTCCTCTAATCAAAAGCTTATATTTGTTTTAATAAGTGGCTGTCTCTAAGAAGGGTCATGTTTGAGGTGATTAAGAGTCCTTTATATTCCTCAATGAAAATGTAATCCAGAGAGGTGGATTGATACTGTGAATAAGGAAGGGAACACTATTAATAATAATAATAATAATAATAATAAAGGGTCAGGTGAACAAGAATGGAGAGCTATGAAAAGGGTATATGAAAGAAGTAACCCTATGTTGTCACCAAAGCCTGCTTTATTTTCTTCTGTCTGGGATCACAGAAAGACTACATTTCCCAGCCTCCCTTGAAGTTAGACTGAGGTTATATGATTGGATTCTGGCCAATGTGATGTAAGTGGGAATAATATAAATCACTTCTGCTAAGCCTTGCCATTAAAAACTTCTTGTGTGATCTTCCTGCTGTAGTGTTACCTTCAGTAACAACCATAGAGGCCATTTATTTAGATGGTAGGATAGAAGCATCTGGGTTCCCAGATTCAATGCATGCCTGAGAGCTGCCCAGGGGAGTGGCCCAGCTCACGCCGGCCTTTGCAGGATTGACCCATATACCTCCAACTTAAGACATTGAGATTTGGAGCCTAATGTTTTTCTGTCATCTAGTCTATCTTGTCCTGACTAATACAGAAATTGGTACCAGAAATGGGTTTTACTGAAATAAAAATCTAAATTACAGTGTCATATACCAGACAGTGAGGGAAATAATGCCAAAGATTGGTAAGACTAGTGATCCATGTTATACAGTGGCTTAGTTACTCTTCTCATTGCTGAGACTAAATACCTGACACCCAAAGTTAAAGGGGAAAAAGTTTATTTCACCTCAAAATTTGTAGAGGTTTTGGTCCATAGTCAGTTGGCTGGTTCCAAGGCTGGGTGTCATGGCAGAGAGGAATCAGAGGAGAAACAGTTCATGGCAGGGCAAGGAGAAGGCAGCAGGAAGCAAGCAGCACATAGCAAGCCTGCCTTCTTCCTGCCCCTTCATAGTCTATCCAGGCTACAAGCCTACTGATTGGTTCTACCCACACCCAGGGCGAGACTTCCATTTCCACATCTTTAGTCCACCAAACCACACCCTTAATCCATAGTCACACACCCTAATCCAGCCACCTTCAAAACTCCCCACTTGTGGTCACAAGAGGCTTTGGAGAGACATCTACATGCAATATTTTGTCAAATTTTCACCTGCATATAGCAAGAGATAAGAATAAGGAAAACACTGAGAGGCAAAAGAACTCAAGGTAAAGATCAGGCTGAGGGGGTGTGGCCTTCTCCAAATTCCCAGGAAATGGCTTCCATTAAGTTTAGAGAGCAAGGCCAGGGGTTTACCTCGGTGGTGTAAGCACCTGCCTAGCAAGCTCAAGATCATGAGTTCGATCCCCAGTATCAAAAAAAAATTTTTTTAGAGAGCAAGGTACAAGGGTAAAAAATCAAAGAAATGCAGCAGATATGAAAACTGTATCTTGAAGAGAACTTTGGATGTGGCCATTAGCACATGGAAGTGACTCCAAAGCAAATACATCAGGGCCCATTTCATTTTAAGTGATTTGTACTGTCAAAGAAACCTTGAGCTTGGACCCAACAAAATCTTTCTCAAATTAGCTATGGAGATAAAACAGTCCTTAGGTTCCCACCAGGAGCAGGAAGCAAACTGAGAATGTTTTGTGACCTTCTCAAGAGTGGATTTCCTCAGGACCCATTTAGATAAGGCAAAGGAAAACAGATGACAGAATAAAAGATCCAACTAAGAGTAGAGCATGAGTCAGGGTGAAAAATGGACAAGGGAGATAACATGGAACCTAATGTAGGAATTTTCTCCACTGCTGGGTAGAAGGCATTCATTATAGAACATGAGAATTACTATAGACTAGCAAGTGCTTCCCTTTTCAAACCTCTCATGATTCCTCCGGAATCTTGCTCCTGCTCCATTGTCAGACTGGGGCTGGGGCATGGGGTCTAATAACTTGGCTTGTTTGGCTGATAGTTTAGCAGATTAAGAGAAACAATGTCTGGGCCTCAAGTGTTTTAGGGGTCTTTGGGGAGAGTAACAAAACACCCTAAAATTCAGTAGCCTGAGCAATAATTTATTTCTCACAATTCCCTGGAATCCTGGCAGGGCTTGGCTAAGTGGATCTTTGGCTCTATTTGGCACTGCCTGGAGTTGTAGGCCAGCTGCCTTTGGTTTATGACTAGGCCAAGAGAGCTTCCCTCGAGGGTCTGGCTCGAAGTGCTCTTCCGTGTGGCTTCCTGCTCTGCACACTACATCTCACCCTTCACTAGTCCAGTGTCAGCTTCCTTGCTGCACACCACTGGTCTCCCAGAGCACAAAGGCACAAGCTGGGATGGGATTCAGCTCAGCGGCGGCACAGACACTTGCCGGGCAAGTGTGAGGTCATGAGTTTGATTCCAGGTATCAAAAAGAAAAGAAAAAAAAGGCACAAGCTTCCAGCCCTTCTCAAGGGCCATACCCAGAACTGCTCAATGTGACATCACTTCTGTCATGTGCTATTGGCCAAAGAGAGCCATAAGGCCAGCCTGGATTCAAGGAGAGAAGTGATAGCTTAAATCAAGAGTGTGGCCCAGAGGACAACATGTTAAAGGTTTGGACCCCATCTTGGCACTCCTGGGAGGTGGTGAAATCTTCAAGAAGCAGTGGATAGAGGGAGGACTTGTCCCTGGAGACGTGCCCTTGAAGTGGATGGTCAACTCTGCTCTCTTCTGTTTTCCACTTCTGGTTACCTGACAAATAGTTTTCCTGGCCACACGTTCCTTGCCATCATGGGCCACTACAGGCCCAGAGTAGTAGGATCAAAGCCCCATAACTGGGAGCTAAAATAAACCTTTCCTCTTTATAAATTGGTATTTTTGTTATTTGTTATAGTAATAGAACTCTGACTAACACAAGAGCTCTAGACACAAGAGGACTAGAAGAGTCTACTTCTGCAGGGTGGAACAGTACACACACACACACACACACACACACATACACACACACACAGAACAGAAGTGGTGGAAGGCTGTATGTGGAGAATATTGCCCAGAGAGCCTCATCTTCAAGCTGGATGCAGTGGCTACAGAGGATAGCCACTTTGGATATGACTCTTGGGAAGGGGATGAGTATGTTATTTGGGGGGGCCTATGAGTGAAAAAAGTAAACCAAATATGTGTTATATGGAAGACTGATAGTGGTAGTTTTTAGTACTCATTCTTTAGGGCAAATTTTATTCTCTTTTAAATGCTTGGGCAGTATCTCCCATCTCACATTTTGTCCATATAATGTGAGCTGCCACAGTCTCATTAACATACAGAGTTAATGTCACCACTTCTTAAACCTAGGTGGAACTTTGTGGCTGCCTCAACCAACAGAGTTGGCCAAAAGTCACTCTAATTGATACCCAGGGTCATGCCATAAATGGAAAGATAGCTTCCATTCAACTGCTCATCTCAGGACACATACTTGAGAGCCCTGAGTCAACATTTTAAAGTTTGGATTCTCCAAAGGCTCCATGCTGGAGGAAGCATACAGAGTGCCCATGGAGAGGTCAATGCCTGAAGAGCTCCAGTTGTTCTAGCCTCCAGGTGTTCGAGTCTTCCCAAGCCAAAAGACAGATGTGTGAGTGAGCAAGCTTGGGGTGATTTCAACCTCCAGCCTTCAAGGTGCCCCAGTTGATGCCACATGGAACAAAGGTGAGCTGACCTTGATTGAACCCTGCCTGAAGATTTGGCCATATTGCTATTTCAAGGGACTAAGTACTCAGACAGTTTACAGTGCAACAAGAGATAAGTAACATAGAGTCAATCATCACTATTTCTAGGTTCTATATTTGTAAATTTGCCTACTCACTAAAAGGTTTTGTAACCCTACACTCAAAATACTCACATTTTTGTTGTCATTCATGGACACATGGTATAGCAACAAATTTGAGTCACCTGACATGTCCATTCATAGCTAAGGTCAAACAAAGTGACATTCTGCCTTCATATTTCAATCCTTGCCTTTTTAATAATGTGATTTTGAAATCTTTCTCTCTCTAGAGGGAGCCTATCAACTCTCACCCTTCCTTGATGGACTCCAGAGGTATCATAGTGGTTTGCAGTGGGTGTTTCACAGGATACTTCTTTCCCTAGTGGACAGCCTCAGACCTAAGTGACTAACCTTGGCCATGTGTCCTTCTCACAGGAAACTTATTTATACTCACGGATGCCCCATGGCTCTTGTTTGATCTGTGCCCTGTCTATTTCTACCAAGACAGCTCTGTTCAGGAGGTCTTTGACCTGGAAAGAACTTGGGCCAGATGTATGGCCAGGAGAGGCACGAAAGAAGCAGCATGAGTGAACACGTGGCATGCCAGAAGCAGAGGGTCACTTACAGACCCCATGGGGAAGAGAGCAGCATGCCAACAGGAAATGAGGAGGAGAATCTGAGATACATGTGCTCATCCCGGACATAATGTGGGTGTGACAGAGAGAGATGGGAGATCTGCAGCCCAGAGCCTTTATTGGGGTTCAGGACATTACATGAGCAGTGTTCCCTCAAATAGGAAGTTCTGTTTTAAGGCTTTAGGACAAGCAGACACAAGTTGCATGGAGTCACTCTGTGACCCAGAAGTGGTCACTGACATATCAGCACTGTTCATCTGGGGTATGAGGGTCTGCAAGGTAAGTCAAGCAGGCTGCATCCAGCTGCCTCATATGGAGGTGATCACTAGGAGGCTTTGTGTAAGGCAGATATCTGGGTCGCCCAGCTTGAGAACTCAGAGAAGGTAGAGAGCAGGCAACTGGGTCAAGGGTAACTGAGTCCTTGATATGAGCAAGTCTGACTCATATTCAAAATGGAGTTCGGGTATTATGTTTTGAGTCTTAAATGCCTCCCAAAGTCATTGTAAAGGCTTTGTCCCCAGCCTGTAGTACACTGGGAGATGGTGGAAACTTTCAGAGGTGACACCCCAATGAAAAGAAGTCTGCCCTTGAAGGTGGCATTGGGACCTTGGTGATGCTTTGTCTATCTGTCTGTCTGTCTGTCTGTCTGTCTGTCTGTCTGTCTTTATGTGTGTGTGTCCCACCCCCAGCTTCCATGAGGTAAGCAGCTCTGCTCCATCACATACCCATGATGTTTCTGACTTACCTCAGACCCACAACAATGAAACCAGCAGTCATGAGCCCAAATAAACCTTCCATCCCGTTAGTTGATTATCTCAAGTGCTTTGTCTCAGCAACACAAAACCGACCAACACACCAGGTGTCTTAGTTACTTTTGCATTGCTGGAACAAAATACCCAACCCCCACCAGTTAAAGGAGTAGAGGTTTATTTGAGCTCACAGTTTACAGAGCTCTTGGTAGTCCTCTGGTTCCAAGGAAGGCCGCATGGCAAGGGAGCATGGAAGAGAAGAAAAGGAGCTCATGGTGTGGCAGTGGGAAGCAGAAAGAGGTCAAGCGAAGAAAGAGCTAGACCCTTGCAGGCCACACAATCAGTGACCCACCTCTTCTCACAGGTTTCACCTCCTAACATCACACTCAGCTATAAACTACCAGTAGACTAATCCAGTGATGAGTATCACACACCCCTGATCCTGTCACCTCCCAAAGTCTTACCTATGAGGGCATGAGGTTTTAGGGGGACATCTAGATATAAACCATAACACCAGGCAATGTAAACTTATAACAATTCAGCATAGCTCTCATGCTGTACATAAGTGTCATTTTTGCAGTCTATTTAATGCTGCATTTTTGCACTTTTTCTTGGTGATTTTGCTGTTGAAAAGACCCCCCAAGAGAAGCACTGTAGTGTTGTCTAATATTCCTGAGTGCAAGAAGCTTGCAATATGCCTTACAAACAAAATACACATGTTCAGTAGATATATATTACTCCCTAGGGCATGAGGTATAGAGCCACTGGATGTAAATTCAATGTCAATGAAGCGACCGTATATTAATTAAGGTGCCTTGAAACTGAAGTACTCATAAAGTAAGGTCATGCATTGATTGGTTGACAAAAATGTGACCAGAAGCTCATAGGAACCTAACCCTGTATTTCCCCTAGGAGAGACAGTTCTATATTCTCAAATTCGGTGTTCATGGAGATGTTAGAGAAACAGCCACCTTGAGTAGTGAGAATTGACTATATCTATATTCACTTCTCTTAGAGTACAGAAGAATGCCACATGTCCTAGAATTCTTGCCATTAGGGGGCACCACCAGCTGGCTCTGTGGGATGAAATGTGAGTAGCAGGCCAAAGATCTCAAGGACCACTGTTGTGCCTCAAGAAGTGATAAGCATAAAGGGCTTCTTTTCAAGTGATGGCATCTGGGAATGAAGGCAGCCTGGATCCTCGAGTAACTGCCAATAGCCTTCACCAGTCACTTCATGAGCAAGAACTCAACGCTCACTATCCTCGGCCAGTGAGCAGGTAAGGGCTCCTTTCTCGTCCGGCTGAGCCTAGTTTTTCCTGAGTAAAACACAGCTGGAGACACCCACAGTGTTTAGCTTTTCCAGCTTTACCTTCTCTACTGGTTGGGATCTTCCAGTTTGCAATGTACACCTATCACTCGACTACTTACATGTTCTAACAGCTAGCCATCTATCTGCCAATAAAGCCACAGACATTAAAAGTTAGCTCATCTCTCCACCTCCATCTCTCATCAAAAAAGAGGAGGAAGCAGGCTTAGCAGCAGAGCCCTGACCTAGCATGCACGTGCCTATGGGTTTGCACGTGCACACGGAGGAGTGGTAGATGGCTCTGATTTATTTATTCATTGGTTAAAAAAGAAAAACACAGGAAGAACTGATTTTTTTCAAAAGGAATTCCAAAGGGGAACCAGAAAGTTAAACTGTTCATGATTCACCCCGACCGGCCTCACATCTAAAGCTCTGGTCTTGTAAATAAGCTTCAAAAATGTGTCTGCTTATGTGAAGTATGCCCCTACACCCACACGGGCTCACTTGTTTATAGCAGGTATTATGGCCTGCGCCTGTCTTCCTGTAGACAAAGAAGTTGCCAAACATACAGCGATAACAAGAGCAAGACCCCTCTGGAGCGCTAGGGATGAAAAGAGGCCATGATCTGATCCAGGCTGGAGGCTGTGAAGGGGGAGCCAGGAATGAGGTAATGGGGGACTAGAGAAGGGCGATGTTAGTGGAAAGAGGATCACAAGGGAGATCTGGTGCGTCTCCGGGGTCTGGGCTGGCTGTGTCTACACTGAGGACGTGCAGCGAGGCCCTGTTAGTCCATAGCTAAGGGATTATCCTAGAGACGGGCAGAAGGCCAGATGTTCCTCCCCCGGGAGAACAGCGGATCTGGCCAACACGTGCAGATGTGCTTGTGTGTCTGCATTCCAACTGGGCCCTGCCCTTGTGGAACTTCCTGTGTTTCCACGGAAAGAACATGGGCTCTGGATTCAGAGAGCCCTACTTAAGTCCGATTTCATCTTGTACCCATTATGTCACCTTAAGCAAGTCATTTAATGTCTCTGGGTCCCACGCTCCAAGTGAAAATAATACATGGAACAGGAAGTCTCCTTCCTATCCTTCTCTAACTACCATGCATGCCCAGAAAGGGCCTTGCAAGTCTTGAAGGATTTTGTATCTTAGGCTGTGTACTATGTCTCCTACCCCCTCCATCAGCAAAAGCAGAAACAGAAACAAAACAAGCAAACAGAACAAAGATGTCCATGTCTTAATCCCTAGAATCTGCAATACCTTAGATGGCAAAAAAAAGGACTTTGTAGATATGAGTAATTTAAGAATCCTGAGATAAAGAGATCCTCCTAGACTACTCATTTGGCCCCTAACCGCCGTCACTCAGTGTCCTCATTGCACTGTGGGTGGCTGTGGGAGACAACAAAAAGTAGAGGAGGAGACCATAGAAGCTCAAGAGGCAGGAGATAGAGTGAATCAGTCACAAGTCCAGGAAAAATAGCAGCCACCAGGAGCTGTAAAAAGCAAGGAACAGATTCTCCTCTGAGCTTGCAGAGGGAGGTTGGCCCCGTGGGTGCCTTGATTTAGGATCATCGAGATGGATTCAGGACTTCCCATTTCCAGAACTGTGAGCCACCAAGCTTGTGGTCAACTTTGTTTCAGCAGCCATAGGACACTATATAGTGGCCGAGTCTGTGATCCCAAAGACAGAGTAAAGAAAAGAAAAGCCAGGTCCCAAGCCTACGCTCTGGAAAGACAGCCCTTGGGCCCTTGGGTGGGTGCTAGAGAAACTCAGCATCTCTCTAGCTGGTCTTGCCCTGGGCCTGTTACTGGGCACTCCTCTAGTTCCTCAGCTTTGTCTCTTCACAGGAGGAGCCAGGCAAGGAAAGGAATGAAACCAGCATCATTTTCTTCTCCACCTTTAGCACAAACTCCCCCTCTCCCAGTAAGACAGGGATGGCCTATAGTAGTATCTCCCAGATCTGCCCTCTGGCCACACAGAGGGCACACAGGGGAGGACAGAGCATGTACAAGGCAAACATGTGGCATCACCCACAGACTGTACCTCCCCAACCCCAAGGGAACAGCCCTAAGCCAGGTCTCAGGGACGCCAGCAGAGTTAAAGATTGTGAAGGGCATTGACTGCCATGGAAATATGCCACTGCGTGAAATGACCACTGACCATTTAGATCTGAGAAAGCAGTCATGCTGAAGACTAATGACATTATTTCATATTCCATGACTGGAGGGCGGGGCAATGTATTGTAGTGACTTGACAGACTACAACTTTTCAACTCGTAGCATGACCAGACCCTACAATATGGCATCTCCCTGCTCCCCCTGGATGTGACCTAGTTGTTTTTGGTGGATCTCTGTGGCTGCCATAGGTCGACTCCACCATACCATACTCTCAACTTTCCCACAACACCAGAGTATTCAAGACTATCCTTTAGCGGGGCCTGGTCTATAGGACACTTGGAGTTGAACACTGTTGACTACCAGGCAAATGAGACTTTGACTTCAAAGAAGAGGGGGCACCAGTTCATCCTGGGCATATGCCAACTGAAGCACACAATAATCTCAGCTGAGGATCCAGTAGTTTAAAAAAAGATATGATTACCTTATCACCCAAACGTTTCATTTCTATTTCCTTTTAGACCTACAGTTAAACTACATTTCCCGGTATCCTTTGCAGGAATGGCCATGAGATTGTTCTGGCCAATAGCAGGCAGGCACATGTGATGTGTGACCTGGCTCAAAACCATCCCATACCACTCTGTGCTCTCTTTCTTGACCTCTCTTCTTGCCAATAGGCTATCTGGCTTTAGTACAACCTTGGAAATAGGTGTGCAAGGTTGTCCTTGCTTTTACACTGGAAGTCAACATTCAGGGAAACTCTTTGGTTGGAGGCAAACTGGGGTGATTGGTCATCCTTACTTGAAAAGGAAAGTGACAGGGCCTCCATCGTCCATCAGCTTTGAGCCATTGCCCCTGCCAGTCAGCATTATCTGTTTTGGAATGTATGTGAGTGAAAAATAGACTGAGATATGCTACTGTATGTGTTACCTCAGCTAGTGTAAACTTAAATGACATACCATCTAATACTTTTGGAGAAGCATAAAAATAACCTATATACTCTCAGGTATTTTAAGAGGACAGACACCAGTTATAAACAGGAAGACTATATATTATCTGGGAGAGTCCTTGTTTACGTTTGTGGTCTGAGTGCAATTATTAATAATGTTTCCCTTCCCTTTGATTCTCAAAAATGTCCCATTTGTGCAGTATCTAATGTGGCCATAGATAATTTATAGTATGAATATACACCTAAAATTTTTTAAAAATATCTGTTAACCAAATCCTATTTTAAATTTAATTATGTAAGAAAAAACTTTTCTGTAATAAAAGCAATTACTTCATAACTAATACTCTAAATTCAGCTCTCAGGTTATTGGGTTTTCATCGTGTTCGACACGCTATATATTAGAATCATCCTGAAGTTGAGATTTCTTGTGGCCTGTGTTTGGGGTTTGGGTTTTTTTCAACCAATCAAAAATTATATCTGGGGGGCTGGGGACTTAGCTCAGCAGCATAAGTGCCTGCCTTGCAAGCAGGCAGTCGTGAGTTCGATACCCGCTACCCATAAAAAGGAAAAAGACAAAAAAAAATTATATCTGTTGCATGGCCCATCCAGACAATGGAATATTATTAGTCAGTAAAAATAAATGCACTCTATCAAGCCACGAGCAGACATAGAGGAATCTTAAATGCGTATTACTAAGTGAAAAAAACCAATCTGAAGTGGCTACATACTA